>NC_133453.1:103963726-105304356 GCF_048565385.1 Saimiri boliviensis
TTCTAGAGCTAAACTCACGTGCGTTTGCAGCAGTTCAGAAACCCTTTCTTTGGAGAATGTAGAAACAGTCATTTCCAGCCCTAGAGACGCATATAAGAGTTAGCAGTAAGAATGCGTTTAAAACACAGAAGACCCGCTTCGTACAAACTGATGTGCTGTGTGTTGGTTCATTTTAGGAAGTTGCATCTATGTTTAGATTCAGCGAGGGAAAAAGACTTTTCTTCTAAAAGCTGCGTTTTGATATTCCAGAGTTGAAGGGAGAACAGGCTGTAAAGAGAAATACCTTGCTATAAAACCAAAACGGAACTGTCTAGCAGAATGGTTGTCAATGTGTGTATTCAACTTCCAGAGTTAAACTCATGTGTGTTTGCAGCAGTTCAGAAACCCTTTCTTTGGAGAATGTAGAAACAGTCATTTCCAGCCCCAGAGACGCATATAAGAGTCAGCAGTAAGAATGCGTTTAAAACACAGAAGACCCGCTTCGTACAAACTGATGTGCTGTGTGTTGGTTCCTTTTAGGAAGTTTCATCTATGTTTAGATTCAGCGAGGGAGAAACACGTTTCTTCTAAAAGCTGCGTTTTGACATTCCAGAGTGGATGGGAGAACAGGCTGTAAAGAGAAATACCTTGCTCTAAAACCAAAACGGAGCTATCTAGCAGAATGGTTGTCAATGTGTTATACAACTTCTAGAGGTAAACTCATGTGTGTTTGCAGCAGTTCAGAAACCCTTTCTTTGGAGAATGTAGAAACAGTCATTTCCAGCCCCAGAGATGCATATAAAAGTTAGCAGTAAGAATGCTTTTAAAACAGAGAAACCCACTTCGTACAAACTGATGTGCTGTGTGTTGGTTCCATTTTGGAAGTTGCATCTATGTTTAGATTCAGCGAGGGAGAAACACGTTTCTTCTAAAAGCTGCGTCTTGACATTCTAGAGTGGATGGGAGTACAGATTGTAAAGGGAAATATCTTTGTCTAAAACCAAAACGGAGCTATCTAGCAGAATGGTTGTCAATGTGTGTATTCAACTTCTAGAGCTAAACTCACGTGTGTTTGCAGCAGTTCAGAATCCCTTTCTTTGGAGAATGTAGAAACAGTCATTTCCAGCCCTAGAGACGCATATAGGAGTTAGCAGTTAGAATGCGTTTAAAACACAGAATACCCGCTTCGTACAAACTGATGTGCTGTGTGTTGGTTCCTTTTAGGAAGTTGCATCTATGTTTAGATTCAGCGAGGGAGAAACACGTTTCTTCTAAAAGCTGTGTTTTGACATTCCAGAGTGGATGGGAATACAGACTGTAAAGAGAAATATCTTTGTCTAAAACCAAAACGGAGCTATCTAGCAGAATGGTTGTCAATGTGTGTATTCAACTTCTAGAGCTAAATTCACGTGTGTTTGCAGCAGTTCAGAAACCCTTTCTTTGGAGAATGTAAAAACAGTCATTTACAGCCCTAGAGACGCCTGTAAGAGTTAGCAGTAAGAATGCGTTTAAAACACAGAAGACCCGCTTCGTACAAACTGATGTGCTGTGTGTTGGTTCCTTTTAGGAAGTTTCATCTATGTTTAGATTCAGCGAGGGAGAAACACGTTTCTTCTAAAAGCTGCGTTTTGACATTCCAGAGTGGATGGGAGAACAGGCTGTAAAGAGAAATACCTTGCTCTAAAACCAAAACGGAGCTAACTAGCAGAATGGTTGTCAATGTGTTATACAACTTCTAGAGGTAAACTCATGTGTGTTTGCAGCAGTTCAGAAACCCTTTCTTTGGAGAATGTAGAAACAGTCATTTCCAGCCCCAGAGATGCATATAAAAGTTAGCAGTAAGAATGCTTTTAAAACAGAGAAACCCACTTCGTACAAACTGATGTGCTGTGTGTTGGTTCCATTTTGGAAGTTGCATCTATGTTTAGATTCAGCGAGGGAGAAACACTTTTCTTCTAAAAGCTGCGTCTTGACATTCTAGAGTGGATGGGAGTACAGACTGTAAAGAGAAATATCTTTGTCTAAAACCAAAACGGAGCTATCTAGCAGAATGGTTGTCAATGTGTGTATTCAACTTCTAGAGCTAAACTCACGTGTGTTTGCAGCAGTTCAGAATCCCTTTCTTTGGAGAATGTAGAAACAGTCATTTCCAGCCCTAGAGACGCATATAGGAGTTAGCAGTTAGAATGCGTTTAAAACACAGAATACCCGCTTCGTACAAACTGATGTGCTGTGTGTTGGTTCCTTTTAGGAAGTTGCATCTATGTTTAGATTCAGCGAGGGAGAAACACGTTTCTTCTAAAAGCTGTGTTTTGACATTCCAGAGTGGATGGGAATACAGACTGTAAAGAGAAATATCTTTGTCTAAAACCAAAACGGAGCTATCTAGCAGAATGGTTGTCAATGTGTGTATTCAACTTCTAGAGCTAAACTCACGTGTGTTTGCAGCAGTTCAGAAACCCTTTCTTTTGAGAATGTAAAAACAGTCATTTACAGCCCTAGAGACGCCTGTAAGAGTTAGCAGTAAGAATGCGTTTGAAACACAGAAGACCCGCTTCGTACAAACTGATGTGCTGTGTGTTGGTTCCTTTTAGGAAGTTTCATCTATGTTTAGATTCAGCGAGGGAGAAACACGTTTCTTCTAAAAGCTGCGTTTTGACATTCCAGAGTGGATGGGAGAACAGGCTGTAAAGAGAAATACCTTGCTCTAAAACCAAAACGGAGCTAACTAGCAGAATGGTTGTCAATGTGTTATACAACTTCTAGAGGTAAACTCATGTGTGTTTGCAGCAGTTCAGAAACCCTTTCTTTGGAGAATGTAGAAACAGTCATTTCCAGCCCCAGAGATGCATATAAAAGTTAGCAGTAAGAATGCTTTTAAAACACAGAAACCCACTTCGTACAAACTGATGTGCTGTGTGTTGGTTCCATTTTGGAAGTTGCATCTATGTTTAGATTCAGCGAGGGAGAAACACGTTTCTTCTAAAAGCTGCGTCTTGACATTCTAGAGTGGATGGGAGTACAGACTGTAAAGAGAAATATCTTTGTCTAAAACCAAAACGGAGCTATCTAGCAGAATGGTTGTCAATGTGTGTATTCAACTTCTAGAGCTAAACTCACTTGTGTTTGCAGCAGTTCAGAAACCCTTTCTTTGGAGAATTTAGAAACTGTCATTTCCAGCCCTAGAGACGCATATAGGAGTTAGCAGTTAGAATGCGTTTAAAACACAGAAGACCCGCTTCGTACAAACTGATGTGCTGTGTGTTGGTTCCTTTTAGGAAGTTGCATCTATGTTTAGATTCAGCGAGGGAGAAACACGTTTCTTCTAAAAGCTGCGTTTTGACATTCCAGAGTGGATGGGAGAACAGGCTGTAAAGAGAAATACCTTGCTCTAAAACCAAAACGGAGCTAACTAGCAGAATGGTTGTCAATGTGTTATACAACTTCTAGAGGTAAACTCAAGTGTGTTTGCAGCAGTTCAGAAACCCTTTCTTTGGAGAATGTAGAAACAGTCATTTCCAGCCCCAGAGATGCATATAAAAGTTAGCAGTAATAATGCTTTTAAAACACAGAAACCCACTTCGTACAAACTGATGTGCTGTGTGTTGGTTCCATTTTGGAAGTTGCATCTATGTTTAGATTCAGCGAGGGAGAAACACGTTTCTTCTAAAAGCTGCGTCTTGACATTCTAGAGTGGATGGGAGTACAGACTGTAAAGAGAAATATCTTTGTCTAAAACCAAAACGGAGCTATCTAGCAGAATGGTTGTCAATGTGTGTATTCAACTTCTAGAGCTAAACTCACGTGTGTTTGCAGCAGTAGAGAATCCCTTTCTTTGGAGAATGTAGAAACAGTCATTTCCAGCCCTAGAGACGCATATAGGAGTTAGCAGTTAGAATGCGTTTAAAACACAGAATACCCGCTTCGTACAAACTGATGTGCTGTGTGTTGGTTCCTTTTAGGAAGTTGCATCTATGTTTAGATTCAGCGAGGGAGAAACACGTTTCTTCTAAAAGCTGCGTTTTGACATTCCAGAGTGGATGGGAATACAGACTGTAAAGAGAAATATCTTTGTCTAAAACCAAAACGGAGCTATCTAGCAGAATGGTTGTCAATGTGTGTATTCAACTTCTAGAGCTAAACTCACGTGTGTTTGCAGCAGTTCAGAAACCCTTTCTTTTGAGAATGTAAAAACAGTCATTTACAGCCCTAGAGACGCATGTAAGAGTTAGCAGTAAGAATGCGTTTAAAACACAGAAGACCCGCTTCGTACAAACTGATGTGCTGTGTGTTGGTTCCTTTTAGGAAGTTGCATCTATGTTTAGATTCAGCGAGGGAAAAAGACTTTTCTTCTAAAAGCTGCGTTTTGATATTCCAGAGTTGAAGGGAGAACAGGCTGTAAAGAGAAATACCTTGCTATAAAACCAAAACGGAACTGTCTAGCAGAATGGTTGTCAATGTGTGTATTCAACTTCCAGAGTTAAACTCATGTGTGTTTGCAGCAGTTCAGAAACCCTTTCTTTGGAGAATGTAGAAACAGTCATTTCCAGCCCTAGAGACGCATATAAGAGTTAGCTGTAAGAATGCGTTTAAAACACAGAAACCGACTTCGTACAAACTGATGTGCTGTGTGTTGGTTCCTTTTAGGAAGTTGCATCTATGTTTAGATTCAGCGAGGGAGAAACTCGTTTCTTCTAAAAGCTGAGTTTTGACATTCCAGAGTGGATGGGAGAACAGGCTGTGAAGAGAAATATCTTTGTCTAAAACCAAAACGGAGCTATCTAGCAGAATGTCTGTCAATGTGTGTATTCAACTTCTAGAGATAAACTCACGTGTGTTTGCAGCAGTTCAGAAACCCTTTCTTTGGAGAATGTAGAAACAGTCATTTCCAGCCCTAGAGACGCATATAAGAGTTAGCAGTAAGAATGCGTTTAAAACACAGAAGACCCGCTTCGTACAAACTGATGTGCTTGTGTTGGTTCCTTTTAGGAAGTTGCATCTATGTTTAGATTCAGCGAGGGAAAAAGACTTTTCTTCTAAAAGCTGCGTTTTGACATTCCAGAGTGGATGGGAGAACAGGCTGTAAAGAGAAATACCTTGCTCTAAAACCAAAACGGAGCTATCTAGCAGAATGGTTGTCAATGTGTGTATTCAACTTCCAGAGTTAAACTCATGTGTGTTTGCAGCAGTTCAGAAACCCTTTCTTTGGAGAATGTAGAAACAGTCATTTCCAGCCCCAGAGACGCATATAGGAGTTAGCAGTAAGAATGCTTTTAAAACACAGAAACCCGCTTCGTACAAACTGATGTGCTTGTGTTGGTTCATTTTAGGAAGTTGCATCTATGTTTAGATTTAGCGAGGGAGAAACACGTTTCTTCTAAATGATGCGTTTTGACATTCCAGAGTGGATGGGAATACAGACTGTAAAGAGAAATATCTTTGTCTAAAACCAAAACGGAGCTATCTAGCAGAATGGTTGTCAATGTGTTATACAACTTCTAGAGGTAAACTCATGTGTGTTTGCAGCAGTTCAGAAACCCTTTCTTTGGAGAATGTAGAAACAGTCATTTACAGCCCCAGAGAAGCATATAAAAGTTAGCAGTAAGAATGCTTTTAAAACACAGAAACCCACTTCGTACAAACTGATGTGCTGTGTGTTGGTTCCATTTTGGAAGTTGCATCTATGTTTAGATTCAGCGAGGGAGAAACACGTTTCTTCTAAAAGCTGCGTCTTGACATTCTAGAGTGGATGGGAGTACAGACTGTAAAGAGAAATATCTTTGTCTAAAACCAAAACGGAGCTATCTAGCAGAATGGTTGTCAATGTGTGTATTCAACTTCTAGAGCTAAACTCACGTGTGTTTGCAGCAGTTCAGAAACCCTTTCTTTGGAGAATGTAAAAACAGTCATTTACAGCCCTAGAGATGTATGTAAGAGTTAGCAGTAAGAATGCGTTTAAAACACAGAAGACCCGCTTCGTACAAACTGATGTGCTGTGTGTTGGTTCCTTTTAGGAAGTTGCATCTATCTTTAGATTCAGGGAGGGAAAAAGACTTTTCTTCTAAAAGCTGCGTTTTGATATTCCAGAGTTGAAGGGAGAACAGGCTGTAAAGAGAAATACCTTGCTATAAAACCAAAACGGAACTGTCTAGCAGAATGGTTGTCAATGTGTGTATTCAACTTCCAGAGTTAAACTCATGTGTGTTTGCAGCAGTTCAGAAACCCTTTCTTTGGAGAATGTAGAAACAGTCATTTCCAGCCCTAGAGACGCATATAAGAGTTAGCTGTAAGAATGCGTTTAAAACACAGAAACCGACTTTGTACAAACTGATGTGCTGTGTGTTGGTTCCTTTTAGGAAGTTGCATCTATGTTTAGATTCAGCGAGGGAGAAACTCGTTTCTTCTAAAAGCTGAGTTTTGACATTCCAGAGTGGATGGGAGAACAGGCTGTGAAGAGAAATATCTTTGTCTAAAACCAAAACGGAGCTATCTAGCAGAATGTCTGTCAATGTGTGTATTCAACTTCTAGAGATAAACTCACGTGTGTTTGCAGCAGTTCAGAAACCCTTTCTTTGGAGAATGTAGAAACAGTCATTTCCAGCCCTAGAGACGCATATAAGAGTTAGCAGTAAGAATGCGTTTAAAACACAGAAGACCCGCTTCGTACAAACTGATGTGCTTGTGTTGGTTCCTTTCAGGAAGTTGCATCTATGTTTAGATTCAGCGAGGGAAAAAGACTTTTCTTCTAAAAGCTGCGTTTTGACATTCCAGAGTGGATGGGAGAACAGGCTGTAAAGAGAAATACCTTGCTCTAAAACCAAAACGGAGCTATCTAGCAGAATGGTTGTCAATGTGTGTATTCAACTTCCTGAGTTAAACTCATGTGTGTTTGCAGCAGTTCAGAAACCCTTTCTTTGGAGAATGTAGAAACAGTCATTTCCAGCCCTAGAGACGCATATAGGAGTTAGCAGTAAGAATGCTTTTAAAACACAGAAACCCGCTTCGTACAAACTGATGTGCTGTGTGTTGGTTCCTTTTAGGAAGTTGCATCTATGTTTAGATTTAGCGAGGGAGAAACACGTTTCTTCTAAATGCTGCGTTTTGACATTCCAGAGTGGATGGGAATACAGACTGTAAAGAGAAATATCTTTGTCTAAAACCAAAACGGAGCTATCTAGCAGAATGGTTGTCAATGTGTGTATTCAACTTCTAGAGCTAAACTCACGTGCGTTTGCAGCAGTTCAGAAACCCTTTCTTTGGAGAATGTAGAAACAGTCATTTCCAGCCCTAGAGACGCATATAAGAGTTAGCAGTAAGAATGCGTTTAAAACACAGAAGACCCGCTTCGTACAAACTGATGTGCTGTGTGTTGGTTCCTTTTAGGAAGTTGCATCTATGTTTAGATTCAGCGAGGGAAAAAGACTTTTCTTCTAAAAGCTGCGTTTTGATATTCCAGAGTTGAAGGGAGAACAGGCTGTAAAGAGAAATACCTTGCTCTAAAACCAAAACGGAGCTATCTAGCAGAATGGTTGTCAATGTGTTATACAACTTCTAGAGTTAAACTCATGTGTGTTTGCAGCAGTTCAGAAACCCTTTCTTTGGAGAATGTAGAAACAGTCATTTCCAGCCCCAGAGAAGCATATAAAAGTTAGCAGTAAGAATGCTTTTAAAACACAGAAACCCACTTCGTACAAACTGATGTGCTGTGTGTTGGTTCCATTTTGGAAGTTGCATCTATGTTAAGATTCAGCGAGGGAGAAACACGTTTCTTCTAAAAGCTGCGTCTTGACATTCTAGAGTGGATGGGAGTACAGACTGTAAAGAGAAATATCTTTGTCTAAAACCAAAACGGAGCTATCTAGCAGAATGGTTGTCAATGTGTGTATTCATCTTCTAGAGCTAAACTCACTTGTGTTTGCAGCAGTTCAGAAACCCTTTCTTTGGAGAATTTAGAAACAGTCATTTCCAGCCCTAGAGACGCATATAGGAGTTAGCAGTTAGAATGCGTTTAAAACACAGAAGACCCGCTTCGTACAAACTGATGTGCTGTGTGTTGGTTCCTTTTAGGAAGTTGCATCTATGTTTAGATTCAGCGAGGGAGAAACACGTTTCTTCTAAAAGCTGCGTTTTGACATTCCAGTGTGGATGGGAATACAGACTGTAAAGAGAAATATCTTTGTCTAAAACCAAAACGGAGCTATCTAGCAGAATGGTTGTCAATGTGTGTATTCAACTTCTAGAGCTAAACTCACGTGCGTTTGCAGCAGTTCAGAAACCCTTTCTTTTGAGAATGTAAAAACAGTCATTTCCAGCCCTAGAGACGCATATAAGAGTTAGCAGTAAGAATGCGTTTAAAACACAGAAGACCCGCTTCGTACAAACTGATGTGCTGTGTGTTGGTTCCTTTTAGGAAGTTGCATCTATGTTTAGATTCAGCGAGGGAAAAAGACTTTTCTTCTAAAAGCTGCGTTTTGATATTCCAGAGTTGAAGGGAGAACAGGCTGTAAAGAGAAATACCTTGCTCTAAAACCAAAACGGAGCTATCTAGCAGAATGGTTGTCAATGTGTTATACAACTTCTAGAGGTAAACTCATGTGTGTTTGCAGAAGTTCAGAAACCCTTTCTTTGGAGAATGTAGAAACAGTCATTTCCAGCCCCAGAGATGCATATAAAAGTTAGCAGTAAGAATGCTTTTAAAACACAGAAACCCACTTCGTACAAACTGATGTGCTGTGTGTTGGTTTCATTTTGGAAGTTGCATCTATGTTTAGACTCAGCGAGGGAGAAACACGTTTCTTCTAAAAGCTGCGTCTTGACATTCTAGAGTGGATGGGAGTACAGACTGTAAAGAGAATTATCTTTGTCTAAAACCAAAACGGAGCTATCTAGCAGAATGTTTGTCAATGTGTGTATTCAACTTCTAGAGCTAAACTCACGTGTGTTTGCAGCAGTTCAGAAACCCTTTCTTTGGAGAATGTAGAAACAGTCATTTCCAGCCCTAGAGACGCATATAGGAGTTAGCAGTTAGAATGCGTTTAAAACACAGAATACCCGCTTCGTACAAACTGATGTGCTGTGTGTTGGTTCCTTTTAGGAAGTTGCATCTATGTTTAGATTCAGCGAGGGAGAAACACGTTTCTTCTAAAAGCTGCGTTTTGACATTCCAGAGTGGATGGGAATACAGACTGTAAAGAGAAATATCTTTGTCTAAAACCAAAACGGAGCTATCTAGCAGAATGTTTGTCAATGTGTGTATTCAACTTCTAGAGCTAAACTCACGTGTGTTTGCAGCAGTTCAGAAACCCTTTCTTTTGAGAATGTAAAAACAGTCATTTACAGCCCTAGAGACGCATATAAGAGTTAGCAGTAAGAATGCGTTTAAAACACAGAAGACCCGCTTCGTACAAACTGATGTGCTGTGTGTTGGTTCCTTTTAGGAAGTTGCATCTATGTTTAGATTCAGCGAGGGAAAAAGACTTTTCTTCTAAAAGCTGCGTTTTGATATTCCAGAGTTGAAGGGAGAACAGGCTGTAAAGAGAAATACCTTGCTATAAAACCAAAACGGAACTGACTAGCAGAATGGTTGTCAATGTGTGTATTCAACTTCCAGAGTTAAACTCATGTGTGTTTGCAGCAGTTCAGAAACCCTTTCTTTGGAGAATGTAGAAACAGTCATTTCCAGCCCTAGAGACGCATATAAGAGTTAGCAGTAAGAATGCGTTTAAAACACAGAAGACCCGCTTCGTACAAACTGATGTGCTTGTGTTGGTTCCTTTTAGGAAGTTGCATCTATGTTTAGATTCAGCGAGGGAGAAACACGTTTCTTCTAAATGCTGCGTTTTGACATTCCAGAGTGGATGGGAATACAGACTGTAAAGAGAAATATCTTTGTCTAAAACCAAAACGGAGCTATCTAGCAGAATGGTTATCAATGTGTGTATTCAACTTCTAGAGCTAAACTCACGTGCGTTTGCAGCAGTTCAGAAACCCTTTCTTTGGAGAATGTAGAAACAGTCATTTCCAGCCCTAGAGACGCATATAAGAGTTAGCAGTAAGAATGCGTTTAAAACACAGAAGACCCGCTTCGTACAAACTGATGTGCTGTGTGTTGGTTCCTTTTAGGAAGTTGCATCTATGTTTAGATTCAGCGAGGGAAAAAGACTTTTCTTCTAAAAGCTGCGTTTTGATATTCCAGAGTTGAAGGGAGAACAGGCTGTAAAGAGAAATACCTTGCTCTAAAACCAAAACGGAGCTATCTAGCAGAATGGTTGTCAATGTGTTATACAACTTCTAGAGGTAAACTCATGTGTGTTTGCAGAAGTTCAGAAACCCTTTCTTTGGAGAATGTAGAAACAGTCATTTCCAGCCGCAGAGATGCATATAAAAGTTAGCAGTAAGAATGCTTTTAAAACACAGAAACCCACTTCGTACAAACTGATGTGCTGTGTGTTGGTTCCATTTTGGAAGTTGCATCTATGTTTAGACTCAGCGAGGGAGAAACACGTTTCTTCTAAAAGCTGCGTCTTGACATTCTAGAGTGGATGGGAGTACAGACTGTAAAGAGAATTATCTTTGTCTAAAACCAAAACGGAGCTATCTAGCAGAATGGTTGTCAATGTGTGTATTCAACTTCTAGAGCTAAACTCACGTGTGTTTGCAGCAGTTCAGAAACCCTTTCTTTGGAGAATGTAGAAACAGTCATTTCCAGCCCTAGAGACGCATATAGGAGTTAGCAGTTAGAATGCGTTTAAAACACAGAATACCCGCTTCGTACAAACTGATGTGCTGTGTGTTGGTTCCTTTTAGGAAGTTGCATCTATGTTTAGATTCAGCGAGGGAGAAACACGTTTCTTCTAAAAGCTGCGTTTTGACATTCCAGAGTGGATGGGAATACAGACTGTAAAGAGAAATATCTTTGTCTAAAACCAAAACGGAGCTATCTAGCAGAATGGTTGTCAATGTGTGTATTCAACTTCTAGAGCTAAACTCACGTGTGTTTGCAGCAGTTCAGAAACCCTTTCTTTTGAGAATGTAAAAACAGTCATTTACAGCCCTAGAGACGCATATAAGAGTTAGCAGTAAGAATGCGTTTAAAACACAGAAGACCCGCTTCGTACAAACTGATGTGCTGTGTGTTGGTTCCTTTTAGGAAGTTGCATCTATGTTTAGATTCAGCGAGGGAAAAAGACTTTTCTTCTAAAAGCTGCGTTTTGATATTCCAGAGTTGAAGGGAGAACAGGCTGTAAAGAGAAATACCTTGCAATAAAACCAAAACGGAACTGTCTAGCAGAATGGTTGTCAATGTGTGTATTCAACTTCCAGAGTTAAACTCATGTGTGTTTGCAGCAGTTCAGAAACCCTTTCTTTGGAGAATGTAGAAACAGTCATTTCCAGCCCTAGAGACGCATATAAGAGTTAGCAGTAAGAATGCGTTTAAAACACAGAAGACCCGCTTCGTACAAACTGATGTGCTGTGTGTTGGTTCCTTTTAGGAAGTTGCATCTATGTTTAGATTCAGCGAGGGAAAAAGACTTTTCTTCTAAAAGCTGCGTTTTGATATTCCAGAGTTGAAGGGAGAACAGGCTGTAAAGAGAAATACCTTGCTCTAAAACCAAAACGGAGCTATCTAGCAGAATGGTTGTCAATGTGTTATACAACTTCTAGAGGTAAACTCATGTGTGTTTGCAGAAGTTCAGAAACCCTTTCTTTGGAGAATGTAGAAACAGTCATTTCCAGCCCCAGAGATGCATATAAAAGTTAGCAGTAAGAATGCTTTTAAAACACAGAAACCCACTTCGTACAAACTGATGTGCTGTGTGTTGGTTCCATTTTGGAAGTTGCATCTATGTTTAGACTCAGCGAGGGAGAAACACGTTTCTTCTAAAAGCTGCGTCTTGACATTCTAGAGTGGATGGGAGTACAGACTGTAAAGAGAATTATCTTTGTCTAAAACCAAAACGGAGCTATCTAGCAGAATGTTTGTCAATGTGTGTATTCAACTTCTAGAGCTAAACTCACGTGTGTTTGCAGCAGTTCAGAAACCCTTTCTTTGGAGAATGTAGAAACAGTCATTTCCAGCCCTAGAGACGCATATAGGAGTTAGCAGTTAGAATGCGTTTAAAACATAGAATACCCGCTTCGTACAAACTGATGTGCTGTGTGTTGGTTCCTTTTAGGAAGTTGCATCTATGTTTAGATTCAGCGAGGGAGAAACACGTTTCTTCTAAAAGCTGCGTTTTGACATTCCAGAGTGGATGGGAATACAGACTGTAAAGAGAAATATCTTTGTCTAAAACCAAAACGGAGCTATCTAGCAGAATGGTTGTCAATGTGTGTATTCAACTTCTAGAGCTAAACTCACGTGTGTTTGCAGCAGTTCAGAAACCCTTTCTTTGGAGAATGTAGAAACAGTCATTTCCAGCCCTAGAGACGCATATAAGAGTTAGCAGTAAGAATGTGTTTAAAACACAGAAGACCCGCTTCGTACAAACTGATGTGCTGTGTGTTGGTTCCTTTTAGGAAGTTGCATCTATGTTTAGATTCAGCGAGGGAAAAAGACTTTTCTTCTAAAAGCTGCGTTTTGATATTCCAGAGTTGAAGGGAGAACAGGCTGTAAAGAGAAATACCTTGCTCTAAAACCAAAACGGAGCTATCTAGCAGAATGGTTGTCAATGTGTTATACAACTTCTAGAGGTAAACTCATGTGTGTTTGCAGCAGTTCAGAAACCCTTTCTTTGGAGAATGTAGAAACAGTCATTTCCAGCCCTAGAGACGCATATAAGAGTTAGCTGTAAGAATGCGTTTAAAACACAGAAACCGACTTCGTACAAACTGATGTGCTGTGTGTTGGTTCCTTTTAGGAAGTTGCATCTATGTTTAGATTCAGCGAGGGAGAAACTCGTTTCTTTTAAAAGCTGAGTTTTGACATTCCAGAGTGGATGGGAGAACAGGCTGTGAAGAGAAATATCTTTGTCTAAAACCAAAACGGAGCTATCTAGCAGAATGTCTGTCAATGAGTGTATTCAACTTCTAGAGATAAACTCACGTGTGTTTGCAGCAGTTCAGAAACCCTTTCTTTGGAGAATGTAGAAACAGTCATTTCCAGCCCTAGAGACGCATATAAGAGTTAGCAGTAAGAATGCGTTTAAAACACAGAAGACCCGCTTCGTACAAACTGATGTGCTTGTGTTGGTTCCTTTTAGGAAGTTGCATCTATGTTTAGATTTAGCGAGGGAGAAACACGTTTCTTCTAAATGCTGCGTTTTGACATTCCAGAGTGGATGGGAATACAGACTGTAAAGAGAAATATCTTTGTCTAAAACCAAAACGGAGCTATCTAGCAGAATGGTTGTCAATGTGTGTATTCAACTTCTAGAGCTAAACTCACGTGCGTTTGCAGCAGTTCAGAAACCCTTTCTTTGGAGAATGTAGAAACAGTCATTTCCAGCCCTAGAGACGCATATAAGAGTTAGCAGTAAGAATGCGTTTAAAACACAGAAGACCCGCTTCGTACAAACTGATGTGCTGTGTGTTGGTTCCTTTTAGGAAGTTGCATCTATGTTTAGATTCAGCGAGGGAAAAAGACTTTTCTTCTAAAAGCTGCGTTTTGATATTCCAGAGTTGAAGGGAGAACAGGCTGTAAAGAGAAATACCTTGCTATAAAACCAAAACGGAACTGTCTAGCAGAATGGTTGTCAATGTGTGTATTCAACTTCCCGAGTTAAACTCATGTGTGTTTGCATCAGTTCAGAAACCCTTTCTTTGCAGAATGTAGAAACAGTCTTTTCCAGCCCCAGAGACGCATATAAGAGTCAGCAGTAAGAATGCGTTTAAAACACAGAAGACCCACTTCGTACAAACTGATGTGCTGTGTGTTGGTTCCATTTTGGAAGTTGCATCTATGTTTAGACTCAGCGAGGGAGAAACACGTTTCTTCTAAAAGCTGCGTCTTGACATTCTAGAGTGGATGGGAGTACAGACTGTAAAGAGAATTATCTTTGTCTAAAACCAAAACGGAGCTATCTAGCAGAATGGTTGTCAATGTGTGTATTCAACTTCTAGAGCTAAACTCACGTGTGTTTGCAGCAGTTCAGAAACCCTTTCTTTGGAGAATGTAGAAACAGTCATTTCCAGCCCTAGAGACGCATATAGGAGTTAGCAGTTAGAATGCGTTTAAAACACAGAATACCCGCTTCGTACAAACTGATGTGCTGTGTGTTGGTTCCTTTTAGGAAGTTGCATCTATGTTTAGATTCAGCGAGGGAGAAACACGTTTCTTCTAAAAGCTGCGTTTTGACATTCCAGAGTGGATGGGAATACAGACTGTAAAGAGAAATATCTTTGTCTAAAACCAAAACGGAGCTATCTAGCAGAATGGTTGTCAATGTGTGTATTCAACTTCTAGAGCTAAACTCACGTGTGTTTGCAGCAGTTCAGAAACCCTTTCTTTTGAGAATGTAAAAACAGTCATTTACAGCCCTAGAGACGCATATAAGAGTTAGCAGTAAGAATGCGTTTAAAACACAGAAGACCCGCTTCGTACAAACTGATGTGCTGTGTGTTGGTTCCTTTTAGGAAGTTGCATCTATGTTTAGATTCAGCGAGGGAAAAAGACTTTTCTTCTAAAAGCTGCGTTTTGATATTCCAGAGTTGAAGGGAGAACAAGCTGTAAAGAGAAATACCTTGCAATAAAACCAAAACGGAACTGTCTAGCAGAATGGTTGTCAATGTGTGTATTCAACTTCCAGAGTTAAACTCATGTGTGTTTGCAGCAGTTCAGAAACCCTTTCTTTGGAGAATGTAGAAACAGTCATTTCCAGCCCTAGAGACGCATATAAGAGTTAGCAGTAAGAATGCGTTTAAAACACAGAAGACCCGCTTCGTACAAACTGATGTGCTGTGTGTTGGTTCCTTTTAGGAAGTTGCATCTATGTTTAGATTCAGCGAGGGAAAAAGACTTTTCTTCTAAAAGCTGCGTTTTGATATTCCAGAGTTGAAGGGAGAACAGGCTGTAAAGAGAAATACCTTGCTCTAAAACCAAAACGGAGCTATCTAGCAGAATGGTTGTCAATGTGTTATACAACTTCTAGAGGTAAACTCATGTGTGTTTGCAGAAGTTCAGAAACCCTTTCTTTGGAGAATGTAGAAACAGTCATTTCCACCCCCAGAGATGCATATAAAAGTTAGCAGTAAGAATGTTTTAAAACACAGAAACCCACTTCGTACAAACTGATGTGCTGTGTGTTGGTTCCATTTTGGAAGTTGCATCTATGTTTAGACTCAGCGAGGGAGAAACACGTTTCTTCTAAAAGCTGCGTCTTGACATTCTAGAGTGGATGGGAGTACAGACTGTAAAGAGAATTATCTTTGTCTAAAACCAAAACGGAGCTATCTAGCAGAATGGTTGTCAATGTGTGTATTCAACTTCTAGAGCTAAACTCACGTGTGTTTGCAGCAGTTCAGAAACCCTTTCTTTGGAGAATGTAGAAACAGTCATTTCCAGCCCTAGAGACGCATATAGGAGTTAGCAGTTAGAATGCGTTTAAAACACAGAATACCCGCTTCGTACAAACTGATGTGCTGTGTGTTGGTTCCTTTTAGGAAGTTGCATCTATGTTTAGATTCAGCGAGGGAGAAACACGTTTCTTCTAAAAGCTGCGTTTTGACATTCCAGAGTGGATGGGAATACAGACTGTAAAGAGAAATATCTTTGTCTAAAACCAAAACGGAGCTATCTAGCAGAATGGTTGTCAATGTGTGTATTCAACTTCTAGAGCTAAACTCACGTGTGTTTGCAGCAGTTCAGAAACCCTTTCTTTTGAGAATGTAAAAACAGTCATTTACAGCCCTAGAGACGCATATAAGAGTTAGCAGTTAGAATGCGTTTAAAACACAGAAGACCCGCTTCGTACAAACTGATGTGCTGTGTGTTGGTTCCTTTTAGGAAGTTGCATCTATGTTTAGATTCAGCGAGGGAAAAAGACTTTTCTTCTAAAAGCTGCGTTTTTATATTCCAGAGTTGAAGGGAGAACAGGCTGTAAAGAGAAATACCTTGCTATAAAACCAAAACGGAACTGACTAGCAGAATGGTTGTCAATGTGTGTATTCAACTTCCAGAGTTAAACTCATGTGTGTTTGCAGCAGTTCAGAAACCCTTTCTTTGGAGAATGTAGAAACAGTCATTTCCAGCCCTAGAGACGCATATAAGAGTTAGCAGTAAGAATGCGTTTAAAACACAGAAGACCCGCTTCGTACAAACTGATGTGCTTGTGTTGGTTCCTTTTAGGAAGTTGCATCTATGTTTAGATTCAGCGAGGGAGAAACACGTTTCTTCTAAATGCTGCGTTTTGACATTCCAGAGTGGATGGGAATACAGACTGTAAAGAGAAATATCTTTGTCTAAAACCAAAACGGAGCTATCTAGCAGAATGGTTGTCAATGTGTGTATTCAACTTCTAGAGCTAAACTCACGTGCGTTTGCAGCAGTTCAGAAACCCTTTCTTTGGAGAATGTAGAAACAGTCATTTCCAGCCCTAGAGACGCATATAAGAGTTAGCAGTAAGAATGCGTTTAAAACACAGAAGACCCGCTTCGTACAAACTGATGTGCTGTGTGTTGGTTCCTTTTAGGAAGTTGCATCTATGTTTAGATTCAGCGAGGGAAAAAGACTTTTCTTCTAAAAGCTGCGTTTTGATATTCCAGAGTTGAAGGGAGAACAGGCTGTAAAGAGAAATACCTTGCTCTAAAACCAAAACGGAGCTATCTAGCAGAATGGTTGTCAATGTGTTATACAACTTCTAGAGGTAAACTCATGTGTGTTTGCAGAAGTTCAGAAACCCTTTCTTTGGAGAATGTAGAAACAGTCATTTCCAGCCCCAGAGATGCATATAAAAGTTAGCAGTAAGAATGCTTTTAAAACACAGAAACCCACTTCGTACAAACTGATGTGCTGTGTGTTGGTTCCATTTTGGAAGTTGCATCTATGTTTAGACTCAGCGAGGGAGAAACACGTTTCTTCTAAAAGCTGCGTCTTGACATTCTAGAGTGGATGGGAGTACAGACTGTAAAGAGAATTATCTTTGTCTAAAACCAAAACGGAGCTATCTAGCAGAATGGTTGTCAATGTGTGTATTCAACTTCTAGAGCTAAACTCACTTGTGTTTGCAGCAGTTCAGAAACCCTTTCTTTGGAGAATGTAGAAACAGTCATTTCCAGCCCTAGAGACGCATATAGGAGTTAGCAGTTAGAATGCGTTTAAAACACAGAATACCCGCTTCGTACAAACTGATGTGCTGTGTGTTGGTTCCTTTTAGGAAGTTGCATCTATGTTTAGATTCAGCGAGGGAGAAACACGTTTCTTCTAAAAGCTGCGTTTTGACATTCCAGAGTGGATGGGAATACAGACTGTAAAGAGAAATATCTTTGTCTAAAACCAAAACGGAGCTATCTAGCAGAATGGTTGTCAATGTGTGTATTCAACTTCTAGAGCTAAACTCACGTGTGTTTGCAGCAGTTCAGAAACCCTTTCTTTTGAGAATGTAAAAACAGTCATTTACAGCCCTAGAGACGCATATAAGAGTTAGCAGTAAGAATGCGTTTAAAACACAGAAGACCCGCTTCGTACAAACTGATGTGCTGTGTGTTGGTTCCTTTTAGGAAGTTGCATCTATGTTTAGATTCAGCGAGGGAAAAAGACTTTTCTTCTAAAAGCTGCGTTTTGATATTCCAGAGTTGAAGGGAGAACAGGCTGTAAAGAGAAATACCTTGCTATAAAACCAAAACGGAACTGACTAGCAGAATGGTTGTCAATGTGTGTATTCAACTTCCAGAGTTAAACTCATGTGTGTTTGCAGCAGTTCAGAAACCCTTTCTTTGGAGAATGTAGAAACAGTCATTTCCAGCCCTAGAGACGCATATAAGAGTTAGCTGTAAGAATGCGTTTAAAACACAGAAACCGACTTCGTACAAACTGATGTGCTGTGTGTTGGTTCCTTTTAGGAAGTTGCATCTATGTTTAGATTCAGCGAGGGAGAAACTCGTTTCTTTTAAAAGCTGAGTTTTGACATTCCAGAGTGGATGGGAGAACAGGCTGTGAAGAGAAATATCTTTGTCTAAAACCAAAACGGAGCTATCTAGCAGAATGTCTGTCAATGAGTGTATTCAACTTCTAGAGATAAACTCACGTGTGTTTGCAGCAGTTCAGAAACCCTTTCTTTGGAGAATGTAGAAACAGTCATTTCCAGCCCTAGAGACGCATATAAGAGTTAGCAGTAAGAATGCGTTTAAAACACAGAAGACCCGCTTCGTACAAACTGATGTGCTTGTGTTGGTTCCTTTTAGGAAGTTGCATCTATGTTTAGATTTAGCGAGGGAGAAACACGTTTCTTCTAAATGCTGCGTTTTGACATTCCAGAGTGGATGGGAATACAGACTGTAAAGAGAAATATCTTTGTCTAAAACCAAAACGGAGCTATCTAGCAGAATGGTTGTCAATGTGTGTATTCAACTTCTAGAGCTAAACTCACGTGCGTTTGCAGCAGTTCAGAAACCCTTTCTTTGGAGAATGTAGAAACAGTCATTTCCAGCCCTAGAGACGCATATAAGAGTTAGCAGTAAGAATGCGTTTAAAACACAGAAGACCCGCTTCGTACAAACTGATGTGCTGTGTGTTGGTTCCTTTTAGGAAGTTGCATCTATGTTTAGATTCAGCGAGGGAAAAAGACTTTTCTTCTAAAAGCTGCGTTTTGATATTCCAGAGTTGAAGGGAGAACAGGCTGTAAAGAGAAATACCTTGCTATAAAACCAAAACGGAACTGTCTAGCAGAATGGTTGTCAATGTGTGTATTCAACTTCCCGAGTTAAACTCATGTGTGTTTGCATCAGTTCAGAAACCCTTTCTTTGCAGAATGTAGAAACAGTCTTTTCCAGCCCCAGAGACGCATATAAGAGTCAGCAGTAAGAATGCGTTTAAAACACAGAAGACCCGCTTCGTACAAACTGATGTGCTGTGTGTTGGTTCCTTTTAGGAAGTTGCATCTATGTTTAGATTCAGCGAGGGAGAAACACGTTTCTTCTAAAAGCTGCGTTTTGACATTCCAGAGTGGATGGGAGAACAGGCTGTAAAGAGAAATACCTTGCTCTAAAACCAAAACGGAGCTATCTAGCAGAATGGTTGTCAATGTGTTATACAACTTCTAGAGGTAAACTCATGTGTGTTTGCAGCAGTTCAGAAACCCTTTCTTTGGAGAATGTAGAAACAGTCATTTACAGCCCCAGAGAAGCATATAAAAGTTAGCAGTAAGAATGCTTTTAAAACACAGAAACCCACTTCGTACAAACTGATGTGCTGTGTGTTGGTTCCATTTTGGAAGTTGCATCTATGTTTAGATTCAGCGAGGGAGAAACACGTTTCTTCTAAAAGCTGCGTCTTGACATTCTAGAGTGGATGGGAGTACAGACTGTAAAGAGAAATATCTTTGTCTAAAACCAAAACGGAGCTATCTAGCAGAATGGTTGTCAATGTGTGTATTCAACTTCTAGAGATAAACTCACGTGCGTTTGCAGCAGTTCAGAAACCCTTTCTTTGGAGAATGTAGAAACAGTCATTTCCAGCCCTAGAGACGCATATAAGAGTTAGCAGTAAGAATGCGTTTAAAACACAGAAGACCCGCTTCGTACAAACTGATGTGCTGTGTGTTGGTTCCTTTTAGGAAGTTGCATCTATGTTTAGATTCAGCGAGGGAAAAAGACTTTTCTTCTAAAAGCTGCGTTTTGATATTCCAGAGTTGAAGGGAGAACAGGCTGTAAAGAGAAATACCTTGCTATAAAACCAAAACGGAACTGTCTAGCAGAATGGTTGTCAATGTGTGTATTCAACTTCCCGAGTTAAACTCATGTGTGTTTGCAGCAGTTCAGAAACCCTTTCTTTGCAGAATGTAGAAACAGTCTTTTCCAGCCCCAGAGACGCATATAAGAGTCAGCAGTAAGAATGCGTTTAAAACACAGAAGACCCGCTTCGTACAAACTGATGTGCTGTGTGTTGGTTCCTTTTAGGAAGTTGCATCTATGTTTAGATTCAGCGAGGGAAAAAGACTTTTCTTCTAAAAGCTGCGTTTTGACATTCCAGAGTGGATGGGAGAACAGGCTGTAAAGAGAAATACCTTGCTCTAAAACCAAAACGGAGCTATCTAGCAGAATGGTTGTCAATGTGTTATACAACTTCTAGAGGTAAACTCATGTGTGTTTGCAGCAGTTCAGAAACCCTTTCTTTGGAGAATGTAGAAACAGTCATTTACAGCCCCAGAGAAGCATATAAAAGTTAGCAGTAAGAATGCTTTTAAAACACAGAAACCCACTTCGTACAAACTGATGTGCTGTGTGTTGGTTCCATTTTGGAAGTTGCATCTATGTTTAGATTCAGCGAGGGAGAAACACGTTTCTTCTAAAAGCTGCGTCTTGACATTCTAGAGTGGATGGGAGTACAGACTGTAAAGAGAAATATCTTTGTCTAAAACCAAAACGGAGCTATCTAGCAGAATGGTTGTCAATGTGTGTATTCAACTTCTAGAGCTAAACTCACGTGTGTTTGCAGCAGTTCAGAATCCCTTTCTTTGGAGAATGTAGAAACAGTCATTTCCAGCCCTAGAGACGCATATAGGAGTTAGCAGTTAGAATGCGTTTAAAACACAGAATACCCGCTTCGTACAAACTGATGTGCTGTGTGTTGGTTCCTTTTAGGAAGTTGCATCTATGTTTAGATTCAGCGAGGGAGAAACACGTTTCTTCTAAAAGCTGCGTTTTGACATTCCAGAGTGGATGGGAATACAGACTGTAAAGAGAAATATCTTTGTCTAAAACCAAAACGGAGCTATCTAGCAGAATGGTTGTCAATGTGTGTATTCAACTTCTAGAGCTAAACTCACGTGTGTTTGCAGCAGTTCAGAAACCCTTTCTTTTGAGAATGTAAAAACAGTCATTTACAGCCCTAGAGACGCATGTAAGAGTTAGCAGTAAGAATGCGTTTAAAACACAGAAGACCCGCTTCGTACAAACTGATGTGCTGTGTGTTGGTTCCTTTTAGGAAGTTGCATCTATGTTTAGATTCAGCGAGGGAAAAAGACTTTTCTTCTAAAAGCTGCGTTTTGATATTCCAGAGTTGAAGGGAGAACAGGCTGTAAAGAGAAATACCTTGCTATAAAACCAAAACGGAACTGTCTAGCAGAATGGTTGTCAATGTGTGTATTCAACTTCCAGAGTTAAACTCATGTGTGTTTGCAGCAGTTCAGAAACCCTTTCTTTGGAGAATGTAGAAACAGTCATTTCCAGCCCTAGAGACGCATATAAGAGTTAGCTGTAAGAATGCGTTTAAAACACAGAAACCGACTTCGTACAAACTGTTGTGCTGTGTGTTGGTTCCTTTTAGGAAGTTGCATCTATGTTTAGATTCAGCGAGGGAGAAACTCGTTTCTTCTAAAAGCTGAGTTTTGACATTCCAGAGTGGATGGGAGAACAGGCTGTGAAGAGAAATATCTTTGTCTAAAACCAAAACGGAGCTATCTAGCAGAATGTCTGTCAATGTGTGTATTCAACTTCTAGAGATAAACTCACGTGTGTTTGCAGCAGTTCAGAAACCCTTTCTTTGGAGAATGTAGAAACAGTCATTTCCAGCCCTAGAGACGCATATAAGAGTTAGCAGTAAGAATGCGTTTAAAACACAGAAGACCCGCTTCGTACAAACTGATGTGCTTGTGTTGGTTCCTTTTAGGAAGTTGCATCTATGTTTAGATTCAGCGAGGGAAAAAGACTTTTCTTCTAAAAGCTGCGTTTTGACATTCCAGAGTGGATGGGAGAACAGGCTGTAAAGAGAAATACCTTGCTCTAAAACCAAAACGGAGCTATCTAGCAGAATGGTTGTCAATGTGTGTATTCAACTTCCTGAGTTAAACTCATGTGTGTTTGCAGCAGTTCAGAAACCCTTTCTTTGGAGAATGTAGAAACAGTCATTTCCAGCCCCAGAGACGCATATAGGAGTTAGCAGTAAGAATGCTTTTAAAACACAGAAACCCGCTTCGTACAAACTGATGTGCTGTGTGTTGGTTCCTTTTAGGAAGTTGCATCTATGTTTAGATTTAGCGAGGGAGAAACACGTTTCTTCTAAATGCTGCGTTTTGACATTCCAGAGTGGATGGGAATACAGACTGTAAAGAGAAATATCTTTGTCTAAAACCAAAACGGAGCTATCTAGCAGAATGGTTGTCAATGTGTGTATTCAACTTCTAGAGCTAAACTCACGTGCGTTTGCAGCAGTTCAGAAACCCTTTCTTTGGAGAATGTAGAAACAGTCATTTCCAGCCCTAGAGACGCATATAAGAGTTAGCAGTAAGAATGCGTTTAAAACACAGAAGACCCGCTTCGTACAAACTGATGTGCTGTGTGTTGGTTCCTTTTAGGAAGTTGCATCTATGTTTAGATTCAGCGAGGGAAAAAGACTTTTCTTCTAAAAGCTGCGTTTTGATATTCCAGAGTTGAAGGGAGAACAGGCTGTAAAGAGAAATACCTTGCTCTAAAACCAAAACGGAGCTATCTAGCAGAATGGTTGTCAATGTGTTATACAACTTCTAGAGGTAAACTCATGTGTGTTTGCAGCAGTTCAGAAACCCTTTCTTTGGAGAATGTAGAAACAGTCATTTCCAGCCCCAGAGAAGCATATAAAAGTTAGCAGTAAGAATGCTTTTAAAACACAGAAACCCACTTCGTACAAACTGATGTGCTGTGTGTTGGTTCCATTTTGGAAGTTGCATCTATGTTAAGATTCAGCGAGGGAGAAACACGTTTCTTCTAAAAGCTGCGTCTTGACATTCTAGAGTGGATGGGAGTACAGACTGTAAAGAGAAATATCTTTGTCTAAAACCAAAACGGAGCTATCTAGCAGAATGGTTGTCAATGTGTGTATTCAACTTCTAGAGCTAAACTCACTTGTGTTTGCAGCAGTTCAGAAACCCTTTCTTTGGAGAATTTAGAAACAGTCATTTCCAGCCCTAGAGACGCATATAGGAGTTAGCAGTTAGAATGCGTTTAAAACACAGAAGACCCGCTTCGTACAAACTGATGTGCTGTGTGTTGGTTCCTTTTAGGAAGTTGCATCTATGTTTAGATTCAGCGAGGGAGAAACACGTTTCTTCTAAAAGCTGCGTTTTGACATTCCAGAGTGGATGGGAATACAGACTGTAAAGAGAAATATCTTTGTCTAAAACCAAAACGGAGCTATCTAGCAGAATGGTTGTCAATGTGTGTATTCAACTTCTAGAGCTAAACTCACGTGCGTTTGCAGCAGTTCAGAAACCCTTTCTTTTGAGAATGTAAAAACAGTCATTTCCAGCCCTAGAGACGCATATAAGAGTTAGCAGTAAGAATGCGTTTAAAACACAGAAGACCCGCTTCGTACAAACTGATGTGCTGTGTGTTGGTTCCTTTTAAGAAGTTGCATCTATGTTTAGATTCAGCGAGGGAAAAAGACTTTTCTTCTAAAAGCTGCGTTTTGATATTCCAGAGTTGAAGGGAGAACAGGCTGTAAAGAGAAATACCTTGCAATAAAACCAAAACGGAACTGTCTAGCAGAATGGTTGTCAATGTGTCTATTCAACTTCCAGAGTTAAACTCATGTGTGTTTGCAGCAGTTCAGAAACCCTTTCTTTGGAGAATGTAGAAACAGTCATTTCCAGCCCTAGAGACGCATATAAGAGTTAGCAGTAAGAATGCGTTTAAAACACAGAAGACCCGCTTCGTACAAACTGATGTGCTGTGTGTTGGTTCCTTTTAGGAAGTTGCATCTATGTTTAGATTCAGCGAGGGAAAAAGACTTTTCTTCTAAAAGCTGCGTTTTGATATTCCAGAGTTGAAGGGAGAACAGGCTGTAAAGAGAAATACCTTGCTCTAAAACCAAAACGGAGCTATCTAGCAGAATGGTTGTCAATGTGTTATACAACTTCTAGAGGTAAACTCATGTGTGTTTGCAGAAGTTCAGAAACCCTTTCTTTGGAGAATGTAGAAACAGTCATTTCCAGCCCCAGAGATGCATATAAAAGTTAGCAGTAAGAATGCTTTTAAAACACAGAAACCCACTTCGTACAAACTGATGTGCTGTGTGTTGGTTCCATTTTGGAAGTTGCATCTATGTTTAGACTCAGCGAGGGAGAAACACGTTTCTTCTAAAAGCTGCGTCTTGACATTCTAGAGTGGATGGGAGTACAGACTGTAAAGAGAATTATCTTTGTCTAAAACCAAAACGGAGCTATCTAGCAGAATGGTTGTCAATGTGTGTATTCAACTTCTAGAGACAAACTCACGTGTGTTTGCAGCAGTTCAGAAACCCTTTCTTTGGAGAATGTAGAAACAGTCATTTCCAGCCCTAGAGACGCATATAGGAGTTAGCAGTTAGAATGCGTTTAAAACACAGAATACCCGCTTCGTACAAACTGATGTGCTGTGTGTTGGTTCCTTTTAGGAAGTTGCATCTATGTTTAGATTATGCGAGGGAGAAACACGTTTCTTCTAAAAGCTGCGTTTTGACATTCCAGAGTGGATGGGAATACAGACTGTAAAGAGAAATATCTTTGTCTAAAACCAAAACGGAGCTATCTAGCAGAATGGTTGTCAATGTGTGTATTCAACTTCTAGAGCTAAACTCACGTGTGTTTGCAGCAGTTCAGAAACCCTTTCTTTTGAGAATGTAAAAACAGTCATTTACAGCCCTAGAGACGCATATAAGAGTTAGCAGTAAGAATGCGTTTAAAACACAGAAGACCCGCTTCGTACAAACTGATGTGCTGTGTGTTGGTTCCTTTTAGGAAGTTGCATCTATGTTTAGATTCAGCGAGGGAAAAAGACTTTTCTTCTAAAAGCTGCGTTTTGATATTCCAGAGTTGAAGGGAGAACAGGCTGTAAAGAGAAATACCTTGCTATAAAACCAAAACGGAACTGACTAGCAGAATGGTTGTCAATGTGTGTATTCAACTTCCAGAGTTAAACTCATGTGTGTTTGCAGCAGTTCAGAAACCCTTTCTTTGGAGAATGTAGAAACAGTCATTTCCAGCCCTAGAGACGCATATAAGAGTTAGCAGTAAGAATGCGTTTAAAACACAGAAGACCCGCTTCGTACAAACTGATGTGCTTGTGTTGGTTCCTTTTAGGAAGTTGCATCTATGTTTAGATTCAGCGAGGGAGAAACACGTTTCTTCTAAATGCTGCGTTTTGACATTCCAGAGTGGATGGGAATACAGACTGTAAAGAGAAATATCTTTGTCTAAAACCAAAACGGAGCTATCTAGCAGAATGGTTGTCAATGTGTGTATTCAACTTCTAGAGCTAAACTCACGTGCGTTTGCAGCAGTTCAGAAACCCTTTCTTTGGAGAATGTAGAAACAGTCATTTCCAGCCCTAGAGACGCATATAAGAGTTAGCAGTAAGAATGCGTTTAAAACACAGAAGACCCGCTTCGTACAAACTGATGTGCTGTGTGTTGGTTCCTTTTAGGAAGTTGCATCTATGTTTAGATTCAGCGAGGGAAAAAGACTTTTCTTCTAAAAGCTGCGTTTTGATATTCCAGAGTTGAAGGGAGAACAGGCTGTAAAGAGAAATACCTTGCTCTAAAACCAAAACGGAGCTATCTAGCAGAATGGTTGTCAATGTGTTATACAACTTCTAGAGGTAAACTCATGTGTGTTTGCAGAAGTTCAGAAACCCTTTCTTTGGAGAATGTAGAAAAAGTCATTTCCAGCCCCAGAGATGCATATAAAAGTTAGCAGTAAGAATGCTTTTAAAACACAGAAACCCACTTCGTACAAACTGATGTGCTGTGTGTTGGTTCCATTTTGGAAGTTGCATCTATGTTTAGACTCAGCGAGGGAGAAACACGTGTCTTCTAAAAGCTGCGTCTTGACATTCTAGAGTGGATGGGAGTACAGACTGTAAAGAGAATTATCTTTGTCTAAAACCAAAACGGAGCTATCTAGCAGAATGGTTGTCAATGTGTGTATTCAACTTCTAGAGCTAAACTCACGTGTGTTTGCAGCAGTTCAGAAACCCTTTCTTTGGAGAATGTAGAAACAGTCATTTCCAGCCCTAGAGACGCATATAGGAGTTAGCAGTTAGAATGCGTTTAAAACACAGAATACCCGCTTCGTACAAACTGATGTGCTGTGTGTTGGTTCCTTTTAGGAAGTTGCATCTATGTTTAGATTCAGCGAGGGAGAAACACGTTTCTTCTAAAAGCTGCGTTTTGACATTCCAGAGTGGATGGGAATACAGACTGTAAAGAGAAATATCTTTGTCTAAAACCAAAACGGAGCTATCTAGCAGAATGGTTGTCAATGTGTGTATTCAACTTCTAGAGCTAAACTCACGTGTGTTTGCAGCAGTTCAGAAACCCTTTCTTTTGAGAATGTAAAAACAGTCATTTACAGCCCTAGAGACGCATATAAGAGTTAGCAGTAAGAATGCGTTTAAAACACAGAAGACCCGCTTCGTACAAACTGATGTGCTGTGTGTTGGTTCCTTTTAGGAAGTTGCATCTATGTTTAGATTCAGCGAGGGAAAAAGACTTTTCTTCTAAAAGCTGCGTTTTGATATTCCAGAGTTGAAGGGAGAACAGGCTGTAAAGAGAAATACCTTGCTATAAAACCAAAACGGAACTGACTAGCAGAATGGTTGTCAATGTGTGTATTCAACTTCCAGAGTTAAACTCATGTGTGTTTGCAGCAGTTCAGAAACCCTTTCTTTGGAGAATGTAGAAACAGTCATTTCCAGCCCTAGAGACGCATATAAGAGTTAGCTGTAAGAATGCGTTTAAAACACAGAAACCGACTTCGTACAAACTGATGTGCTGTGTGTTGGTTCCTTTTAGGAAGTTGCATCTATGTTTAGATTCAGCGAGGGAGAAACTCGTTTCTTTTAAAAGCTGAGTTTTGACATTCCAGAGTGGATGGGAGAACAGGCTGTGAAGAGAAATATCTTTGTCTAAAACCAAAACGGAGCTATCTAGCAGAATGTCTGTCAATGAGTGTATTCAACTTCTAGAGATAAACTCACGTGTGTTTGCAGCAGTTCAGAAACCCTTTCTTTGGAGAATGTAGAAACAGTCATTTCCAGCCCTAGAGACGCATATAAGAGTTAGCAGTAAGAATGCGTTTAAAACACAGAAGACCCGCTTCGTACAAACTGATGTGCTTGTGTTGGTTCCTTTTAGGAAGTTGCATCTATGTTTAGATTTAGCGAGGGAGAAACACGTTTCTTCTAAATGCTGCGTTTTGACATTCCAGAGTGGATGGGAATACAGACTGTAAAGAGAAATATCTTTGTCTAAAACCAAAACGGAGCTATCTAGCAGAATGGTTGTCAATGTGTGTATTCAACTTCTAGAGCTAAACTCACGTGCGTTTGCAGCATTTCAGAAAACCTTTCTTTGGAGAATGTAGAAACAGTCATTTCCAGCCCTAGAGACGCATATAAGAGTTAGCAGTAAGAATGCGTTTAAAACACAGAAGACCCGCTTCGTACAAACTGATGTGCTGTGTGTTGGTTCCTTTTAGGAAGTTGCATCTATGTTTAGATTCAGCGAGGGAAAAAGACTTTTCTTCTAAAAGCTGCGTTTTGATATTCCAGAGTTGAAGGGAGAACAGGCTGTAAAGAGAAATACCTTGCTCTAAAACCAAAACGGAGCTATCTAGCAGAATGGTTGTCAATGTGTTATACAACTTCTAGAGGTAAACTCATGTGTGTTTGCAGCAGTTCAGAAACCCTTTCTTTGGAGAATGTAGAAACAGTCATTTCCAGCCCCAGAGATGCATATAAAAGTTAGCAGTAAGAATGCTTTTAAAACACAGAAACCCACTTCGTTCAAACTGATGTGCTGTGTGTTGGTTCCATTTTGGAAGTTGCATCTATGTTTAGACTCAGCGAGGGAGAAACACGTTTCTTCTAAAAGCTGCGTCTTGACATTCTAGAGTGGATGGGAGTACAGACTGTAAAGAGAAATATCTTTGTCTAAAACCAAAACGGAGCTATCTAGCAGAATGGTTCTCAATGTGTGTATTCAACTTCTAGAGCTAAACTCACGTGTGTTTGCAGCAGTTCAGAAACCCTTTCTTTGGAGAATGTAGAAACAGTCATTTCCAGCCCTAGAGACGCATATAGGAGTTAGCAGTTAGAATGCGTTTAAAACACAGAATACCCGCTTCGTACAAACTGATGTGCTGTGTGTTGGTTCCTTTTAGGAAGTTGCATCTATGTTTAGATTCAGCGAGGGAGAAACACGTTTCTTCTAAAAGCTGCGTTTTGACATTCCAGAGTGGATGGGAATACAGACTGTAAAGAGAATTATCTTTGTCTAAAACCAAAACGGAGCTATCTAGCAGAATGGTTGTCAATGTGTGTATTCAACTTCTAGTGCTAAACTCACGTGTGTTTGCAGCAGTTCAGAAACCCTTTCTTTTGAGAATGTAAAAACAGTCATTTACAGCCCTAGAGACGCATATAAGAGTTAGCAGTAAGAATGCGTTTAAAACACAGAAGACCCGCTTCGTACAAACTGATGTGCTGTGTGTTGGTTCCTTTTAGGAAGTTGCATCTATGTTTAGATTCAGCGAGGGAAAAAGACTTTTCTTCTAAAAGCTGCGTTTTGATATTCCAGAGTTGAAGGGAGAAAAGGCTGTAAAGAGAAATACCTTGCTATAAAACCAAAACGGAACTGACTAGCAGAATGGTTGTCAATGTGTGTATTCAACTTCCAGAGTTAAACTCATGTGTGTTTGCAGCAGTTCAGAAACCCTTTCTTTGGAGAATGTAGAAACAGTCATTTCCAGCCCTAGAGACGCATATAAGAGTTAGCTGTAAGAATGCGTTTAAAACACAGAAACCGACTTCGTACAAACTGATGTGCTGTGTGTTGGTTCCTTTTAGGAAGTTGCATCTATGTTTAGATTCAGCGAGGGAGAAACTCGTTTCTTTTAAAAGCTGAGTTTTGACATTCCAGAGTGGATGGGAGAACAGGCTGTGAAGAGAAATATCTTTGTCTAAAACCAAAACGGAGCTATCTAGCAGAATGTCTGTCAATGAGTGTATTCAACTTCTAGAGATAAACTCACGTGTGTTTGCAGCAGTTCAGAAACCCTTTCTTTGGAGAATGTAGAAACAGTCATTTCCAGCCCTAGAGACGCATATAAGAGTTAGCAGTAAGAATGCGTTTAAAACACAGAAGACCCGCTTCGTACAAACTGATGTGCTTGTGTTGGTTCCTTTTAGGAAGTTGCATCTATGTTTAGATTTAGCGAGGGAGAAACACGTTTCTTCTAAATGCTGCGTTTTGACATTCCAGAGTGGATGGGAATACAGACTGTAAAGAGAAATATCTTTGTCTAAAACCAAAACGGAGCTATCTAGCAGAATGGTTGTCAATGTGTGTATTCAACTTCTAGAGCTAAACTCACGTGCGTTTGCAGCAGTTCAGAAACCCTTTCTTTGGAGAATGTAGAAACAGTCATTTCCAGCCCTAGAGACGCATATAAGAGTTAGCAGTAAGAATGCGTTTAAAACACAGAAGACCCGCTTCGTACAAACTGATGTGCTGTGTGTTGGTTCCTTTTAGGAAGTTGCATCTATGTTTAGATTCAGCGAGGGAAAAAGACTTTTCTTCTAAAAGCTGCGTTTTGATATTCCAGAGTTGAAGGGAGAACAGGCTGTAAAGAGAAATACCTTGCTATAAAACCAAAACGGAACTGTCTAGCAGAATGGTTGTCAATGTGTGTATTCAACTTCCCGAGTTAAACTCATGTGTGTTTGCATCAGTTCAGAAACCCTTTCTTTGCAGAATGTAGAAACAGTCTTTTCCAGCCCCAGAGACGCATATAAGAGTCAGCAGTAAGAATGCGTTTAAAACACAGAAGACCCGCTTCGTACAAACTGATGTGCTGTGTGTTGGTTCCTTTTAGGAAGTTGCATCTATGTTTAGATTCAGCGAGGGAGAAACACGTTTCTTCTAAAAGCTGCGTTTTGACATTCCAGAGTGGATGGGAGAACAGGCTGTAAAGAGAAATACCTTGCTCTAAAACCAAAACGGAGCTATCTAGCAGAATGGTTGTCAATGTGTTATACAACTTCTAGAGGTAAACTCATGTGTGTTTGCAGCAGTTCAGAAACCCTTTCTTTGGAGAATGTAGAAACAGTCATTTACAGCCCCAGAGAAGCATATAAAAGTTAGCAGTAAGAATGCTTTTAAAACACAGAAACCCACTTCGTACAAACTGATGTGCTGTGTGTTGGTTCCATTTTGGAAGTTGCATCTATGTTTAGATTCAGCGAGGGAGAAACACGTTTCTTCTAAAAGCTGCGTCTTGACATTCTAGAGTGGATGGGAGTACAGACTGTAAAGAGAAATATCTTTGTCTAAAACCAAAACGGAGCTATCTAGCAGAATGGTTGTCAATGTGTGTATTCAACTTCTAGAGATAAACTCACGTGCGTTTGCAGCAGTTCAGAAACCCTTTCTTTGGAGAATGTAGAAACAGTCATTTCCAGCCCTAGAGACGCATATAAGAGTTAGCAGTAAGAATGCGTTTAAAACACAGAAGACCCGCTTCGTACAAACTGATGTGCTGTGTGTTGGTTCCTTTTAGGAAGTTGCATCTATGTTTAGATTCAGCGAGGGAAAAAGACTTTTCTTCTAAAAGCTGCGTTTTGATATTCCAGAGTTGAAGGGAGAACAGGCTGTAAAGAGAAATACCTTGCTATAAAACCAAAACGGAACTGTCTAGCAGAATGGTTGTCAATGTGTGTATTCAACTTCCCGAGTTAAACTCATGTGTGTTTGCAGCAGTTCAGAAACCCTTTCTTTGCAGAATGTAGAAACAGTCTTTTCCAGCCCCAGAGACGCATATAAGAGTCAGCAGTAAGAATGCGTTTAAAACACAGAAGACCCGCTTCGTACAAACTGATGTGCTGTGTGTTGGTTCCTTTTAGGAAGTTGCATCTATGTTTAGATTCAGCGAGGGAAAAAGACTTTTCTTCTAAAAGCTGCGTTTTGACATTCCAGAGTGGATGGGAGAACAGGCTGTAAAGAGAAATACCTTGCTCTAAAACCAAAACGGAGCTATCTAGCAGAATGGTTGTCAATGTGTTATACAACTTCTAGAGGTAAACTCATGTGTGTTTGCAGCAGTTCAGAAACCCTTTCTTTGGAGAATGTAGAAACAGTCATTTACAGCCCCAGAGAAGCATATAAAAGTTAGCAGTAAGAATGCTTTTAAAACACAGAAACCCACTTCGTACAAACTGATGTGCTGTGTGTTGGTTCCATTTTGGAAGTTGCATCTATGTTTAGATTCAGCGAGGGAGAAACACGTTTCTTCTAAAAGCTGCGTCTTGACATTCTAGAGTGGATGGGAGTACAGACTGTAAAGAGAAATATCTTTGTCTAAAACCAAAACGGAGCTATCTAGCAGAATGGTTGTCAATGTGTGTATTCAACTTCTAGAGCTAAACTCACGTGTGTTTGCAGCAGTTCAGAAACCCTTTCTTTTGAGAATGTAAAAACAGTCATTTACAGCCCTAGAGATGCATGTAAGAGTTAGCAGTAAGAATGCGTTTAAAACACAGAAGACCCGCTTCGTACAAACTGATGTGCTGTGTGTTGGTTCCTTTTAGGAAGTTGCATCTATGTTTAGATTCAGCGAGGGAGAAACACGTTTCTTCTAAAAGCTGCGTTTTGACATTCCAGAGTGGATGGGAATACAGACTGTAAAGAGAAATATCTTTGTCTAAAACCAAAACGGAGCTATCTAGCAGAATGGTTGTCAATGTGTGTATTCAACTTCTAGAGCTAAACTCACATGTGTTTGCAGCAGTTCAGAAACCCTTTCTTTTGAGAATGTAAAAACAGTCATTTCCAGCCCTAGAGACGCATATAAGAGTTAGCAGTAAGAATGCGTTTAAAACACAGAAGACCCGCTTCGTACAAACTGATGTGCTGTGTGTTGGTTCCTTTTAGGAAGTTGCATCTATGTTTAGATTCAGCGAGGGAAAAAGACTTTTCTTCTAAAAGCTGCGTTTTGATATTCCAGAGTTGAAGGGAGAACAGGCTGTAAAGAGAAATACCTTGCAATAAAACCAAAACGGAACTGTCTAGCAGAATGGTTGTCAATGTGTGTATTCAACTTCCAGAGTTAAACTCATGTGTGTTTGCAGCAGTTCAGAAACCCTTTCTTTGGAGAATGTAGAAACAGTCATTTCCAGCCCTAGAGACGCATATAAGAGTTAGCAGTAAGAATGCGTTTAAAACACAGAAGACCCGCTTCGTACAAACTGATGTGCTGTGTGTTGGTTCCTTTTAGGAAGTTGCATCTATGTTTAGATTCAGCGAGGGAGAAACTCGTTTCTTCTAAAAGCTGAGTTTTGACATTCCAGAGTGGATGGGAGAACAGGCTGTGAAGAGAAATATCTTTGTCTAAAACCAAAACGGAGCTATCTAGCAGAATGTCTGTCAATGTGTGTATTCAACTTCTAGAGATAAACTCACGTGTGTTTGCAGCAGTTCAGAAACCCTTTCTTTGGAGAATGTAGAAACAGTCATTTCCAGCCCTAGAGACGCATATAAGAGTTAGCAGTAAGAATGCGTTTAAAACACAGAAGACCCGCTTCGTACAAACTGATGTGCTTGTGTTGGTTCCTTTTAGGAAGTTGCATCTATGTTTAGATTCAGCGAGGGAAAAAGACTTTTCTTCTAAAAGCTGCGTTTTGACATTCCAGAGTGGATGGGAGAACAGGCTGTAAAGAGAAATACCTTGCTCTAAAACCAAAACGGAGCTATCTAGCAGAATGGTTGTCAATGTGTGTATTCAACTTCCTGAGTTAAACTCATGTGTGTTTGCAGCAGTTCAGAAACCCTTTCTTTGGAGAATGTAGAAACAGTCATTTCCAGCCCCAGAGACGCATATAGGAGTTAGCAGTAAGAATGCTTTTAAAACACAGAAACCCGCTTCGTACAAACTGATGTGCTGTGTGTTGGTTCCTTTTAGGAAGTTGCATCTATGTTTAGATTTAGCGAGGGAGAAACACGTTTCTTCTAAATGCTGCGTTTTGACATTCCAGAGTGGATGGGAATACAGACTGTAAAGAGAAATATCTTTGTCTAAAACCAAAACGGAGCTATCTAGCAGAATGGTTGTCAATGTGTGTATTCAACTTCTAGAGCTAAACTCACGTGTGTTTGCAGCAGTTCAGAAACCCTTTCTTTGGAGAATGTAGAAACAGTCATTTCCAGCCCTAGAGACGCATATAAGAGTTAGCAGTAAGAATGCGTTTAAAACACAGAAGACCCGCTTCGTACAAACTGATGTGCTGTGTGTTGGTTCCTTTTAGGAAGTTGCATCTATGTTTAGATTCAGCGAGGGAAAAAGACTTTTCTTCTAAAAGCTGCGTTTTGATATTCCAGAGTTGAAGGGAGAACAGGCTGTAAAGAGAAATACCTTGCTCTAAAACCAAAACGGAGCTATCTAGCAGAATGGTTGTCAATGTGTTATACAACTTCTAGAGGTAAACTCATGTGTGTTTGCAGAAGTTCAGAAACCCTTTCTTTGGAGAATGTAGAAACAGTCATTTCCAGCCCAAGAGAAGCATATAAAAGTTAGCAGTAAGAATGCTTTTAAAACACAGAAACCCACTTCGTACACACTGATGTGCTGTGTGTTGGTTCCATTTTGGAAGTTGCATCTATGTTTAGATTCAGCGAGGGAGAAACACATTTCTTCTAAAAGCTGCGTCTTGACATTCTAGAGTGGATGGGAGTACAGACTGTAAAGAGAAATATCTTTGTCTAAAACCAAAACGGAGCTATCTAGCAGAATGGTTGTCAATGTGTGTATTCAACTTCTAGAGCTAAACTCACTTGTGTTTGCAGCAGTTCAGAAACCCTTTCTTTGGAGAATTTAGAAACAGTCATTTCCAGCCCTAGAGACGCATATAGGAGTTAGCAGTTAGAATGCGTTTAAAACACAGAAGACCCGCTTCGTACAAACTGATGTGCTGTGTGTTGGTTCCTTTTAGGAAGTTGCATCTATGTTTAGATTCAGCGAGGGAGAAACACGTTTCTTCTAAAAGCTGCGTTTTGACATTCCAGAGTGGATGGGAATACAGACTGTAAAGAGAAATATCTTTGTCTAAAACCAAAACGGAGCTATCTAGCAGAATGGTTGTCAATGTGTGTATTCAACTTCTAGAGCTAAACTCACATGTGTTTGCAGCAGTTCAGAAACCCTTTCTTTTGAGAATGTAAAAACAGTCATTTCCAGCCCTAGAGACGCATATAAGAGTTAGCAGTAAGAATGCGTTTAAAACACAGAAGACCCGCTTCGTACAAACTGATGTGCTGTGTGTTGGTTCCTTTTAGGAAGTTGCATCTATGTTTAGATTCAGCGAGGGAAAAAGACTTTTCTTCTAAAAGCTGCGTTTTGATATTCCAGAGCTGAAGGGAGAACAGGCTGTAAAGAGAAATACCTTGCTCTAAAACCAAAACGGAACTGTCTAGCAGAATGGTTGTCAATGTGTGTATTCAACTTCCAGAGTTAAACTCATGTGTGTTTGCAGCAGTTCAGAAACCCTTTCTTTGGAGAATGTAGAAACAGTCATTTCCAGCCCTAGAGACGCATATAAGAGTTAGCTGTAAGAATGCGTTTAAAACACAGAAGACCCGCTTCGTACAAACTGATGTGCTGTGTGTTGGTTCCTTTTAGGAAGTTGCATCTATGTTTAGATTCAGCGAGGGAGAAACTCGTTTCTTCTAAAAGCTGAGTTTTGACATTCCAGAGTGGATGGGAGAACAGGCTGTGAAGAGAAATATCTTTGTCTAAAACCAAAACGGAGCTATCTAGCAGAATGTCTGTCAATGTGTGTATTCAACTTCTAGAGATAAACTCACGTGTGTTTGCAGCAGTTCAGAAACCCTTTCTTTGGAGAATGTAGAAACAGTCATTTCCAGCCCTAGAGACGCATATAAGAGTTAGCAGTAAGAATGCGTTTAAAACACAGAAGACCCGCTTCGTACAAACTGATGTGCTTGTGTTGGTTCCTTTTAGGAAGTTGCATCTATGTTTAGATTCAGCGAGGGAAAAAGACTTTTCTTCTAAAAGCTGCGTTTTGACATTCCAGAGTGGATGGGAGAACAGGCTGTAAAGAGAAATACCTTGCTCTAAAACCAAAACGGAGCTATCTAGCAGAATGGTTGTCAATGTGTGTATTCAACTTCCTGAGTTAAACTCATGTGTGTTTGCAGCAGTTCAGAAACCCTTTCTTTGGAGAATGTAGAAACAGTCATTTCCAGCCCCAGAGACGCATATAGGAGTTAGCAGTAAGAATGCTTTTAAAACACAGAAACCCGCTTCGTACAAACTGATGTGCTGTGTGTTGGTTCCTTTTAGGAAGTTGCATCTATGTTTAGATTTAGCGAGGGAGAAACACGTTTCTTCTAAATGCTGCGTTTTGACATTCCAGAGTGGATGGGAATACAGACTGTAAAGAGAAATATCTTTGTCTAAAACCAAAACGGAGCTATCTAGCAGAATGGTTGTCAATGTGTGTATTCAACTTCTAGAGCTAAACTCACGTGTGTTTGCAGCAGTTCAGAAACCCTTTCTTTGGAGAATGTAGAAACAGTCATTTCCAGCCCTAGAGACGCATATAAGAGTTAGCAGTAAGAATGCGTTTAAAACACAGAAGACCCGCTTCGTACAAACTGATGTGCTGTGTGTTGGTTCCTTTTAGGAAGTTGCATCTATGTTTAGATTCAGCGAGGGAAAAAGACTTTTCTTCTAAAAGCTGCGTTTTGATATTCCAGAGTTGAAGGGAGAACAGGCTGTAAAGAGAAATACCTTGCTCTAAAACCAAAACGGAGCTATCTAGCAGAATGGTTGTCAATGTGTTATACAACTTCTAGAGGTAAACTCATGTGTGTTTGCAGCAGTTCAGAAACCCTTTCTTTGGAGAATGTAGAAACAGTCATTTCCAGCCCAAGAGAAGCATATAAAAGTTAGCAGTAAGAATGCTTTTAAAACACAGAAACCCACTTCGTACACACTGATGTGCTGTGTGTTGGTTCCATTTTGGAAGTTGCATCTATGTTTAGATTCAGCGAGGGAGAAACACGTTTCTTCTAAAAGCTGCGTCTTGACATTCTAGAGTGGATGGGAGTACAGACTGTAAAGAGAAATATCTTTGTCTAAAACCAAAACGGAGCTATCTAGCAGAATGGTTGTCAATGTGTGTATTCAACTTCTAGAGCTAAACTCACCTGTGTTTGCAGCAGTTCAGAAACCCTTTCTTTGGAGAATTTAGAAACAGTCATTTCCAGCCCTAGAGACGCATATAGGAGTTAGCAGTTAGAATGCGTTTAAAACACAGAAGACCCGCTTCGTACAAACTGATGTGCTGTGTGTTGGTTCCTTTTAGGAAGTTGCATCTATGTTTAGATTCAGCGAGGGAGAAACACGTTTCTTCTAAAAGCTGCGTTTTGACATTCCAGAGTGGATGGGAATACAGACTGTAAAGAGAAATATCTTTGTCTAAAACCAAAACGGAGCTATCTAGCAGAATGGTTGTCAATGTGTGTATTCAACTTCTAGAGCTAAACTCACATGTGTTTGCAGCAGTTCAGAAACCCTTTCTTTTGAGAATGTAAAAACAGTCATTTCCAGCCCTAGAGACGCATATAAGAGTTAGCAGTAAGAATGCGTTTAAAACACAGAAGACCCGCTTCGTACAAACTGATGTGCTGTGTGTTGGTTCCTTTTAGGAAGTTGCATCTATGTTTAGATTCAGCGAGGGAAAAAGACTTTTCTTCTAAAAGCTGCGTTTTGATATTCCAGAGTTGAAGGGAGAACAGGCTGTAAAGAGAAATACCTTGCAATAAAACCAAAACGGAACTGTCTAGCAGAATGGTTGTCAATGTGTGTATTCAACTTCCAGAGTTAAACTCATGTGTGTTTGCAGCAGTTCAGAAACCCTTTCTTTGGAGAATGTAGAAACAGTCATTTCCAGCCCTAGAGACGCATATAAGAGTTAGCAGTAAGAATGCGTTTAAAACACAGAAGACCCGCTTCGTACAAACTGATGTGCTGTGTGTTGGTTCCTTTTAGGAAGTTGCATCTATGTTTAGATTCAGCGAGGGAAAAAGACTTTTCTTCTAAAAGCTGCGTTTTGATATTCCAGAGTTGAAGGGAGAACAGGCTGTAAAGAGAAATACCTTGCTCTAAAACCAAAACGGAGCTATCTAGCAGAATGGTTGTCAATGTGTTATACAACTTCTAGAGGTAAACTCATGTGTGTTTGCAGCAGTTCAGAAACCCTTTCTTTGGAGAATGTAGAAACAGTCATTTCCAGCCCCAGAGATGCATATAAATGTTAGCAGTAAGAATGCTTTTAAAACACAGAAACCCACTTCGTACAAATTGATGTGCTCTGTGTTGGTTCCATTTTGGAAGTTGCATCTATGTTTAGATTCAGCGAGGGAGAAACACGTTTCTTCTAAAAGCTGCGTCTTGACATTCTAGAGTGGATGGGAGTACAGACTGTAAAGATAAATATCTTTGTCTAAAACCAAAACGGAGCTATCTAGCAGAATGGTTGTCAATGTGTGTATTCAACTTCTAGAGCTAAACTCACGTGTGTTTGCAGCAGTTCAGAAACCCTTTCTTTGGAGAATGTAGAAACAGTCATTTCCAGCCCTAGAGACGCATATAGGAGTTAGCAGTTAGAATGCGTTTAAAACACAGAAGACCCGCTTCGTACAAACTGATGTGCTGTGTGTTGGTTCCTTTTAGGAAGTTGCATCTATGTTTAGATTCAGCGAGGGAGAAACACGTTTCTTCTAAAAGCTGCGTTTTGACATTCCAGAGTGGATGGGAATACAGACTGTAAAGAGAAATATCTTTGTCTAAAACCAAAACGGAGCTATCTAGCAGAATGGTTGTCAATGTGTGTATTCAACTTCTAGAGCTAAACTCACGTGTGTTTGCAGCAGTTCAGAAACCCTTTCTTTGGAGAATGTAAAAACAGTCATTTACAGCCCTAGAGACGCATATAAGAGTTAGCAGTAAGAATGCGTTTAAAACACAGAAGACCCGCTTCGTACAAACTGATGTGCTGTGTGTTGGTTCCTTTTAGGAAGTTGCATCTATGTTTAGATTCAGCGAGGGAAAAAGACTTTTCTTCTAAAAGCTGCGTTTTGATATTCCAGAGTTGAAGGGAGAACAGGCTGTAAAGAGAAATACCTTGCTATAAAACCAAAACGGAACTGTCTAGCAGAATGGTTGTCAATGTGTGTATTCAACTTCCAGAGTTAAACTCATGTGTGTTTGCAGCAGTTCAGAAACCCTTTCTTTGGAGAATGTAGAAACAGTCATTTCCAGCCCTAGAGACGCATATAAGAGTTAGCTGTAAGAATGCGTTTAAAACACAGAAACCGACTTCGTACAAACTGATGTGCTGTGTGTTGGTTCCTTTTAGGAAGTTGCATCTATGTTTAGATTCAGCGAGGGAGAAACTCGTTTCTTTTAAAAGCTGAGTTTTGACATTCCAGAGTGGATGGGAGAACAGGCTGTGAAGAGAAATATCTTTGTCTAAAACCAAAACGGAGCTATCTAGCAGAATGTCTGTCAATGTGTGTATTCAACTTCTAGAGATAAACTCACGTGTGTTTGCAGCAGTTCAGAAACCCTTTCTTTGGAGAATGTAGAAACAGTCATTTCCAGCCCTAGAGACGCATATAAGAGTTAGCAGTAAGAATGCGTTTAAAACACAGAAGACCCGCTTCGTACAAACTGATGTGCTTGTGTTGGTTCCTTTTAGGAAGTTGCATCTATGTTTAGATTCAGCGAGGGAAAAAGACTTTTCTTCTAAAAGCTGCGTTTTGACATTCCAGAGTGGATGGGAGAACAGGCTGTAAAGAGAAATACCTTGCTCTAAAACCAAAACGGAGCTATCTAGCAGAATGGTTGTCAATGTGTGTATTCAACTTCCAGAGTTAAACTCATGTGTGTTTGCAGCAGTTCAGAAACCCTTTCTTTGGAGAATGTAGAAACAGTCATTTCCAGCCCCAGAGACGCATATAGGAGTTAGCAGTAAGAATGCTTTTAAAACACAGAAACCCGCTTCGTACAAACTGATGTGCTGTGTGTTGGTTCCTTTTAGGAAGTTGCATCTATGTTTAGATTTAGCGAGGGAGAAACACGTTTCTTCTAAATGCTGCGTTTTGACATTCCAGAGTGGATGGGAATACAGACTGTAAAGAGAAATATCTTTGTCTAAAACCAAAACGGAGCTATCTAGCAGAATGGTTGTCAATGTGTGTATTCAACTTCTAGAGCTAAACTCACGTGCGTTTGCAGCAGTTCAGAAACCCTTTCTTTGGAGAATGTAGAAACAGTCATTTCCAGCCCTAGAGACGCATATAAGAGTTAGCAGTAAGAATGCGTTTAAAACACAGAAGACCCGCTTCATACAAACTGATGTGCTGTGTGTTGGTTCCTTTTAGGAAGTTGCATCTATGTTTAGATTCAGCGAGGGAAAAAGACTTTTCTTCTAAAAGCTGCGTTTTGATATTCCAGAGTTGAAGGGAGAACAGGCTGTAAAGAGAAATACCTTGCTATAAAACCAAAACGGAACTGTCTAGCAGAATGGTTGTCAATGTGTGTATTCAACTTCCCGAGTTAAACTCATGTGTGTTTGCAGCAGTTCAGAAACCCTTTCTTTGCAGAATGTAGAAACAGTCTTTTCCAGCCCCAGAGACGCATATAAGAGTCAGCAGTAAGAATGCGTTTAAAACACAGAAGACCCGCTTCGTACAAACTGATGTGCTGTGTGTTGGTTCCTTTTAGGAAGTTGCATCTATGTTTAGATTCAGTGAGGGAGAAACACGTTTCTTCTAAAAGCTGCGTTTTGACATTCCAGAGTGGATGGGAGAACAGGCTGTAAAGAGAAATACCTTGCTCTAAAACCAAAACGGAGCTATCTAGCAGAATGGTTGTCAATGTGTTATACAACTTCTAGAGGTAAACTCATGTGTGTTTGCAGCAGTTCAGAAACCCTTTCTTTGGAGAATGTAGAAACAGTCATTTCCAGCCCCAGAGAAGCATATAAAAGTTAGCAGTAAGAATGCTTTTAAAACACAGAAACCCACTTCGTACAAACTGATGTGCTGTGTGTTGGTTCCATTTTGGAAGTTGCATCTATGTTTAGATTCAGCGAGGGAGAAACACGTTTCTTCTAAAAGCTGCGTCTTGACATTCTAGAGTGGATGGGAGTACAGACTGTAAAGAGAAATATCTTTGTCTAAAACCAAAACGGAGCTATCTAGCAGAATGGTTGTCAATGTGTGTATTCAACTTCTAGAGCTAAACTCAAGTGTGTTTGCAGCAGTTCAGAAACCCTTTCTTTGGAGAATGTAGAAACAGTCATTTCCAGCCCTAGAGACGCATATAGGAGTTAGCAGTTAGAATGCGTTTAAAACACAGAAGACCCGCTTCGTACAAACTGATGTGCTGTGTGTTGGTTCCTTTTAGGAAGTTGCATCTATGTTTAGATTCAGCGAGGGAGAAACACGTTTCTTCTAAAAGCTGCGTTTTGACATTCCAGAGTGGATGGGAATACACACTGTAAAGTGAAATATCTTTGTCTAAAACCAAAACGGAGCTATCTAGCAGAATGGTTGTCAATGTGTGTATTCAACTTCTAGAGCTAAACTCACATGTGTTTGCAGCAGTTCAGAAACCCTTTCTTTGGAGAATGTAGAAACAGTCATTTCCAGCCCTAGAGACGCATATAAGAGTTAGCAGTAAGAATGCGTTTAAAACACAGAAGACCCGCTTCGTACAAACTGATGTGCTGTGTGTTGGTTCCTTTTAGGAAGTTGCATCTATGTTTAGATTCAGCGAGGGAAAAAGACTTTTCTTCTAAAAGCTGCGTTTTGATATTCCAGAGTTGAAGGGAGAACAGGCTGTAAAGAGAAATACCTTGCTATAAAACCAAAACGGAACTGTCTAGCAGAATGGTTGTCAATGTGTGTATTCAACTTCCAGAGTTAAACTCATGTGTGTTTGCAGCAGTTCAGAAACCCTTTCTTTGGAGAATGTAGAAACAGTCATTTCCAGCCCTAGAGACGCATATAAGAGTTAGCAGTAAGAATGCGTTTAAAACACAGAAGACCCGCTTCGTACAAACTGATGTGCTGTGTGTTGGTTCCTTTTAGGAAGTTGCATCTATGTTTAGATTCAGCGAGGGAAAAAGACTTTTCTTCTAAAAGCTGCGTTTTGATATTCCAGAGTTGAAGGGAGAACAGGCTGTAAAGAGAAATACCTTGCTCTAAAACCAAAACGGAGCTATCTAGCAGAATGGTTGTCAATGTGTTATACAACTTCTAGAGCTAAACTCATGTGTGTTTGCAGCAGTTCAGAAACCCTTTCTTTGGAGAATGTAGAAACAGTCATTTCCAGCCCCAGAGATGCATATAAAAGTTAGCAGTAAGAATGCTTTTAAAACACAGAATCCCACTTCGTACAAACTGATGTGCTGTGTGTTGGTTCCATTTTGGAAGTTGCATCTATGTTTAGACTCAGCGAGGGAGAAACACGTTTCTTCTAAAAGCTGCGTCTTGACATTCTAGAGTGGATGGGAGTACAGACTGTAAAGAGAAATATCTTTGTCTAAAACCAAAACGGAGCTATCTAGCAGAATGGTTGTCAATGTGTGTATTCAACTTCTAGAGCTAAACTCACGTGTGTTTGCAACAGTTCAGAAACCCTTTCTTTGGAGAATGTAGAAACAGTCATTTCCAGCCCTAGAGACGCATATAGGAGTTAGCAGTTAGAATGCGTTTAAAACACAGAATACCCGCTTCGTACAAACTGATGTGCTGTGTGTTGGTTCCTTTTAGGAAGTTGCATCTATGTTTAGATTCAGCGAGGGAGAAACACGTTTCTTCTAAAAGCTGCGTTTTGACATTCCAGAGTGGATGGGAATACAGACTGTAAAGAGAAATATCTTTGTCTAAAACCAAAACGGAGCTATCTAGCAGAATGTTTGTCAATGTGTGTATTCAACTTCTAGAGCTAAACTCACGTGTGTTTGCAGCAGTTCAGAAACCCTTTCTTTTGAGAATGTAAAAACAGTCATTTACAGCCCTAGAGACGCATATAAGAGTTAGCAGTAAGAATGCGTTTAAAACACAGAAGACCCGCTTCGTACAAACTGATGTGCTGTGTGTTGGTTCCTTTTAGGAAGTTGCATCTATGTTTAGATTCAGCGAGGGAAAAAGACTTTTCTTCTAAAAGCTGCGTTTTGATATTCCAGAGTTGAAGGGAGAACAGGCTGTAAAGAGAAATACCGTGCTATAAAACCAAAACGGAACTGACTAGCAGAATGGTTGTCAATGTGTGTATTCAACTTCCAGAGTTAAACTCATGTGTGTTTGCAGCAGTTCAGAAACCCTTTCTTTGGAGAATGTAGAAACAGTCATTTCCAGCCCTAGAGACGCATATAAGAGTTAGCTGTAAGAATGCGTTTAAAACACAGAAACCGACTTCGTACAAACTGATGTGCTGTGTGTTGGTTCCTTTTAGGAAGTTGCATCTATGTTTAGATTCAGCGAGGGAGAAACTCGTTTCTTTTAAAAGCTGAGTTTTGACATTCCAGAGTGGATGGGAGAACAGGCTGTGAAGAGAAATATCTTTGTCTAAAACCAAAACGGAGCTATCTAGCAGAATGTCTGTCAATGTGTGTATTCAACTTCTAGAGATAAACTCACGTGTGTTTGCAGCAGTTCAGAAACCCTTTCTTTGGAGAATGTAGAAACAGTCATTTCCAGCCCTAGAGACGCATATAAGAGTTAGCAGTAAGAATGCGTTTAAAACACAGAAGACCCGCTTCGTACAAACTGATGTGCTTGTGTTGGTTCCTTTTAGGAAGTTGCATCTTTGTTTAGATTTAGCGAGGGAGAAACACGTTTCTTCTAAATGCTGCGTTTTGACATTCCAGAGTGGATGGGAATACAGACTGTAAAGAGAAATATCTTTGTCTAAAACCAAAACGGAGCTATCTAGCAGAATGGTTGTCAATGTGTGTATTCAACTTCTAGAGCTAATCTCACGTGCGTTTGCAGCAGTTCAGAAACCCTTTCTTTGGAGAATGTAGAAACAGTCATTTCCAGCCCTAGAGACGCATATAAGAGTTAGCAGTAAGAATGCGTTTAAAACACAGAAGACCCGCTTCGTACAAACTGATGTGCTGTGTGTTGGTTCCTTTTAGGAAGTTGCATCAATGTTTAGATTCAGCGAGGGAAAAAGACTTTTCTTCTAAAAGCTGCGTTTTGATATTCCAGAGTTGAAGGGAGAACAGGCTGTAAAGAGAAATACCTTGCTATAAAACCAAAACGGAACTGTCTAGCAGAATGGTTGTCAATGTGTGTATTCAACTTCCCGAGTTAAACTCATGTGTGTTTGCAGCAGTTCAGAAACCCTTTCTTTGCAGAATGTAGAAACACTCTTTTCCAGCCCCAGAGACGCATATAAGAGTCAGCAGTAAGAATGCGTTTAAAACACAGAAGACCCGCTTCGTACAAACTGATGTGCTGTGTGTTGGTTCCTTTTAGGAAGTTGCATCTATGTTTAGATTCAGCGAGGGAGAAACACGTTTCTTCTAAAAGCTGCGTTTTGACATTCCAGAGTGGATGGGAGAACAGGCTGTAAAGAGAAATACCTTGCTCTAAAACCAAAACGGAGCTATCTAGCAGAATGGTTGTCAATGTGTTATACAACTTCTAGAGCTAAACCCATGTGTGTTTGCAGCAGTTCAGAAACCCTTTCTTTGGAGAATGTAGAAACAGTCATTTCCAGCCCCAGAGAAGCATATAAAAGTTAGCAGTAAGAATGCTTTTAAAACACAGAAACCCACTTCGTACAAACTGATGTGCTGTGTGTTGGTTCCATTTTGGAAGTTGCATCTATGTTTAGATTCAGCGAGGGAGAAACACGTTTCTTCTAAAAGCTGCGTCTTGACATTCTAGAGTGGATGGGAGTACAGACTGTAAAGAGAAATATCTTTGTCTAAAACCAAAACGGAGCTATCTAGCAGAATGGTTGTCAATGTGTGTATTCAACTTCTAGAGCTAAACTCACGTGTGTTTGCAGCTGTTCAGAAACCCTTTCTTTGGAGAATGTAGAAACAGTCATTTCCAGCCCTAGAGACGCATATAGGAGTTAGCAGTTAGAATGCGTTTAAAACACAGAAGACCCGCTTCGTACAAACTGATGTGCTGTGTGTTGGTTCCTTTTAGGAAGTTGCATCTATGTTTAGATTCAGCGAGGGAGAAACACGTTTCTTCTAAAAGCTGCGTTTTGACATTCCAGAGTGGATGGGAATACAGACTGTAAAGAGAAATATCTTTGTCTAAAACCAAAACGGAGCTATCTAGCAGAATGGTTGTCAATGTGTGTATTCAACTTCTAGAGCTAAACTCACATGTGTTTGCAGCAGTTCAGAAACCCTTTCTTTTGAGAATGTAAAAACAGTCATTTCCAGCCCTAGAGACGCATATAAGAGTTAGCAGTAAGAGTGCGTTTAAAACACAGAAGACCCGCTTCGTACAAACTGATGTCCTGTGTGTTGGTTCCTTTTAGGAAGTTGCATCTATGTTTAGATTCAGCGAGGGAAAAAGACTTTTCTTCTAAAAGCTGCGTTTTGATATTCCAGAGTTGAAAGGAGAACAGGCTGTAAAGAGAAATACCTTGCTATAAAACCAAAACGGAACTGTCTAGCAGAATGGTTGTCAATGTGTGTATTCAACTTCCAGAGTTAAACTCATGTGTGTTTGCAGCAGTTCAGAAACCCTTTCTTTGGAGAATGTAGAAACAGTCATTTCCAGCCCTAGAGACGCATATAAGAGTTAGCAGTAAGAATGCGTTTAAAACACAGAAGACCCGCTTCGTACAAACTGATGTGCTGTGTGTTGGTTCCTTTTAGGAAGTTGCATCTATGTTTAGATTCAGCGAGGGAAAAAGACTTTTCTTCTAAAAGCTGCGTTTTGATATTCCAGAGTTGAAGGGAGAACAGGCTGTAAAGAGAAATACCTTGCTCTAAAACCAAAACGGAGCTATCTAGCAGAATGGTTGTCAATGTGTTATACAACTTCTAGAGGTAAACTCATGTGTGTTTGCAGCAGTTCAGAAACCCTTTCTTTGGAGAATGTAGAAACAGTCATTTCCAGCCCCAGAGATGCATATAAATGTTAGCAGTAAGAATGCTTTTAAAACACAGAAACCCACTTCGTACAAATTGATGTGCTCTGTGTTGGTTCCATTTTGGAAGTTGCATCTATGTTTAGATTCAGCGAGGGAGAAACACGTTTCTTCTAAAAGCTGCGTCTTGACATTCTAGAGTGGATGGGAGTACAGACTGTAAAGATAAATATCTTTGTCTAAAACCAAAACGGAGCTATCTAGCAGAATGGTTGTCAATGTGTGTATTCAACTTCTAGAGCTAAACTCACGTGTGTTTGCAGCAGTTCAGAAACCCTTTCTTTGGAGAATGTAGAAACAGTCATTTCCAGCCCTAGAGACGCATATAGGAGTTAGCAGTTAGAATGCGTTTAAAACACAGAAGACCCGCTTCGTACAAACTGATGTGCTGTGTGTTGGTTCCTTTTAGGAAGTTGCATCTATGTTTAGATTCAGCGAGGGAGAAACACGTTTCTTCTAAAAGCTGCGTTTTGACATTCCAGAGTGGATGGGAATACAGACTGTAAAGAGAAATATCTTTGTCTAAAACCAAAACGGAGCTATCTAGCAGCATGGTTGTCAATGTGTGTATTCAACTTCTAGAGCTAAACTCACGTGTGTTTGCAGCAGTTCAGAAACCCTTTCTTTGGAGAATGTAAAAACAGTCATTTACAGCCCTAGAGACGCATATAAGAGTTAGCAGTAAGAATGCGTTTAAAACACAGAAGACCCGCTTCGTACAAACTGATGTGCTGTGTGTTGGTTCCTTTTAGGAAGTTGCATCTATGTTTAGATTCAGCGAGGGAAAAAGACTTTTCTTCTAAAAGCTGCGTTTTGATATTCCAGAGTTGAAGGGAGAACAGGCTGTAAAGAGAAATACCTTGCTATAAAACCAAAACGGAACTGTCTAGCAGAATGGTTGTCAATGTGTGTATTCAACTTCCAGAGTTAAACTCATGTGTGTTTGCAGCAGTTCAGAAACCCTTTCTTTGGAGAATGTAGAAACAGTCATTTCCAGCCCTAGAGACGCATATAAGAGTTAGCTGTAAGAATGCTTTTAAAACACAGAAACCGACTTCGTACAAACTGATGTGCTGTGTGTTGGTTCCTTTTAGGAAGTTGCATCTATGTTTAGATTCAGCGAGGGAGAAACTCGTTTCTTTTAAAAGCTGAGTTTTGACATTCCAGAGTGGATGGGAGAACAGGCTGTGAAGAGAAATATCTTTGTCTAAAACCAAAACGGAGCTATCTAGCAGAATGTCTGTCAATGTGTGTATTCAACTTCTAGAGATAAACTCACGTGTGTTTGCAGCAGTTCAGAAACCCTTTCTTTGGAGAATGTAGAAACAGTCATTTCCAGCCCTAGAGACGCATATAAGAGTTAGCAGTAAGAATGCGTTTAAAACACAGAAGACCCGCTTCGTACAAACTGATGTGCTTGTGTTGGTTCCTTTTAGGAAGTTGCATCTATGTTTAGATTCAGCGAGGGAAAAAGACTTTTCTTCTAAAAGCTGCGTTTTGACATTCCAGAGTGGATGGGAGAACAGGCTGTAAAGAGAAATACCTTGCTCTAAAACCAAAACGGAGCTATCTAGCAGAATGGTTGTCAATGTGTGTATTCAACTTCCAGAGTTAAACTCATGTGTGTTTGCAGCAGTTCAGAAACCCTTTCTTTGGAGAATGTAGAAACAGTCATTTCCAGCCCCAGAGACGCATATAGGAGTTAGCAGTAAGAATGCTTTTAAAACACAGAAACCCGCTTCGTACAAACTGATGTGCTGTGTGTTGGTTCCTTTTAGGAAGTTGCATCTATGTTTAGATTTAGCGAGGGAGAAACACGTTTCTTCTAAATGCTGCGTTTTGACATTCCAGAGTGGATGGGAATACAGACTGTAAAGAGAAATACCTTTGTCTAAAACCAAAACGGAGCTATCTAGCAGAATGGTTGTCAATGTGTGTATTCAACTTCTAGAGCTAAACTCACGTGCGTTTGCAGCAGTTCAGAAACCCTTTCTTTGGAGAATGTAGAAACAGTCATTTCCAGCCCTAGAGACGCATATAAGAGTTAGCAGTAAGAATGCGTTTAAAACACAGAAGACCCGCTTCGTACAAACTGATGTGCTGTGTGTTGGTTCCTTTTAGGAAGTTGCATCTATGTTTAGATTCAGCGAGGGAAAAAGACTTTTCTTCTAAAAGCTGCGTTTTGATATTCCAGAGTTGAAGGGAGAACAGGCTGTAAAGAGAAATACCTTGCTATAAAACCAAAACGGAACTGTCTAGCAGAATGGTTGTCAATGTGTGTATTCAACTTCCCGAGTTAAACTCATGTGTGTTTGCAGCAGTTCAGAAACTCTTTCTTTGCAGAATGTAGAAACAGTCTTTTCCAGCCCCAGAGACGCATATAAGAGTCAGCAGTAAGAATGCGTTTAAAACACAGAAGACCCGCTTCGTACAAACTGATGTGCTGTGTGTTGGTTCCTTTTAGGAAGTTGCATCTATGTTTAGATTCAGTGAGGGAGAAACACGTTTCTTCTAAAAGCTGCGTTTTGACATTCCAGAGTGGATGGGAGAACAGGCTGTAAAGAGAAATACCTTGCTCTAAAACCAAAACGGAGCTATCTAGCAGAATGGTTGTCAATGTGTTATACAACTTCTAGAGGTAAACTCATGTGTGTTTGCAGCAGTTCAGAAACCCTTTCTTTGGAGAATGTAGAAACAGTCATTTCCAGCCCCAGAGAAGCATATAAAAGTTAGCAGTAAGAATGCTTTTAAAACACAGAAACCCACTTCGTACAAACTGATGTGCTGTGTGTTGGTTCCATTTTGGAAGTTGCATCTATGTTTAGATTCAGCGAGGGAGAAACACGTTTCTTCTAAAAGCTGCGTCTTGACATTCTAGAGTGGATGGGAGTACAGACTGTAAAGAGAAATATCTTTGTCTAAAACCAAAACGGAGCTATCTAGCAGAATGGTTGTCAATGTGTGTATTCAACTTCTAGAGCTAAACTCAAGTGTGTTTGCAGCAGTTCAGAAACCCTTTCTTTGGAGAATGTAGAAACAGTCATTTCCAGCCCTAGAGACGCATATAGGAGTTAGCAGTTAGAATGCGTTTAAAACACAGAAGACCCGCTTCGTACAAACTGATGTGCTGTGTGTTGGTTCCTTTTAGGAAGTTGCATCTATGTTTAGATTCAGCGAGGGAGAAACACGTTTCTTCTAAAAGCTGCGTTTTGACATTCCAGAGTGGATGGGAATACACACTGTAAAGTGAAATATCTTTGTCTAAAACCAAAACGGAGCTATCTAGCAGAATGGTTGTCAATGTGTGTATTCAACTTCTAGAGCTAAACTCACATGTGTTTGCAGCAGTTCAGAAACCCTTTCTTTGGAGAATGTAGAAACAGTCATTTCCAGCCCTAGAGACGCATATAAGAGTTAGCAGTAAGAATGCGTTTAAAACACAGAAGACCCGCTTCGTACAAACTGATGTGCTGTGTGTTGGTTCCTTTTAGGAAGTTGCATCTATGTTTAGATTCAGCGAGGGAAAAAGACTTTTCTTCTAAAAGCTGCGTTTTGATATTCCAGAGTTGAAGGGAGAACAGGCTGTAAAGAGAAATACCTTGCTATAAAACCAAAACGGAACTGTCTAGCAGAATGGTTGTCAATGTGTGTATTCAACTTCCAGAGTTAAACTCATGTGTGTTTGCAGCAGTTCAGAAACCCTTTCTTTGGAGAATGTAGAAACAGTCATTTCCAGCCCTAGAGACGCATATAAGAGTTAGCAGTAAGAATGCGTTTAAAACACAGAAGACCCGCTTCGTACAAACTGATGTGCTGTGTGTTGGTTCCTTTTAGGAAGTTGCATCTATGTTTAGATTCAGCGAGGGAAAAAGACTTTTCTTCTAAAAGCTGCGTTTTGATATTCCAGAGTTGAATGGAGAACAGGCTGTAAAGAGAAGTACCTTGCTCTAAAACCAAAACGGAGCTATCTAACAGAATGGTTGTCAATGTGTATTCAACTTCCAGAGTTAAACTCATGTGTGTTTGCAGCAGTTCAGAAACCCTTTCTTTGGAGAATGTAGAAACAGTCATTTCCAGCCCCAGAGACGCATATAGGAGTTAGCAGTAAGAATGCTTTTAAAACACAGAAACCCGCTTCGTACAAACTGATGTGCTGTGTGTTGGTTCCATTTAGGAAGTTGCATCTATGTTTAGATTCAGCGAGGGAGAAACACGTTTCTTCTAAATGCTGCGTTTTGACATTCCAGAGTGGATGGGAATACAGACTGTAAAGAGAAATATCTTTGTCTAAAACCAAAACGGAGCTATCTAGCAGAATGGTTGTCAATGTGTGTATTCAACTTCTAGAGCTAAACTCACGTGCGTTTGCAGCAGTTCAGAAACCCTTTCTTTGGAGAATGCAGAAACAGTCATTTCCAGCCCTAGAGAAGCATATAAGAGTTAGCAGTAAGAATGCGTTTAAAACTCAGAAGACCCGCTTCGTACAAACTGATGTGCTGTGTGTTGGTTCCTTTTAGGAAGTTGCATCTATGTTTAGAATCAGCGAAGGAAAAAGACTTTTCTTCTAAAAGCTGCGTTTTGATATTCCAGAGTTGAAGGGAGAACAGGCTGTAAAGAGAAATACCTTGCTCTAAAACCAAAACGGAGCTATCTAGCAGAATGGTTGTCAATGTGTTATACAACTTCTAGAGGTAAACTCATGTGTGTTTGCAGCAGTTCAGAAACCCTTTTTTTGGAGAATGTAGAAACAGTCATTTCCAGCCCCAGAGATGCATATAAATGTTAGCAGTAAGAATGCTTTTAAAACACAGAAACCCACTTCGTACAAATTGATGTGCTCTGTGTTGGTTCCATTTTGGAAGTTGCATCTATGTTTAGATTCAGCGAGGGAGAAACACGTTTCTTCTAAAAGCTGCGTCTTGACATTCTAGAGTGGATGGGAGTACAGACTGTAAAGATAAATATCTTTGTCTAAAACCAAAACGGAGCTATCTAGCAGAATGGTTGTCAATGTGTGTATTCAACTTCTAGAGCTAAACTCACGTGTGTTTGCAGCAGTTCAGAAACCCTTTCTTTGGAGAATGTAGAAACAGTCATTTCCAGCCCTAGAGACGCATATAGGAGTTAGCAGTTAGAATGCGTTTAAAACACAGAAGACCCGCTTCGTACAAACTGATGTGCTGTGTGTTGGTTCCTTTTAGGAAGTTGCATCTATGTTTAGATTCAGCGAGGGAGAAACACGTTTCTTCTAAAAGCTGCGTTTTGACATTCCAGAGTGGATGGGAATACAGACTGTAAAGAGAAATATCTTTGTCTAAAACCAAAACGGAGCTATCTAGCAGAATGGTTGTCAATGTGTGTATTCAACTTCTAGAGCTAAACTCACGTGTGTTTGCAGCAGTTCAGAAACCCTTTCTTTGGAGAATGTAAAAACAGTCATTTACAGCCCTAGAGACGCATATAAGAGTTAGCAGTAAGAATGCGTTTAAAACACAGAAGACCCGCTTCGTACAAACTGATGTGCTGTGTGTTGGTTCCTTTTAGGAAGTTGCATCTATGTTTAGATTCAGCGAGGGAAAAAGACTTTTCTTCTAAAAGCTGCGTTTTGATATTCCAGAGTTGAAGGGAGAACAGGCTGTAAAGAGAAATACCTTGCTATAAAACCAAAACGGAACTGTCTAGCAGAATGGTTGTCAATGTGTGTATTCAACTTCCAGAGTTAAACTCATGTGTGTTTGCAGCAGTTCAGAAACCCTTTCTTTGGAGAATGTAGAAACAGTCATTTCCAGCCCTAGAGACGCATATAAGAGTTAGCTGTAAGAATGCGTTTAAAACACAGAAACCGACTTCGTACAAACTGATGTGCTGTGTGTTGGTTCCTTTTAGGAAGTTGCATCTATGTTTAGATTCAGCGAGGGAGAAACTCGTTTCTTTTAAAAGCTGAGTTTTGACATTCCAGAGTGGATGGGAGAACAGGCTGTGAAGAGAAATATCTTTGTCTAAAACCAAAACGGAGCTATCTAGCAGAATGTCTGTCAATGTGTGTATTCAACTTCTAGAGATAAACTCACGTGTGTTTGCAGCAGTTCAGAAACCCTTTCTTTGGAGAATGTAGAAACAGTCATTTCCAGCCCTAGAGACGCATATAAGAGTTAGCAGTAAGAATGCGTTTAAAACACAGAAGACCCGCTTCGTACAAACTGATGTGCTTGTGTTGGTTCCTTTTAGGAAGTTGCATCTATGTTTAGATTCAGCGAGGGAAAAAGACTTTTCTTCTAAAAGCTGCGTTTTGACATTCCAGAGTGGATGGGAGAACAGGCTGTAAAGAGAAATACCTTGCTCTAAAACCAAAACGGAGCTATCTAGCAGAATGGTTGTCAATGTGTGTATTCAACTTCCAGAGTTAAACTCATGTGTGTTTGCAGCAGTTCAGAAACCCTTTCTTTGGAGAATGTAGAAACAGTCATTTCCAGCCCCAGAGACGCATATAGGAGTTAGCAGTAAGAATGCTTTTAAAACACAGAAACCCGCTTCGTACAAACTGATGTGCTGTGTGTTGGTTCCTTTTAGGAAGTTGCATCTATGTTTAGACTCAGCGAGGGAGAAACACGTTTCTTCTAAAAGCTGCGTCTTGACATTCTAGAGTGGATGGGAGTACAGACTGTAAAGAGAAATATCTTTGTCTAAAACCAAAACGGAGCTATCTAGCAGAATGGTTGTCAATGTGTGTATTCAACTTCTAGAGCTAAACTCACGTGTGTTTGCAACAGTTCAGAAACCCTTTCTTTGGAGAATGTAGAAACAGTCATTTCCAGCCCTAGAGACGCATATAGGAGTTAGCAGTTAGAATGCGTTTAAAACACAGAATACCCGCTTCGTACAAACTGATGTGCTGTGTGTTGGTTCCTTTTAGGAAGTTGCATCTATGTTTAGATTCAGCGAGGGAGAAACACGTTTCTTCTAAAAGCTGCGTTTTGACATTCCAGAGTGGATGGGAATACAGACTGTAAAGAGAAATATCTTTGTCTAAAACCAAAACGGAGCTATCTAGCAGAATGTTTGTCAATGTGTGTATTCAACTTCTAGAGCTAAACTCACGTGTGTTTGCAGCAGTTCAGAAACCCTTTCTTTTGAGAATGTAAAAACAGTCATTTACAGCCCTAGAGACGCATATAAGAGTTAGCAGTAAGAATGCGTTTAAAACACAGAAGACCCGCTTCGTACAAACTGATGTGCTGTGTGTTGGTTCCTTTTAGGAAGTTGCATCTATGTTTAGATTCAGCGAGGGAAAAAGACTTTTCTTCTAAAAGCTGCGTTTTGATATTCCAGAGTTGAAGGGAGAACAGGCTGTAAAGAGAAATACCGTGCTATAAAACCAAAACGGAACTGACTAGCAGAATGGTTGTCAATGTGTGTATTCAACTTCCAGAGTTAAACTCATGTGTGTTTGCAGCAGTTCAGAAACCCTTTCTTTGGAGAATGTAGAAACAGTCATTTCCAGCCCTAGAGACGCATATAAGAGTTAGCTGTAAGAATGCGTTTAAAACACAGAAACCGACTTCGTACAAACTGATGTGCTGTGTGTTGGTTCCTTTTAGGAAGTTGCATCTATGTTTAGATTCAGCGAGGGAGAAACTCGTTTCTTTTAAAAGCTGAGTTTTGACATTCCAGAGTGGATGGGAGAACAGGCTGTAAAGAGAAATATCTTTGTCTAAAACCAAAACGGAGCTATCTAGCAGAATGTCTGTCAATGTGTGTATTCAACTTCTAGAGATAAACTCACGTGTGTTTGCAGCAGTTCAGAAACCCTTTCTTTGGAGAATGTAGAAACAGTCATTTCCAGCCCTAGAGACGCATATAAGAGTTAGCAGTAAGAATGCGTTTAAAACACAGAAGACCCGCTTCGTACAAACTGATGTGCTTGTGTTGGTTCCTTTTAGGAAGTTGCATCTATGTTTAGATTTAGCGAGGGAGAAACACGTTTCTTCTAAATGCTGCGTTTTGACATTCCAGAGTGGATGGGAATACAGACTGTAAAGAGAAATATCTTTGTCTAAAACCAAAACGGAGCTATCTAGCAGAATGGTTGTCAATGTGTGTATTCAACTTCTAAAGCTAAACTCACGTGCGTTTGCAGCAGTTCAGAAACCCTTTCTTTGGAGAATGTAGAAACAGTCATTTCCAGCCCTAGAGACGCATATAAGAGTTAGCAGTAAGAATGCGTTTAAAACACAGAAGACCCGCTTCGTACAAACTGATGTGCTGTGTGTTGGTTCCTTTTAGGAAGTTGCATCAATGTTTAGATTCAGCGAGGGAAAAAGACTTTTCTTCTAAAAGCTGCGTTTTGATATTCCAGAGTTGAAGGGAGAACAGGCTGTAAAGAGAAATACCTTGCTATAAAACCAAAACGGAACTGTCTAGCAGAATGGTTGTCAATGTGTGTATTCAACTTCCCGAGTTAAACTCATGTGTGTTTGCAGCAGTTCAGAAACCCTTTCTTTGCAGAATGTAGAAACACTCTTTTCCAGCCCCAGAGACGCATATAAGAGTCAGCAGTAAGAATGCGTTTAAAACACAGAAGACCCGCTTCGTACAAACTGATGTGCTGTGTGTTGGTTCCTTTTAGGAAGTTGCATCTATGTTTAGATTCAGCGAGGGAGAAACACGTTTCTTCTAAAAGCTGCGTTTTGACATTCCAGAGTGGATGGGAGAACAGGCTGTAAAGAGAAATACCTTGCTCTAAAACCAAAACGGAGCTATCTAGCAGAATAGTTGTCAATGTGTTATACAACTTCTAGAGCTAAACTCATGTGTGTTTGCAGCAGTTCAGAAACCCTTTCTTTGGAGAATGTAGAAACAGTCATTTCCAGCCCCAGAGAAGCATATAAAAGTTAGCAGTAAGAATGCTTTTAAAACACAGAAACCCACTTCGTACAAACTGATGTGCTGTGTGTTGGTTCCATTTTGGAAGTTGCATCTATGTTTAGATTCAGCGAGGGAGAAACACGTTTCTTCTAAAAGCTGCGTCTTGACATTCTAGAGTGGATGGGAGTACAGACTGTAAAGAGAAATATCTTTGTCTAAAACCAAAACGGAGCTATCTAGCAGAATGGTTGTCAATGTGTGTATTCAACTTCTAGAGCTAAACTCACGTGTGTTTGCAGCTGTTCAGAAACCCTTTCTTTGGAGAATGTAGAAACAGTCATTTCCAGCCCTAGAGACGCATATAGGAGTTAGCAGTTAGAATGCGTTTAAAACACAGAAGACCCGCTTCGTACAAACTGATGTGCTGTGTGTTGGTTCCTTTTAGGAAGTTGCATCTATGTTTAGATTCAGCGAGGGAGAAACACGTTTCTTCTAAAAGCTGCGTTTTGACATTCCAGAGTGGATGGGAATACAGACTGTAAAGAGAAATATCTTTGTCTAAAACCAAAACGGAGCTATCTAGCAGAATGGTTGTCAATGTGTGTTTTCAACTTCTAGAGCTAAACTCACATGTGTTTGCAGCAGTTCAGAAACCCTTTCTTTTGAGAATGTAAAAACAGTCATTTCCAGCCCTAGAGACGCATATAAGAGTTAGCAGTAAGAGTGCGTTTAAAACACAGAAGACCCGCTTCGTACAAACTGATGTCCTGTGTGTTGGTTCCTTTTAGGAAGTTGCATCTATGTTTAGATTCAGCGAGGGAAAAAGACTTTTCTTCTAAAAGCTGCGTTTTGATATTCCAGAGTTGAAAGGAGAACAGGCTGTAAAGAGAAATACCTTGCTATAAAACCAAAACGGAACTGTCTAGCAGAATGGTTGTCAATGTGTGTATTCAACTTCCAGAGTTAAACTCATGTGTGTTTGCAGCAGTTCAGAAACCCTTTCTTTGGAGAATGTAGAAACAGTCATTTCCAGCCCTAGAGACGCATATAAGAGTTAGCAGTAAGAATGCGTTTAAAACACAGAAGACCCGCTTCGTACAAACTGATGTGCTGTGTGTTGGTTCCTTTTAGGAAGTTGCATCTATGTTTAGATTCAGCGAGGGAAAAAGACTTTTCTTCTAAAAGCTGCGTTTTGATATTCCAGAGTTGAAGGGAGAACAGGCTGTAAAGAGAAATACCTTGCTCTAAAACCAAAACGGAGCTATCTAGCAGAATGGTTGTCAATGTGTTATACAACTTCTAGAGGTAAACTCATGTGTGTTTGCAGCAGTTCAGAAACCCTTTCTTTGGAGAATGTAGAAACAGTCATTTCCAGCCCCAGAGATGCATATAAATGTTAGCAGTAAGAATGCTTTTAAAACACAGAAACCCACTTCGTACAAATTGATGTGCTCTGTGTTGGTTCCATTTTGGAAGTTGCATCTATGTTTAGATTCAGCGAGGGAGAAACACGTTTCTTCTAAAAGCTGCGTCTTGACATTCTAGAGTGGATGGGAGTACAGACTGTAAAGACAAATATCTTTGTCTAAAACCAAAACGGAGCTATCTAGCAGAATGGTTGTCAATGTGTGTATTCAACTTCTAGAGCTAAACTCACGTGTGTTTGCAGCAGTTCAGAAACCCTTTCTTTGGAGAATGTAGAAACAGTCATTTCCAGCCCTAGAGACGCATATAGGAGTTAGCAGTTAGAATGCGTTTAAAACACAGAAGACCCGCTTCGTACAAACTGATGTGCTGTGTGTTGGTTCCTTTTAGGAAGTTGCATCTATGTTTAGATTCAGCGAGGGAGAAACACGTTTCTTCTAAAAGCTGCGTTTTGACATTCCAGAGTGGATGGGAATACAGACTGTAAAGAGAAATATCTTTGTCTAAAACCAAAACGGAGCTATCTAGCAGAATGGTTGTCAATGTGTGTATTCAACTTCTAGAGCTAAACTCACGTGTGTTTGCAGCAGTTCAGAAACCCTTTCTTTGGAGAATGTAAAAACAGTCATTTACAGCCCTAGAGACGCATATAAGAGTTAGCAGTAAGAATGCGTTTAAAACACAGAAGACCCGCTTCGTACAAACTGATGTGCTGTGTGTTGGTTCCTTTTAGGAAGTTGCATCTATGTTTAGATTCAGCGAGGGAAAAAGACTTTTCTTCTAAAAGCTGCGTTTTGATATTCCAGAGTTGAAGGGAGAACAGGCTGTAAAGAGAAATACCTTGCTATAAAACCAAAACGGAACTGTCTAGCAGAATGGTTGTCAATGTGTGTATTCAACTTCCAGAGTTAAACTCATGTGTGTTTGCAGCAGTTCAGAAACCCTTTCTTTGGAGAATGTAGAAACAGTCATTTCCAGCCCTAGAGACGCATATAAGAGTTAGCTGTAAGAATGCGTTTAAAACACAGAAACCGACTTCGTACAAACTGATGTGCTGTGTGTTGGTTCCTTTTAGGAAGTTGCATCTATGTTTAGATTCAGCGAGGGAGAAACTCGTTTCTTTTAAAAGCTGAGTTTTGACATTCCAGAGTGGATGGGAGAACAGGCTGTGAAGAGAAATATCTTTGTCTAAAACCAAAACGGAGCTATCTAGCAGAATGTCTGTCAATGTGTGTATTCAACTTCTAGAGATAAACTCACGTGTGTTTGCAGCAGTTCAGAAACCCTTTCTTTGGAGAATGTAGAAACAGTCATTTCCAGCCCTAGAGACGCATATAAGAGTTAGCAGTAAGAATGCGTTTAAAACACAGAAGACCCGCTTCGTACAAACTGATGTGCTTGTGTTGGTTCCTTTTAGGAAGTTGCATCTATGTTTAGATTCAGCGAGGGAAAAAGACTTTTCTTCTAAAAGCTGCGTTTTGACATTCCAGAGTGGATGGGAGAACAGGCTGTAAAGAGAAATACCTTGCTCTAAAACCAAAACGGAGCTATCTAGCAGAATGGTTGTCAATGTGTGTATTCAACTTCCAGAGTTAAACTCATGTGTGTTTGCAGCAGTTCAGAAACCCTTTCTTTGGAGAATGTAGAAACAGTCATTTCCAGCCCCAGAGACGCATATAGGAGTTAGCAGTAAGAATGCTTTTAAAACACAGAAACCCGCTTCGTACAAACTGATGTGCTGTGTGTTGGTTCCTTTTAGGAAGTTGCATCTATGTTTAGATTTAGCGAGGGAGAAACACGTTTCTTCTAAATGCTGCGTTTTGACATTCCAGAGTGGATGGGAATACAGACTGTAAAGAGAAATATCTTTGTCTAAAACCAAAACGGAGCTATCTAGCAGAATGGTTGTCAATGTGTGTATTCAACTTCTAGAGCTAAACTCACGTGCGTTTGCAGCAGTTCAGAAACCCTTTCTTTGGAGAATGTAGAAACAGTCATTTCCAGCCCTAGAGACGCATATAAGAGTTAGCAGTAAGAATGCGTTTAAAACACAGAAGACCCGCTTCGTACAAACTGATGTGCTGTGTGTTGGTTCCTTTTAGGAAGTTGCATCTATGTTTAGATTCAGCGAGGGAAAAAGACTTTTCTTCTAAAAGCTGCGTTTTGATATTCCAGAGTTGAAGGGAGAACAGGCTGTAAAGAGAAATACCTTGCTATAAAACCAAAACGGAACTGTCTAGCAGAATGGTTGTCAATGTGTGTATTCAACTTCCCGAGTTAAACTCATGTGTGTTTGCAGCAGTTCAGAAACTCTTTCTTTGCAGAATGTAGAAACAGTCTTTTCCAGCCCCAGAGACGCATATAAGAGTCAGCAGTAAGAATGCGTTTAAAACACAGAAGACCCGCTTCGTACAAACTGATGTGCTGTGTGTTGGTTCCTTTTAGGAAGTTGCATCTATGTTTAGATTCAGTGAGGGAGAAACACGTTTCTTCTAAAAGCTGCGTTTTGACATTCCAGAGTGGATGGGAGAACAGGCTGTAAAGAGAAATACCTTGCTCTAAAACCAAAACGGAGCTATCTAGCAGAATGGTTGTCAATGTGTTATACAACTTCTAGAGGTAAACTCATGTGTGTTTGCAGCAGTTCAGAAACCCTTTCTTTGGAGAATGTAGAAACAGTCATTTCCAGCCCCAGAGAAGCATATAAAAGTTAGCAGTAAGAATGCTTTTAAAACACAGAAACCCACTTCGTACAAACTGATGTGCTGTGTGTTGGTTCCATTTTGGAAGTTGCATCTATGTTTAGATTCAGCGAGGGAGAAACACGTTTCTTCTAAAAGCTGCGTCTTGACATTCTAGAGTGGATGGGAGTACAGACTGTAAAGAGAAATATCTTTGTCTAAAACCAAAACGGAGCTATCTAGCAGAATGGTTGTCAATGTGTGTATTCAACTTCTAGAGCTAAACTCAAGTGTGTTTGCAGCAGTTCAGAAACCCTTTCTTTGGAGAATGTAGAAACAGTCATTTCCAGCCCTAGAGACGCATATAGGAGTTAGCAGTTAGAATGCGTTTAAAACACAGAAGACCCGCTTCGTACAAACTGATGTGCTGTGTGTTGGTTCCTTTTAGGAAGTTGCATCTATGTTTAGATTCAGCGAGGGAGAAACACGTTTCTTCTAAAAGCTGCGTTTTGACATTCCAGAGTGGATGGGAATACACACTGTAAAGTGAAATATCTTTGTCTAAAACCAAAACGGAGCTATCTAGCAGAATGGTTGTCAATGTGTGTATTCAACTTCTAGAGCTAAACTCACATGTGTTTGCAGCAGTTCAGAAACCCTTTCTTTGGAGAATGTAGAAACAGTCATTTCCAGCCCTAGAGACGCATATAAGAGTTAGCAGTAAGAATGCGTTTAAAACACAGAAGACCCGCTTCGTACAAACTGATGTGCTGTGTGTTGGTTCCTTTTAGGAAGTTGCATCTATGTTTAGATTCAGCGAGGGAAAAAGACTTTTCTTCTAAAAGCTGCGTTTTGATATTCCAGAGTTGAAGGGAGAACAGGCTGTAAAGAGAAATACCTTGCTATAAAACCAAAACGGAACTGTCTAGCAGAATGGTTGTCAATGTGTGTATTCAACTTCCAGAGTTAAACTCATGTGTGTTTGCAGCAGTTCAGAAACCCTTTCTTTGGAGAATGTAGAAACAGTCATTTCCAGCCCTAGAGACGCATATAAGAGTTAGCAGTAAGAATGCGTTTAAAACACAGAAGACCCGCTTCGTACAAACTGATGTGCTGTGTGTTGGTTCCTTTTAGGAAGTTGCATCTATGTTTAGATTCAGCGAGGGAAAAAGACTTTTCTTCTAAAAGCTGCGTTTTGATATTCCAGAGTTGAATGGAGAACAGGCTGTAAAGAGAAGTACCTTGCTCTAAAACCAAAACGGAGCTATCTAACAGAATGGTTGTCAATGTGTATTCAACTTCCAGAGTTAAACTCATGTGTGTTTGCAGCAGTTCAGAAACCCTTTCTTTGGAGAATGTAGAAACAGTCATTTCCAGCCCCAGAGACGCATATAGGAGTTAGCAGTAAGAATGCTTTTAAAACACAGAAACCCGCTTCGTACAAACTGATGTGCTGTGTGTTGGTTCCTTTTAGGAAGTTGCATCTATGTTTAGATTCAGCGAGGGAGAAACACGTTTCTTCTAAATGCTGCGTTTTGACATTCCAGAGTGGATGGGAATACAGACTGTAAAGAGAAATATCTTTGTCTAAAACCAAAACGGAGCTATCTAGCAGAATGGTTGTCAATGTGTGTATTCAACTTCTAGAGCTAAACTCACGTGCGTTTGCAGCAGTTCAGAAACCCTTTCTTTGGAGAATGCAGAAACAGTCATTTCCAGCCCTAGAGAAGCATATAAGAGTTAGCAGTAAGAATGCGTTTAAAACACAGAAGACCCGCTTCGTACAAACTGATGTGCTGTGTGTTGGTTCCTTTTAGGAAGTTGCATCTATGTTTAGAATCAGCGAAGGAAAAAGACTTTTCTTCTAAAAGCTGCGTTTTGATATTCCAGAGTTGAATGGAGAACAGGCTGTAAAGAGAAATACCTTGCTATAAAACCAAAATGGAACTATCTAGCATAATGGTTGTCAATGTGTGTATTCAACTTCCAGAGTTAAACTCATGTTTGTTTACAGCAGTTCAGAAACGCTTTCTTTGGAGAATGTAGAAACAGTCATTTCCAGCCCTAGAGACGCATATAAGAGTTAGCTGTAAGAATGCGTTTAAAACACAGAAACCGGCTTCGTACAAACTGTTGTGCTGTGTGTTGGTTCCTTTTAGGAAGTTGCATCTATGTTTAGATTCAGCGAGGGAGAAACTCGTTTCTTCTAAAAGCTGAGTTTTGACATTCCAGAGTGGATGGGAGAACAGGCTGTGAAGAGAAATATCTTTGTCTAAAACCAAAACGGAGCTATCTAGCAGAATGTCTGTCAATGTGTGTATTCAACTTCTAGAGATAAACTCACGTGTGTTTGCAGCAGTTCAGAAACCCTTTCTTTGGAGAATGTAGAAACAGTCATTTCCAGCCCTAGAGACGCATATAAGAGTTAGCAGTAAGAATGCGTTTAAAACACAGAAGACCCGCTTCGTACAAACTGATGTGCTTGTGTTGGTTCCTTTTAGGAAGTTGCATCTATGTTTAGATTCAGCGAGGGAAAAAGACTTTTCTTCTAAAAGCTGCGTTTTGACATTCCAGAGTGGATGGGAGAACAGGCTGTAAAGAGAAATACCTTGCTCTAAAACCAAAACGGAGCTATCTAGCAGAATGGTTGTCAATGTGTGTATTCAACTTCCTGAGTTAAACTCATGTGTGTTTGCAGCAGTTCAGAAACCCTTTCTTTGGAGAATGTAGAAACAGTCATTTCCAGCCCCAGAGACGCATATAGGAGTTAGCAGTAAGAATGCTTTTAAAACACAGAAACCCGCTTCGTACAAACTGATGTGCTGTGTGTTGGTTCCTTTTAGGAAGTTGCATCTATGTTTAGATTTAGCGAGGGAGAAACACGTTTCTTCTAAATGCTGCGTTTTGACATTCCAGAGTGGATGGGAATACAGACTGTAAAGAGAAATATCTTTGTCTAAAACCAAAACGGAGCTATCTAGCAGAATGGTTGTCAATGTGTGTATTCAACTTCTAGAGCTAAACTCACGTGTGTTTGCAGCAGTTCAGAAACCCTTTCTTTGGAGAATGTAGAAACAGTCATTTCCAGCCCTAGAGACGCATATAAGAGTTAGCAGTAAGAATGCGTTTAAAACACAGAAGACCCGCTTCGTACAAACTGATGTGCTGTGTGTTGGTTCCTTTTAGGAAGTTGCATCTATGTTTAGATTCAGCGAGGGAAAAAGACTTTTCTTCTAAAAGCTGCGTTTTGATATTCCAGAGTTGAAGGGAGAACAGGCTGTAAAGAGAAATACCTTGCTCTAAAACCAAAACGGAGCTATCTAGCAGAATGGTTGTCAATGTGTTATACAACTTCTAGAGGTAAACTCATGTGTGTTTGCAGCAGTTCAGAAACCCTTTCTTTGGAGAATGTAGAAACAGTCATTTCCAGCCCAAGAGAAGCATATAAAAGTTAGCAGTAAGAATGCTTTTAAAACACAGAAACCCACTTCGTACACACTGATGTGCTGTGTGTTGGTTCCATTTTGGAAGTTGCATCTATGTTTAGATTCAGCGAGGCAGAAACACGTTTCTTCTAAAAGCTGCGTCTTGACATTCTAGAGTGGATGGGAGTACAGACTGTAAAGAGAAATATCTTTGTCTAAAACCAAAACGGAGCTATCTAGCAGAATGGTTGTCAATGTGTGTATTCAACTTCTAGAGCTAAACTCACCTGTGTTTGCAGCAGTTCAGAAACCCTTTCTTTGGAGAATTTAGAAACAGTCATTTCCAGCCCTAGAGACGCATATAGGAGTTAGCAGTTAGAATGCGTTTAAAACACAGAAGACCCGCTTCGTACAAACTGATGTGCTGTGTGTTGGTTCCTTTTAGGAAGTTGCATCTATGTTTAGATTCAGCGAGGGAGAAACACGTTTCTTCTAAAAGCTGCGTTTTGACATTCCAGAGTGGATGGGAATACAGACTGTAAAGAGAAATATCTTTGTCTAAAACCAAAACGGAGCTATCTAGCAGAATGGTTGTCAATGTGTGTATTCAACTTCTAGAGCTAAACTCACATGTGTTTGCAGCAGTTCAGAAACCCTTTCTTTTGAGAATGTAAAAACAGTCATTTCCAGCCCCAGAGACGCATATAAGAGTTAGCAGTAAGAATGCGTTTAAAACACAGAAGACCCGCTTCGTACAAACTGATGTGCTGTGTGTTGGTTCCTTTTAGGAAGTTGCATCTATGTTTAGATTCAGCGAGGGAAAAAGACTTTTCTTCTAAAAGCTGCGTTTTGATATTCCAGAGTTGAAGGGAGAACAGGCTGTAAAGAGAAATACCTTGCAATAAAACCAAAACGGAACTGTCTAGCAGAATGGTTGTCAATGTGTGTATTCAACTTCCAGAGTTAAACTCATGTGTGTTTGCAGCAGTTCAGAAACCCTTTCTTTGGAGAATGTAGAAACAGTCATTTCCAGCCCTAGAGACGCATATAAGAGTTAGCAGTAAGAATGCGTTTAAAACACAGAAGACCCGCTTCGTACAAACTGATGTGCTGTGTGTTGGTTCCTTTTAGGAAGTTGCATCTATGTTTAGATTCAGCGAGGGAAAAAGACTTTTCTTCTAAAAGCTGCGTTTTGATATTCCAGAGTTGAAGGGAGAACAGGCTGTAAAGAGAAATACCTTGCTCTAAAACCAAAACGGAGCTATCTAGCAGAATGGTTGTCAATGTGTTATACAACTTCTAGAGGTAAACTCATGTGTGTTTGCAGCAGTTCAGAAACCTTTCTTTGGAGAATGTAGAAACAGTCATTTCCAGCCCCAGAGATGCATATAAAAGTTAGCAGTAAGAATGCTTTTAAAACACAGAAACCCACTTCGTACAAACTGATGTGCTGTGTGTTGGTTCCATTTTGGAAGTTGCATCTATGTTTAGACTCAGCGAGGGAGAAACACGTTTCTTCTAAAAGCTGCGTCTTGACATTCTAGAGTGGATGGGAGTACAGACTGTAAAGAGAAATATCTTTGTCTAAAACCAAAACGGAGCTATCTAGCAGAATGGTTGTCAATGTGTGTATTCAACTTCTAGAGCTAAACTCACGTGTGTTTGCAACAGTTCAGAAACCCTTTCTTTGGAGAATGTAGAAACAGTCATTTCCAGCCCTAGAGACGCATATAGGAGTTAGCAGTTAGAATGCGTTTAAAACACAGAATACCCGCTTCGTACAAACTGATGTGCTGTGTGTTGGTTCCTTTTAGGAAGTTGCATCTATGTTTAGATTCAGCGAGGGAGAAACACGTTTCTTCTAAAAGCTGCGTTTTGACATTCCAGAGTGGATGGGAATACAGACTGTAAAGAGAAATATCTTTGTCTAAAACCAAAACGGAGCTATCTAGCAGAATGGTTGTCAATGTGTGTATTCAACTTCTAGAGCTAAACTCACGTGTGTTTGCAGCAGTTCAGAAACCCTTTCTTTTGAGAATGTAAAAACAGTCATTTCCAGCCCTAGAGACGCATATAAGAGTTAGCAGTAAGAATGCGTTTAAAACACAGAAGACCCGCTTCGTACAAACTGATGTGCTGTGTGTTGGTTCCTTTTAGGAAGTTGCATCTATGTTTAGATTCAGCGAGGGAAAAAGACTTTTCTTCTAAAAGCTGCGTTTTGATATTCCAGAGTTGAAGGGAGAACAGGCTGTAAAGAGAAATACCGTGCTATAAAACCAAAACGGAACTGACTAGCAGAATGGTTGTCAATGTGTGTATTCAACTTCCAGAGTTAAACTCATGTGTGTTTGCAGCAGTTCAGAAACCCTTTCTTTGGAGAATGTAGAAACAGTCATTTCCAGCCCTAGAGACGCATATAAGAGTTAGCTGTAAGAATGCGTTTAAAACACAGAAACCGACTTCGTACAAACTGATGTGCTGTGTGTTGGTTCCTTTTAGGAAGTTGCATCTATGTTTAGATTCAGCGAGGGAGAAACTCTTTTCTTTTAAAAGCTGAGTTTTGACATTCCAGAGTGGATGGGAGAACAGGCTGTGAAGAGAAATATCTTTGTCTAAAACCAAAACGGAGCTATCTAGCAGAATGTCTGTCAATGTGTGTATTCAACTTCTAGAGATAAACTCACGTGTGTTTGCAGCAGTTCAGAAACCCTTTCTTTGGAGAATGTAGAAACAGTCATTTCCAGCCCTAGAGACGCATATAAGAGTTAGCAGTAAGAATGCGTTTAAAACACAGAAGACCCGCTTCGTACAAACTGATGTGCTTGTGTTGGTTCCTTTTAGGAAGTTGCATCTATGTTTAGATTTAGCGAGGGAGAAACACGTTTCTTCTAAATGCTGCGTTTTGACATTCCAGAGTGGATGGGAATACAGACTGTAAAGAGAAATATCTTTGTCTAAAACCAAAACGGAGCTATCTAGCAGAATGGTTGTCAATGTGTGTATTCAACTTCTAGAGCTAAACTCACGTGCGTTTGCAGCAGTTCAGAAACCCTTTCTTTGGAGAATGTAGAAACAGTCATTTCCAGCCCTAGAGACGCATATAAGAGTTAGCAGTAAGAATGCGTTTAAAACACAGAAGACCCGCTTCGTACAAACTGATGTGCTGTGTGTTGGTTCCTTTTAGGAAGTTGCATCTATGTTTAGATTCAGCGAGGGAAAAAGACTTTTCTTCTAAAAGCTGCGTTTTGATATTCCAGAGTTGAAGGGAGAACAGGCTGTAAAGAGAAATACCTTGCTATAAAACCAAAACGGAACTGTCTAGCAGAATGGTTGTCAATGTGTGTTTTCAACTTCCCGAGTTAAACTCATGTGTGTTTGCAGCAGTTCAGAAACCCTTTCTTTGCAGAATGTAGAAACAGTCTTTTCCAGCCCCAGAGACGCATATAAGAGTCAGCAGTAAGAATGCGTTTAAAACACAGAAGACCCGCTTCGTACAAACTGATGTGCTGTGTGTTGGTTCCTTTTAGGAAGTTGCATCTATGTTTAGATTCAGCGAGGGAGAAACACGTTTCTTCTAAAAGCTGCGTTTTGACATTCCAGAGTGGATGGGAGAACAGGCTGTAAAGAGAAATACCTTGCTCTAAAACCAAAACGGAGCTATCTAGCAGAATGGTTGTCAATGTGTTATACAACTTCTAGAGCTAAACTCATGTGTGTTTGCAGCAGTTCAGAAACCCTTTCTTTGGAGAATGTAGAAACAGTCATTTCCAGCCCCAGAGAAGCATATAAAAGTTAGCAGTAAGAATGCTTTTAAAACACAGAAACCCACTTCGTACAAACTGATGTGCTGTGTGTTGGTTCCATTTTGGAAGTTGCATCTATGTTTAGATTCAGCGAGGGAGAAACACGTTTCTTCTAAAAGCTGCGTCTTGACATTCTAGAGTGGATGGGAGTACAGACTGTAAAGAGAAATATCTTTGTCTAAAACCAAAACGGAGCTATCTAGCAGAATGGTTGTCAATGTGTGTATTCAACTTCTAGAGCTAAACTCACGTGTGTTTGCAGCTGTTCAGAAACCCTTTCTTTGGAGAATGTAGAAACAGTCATTTCCAGCCCTAGAGACGCATATAGGAGTTAGCAGTTAGAATGCGTTTAAAACACAGAAGACCCGCTTCGTACAAACTGATGTGCTGTGTGTTGGTTCCTTTTAGGAAGTTGCATCTATGTTTAGATTCAGCGAGGGAGAAACACGTTTCTTCTAAAAGCTGCGTTTTGACATTCCAGAGTGGATGGGAATACAGACTGTAAAGAGAAATATCTTTGTCTAAAACCAAAACGGAGCTATCTAGCAGAATGGTTGTCAATGTGTGTATTCAACTTCTAGAGCTAAACTCACATGTGTTTGCAGCAGTTCAGAAACCCTTTCTTTTGAGAATGTAAAAACAGTCATTTCCAGCCCTAGAGACGCATATAAGAGTTAGCAGTAAGAATGCGTTTAAAACACAGAAGACCCGCTTCGTACAAACTGATGTCCTGTGTGTTGGTTCCTTTTAGGAAGTTGCATCTATGTTTAGATTCAGCGAGGGAAAAAGACTTTTCTTCTAAAAGCTGCGTTTTGATATTCCAGAGTTGAAAGGAGAACAGGCTGTAAAGAGAAATACCTTGCTATAAAACCAAAACGGAACTGTCTAGCAGAATGGTTGTCAATGTGTGTATTCAACTTCCAGAGTTAAACTCATGTGTGTTTGCAGCAGTTCAGAAACCCTTTCTTTGGAGAATGTAGAAACAGTCATTTCCAGCCCTAGAGACGCATATAAGAGTTAGCAGTAAGAATGCGTTTAAAACACAGAAGACCCGCTTCGTACAAACTGATGTGCTGTGTGTTGGTTCCTTTTAGGAAGTTGCATCTATGTTTAGATTCAGCGAGGGAAAAAGACTTTTCTTCTAAAAGCTGCGTTTTGATATTCCAGAGTTGAAGGGAGAACAGGCTGTAAAGAGAAATACCTTGCTCTAAAACCAAAACGGAGCTATCTAGCAGAATGGTTGTCAATGTGTTATACAACTTCTAGAGGTAAACTCATGTGTGTTTGCAGCAGTTCAGAAACCCTTTCTTTGGAGAATGTAGAAACAGTCATTTCCAGCCCCAGAGATGCATATAAATGTTAGCAGTAAGAATGCTTTTAAAACACAGAAACCCACTTCGTACAAATTGATGTGCTCTGTGTTGGTTCCATTTTGGAAGTTGCATCTATGTTTAGATTCAGCGAGGGAGAAACACGTTTCTTCTAAAAGCTGCGTCTTGACATTCTAGAGTGGATGGGAGTACAGACTGTAAAGAGAAATATCTTTGTCTAAAACCAAAACGGAGCTATCTAGCAGAATGGTTGTCAATGTGTGTATTCAACTTCTAGAGCTAAACTCACGTGTGTTTGCAGCAGTTCAGAAACCCTTTCTTTGGAGAATGTAGAAACAGTCATTTCCAGCCCTAGAGACGCATATAGGAGTTAGCAGTTAGAATGCGTTTAAAACACAGAAGACCCGCTTCGTACAAACTGATGTGCTGTGTGTTGGTTCCTTTTAGGAAGTTGCATCTATGTTTAGATTCAGCGAGGGAGAAACACGTTTCTTCTAAAAGCTGCGTTTTGACATTCCAGAGTGGATGGGAATACAGACTGTAAAGAGAAATATCTTTGTCTAAAACCAAAACGGAGCTATCTAGCAGAATGGTTGTCAATGTGTGTATTCAACTTCTAGAGCTAAACTCACGTGTGTTTGCAGCAGTTCAGAAACCCTTTCTTTGGAGAATGTAAAAACAGTCATTTACAGCCCTAGAGACGCATATAAGAGTTAGCAGTAAGAATGCGTTTAAAACACAGAAGACCCGCTTCGTACAAACTGATGTGCTGTGTGTTGGTTCCTTTTAGGAAGTTGCATCTATGTTTAGATTCAGCGAGGGAAAAAGACTTTTCTTCTAAAAGCTGCGTTTTGATATTCCAGAGTTGAAGGGAGAACAGGCTGTAAAGAGAAATACCTTGCTATAAAACCAAAACGGAACTGTCTAGCAGAATGGTTGTCAATGTGTGTATTCAACTTCCAGAGTTAAACTCATGTGTGTTTGCAGCAGTTCAGAAACCCTTTCTTTGGAGAATGTAGAAACAGTCATTTCCAGCCCTAGAGACGCATATAAGAGTTAACTGTAAGAATGCGTTTAAAACACAGAAACCGACTTCGTACAAACTGATGTGCTGTGTGTTGGTTCCTTTTAGGAAGTTGCATCTATGTTTAGATTCAGCGAGGGAGAAACTCGTTTCTTTTAAAAGCTGAGTTTTGACATTCCAGAGTGGATGGGAGAACAGGCTGTGAAGAGAAATATCTTTGTCTAAAACCAAAACGGAGCTATCTAGCAGAATGTCTGTCAATGTGTGTATTCAACTTCTAGAGATAAACTCACGTGTGTTTGCAGCAGTTCAGAAACCCTTTCTTTGGAGAATGTAGAAACAGTCATTTCCAGCCCTAGAGACGCATATAAGAGTTAGCAGTAAGAATGCGTTTAAAACACAGAAGACCCGCTTCGTACAAACTGATGTGCTTGTGTTGGTTCCTTTTAGGAAGTTGCATCTATGTTTAGATTCAGCGAGGGAAAAAGACTTTTCTTCTAAAAGCTGCGTTTTGACATTCCAGAGTGGATGGGAGAACAGGCTGTAAAGAGAAATACCTTGCTCTAAAACCAAAACGGAGCTATCTAGCAGAATGGTTGTCAATGTGTGTATTCAACTTCCAGAGTTAAACTCATGTGTGTTTGCAGCAGTTCAGAAACCCTTTCTTTGGAGAATGTAGAAACAGTCATTTCCAGCCCCAGAGACGCATATAGGAGTTAGCAGTAAGAATGCTTTTAAAACACAGAAACCCGCTTCGTACAAACTGATGTGCTGTGTGTTGGTTCCTTTTAGGAAGTTGCATCTATGTTTAGATTTAGCGAGGGAGAAACACGTTTCTTCTAAATGCTGCGTTTTGACATTCCAGAGTGGATGGGAATACAGACTGTAAAGAGAAATATCTTTGTCTAAAACCAAAACGGAGCTATCTAGCAGAATGGTTGTCAATGTGTGTATTCAACTTCTAGAGCTAAACTCACGTGCGTTTGCAGCAGTTCAGAAACCCTTTCTTTGGAGAATGTAGAAACAGTCATTTCCAGCCCTAGAGACGCATATAAGAGTTAGCAGTAAGAATGCGTTTAAAACACAGAAGACCCGCTTCGTACAAACTGATGTGCTGTGTGTTGGTTCCTTTTAGGAAGTTGCATCTATGTTTAGATTCAGCGAGGGAAAAAGACTTTTCTTCTAAAAGCTGCGTTTTGATATTCCAGAGTTGAAGGGAGAACAGGCTGTAAAGAGAAATACCTTGGTATAAAACCAAAACGGAACTGTCTAGCAGAATGGTTGTCAATGTGTGTATTCAACTTCCCGAGTTAAACTCATGTGAGTTTGCAGCAGTTCAGAAACCCTTTCTTTGCAGAATGTAGAAACAGTCTTTTCCAGCCCCAGAGACGCATATAAGAGTCAGCAGTAAGAATGCGTTTAAAACACAGAAGACCCGCTTCGTACAAACTGATGTGCTGTGTGTTGGTTCCTTTTAGGAAGTTGCATCTATGTTTAGATTCAGTGAGGGAGAAACACGTTTCTTCTAAAAGCTGCGTTTTGACATTCCAGAGTGGATGGGAGAACAGGCTGTAAAGAGAAATACCTTGCTCTAAAACCAAAACGGAGCTATCTAGCAGAATGGTTGTCAATGTGTTATACAACTTCTAGAGGTAAACTCATGTGTGTTTGCAGCAGTTCAGAAACCCTTTCTTTTGAGAATGTAGAAACAGTCATTTCCAGCCCCAGAGAAGCATATAAAAGTTAGCAGTAAGAATGCTTTTAAAACACAGAAACCCACTTCGTACAAACTGATGTGCTGTGTGTTGGTTCCATTTTGGAAGTTGCATCTATGTTTAGATTCAGCGAGGGAGAAACACGTTTCTTCTAAAAGCTGCGTCTTGACATTCTAGAGTGGATGGGAGTACAGACTGTAAAGATAAATATCTTTGTCTAAAACCAAAACGGAGCTATCTAGCAGAATGGTTGTCAATGTGTGTATTCAACTTCTAGAGCTAAACTCAAGTGTGTTTGCAGCAGTTCAGAAACCCTTTCTTTGGAGAATGTAGAAACAGTCATTTCCAGCCCTAGAGACGCATATAGGAGTTAGCAGTTAGAATGCGTTTAAAACACAGAAGACCCGCTTCGTACAAACTGATGTGCTGTGTGTTGGTTCCTTTTAGGAAGTTGCATCTATGTTTAGATTCAGCGAGGGAGAAACACGTTTCTTCTAAAAGCTGCGTTTTGACATTCCAGAGTGGATGGGAATACACACTGTAAAGTGAAATATCTTTGTCTAAAACCAAAACGGAGCTATCTAGCAGCATGGTTGTCAATGTGTGTATTCAACTTCTAGAGCTAAACTCACATGTGTTTGCAGCAGTTCAGAAACCCTTTCTTTGGAGAATGTAGAAACAGTCATTTCCAGCCCTAGAGACGCATATAAGAGTTAGCAGTAAGAATGCGTTTAAAACACAGAAGACCCGCTTCGTACAAACTGATGTGCTGTGTGTTGGTTCCTTTTAGGAAGTTGCATCTATGTTTAGATTCAGCGAGGGAAAAAGACTTTTCTTCTAAAAGCTGCGTTTTGATATTCCAGAGTTGAAGGGAGAACAGGCTGTAAAGAGAAATACCTTGCTATAAAACCAAAACGGAACTGTCTAGCAGAATGGTTGTCAATGTGTGTATTCAACTTCCAGAGTTAAACTCATGTGTGTTTGCAGCAGTTCAGAAACCCTTTCTTTGGAGAATGTAGAAACAGTCATTTCCAGCCCTAGAGACGCATATAAGAGTTAGCTGTAAGAATGCGTTTAAAACACAGAAAACGACTTCGTACAAACTGATGTGCTGTGTGTTGGTTCCTTTTAGGAAGTTGCATCTATGTTTAGATTCAGCGAGGGAGAAACTCGTTTCTTTTAAAAGCTGAGTTTTGACATTCCAGAGTGGATGGGAGAACAGGCTGTGAAGAGAAATATCTTTGTCTAAAACCAAAACGGAGCTATCTAGCAGAATGTCTGTCAATGTGTGTATTCAACTTCTAGAGATAAACTCACGTGTGTTTGCAGCAGTTCAGAAACCCTTTCTTTGGAGAATGTAGAAACAGTCATTTCCAGCCCTAGAGACGCATATAAGAGTTAGCAGTAAGAATGCGTTTAAAACACAGAAGACCCGCTTCGTACAAACTGATGTGCTTGTCTTGGTTCCTTTTAGGAAGTTGCATCTATGTTTAGATTCAGCGAGGGAAAAAGACTTTTCTTCTAAAAGCTGCGTTTTGACATTCCAGAGTGGATGGGAGAACAGGCTGTAAAGAGAAATACCTTGCTCTAAAACCAAAACGGAGCTATCTAGCAGAATGGTTGTCAATGTGTGTATTCAACTTCCAGAGTTAAACTCATGTGTGTTTGCAGCAGTTCAGAAACCCTTTCTTTGGAGAATGTAGAAACAGTCATTTCCAGCCCCAGAGACGCATATAGGAGTTAGCAGTAAGAATGCTTTTAAAACACAGAAACCCGCTTCGTACAAACTGATGTGCTGTGTGTTGGTTCCTTTTAGGAAGTTGCATCTATGTTTAGATTTAGCGAGGGAGAAACACGTTTCTTCTAAATGCTGCGTTTTGACATTCCAGAGTGGATGGGAATACAGACTGTAAAGAGAAATATCTTTGTCTAAAACCAAAACGGAGCTATCTAGCAGAATGGTTGTCAATGTGTGTATTCAACTTCTAGAGCTAAACTCACGTGCGTTTGCAGCAGTTCAGAAACCCTTTCTTTGGAGAATGTAGAAACAGTCATTTCCAGCCCTAGAGACGCATATAAGAGTTAGCAGTAAGAATGCGTTTAAAACACAGAAGACCCGCTTCGTACAAACTGATGTGCTGTGTGTTGGTTCCTTTTAGGAAGTTGCATCTATGTTTAGATTCAGCGAGGGAAAAAGACTTTTCTTCTAAAAGCTGCGTTTTGATATTCCAGAGTTGAAGGGAGAACAGGCTGTAAAGAGAAATACCTTGGTATAAAACCAAAACGGAACTGTCTAGCAGAATGGTTGTCAATGTGTGTATTCAACTTCCCGAGTTAAACTCATGTGAGTTTGCAGCAGTTCAGAAACCCTTTCTTTGCAGAATGTAGAAACAGTCTTTTCCAGCCCCAGAGACGCATATAAGAGTCAGCAGTAAGAATGCGTTTAAAACACAGAAGACCCGCTTCGTACAAACTGATGTGCTGTGTGTTGGTTCCTTTTAGGAAGTTGCATCTATGTTTAGATTCAGTGAGGGAGAAACACGTTTCTTCTAAAAGCTGCGTTTTGACATTCCAGAGTGGATGGGAGAACAGGCTGTAAAGAGAAATACCTTGCTCTAAAACCAAAACGGAGCTATCTAGCAGAATGGTTGTCAAGGTGTTATACAACTTCTAGAGGTAAACTCATGTGTGTTTGCAGCAGTTCAGAAACCCTTTCTTTGGAGAATGTAGAAACAGTCATTTCCAGCCCCAGAGAAGCATATAAAAGTTAGCAGTAAGAATGCTTTTAAAACACAGAAACCCACTTCGTACAAACTGATGTGCTGTGTGTTGGTTCCATTTTGGAAGTTGCATCTATGTTTAGATTCAGCGAGGGAGAAACACGTTTCTTCTAAAAGCTGCGTCTTGACATTCTAGAGTGGATGGGAGTACAGACTGTAAAGAGAAATATCTTTGTCTAAAACCAAAACGGAGCTATCTAGCAGAATGGTTGTCAATGTGTGTATTCAACTTCTAGAGCTAAACTCAAGTGTGTTTGCAGCAGTTCAGAAACCCTTTCTTTGGAGAATGTAGAAACAGTCATTTCCAGGCCTAGAGACGCATATAGGAGTTAGCAGTTAGAATGCGTTTAAAACACAGAAGACCCGCTTCGTACAAACTGATGTGCTGTGTGTTGGTTCCTTTTAGGAAGTTGCATCTATGTTTAGATTCAGCGAGGGAGAAACACGTTTCTTCTAAAAGCTGCGTTTTGACATTCCAGAGTGGATGGGAATACACACTGTAAAGTGAAATATCTTTGTCTAAAACCAAAACGGAGCTATCTAGCAGAATGGTTGTCAATGTGTGTATTCAACTTCTAGAGCTAAACTCACATGTGTTTGCAGCAGTTCAGAAACCCTTTCTTTGGAGAATGTAGAAACAGTCATTTCCAGCCCTAGAGACGCATATAAGAGTTAGCAGTAAGAATGCGTTTAAAACACAGAAGACCCGCTTCGTACAAACTGATGTGCTGTGTGTTGGTTCCTTTTAGGAAGTTGCATCTATGTTTAGATTCAGCGAGGGAAAAAGACTTTTCTTCTAAAAGCTGCGTTTTGATATTCCAGAGTTGAAGGGAGAACAGGCTGTAAAGAGAAATACCTTGCAATAAAACCAAAACGGAACTGTCTAGCAGAATGGTTGTCAATGTGTGTATTCAACTTCCAGAGTTAAACTCATGTGTGTTTGCAGCAGTTCAGAAACCCTTTCTTTGGAGAATGTAGAAACAGTCATTTCCAGCCCTAGAGACGCATATAAGAGTTAGCAGTAAGAATGCGTTTAAAACACAGAAGACCCGCTTCGTACAAACTGATGTGCTGTGTGTTGGTTCCTTTTAGGAAGTTGCATCTATGTTTAGATTCAGCGAGGGAAAAAGACTTTTCTTCTAAAAGCTGCGTTTTGATATTCCAGAGTTGAAGGGAGAACAGGCTGTAAAGAGAAATACCTTGCTCTAAAACCAAAACGGAGCTATCTAGCAGAATGGTTGTCAATGTGTTATACAACTTCTAGAGGTAAACTCATGTGTGTTTGCAGCAGTTCAGAAACCCTTTCTTTGGAGAATGTAGAAACAGTCATTTCCAGCCCCAGAGATGCATATAAATGTTAGCAGTAAGAATGCTTTTAAAACACAGAAACCCACTTCGTACAAATTGATGTGCTCTGTGTTGGTTCCATTTTGGAAGTTGCATCTATGTTTAGATTCAGCGAGGGAGAAACACGTTTCTTCTAAAAGCTGCGTCTTGACATTCTAGAGTTGATGGGAGTACAGACTGTAAAGATAAATATCTTTGTCTAAAACCAAAACGGAGCTATCTAGCAGAATGGTTGTCAATGTGTGTATTCAACTTCTAGAGCTAAACTCACGTGTGTTTGCAGCAGTTCAGAAACCCTTTCTTTGGAGAATGTAGAAACAGTCATTTCCAGCCCTAGAGACGCATATAGGAGTTAGCAGTTAGAATGCGTTTAAAACACAGAAGACCCGCTTCGTACAAACTGATGTGCTGTGTGTTGGTTCCTTTTAGGAAGTTGCATCTATGTTTAGATTCAGCGAGGGAGAAACACGTTTCTTCTAAAAGCTGCGTTTTGACATTCCAGAGTGGATGGGAATACAGACTGTAAAGAGAAATATCTTTGTCTAAAACCAAAACGGAGCTATCTAGCAGAATGGTTGTCAATGTGTGTATTCAACTTCTAGAGCTAAACTCACGTGTGTTTGCAGCAGTTCAGAAACCCTTTCTTTGGAGAATGTAAAAACAGTCATTTACAGCCCTAGAGACGCATATAAGAGTTAGCAGTAAGAATGCGTTTAAAACACAGAAGACCCGCTTCGTACAAACTGATGTGCTGTGTGTTGGTTCCTTTTAGGAAGTTGCATCTATGTTTAGATTCAGCGAGGGAAAAAGACTTTTCTTCTAAAAGCTGCGTTTTGATATTCCAGAGTTGAAGGGAGAACAGGCTGTAAAGAGAAATACCTTGCTATAAAACCAAAACGGAACTGTCTAGCAGAATGGTTGTCAATGTGTGTATTCAACTTCCAGAGTTAAACTCATGTGTGTTTGCAGCAGTTCAGAAACCCTTTCTTTGGAGAATGTAGAAACAGTCATTTCCAGCCCTAGAGACGCATATAAGAGTTAGCAGTAAGAATGCGTTTAAAACACAGAAGACCCGCTTCGTACAAACTGATGTGCTGTGTGTTGGTTCCTTTTAGGAAGTTGCATCTATGTTTAGATTCAGCGAGGGAAAAAGACTTTTCTTCTAAAAGCTGCGTTTTGATATTCCAGAGTTGAAGGGAGAACAGGCTGTAAAGAGAAATACCTTGCTCTAAAACCAAAACGGAGCTATCTAGCAGAATGGTTGTCAATGTGTTATACAACTTCTAGAGGTAAACTCATGTGTGTTTGCAGCAGTTCAGAAACCCTTTCTTTGGAGAATGTAGAAACAGTCATTTCCAGCCCCAGAGATGCATATAAATGTTAGCAGTAAGAATGCTTTTAAAACACAGAAACCCACTTCGTACAAATTGATGTGCTCTGTGTTGGTTCCATTTTGGAAGTTGCATCTATGTTTAGATTCAGCGAGGGAGAAACACGTTTCTTCTAAAAGCTGCGTCTTGACATTCTAGAGTGGATGGGAGTACAGACTGTAAAGATAAATATCTTTGTCTAAAACCAAAACGGAGCTATCTAGCAGAATGGTTGTCAATGTGTGTATTCAACTTCTAGAGCTAAACTCACGTGTGTTTGCAGCAGTTCAGAAACCCTTTCTTTGGAGAATGTAGAAACAGTCATTTCCAGCCCTAGAGACGCATATAGGAGTTAGCAGTTAGAATGCGTTTAAAACACAGAAGACCCGCTTCGTACAAACTGATGTGCTGTGTGTTGGTTCCTTTTAGGAAGTTGCATCTATGTTTAGATTCAGCGAGGGAGAAACACGTTTCTTCTAAAAGCTGCGTTTTGACATTCCAGAGTGGATGGGAATACAGACTGTAAAGAGAAATATCTTTGTCTAAAACCAAAACGGAGCTATCTAGCAGAATGGTTGTCAATGTGTGTATTCAACTTCTAGAGCTAAACTCACGTGTGTTTGCAGCAGTTCAGAAACCCTTTCTTTGGAGAATGTAAAAACAGTCATTTACAGCCCTAGAGACGCATATAAGAGTTAGCAGTAAGAATGCGTTTAAAACACAGAAGACCCGCTTCGTACAAACTGATGTGCTGTGTGTTGGTTCCTTTTAGGAAGTTGCATCTATGTTTAGATTCAGCGAGGGAAAAAGACTTTTCTTCTAAAAGCTGCGTTTTGATATTCCAGAGTTGAAGGGAGAACAGGCTGTAAAGAGAAATACCTTGCTATAAAACCAAAACGGAACTGTCTAGCAGAATGGTTGTCAATGTGTGTATTCAACTTCCAGAGTTAAACTCATGTGTGTTTGCAGCAGTTCAGAAACCCTTTCTTTGGAGAATGTAGAAACAGTCATTTCCAGCCCTAGAGACGCATATAAGAGTTAGCTGTAAGAATGCGTTTAAAACACAGAAACCGACTTCGTACAAACTGATGTGCTGTGTGTTGGTTCCTTTTAGGAAGTTGCATCTACGTTTAGATTCAGCGAGGGAGAAACTCGTTTCTTTTAAAAGCTGAGTTTTGACATTCCAGAGTGGATGGGAGAACAGGCTGTGAAGAGAAATATCTTTGTCTAAAACCAAAACGGAGCTATCTAGCAGAATGTCTGTCAATGTGTGTATTCAACTTCTAGAGATAAACTCACGTGTGTTTGCAGCAGTTCAGAAACCCTTTCTTTGGAGAATGTAGAAACAGTCATTTCCAGCCCTAGAGACGCATATAAGAGTTAGCAGTAAGAATGCGTTTAAAACACAGAAGACCCGCTTCGTACAAACTGATGTGCTTGTGTTGGTTCCTTTTAGGAAGTTGCATCTATGTTTAGATTCAGCGAGGGAAAAAGACTTTTCTTCTAAAAGCTGCGTTTTGACATTCCAGAGTGGATGGGAGAACAGGCTGTAAAGAGAAATACCTTGCTCTAAAACCAAAACGGAGCTATCTAGCAGAATGGTTGTCAATGTGTGTATTCAACTTCCAGAGTTAAACTCATGTGTGTTTGCAGCAGTTCAGAAACCCTTTCTTTGGAGAATGTAGAAACAGTCATTTCCAGCCCCAGAGACGCATATAGGAGTTAGCAGTAAGAATGCTTTTAAAACACAGAAACCCGCTTCGTACAAACTGATGTGCTGTGTGTTGGTTCCTTTTAGGAAGTTGCATCTATGTTTAGATTTAGCGAGGGAGAAACACGTTTCTTCTAAATGCTGCGTTTTGACATTCCAGAGTGGATGGGAATACAGACTGTAAAGAGAAATATCTTTGTCTAAAACCAAAACGGAGCTATCTAGCAGAATGGTTGTCAATGTGTGTATTCAACTTCTAGAGCTAAACTCACGTGCGTTTGCAGCAGTTCAGAAACCCTTTCTTTGGAGAATGTAGAAACAGTCATTTCCAGCCCTAGAGACGCATATAAGAGTTAGCAGTAAGAATGCGTTTAAAACACAGAAGACCCGCTTCGTACAAACTGATGTGCTGTGTGTTGGTTCCTTTTAGGAAGTTGCATCTATGTTTAGATTCAGCGAGGGAAAAAGACTTTTCTTCTAAAAGCTGCGTTTTGATATTCCAGAGTTGAAGGGAGAACAGGCTGTAAAGAGAAATACCTTGCTATAAAACCAAAACGGAACTGTCTAGCAGAATGGTTGTCAATGTGTGTATTCAACTTCCCGAGTTAAACTCATGTGAGTTTGCAGCAGTTCAGAAACCCTTTCTTTGCAGAATGTAGAAACAGTCTTTTCCAGCCCCAGAGACGCATATAAGAGTCAGCAGTAAGAATGCGTTTAAAACACAGAAGACCCGCTTCGTACAAACTGATGTGCTGTGTGTTGGTTCCTTTTAGGAAGTTGCATCTATGTTTAGATTCAGCGAGGGAAAAAGACTTTTCTTCTAAAAGCTGCGTTTTGATATTCCAGAGTTGAAGGGAGAACAGGCTGTAAAGAGAAATACCTTGCTCTAAAACCAAAACGGAGCTATCTAGCAGAATGGTTGTCAATGTGTTATACAACTTCTAGAGGTAAACTCATGTGTGTTTGCAGCAGTTCAGAAACCCTTTCTTTGGAGAATGTAGAAACAGTCATTTCCAGCCCCAGAGATGCATATAAAAGTTAGCAGTAAGAATGCTTTTAAAACACAGAAACCCACTTCGTACAAACTGATGTGCTGTGTGTTGGTTCCATTTTGGAAGTTGCATCTATGTTTAGACTCAGCGAGGGAGAAACACGTTTCTTCTAAAAGCTGCGTCTTGACATTCTAGAGTGGATGGGAGTACAGACTGTAAAGAGAAATATCTTTGTCTAAAACCAAAACGGAGCTATCTAGCAGAATGGTTGTCAATGTGTGTATTCAACTTCTAGAGCTAAACTCACGTGTGTTTGCAACAGTTCAGAAACCCTTTCTTTGGAGAATGTAGAAACAGTCATTTCCAGCCCTAGAGACGCATATAGGAGTTAGCAGTTAGAATGCGTGTAAAACACAGAATACCCGCTTCGTACAAACTGATGTGCTGTGTGTTGGTTCCTTTTAGGAAGTTGCATCTATGTTTAGATTCAGCGAGGGAGAAACACGTTTCTTCTAAAAGCTGCGTTTTGACATTCCAGAGTGGATGGGAATACAGACTGTAAAGAGAAATATCTTTGTCTAAAACCAAAACGGAGCTATCTAGCAGAATGGTTGTCAATGTGTGTATTCAACTTCTAGAGCTAAACTCACGTGTGTTTGCAACAGTTCAGAAACCCTTTCTTTGGAGAATGTAGAAACAGTCATTTCCAGCCCTAGAGACGCATATAGGAGTTAGCAGTTAGAATGCGTGTAAAACACAGAATACCCGCTTCGTACAAACTGATGTGCTGTGTGTTGGTTCCTTTTAGGAAGTTGCATCTATGTTTAGATTCAGCGAGGGAAAAAGACTTTTCTTCTAAAAGCTGCGTTTTGATATTCCAGAGTTGAAGGGAGAACAGGCTGTAAAGAGAAATACCGTGCTATAAAACCAAAACGGAACTGACTAGCAGAATGGTTGTCAATGTGTGTATTCAACTTCCAGAGTTAAACTCATGTGTGTTTGCAGCAGTTCAGAAACCCTTTCTTTGGAGAATGTAGAAACAGTCATTTCCAGCCCTAGAGACGCATATAAGAGTTAGCTGTAAGAATGCGTTTAAAACACAGAAACCGACTTCGTACAAACTGATGTGCTGTGTGTTGGTTCCTTTTAGGAAGTTGCATCTATGTTTAGATTCAGCGAGGGAGAAACTCGTTTCTTTTAAAAGCTGAGTTTTGACATTCCAGAGTGGATGGGAGAACAGGCTGTGAAGAGAAATATCTTTGTCTAAAACCAAAACGGAGCTATCTAGCAGAATGTCTGTCAATGTGTGTATTAAACTTCTAGAGATAAACTCACGTGTGTTTGCAGCAGTTCAGAAACCCTTTCTTTGGAGAATGTAGAAACAGTCATTTCCAGCCCTAGAGACGCATATAAGAGTTAGCAGTAAGAATGCGTTTAAAACACAGAAGACCCGCTTCGTACAAACTGATGTGCTTGTGTTGGTTCCTTTTAGGAAGTTGCATCTATGTTTAGATTTAGCGAGTTAGAAACACGTTTCTTCTAAATGCTGCGTTTTGACATTCCAGAGTGGATGGGAATACAGACTGTAAAGAGAAATATCTTTGTCTAAAACCAAAACGGAGCTATCTAGCAGAATGGTTGTCAATGTGTGTATTCAACTTCTAGAGCTAAACTCACGTGCGTTTGCAGCAGTTCAGAAACCCTTTCTTTGGAGAATGTAGAAACAGTCATTTCCAGCCCTAGAGACGCATATAAGAGTTAGCAGTAAGAATGCGTTTAAAACACAGAAGACCCGCTTCGTACAAACTGATGTGCTGTGTGTTGGTTCCTTTTAGGAAGTTGCATCTATGTTTAGATTCAGCGAGGGAAAAAGACTTTTCTTCTAAAAGCTGCGTTTTGATATTCCAGAGTTGAAGGGAGAACAGGCTGTAAAGAGAAATAACTTGCTATAAAACCAAAACGGAACTGTCTAGCAGAATGGTTGTCAATGTGTGTATTCAACTTCCCGAGTTAAACTCATGTGTGTTTGCAGCAGTTCAGAAACCCTTTCTTTGCAGAATGTAGAAACACTCTTTTCCAGCCCCAGAGACGCATATAAGAGTCAGCAGTAAGAATGCGTTTAAAACACAGAAGACCCGCTTCGTACAAACTGATGTGCTGTGTGTTGGTTCCTTTTAGGAAGTTGCATCTATGTTTAGATTCAGCGAGGGAGAAACACGTTTCTTCTAAAAGCTGCGTTTTGACATTCCAGAGTGGATGGGAGAACAGGCTGTAAAGAGAAATACCTTGCTCTAAAACCAAAACGGAGCTATCTAGCAGAATGGTTGTCAATGTGTTATACAACTTCTAGAGCTAAACTCATGTGTGTTTGCAGCAGTTCAGAAACCCTTTCTTTGGAGAATGTAGAAACAGTCATTTCCAGCCCCAGAGAAGCATATAAAAGTTAGCAGTAAGAATGCTTTTAAAACACAGAAACCCACTTCGTACAAACTGATGTGCTGTGTGTTGGTTCCATTTTGGAAGTTGCATCTATGTTTAGATTCAGCGAGGGAGAAACACGTTTCTTCTAAAAGCTGCGTCTTGACATTCTAGAGTGGATGGGAGTACAGACTGTAAAGAGAAATATCTTTGTCTAAAACCAAAACGGAGCTATCTAGCAGAATGGTTGTCAATGTGTGTATTCAACTTCTAGAGCTAAACTCACGTGTGTTTGCAGCTGTTCAGAAACCCTTTCTTTGGAGAATGTAGAAACAGTCATTTCCAGCCCTAGAGACGCATATAGGAGTTAGCAGTTAGAATGCGTTTAAAACACAGAAGACCCGCTTCGTACAAACTGATGTGCTGTGTGTTGGTTCCTTTTAGGAAGTTGCATCTATGTTTAGATTCAGCGAGGGAGAAACACGTTTCTTCTAAAAGCTGCGTTTTGACATTCCAGAGTGGATGGGAATACAGACTGTAAAGAGAAATATCTTTGTCTAAAACCAAAACGGAGCTATCTAGCAGAATGGTTGTCAATGTGTGTATTCAACTTCTAGAGCTAAACTCACATGTGTTTGCAGCAGTTCAGAAACCCTTTCTTTTGAGAATGTAAAAACAGTCATTTCCAGCCCTAGAGACGCATATAAGAGTTAGCAGTAAGAGTGCGTTTAAAACACAGAAGACCCGCTTCGTACAAACTGATGTCCTGTGTGTTGGTTCCTTTTAGGAAGTTGCATCTATGTTTAGATTCAGCGAGGGAAAAAGACTTTTCTTCTAAAAGCTGCGTTTTGATATTCCAGAGTTGAAAGGAGAACAGGCTGTAAAGAGAAATACCTTGCTATAAAACCAAAACGGAACTGTCTAGCAGAATGGTTGTCAATGTGTGTATTCAACTTCCAGAGTTAAACTCATGTGTGTTTGCAGCAGTTCAGAAACCCTTTCTTTGGAGAATGTAGAAACAGTCATTTCCAGCCCTAGAGACGCATATAAGAGTTAGCAGTAAGAATGCGTTTAAAACACAGAAGACCCGCTTCGTACAAACTGATGTGCTGTGTGTTGGTTCCTTTTAGGAAGTTGCATCTATGTTTAGATTCAGCGAGGGAAAAAGACTTTTCTTCTAAAAGCTGCGTTTTGATATTCCAGAGTTGAAGGGAGAACAGGCTGTAAAGAGAAATACCTTGCTCTAAAACCAAAACGGAGCTATGTAGCAGAATGGTTGTCAATGTGTTATACAACTTCTAGAGGTAAACTCATGTGTGTTTGCAGCAGTTCAGAAACCCTTTCTTTGGAGAATGTAGAAACAGTCATTTCCAGCCCCAGAGATGCATATAAATGTTAGCAGTAAGAATGCTTTTAAAACACAGAAACCCACTTCGTACAAATTGATGTGCTCTGTGTTGGTTCCATTTTGGAAGTTGCATCTATGTTTAGATTCAGCGAGGGAGAAACACGTTTCTTCTAAAAGCTGCGTCTTGACATTCTAGAGTGGATGGGAGTACAGACTGTAAAGATAAATATCTTTGTCTAAAACCAAAACGGAGCTATCTAGCAGAATGGTTGTCAATGTGTGTATTCAACTTCTAGAGCTAAACTCACGTGTGTTTGCAGCAGTTCAGAAACCCTTTCTTTGGAGAATGTAGAAACAGTCATTTCCAGCCCTAGAGACGCATATAGGAGTTAGCAGTTAGAATGCGTTTAAAACACAGAAGACCCGCTTCGTACAAACTGATGTGCTGTGTGTTGGTTCCTTTTAGGAAGTTGCATCTATGTTTAGATTCAGCGAGGGAGAAACACGTTTCTTCTAAAAGCTGCGTTTTGACATTCCAGAGTGGATGGGAATACAGACTGTAAAGAGAAATATCTTTGTCTAAAACCAAAACGGAGCTATCTAGCAGAATGGTTGTCAATGTGTGTATTCAACTTCTAGAGCTAAACTCACGTGTGTTTGCAGCAGTTCAGAAACCCTTTCTTTGGAGAATGTAAAAACAGTCATTTACAGCCCTAGAGACGCATATAAGAGTTAGCAGTAAGAATGCGTTTAAAACACAGAAGACCCGCTTCGTACAAACTGATGTGCTGTGTGTTGGTTCCTTTTAGGAAGTTGCATCTATGTTTAGATTCAGCGAGGGAAAAAGACTTTTCTTCTAAAAGCTGCGTTTTGATATTCCAGAGTTGAAGGGAGAACAGGCTGTAAAGAGAAATACCTTGCTATAAAACCAAAACGGAACTGTCTAGCAGAATGGTTGTCAATGTGTGTATTCAACTTCCAGAGTTAAACTCATGTGTGTTTGCAGCAGTTCAGAAACCCTTTCTTTGGAGAATGTAGAAACAGTCATTTCCAGCCCTAGAGACGCATATAAGAGTTAGCTGTAAGAATGCGTTTAAAACACAGAAACCGACTTCGTACAAACTGATGTGCTGTGTGTTGGTTCCTTTTAGGAAGTTGCATCTATGTTTAGATTCAGCGAGGGAGAAACTCGTTTCTTTTAAAAGCTGAGTTTTGACATTCCAGAGTGGATGGGAGAACAGGCTGTGAAGAGAAATATCTTTGTCTAAAACCAAAACGGAGCTATCTAGCAGAATGTCTGTCAATGTGTGTATTCAACTTCTAGAGATAAACTCACGTGTGTTTGCAGCAGTTCAGAAACCCTTTCTTTGGAGAATGTAGAAACAGTCATTTCCAGCCCTAGAGACGCATATAAGAGTTAGCAGTAAGAATGCGTTTAAAACACAGAAGACCCGCTTCGTACAAACTGATGTGCTTGTGTTGGTTCCTTTTAGGAAGTTGCATCTATGTTTAGATTCAGCGAGGGAAAAAGACTTTTCTTCTAAAAGCTGCGTTTTGACATTCCAGAGTGGATGGGAGAACAGGCTGTAAAGAGAAATACCTTGCTCTAAAACCAAAACGGAGCTATCTAGCAGAATGGTTGTCAATGTGTGTATTCAACTTCCAGAGTTAAACTCATGTGTGTTTGCAGCAGTTCAGAAACCCTTTCTTTGGAGAATGTAGAAACAGTCATTTCCAGCCCCAGAGACGCATATAGGAGTTAGCAGTAAGAATGCTTTTAAAACACAGAAACCCGCTTCGTACAAACTGATGTGCTGTGTGTTGGTTCCTTTTAGGAAGTTGCATCTATGTTTAGATTTAGCGAGGGAGAAACACGTTTCTTCTAAATGCTGCGTTTTGACATTCCAGAGTGGATGGGAATACAGACTGTAAAGAGAAATATCTTTGTCTAAAACCAAAACGGAGCTATCTAGCAGAATGGTTGTCAATGTGTGTATTCAACTTCTAGAGCTAAACTCACGTGCGTTTGCAGCAGTTCAGAAACCCTTTCTTTGGAGAATGTAGAAACAGTCATTTCCAGCCCTAGAGACGCATATAAGAGTTAGCAGTAAGAATGCGTTTAAAACACAGAAGACCCGCTTCGTACAAACTGATGTGCTGTGTGTTGGTTCCTTTTAGGAAGTTGCATCTATGTTTAGATTCAGCGAGGGAAAAAGACTTTTCTTCTAAAAGCTGCGTTTTGATATTCCAGAGTTGAAGGGAGAACAGGCTGTAAAGAGAAATACCTTGCTATAAAACCAAAACGGAACTGTCTAGCAGAATGGTTGTCAATGTGTGTATTCAACTTCCCGAGTTAAACTCATGTGTGTTTGCAGCAGTTCAGAAACCCTTTCTTTGCAGAATGTAGAAACAGTCTTTTCCAGCCCCAGAGACGCATATAAGAGTCAGCAGTAAGAATGCGTTTAAAACACAGAAGACCCGCTTCGTACAAACTGATGTGCTGTGTGTTGGTTCCTTTTAGGAAGTTGCATCTATGTTTAGATTCAGTGAGGGAGAAACACGTTTCTTCTAAAAGCTGCGTTTTGACATTCCAGAGTGGATGGGAGAACAGGCTGTAAAGAGAAATACCTTGCTCTAAAACCAAAACGGAGCTATCTAGCAGAATGGTTGTCAATGTGTTATACAACTTCTAGAGGTAAACTCATGTGTGTTTGCAGCAGTTCAGAAACCCTTTCTTTGGAGAATGTAGAAACAGTCATTTCCAGCCCCAGAGAAGCATATAAAAGTTAGCAGTAAGAATGCTTTTAAAACACAGAAACCCACTTCGTACAAACTGATGTGCTGTGTGTTGGTTCCATTTTGGAAGTTGCATCTATGTTTAGATTCAGCGAGGGAGAAACACGTTTCTTCTAAAAGCTGCGTCTTGACATTCTAGAGTGGATGGGAGTACAGACTGTAAAGAGAAATATCTTTGTCTAAAACCAAAACGGAGCTATCTAGCAGAATGGTTGTCAATGTGTGTATTCAACTTCTAGAGCTAAACTCAAGTGTGTTTGCAGCAGTTCAGAAACCCTTTCTTTGGAGAATGTAGAAACAGTCATTTCCAGCCCTAGAGACGCATATAGGAGTTAGCAGTTAGAATGCGTTTAAAACACAGAAGACCCGCTTCGTACAAACTGATGTGCTGTGTGTTGGTTCCTTTTAGGAAGTTGCATCTATGTTTAGATTCAGCGAGGGAGAAACACGTTTCTTCTAAAAGCTGCGTTTTGACATTCCAGAGTGGATGGGAATACACACTGTGAAGTGAAATATCTTTGTCTAAAACCAAAACGGGGCTATCTAGCAGAATGGTTGTCAATGTGTGTATTCAACTTCTAGAGCTAAACTCACATGTGTTTGCAGCAGTTCAGAAACCCTTTCTTTGGAGAATGTAGAAACAGTCATTTCCAGCCCTAGAGACGCATATAAGAGTTAGCAGTAAGAATGCGTTTAAAACACAGAAGACCCGCTTCGTACAAACTGATGTGCTGTGTGTTGGTTCCTTTTAGGAAGTTGCATCTATGTTTAGATTCAGCGAGGGAAAAAGACTTTTCTTCTAAAAGCTGCGTTTTGATATTCCAGAGTTGAAGGGAGAACAGGCTGTAAAGAGAAATACCTTGCTATAAAACCAAAACGGAACTGTCTAGCAGAATGGTTGTCAATGTGTGTATTCAACTTCCAGAGTTAAACTCATGTGTGTTTGCAGCAGTTCAGAAACCCTTTCTTTGGAGAATGTAGAAACAGTCATTTCCAGCCCTAGAGACGCATATAAGAGTTAGCTGTAAGAATGCGTTTAAAACACAGAAACCGACTTCGTACAAACTGATGTGCTGTGTGTTGGTTCCTTTTAGGAAGTTGCATCTATGTTTAGATTCAGCGAGGGAGAAACTCGTTTCTTTTAAAAGCTGAGTTTTGACATTCCAGAGTGGATGGGAGAACAGGCTGTGAAGAGAAATATCTTTGTCTAAAACCAAAACGGAGCTATCTAGCAGAATGTCTGTCAATGTGTGTATTCAACTTCTAGAGATAAACTCACGTGTGTTTGCAGCAGTTCAGAAACCCTTTCTTTGGAGAATGTAGAAACAGTCATTTCCAGCCCTAGAGACGCATATAAGAGTTAGCAGTAAGAATGCGTTTAAAACACAGAAGACCCGCTTCGTACAAACTGATGTGCTTGTGTTGGTTCCTTTTAGGAAGTTGCATCTATGTTTAGATTCAGCGAGGGAAAAAGACTTTTCTTCTAAAAGCTGCGTTTTGACATTCCAGAGTGGATGGGAGAACAGGCTGTAAAGAGAAATACCTTGCTCTAAAACCAAAACGGAGCTATCTAGCAGAATGGTTGTCAATGTGTGTATTCAACTTCCAGAGTTAAACTCATGTGTGTTTGCAGCAGTTCAGAAACCCTTTCTTTGGAGAATGTAGAAACAGTCATTTCCAGCCCCAGAGACGCATATAGGAGTTAGCAGTAAGAATGCTTTTAAAACACAGAAACCCGCTTCGTACAAACTGATGTGCTGTGTGTTGGTTCCTTTTAGGAAGTTGCATCTATGTTTAGATTTAGCGAGGGAGAAACACGTTTCTTCTAAATGCTGCGTTTTGACATTCCAGAGTGGATGGGAATACAGACTGTAAAGAGAAATATCTTTGTCTAAAACCAAAACGGAGCTATCTAGCAGAATGGTTGTCAATGTGTGTATTCAACTTCTAGAGCTAAACTCACGTGCGTTTGCAGCAGTTCAGAAACCCTTTCTTTGGAGAATGTAGAAACAGTCATTTCCAGCCCTAGAGACGCATATAAGAGTTAGCAGTAAGAATGCGTTTAAAACACAGAAGACCCGCTTCGTACAAACTGATGTGCTGTGTGTTGGTTCCTTTTAGGAAGTTGCATCTATGTTTAGATTCAGCGAGGGAAAAAGACTTTTCTTCTAAAAGCTGCGTTTTGATATTCCAGAGTTGAAGGGAGAACAGGCTGTAAAGAGAAATACCTTGCTATAAAACCAAAACGGAACTGTCTAGCAGAATGGTTGTCAATGTGTGTATTCAACTTCCCGAGTTAAACTCATGTGTGTTTGCAGCAGTTCAGAAACCCTTTCTTTGCAGAATGTAGAAACAGTCTTTTCCAGCCCCAGAGACGCATATAAGAGTCAGCAGTAAGAATGCGTTTAAAACACAGAAGACCCGCTTCGTACAAACTGATGTGCTGTGTGTTGGTTCCTTTTAGGAAGTTGCATCTATGTTTAGATTCAGTGAGGGAGAAACACGTTTCTTCTAAAAGCTGCGTTTTGACATTCCAGAGTGGATGGGAGAACAGGCTGTAAAGAGAAATACCTTGCTCTAAAACCAAAACGGAGCTATCTAGCAGAATGGTTGTCAATGTGTTATACAACTTCTAGAGGTAAACTCATGTGTGTTTGCAGCAGTTCAGAAACCCTTTCTTTGGAGAATGTAGAAACAGTCATTTCCAGCCCCAGAGAAGCATATAAAAGTTAGCAGTAAGAATGCTTTTAAAACACAGAAACCCACTTCGTACAAACTGATGTGCTGTGTGTTGGTTCCATTTTGGAAGTTGCATCTATGTTTAGATTCAGCGAGGGAGAAACACGTTTCTTCTAAAAGCTGCGTCTTGACATTCTAGAGTGGATGGGAGTACAGACTGTAAAGAGAAATATCTTTGTCTAAAACCAAAACGGAGCTATCTAGCAGAATGGTTGTCAATGTGTGTATTCAACTTCTAGAGCTAAACTCAAGTGTGTTTGCAGCAGTTCAGAAACCCTTTCTTTGGAGAATGTAGAAACAGTCATTTCCAGCCCTAGAGACGCATATAGGAGTTAGCAGTTAGAATGCGTTTAAAACACAGAAGACCCGCTTCGTACAAACTGATGTGCTGTGTGTTGGTTCCTTTTAGGAAGTTGCATCTATGTTTAGATTCAGCGAGGGAGAAACACGTTTCTTCTAAAAGCTGCGTTTTGACATTCCAGAGTGGATGGGAATACACACTGTGAAGTGAAATATCTTTGTCTAAAACCAAAACGGAGCTATCTAGCAGAATGGTTGTCAATGTGTGTATTCAACTTCTAGAGCTAAACTCACATGTGTTTGCAGCAGTTCAGAAACCCTTTCTTTGGAGAATGTAGAAACAGTCATTTCCAGCCCTAGAGACGCATATAAGAGTTAGCAGTAAGAATGCGTTTAAAACACAGAAGACCCGCTTCGTACAAACTGATGTGCTGTGTGTTGGTTCCTTTTAGGAAGTTGCATCTATGTTTAGATTCAGCGAGGGAAAAAGACTTTTCTTCTAAAAGCTGCGTTTTGATATTCCAGAGTTGAAGGGAGAACAGGCTGTAAAGAGAAATACCTTGCTATAAAACCAAAACGGAACTGTCTAGCAGAATGGTTGTCAATGTGTGTATTCAACTTCCAGAGTTAAACTCATGTGTGTTTGCAGCAGTTCAGAAACCCTTTCTTTGGAGAATGTAGAAACAGTCATTTCCAGCCCTAGAGACGCATATAAGAGTTAGCAGTAAGAATGCGTTTAAAACACAGAAGACCCGCTTCGTACAAACTGATGTGCTGTGTGTTGGTTCCTTTTAGGAAGTTGCATCTATGTTTAGATTCAGCGAGGGAAAAAGACTTTTCTTCTAAAAGCTGCGTTTTGATATTCCAGAGTTGAATGGAGAACAGGCTGTAAAGAGAAGTACCTTGCTCTAAAACCAAAACGGAGCTATCTAACAGAATGGTTGTCAATGTGTATTCAACTTCCAGAGTTAAACTCATGTGTGTTTGCAGCAGTTCAGAAACCCTTTCTTTGGAGAATGTAGAAACAGTCATTTCCAGCCCCAGAGACGCATATAGGAGTTAGCAGTAAGAATGCTTTTAAAACACAGAAACCCGCTTCGTACAAACTGATGTGCTGTGTGTTGGTTCCTTTTAGGAAGTTGCATCTATGTTTAGATTCAGCGAGGGAGAAACACGTTTCTTCTAAATGCTGCGTTTTGACATTCCAGAGTGGATGGGAATACAGACTGTAAAGAGAAATATCTTTGTCTAAAACCAAAACGGAGCTATCTAGCAGAATGGTTGTCAATGTGTGTATTCAACTTCTAGAGCTAAACTCACGTGCGTTTGCAGCAGTTCAGAAACCCTTTCTTTGGAGAATGCAGAAACAGTCATTTCCAGCCCTAGAGAAGCATATAAGAGTTAGCAGTAAGAATGCGTTTAAAACACAGAAGACCCGCTTCGTACAAACTGATGTGCTGTGTGTTGGTTCCTTTTAGGAAGTTGCATCTATGTTTAGAATCAGCGAAGGAAAAAGACTTTTCTTCTAAAAGCTGCGTTTTGATATTCCAGAGTTGAATGGAGAACAGGCTGTAAAGAGAAATACCTTGCTATAAAACCAAAACGGAACTGTCTAGCATAATGGTTGTCAATGTGTGTATTCAACTTCCAGAGTTAAACTCATGTTTGTTTACAGCAGTTCAGAAACGCTTTCTTTGGAGAATGTAGAAACAGTCATTTCCAGCCCTAGAGACGCATATAAGAGTTAGCAGTAAGAATGCGTTTAAAACACAGAAGACCCGCTTCGTACAAACTAATGTGCTGTGTGTTGGTTCCTTTTAGGAAGTTACATCTATGTTTAGATTCAGCGAGGGAGAAACACGTTTCTTCTAAAAGAAGCGTTTTGACATTCCAGAGTGGATGGGAATACAGACTGTAAAGAGAAATATCTTTGTCTAAAACCAAGACGGAGCTATCTAGCAGAATGTCTGTCAATGTGTATATTCAACTTCTAGAGATAAACTCACGTGTGTTTGCAGCAGTTCAGAAACCCTTTCTTTGGAGAATGTAGAAACAGTCATTTCCAGCCCTAGAGACGCATATAAGAGTTAGCAGTAAGAATGCGTTTAAAACACAGAAGACCCGCTTCGTACAAACTGATGTGCTTGTGTTGGTTCCTTTTAGGAAGTTGCATCTATGTTTAGATTCAGCGAGGGAAAAAGACTTTTCTTCTAAAAGCTGCGTTTTGACATTCCAGAGTGGATGGGAGAACAGGCTGTAAAGAGAAATACCTTGCTCTAAAACCAAAACGGAGCTATCTAGCAGAATGGTTGTCAATGTGTGTATTCAACTTCCAGAGTTAAACTCATGTGTGTTTGCAGCAGTTCAGAAACCCTTTCTTTGGAGAATGTAGAAACAGTCATTTCCAGCCCCAGAGACGCATATAGGAGTTAGCAGTAAGAATGCTTTTAAAACACAGAAACCCGCTTCGTACAAACTGATGTGCTGTGTGTTGGTTCCTTTTAGGAAGTTGCATCTATGTTTAGATTTAGCGAGGGAGAAACACGTTTCTTCTAAATGCTGCGTTTTGACATTCCAGAGTGGATGGGAATACAGACTGTAAAGAGAAATATCTTTGTCTAAAACCAAAACGGAGCTATCTAGCAGAATGGTTGTCAATGTGTGTATACAACTTCTAGAGCTAAACTCACGTGCGTTTGCAGCAGTTCAGAAACCCTTTCTTTGGAGAATGTAGAAACAGTCATTTCCAGCCCCAGAGACGCATATAAGAGTTAGCAGTAAGAATGCGTTTAAAACACAGAAACCCGCTTCGTACAAACTGATGTGCTGTGTGTTGGTTCCTTTTAGGAAGTTACATCTATGTTTAGATTCAGCGAGGGAGAAACACGTTTCTTCTAAAAGCTGCGTTTTGACATTACAGAGTGGAAGGGAGAACAGGCTGTAAAGAGAAATACCTTGCTATAAAACCAAAATGGAACTGTCTAGCATAATGGTTGTCAATGTGTGTATTCAACTTCCAGGGTTAAACTCATGTGTGTTTGCAGCAGTTCAGAAACCCTTTCTTTGGAGAATGTAGAAACAGTCATTTCCAGCCCTAGAGACGCATATAAGAGTTAGCTGTAAGAATGCGTTTAAAACACAGAAGACCCGCTTTGTACAAACTGATGTGCTGTGTGTTGGTTCCTTTTAGGAAGTTGCATCTACGTTTAGATTCAGCGAGGGAAAAAGACTTTTCTTCTAAAAGCTGCGTTTTGATATTCCAGAGTTGAAGGGAGAACAGGCTGTAAAGAGAAATACCTTGCTATAAAACCAAAACGGAACTGTCTAGCAGAATGGTTGTCAATGTGTGTATTCAACTTCCCGAGTTAAACTCATGTGTGTTTGCAGCAGTTCAGAAACCCTTTCTTTGCAGAATGTAGAAACAGTCTTTTCCAGCCCCAGAGACGCATATAAGAGTTAGCAGTAAGAATGCGTTTAAAACACAGAAGACCCGCTTCTTACAAACTGATGTGCTGTGTGTTGGTTCCTTTTAGAAAGTTGGATCTATGTTTAGATTCAGCGAGGGAGAAACACGTTTCTTCTAAAAGCTGCGTTTTGACATTCCAGAGTAAATGGGAGAACAGGCTGTAAAGGGAAATACCTTGCTCTAAAACCAAAACGGAGCTATCTAGCAGAAGGGTTGTCAATGTGTGTATTCAACTTCCAGAGTTAAACTCATGTGTGTTTGCAGCAGTTCAGAAACCCTTTCTTTGGAGAATGTAGAAAAAGTCATTTCCAGCCCTAGAGACGCATATAAGTGTTAGCAGTAAGAATGCGTTTAAAACACAGAAACCCGCTTCGTACAAACTGATGTGCTGTGTGTTGGTTCCTTTTAGGAAGTTGCATCTATGTTTTGATTCAGCGAGGGAGAAACACGTTTCTTCTAAAAGCTGCGTTTTGACATTCCAGAGTGGATGGGAGAACAGGCTGTAAAGAGAAATACCTTGCTCTAAAACCAAAACGGAGCTATCTATCAGAGTGCTTGTCAATGTGTGTATTCAACTGCCAGAGATAAACTCACGTGTGTTTGCAGCAGTTCAGAAACCCTTTCCTTGGAGACTGTAGAAAAAGTCATTTCCAGCCGTAGAGACGCATATAAGAGTTAGCAGTAATAATGCGTTTAAAACACAGAAGACCCGCTTCGTACAAAGTGATGTGCTGTGTGTTGGTTCCTTTTAGGTAGTTGCATCTATGTTTAGATTCAGTGAGGGAGAAACACGTTTCTTCTAAAAGCTGCGTTTTGACATTCCAGAGTTGAAGGGAGAACAGGCTGTAAAGAGAAATACCTTGCTCTAAAACCAAAACGGAGCTATCTAGCAGAATGGTTGTCAATGTGTGTGTTCAACTTCCAGAGTTAAACTCATGTGTGTTTGCAGCAGTTCAGAAACCCTTTCTTTGTATAATGTAGAAACAGTCATTTCCAGCCCCATATGCATATAAGAGTTAGCAGTAAGAATGCTTTTAAAACACAGAAACCCCCTTCGTACAAACTGATGTGATGTGTGTTGGTTCATTTTAGGAAGTTGCATCTATGTTTAGATTCAGGGAGGAAGAAACACGTTTCTTCTAAAAGCTGCGTCTTGACATTCTAGAGTGGATGGGAGTACAGACTGGAAAGAGAAATATCTTTGTCTAAAACAAAAACGGAGCTATCTAGCAGAATGGTTGTCAATGTGTGTATTCAACTTCTAGAGCTAAACTCACTTGTGTTTGCAGCAGTTCAGAAATCCTTTCTTTGGAGAATGTAGAAACAGTCATTTCCAGCCCTAGAGACGCATATAGGCGTTAGCAGTTAGAATGCGTTTAAAACACAGAAGAACCGCTTCGTACAAACTGATGTGCTGTGTGTTGGTTCCTTTTAGGAAGTTGCATCTATGTTTAGATTCAGCGAGGGAAAAAGACTTTTCTTCTAAAAGTTGCGTTTTGATATTCCAGAGTTGAAGGGAGAACAGGCTGTAAAGAGAAATACCTTGCTATAAAACCAAAACGGAACTGTCTAGCAGAATGGTTGTCAAAGTGTCTATTCAACTTCCAGAGTTAAACTCATGTGTGTTTGCAGCAGTTCAGAAACCCTTTCTTTGCAGAATGTAGAAACAGTCATTTCCAGCCCCAGAGACGCATATAAGAGTTAGCAGTAATAATGCTTTTAAAACACAGAAACCCAATTCGTACAAACTGATGTGCTGAGTGTTGGTTCCTTTTAGGAAGTTGCATCTATGTTTAGATTCAGCGAGGGAGAAACACGTTTCTTCTAAAAGCTGCGTTTTGACATTCCAGAGTGGATGGGAGAACAGGCTGTAAAGAGAAATACCTTGCTCTAAAACCAAAACGGAGCTATCTAGCAGAATGGTTGTCAATGTGTGTATTCAACTTCCAGAGTTAAACTCATGTGTGTTTGCAGCAGTTCAGAAACCCTTTCTTTGGAGAATGTAGAAACAGTCATTTCCAGCCCTAGAGACGCATATAAGAGTTAGCTGTAAGAATGCGTTTAAAACACAGGAACCGACTTCGTACAAACTGATGTGCTGTGTGTTGGTTCCTTTTTGAAAGTTGCGTCTATGTTTAGATTCAGCGAGGGAGAAACACGTTTCTTCTAAAAGCTGCATTTTGACATTCCAGAGTGGATGGGAGAACAGGCTGTAAAGAGAAATACCTTGCTCTAAAACCAAAACGGAGCTATCTAGCAGAATGGTTGTCAATGTGTGTATTCAACTTCCAGAGTTAAACTCATGTTTGTTTACAGCAGTTCAGAAACCCTTTCTTTGGAGAATGTAGAAACAGTCATTTCCAGCCCTAGAGTCGCATGTAAGAGTTAGCAGTAAGAATGCGTTTAAAACACAGAAGACCCGCTTCGTACAAACTGATGTGCTGTGTGTTTGTTCCTTTTAGGAAGTTGCATCTATGTTAAGATTCAGCGAGGGAAAAAGACTTTTCTTCTAAAAGCTGCGTTTTGATATTGCAGAGTTGAATGGAGAAAAGGCTGTAAAGAGGAATACCTTGCTATAAAACCAAAACGGAACTGTCTAGCAGAATGGTTGTCAATGTGTATATTCAACTTCCAGAGTTAAACTCATGTGTGTTTGCAGCAGTTCAGAAACACTTTCTTTGCAGAATGTAGAAACAGTCATTTCCAGCCCCAGAGACGCATATAAGAGTCAGCAGTAAGAATGCGTTTAAAACACAGAAGACCCGCTTCGTACAAACTGATGTGCTTAGTGTTGGTTCCTTTTAGGAAGTTGAATCTATGTTTAGATTCAGCGAGGGAGAAACACGTTTCTTCTAAAAGCTGCGTTTTGACATTCCAGAGTGGATGGGAGAACAGGCTGTAAAGAGAAATACCTTGCTCTAAAACCAAAACGGAGCTATCTAGCAGAATGGTTGTCAAGGTGTGTATTCATCTTCCAGAGTTAAACTCATGTGTTTTTGCAGCAGTTCAGAAACCCTTTCTTTGGAGAATGTAAAAACAGTCATTTCCAGCCCCAGAGACGCATATAGGAGTTAGCAGTAAGAATGCTCTTAAAACACAGAAACCCGCTTCGTACAAACTGATGTGCTGTGTGTTGGTTCCTTTTGGGAAGTTGCATCTATGTTTAGATTCAGCGAGGGAGAAACACGTATCTTCTAAAAGCTTCGTTTTGACATTCCAGAGTGGATGGGAATACAGACTGTAAAGAGAAATATCTTTGTCTAAAACCAAAACGGAGCTATCTAGCAGAATGGTTGTCAATGTGTGTATTCAACTTCTAGAGCTAAACTCATGAGTGTTTGCAGCAGTTCAGAAACCCTTTCTTTGGAGAATGTAGAAACAGTCATTTCCAGCCCTAGAGACGCATATAAGAATTAGCAGTAAGAATGCGTTTAAAACACAGAAGACTCGCTTCGTACAAACTGATGTGCTGTGTGTTGGTTCCTTTTAGGAAGTTGCATCTTTGTTTAGATTCAGCGAGGGAAAAACATTTTTTTCTAAAAGCTGCGTTTTGATATTCCAGAGTGGAAGGGAGAACAGGCTGTAAAGAGAAATACCTTGCTATAAAACCAAAATGGAACTGTCTAGCAGAATGATTGTCAATGTGTGTATTCAACTTCCAGAGTTAAACTCATGTGTGTTTGCAGCAGTTCAGAAACCCTTTCTTTGGAGAATGTAGAAACAGTCATTTCCACCCCTAGAAACGCATATAAGAGTTAGCTGTAAGAATGCGTTTAAAACACAGAAACCGACTTCGTACAAACTGATGTGCTGTGTGTTGGTTCCTTTTAGGAAGTTGCATCTATGTTTAGATTCAGAGAGGGAGAAACACGTTTCTTCTAAAAGCAGCGTTTTGACATTCCAGAGTGGATGGGAGAACAGGCTGTAAAAAGAAATACCTTGCTCTAAAACCAAAACGGAGCTATCTAGCAAAATGGTTGTCAATGTGTGTATTCAACATCCAGAGTTAAACTCATGTGTGTTTGCAGCAGTTCAGAAACCCTTTCTTAGAAGAATGTAGAAACAGTCATTTCCAGCCCCAGAGACGCATATAAGAGTTAGCAGTAAGAATGCTTTTAAAACACAGAAACCCGCTTCGTACAAACTGATGTGCTGTGTGTTGGTTCCTTTCAGGGAGTTGCATCTATGTTTAGATACAGCGAGGGAGAAACACTTTTCTTCTAAAAGCTGCGTTTTGACATTCCAGAGTGGATGGGAGTACAGACTGTAAAGAGAAATATCTTTGTATAAAACCAAAACGGAGCTATCTAGCAGAATGGTTGTCAATGTGAGTATTCAACTTCTAGAGCTAAATTCACGTGTGTTTGCAGCAGTTCAGAAACCCTTTCTTTGGAGAATGTAGAAAAAGTCATTTCCAGCCCTAGAGACGCATATAAGAGTTAGCTGTAAGAATGCGTTTAAAACACAGAAGACCCGCTTCTTACAAACTGATGTGCTGTGTGTTGGTTCCTTTTAGGAAGTTGGATCTATGTTTAGATTCAGCGAGGGAGAAACACGTTTCTTCTAAAAGCTGCGTTTTGACATTCCAGAATAAAAGGGAGAACAGGCTGTAAAGGGAAATACCTTGCTCTAAAACCAAAACGGAACTATCTAGCAGAAGGGTTGTCAATGTGTGTATTCAACTTCCAGAGTTAAACTCATGTGTGTTTGCAGCAGTTCAGAAACCCTTTCTTTGGAGAATGCAGAAACAGTCATTTCCAGCCCCAGAGACGCATATAGGAGTTAGCAGTAAGAATGCTTTTAAAACACAGAAACCCGCTTCGTACAAACTGATGTGCTGTGTGTTGGTTCCTTTTAGGAAGTTGCATCTATGTTTAGATTCAGCGAGGGAGAAACACGTTTCTTCTAAATGCTGTGTTTTGACATTCCAGAGTGGATGGGAATACAGACTGTAAAGAGAAATATCTTTGTCTAAAACCAAAACGGAGCTATCTAGCAGAATGGTTGTCAATGTGTGTATTCAACTTCTAGAGCTAAACTCACCTGTGTTTGCAGCAGTTCAGAAACCCTTTCTTTGGAGAATGTAGAAACAGTCATTTCCAGCCCTAGAGACGCATATAAGAGTTAGCAGTAAGAATGCGTTTAAAACACAGAAGACCCGCTTCGTACAAACTGATGTGCTGTGTGTTGGTTCCTTTTAGGAAGTTACATCTATGTTTAGATTCAGCGAGGGAGAAACACGTTTCTTCTAAAAGCTGCGTTTTGACATTCCAGAGTGGATGGGAGAACAGGCTGTAAAGAGAAATACCTTGCTCTAAAACCAAAACGAAGCTATCTAGCAGAATGGTTGTCAATGTGTGTATTCAACTTCCAGAGTTAAACTCATGTGTGTTTGCAGCAGTTCAGAAACCCTTTCTTTGGAGAATGCAGAAACAGTCATTTCCAGCCCCAGAGACGCATATAGGAGTTAGCAGTAAGAATGCTTTTAAAACACAGAAACCCGCTTCGTACAAACTGATGTGCTGTGTGTTGGTTCCTTTTAGGAAGTTGCATCTATGTTTAGATTCAGCGAGGGAGAAACACGTTTCTTCTAAATGCTGTGTTTTGACATTCCAGAGTGGATGGGAATACAGACTGTAAAGAGAAATATCTTTGTCTAAAACCAAAACGGAGCTATCTAGCAGAATGTCTGTCAATGTGTGTATTCAACTTCTAGAGATTAACTCACGTGTGTTTCCAGCAGTTCAGAAACCCTTTCTTTGGAGAATGTAGAAACAGTCATTTCCAGCCCTAGAGACGCATATAAGAGTTAGCAGTAAGAAGGCGTTTAAAACACAGAAGACCTGCTTTGTACAAACTGATGTGCTGTGTGTTGGTTCCTTTTAGGAAGTTGCATCAATGTTTAGATTCAGCGAGGGAAAAAGACTTTTCTTCTAAAAGCTGCGTTTTGATATTCCAGAGTTGAAGGGAGAACAGGCTGTAAAGAGAAATACCTTGCTATAAAACCAAAACGGAACTGTCTAGCAGAATGGTTGTCAATGTGTGTATTCAACTTCCAGAGTTAAACTCATGTGTGTTTGCAGCAGTTCAGAAACCCTTTCTTTGGAGAATGTAGAAACAGTCATTTCCAGCCCTAGAGACGCATATAAGAGTTAGCTGTAAGAATGCGTTTAAAACACAGGAACCGACTTCGTACAAACTGATGTGCTGTGTGTTGGTTCCTTTTAGGAAGTTGCATCTATGTTTAGATTCAGCGAGGGAGAAACACGTTTCTTCTAAAAGCTGCGTTTTGACATTCCAGAGTGGATGGGAGAACAGGCTGTAAAGAGAAATACCTAGCTCTAAAACCAAAACGGAGCTATCTAGCAGAATGGTTGTCAATGTGTGTATTCAACTTCCAGAGTTAAACTCATGTTTGTTTACAGCAGTTCAGAAACCCTTTCTTTGGAGAATGTAGAAACAGTCATTTCCAGCCCTAGGGACGCATATAAGAGTTAGCAGTAAGAATGCGTTTAAAACACAGAAACCCGCTTCGTACAAACTGATGTGCTGTGTGTTGGTTCCTTTTAGGAAGTTACATCTATGTTTAGATTCAGCGAGGGAGAAACACGTTTCTTCTAAATGCTGCGTTTTGACATTCCAGAGTTGATGGGAATACAGACTGTAAAGAGAAATATCTTTGTCTAAAACCAAAACAGAGCTATCTAGCAGAATGTCTGTCAATGTGTGTATTCAACTTCCAGAGTTAAACTCATGTGTGTTTCCAGCAGTTCAGAAACCCTTTCTTTGGAGAATGTAGAAACAGTCATTTCCAGCCCTAGAGACGCATATAAGAGTTAGCAGTAAGAATGCGTTTAAAACACAGAAGACCTGCTTCGTACAAACTGATGTGCTGTGTGTTGGTTCCTTTTAGGAAGTTGCATCAATGTTTAGATTCAGCGAGGGAAAAAGACTTTTATTCCAAAAGCTGCGTTTTGATATTCCAGAGTTGAAGGGAGAACAGGCTGTAAAGAGAAATACCTTGCTATAAAACCAAAACGGAACTGTCTAGCAGAATGGTTGTCAATGTGTGTATTCAACTTCCAGAGTTAAACTCATGTGTGTTTGCAGCAGTTCAGAAACCCTTTCTTTGGAGAATGTAGAAACAGTCATTTCCAGCCCTAGAGACGCATATAAGAGTTATCTGTAAGAATGCGTTTAAAACACAGGAACCGACTTCGTACAAACTGATGTGCTGTGTGTTGGTTCCTTTTAGGAAGTTGCATCTATGTTTAGATTCAGCGAGGGAGAAACACGTTTCTTCTAAAAGCTGCGTTTTGACATTCCAGAGTGGATGGGAATACAGACTGTAAAGAGAAATATCTTTGTCTAAAACCAAAACAGAGCTATCTAGCAGAATGTCTGTCAATGTGTGTATTCAACTTCTAGAGACAAACTCACGTGTGTTTGCAGCAGTTCAGAAACCCTTTCTTTGGAGAATGTAGAAACAGTCATTTCCAGCCCTAGAGACGCATATAAGAGTTAGCAGTAAGAATGCGTTTAAAACACAGAAGACCCGCTTCGTACAAACTGATGTGCTGTGTGTTGGTTCCTTTTAGGAAGTTACATCTATGTTTAGATTCAGCGAGGGAGAAACACGTTTCTTCTAAAAGCTGCGTTTTGACATTCCAGAGTGGATGGGAATACAGACTGTAAAGAGAAATATCTTTGTCTAAAACCAAAACGGAGCTATCTAGCAGAATGGTTGTCAATGTGTGTATTCAACTTCTAGAGCTAAACTCAGGTGTGTTTGCAGCAGTTCAGAAACCCTTTCTTTGGAGAATGTAGAAACAGTCATTTCCAGCCCTAGAGACGCATATAAGAGTTAGCAGTAAGAATGCGTTTAAAACACAGAAGACCCGCTTCGTACAAACTGATGTGCTGTGTGTTGGTTCCTTTTAAGAAGTTGCATCTATGTTTAGATTCAGCGAGGGAAAAAGACTTTTCTTCTAAATGTTGCGTTTTGATATTCCAGAGTTGAAGGGAGAACAGGCTGTAAAGAGAAATACCTTGCTATAAAACCAAAACGGAACTGTCTAGTATAATGGTTGTCAATGTGTGTATTCAACTTCCAGAGTTAAACTCATGTTTGTTTACAGCAGTTCAGAAACCCTTTCTTTGGAGAATGTAGAAACAGTCATTTCCAGCCCTAGAGACGCATCTAAGTGTTAGCAGTAAGAATGCGTTTAAAACACAGAAGACCCGCTTCGTACAAACTGATGTGCTGTGTGTTGGTTCCTTTTAGGAAGTTACATCTATGTTTAGATTCAGCGAGGGAGAAACACGTTTCTTCTAAAAGCTGCGTTTTGACATTCCAGAGTGGATGGGAGAACAGGCTGTAAAGAGAAATACCTTGCTCTAAAACCAAAACGGAGCTATCTAGCAGAATGGTTGTCAATGTGTGTATTCAACTTCCAGAGTTAAACTCATGTGTGTTTGCAGCAGTTCAGAAACCCTTTCTTTGGAGAATGTAGAAACAGTCATTTCCAGCCCCAGAGACGCATATAGGAGTTAGCAGTAAGAATGCTTTTAAAACACAGAAACCCGCTTCGTACAAACTGATGTGCTGTGTGTTGGTTCCTTTTAGGAAGTTGCATCTATGTTTAGATTCAGCGAGGGAGAAACACTTTTCTTCTAAATGCTGCGTTTTGACATTCCAGAGTGGATGGGAATACAGACTGTAAAGAGAAATATCTTTGTCTAAAAGCAAAACGGAGCTATCTAGCAGAATGTCTGTCAATGTGTGTATTCAACTTCTAGAGCTAAACTCACGTGTGTTTGCAGCAGTTCAGAAACCCTTTCTTTGGAGAATGTAGAAACAGTCATTTCCAGCCCTAGAGACGCTTATAAGAGTTAGCAGTAAGAATGCGTTTGAAACACAGAAGACCCGCTTCGTACAAACTGATGTGCTGTGTGTTGGTTCCTTTTAAGAAGTTGCATCTATGTTTAGATTCAGCGAGGGAAAAAGACTTTTCTTCTAAAAGCTGCGTTTTGATATTCCAGAGTTGAAGGGAGAACAGGCTGTAAAGAGAAATACCTTGCTATAAAACCAAAACGGAACTGTCTAGCAGAATGGTTGTCAATGTGTGTATTCAACTTCCAGAGTTAAACTCATGTTTGTTAACAGCAGTTCAGAAACCCTTTCTTTGGAGAATGTAGAAACAGTCATTTCCAGCCCTAGAGACGCATATAAGAGTTAGCAGTAAGAATGCGTTTAAAACACAGAAGACCCGCTTCGTACAAACTGATGTGCTGTGTGTTGCTAACTTTTAGGAAGTTACATCTATGTTTAGATTCAGCGAGGGAGAAACACGTTTCTTCTAAAAGCTGCGTTTTGACATTCCAGAGTGGATGGGAGAACAGGCTGTAAAGAGAAATACCTTGCTCTAAAACCAAAACGGAGCTATCCAGCAGAATGGTTGTCAATGTGTGTATTCAACTTCTAGAGCTAAACTCACGTGTGTTTGCAGCAGTTCAGAAACCCTTTCTTTGGAGAATGTAGAAACAGTCATTTCCAGCCCTAGAGACGCTTATAAGAGTTAGCAGTAAGAATGCGTTTGAAACACAGAAGACCCGCTTCTTACAAACTGATGTGCTGTGTGTTGGTTCCTTTTAAGAAGTTTCATCTATGTTTAGATTCAGCGAGGGAAAAAGACTTTTCTTCTAAAAGCTGCGTTTTGATATTCCAGAGTTGAAGGGAGAACAGGCTGTAAAGAGAAATACCTTGCTATAAAACCAAAACGGAACTGTCTAGCAGAATGGTTGTCAATGTGTGTATTCAACTTCCAGAGTTAAACTCATGTTTGTTTACAGCAGTTCAGAAACCCTTTCTTTGGAGAATGTAGAAACAGTCATTTCCAGCCCTAGAGACGCATATAAGAGTTAGCAGTAAGAATGCGTTTAAAACACAGAAGACCCGCATCGTACAAAGTGATGTGCTGTGTGTTGGTTCCTTTTAGGAAGTTACATCTATGTTAAGATTCAGCGAGGGAGAAACACGTTTCTTCTAAAAGCTGCGTTTTGACATTCCAGAGTGGATGGGAGAACAGGCTGTAAAGAGAAATACCTTGCTCTAAAACCAAAACGGAGCTATCTAGCAGAATGGTTGTCAATGTGTGTATTCAACTTCCAGAGTTAAACTCATGTGTGTTTGCAGCAGTTCAGAAACCCTTTCTTTGGAGAATGTAGAAACAATCATTTCCAGCCCCAGAGACGCATATAGGAGTTAGCAGTAAGAATGCTTTTAAAACACAGAAACCCGCTTCGTACAAACTGATGTGCTGTGTGTTGGTTCCTTTTAGGAAGTTGCATCTATGTTTAGATTCAGCGAGGGAGAAACACTTTTCTTCTAAATGCTGCGTTTTGACATTCCAGAGTGGATGGGAATACAGACTGTAAAGAGAAATATCTTTGTCTAAAACCAAAACGGAGCTATCTAGCAGAATGGTTGTCAATGTGTGTATTCAACTTCTAGAGCTAAACTCACCTGTGTTTGCAGCAGTTCAAAAACCCTTTCTTTGGAGAATGTAGAAACAGTCATTTCCAGCCCTAGAGACGCTTATAAGAGTTAGCAGTAAGAATGCGTTTAAAACACAGAAGACCCGCTTCGTACAAACTGATGTGCTGTGTGTTGGTTCCTTTTAAGAAGTTGCATTTATGTTTAGATTCAGCGAGGGAAAAAGACTTTTCTTCTAAAAGCTGCGTTTTGATATTCCAGAGTTGAAGGGAGAACAGGCTGTAAAGAGAAATACCTTGCTATAAAACCAAAACGGAACTGTCTAGCAGAATGGTTGTCAATGTGTGTATTCAACTTCCAGAGTTAAACTCATGTTTTCTTACAGCAGTTCAGAAACCCTTTCTTTGGAGAATGTAGAAACAGTCATTTCCAGCCCTAGAGACGCATATAAGAGTTAGCAGTAAGAATGCGTTTAAAACACAGAAGACCCGCTTCGTACAAACTGATGTGCTGTGTGTTGGTTCCTTTTAGGAAGTTCCATCTATGTTTAGATTCAGCGAGGGAGAAACACGTTTCTTCTAAAAGCTGCGTTTTGACATTCTAGGGTGGATGGGAGAACAGGCTGTATAGAGAAATACCTTGCTCTAAAACCAAAACGGAGCTATCTATCAGAGTGGTTGTCAATGTGTGTATTCAACTGCCAGAGATAACCTCACCTGTGTTTGTAGCAGTTCAGAAACCCTTTCTTTGGAGAATGTAGAAACAGTCTTTTCCAACCCAGAGACGCAGAAAAGAGTTAGCAGTAAGAAACCGTTTAAAACATAGAAGACCCGCTTCGTACAAATTGATATGCTGTGTGTTGGTTCCTTTTAGGAAGATGCATCTATGTTTAGATTCAGGGAGGGAGAAACACGTTTGTTCCAAAAGCTGCGTTTTGACATTCCAGAGTGGAACGGACAACAGGCTGTAAAGAGAAATACCTTGCTCTAAAACCAAAACGGAGCTATCTAGCAGAATGGTTGTCAATGTGTGTATTCAACTTCCCGAGATAAACTCATGTGTGTTTGCAGCAGTTCAGAAACCCTTTATTTGGAGAATGTAGAAACAGTCATTTCCAGCCCCAGAGTCGCATATAAGTTTTAGCAGTAAGAATGCGTTTAAAACACAGAAACCCGCTTCGTACAAACTGATGTGCTGTGTGTTGGTTCCTTTTAGGAAGTTGCATCTATGTTTAGATTCAGGGAGGGAGAAACACGTTTCTTCTAAAAGCTGCGTTTTGACATTCCAGAGTGGATGGGAGAACAGGCTGTAAAGAGAAATACCTTGCTCTAAAACCAAAACGGAGCTATCTAGCAGAGTGGTTGTCAATGTGTGCATTCAACTTCCAGAGTTAAACTCATGTGTGTTTCCAGCACTTCAGAAACCCTTTCTTTGGAGAATGTAGAAGCAGTCATTTCCAGCGCCAGAGACGCATATAAGAGTTAGCAGTAAGAATGCTTTTAAAACACAGAAACCCGCTTCGTACAAACTGATGTGCTGTGTGTTGGTTCCTTTTAGGAATTTGCATCTATGTTTAGATTCAGAGAGGGAGAAACACGTTTCTTCTAAAAGCTGCGTTTTGACATTCCAGAGTGGATGGGAATACAGACTGTAAAGAGAATTATCTTTGTCTAAAACCAAAACGGAGCTATCTAGCAGAATGGTTGTCAATGTGTGTATTCAACTTCTAGAGCTAAACTCACGTGTGTTTGCAGCAGTTCAGAAACCCTTTCTTTGGAGAATGTAGAAACAGTCATTTCCAGCCCTAGAGACGCATATAAGAGTTAGCAGTAAGAATGCGTTTAAAACACAGAAGACCCGCTTCGTACAAACTGATGTGCTGTGTGTTGGTTCCTTTTAGGAAGTTGCATCTATGTTTAGATTCAGCGAGGGAAAAAGACTTTTCTTCTAAAAGCTGCGTTTTGATATTCCAGAGTTGAAGGGAGAACAGGCTGTAAAGAGAAATACCTTGCTATAAAACCAAAACGGAACTGTCTAGCAGAATGGTTGTCAATGTGTGTATTCAACTTCCAGAGTTAAACTCATGTTTGTTTACAGCAGTTCAGAAACCCTTTCTTTGGAGAATGTAGAAACAGTGATTTCCAGCCCTAGAGACGCATATAAGAGTTAGCTGTAAGATTGCGTTTAAAACACAGAAACCGACTTCGTACAAACTGATGTGCTGTGTGTTGGTTCCTTTTAGGAAGTTGCATCTATGTTTAGATTCAGCGAGGGAGAAACACGTTTCTTCTGAAAGCTGCATTTTGACATTCCAGAGTGGATGGGAGAACAGGCTGTAAAGAGAAATACCTTGCTCTAAAACCAAAACGGAGCTATCTAGCAGAATGGTTGTCAATGTGTGTATTCAATTTCCAGAGTTAAACTCATGTGTGTTTGCAGCAGTTCAGAAACCCTTTCTTTGGAGAATGTAGAAACAGTCATTTCCAGCCCCAGAGACGCATATAGGAGTTAGCAGTAAGAATGCTTTTAAAACACAGAAACCCGCTTCGTACAAACTGATGTGCTGTGTGTTGGTTCCTTTTAGGAAGTTGCATCTATGTTTAGATTCAGCGAGGGAGAAACACGTTTCTTCTAAATGCTGCGTTTTGACATTCCAGAGTGGATGGGAATACAGACTGTAAAGAGAAATACCTTTGTCTAAAACCAAAACGGAGCTATCTAGCAGAATGGTTGTCAATGTGTGTATTCAACTTCTAGAGCTAAACTCACGTGTGTTTGCAGCAGTTCAGAAACCCTTTCTTTGAAGAATGTAGAAACAGTCATTTCCAGCCCTAGAGACGCATATAAGAGTTAGCAGTAAGAATGCGTTTAAAACACAGAAGACCCGCTTCGTACAAACTGATGTGCTGTGTGTTGGTTCCTTTTAGGAAGTTGCATCTATGTTTAGATTCAGCGAGGGAAAAAGACTTTTCTTCTAAAAGCTGCGTTTTGATATTCCAGAGTTGAAGGGAGAACAGGCTGTAAAGAGAAATACCTTGCTATAAAACCAAAACGGAACTGTCTAGCAGAATGGTTGTCAATGTGTGTATTCAACTTCCAGAGTTAAACTCATATGTGTTTGCAGCAGTTCAGAAACCCTTTCTTTGCAGAATGTAGAAACAGTCATTTCCAGCCCCAGAGACGCATGTAAGAGTCAGCAGTAAGAATGCGTTTAAAACACAGAAGACCCGCTTCGTACAAACTGATGTGCTGAGTGTTGGTTCCTTTTAGGAAGTTGCATCTATGTTTATATTCAGCGAGGGAGAATCACGTTTCTTCTAAAAGCTGCGTTTTGACATTCCAGAGTGGATGGGAGAACAGGCTGTAAAGAGAAATACCTTGCTCTAAAACCAAAACGGAGCTATCTAGCAGAATGGTTGTCAATGTGTGTATTCAACTTCCAGAGTTAAACTCATGTGTGTTTGCAGCAGTTCAGAAACCCTTTCTTTGGAGAATGTAGAAACAGTCATTTCCAGCCCTAGAGACGCATATAAGAGTTAGCTGTAAGAATGCGTTTAAAACACAGGAACCGACTTCGTACAAACTGATGTGCTGTGTGTTGGTTCCTTTTTGAAAGTTGCATCTATGTTTAGATTCAGCGAGGGAGAAACACGTTTCTTCTAAAAGCAGCATTTTGACATTTCAGAGTGGATGGGAGAACAGGCTGTAAAGAGAAATACCTTGCTCTAAAACCAAAATGGAGCTACCTAGCAGAATGTTTGTCAATGTGTGTATTCAACTTCCAGAGTTAAACTCGTTTGTTTACAGCAGTTCAGAAACCCTTTCTTTGGAGAATGTAGAAACAGTCATTTCCAGCCCTAGAGACGCATATAAGAGTTAGCAGTAAGAATGCGTTTAAAACACAGAAACCCGCTTCGTACAAACTGATGTGCTCTGTGTTGGTTCCATTTAGGAAGTTACATCTATGTTTAGATTCAGCGAGGGAGAAACACGTTTCTTCTAAAAGCTGCGTTTTGACATTCCAGAGTGGATGGGAATACAGACTGTAAAGAGAAATATCTTTGTCTAAAAGCAAAACGGAGCTATCTAGCAGAATGTGTGTCAATGTGTGTATTCAACTTCTAGAGATAAACTCACGTGTGTTTGCAGCAGTTCAGAAACCCTTTCTTTGGAGAATGTAGAAACAGTCATTTCCAGCCCTAGAGACGCATGTAAGAGTTAGCAGTAAGAATGCGTTTAAAACACAGAAGACCCGCTTCGTACAAACTGATGTGCTGTGTGTTGGTTCCTTTTAGGAAGTTGCATCTATGTTTAGATTCAGCGAGGGAAAAAGACTTTTCTTCTAAAAGCTGCGTTTTGATATTCCAGAGTTGAATGGAGAAAAGGCTGTAAAGAGGAATACCTTGCTATAAAACCAAAACGGAACTGTCTAGCAGAATGGTTGTCAATGTGTGTATTCAACTTCCAGAGTTAAACTCATGTGTGTTTGCAGCAGTTCAGAAACCCTTTCTTTGCAGAATGTAGAAACAGTCATTTCCAGCCCCAGAGACGCATATAAGAGTCAGCAGTAAGAATGCGTTTAAAACACAGAAGACCCGCTTCGTACAAACTGATGTGGTTAGTGTTGGTTCCTTTTAGGAAGTTGAATCTATGTTTAGATTCAGCGAGGGAGAAACACGTTTCTTCTAAAAGCTGCGTTTTGACATTCCAGAGTGGATGGGAATACAGACTGTAAAGAGAAATATCTTTGTCTAAAACCAAAACGGAGCTATCTAGCAGAATGGTTGTCAATGTGTGTATTCAACTTCTAGAGCTAAACTCATGAGTGTTTGCAGCAGTTCAGAAACCGTTTCTTTGGAGAATGTAGAAACAGTCATTTCCAGCCCTAGGGACGCATATAAGAGTTTGCAGTAAGAATGCGTTTAAAACACAGAAACCCGCTTCGTACAAACTGATGTGCTGTGTGTTGGTTCCTTTTAGGAAGTTACATCTGTGTTTAGATTCAGCGAGGGAGAAACACGTTTCTTCTAAATGCTGCGTTTTGACATTCCAGAGTGGATGGGAATACAGACTGGAAAGAGAAATATCTTTGTCTAAAACCAAAACAGAGCTATCTAGCAGAATGTCTGTCAATGTGTGTATTCAACTTCCAGAGTTAAACTCATGTGTGTTTGCAGCAGTTCAGAAACCCTTTCTTTGGAGAATGTAGAAACAGTCATTTCCAGCCCTAGAGACGCATATAAGAGTTAGCAGTAAGAATGCGTTTAAAACACAGAAACCCGCTTCGTACAAACTGATGTGCTGTGTGTTGGTTCCTTTTAGGAAGTTACATCTATGTTTAGATTCAGCGAGGGAGAAACACGTTTCTTCTAAAAGCTGCGTTTTGACATTCCAGAGTGGATGGGAATACAGACTGTAAAGGGAAATATCTTTGTCTAAAACCAAAACAGAGCTATCTAGCAGAATGTCTGTCAAAGTGTGTATTCAACTTCTAGAGACAAACTCACGTGTGTTTGCAGCAGTTCAGAAACCCTTTCTTTGGAGAATGTAGAAACAGTCATTTCCAGCCCTAGAGACGCATATAAGAGTTAGCAGTAAGAATGCGTTTAAAACACAGAAGACCCGCTTCGTACAAACTGATGTGCTGTGTGTTGGTTCCTTTTAGGAAGTTACATCTATGTTTAGATTCAGCGAGGGAGAAACACGTTTCTTCTAAAAGCTGCGTTTTGACATTCCAGAGTGGATGGGAATACAGACTGTAAAGAGAAATATCTTTGTCTAAAACCAAAACGGAGCTATCTAGCAGAATGGTTGTCAATGTGTGTATTCAACTTCTAGAGCTAAACTCAGGTGTGTTTGCAGCAGTTCAGAAACCCTTTCTTTGGAGAATGTAGAAACAGTCATTTCCAGCCCTAGAGACGCATATAAGAGTTAGCAGTAAGAATGCGTTTAAAACACAGAAGACCCGCTTCGTACAAACTGATGTGCTGTGTGTTGGTTCCTTTTAAGAAGTTTCATCTATGTTTAGATTCAGCGAGGGAAAAAGACTTTTCTTCTAAAAGTTGCGTTTTGATATTCCAGAGTTGAAGGGAGAACAGGCTGTAAAGAGAAATACCTTGCTATGAAACCAAAACGGAACTGTCTAGCATAATGGTTGTCAATGTGTGTATTCAACTTCCAGAGTTAAACTCATGTTTGTTTACAGCAGTTCAGAAACCCTTTCTTTGGAGAATGTAGAAACAGTCATTTCCAGCCCTAGAGACGCATTTAAGAGTTAGCAGTAAGAATGCGTTTAAAACACAGAAGACCCGCTTCGTACAAACTGACGTGCTGTGTGTTGGTTCCTTTTAGGAAGTTACATCTATGTTTAGATTCAGCGAGGGAGAAACACGTTTCTTCTAAAAGCTGCGTTTTGACATTCCAGAGTGGATGGGAGAACAGGCTGTAAAGAGAAATACCTTGCTCTAAAACCAAAACGGAGCTATCTAGCAGAATGGTTGTCAATGTGTGTATTCAACTTCCAGAGTTAAACTCATGTGTGTTTGCAGCAGTTCAGAAACCCTTTCTTTGGAGAATGTAGAAACAGTCATTTACTGCCCCAGAGACGCATATAGGAGTTAGCAGTAAGAATGCTTTTAAAACACAGAAACCCGCTTCGTACAAACTGATGTGCTGTGTGTTGGTTCCTTTTAGGAAGTTGCATCTATGTTTAGATTCAGCGAGGGAGAAACACTTTTCTTCTAAAAGCTGTGTTTTGACATTCCAGAGTGGATGGGAATACAGACTCTAAAGAGAAATATCTTTGTCTAAAAGCAAAACGGAGCTATCTAGCAGAATGTCTGTCAATGTGTGTATTCAACTTCTAGAGCTAAACTCACTTGTGTTTGCAGCAGTTCAGAAACCCTTTCTTTGGAGAATGTAGAAACAGTCATTTCCAGCCCTAGAGACGCATATAAGAGTTAGCAGTAAGAATGCGTTTAAAACACAGAAGACCCGCTTCGTACAAACTGATGTGCTGTGTGTTGGTTCCTTTTAGGAAGTTGCATCAATGTTTAGATTCAGCGAGGGAAAAAGACTTTTCTTCTAAAAGCTGCGTTTTGATATTCCAGAGTTGAAGGGAGAACAGGCTGTAAAGAGAAATACCTTGCTATAAAACCAAAACGGAACTGTCTAGCAGAATGGTTGTCAATGTGTGTATTCAACTTCCAGAGTTAAACTCAGGTTTGTTTACAGCAGTTCAGAAACCCTTTCTTTGGAGAATGTAGAAACAGTCATTTCCAGCCCTAGAGACGCATATAAGAGTTAGCAGTAAGAATGCGTTTAAAACACAGAAGACCCGCTTCGTACAAACTGATGTGCTGTGTGTTGGTTCCTTTTAGGAAGTTGCATCAATGTTTAGATTCAGCGAGGGAAAAAGACTTTTCTTCTAAAAGCTGCGTTTTGATATTCCAGAGTTGAAGGGAGAACATGCTGTAAAGAGAAATACCTTGCTATAAAACCAAAACGGAACTGTCTAGCAGAATGGTTGTCAATGTGTGTATTCAACTTCCAGAGTTAAACTCATGTTTGTTTACAGCAGTTCAGAAACCCTTTCTTTGGAGAATGTAGAAACAGTCATTTCCAGCCCTAGAGACGCATATAAGAGTTAGCAGTAAGAATGCGTTTAAAACACAGAAACCCGCTTCGTACAAACTGATGTGCTGTGTGTTGGTTCCTTTTAGGAAGTTGCATCTATGTTTAGATTCAGCGAGGGAGAAACACTTTTCTTCTAAATGCTGCGTTTTGACATTACAGAGTGGATGGGAATACAGACTGTAAAGAGAAATATCTTTGTCTAAAACCAAAACGGAGCTATCTAGCAGAATGGTTGTCAATGTGTGTATTCAACTTCCAGAGTTAAACTCAGGTTTGTTTACAGCAGTTCAGAAACCCTTTCTTTGGAGAATGTAGAAACAGTCATTTCCAGCCCTAGAGACGCATATAAGAGTTAGCAGTAAGAATGCGTTTAAAACACAGAAGACCCGCTTCGTACAAACTGATGTGCTGTGTGTTGGTTCCTTTTAGGAAGTTACATCTATGTTTAGATTCAGCGAGGGAGAAACACGTTTCTTCTAAAAGCTGCGTTTTGACATTCCAGAGTGGATGGGAATACAGACTGTAAAGAGAAATATCTTTGTCTAAAACCAAAACGGAGCTATCTAGCAGAATGGTTGTCAATGTGTGTATTCAACTTCTAGAGCTAAACTCAGGTGTGTTTGCAGCAGTTCAGAAACCCTTTCTTTGGAGAATGTAGAAACAGTCATTTCCAGCCCTAGAGATGCATATAAGAGTTAGCAGTAAGAATGCGTTTAAAACACAGAAGACCCGCTTCGTACAAACTGATGTGCTGTGTGTTGGTTCCTTTTAAGAAGTTGCATCTATGTTTAGATTCAGCGAGGGAAAAAGACTTTTCTTCTAAAAGTTGCGTTTTGATATTCCAGAGTTGAAGGGAGAACAGGCTGTAAAGAGAAATACCTTGCTATGAAACCAAAACGGAACTGTCTAGCATAATGGTTGTCAATGTGTGTATTCAACTTCCAGAGTTAAACTCATGTTTGTTTACAGCAGTTCAGAAACCCTTTCTTTGGAGAATGTAGAAACAGTCATTTCCAGCCCTAGAGACGCATTTAAGAGTTAGCAGTAAGAATGCGTTTAAAACACAGAAGACCCGCTTCGTACAAACTGACGTGCTGTGTGTTGGTTCCTTTTAGGAAGTTACATCTATGTTTAGATTCAGCGAGGGAGAAACACGTTTCTTCTAAAAGCTGCGTTTTGACATTCCAGAGTGGATGGGAGAACAGGCTGTAAAGAGAAATACCTTGCTCTAAAACCAAAACGGAGCTATCTAGCAGAATGGTTGTCAATGTGTGTATTCAACTTCCAGAGTTAAACTCATGTGTGTTTGCAGCAGTTCAGAAACCCTTTCTTTGGAGAATGTAGAAACAGTCATTTCCTGCCCCAGAGACGCATATAGGAGTTAGCAGTAAGAATGCTTTTAAAACACAGAAACCCGCTTCGTACAAACTGATGTGCTGTGTGTTGGTTCCTTTTAGGAAGTTGCATCTATGTTTAGATTCAGCGAGGGAGAAACACTTTTCTTCTAAAAGCTGTGTTTTGACATTCCAGAGTGGATGGGAATACAGACTCTAAAGAGAAATATCTTTGTCTAAAAGCAAAACGGAGCTATCTAGCAGAATGTCTGTCAATGTGTGTATTCAACTTCCAGAGTTAAACTCAGGTTTGTTTACAGCAGTTCAGAAACCCTTTCTTTGGAGAATGTAGAAACAGTCATTTCCAGCCCTAGAGACGCATATAAGAGTTAGCAGTAAGAATGCGTTTAAAACACAGAAGACCCGCTTCGTACAAACTGATGTGCTGTGTGTTGGTTCCTTTTAGGAAGTTGCATTAATGTTTAGATTCAGCGAGGGAAAAAGACTTTTCTTCTAAAAGCTGCGTTTTGATATTCCAGAGTTGAAGGGAGAACATGCTGTAAAGAGAAATACCTTGCTATAAAACCAAAACGGAACTGTCTAGCAGAATGGTTGTCAATGTGTGTATTCAACTTCCAGAGTTAAACTCATGTTTGTTTACAGCAGTTCAGAAACCCTTTCTTTGGAGAATGTAGAAACAGTCATTTCCAGCCCTAGAGACGCATATAAGAGTTAGCAGTAAGAATGCGTTTAAAACACAGAAACCCGCTTCGTACAAACTGATGTGCTGTGTGTTGGTTCCTTTTAGGAAGTTGCATCTATGTTTAGATTCAGCGAGGGAGAAACACTTTTCTTCTAAATGCTGCGTTTTGACATTACAGAGTGGATGGGAATACAGACTGTAAAGAGAAATATCTTTGTCTAAAACCAAAACGGAGCTATCTAGCAGAATGTCTGTCAATGTGTTTATTCAACTTCTAGAGATAAACTCACGTGTGTTTGCAGCAGTTCAGAAACCCTTTCTTTGGAGAATGTAGAAAAAGTCATTTCCAGCCCTAGAGACGCATATAAGAGTTAGCAGTAAGAATGCGTTTAAAACACAGAAGACCCGCTTCTTGCAAACTGATGTGCTGTGTGTTGGTTCCTTTTAGGAAGTTGGATCTATGTTTAGATTCAGCGAGGGAGAAACACGTTTCTTCTACAAGCTGCGTTTTGACATTCCAGAGTAAATGGGAGAACAGGCTGTAAAGGGAAATACCTTGCTCTAAAACCAAAACGGAGCTATCTAGCAGAACGGTTGTCAATGTGTGTATTCAACATCCAGAGTTAAACTTATGTGTGTTTGCAGCAGTTCAGAAACCCTTTCTTTGGAGAATGGAGAAACAGTCATTTCCAGCCCTAGAGACGCATATAAGAGTTAGCAGTATGAATGCGTTCAAAACACAGAAATCCGCTTCGTACAAACTGATGTGCTGTGTGTTGGTTCCTTTTAGGAAGTTGCATCTATGTTTAGATTCAGCGAGGGAGAAACACGTTTCTTCTAAAAGCTGCGTTTTGACATTCCAGAGTGGATAGAACAGGCTGTAAAGAGAAATACCTTGCTCTAAAACCAAAACGGAGCTATCTAGCAGAGTGGTTGTCAATGTGTGCATTCAACTTCCAGAGTTAAACTCATGTGTGTTTCCAGCACTTCAGAAACCCTTTCTTTGGAGAATGTAGAAACAGTCATTTCCAGCGCCAGAGACGCATATAAGAGTTAGCAGTAAGAATGCTTTTAAAACACAGAAACCCGCTTCGTACAAACTGATGTGCTGTGTGTTGGTTCCTTTAAGGAAGTTGCATCTATGTTTAGATTCAGCGAGGGAGAAACACGTTTCTTCTAAAAGCTGCGTTTTGACATTCCAGAGTGGATGGGAATACAGACTGTAAAGAGAAATATCTTTGTCTAAAACCGAAACGGAGCTATCTAGCAGAATGGTTGTCAATGTGTGTATTCAACTTCTAGAGCTAAACTCACGTGTGTTTGCAGCAGTTCTGAAACCCTTTCTTTGGAGAATGTAGAAACAGTCATTTCCAGCCCTAGAGACGCATACAAGAGTTAGCAGTAAGAATGCGTTTAAAACACAGAAGACCCGCTTCGTACAAACTGATGTGCTGTGTGTTGGTTCCTTTTAGGAAGTTGCATCTATGTTTAGATTCAGCGAGGGAAAAAGACTTTTCTTCTAAAAGCTTCGTTTTGATATTCCAGAGTTGAAGGGAGAACAGGCTGTAAAGAGAAATACCTTGGTATAAAACCAAAACGGAACTGTCTAGCAGAATGGTTGTCAATGTGTGTATTCAACTTCCAGAGGTAAACTCATGTTTGTTTACAGCAGTTCAGAAACCCTTTCTTTGGAGAATGTAGAAACAGTCATTTCCAGCCCTAGAGACGCATATAAGAGTTAGCTGTAAGATTGCGTTTAAAACACAGAAACCGACTTCGTACAAACTGATGTGCTGTGTTTCGGTTCCTTTTAGGAAGTTGCATCTATGTTTAGATTCAGCGAGGGAGAAACACGTTTCTTCTAAAACCTGCGTTTTGACATTCCAGAGTGGATGGGAGAACAGGCTGTAAAGAGAAATACCTTGCTCTAAAACCAAAACGGAGCTATCTAGCAGAATGGTTGTCAATGTGTGTATTCAACTTCCAGAGTTAAACTCATGTGTGTTTGCAGCAGTTCAGAAACCCTTTCTTTGAAGAATGTAGAATCAGTCATTTCCAGCCCTAGAGACGCATATAAGAGTTAGCAGTAAGAATGCGTTTAAAACACAGAAACCCGCTTCGTACAAACTGATGTGCTGTGTGTTGGTTCCTTTTAGGAAGTAACATCTATGTTTAGATTCAGCGAGGGAGAAACACGTTTCTTCTAAAAGGTGCGTTTTGACATTCCAGAGTGGATGGGAATACAGACTGTAAAGAGAAATATCTTTGTCTAAAACCAAAACGGAGCTATCTAGCAGAATGTCTGTCAATGTGTGTATTCAACTTCTAGAGATAAACTAACAGGTGTTTACAGCAGTTCAGAAACCCTTTCTTTGGAGAATGTAGAAACAGTCATTTCCAGCCCTAGAGACGCATATAAGAGTTAGCAGTAAGAATGCGTTTAAAACACAGAAGACCCGATTCGTACAAACTGATGTGGTGTGTGTTGGTTCCTTTTAGGAAGTTGCATCAATGTTTAGATTCAGCGAGGGAAAAAGACTTTTCTTCTAAAAGCTGCGTTTTAATATTCCAGAGTTGAAGGGAGAACAGGCTGTAAAGAGAAATACCTTGCTATAAAACCAAAACGGAACTGTCTAGCAGAATGGTTGTCAATGTGTGTATTCAACTTCCAGAGTTAAACTCATGTTTGTTTACAGCAGTTCAGAAACCCTTTCTTTGGAGAATGTAGAAACAGTCATTTCCAGCCCTAGAGACGCATATAAGAGTTAGCAGTAAGAATGCTTTTAAAACACAGAAACCCGCTTCGTACAAACTGATGTACTGTGTGTTGGTTCCTTTTAGGAAGTTGCATCTATGTTTAGATTCAGCGAGGGAGAAACACTTTTCTTCTAAATGCTGCGTTTTGACATTCCAGAGTGGATGGGAATACAGAGTGTAAAGAGAAATATCTTTGTCTAAAACCAAAACGGAGCTATCTAGCAGAATGGTTGTCAATGTGTGTATTCAACTTCTAGAGCTAAACTCACGTGTGTTTGCAGCAGTTCAGAAACCCTTTCTTTGGAGAATGTAGAAACAGTCATTTCCAGCCCTAGAGACGCTTGTAAGAGTTAGCAGTAAGAATGCGTTTAAAACACAGAAGACCCGCTTCGTACAAACTGATGTGCTGTGTGTTGGTTCCTTTTAAGAAGTTGCATCTATGTTTAGATTCAGCGAGGGAAAAAGACTTTTCTTCTAAAAGCTGCGTTTTGATATTCCAGAGTTGAAGGGAGAACAGGCTGTAAAGAGAAATACCTTGCTATAAAACCAAAACGGAACTGTCTAGCAGAATGGTTGTCAATGTGTGTATTCAACTTCCAGAGTTAAACTCATGTTTGTTTACAGCAGTTCAGAAACCCTTTCTTTGGAGAATGTAGAAACAGTCATTTCCAGCCCTAGAGACGCATATAAGAGTTAGCAGTAAGAATGCGTTTAAAACACAGAAGACCCGCTTCTTACAAACTGATGTGCTGTGTGTTGGTTCCTTTTAGGAAGTTGGATCTATGTTTAGATTCAGCGAGGGAGAAACACCTTTCTTCTAAAAGCTGCGTTTTGACATTCCAGAGTGGATGGGAGAACAGGCTGTAAAAAGAAATCCCTTGCTCTAAAACCAAAACGGAGCTATGTAGCAAAATGGTTGTCAATGTTTGTATTCAACTTCCAGAGTTAAACTCTTGTGTTTGCAGCAGTTCAGAAACCCTTTCTTAGAAGAATGTAGAAACAGTCATTTCCAACCCCAGAGACGCATATAAGAGTTAGCAGTAAGAATGCTTTTAAAACACAGAAACCCGCTTCGTACAAACTGATGTGCTGTGTGTTGGTTCCTTTCAGGGAGTTGCATCTATGTTTAGATACAGCGAGGGAGAAACACTTTTCTTCTAAAAGCTGCGTTTTGACATTCCAGAGTGGATGGGAGTACAGACTGTAAAGAGAAATATCTTTGTATAAAACCAAAACGGAGCTATCTAGCAGAATGGTTGTCAATGTGAGTATTCAACTTCTAGAGCTAAATTCACGTGTGTTTGCAGCAGTTCAGAAACCCTTTCTTTGGAGAATGTAGAAACAGTCATTTCCAGCCCTAGAGACGCATATAAGAGTTAGCAGTAAGAATTCGTTTAAAACACAGAAGACCCGCTTCTTACAAACTGATGTGCTGTGTGTTGGTTCCTTTTAGGAAGTTGGATCTATGTTTAGATTCAGCGAGGGAGAAACACGTTTCTTCTAAAAGCTGCGTTTTGACATTCCAGAGTAAATGGGAGAAAAGGCTGTAAAGGGAAATACCTTGGTCTAAAACCAAAACGGAGCTATCTAGCAGAAGGGTTGTCAATGTGTGTATTCAACTTCCAGAGTTAAACTCATGTGTGTTTGCAGCAGTTCAGAAACCCTTTCTTTGGAGAATGTAGAAACAGTCATTTCCAGCCCCAGAGACGCATATAGGAGTTAGCAGTAAGAATGCTTTTAAAACACAGAAACCCGCTTCGTACAAACTGATGTGCTGTGTGTTGGTTCCTTTTAGGAAGTTGCATCTATGTTTAGATTCAGCGAGAGAGAAACACGTTTCTTCTAAATGCTGCGTTTTGACATTCCAGAGTGGATGGGAATACAGACTGTTAAGAGAAATATCTTTGTCTAAAACCAAAACGGAGCTATCTAGCAGAATGGTTGTCAATGTGTGTATTCAACTTCTAGAGCTAAACTCACGTGTGTTTGCAGCAGTTCAGAAACCCTTTCTTTGGAGAATGTAGAAACAGTCATTTCCAGCCCTAGAGACGCATATAAGAGTGAGCAGTAAGAATGCGTTTAAAACACAGAAGACCTGCTTCGGACAAACTGATGTGTTGTGTGTTGGTTCCTTTTAGGAAGTTACATCTATGTTTAGATTCAGCGAGGGAGAAACACGTTTCTTCTAAAAGCTGCGTTTTGACATTCCAGAGTGGATGGGAATACAGACTGTAAAGAGAAATATCTTTGTCTAAAACCAAAACGGAGCTATCTAGCAGAATGTCTGTCAATGTGTATATTCAAATTCTAGAGATAAACTCACGTGTGTTTGCAGCAGTTCAGAAACGCTTTCTTTGGAGAATCTAAAAACAGTCATTTCCAGCCCTAGAGACGCATATAAGAGTTAGCAGTAAGAATGCGTTTAAAACACAGAAGACCCGCTTCGTACAAACTGATGTGCTGTGTGTTGGTTCCTTTTAGGAAGTTGCATCTATGTTTAGATTCAGCGAGGGAAAAAGACTTTTCTTCTAAAAGCTGCGTTTTGATATTCCAGAGTTGAAGGGAGAACAGGCTGTAAAGAGAAATACCTTGCTATAAAACCAAAACGGAACTGTCTAGCAGAATGGTTGTCAATGTGTGTATTCAACTTCCAGAGTTAAACTCATGTTTGTTTACAGCAGTTCAGAAACCCTTTCTTTGGAGAATGTAGAAACAGTCATTTCCAGCCCTAGAGACGCATATAAGAGTTAGCAGTAAGAATGCATTTAAAACACAGAAGACCCGCTTCGTACAAACTGATGTGCTGTGTCTTGGTTCCTTTTAGGAAGTTACATCTATGTTTAGATTCAGCGAGGGAGAAACACGTTTCTTCTAAAAGCTGCGTTTTGACATTCCAGAGTGGATGGGAGAACAGGCTGTAAAGAGAAATACCTTGCTCTAAAACCAAAACGGAGCTATCTAGCAGAATGGTTGTCAATGTGTGTATTCAACTTCCAGAGTTAAACTCATGTGTGTTTGCAGCAGTTCAGAAACCCTTTCTTTGGAGAATGTAGAAACAGTCATTTCCAGCCCCAGAGACGCATATAGGAGTTAGCAGTAAGAATGCTTTTAAAACACAGAAACCCGCTTCGTACAAACTGATGTGCTGTGTGTTGGTTCCTTTTAGGAAGTTGCATCTATGTTTAGATTCAGCGAGGGAGAAACACTTTTCTTCTAAATGCTGCGTTTTGACATTCCAGAGTGGATGGGAATACAGACTGTAAAGAGAAATATCTTTGTCTAAAACCAAAACGGAGCTATCTAGCAGAATGGTTGTCAATGTGTGTATTCAACTTCTAGAGCTAAACTCACGTGTGTTTGCAGCAGTTCAGAAACCCTTTCTTTGGAGAATGTAGAAACAGTCATTTCCAGCCCTAGAGACGCTTATAAGAGTTAGCAGTAAGAATGCGTTTAAAACACAGAAGACCCGCTTCGTACAAACTGATGTGCTGTGTGTTGGTTCCTTTTAAGAAGTTGCATCTATGTTTAGATTCAGCGAGGGAAAAAGACTTTTCTTCTAAAAGCTGCGTTTTGATATTCCAGAGTTGAAGGGAGAACAGGCTGTAAAGAGAAATACCTTGCTATAAAACCAAAACGGAACTGTCTAGCAGAATGGTTGTCAATGTGTGTATTCAACTTCCAGAGTTAAACTCATGTTTGTTTACAGCAGTTCAGAAACCCTTTCTTTGGAGAATGTAGAAACAGTCATTTCCAGCCCTAGAGACGCTTATAAGAGTTAGCAGTAAGAATGCGTTTAAAACACAGAAGACCCGCTTCGTACAAACTGATGTGCTCTCTGTTGGTTCCTTTTAGGAAGTTACATCTATGTTTAGATTCAGCGAGGGAGAAACACGTTTCTTCTAAAAGCTGCGTTTTGACATTCCAGAGTGGATGGGAATACAGACTGTAAAGAGAAATATATTTGTCTAAAAGCAAAACGGAGCTATCTAGCAGAATGTCTGTCAATGTGTGTATTCAACTTCTAGAGATAAACTCACGTGTGTTTGCAGCAGTTCAGAAACCCTTTCTTTGGAGAATGTAGAAACAGTCATTTCCAGCCCTAGAGACGCATATAAGTGTTAGCAGTAAGAATGCGTTTAAAACACAGAAGACCCGCTTCGTACAAACTGATGTGCTGTGTGTTGGTTCCTTTTAGGAAGTTGCATCTATGTTTATATTCAGCGAGGGAAAAAGACTTTTCTTCTAAAAGCTGCGTTTTGATATTCCAGAGTTGAATGGAGAACAGGCTGTAAAGAGAAATACCTTGCTATAAAACCAAAACGGAACTGTCTAGCAGAATGGTTGTCAATGTGTGTATTCAACTTCCAGAGTTAAACTCATGTGTGTTTGCAGCAGTTCAGAAACCCTTTCTTTGCAGAATGTAGAAACAGTCATTTCCAGCCCCAGAGACGCATAAAAGAGTCAGCAGTAATAATGCGTTTAAAACACAGAAGACCCGCTTCGTACAAACTGATGTGCTTAGTGTTGGTTCCTTTTAGGAAGTTGAATCTATGTTTAGATTCAGCGAGGGAGAAACACGTTTCTTCTAAAAGCTGCGTTTTGACATTCCAGAGTGGATGGGAGAACAGGCTGTAAAGAGAAATACCTTGCTCTAAAACCAAAACGGAGCTATCTAGCAGAATGGTTGTCAAGGTGTTTATTCAACTTCCAGAGGTAAACTCATGTGTTTTTGCAGCAGTTCAGAAACCCTTTCTTTGAAGAATGTAGAAGCAGTCATTTCCAGCCCCAGAGACGCATATAGGAGTTAGCAGTAAGAATGCTTTTAAAACACAGAAACCCGCTTCGTACAAACTGATGTGCTGTGTGTTGGTTCCTTTTAGGAAGTTGCATCTATGTTTAGATTCAGAGAGGGAGAAGAAACACGTTTCTTCTAAAAGCAGCGTTTTGACATTCCAGAGTGGATGGGAGAACAGGCTGTAAAAAGAAATACCTTGCTTTAAAACCAAAACGGAGCTATCTAGCAAAATGGTTGTCAATGTTTGTATTCAACTTCCAGAGTTAAACTCTTGTGTTTGCAGCAGTTCAGAAACCCTTTCTTAGAAGAATGTAGAAACAGTCATTTCCAACCCCAGAGACGCATATAAGAGTTAGCAGTAAGAATGCTTTTAAAACACAGAAACCCGCTTCGTACAAACTGATGTGCTGTGTGTTGGTTCCTTTCAGGGAGTTGCATCTATGTTTAGATACAGCGAGGGAGAAACACTTTTCTTCTAAAAGCTGCGTTTTGACATTCCAGAGTGGATGGGAGTACAGACTGTAAAGAGAAATATCTTTGTATAAAACCAAAACGGAGCTATCTAGCAGAATGGTTGTCAATGTGAGTATTCAACTTCTAGAGCTAAATTCACGTGTGTTTGCAGCAGTTCAGAAACCCTTTCTTTGGAGAATGTAGAAACAGTCATTTCCAGCCCTAGAGACGCATATAAGAGTTAGCAGTAAGAATTCGTTTAAAACACAGAAGACCCGCTTCTTACAAACTGATGTGCTGTGTGTTGGTTCCTTTTAGGAAGTTGGATCTATGTTTAGATTCAGCGAGGGAGAAACACGTTTCTTCTAAAAGCTGCGTTTTGACATTCCAGAGTAAATGGGAGAAAAGGCTGTAAAGGGAAATACCTTGGTCTAAAACCAAAACGGAGCTATCTAGCAGAATGGTTGTCAATGTGTGTATTCAACTTCCAGAGTTAAACTCATGTGTGTTTGCAGCAGTTCAGAAACCCTTTCTTTGGAGAATGTAGAAACAGTCATTTCCAGCCCCAGAGACGCATATAGGAGTTAGCAGTAAGAATGCTTTTAAAACACAGAAACCCGCTTCGTACAAACTGATGTGCTGTGTGTTGGTTCCTTTTAGGAAGTTGCATCTATGTTTAGATTCAGCGAGAGAGAAACACGTTTCTTCTAAATGCTGCGTTTTGACATTCCAGAGTGGATGGGAATACAGACTGTAAAGAGAAATATCTTTGTCTAAAACCAAAACGGAGCTATCTAGCAGAATGGTTGTCAATGTGTGTATTCAACTTCTAGAGCTAAACTCACGTGTGTTTGCAGCAGTTCAGAAACCCTTTCTTTGGAGAATGTAGAAACAGTCATTTCCAGCCCTAGAGACGCATATAAGAGTTAGCAGTAAGAATGCGTTTAAAACACAGAAGACCCGCTTCGTACAAACTGATGTGCTGTGTGTTGGATCCTTTTAGGAAGTTGCATCTATGTTTAGAATCAGCGAAGGAAAAAGACTTTTCTTCTAAAAGCTGCGTTTTGATATTCCAGAGTTGAAGGGAGAACAGGCTGTAAAGAGAAATACCTTGCTATAAAACCAAAACGGAACTGTCTAGCAGAATGGTTGTCAATGTGTGTATTCAACTTCCAGAGTTAAACTCATGTTTGTTTACAGCAGTTCAGAAACCCTTTCTTTGGAGAATGTAGAAACAGTCATTTCCAGCCCTAGAGACGCATATAAGAGTGAGCAGTAAGAATGCGTTTAAAACACAGAAGACCTGCTTCGGACAAACTGATGTGTTGTGTGTTGGTTCCTTTTAGGAAGTTACATCTATGTTTAGATTCAGCGAGGGAGAAACACGTTTCTTCTAAAAGCTGCGTTTTGACATTCCAGAGTGGATGGGAATACAGACTGTAAAGAGAAATATCTTTGTCTAAAACCAAAACGGAGCTATCTAGCAGAATGTCTGTCAATGTGTGTATTCAACTTCTAGAGATAAACTCACGTGTGTTTGCAGCAGTTCAGAAACCCTTTCTTTGGAGAATGTAGAAACAGTCATTTCCAGCCCTAGAGACGCATATAAGTGTTAGCAGTAAGAATGCGTTTAAAACACAGAAGACCCGCTTCGTACAAACTGATGTGCTGTGTGTTGGTTCCTTTTAGGAAGTTTCATCTATGTTTAGATTCAGCGAGGGCAAAAGACTTTTCTTCTAAAAGCTGCGTTTTGATATTCCAGAGTTGAATGGAGAACAGGCTGTAAAGAGAAATACCTTGCTATAAAACCAAAACGGAACTGTCTAGCAGAATGGTTGTCAATGTGTGTATTCAACTTCCGGAGTTAAACTCATGTGTGTTTGCAGCAGTTCAGAAACCCTTTCTTTGCAGAATGTAGAAACAGTCATTTCCAGCCCCAGAGACGCATAAAAGAGTCAGCAGTAATAATGCGTTTAAAACACAGAAGACCCGCTTCGTACAAACTGATGTGCTTAGTGTTGGTTCCTTTTAGGAAGTTGAATCTATGTTTAGATTCAGCGAGGGAGAAACACGTTTCTTCTAAAAGCTGCGTTTTGACATTCCAGAGTGGATGGGAGAACAGGCTGTAAAGAGAAATACCTTGCTCTGAAACCAAAACGGAGCTATCTAGCAGAATGGTTGTCAAGGTGTGTATTCAACTTCCAGAGTTAAACTCATGTGTTTTTGCAGCAGTTCAGAAACCCTTTCTTTGAAGAATGTAGAAGCAGTCATTTCCAGCCCCAGAGACGCATATAGGAGTTAGCAGTAAGAATGCTTTTAAAACACAGAAACCCGCTTCGTACAAACTGATGTGCTGTGTGTTGGTTCCTTTTAGGAAGTTGCATCTATGTTTAGATTCAGAGAGGGAGAAGAAACACGTTTCTTCTAAAAGCAGCGTTTTGACATTCCAGAGTGGATGGGAGAACAGGCTGTAAAAAGAAATACCTTGCTCTAAAACCAAAACGGAGCTACCTAGCAAAATGGTTGTCAATGTGTGTATTCAACTTCCAGAGTTAAACTCGTGTGTTTGCAGCAGTTCAGAAACCCTTTCTTAGAAGAATGTAGAAACAGTCATTTCCAACCCCAGAGACGCATATAAGAGTTAGCAGTAAGAATGCTTTTAAAACACAGAAACCCGCTTCGTACAAACTGATGTGCTGTGTGTTGGTTCCTTTTAGGAAGTTGCATCTATGTTTAGATTCAGCGAGAGAGAAACACGTTTCTTCTAAATGCTGCGTTTTGACATTCCAGAGTGGATGGGAATACAGACTGTAAAGAGAAATATCTTTGTCTAAAACCAAAACGGAGCTATATAGCAGAATGGTTGTCAATGTGTGTATTCAACTTCCAGAGTTAAACTCATGTGTGTTTGCAGCAGTTCAGAAACCCTTTCTTTGCAGAATGTAGAAACAGTCATTTCCAGCCCTAGAGACGCATATAAGAGTTAGCTGTAAGAATGCGTTTAAAACACAGAAACCGACCTCGTACAAACTGATGTGCTGTGTGTTGGTTCCTTTTAGGAAGTTGCATCTATGTTTAGATTCAGCGAGGGAGAAACACGTTTCTTCTAAAAGCTGCGTTTTGACATTCCAGAGTGGATGGGAGAACAGGCTGTAAAGAGAAATATCTTTGTCTAAAACCAAAACGGAGCTATCTAGCAGAATGTCTGTCAATATTTTTATTCAACTTCTAGAGATAAACTCACGTGTGTTTGCAGCAGTTCAGAAACCCTTTCTTTGGAGAATGTAGAAACAGTCATTTCCAGCTCTAGAGACGCATATAAGAGTTAGCAGTAAAAATGCGTTTAAAACACAGAAGACCCGCTTCGTACAAACTGATGTGCTGTGTGTTGGTTCCTTTTAGGAAGTTGCATCTATGTTTAGATTCCGCGAGGGAAAAAGACTTTTCTTCTAAAAGCTGCGTTTTGACATTCCAGATTGGGTGGGAGAACAGGCTGTAAAGAGAAATACCTTGCTCTAAAACCAAAACGGAGCTATCTAGCAGAATGGTTGTCAATGTGTGTATTCAACTTCCAGAGTTAAACTCATGTGTGTTTGCAGCAGTTCAGAAACCCTTTCTTTGGAGAATGTAGAAACAGTCATTTCCAGCCCCAAGGACGCATATAGGAGTTAGCAGTAAGAATGCTTTTAAAACACAGAAACCCGCTTCGTACAAACTGATGTGCTGTGTGTTGGTTCCTTTTAGGAAGTTGCATCTATGTTTAGATTCAGCGAGGGAGAAACACGTTTCTTCTAAATGCTGCGTTTTGACATTCCAGAGTGGATGGGAATACAGATTGTAAACAGAAATATCTTTGTCTAAAACCAAAACGGAGCTAGCTAGCAGAATGTCTGTCAATGTGTGTATTCAACTTCTAGAGATAAACTCACGTGTGTTTGCAGCAGTTCAGAAACCCTTTCTTTGGAGAATGTAGAAACAGTCATTTCCAGCCCTAGAGACGCATATAAGAGTTAGCAGTAAGAATGCGTTTAAAACACAGAAGACCCGCTTCGTACAAACTGATGTGCTGTGTGTTGGTTCCTTTTAGGAAGTTGCATCTATGTTTAGATTCAGCGAGGGAAAAAGACTTTTCTTCTAAAAGCTGCGTTTTGATATTCCAGAGTTGAAGGGAGAACAGGCTGTAAAGAGAAATACCTTGCTATAAAACCAAAACGGAACTGTCTAGCAGAATGGTTGTCAATGTGTGTATTCAACTTCCATAGCTAAACTCATGTTTGTTTACAGCAGTTCAGAAACCCTTTCTTTGGAGAATGTAGAAACAGTCATTTCCAGCCCTAGAGACGCATATAAGAGTTAGCAGTAAGAATGCGTTTAAAACACAGAAGACCCACTTCGTACAAACTGATGTGCTTTGTGTTGGTTCCTTTTAGGAAGTTACATCTATGTTTAGATTCAGCGAGGGAGAAACACGTTTCTTCTAAAAGGTGCGTTTTGACATTCCAGAGTGGATGGGAATACAGACTGTAAAGAGAAATATCTTTGTCTAAAACCAAAACGGAGCTATCTAGCAGAATGTCTGTCAATGTGTGTATTCAACTTCTAGAGATAAACTCACGTGTGCTTGCAGCAGTTCAGAAACCCTTTCTTTGGAGAATGTAGAAACAGTCATTTACAGCCCTAGAGACGCATATAAGAGTTAGCAGTAAGAATGCGTTTAAAACACAGAAGACCCGCTTCGTACAAACTGATGTGCTGTGTGTTGGTTCCTTTTAGGAAGTTACATCTATGTTTAGATTCAGCGAGGGAGAAACACGTTTCTTCTAAAAGGTGCGTTTTGACATTCCAGAGTGGATGGGAATACAGACTGTTAAGAGAAATATCTTTGTCTAAAACCAAAACGGAGCTATATAGCAGAATGGTTGTCAATGTGTGTATTCAACTTCCAGAGTTAAACTCATGTGTGTTTGCAGCAGTTCAGAAACCCTTTCTTTGGAGAATGTAGAAACAGTCATTTCCAGCCCTAGAGACGCATATAAGAGTTAGCTGTAAGAATGCGTTTAAAACACAGAAACCGACCTCGTACAAACTGATGTGCTGTGTGTTGGTTTCTTTTAGGAAGTTGCATCTATGTTTAGATTCAGCGAGGGAGAAACACGTTTCTTCTAAAAGCTGCGTTTTGACATTCCAGAGTGGATGGGAGAACAGGCTGTAAAGAGAAATATCTTTGTCTAAAACCAAAACGGAGCTAGCTAGCAGAATGTCTGTCAATGTGTTTATTCAACTTCTAGAGATAAACTCACGTGTGTTTGCAGCAGTTCAGAAACCCTTTCTTTGGAGAATGTAGAAACAGTCATTTCCAGCTCTAGAGACGCATATAAGAGTTAGCAGTAAAAATGCGTTTAAAACACAGAAGACCCGCTTCGTACAAACTGATGTGCTGTGTGTTGGTTCCTTTTAGGAAGTTGCATCTATGTTTAGATTCCGCGAGGGAAAAAGACTTTTCTTCTAAAAGCTGCGTTTTGACATTCCAGATTGGGTGGGAGAACAGGCTGTAAAGAGAAATACCTTGCTCTAAAACCAAAACGGAGCTATCTAGCAGAATGGTTGTCAATGTGTGTATTCAACTTCCAGAGTTAAACTCATGTGTGTTTGCAGCAGTTCAGAAACCCTTTCTTTGGAGAATGTAGAAACAGTCATTTCCAGCCCCAAGGACGCATATAGGAGTTAGCAGTAAGAATGCTTTTAAAACACAGAAACCCGCTTCGTACAAACTGATGTGCTGTGTGTTGGTTCCTTTTAGGAAGTTGCATCTATGTTTAGATTCAGCGAGGGAGAAACACGTTTCTTCTAAATGCTGCGTTTTGACATTCCAGAGTGGATGGGAATACAGATTGTAAAGAGAAATATCTTTGTCTAAAACCAAAACGGAGCTAGCTAGCAGAATGTCTGTCAATGTGTGTATTCAACTTCTAGAGATAAACTCACGTGTGTTTGCAGCAGTTCAGAAACCCTTTCTTTGGAGAATGTAGAAACAGTCATTTCCAGCCCTAGAGACGCATATAAGAGTTAGCAGTAAGAATGCGTTTAAAACACAGAAGACCCGCTTCGTACAAACTGATGTGCTGTGTGTTGGTTCCTTTTAGGAAGTTGCATCTATGTTTAGATTCAGCGAGGGAAAAAGACTTTTCTTCTAAAAGCTGCGTTTTGATATTCCAGAGTTGAAGGGAGAACAGGCTGTAAAGAGAAATACCTTGCTATAAAACCAAAACGGAACTGTCTAGCAGAATGGTTGTCAATGTGTGTATTCAACTTCCATAGTTAAACTCATGTTTGTTTACAGCAGTTCAGAAACCCTTTCTTTGGAGAATGTAGAAACAGTCATTTCCAGCCCTAGAGACGCATATAAGAGTTAGCAGTAAGAATGCGTTTAAAACACAGAAGACCCACTTCGTACAAACTGATGTGCTTTGTGTTGGTTCCTTTTAGGAAGTTACATCTATGTTTAGATTCAGCGAGGGAGAAACACGTTTCTTCTAAAAGGTGCGTTTTGACATTCCAGAGTGGATGGGAATACAGACTGTAAAGAGAAATATCTTTGTCTAAAACCAAAACGGAGCTATCTAGCAGAATGTCTGTCAATGTGTGTATTCAACTTCTAGAGATAAACTCACGTGTGCTTGCAGCAGTTCAGAAACCCTTTCTTTGGAGAATGTAGAAACAGTCATTTACAGCCCTAGAGACGCATATAAGAGTTAGCAGTAAGAATGCGTTTAAAACACAGAAGACCCGCTTCGTACAAACTGATGTGCTGTGTGTTGGTTCCTTTTAGGAAGTTACATCTATGTTTAGATTCAGCGAGGGAGAAACACGTTTCTTCTAAAAGGTGCGTTTTGACATTCCAGAGTGGATGGGAATACAGACTGTTAAGAGAAATATCTTTGTCTAAAACCAAAACGGAGCTATATAGCAGAATGGTTGTCAATGTGTGTATTCAACTTCCAGAGTTAAACTCATGTGTGTTTGCAGCAGTTCAGAAACCCTTTCTTTGGAGAATGTAGAAACAGTCATTTCCAGCCCTAGAGACGCATATAAGAGTTAGCTGTAAGAATGCGTTTAAAACACAGAAACCGACCTCGTACAAACTGATGTGCTGTGTGTTGGTTTCTTTTAGGAAGTTGCATCTATGTTTAGATTCAGCGAGGGAGAAACACGTTTCTTCTAAAAGCTGCGTTTTGACATTCCAGAGTGGATGGGAGAACAGGCTGTAAAGAGAAATATCTTTGTCTAAAACCAAAACGGAGCTATCTAGCAGAATGTCTGTCAATGTGTTTATTCAACTTCTAGAGATAAACTCACGTGTGTTTGCAGCAGTTCAGAAACCCTTTCTTTGGAGAATGTAGAAACAGTCATTTCCAGCCCTAGAGACGCATATAAGAGTTAGCAGTAAAAATGCGTTTAAAACACAGAAGACCCGCTTCGTACAAACTGATGTGCTGTGTGTTGGTTCCTTTTAGGAAGTTGCATCTATGTTTAGATTCCGCGAGGGAAAAAGACTTTTCTTCTAAAAGCTGCGTTTTGACATTCCAGAGTGGATGGGAGAACAGGCTGTAAAGAGAAATACCTTGCTCTAAAACCAAAACGGAGCTATCTAGCAGAATGGTTGTCAATGTGTGTATTCAACTTCCAGAGTTAAACTCATGTGTGTTTGCAGCAGTTCAGAAACCCTTTCTTTGGAGAATGTAGAAACAGTCATTTCCAGCCCCAGGGACGCATATAGGAGTTAGCAGTAAGAATGCTTTTAAAACACAGAAACCCGCTTCGTACAAACTGATGTGCTGTGTGTTGGTTCCTTTTAGGAAGTTGCATCTATGTTTAGATTCAGCGAGGGAGAAACACGTTTCTTCTAAATGCTGCGTTTTGACATTCCAGAGTGGATGGGAATACAGATTGTAAAGAGAAATATCTTTGTCTAAAACCAAAACGGAGCTAGCTAGCAGAATGTCTGTCAATGTGTGTATTCAACTTCTAGAGATAAACTCACGTGTGTTTGCAGCAGTTCAGAAACCCTTTCTTTGGAGAATGTAGAAACAGTCATTTCCAGCCCTAGAGACGCATATAAGAGTTAGCAGTAAGAATGCGTTTAAAACACAGAAGACCCGCTTCGTACAAACTGATGTGCTGTGTGTTGGTTCCTTTTAGGAAGTTGCATCTATGTTTAGATTCAGCGAGGGAAAAAGACTTTTCTTCTAAAAGCTGCGTTTTGATATTCCAGAGTTGAAGGGAGAACAGGCTGTAAAGAGAAATACCTTGCTATAAAACCAAAACGGAACTGTCTAGCAGAATGGTTGTCAATGTGTGTATTCAACTTCCATAGTTAAACTCATGTTTGTTTACAGCAGTTCAGAAACCCTTTCTTTGGAGAATGTAGAAACAGTCATTTCCAGCCCTAGAGACGCATATAAGAGTTAGCAGTAAGAATGCGTTTAAAACACAGAAGACCCACTTCGTACAAACTGATGTGCTTTGTGTTGGTTCCTTTTAGGAAGTTACATCTATGTTTAGATTCAGCGAGGGAGAAACACGTTTCTTCTAAAAGGTGCGTTTTGACATTCCAGAGTGGATGGGAATACAGACTGTAAAGAGAAATATCTTTGTCTAAAACCAAAACGGAGCTATCTAGCAGAATGTCTGTCAATGTGTGTATTCAACTTCTAGAGATAAACTCACGTGTGTTTGCAGCAGTTCAGAAACCCTTTCTTTGGAGAATGTAGAAACAGTCATTTCCAGCCCTAGAGACGCATATAAGAGTTAGCAGTAAGAATGCGTTTAAAACACAGAAGACCCGCTTCGTACAAACTGATGTGCTGTGTGTTGGTTCCTTTTAGGAAGTTACATCTATGTTTAGATTCAGCGAGGGAGAAACACGTTTCTTCTAAAAGGTGCGTTTTGACATTCCAGAGTGGATGGGAATACAGACTGTTAAGAGAAGTATCTTTGTCTAAAACCAAAACGGAGCTATATAGCAGAATGTGTGTCAATGTGTGTATTCAACTTCCAGAGTTAAACTCATGTGTGTTTGCAGCAGTTCAGAAACCCTTTCTTTGCAGAATGTAGAAACAGTCATTTCCAGCCCTAGAGACGCATATAAGAGTTAGCTGTAAGAATGCGTTTAAAACACAGAAACCGACCTCGTACAAACTGATGTGCTGTGTGTTGGTTTCTTTTAGGAAGTTGCATCTATGTTTAGATTCAGCGAGGGAGAAACACGTTTCTTCTAAAAGCTGCGTTTTGACATTCCAGAGTGGATGGGAGAACAGGCTGTAAAGAGAAATATCTTTGTCTAAAACCAAAACGGAGCTATCTAGCAGAATGTCTGTCAATGTGTTTATTCAACTTCTAGAGATAAACTCACGTGTGTTTGCAGCAGTTCAGAAACCCTTTCTTTGGAGAATGTAGAAACAGTCATTTCCAGCCCTAGAGACGCATATAAGAGTTAGCAGTAAAAATGCGTTTAAAACACAGAAGACCCGCTTCGTACAAACTGATGTGCTGTGTGTTGGTTCCTTTTAGGAAGTTGCATCTATGTTTAGATTCCGCGAGGGAAAAAGACTTTTCTTCTAAAAGCTGCGTTTTGACATTCCAGTGTGGATGGGAGAACAGGCTGTAAAGAGAAATACCTTGCTCTAAAACCAAAACGGAGCTATCTAGCAGAATGGTTGTCAATGTGTGTATTCAACTTCCAGAGTTAAACTCATGTTTATTTACAGCAGTTACGAAACGCTTTCTTTGGAGAATGTAGAAACAGTCATTTCCAGCCCTAGAGACGCATATAAGAGTTAGCAGTAAGAATGCGTTTAAAACACAGAAGACCCGCTTCGTACAAACTGATGTGCTTTGTGTTGGTTCCTTTTAGGAAGTTACATCTATGTTTAGATTCAGCGAGGGAGAAACACGTTTCTTCTAAAAGGTGCGTTTTGACATTCCAGAGTGGATGGGAATACAGACTGTAAAGAGAAATATCTTTGTCTAAAACCAAAACGTAACTGTCTAGCAGAATGGTTGTCAATGTGTGTATTCAACTTCTAGAGATAAACTCAATTGTGTTTGCAGCAGTTCAGAAACCCTTTCTTTGGAGAATGTAGAAACAGTCATTTCCAGCCCTAGAGACGCATATAAGAGTTAGCAGTATGAATGCGTTTAAAACACAGAAGACCCGCTTCGTACAAACTGATGTGCTGTGTGTTGGTTCCTTTTAGGAAGTTGCATCTATGTTTAGATTCAGCGAGGGAGAAACACGTTTCTTCTAAAAGGTGCGTTTTGACATTCCAGAGCGGATGGGAATACAGACTGTAAAGAGAAATATCTTTGTCTAAAACAAAAACGGAGCTATCTAGCAGAATGTCTGTCAATGGGTGTATTCAACTTCCAGAGTTAAACTCATGTGTGTTTGCAGCAGTTCAGAAACCCTTTCTTTGCTGAATGTAGAAACAGTCATTTCCAGCCCTAGAGACGCATATAAGAGTTAGCTGTAAGAATGCGTTTAAAACACAGAAACCGACCTCGTACAAACTGATGTGCTGTGTGTTGGTTCCTTTTAGGAAGTTGCATCTATGTTTAGATTCAGCGAGGGAGAAACACGTTTCTTCTAAAAGCTGCGTTTTTACATTCCAGAGTTGAAGGGAGAACAGGCTGTAAAGAGAAATACCTTGCTATAAAACCAAAACGGAACTGTCTAGCAGAATGGTTGTCAATGAGTGTATTCAACTTCCATAGTTAAACTCATGTTTGTTTACAGCAGTTCAGAAACCCTTTCTTTGGAGAATGTAGAAACAGTCATTTCCAGCCCTAGAGACGCATATAAGAGTTAGCAGTAAGAATGCGTTTAAAACACAGAAGACCCACTTCGTACAAACTGATGTGCTTTGTGTTGGTTCCTTTTAGGAAGTTACATCTATGTTTAGATTCAGCGAGGGAGAAACACGTTTCTTCTAAAAGGTGCGTTTTGACATTCCAGAGTGGATGGGAATACAGACTGTAAAGAGAAATATCTTTGTCTAAAACCAAAACGGAGCTATCTAGCAGAATGTCTGTCAATGTGTGTATTCAACTTCTAGAGATAAACTCACGTGTGTTTGCAGCAGTTCAGAAACCCTTTCTTTGGAGAATGTAGAAACAGTCATTTCCAGCCCTAGAGACGCATATAAGAGTTAGCAGTAAGAATGCGTTTAAAACACAGAAGACCCGCTTCGTACAAACTGATGTGCTGTGTGTTGGTTCCTTTTAGGAAGTTACATCTATGTTTAGATTCAGCGAGGGAGAAACACGTTTCTTCTAAAAGGTGCGTTTTGACATTCCAGAGTGGATGGGAATACAGACTGTTAAGAGAAGTATCTTTGTCTAAAACCAAAACGGAGCTATCTAGCAGAATGGTTGTCAATGTGTGTATTCAACTTCCAGAGTTAAACTCATGTGTGTTTGCAGCAGTTCAGAAACCCTTTCTTTGCAGAATGTAGAAACAGTCATTTCCAGCCCTAGAGACGCATATAAGAGTTAGCTGTAAGAATGCGTTTAAAACACAGAAACCGACCTCGTACAAACTGATGTGCTGTGTGTTGGTTTCTTTTAGGAAGTTGCATCTATGTTTAGATTCAGCGAGGGAGAAACACGTTTCTTCTAAAAGCTGCGTTTTGACATTCCAGAGTGGATGGGAGAACAGGCTGTAAAGAGAAATATCTTTGTCTAAAACCAAAACGGAGCTATCTAGCAGAATGTCTGTCAATGTGTTTATTCAACTTCTAGAGATAAACTCACGTGTGTTTGCAGCAGTTCAGAAACCCTTTCTTTGGAGAATGTAGAAACAGTCATTTCCAGCCCTAGAGACGCATATAAGAGTTAGCAGTAAAAATGCGTTTAAAACACAGAAGACCCGCTTCGTACAAACTGATGTGCTGTGTGTTGGTTCCTTTTAGGAAGTTGCATCTATGTTTAGATTCCGCGAGGGAAAAAGACTTTTCTTCTAAAAGCTGCGTTTTGACATTCCAGTGTGGATGGGAGAACAGGCTGTAAAGAGAAATACCTTGCTCTAAAACCAAAACGGAGCTATCTAGCAGAATGGTTGTCAATGTGTGTATTCAACTTCCAGAGTTAAACTCATGTTTATTTACAGCAGTTACGAAACGCTTTCTTTGGAGAATGTAGAAACAGTCATTTCCAGCCCTAGAGACGCATATAAGAGTTAGCAGTAAGAATGCGTTTAAAACACAGAAGACCCGCTTCGTACAAACTGATGTGCTTTGTGTTGGTTCCTTTTAGGAAGTTACATCTATGTTTAGATTCAGCGAGGGAGAAACACGTTTCTTCTAAAAGGTGCGTTTTGACATTCCAGAGTGGATGGGAATACAGACTGTAAAGAGAAATATCTTTGTCTAAAACCAAAACGGAGCTATCTAGCAGAATGTCTGTCAATGTGTGTATTCAACTTTTAGAGATAAACTCACGTGTGTTTGCAGCAGTTCAGAAACCCTTTCTTTGGAGAATGTAGAAACAGTCATTTCCAGCCCTAGAGACGCATTTAAGAGTTAGCAGTAAGAATGCGTTTAAAACACAGAAGACCCGCTTCGTACAAACTGATGTGCTGTGTGTTGGTTCCTTTTAGGAAGTTGCATCTATGTTTAGATTCAGCGAGGGAGAAACACGTTTCTTCTAAATGCTGCGTTTTGACATTCCAGAGTAGATGGGAATACAGACTGTAAAGAGAAATATCTTTGTCTAAAACCAGAACGGAGCTATCTAGCAGAATGGTTGTCAATGTGTGTATTCAACTTCTAGAGCTAAACTCACGTGTGTTTGCAGCAGTTCAGAAACCCTTTCTTTGCAGAATGTAGAAACAGTCATTTACAGCCCTGGAGACGCATATAAGAGTTAGCTGTAAGAATGCGTTTAAAACACAGAAACCGACCTCGTACAAACTGATGTGCTGTGTGTTGGTTCCTTTTAGGAAGTTGCATCTATGTTTAGATTCAGCGAGGGAGAAACACCTTTCTTCTAAAAGCTGCGTTTTGACATTCCAGAGTTGAAGGGAGAACAGGCTGTAAAGAGAAATACCTTGCTCTAAAACCAAAACGGAGCTATCTAGCAGAATGGTTGTCAAAGTGTGTATTCAACTTCCAGAGTTAAACTCATGTGTGTTTGCAGCAGTTCAGAAACCCTTTCTTTGGAGAATGTAGAAACAGTCATTTCCAGCCCCAGAGACGCATATAGGAGTTAGCAGTAAGAATGCTTTTAAAACACAGAAACCCGCTTCGTACAAACTGATGTGCTGTGTGTTGGTTCCTTTTAGGAAGTTGCATCTATGTTTAGATTCAGCGAGGGAGAAACACGTTTCTTCTAAATGCTGCGTTTTGACATTCCAGAGTGGATGGGAATACAGATTGTAAAGAGAAATATCTTTGTCTAAAACCAAAACGGAGCTATCTAGCAGAATGTCTGTCAATGTGTGTATTCAACTTCTAGAGATAAACTCACGTGTGTTTGCAGCAGTTCAGAAACCCTTTCTTTGGAGAATGTAGAAACAGTCATTTCCAGCCCTAGAGACGCATATAAGAGTTAGCAGTAAGAATGCGTTTAAAACACAGAAGACCCGCTTCGTACAAACTGATGTGCTGTGTGTTGGTTCCTTTTAGGAAGTTGCATCTATGTTTAGATTCAGCGAGGGAAAAAGACTTTTCTTCTAAAAGCTGCGTTTTGACATTCCAGAGTGGATGGGAGAACAGGCTGTAAAGAGAAATACCTTGCTCTAAAACCAAAACGGAGCTATCTAGCAGAATGGTTGTCAATGTGTGTATTCAACTTCCAGAGTTAAACTCACGTTTATTTACAGCAGTTCCGAAACGCTTTCTTTGGAGAATGTAGAAACAGTCATTTCCAGCCCTAGAGACGCATATAAGAGTTAGCAGTAAGAATGCGTTTAAGCACAGAAGACCCGCTTCGTACAAACTGATGTGCTTTGTGTTGGTTCCTTTTAGGAAGTTACATCTATGTTTAGATTCAGCGAGGGAAAAAGACTTTTCTTCTAAAAGGTGCGTTTTGACATTCCAGAGTGGATGGGAATACAGACTGTAAAGAGAAATATCTTTGTCTAAAACCAAAACGGAACTGTCTAGCAGAATGGTTGTCAATGTGTGTATTCAACTTCTAGAGATAAACTCACGTGTGTTTGCAGCAGTTCAGAAACCCTTTCTTTGGAGAATGTAGAAACAGTCATTTCCAGCCCTAGAGACGCATATAAGAGTTAGCAGTATGAATGCGTTTAAAACACAGAAGACCCGCTTCGTACAAACTGATGTGCTGTGTGTTGGTTCCTTTTAGGAAGTTGCATCTATGTTTAGATTCAGCGAGGGAGAAACACGTTTCTTCTAAAAGGTGCGTTTTGACATTCCAGAGCGGATGGGAATACAGACTGTAAAGAGAAATATCTTTGTCTAAAACAAAAACGGAGCTATCTAGCAGAATGTCTGTCAATGTGTGTATTCCACTTCCAGAGTTAAACTCATGTGTGTTTGCAGCAGTTCAGAAACCCTTTCTTTGCTGAATGTAGAAACAGTCATTTCCAGCCCTAGAGACGCATATAAGAGTTAGCTGTAAGAATGCGTTTAAAACACAGAAACCGACCTCGTACAAACTGATGTGCTGTGTGTTGGTTCCTTTTAGGAAGTTGCATCTATGTTTAGATTCAGCGAGGGAGAAACACGTTTCTTCTAAAAGCTGCGTTTTTACATTCCAGAGTGGATGGGAGAACAGGCTGTAAAGAGAAATATCTTTGTCTAAAACCAAAACGGGGCTATCTAGCAGAATGTCTGTCAATGTGTGTATTCAACTTCTAGAGATAAACTCACGTGTGTTTGCAGCAGTTCAGAAACCCTTTCTTAGGAGAATGTAGAAACAGTCATTTCCAGCCCTAGAGAGGCATATAAGAGTTAGCAGTAAGAATGCGTTTAAAACACAGAAGACCCGCTTCGTACAAACTGATGTGCTGTGTGTTGGTTCCTTTTAGGAAGTTGCATCTATGTTTAGATTCAGCGAGGGAGAAACACGTTTCTTCTAAATGCTGCGTTTTGACATTCCAGAGTGGATGGGAATACAGATTGTAAAGAGAAATATCTTTGTCCAAAACCAAAACGGAGCTATCTAGCAGATTGGTTGTCAATGTGTGTATTAAACTTCCAGAGTTAAACTCATGTTTGTTTACAGCAGTTCCGAAACGCTTTCTTTGGAGAATGTAGAAACAGTCATTTCCAGCCCTAGAGACGCATATAAGAGTTAGCAGTAAGAATGCGTTTAAAACACAGAAGACCCGCTTCGTACAAACTGATGTGCTTTGTGTTGGTTCCTTTTAGGAAGTTACATCTATGTTTAGATTCAGCGAGGGAGAAACACTTTTCTTCTAAAAGGTGCGTTTTGACATTCCAGAGTGGATGGGAATACAGACTGTAAAGAGAAATATCTTTGTCTAAAACCAAAACGGAGCTATCTAGCAGAATGTCTGTCAATGTGTGTATTCAACTTCTAGAGATAAACTCACGTGTGTTTGCAGCAGTTCAGAAACCCTTTCTTTGGAGAATGTAGAAACAGTCATTTCCAGCCCTAGAGACGCATATAAGAGTTAGCAGTATGAATGCGTTTAAAACACAGAAGACCCGCTTCGTACAAACTGATGTGCTGTGTGTTGGTTCCTTTTAGGAAGTTGCATCTATGTTTAGATTCAGCGAGGGAAAAAGACTTTTCTTCTAAAAGCTGCGTTTTGATATTCCAGAGTTGAAGGGAGAACAGGCTGTAAAGAGAAATACCTTGCTATAAAACCAAAACGGAACTGTCTAGCAGAATGGTTGTCAATGTGTTTATTCAACTTCCAGAGTTAAACTCATGTGTGTTTGCAGCAGTTCAGAAACCCTTTCTTTGCAGAATGTAGAAACAGTCATTTCCAGCCCCAGAGACGCATATAAGAGTCAGCAGTAAGAATGCGTTTAAAACACAGAAGACCCGCTTCGTACAAACTGATGTGCTTTGTGTTGGTTCCTTTTAGGAAGTTACATCTATGTTTAGATTCAGCGAGGGAGAAACACGTTTCTTCTAAAAGGTGCGTTTTGACATTCCAGAGTGGATGGGAATACAGACTGTAAAGAGAAATATCTTTGTCTAAAACCAAAACGGGGCTATCTAGCAGAATGTCTGTCAATGTGTGTATTCAACTTCTAGAGATAAACTCACGTGTGTTTGCAGCAGTTCAGAAACCCTTTCTTTGGAGAATGTAGAAACAGTCATTTCCAGCCCTAGAGACGCATATAAGAGTTAGCAGTAAGAATGCGTTTAAAACACAGAAGACCCGCTTCGTACAAACTGATGTGCTGTGTGTTGGTTCCTTTTAGGAAGTTGCATCTATGTTTAGATTCAGCGAGTGAGAAACACGTTTCTTCTAAAAGCTGCGTTTTGACATTCCAGAGTGGATGGGAGAACAGGCTGTAAAGAGAAATACCTTGCTCTAAAACCAAAACGGAGCTATCTAGCAGAATGGTTGTCAATGTGTGTATTCAACTTCCAGAGTTAAACTCATGTGTGTTTGCAGCAGTTCAGAAACCCTTTCTTTGGAGAATGTAGAAACAGTCATTTCCAGCCCCAGAGACGCATATAGGAGTTAGCAGTAAGAATGCTTTTAAAACACAGAAACCCGCTTCGTACAAACTGATGTGCTGTGTGTTGGTTCCTTTTAGGAAGTTGCATCTATGTTTAGATTCAGCGAGGGAGAAACACGTTTCTTCTAAATGCTGCGTTTTGACATTCCAGAGTGGATGGGAATACAGATTGTAAAGAGAAATATCTTTGTCTAAAACCAAAACGGAGCTATCTAGCAGAATGGTTGTCAATGTGTGTATTCAACTTCTAGAGCTAAACTCACGTGCGTTTGCAGCAGTTCAGAAACCCTTTCTTTGGAGAATGTAGAAACAGCCATTTCCAGCCCTAGAGACGCATATAAGAGTTAGCAGTAAGAATGCGTTTAAAACACAGAAGACAAGCTTCGTACAAACTGATGTGCTGTGTGTTGGTTCCTTTTAGGAAGTTGCATCGATGTTTAGAATCAGCGAAGGAAAAAGACTTTTCTTCTAAAAGCTGCGTTTTGATATTCCAGAGTGGAAGGGAGAACAGGCTGTAAAGAGAAATACCTTGCTATAAAACCAAAACGGAACTGTCTAGCAGAATGGTTGTCAATGTGTGTATTCAACTTCCAGAGTTAAACTCATGTTTGTTTACAGCAGTTCAGAAACCCTTTCTTTGGAGAATGTAGAAACAGTCATTTCCAGCCCTAGAGACACATTTAAGAGTTAGCAGTAAGAATGCGTTTAAAACACAGAAGACCCGCTTCGTACAAACTGATGTGCTTTGTGTTGGTTCCTTTTAGGAAGTTACATCTATGTTTAGATTCAGCGAGGGAAAAAGACTTTTCTTCTAAAAGCTGCGTTTTGACATTCTAGAGTGGATGGGAGAACAGGCTGTAAAGAGAAATACCTTGCTCTAAAACCAAAACGGAGCTATCTAGCAGAATGGTTGTCAATGTGTGTATTCAACTTCCAGAGTTAAACTCATGTGTGTTTGCAGCAGTTCAGAAAGCCTTCCTTTGGAGAATGTAGAAACAGTCATTTCCAGCCCCAGAGACGCATATAGGAGTTAGCAGTAAGAATGCTTTTAAAACACAGAAACCCGCTTCGTACAAACTGATGTGCTGTATGTTGGTTCATTTTAGGAAGTTGCATCTATGTTTAGATTCAGCGAGGGAGAAACACGTTTCTTCTAAATCCTGCGTTTTGACATTCCAGAGTGGATGGGAATACAGACTGTAAAGAGAAATATCTTTGTTTAAAACCAAAACGGAGCTATCTAGCAGAATGGTTGTCAATGTGTGTATTCAACTTCTAGAGCTAAACTCACGTGTGTTTGCAGCAGTTCAGAAACCCTTTCTTTGGAGAATGTAGAAACAGTCATTTCCAGCCCTAGAGACGCATATAAGAGTTAGCAGTAAGAATGCGTTTAAAACACAGAAGACCCGCTTCGTACAAACTGATGTGCTGTGTGTTGGTTCCTTTTAGGAAGTTACATCTATGTTTAGATTCAGCGAGGGAGAAACACGTTTCTTCTAAAAGCTGCGTTTTGACATTCCAGAGTGGATGGGAGAACAGGCTGTAAAGAGAAATACCTTCCTCTAAAACCAAAACGGAGCTAACTAGCAGAATAGTTGTCAATGTGTGTATTCAACTTCCAGAGTTAAACTCATGTGTGTTTGCAGCAGTTCAGAAACCCTTTCTTTGGAGAATGTAGAAACAGTCATTTCCAGCCCCAGAGACGCATATAGGAGTTAGCAGTAAGAATGCTTTTAAAACACAGAAACCCGCTTCGTACAAACTGATGTGCTGTGTGTTGGTTCCTTTTAGGAAGTTGCATCTATGTTTAGATTCAGCGAGGGAGAAACACGTTTCTTCTAAATGCTGCGTTTTGACATTCCAGAGTAGATGGGAATACAGACTGTAAAGAGAAATATCTTTGTCTAAAACCAAAACGGAGCTATCTAGCAGAATGGTTGTCAATGTGTGTATTCAACTTCTAGAGCTAAACTCACGTGTGTTTGCAGCAGTTCAGAAACCCTTTCTTTGCAGAATGTAGAAACAGTCATTTCCAGCCCTGGAGACGCATATAAGAGTTAGCTGTAAGAATGCGTTTAAAACACAGAAACCGACCTCGTACAAACTGATGTGCTGTGTGTTGGTTCCTTTTAGGAAGTTGCATCTATGTTTAGATTCAGCGAGGGAAAAAGTCTTTTCTTCTAAAAGCTGCGTTTTGATATTCCACAGTTGAAGGGAGAACAGGCTGTAAAGAGAAATACCTTGCTATAAAACCAAAACGGAAATGTCTAGAAGAATGGTTGTCAATGTGTTTATTCAACTTCCAGAGTTAAACTCATGTGTGTTTGCAGCAGTTCAGAAACCCTTTCTTTGCAGAATTTAGAAACAGTCATTTCCAGCCCTAGAGACGCATATAAGAGTCAGCAGTAAGAATGCGTCTAAAACACAGAAGACCCGCTTCGTACAAACTGATGTGCTGAGTGTTGGTTCCTTTTAGGAAGTTGCATCTATGTTTAGATTCAGCGAGGGAGAAACACGTTTCTTCTAAAAGCTGCGTTTTGACATTCCATCGTTGAAGGGAGAACAGGCTGTAAAGAGAAATACCTTGCTCTAAAACCAAAACGGAGCTATCTAGCAGAATGGTTGTCAAAGTGTGTATTCAACTTCCAGAGTTAAACTCATGTGTGTTTGCAGCAGTTCAGAAACCCTTTCTTTGGAGAATGTAGAAACAGTCATTTCCAGCCCCAGAGACGCATATAGGAGTTAGCAGTAAGAATGCTTTTAAAACACAGAAACCCGCTTCGTACAAACTGATGTGCTGTGTGTTGGTTCCTTTTAGGAAGTTGCATCTATGTTTAGATTCAGCGAGGGAGAAACACGTTTCTTCTAAATGCTGCGTTTTGACATTCCAGAGTGGATGGGAATACAGATTGTAAAGAGAAATATCTTTGTCTAAAACCAAAACGGAGCTATCTAGCAGAATGTCTGTCAATGTGTGTATTCAACTTCTAGAGATAAACTCACGTGTGTTTGCAGCAGTTCAGAAACCCTTTCTTTGGAGAATGTAGAAACAGTCATTTCCAGCCCTAGAGACGCATATAAGAGTTAGCAGTAAGAATGCGTTTAAAACACAGAAGACCCGCTTCGTACAAACTGATGTGCTGTGTGTTGGTTCCTTTTAGGAAGTTGCATCTATGTTTAGATTCAGCGAGGGAAAAAGACTTTTCTTCTAAAAGCTGCGTTTTGACATTCCAGAGTGGATGGGAGAACAGGCTGTAAAGAGAAATACCTTGCTCTAAAACCAAAACGGAGCTATCTAGCAGAATGGTTGTCAATGTGTGTATTCAACTTCCAGAGTTAAACTCATGTTTATTTACAGCAGTTACGAAACGCTTTCTTTGGAGAATGTAGAAACAGTCATTTCCAGCCCTAGAGACGCATATAAGAGTTAGCAGTAAGAATGCGTTTAAAACACAGAAGACCCGCTTCGTACAAACTGATGTGCTTTGTGTTGGTTCCTTTTAGGAAGTTACATCTATGTTTAGATTCAGCGAGGGAGAAACACGTTTCTTCTAAAAGGTGCGTTTTGACATTCCAGAGTGGATGGGAATACAGACTGTAAAGAGAAATATCTTTGTCTAAAACCAAAACGGGGCTATCTACCAGAATGTCTGTCAATGTGTGTATTCAACTTCTAGAGATAAACTCACGTGTGTTTGCAGCAGTTCAGAAACCCTTTCTTTGGAGAATGTAGAAACAGTCATTTACAGCCCTAGAGACGCATATAAGTGTTAGCAGTAAAAATGCGTTTAAAACACAGAAGACCCGCTTCGTACAAACTGATGTGCTGTGTGTTGGTTCCTTTTAGGAAGTTACATCTATGTTTAGATTCAGCGAGGGAGAAACACGTTTCTTCTAAAAGCTGCGTTTTGACATTCCAGAGTGGATGGGAGAACAGGCTGTAAAGAGAAATACCTTGCTCTAAAACCAAAACGGAGCTATCTAGCAGAATGGTTGTCAATGTGTGTATTCAACTTCCAGAGTTAAACTCATGTGTGTTTGCAGCAGTTCAGAAACCCTTTCTTTGGAGAATGTAGAAACAGTCATTTCCAGCCCCAGGGACGCATATAGGAGTTAGCAGTAAGAATGCTTTTAAAACACAGAAACCCGCTTCGTACAAACTGATGTGCTGTGTGTTGGTTCCTTTTAGGAAGTTGCATCTATGTTTAGATTCAGCGAGGGAGAAACACGTTTCTTCTAAATGCTGCGTTTTGACATTCCAGAGTGGATGGGAATACAGATTGTAAAGAGAAATATCTTTGTCTAAAACCAAAACGGAGCTATCTAGCAGAATGGTTGTCAATGTGTGTATTCAACTTCTAGAGCTAAACTCACGTGCGTTTGCAGCAGTTCAGAAACCCTTTCTTTGGAGAATGTAGAAACAGCCATTTCCAGCCCTAGAGACGCATATAAGAGTTAGCAGTAAGAATGCGTTTAAAACACAGAAGACAAGCTTCGTACAAACTGATGTGCTGTGTGTTGGTTCCTTTTAGGAAGTTGCATCGATGTTTAGAATCAGCGAAGGAAAAAGACTTTTCTTCTAAAAGCTGCGTTTTGATATTCCAGAGTTGAAGGGAGAACAGGCTGTAAAGAGAAATACCTTGCTATAAAACCAAAACGGAACTGTCTAGCAGAATGGTTGTCAATGTGTGTATTCATCTTCCAGAGTTAAACGCATGTTTGTTTACAGCAGTTCAGAAACCCTTTCTTTGGAGAATGTAGAAACAGTCATTTCCAGCCCTAGAGACGCATATAAGTGTTAGCAGTAAGAATGCGTTTAAAACACAGAAGACCCGCTTCGTACAAACTGATGTGCTGTGTGTTGGTTCCTTTTAGGAAGTTACATCTATGTTTAGATTCAGCGAGGGAGAAACACGTTTCTTCTAAAAGCTGCGTTTTGACATTCCAGAGTGGATGGGAATACAGACTGTAAAGAGAAATATCTTTGTCTAAAACCAAAACGGAGCTAGCTAGCAGAATGTCTGTCAATGTGTGTATTCAACTTCTAGAGATAAACTCACGTGTGTTTGCAGCAGTTCAGAAACCCTTTCTTTGGAGAATGTAGAGACAGTCATTTCCAGCCCTAGAGACGCATATAAGAGTTAGCAGTAAGAATGCGTTTAAAACACAGAAGACCCGCTTCGTACAAACTGATGTGCTGTGTGTTGGTTCCTTTTAGGAAGTTGCATCTATGTTTAGATTCAGCGAGGGAAAAAGACTTTTCTTCTAAAAGCTGCGTTTTGATATTCCAGAGTTGAAGGGAGAACAGGCTGTAAAGAGAAATACCTTGCTATAAAACCAAAACGGAACTGTCTAGCAGAATGGTTGTCAATGTGTGTATTCAACTTCCATAGTTAAACTCATGTTTGTTTACAGCAGTTCAGAAACCCTTTCTTTGGAGAATGTAGAAACAGTCATTTCCAGCCCTAGAGACGCATATAAGAGTTAGCAGTAAGAATGCGTTTAAAACACAGAAGACCCACTTCGTACAAACTGATGTGCTTTGTGTTGGTTCCTTTTAGGAAGTTACATCTATGTTTAGATTCAGCGAGGGAGAAACACGTTTCTTCTAAAAGGTGCGTTTTGACATTCCAGAGTGGATGGGAATACAGACTGTAAAGAGAAATATCTTTGTCTAAAACCAAAACGGAGCTATCTAGCAGAATGTCTGTCAATGTGTGTATTCAACTTCTAGAGATAAACTCACGTGTGTTTGCAGCAGTTCAGAAACCCTTTCTTTGGAGAATGTAGAAACAGTCATTTACAGCCCTAGAGACGCATATAAGAGTTAGCAGTAAGAATGCGTTTAAAACACAGAAGACCCGCTTCGTACAAACTGATGTGCTGTGTGTTGGTTCCTTTTAGGAAGTTACATCTATGTTTAGATTCAGCGAGGGAGAAACACGTTTCTTCTAAAAGGTGCGTTTTGACATTCCAGAGTGGATGGGAATACAGACTGTTAAGAGAAATATCTTTGTCTAAAACCAAAACGGAGCTATATAGCAGAATGGTTGTCAATGTGTGTATTCAACTTCCAGAGTTAAACTCATGTGTGTTTGCAGCAGTTCAGAAACCCTTTCTTTGCAGAATGTAGAAACAGTCATTTCCAGCCCTAGAGACGCATATAAGAGTTAGCTGTAAGAATGCGTTTAAAACACAGAAACCGACCTCGTACAAACTGATGTGCTGTGTGTTGGTTTCTTTTAGGAAGTTGCATCTATGTTTAGATTCAGCGAGGGAGAAACACGTTTCTTCTAAAAGCTGCGTTTTGACATTCCAGAGTGGATGGGAGAACAGGCTGTAAAGAGAAATATCTTTGTCTAAAACCAAAACGGAGCTATCTAGCAGAATGTCTGTCAATGTGTTTATTCAACTTCTAGAGATAAACTCACGTGTGTTTGCAGCAGTTCAGAAACCCTTTCTTTGGAGAATGTAGAAACAGTCATTTCCAGCCCTAGAGACGCATATAAGAGTTAGCAGTAAGAATGCGTTTAAAACACAGAAGACCCGCTTCGTACAAACTGATGTGCTTTGTGTTGGTTCCTTTTAGGAAGTTACATCTATGTTTAGATTCAGCGAGGGAGAAACACGTTTCTTCTAAAAGGTGCGTTTTGACATTCCAGAGTGGATGGGAATACAGACTGTAAAGAGAAATATCTTTGTCTAAAACCAAAACGGAGCTATCTAGCAGAATGTCTGTCAATGTGTGTATTCAACTTCTAGAGATAAACTCACGTGTGTTTGCAGCAGTTCAGAAACCCTTTCTTTGGAGAATGTAGAAACAGTCATTTCCAGCCCTAGAGACGCATTTAAGAGTTAGCAGTAAGAATGCGTTTAAAACACAGAAGACCCGCTTCGTACAAACTGATGTGCTTTGTGTTGGTTCCTTTTAGGAAGTTACATCTATGTTTAGATTCAGCGAGGGAGAAACACGTTTCTTCTAAAAGCTGCGTTTTGACATTCTAGAGTGGATGGGAGAACAGGCTGTAAAGAGAAATACCTTGCTCTAAAACCAAAACGGAGCTATCTAGCAGAATGGTTGTCAATGTGTGTATTCAACTTCCAGAGTTAAACTCATGTGTGTTTGCAGCAGTTCAGAAAGCCTTTCTTTGGAGAATGTAGAAACAGTCATTTCCAGCCCCAGAGACGCATATAGGAGTTAGCAGTAAGAATGCTTTTAAAACACAGAAACCCGCTTCGTACAAACTGATGTGCTGTATGTTGGTTCATTTTAGGAAGTTGCATCTATGTTTAGATTCAGCGAGGGAGAAACACGTTTCTTCTAAATGCTGCGTTTTGACATTCCAGAGTGGATGGGAATACAGACTGTAAAGAGAAATATCTTTGTCTAAAACAAAACGGAGCTATCTAGCAGAATGGTTGTCAATGTGTGTATTCAACTTCTAGAGCTAAACTCACGTGTGTTTGCAGCAGTTCAGAAACCCTTTCTTTGGAGAATGTAGAAACAGTCATTTCCAGCCCTAGAGACGCATATAAGAGTTAGCAGTAAGAATGCGTTTAAAACACAGAAGACCCGCTTCGTACAAACTGATGTGCTGTGTGTTGGTTCCTTTTAGGAAGTTACATCTATGTTTAGATTCAGCGAGGGAGAAACACGTTTCTTCTAAAAGCTGCGTTTTGACATTCCAGAGTGGATGGGAGAACAGGCTGTAAAGAGAAATACCTTCCTCTAAAACCAAAACGGAGCTAACTAGCAGAATAGTTGTCAATGTGTGTATTCAACTTCCAGAGTTAAACTCATGTGTGTTTGCAGCAGTTCAGAAACCCTTTCTTTGGAGAATGTAGAAACAGTCATTTCCAGCCCCAGAGACGCATATAGGAGTTAGCAGTAAGAATGCATTTAAAACACAGAAACCCGCTTCGTACAAACTGATGTGCTGTGTGTTGGTTCCTTTTAGGAAGTTGCATCTATGTTTAGATTCAGCGAGGGAGAAACACGTTTCTTCTAAATGCTGCGTTTTGACATTCCAGAGTGGATGGGAATACAGACTGTAAAGAGAAATATCTTTGTCTAAAACCAAAACGGAGCTATCTAGCAGAATGGTTGTCAATGTGTGTATTCAACTTCTAGAGCTAAACTCACGTGTGTTTGCAGCAGTTCAGAAACCCTTTCTTTGCAGAATGTAGAAACAGTCATTTCCAGCCCTGGAGACGCATATAAGCGTTAGCTGTAAGAATGCGTTTAAAACACAGAAACCGACCTCGTACAAACTGATGTGCTGTGTGTTTGTTCCTTTTAGGAAGTTGCATCTATGTTTAGATTCAGCGAGGGAAAAAGTCTTTTCTTCTAAAAGCTGCGTTTTGATATTCCAGAGTTGAAGGGAGAACAGGCTGTAAAGAGAAATACCTTGCTATAAAACCAAAACGGAAATGTCTAGAAGAATGGTTGTCAATGTGTTTATTCAACTTCCAGAGTTAAACTCATGTGTATTTGCAGCAGTTCAGAAACCCTTTCTTTGCAGAATTTAGAAACAGTCATTTCCAGCCCTAGAGACGCATATAAGAGTCAGCAGTAAGAATGCGTCTAAAACACAGAAGACCCGCTTCGTACAAACTGATGTGCTGAGTGTTGGTTCTTTTTAGGAAGTTGCATCTATGTTTAGATTCAGCGAGGGAGAAACACGTTTCTTCTAAAAGCTGCGTTTTGACATTCCAGAGTTGAAGGGAGAACAGGCTGTAAAGAGAAATACCTTGCTCTAAAACCAAAACGGAGCTATCTAGCAGAATGGTTGTCAATGTGTGTATTCAACTTCCAGAGTTAAACTCATGTGTGTTTGCAGCAGTTCCGAAACGCTTTCTTTGGAGAATGTAGAAACAGTCATTTCCAGCCCTAGAGACGCATATAAGAGTTAGCAGTAAGAATGCGTTTAAGCACAGAAGACCCGCTTCGTACAAACTGATGTGCTTTGTGTTGGTTCCTTTTAGGAAGTTACATCTATGTTTAGATTCAGCGAGGGAAAAAGACTTTTCTTCTAAAAGGTGCGTTTTGACATTCCAGAGTGGATGGGAATACAGACTGTAAAGAGAAATATCTTTGTCTAAAACCAAAACGGAACTGTCTAGCAGAATGGTTGTCAATGTGTGTATTCAACTTCTAGAGATAAACTCACGTGTGTTTGCAGCAGTTCAGAAACCCTTTCTTTGGAGAATGTAGAAACAGTCATTTCCAGCCCTAGAGACGCATATAAGAGTTAGCAGTATGAATGCGTTTAAAACACAGAAGACCCGCTTCGTACAAACTGATGTGCTGTGTGTTGGTTCCTTTTAGGAAGTTGCATCTATGTTTAGATTCAGCGAGGGAGAAACACGTTTCTTCTAAAAGGTGCGTTTTGACATTCCAGAGCGGATGGGAATACAGACTGTAAAGAGAAATATCTTTGTCTAAAACAAAAACGGAGCTATCTAGCAGAATGTCTGTCAATGTGTGTATTCAACTTCCAGAGTTAAACTCATGTGTGTTTGCAGCAGTTCAGAAACCCTTTCTTTGCTGAATGTAGAAACAGTCATTTCCAGCCCTAGAGACGCATATAAGAGTTAGCTGTAAGAATGCGTTTAAAACACAGAAACCGACCTCGTACAAACTGATGTGCTGTGTGTTGGTTCCTTTTAGGAAGTTGCATCTATGTTTAGATTCAGCGAGGGAGAAACACGTTTCTTCTAAAAGCTGCGTTTTTACATTCCAGAGTTGAAGGGAGAACAGGCTGTAAAGAGAAATACCTTGCTATAAAACCAAAACGGAACTGTCTAGCAGAATGGTTGTCAATGAGTGTATTCAACTTCCATAGTTAAACTCATGTTTGTTTACAGCAGTTCAGAAACCCTTTCTTTGGAGAATGTAGAAACAGTCATTTTCAGCCCTAGAGACGCATATAAGAGTTAGCAGTAAGAATGCGTTTAAAACACAGAAGACCCACTTCGTACAAACTGATGTGCTTTGTGTTGGTTCCTTTTAGGAAGTTACATCTATGTTTAGATTCAGCGAGGGAGAAACACGTTTCTTCTAAAAGGTGCGTTTTGACATTCCAGAGTGGATGGGAATACAGACTGTAAAGAGAAATATCTTTGTCTAAAACCAAAACGGAGCTATCTAGCAGAATGTCTGTCAATGTGTGTATTCAACTTCTAGAGATAAACTCACGTGTGTTTGCAGCAGTTCAGAAACCCTTTCTTTGGAGAATGTAGAAACAGTCATTTACAGCCCTAGAGACGCATATAAGAGTTAGCAGTAAGAATGCGTTTAAAACACAGAAGACCCGCTTCGTACAAACTGATGTGCTGTGTGTTGGTTCCTTTTAGGAAGTTACATCTATGTTTAGATTCAGCGAGGGAGAAACACGTTTCTTCTAAAAGGTGCGTTTTGACATTCCAGAGTGGATGGGAATACAGACTGTTAAGAGAAGTATCTTTGTCTAAAACCAAAACGGAGCTATATAGCAGAATGGTTGTCAATGTGTGTATTCAACTTCCAGAGTTAAACTCATGTGTGTTTGCAGCAGTTCAGAAACCCTTTCTTTGCAGAATGTAGAAACAGTCATTTCCAGCCCTAGAGACGCATATAAGAGTTAGCTGTAAGAATGCGTTTAAAACACAGAAACCGACCTCGTACAAACTGATGTGCTGTGTGTTGGTTCCTTTTAGGAAGTTGCATCTATGTTTAGATTCAGCGAGGGAGAAACACGTTTCTTCTAAAAGCTGCGTTTTGACATTCCAGAGTGGATGGGAGAACAGGCTGTAAAGAGAAATATCTTTGTCTAAAACCAAAACGGAGCTATCTAGCAGAATGTCTGTCAATGTGTTTATTCAACTTCTAGAGATAAACTCACGTGTGTTTGCAGCAGTTCAGAAACCCTTTCTTTGGAGAATGTAGAAACAGTCATTTCCAGCCCTAGAGACGCATATAAGAGTTAGCAGTAAAAATGCGTTTAAAACACAGAAGACCCGCTTCGTACAAACTGATGTGCTGTGTGTTGGTTCCTTTTAGGAAGTTGCATCTATGTTTAGATTCCGCGAGGGAAAAAGACTTTTCTTCTAAAAGCTGCGTTTTGACATTCCAGTGTGGATGGGAGAACAGGCTGTAAAGAGAAATACCTTGCTCTAAAACCAAAACGGAGCTATCTAGCAGAATGTTTGTCAATGTGTGTATTCAACTTCCAGAGTAAACTCATGTTTATTTACAGCAGTTACGAAACGCTTTCTTTGGAGAATGTAGAAACAGTCATTTCCAGCCCTAGAGACGCATATAAGAGTTAGCAGTAAGAATGCGTTTAAAACACAGAAGACCCGCTTCGTACAAACTGATGTGCTTTGTGTTGGTTCCTTTTAGGAAGTTACATCTATGTTTAGATTCAGCGAGGGAGAAACACGTTTCTTCTAAAAGGTGCGTTTTGACATTCCAGAGTGGATGGGAATACAGACTGTAAAGAGAAATATCTTTGTCTAAAACCAAAACGGAGCTATCTAGCAGAATGTCTGTCAATGTGTGTATTCAACTTTTAGAGATAAACTCACGTGTGTTTGCAGCAGTTCAGAAACCCTTTCTTTGGAGAATGTAGAAACAGTCATTTCCAGCCCTAGAGACGCATTTAAGAGTTAGCAGTAAGAATGCGTTTAAAACACAGAAGACCCGCTTCGTACAAACTGATGTGCTTTGTGTTGGTTCCTTTTAGGAAGTTACATCTATGTTTAGATTCAGCGAGGGAGAAACACGTTTCTTCTAAAAGCTGCGTTTTGACATTCTAGAGTGGATGGGAGAACAGGCTGTAAAGAGAAATACCTTGCTCTAAAACCAAAACGGAGCTATCTAGCAGAATGGTTGTCAATGTGTGTATTCAACTTCCAGAGTTAAACTCATGTGTGTTTGCAGCAGTTCAGAAACCCTTTCTTTGGAGAATGTAGAAACAGTCATTTCCAGCCCCAGAGACGCATATAGGAGTTAGCAGTAAGAATGCTTTTAAAACACAGAAACCCGCTTCGTACAAACTGCTGTGCTGTATGTTGGTTCATTTTAGGAAGTTGCATCTATGTTTAGATTCAGCGAGGGAGAAACACGTTTCTTCTAAATGCTGCGTTTTGACATTCCAGAGTGGATGGGAATACAGACTGTAAAGAGAAATATCTTTGTCTAAAACCAAAACGGAGCTATCTAGCAGAATGGTTGTCAATGTGTGTATTCAACTTCTAGAGCTAAACTCACGTGCGTTTGCAGCAGTTCAGAAACCCTTTCTTTGGAGAATGTAGAAACAGTCATTTCCAGCCCTAGAGACGCATATAAGAGTTAGCAGTAAGAATGCGTTTAAAACACAGAAGACCCGCTTCGTACAAACTGATGTGCTGTGTGTTGGTTCCTTTTAGGAAGTTACATCTATGTTTAGATTCAGCGAGGGAGAAACACGTTTCTTCTAAAAGCTGCGTTTTGACATTCCAGAGTGGATGGGAGAACAGGCTGTAAAGAGAAATACCTTCCTCTAAAACCAAAACGGAGCTAACTAGCAGAATAGTTGTCAATGTGTGTATTCAACTTCCAGAGTTAAACTCATGTGTGTTTGCAGCAGTTCAGAAACCCTTTCTTTGGAGAATGTAGAAACAGTCATTTCCAGCCCCAGAGACGCATATAGGAGTTAGCAGTAAGAATGCTTTTAAAACACAGAAACCCGCTTCGTACAAACTGATGTGCTGTGTGTTGGTTCCTTTTAGGAAGTTGCATCTATGTTTAGATTCAGCGAGGGAGAAACACGTTTCTTCTAAATGCTGCGTTTTGACATTCCAGAGTAGATGGGAATACAGACTGTAAAGAGAAATATCTTTGTCTAAAACCAAAACGGAGCTATCTAGCAGAATGGTTGTCAATGTGTGTATTCAACTTCTAGAGCTAAACTCACGTGTGTTTGCAGCAGTTCAGAAACCCTTTCTTTGCAGAATGTAGAAACAGTCATTTCCAGCCCTGGAGACGCATATAAGAGTTAGCTGTAAGAATGCGTTTAAAACACAGAAACCGACCTCGTACAAACTGATGTGCTGTGTGTTGGTTCCTTTTAGGAAGTTGCATCGATGTTTAGATTCAGCGAGGGAAAAAGTCTTTTCTTCTAAAAGCTGCGTTTTGATATTCCAGAGTTGAAGGGAGAACAGGCTGTAAAGAGAAATACCTTGCTATAAAACCAAAACGGAAATGTCTAGAAGAATGGTTGTCAATGTGTTTATTCAACTTCCAGAGTTAAACTCATGTGTGTTTGCAGCAGTTCAGAAACCCTTTCTTTGCAGAATTTAGAAACAGTCATTTCCAGCCCTAGAGACGCATATAAGAGTCAGCAGTAAGAATGCGTCTAAAACACAGAAGACCCGCTTCGGACAAACTGATGTGCTGAGTGTTGGTTCCTTTTAGGAAGTTGCATCTATGTTTAGATTCAGCGAGGGAGAAACACGTTTCTTCTAAAAGCTGCGTTTTGACATTCCAGAGTTGAAGGGAGAACAGGCTGTAAAGAGAAATACCTTGCTCTAAAACCAAAACGGAGCTATCTAGCAGAATGGTTGTCAAAGTGTGTATTCAACTTCCAGAGTTAAACTCATGTGTGTTTGCAGCAGTTCAGAAACCCTTTCTTTGGAGAATGTAGAAACAGTCATTTCCAGCCCCAGAGACGCATATAGGAGTTAGCAGTAAGAATGCTTTTAAAACACAGAAACCTGCTTCGTACAAACTGATGTGCTGTGTGTTGGTTTTTTTTAGGAAGTTGCATCTATGTTTAGATTCAGCGAGGGAGAAACACGTTTCTTCTAAATGCTGCGTTTTGACATTCCAGAGTGGATGGGAATACAGATTGTAAAGAGAAATATCTTTGTCTAAAACCAAAACGGAGCTATCTAGCAGAATGTCTGTCAATGTGTGTATTCAACTTCTAGAGATAAACTCACGTGTGTTTGCAGCAGTTCAGAAACCCTTTCTTTGGAGAATGTAGAAACAGTCATTTCCAGCCCTAGAGACGCATATAAGAGTTAGCAGTAAGAATGCGTTTAAAACACAGAAGACCCGCTTCGTACAAACTGATGTGCTGTGTGTTGGTTCCTTTTAGGAAGTTGCATCTATGTTTAGATTCAGCGAGGGAAAAAGACTTTTCTTCTAAAAGCTGCGTTTTGACATTCCAGAGTGGATGGGAGAACAGGCTGTAAAGAGAAATACCTTGCTCTAAAACCAAAACGGAGCTATCTAGCAGAATGGTTGTCAATGTGTGTATTCAACTTCCAGAGTTAAACTCACGTTTATTTACAGCAGTTCCGAAACGCTTTCTTTGGAGAATGTAGAAACAGTCATTTCCAGCCCTAGAGACGCATATAAGAGTTAGCAGTAAGAATGCGTTTAAGCACAGAAGACCCGCTTCGTACAAACTGATGTGCTTTGTGTTGGTTCCTTTTAGGAAGTTACATCTATGTTTAGATTCAGCGAGGGAAAAAGACTTTTCTTCTAAAAGGTGCGTTTTGACATTCCAGAGTGGATGGGAATACAGACTGTAAAGAGAAATATCTTTGTCTAAAACCAAAACGGAACTGTCTAGCAGAATGGTTGTCAATGTGTGTATTCAACTTCTAGAGATAAACTCACGTGTGTTTGCAGCAGTTCAGAAACCCTTTCTTTGGAGAATGTAGAAACAGTCATTTCCAGCCCTAGAGACGCATATAAGAGTTAGCAGTATGAATGCGTTTAAAACACAGAAGACCCGCTTCGTACAAACTGATGTGCTGTGTGTTGGTTCCTTTTAGGAAGTTGCATCTATGTTTAGATTCAGCGAGGGAGAAACACGTTTCTTCTAAAAGGTGCGTTTTGACATTCCAGAGCGGATGGGAATACAGACTGTAAAGAGAAATATCTTTGTCTAAAACAAAAACGGAGCTATCTAGCAGAATGTCTGTCAATGTGTGTATTCAACTTCCAGAGTTAAACTCATGTGTGTTTGCAGCAGTTCAGAAACCCTTTCTTTGCTGAATGTAGAAACAGTCATTTCCAGCCCTAGAGACGCATATAAGAGTTAGCTGTAAGAATGCGTTTAAAACACAGAAACCGACCTCGTACAAACTGATGTGCTGTGTGTTGGTTCCTTTTAGGAAGTTGCATCTATGTTTAGATTCAGCGAGGGAGAAACACGTTTCTTCTAAAAGCTGCGTTTTGACATTCCAGAGTGGATGGGAGAACAGGCTGTAAAGAGAAATATCTTTGTCTAAAACCAAAACGGGGCTATCTAGCAGAATGTCTGTCAATGTGTGTATTCAACTTCTAGAGATAAACTCACGTGTGTTTGCAGCAGTTCAGAAACCCTTTCTTTGGAGAATGTAGAAATAGTCATTTCCAGCCCTAGAGACGCATATAAGAGTTAGCAGTAAGAATGCGTTTAAAACACAGAAGACCCGCTTCGTACAAACTGATGTGCTGTGTGTTGGTTCCTTTTAGGAAGTTGCATCTATGTTTAGATTCAGCGAGGGAGAAACACGTTTCTTCTAAATGCTGCGTTTTGACATTCCAGAGTGGATGGGAATACAGATTGTAAAGAGAAATATCTTTGTCCAAAACCAAAACGGAGCTATCTAGCAGAATGGTTGTCAATGTGTGTATTAAACTTCCAGAGTTAAACTCATGTTTGTTTACAGCAGTTCCGAAACGCTTTCTTTGGAGAATGTAGAAACAGTCATTTCCAGCCCTAGAGACGCATATAAGAGTTAGCAGTAAGAATGCGTTTAAAACACAGAAGACCCGCTTCGTACAAACTGATGTGCTTTGTGTTGGTTCCTTTTAGGAAGTTACATCTATGTTTAGATTCAGCGAGGGAGAAACACGTTTCTTCTAAAAGGTGCGTTTTGACATTCCAGAGTGGATGGGAATACAGACTGTAAAGAGAAATATCTTTGTCTAAAACCAAAACGGAGCTATCTAGCAGAATGGTTGTCAATGTGTGTATTCAACTTCTAGAGCTAAACTCACGTGCGTTTGCAGCAGTTCAGAAACCCTTTCTTTGGAGAATGTAGAAACAGCCATTTCCAGCCCTAGAGACGCATATAAGAGTTAGCAGTAAGAATGCGTTTAAAACACAGAAGACCCGCTTCGTACAAACTGATGTGCTGTGTGTTGGTTCCTTTTAGGAAGTTGCATCGATGTTTAGAATCAGCGAAGGAAAAAGACTTTTCTTCTAAAAGCTGCGTTTTGATATTCCAGAGTGGAAGGGAGAACAGGCTGTAAAGAGAAATACCTTGCTATAAAACCAAAACGGAACTGTCTAGCAGAATGGTTGTCAATGTGTGTATTCAACTTCCAGAGTTAAACTCATGTTTGTTTACAGCAGTTCAGAAACCCTTTCTTTGGAGAATGTAGAAACAGTCATTTCCAGCCCTAGAGACGCATATAAGAGTTAGCAGTAAGAATGCGTTTAAAACACAGAAGAACCGCTTCGTACAAACTGATGTGCTGTGTGTTGGTTCCTTTTAGGAAGTTACATCTATGTTTAGATTCAGCGAGGGAGAAACACGTTTCTTCTAAAAGCTGCGTTTTGACATTCCAGAGTGGATGGGAATACAGACTGTAAAGAGAAATATCTTTGTCTAAAACCAAAACGGAGCTAGCTAGCAGAATGTCTGTCAATGTGTGTATTCAACTTCTAGAGATAAACTCACGTGTGTTTGCAGCAGTTCAGAAACCCTTTCTTTGGAGAATGTAGAAACAGTCATTTCCAGCCCTAGAGACGCATATAAGAGTTAGCAGTAAGAATGCGTTTAAAACACAGAAGACCCGCTTCGTACAAACTGATGTGCTGTGTGTTGGTTCCTTTTAGGAAGTTGCATCTATGTTTAGATTCAGCGAGGGAAAAAGACTTTTCTTCTAAAAGCTGCGTTTTGATATTCCAGAGTTGAAGGGAGAACAGGCTGTAAAGAGAAATACCTTGCTATAAAACCAAAACGGAACTGTCTAGCAGAATGGTTGTCAATGTGTGTATTCAACTTCCATAGTTAAACTCATGTTTGTTTACAGCAGTTCAGAAACCCTTTCTTTGGAGAATGTAGAAACAGTCATTTCCAGCCCTAGAGACGCATATAAGAGTTAGCAGTAAGAATGCGTTTAAAACACAGAAGACCCACTTCGTACAAACTGATGTGCTTTGTGTTGGTTCCTTTTAGGAAGTTACATCTATGTTTAGATTCAGCGAGGGAGAAACACGTTTCTTCTAAAAGGTGCGTTTTGACATTCCAGAGTGGATGGGAATACAGACTGTAAAGAGAAATATCTTTGTCTAAAACCAAAACGGAGCTATCTAGCAGAATGTCTGTCAATGTGTGTATTCAACTTCTAGAGATAAACTCACGTGTGTTTGCAGCAGTTCAGAAACCCTTTCTTTGGAGAATGTAGAAACAGTCATTTCCAGCCCTAGAGACGCATATAAGAGTTAGCAGTAAGAATGCGTTTAAAACACAGAAGACCCGCTTCGTACAAACTGATGTGCTGTGTGTTGGTTCCTTTTAGGAAGTTACATCTATGTTTAGATTCAGCGAGGGAGAAACACGTTTCTTCTAAAAGGTGCGTTTTGACATTCCAGAGTGGATGGGAATACAGACTGTTAAGAGAAATATCTTTGTCTAAAACCAAAACAAAGCTATATAGCAGAATGGTTGTCAATGTGTGTATTCAACTTCCAGAGTTAAACTCATGTGTGTTTGCAGCAGTTCAGAAACCCTTTCTTTGCAGAATGTAGAAACAGTCATTTCCAGCCCTAGAGACGCATATAAGAGTTAGCTGTAAGAATGCGTTTAAAACACAGAAACCGACCTCGTACAAACTGATGTGCTGTGTGTTGGTTCCTTTTAGGAAGTTGCATCTATGTTTAGATTCAGCGAGGGAGAAACACGTTTCTTCTAAAAGCTGCGTTTTGACATTCCAGAGTGGATGGGAGAACAGGCTGTAAAGAGAAATATCTTTGTCTAAAACCAAAATGGAGCTATCTAGCAGAATGTCTGTCAATATTTTTATTCAACTTCTAGAGATAAACTCACGTGTGTTTGCAGCAGTTCAGAAACCCTTTCTTTGGAGAATGTAGAAACAGTCATTTCCAGCCCTAGAGACGCATATAAGAGTTAGCAGTAAAAATGCGTTTAAAACACAGAAGACCCGCTTCGTACAAACTGATGTGCTGTGTGTTGGTTCCTTTTAGGAAGTTGCATCTATGTTTAGATTCCGCGAGGGAAAAAGACTTTTCTTCTAAAAGCTGCGTTTTGACATTCCAGAGTGGATGGGAGAACAGGCTGTAAAGAGAAATACCTTGCTCTAAAACCAAAACGGAGCTATCTAGCAGAATGGTTGTCAATGTGTGTATTCAACTTCCAGAGTTAAACTCATGTTTATTTACAGCAGTTACGAAACGCTTTCTTTGGAGAATGTAGAAACAGTCATTTCCAGCCCTAGAGACGCATATAAGAGTTAGCAGTAAGAATGCGTTTAAAACACAGAAGACCCGCTTCGTACAAACTGATGTGCTTTGTGTTGGTTCCTTTTAGGAAGTTACATCTATGTTTAGATTCAGCGAGGGAGAAACACGTTTCTTCTAAAAAGTGCGTTTTGACATTCCAGAGTGGATGGGAATACAGACTGTAAAGAGAAATATCTTTGTCTAAAACCAAAACGGGGCTATCTAGCAGAATGTCTGTCAATGTGTGTATTCAACTTCTAGAGATAAACTCACGTGTGTTTGCAGCAGTTCAGAAACCCTTTCTTTGGAGAATGTAGAAACAGTCATTTACAGCCCTAGAGACGCATATAAGAGTTAGCAGTAAAAATGCGTTTAAAACACAGAAGACCCGCTTCGTACAAACTGATGTGCTGTGTGTTGGTTCCTTTTAGGAAGTTGCATCTATGTTTAGATTCAGCGAGGGAGAAACACGTTTCTTCTAAAAGCTGCGTTTTGACATTCCAGAGTGGATGGGAGAACAGGCTGTAAAGAGAAATACCTTGCTCTAAAACCAAAACGGAGCTATCTAGCAGAATGGTTGTCAATGTGTGTATTCAACTTCCAGAGTTAAACTCATGTGTGTTTGCAGCAGTTCAGAAACCCTTTCTTTGGAGAATGTAGAAACAGTCATTTCCAGCCCCAGGGACGCATATAGGAGTTAGCAGTAAGAATGCTTTTAAAACACAGAAACCCGCTTCGTACAAACTGATGTGCTGTGTGTTGGTTCCTTTTAGGAAGTTGCATCTATGTTTAGATTCAGCGAGGGAGAAACACGTTTCTTCTAAATGCTGCGTTTTGACATTCCAGAGTGGATGGGAATACAGATTGTAAAGAGAAATATCTTTGTCTAAAACCAAAACGGAGCTACCTAGCAGAATGGTTGTCAATGTGTGTATTCAACTTCTAGAGCTAAACTCACGTGCGTTTGCAGCAGTTCAGAAACCCTTTCTTTGGAGAATGTAGAAACAGCCATTTCCAGCCCTAGAGACGCATATAAGAGTTAGCAGTAAGAATGCGTTTAAAACACAGAAGACAAGCTTCGTACAAACTGATGTGCTGTGTGTTGGTTCCTTTTAGGAAGTTGCATCGATGTTTAGAATCAGCGAAGGAAAAAGACTTTTCTTCTAAAAGCTGCGTTTTGATATTCCAGAGTTGAAGGGAGAACAGGCTGTAAAGAGAAATACCTTGCTATAAAACCAAAACGGAACTGTCTAGCAGAATGGTTGTCAATGTGTGTATTCAACTTCCAGAGTTAAACTCATGTTTGTTTACAGCAGTTCAGAAACCCTTTCTTTGGAGAATGTAGAAACAGTCATTTCCAGCCCTAGAGACGCTTATAAGAGTTAGCAGTAAGAATGCGTTTAAAACACAGAAGACCCGCTTCGTACAAACTGATGTGCTGTGTGTTGGTTCCTTTTAGGAAGTTACATCTATGTTTAGATTCAGCGAGGGAGAAACACGTTTCTTCTAAAAGCTGCGTTTTGACATTCCAGAGTGGATGGGAATACAGAGTGTAAAGAGAAATATCTTTGTCTAAAACCAAAACGGAGCTAGCTAGCAGAATGTCTGTCAATGTGTGTATTCAACTTCTAGAGATAAACTCACGTGTGTTTGCAGCAGTTCAGAAACCCTTTCTTTGGAGAATGTAGAAACAGTCATTTCCAGCCCTAGAGACGCATATAAGAGTTAGCAGTAAGAATGCGTTTAAAACACAGAAGACCCGCTTCGTACAAACTGATGTGCTGTGTGTTGGTTCCTTTTAGGAAGTTGCATCTATGTTTAGATTCAGCGAGGGAAAAAGACTTTTCTTCTAAAAGCTGCGTTTTGATATTCCAGAGTTGAAGGGAGAACAGGCTGTAAAGAGAAATACCTTGCTATAAAACCAAAACGGAACTGTCTAGCAGAATGGTTGTCAATGTGTGTATTCAACTTCCATAGTTAAACTCATGTTTGTTTACAGCAGTTCAGAAACCCTTTCTTTGGAGAATGTAGAAACAGTCATTTCCAGCCCTAGAGACGCATATAAGAGTTAGCAGTAAGAATGCGTTTAAAACACAGAAGACCCACTTCGTACAAACTGATGTGCTTTGTGTTGGTTCCTTTTAGGAAGTTACATCTATGTTTAGATTCAGCGAGGGAGAAACACGTTTCTTCTAAAAGGTGCGTTTTGACATTCCAGAGTGGATGGGAATACAGACTGTAAAGAGAAATATCTTTGTCTAAAACCAAAACGGAGCTATCTAGCAGAATGTCTGTCAATGTGTGTATTCAACTTCTAGAGATAAACTCACGTGTGTTTGCAGCAGTTCAGAAACCCTTTCTTTGGAGAATGTAGAAACAGTCATTTACAGCCCTAGAGACGCATATAAGAGTTAGCAGTAAGAATGCGTTTAAAACACAGAAGACCCGCTTCGTACAAACTGATGTGCTGTGTGTTGGTTCCTTTTAGGAAGTTACATCTATGTTTAGATTCAGCGAGGGAGAAACACGTTTCTTCTAAAAGGTGCGTTTTGACATTCCAGAGTGGATGGGAATACAGACTGTTAAGAGAAATATCTTTGTCTAAAACCAAAACGGAGCTATATAGCAGAATGGTTGTCAATGTGTGTATTCAACTTCCAGAGTTAAACTCATGTGTGTTTGCAGCAGTTCAGAAACCCTTTCTTTGCAGAATGTAGAAACAGTCATTTCCAGCCCTAGAGACGCATATAAGAGTTAGCTGTAAGAATGCGTTTAAAACACAGAAACCGACCTCGTACAAACTGATGTGCTGTGTGTTGGTTTCTTTTAGGAAGTTGCATCTATGTTTAGATTCAGCGAGGGAGAAACACGTTTCTTCTAAAAGCTGCGTTTTGACATTCCAGAGTGGATGGGAGAACAGGCTGTAAAGAGAAATATCTTTGTCTAAAACCAAAACGGAGCTATCTAGCAGAATGTCTGTCAATGTGTTTATTCAACTTCTAGAGATAAACTCACGTGTGTTTGCAGCAGTTCAGAAACCCTTTCTTTGGAGAATGTAGAAACAGTCATTTCCAGCCCTAGAGACGCATATAAGAGTTAGCAGTAAAAATGCGTTTAAAACACAGAAGACCCGCTTCGTACAAACTGATGTGCTGTGTGTTGGTTCCTTTTAGGAAGTTGCATCTATGTTTAGATTCCGCGAGGGAAAAAGACTTTTCTTCTAAAAGCTGCGTTTTGACATTCCAGTGTGGATGGGAGAACAGGCTGTAAAGAGAAATACCTTGCTCTAAAACCAAAACGGAGCTATCTAGCAGAATGGTTGTCAATGTGTGTATTCAACTTCCAGAGTTAAACTCATGTTTATTTACAGCAGTTACGAAACGCTTTTTTTGGAGAATGTAGAAACAGTCATTTCCAGCCCTAGAGACGCATATAAGAGTTAGCAGTAAGAATGCGTTTAAAACACAGAAGACCCGCTTCGTACAAACTGATGTGCTTTGTGTTGGTTCCTTTTAGGAAGTTACATCTATGTTTAGATTCAGCGAGGGAGAAACACGTTTCTTCTAAAAGGTGCGTTTTGACATTCCAGAGTGGATGGGAATACAGACTGTAAAGAGAAATATCTTTGTCTAAAACCAAAACGGAGCTATCTAGCAGAATGTCTGTCAATGTGTGTATTCAACTTCTAGAGATAAACTCAGGTGTGTTTGCAGCAGTTCAGAAACCCTTTCTTTGGAGAATGTAGAAACAGTCATTTCCAGCCCTAGAGACGCATTTAAGAGTTAGCAGTAAGAATGCGTTTAAAACACAGAAGACCCGCTTCGTACAAACTGATGTGCTTTGTGTTGGTTCCTTTTAGGAAGTTACATCTATGTTTAGATTCAGCGAGGGAGAAACACGTTTCTTCTAAAAGCTGCGTTTTGACATTCTAGAGTGGATGGGAGAACAGGCTGTAAAGAGAAATACCTTGCTCTAAAACCAAAACGGAGCTATCTAGCAGAATGGTTGTCAATGTGTGTATTCAACTTCCAGAGTTAAACTCATGTGTGTTTGCAGCAGTTCAGAAACCCTTTCTTTGGAGAATGTAGAAACAGTCATTTCCAGCCCCAGAGACGCATATAGGAGTTAGCAGTAAGAATGCTTTTAAAACACAGAAACCCGCTTCGTACAAACTGATGTGCTGTATGTTGGTTCATTTTAGGAAGTTGCATCTATGTTTAGATTCAGCGAGGGAGAAACACGTTTCTTCTAAATGCTGCGTTTTGACATTCCAGAGTGGATGGGAATACAGACTGTAAAGAGAAATATCTTTGTCTAAAACCAAAACGGAGCTATCTAGCAGAATGGTTGTCAATGTGTGTATTCAACTTCTAGAGCTAAACTCACGTGTGTTTGCAGCAGTTCAGAAACCCTTTCTTTGGAGAATGTAGAAACAGTCATTTCCAGCCCTAGAGACGCATATAAGAGTTAGCAGTAAGAATGCGTTTAAAACACAGAAGACCCGCTTCGTACAAACTGATGTGCTGTGTGTTGGTTCCTTTTAGGAAGTTACATCTATGTTTAGATTCAGCGAGGGAGAAACACGTTTCTTCTAAAAGCTGCGTTTTGACATTCCAGAGTGGATGGGAGAACAGGCTGTAAAGAGAAATACCTTCCTCTAAAACCAAAACGGAGCTAACTAGCAGAATAGTTGTCAATGTGTGTATTCAACTTCCAGAGTTAAACTCATGTGTGTTTGCAGCAGTTCAGAAACCCTTTCTTTGGAGAATGTAGAAACAGTCATTTCCAGCCCCAGAGACGCATATAGGAGTTAGCAGTAAGAATGCTTTTAAAACACAGAAACCCGCTTCGTACAAACTGATGTGCTGTGTGTTGGTTCCTTTTAGGAAGTTGCATCTATGTTTAGATTCAGCGAGGGAGAAACACGTTTCTTCTAAATGCTGCGTTTTGACATTCCAGAGTGGATGGGAATACAGACTGTAAAGAGAAATATCTTTGTCTAAAACCAAAACGGAGCTATCTAGCAGAATGGTTGTCAATGTGTGTATTCAACTTCTAGAGCTAAACTCACGTGTGTTTGCAGCAGTTCAGAAACCCTTTCTTTGCAGAATGTAGAAACAGTCATTTCCAGCCCTGGAGACGCATATAAGAGTTAGCTGTAAGAATGCGTTTAAAACACAGAAACCGACCTCGTACAAACTGATGTGCTGTGTGTTGGTTCCTTTTAGGAAGTTGCATCTATGTTTAGATTCAGCGAGGGAAAAAGTCTTTTCTTCTAAAAGCTGCGTTTTGATATTCCAGAGTTGAAGGGAGAACAGGCTGTAAAGAGAAATACCTTGCTATAAAACCAAAACGGAACTGTCTAGCAGAATGGTTGTCAATGTGTGTATTCAACTTCCAGAGTTAAACTCATGTTTGTTTACAGCAGTTCAGAAACCCTTTCTTTGGAGAATGTAGAAACAGTCATTTCCAGCCCTAGAGACGCTTATAAGAGTTAGCAGTAAGAATGCGTTTAAAACACAGAAGACCCGCTTCGTACAAACTGATGTGCTGTGTGTTGGTTCCTTTTAGGAAGTTACATCTATGTTTAGATTCAGCGAGGGAGAAACACGTTTCTTCTAAAAGCTGCGTTTTGACATTCCAGAGTGGATGGGAATACAGAGTGTAAAGAGAAATATCTTTGTCTAAAACCAAAACGGAGCTAGCTAGCAGAATGTCTGTCAATGTGTGTATTCAACTTCTAGAGATAAACTCACGTGTGTTTGCAGCAGTTCAGAAACCCTTTCTTTGGAGAATGTAGAAACAGTCATTTCCAGCCCTAGAGACGCATATAAGAGTTAGCAGTAAGAATGCGTTTAAAACACAGAAGACCCGCTTCGTACAAACTGATGTGCTGTGTGTTGGTTCCTTTTAGGAAGTTGCATCTATGTTTAGATTCAGCGAGGGAAAAAGACTTTTCTTCTAAAAGCTGCGTTTTGATATTCCAGAGTTGAAGGGAGAACAGGCTGTAAAGAGAAATACCTTGCTATAAAACCAAAACGGAACTGTCTAGCAGAATGGTTGTCAATGTGTGTATTCAACTTCCATAGTTAAACTCATGTTTGTTTACAGCAGTTCAGAAACCCTTTCTTTGGAGAATGTAGAAACAGTCATTTCCAGCCCTAGAGACGCATATAAGAGTTAGCAGTAAGAATGCGTTTAAAACACAGAAGACCCGCTTCGTACAAACTGATGTGCTTTGTGTTGGTTCCTTTTAGGAAGTTACATCTATGTTTAGATTCAGCGAGGGAGAAACACGTTTCTTCTAAAAGGTGCGTTTTGACATTCCAGAGTGGATGGGAATACAGACTGTAAAGAGAAATATCTTTGTCTAAAACCAAAACGGAGCTATCTAGCAGAATGTCTGTCAATGTGTGTATTCAACTTCTAGAGATAAACTCAGGTGTGTTTGCAGCAGTTCAGAAACCCTTTCTTTGGAGAATGTAGAAACAGTCATTTCCAGCCCTAGAGACGCATTTAAGAGTTAGCAGTAAGAATGCGTTTAAAACACAGAAGACCCGCTTCGTACAAACTGATGTGCTGTGTGTTGGTTCCTTTTAGGAAGTTACATCTATGTTTAGATTCAGCGAGGGAGAAACACGTTTCTTCTAAAAGCTGCGTTTTGACATTCTAGAGTGGATGGGAGAACAGGCTGTAAAGAGAAATACCTTGCTCTAAAACCAAAACGGAGCTATCTAGCAGAATGGTTGTCAATGTGTGTATTCAACTTCCAGAGTTAAACTCATGTGTGTTTGCAGCAGTTCAGAAACCCTTTCTTTGGAGAATGTAGAAACAGTCATTTCCAGCCCCAGAGACGCATATAGGAGTTAGCAGTAAGAATGCTTTTAAAACACAGAAACCCGCTTCGTACAAACTGATGTGCTGTATGTTGGTTCATTTTAGGAAGTTGCATCTATGTTTAGATTCAGCGAGGGAGAAACACGTTTCTTCTAAATGCTGCGTTTTGACATTCCAGAGTGGATGGGAATACAGACTGTAAAGAGAAATATCTTTGTCTAAAACCAAAACGGAGCTATCTAGCAGAATGGTTGTCAATGTGTGTATTCAACTTCTAGAGCTAAACTCACGTGTGTTTGCAGCAGTTCAGAAACCCTTTCTTTGGAGAATGTAGAAACAGTCATTTCCAGCCCTAGAGACGCATATAAGAGTTAGCAGTAAGAATGCGTTTAAAACACAGAAGACCCGCTTCGTACAAACTGATGTGCTGTGTGTTGGTTCCTTTTAGGAAGTTACATCTATGTTTAGATTCAGCGAGGGAGAAACACGTTTCTTCTAAAAGCTGCGTTTTGACATTCCAGAGTGGATGGGAGAACAGGCTGTAAAGAGAAATACCTTCCTCTAAAACCAAAACGGAGCTAACTAGCAGAATAGTTGTCAATGTGTGTATTCAACTTCCAGAGTTAAACTCATGTGTGTTTGCAGCAGTTCAGAAACCCTTTCTTTGGAGAATGTAGAAACAGTCATTTCCAGCCCCAGAGACGCATATAGGAGTTAGCAGTAAGAATGCTTTTAAAACACAGAAACCCGCTTCGTACAAACTGATGTGCTGTGTGTTGGTTCCTTTTAGGAAGTTGCATCTATGTTTAGATTCAGCGAGGGAGAAACACGTTTCTTCTAAATGCTGCGTTTTGACATTCCAGAGTGGATGGGAATACAGACTGTAAAGAGAAATATCTTTGTCTAAAACCAAAACGGAGCTATCTAGCAGAATGGTTGTCAATGTGTGTATTCAACTTCTAGAGCTAAACTCACGTGTGTTTGCAGCAGTTCAGAAACCCTTTCTTTGCAGAATGTAGAAACAGTCATTTCCAGCCCTGGAGACGCATATAAGAGTTAGCTGTAAGAATGCGTTTAAAACACAGAAACCGACCTCGTACAAACTGATGTGCTGTGTGTTGGTTCCTTTTAGGAAGTTGCATCTATGTTTAGATTCAGCGAGGGAAAAAGTCTTTTCTTCTAAAAGCTGCGTTTTGATATTCCAGAGTTGAAGGGAGAACAGGCTGTAAAGATAAATACCTTGCTATAAAACCAAAACGGAAATGTCTAGAAGAATGGTTGTCAATGTGTTTATTCAACTTCCAGAGTTAAACTCATGTGTGTTTGCAGCAGTTCAGAAACCCTTTCTTTGCAGAATTTAGAAACAGTCATTTCCAGCCCTAGAGACGCATATAAGAGTCAGCAGTAAGAATGCGTCTAAAACACAGAAGACCCGCTTCGTACAAACTGATGTGCTGAGTGTTGGTTCCTTTTAGGAAGTTGCATCTATGTTTAGATTCAGCGAGGGAGAAACACGTTTCTTCTAAAAGCTGCGTTTTGACATTACAGAGTTGAAGGGAGAACAGGCTGTAAAGAGAAATACCTTGCTCTAAAACCAAAACGGAGCTATCTAGCAGAATGGTTGTCAAAGTGTGTATTCAACTTCCAGAGTTAAACTCATGTGTGTTTGCAGCAGTTCAGAAACCCTTTCATTGGAGAATGTAGAAACAGTCATTTCCAGCCCCAGAGACGCATATAGGAGTTAGCAGTAAGAATGCTTTTAAAACACAGAAACCCGCTTCGTACAAACTGATGTGCTGTGTGTTGGTTCCTTTTAGGAAGTTGCATCTATGTTTAGATTCAGCGAGGGAGAAACACGTTTCTTCTAAATGCTGCGTTTTGACATTCCAGAGTGGATGGGAATACAGATTGTAAAGAGAAATATCTTTGTCTAAAACCAAAACGGAGCTATCTAGCAGAATGTCTGTCAATGTGTGTATTCAACTTCTAGAGATAAACTCACGTGTGTTTGCAGCAGTTCAGAAACCCTTTCTTTGGAGAATGTAGAAACAGTCATTTCCAGCCCTGGAGACGCATATAAGAGTTAGCAGTAAGAATGCGTTTAAAACACAGAAGACCCGCTTCGTACAAACTGATGTGCTGTGTGTTGGTTCCTTTTAGGAAGTTGCATCTATGTTTAGATTCAGCGAGGGAAAAAGACTTTTCTTCTAAAAGCTGCGTTTTGACATTCCAGAGTGGATGGGAGAACAGGCTGTAAAGAGAAATAACTTGCTCTAAAACCAAAACGGAGCTATCTAGCAGAATGGTTGTCAATGTGTGTATTCAACTTCCAGAGTTAAACTCACGTTTATTTACAGCAGTTCCGAAACGCTTTCTTTGGAGAATGTAGAAACAGTCATTTCCAGCCCTAGAGACGCATATAAGAGTTAGCAGTAAGAATGTGTTTAAGCACAGAAGACCCGCTTCGTACAAACTGATGTGCTTTGTGTTGGTTCCTTTTAGGAAGTTACATCTATGTTTAGATTCAGCGAGGGAAAAAGACTTTTCTTCTAAAAGATGCGTTTTGACATTCCAGAGTGGATGGGAATACAGACTGTAAAGAGAAATATCTTTGTCTAAAACCAAAACGGAACTGTCTAGCAGAATGGTTGTCAATGTGTGTATTCAACTTCTAGAGATAAACTCACGTGTGTTTGCAGCAGTTCAGAAACCCTTTCTTTGGAGAATGTAGAAACAGTCATTTCCAGCCCTAGAGACGCATATAAGAGTTAGCAGTATGAATGCGTTTAAAACACAGAAGACCCGCTTCGTACAAACTGATGTGCTGTGTGTTGGTTCCTTTTAGGAAGTTGCATCTATGTTTAGATTCAGCGAGGGAGAAACACGTTTCTTCTAAAAGGTGCGTTTTGACATTCCAGAGCGGATGGGAATACAGACTGTAAAGAGAAATATCTTTGTCTAAAACAAAAACGGAGCTATCTAGCAGAATGTCTGTCAATGTGTGTATTCAACTTCCAGAGTTAAACTCATGTGTGTTTGCAGCAGTTCAGACACCCTTTCTTTGCTGAATGTAGAAACAGTCATTTCCAGCCCTAGAGATGCATATAAGAGTTAGCTGTAAGAATGCGTTTAAAACACAGAAACCGACCTCGTACAAACTGATGTGCTGTGTGTTGGTTCCTTTTAGGAAGTTGCATCTATGTTTAGATTCAGCGAGGGAGAAACACGTTTCTTCTAAAAGCTGCGTTTTTACATTCCAGAGTTGAAGGGAGAACAGGCTGTAAAGAGAAATACCTTGCTATAAAACCAAAACGGAACTGTCTAGCAGAATGGTTGTCAATGTGTGTATTCAACTTCCATAGTTAAACTCATGTTTGTTTACAGCAGTTCAGAAACGCTTTCTTTGGAGAATGTAGAAACAGTCATTTCCAGCCCTAGAGACGCATGTAAGAGTTAGCAGTAAGAATGCGTTTAAAACACAGAAGACCCACTTCGTACAAACTGATGTGCTTTGTGTTGGTTCCTTTTAGGAAGTTACATCTATGTTTAGATTCAGCGAGGGAGAAACACGTTTCTTCTAAAAGGTGCGTTTTGACATTCCAGAGTGGATGGGAATACAGACTGTAAAGAGAAATATCTTTGTCTAAAACCAAAACGGAGCTATCTAGCAGAATGTCTGTCAATGTGTGTATTCAACTTCTAGAGATAAACTCACGTGTGTTTGCAGCAGTTCAGAAACCCTTTCTTTGGAGAATGTAGAAACAGTCATTTACAGCCCTAGAGACGCATATAAGAGTTAGCAGTAAGAATGCGTTTAAAACACAGAAGACCCGCTTCGTACAAACTGATGTGCTGTGTGTTGGTTCCTTTTAGGAAGTTACATCTACGTTTAGATTCAGCGAGGGAGAAACACGTTTCTTCTAAAAGGTGCGTTTTGACATTCCAGAGTGGATGGGAATACAGACTGTTAAGAGAAATATCTTTGTCTAAAACCAAAACGGAGCTATATAGCAGAATGGTTGTCAATGTGTGTATTCAACTTCCAGAGTTAAACTCATGTGTGTTTGCAGCAGTTCAGAAACCCTTTCTTTGCAGAATGTAGAAACAGTCATTTCCAGCCCTAGAGACGCATATAAGAGTTAGCTGTAAGAATGCTTTTAAAACACAGAAACCGACCTCGTACAAACTGATGTGCTGTGTGTTGGTTTCTTTTAGGAAGTTGCATCTATGTTTAGATTCAGCGAGGGAGAAACACGTTTCTTCTAAAAGCTGCATTTTGACATTCCAGAGTGGATGGGAGAACAGGCTGTAAAGAGAAATATCTTTGTCTAAAAGCAAAACGGAGCTATCTAGCAGAATGTCTGTCAATGTGTGTATTCAACTTCTAGAGATAAACTCACGTGTGTTTGCAGCAGTTCAGAAACCCTTTCTTTGGAGAATGTAGAAACAGTCATTTCCAGCCCTAGAGACGCATATAAGAGTTAGCAGTATGAATGCGTTTAAAACACAGAAACCCGCTTCGTACAAACTGATGTGCTGTGTGTTGGTTCCTTTTAGGAAGTTGCATCTATGTTTAGATTCAGCGAGGGAAAAAGACTTTTCTTCTAAAAGCTGCGTTTTGATATTCCAGAGTTGAAGGGAGAACAGGCTGTAAAGAGAAATACCTTGCTATAAAACCAAAACGGAACTGTCTAGCAGAATGGTTGTCAATGTGTTTATTCAACTTCCAGAGTTAAACTCATGTGTGTTTGCAGCAGTTCAGAAACCCTTTCTTTGCAGAATGTAGAAACAGTCATTTCCAGCCCCAGAGACGCATATAAGAGTCAGCAGTAAGAATGCGTTTAAAACACAGAAGACCCGCTTCGTACAAACTGATGTGCTTTGTGTTGGTTCCTTTTAGGAAGTTACATCTATGTTTAGATTCAGCGAGGGAGAAACACGTTTCTTCTAAAAGGTGCGTTTTGACATTCCAGAGTGGATGGGAATACAGACTGTAAAGAGAAATATCTTTGTCTAAAACCAAAACGGGGCTATCTAGCAGAATGTCTGTCAATGTGTGTATTCAACTTCTAGAGATAAACTCACGTGTGTTTGCAGCAGTTCAGAAACCCTTTCTTTGGAGAATGTAGAAACAGTCATTTACAGCCCTAGAGACGCATATAAGAGTTAGCAGTAAGAATGCGTTTAAAACACAGAAGACCCGCTTCGTACAAACTGATGTGCTGTGTGTTGGTTCCTTTTAGGAAGTTGCATCTATGTTTAGATTCAGCGAGTGAGAAACACGTTTCTTCTAAAAGCTGCGTTTTGACATTCCAGAGTGGATGGGAGAACAGGCTGTAAAGAGAAATACCTTGCTCTAAAACCAAAACGGAGCTATCTAGCAGAATGGTTGTCAATGTGTATATTCAACTTCCAGAGTTAAACTCATGTGTGTTTGCAGCAGTTCAGAAACCCTTTCTTTGGAGAATGTAGAAACAGTCATTTCCAGCCCCAGAGACGCATATAGGAGTTAGCAGTAAGAATGCTTTTAAAACACAGAAACCCGCTTCGTACAAACTGATGTGCTGTGTGTTGGTTCCTTTTAGGAAGTTGCATCTATGTTTAGATTCAGCGAGGGAGAAACACGTTTCTTCTAAATGCTGCGTTTTGACATTCCAGAGTGGATGGGAATACAGATTGTAAAGAGAAATATCTTTGTCTAAAACCAAAACGGAGCTATCTAGCAGAATGGTTGTCAATGTGTGTATTCAACTTCTAGAGCTAAACTCACGTGCGTTTGCAGCAGTTCAGAAACCCTTTCTTTGGAGAATGTAGAAACAGCCATTTCCAGCCCTAGAGACGCATATAAGAGTTAGCAGTAAGAATGCGTTTAAAACACAGAAGACAAGCTTCGTACAAACTGATGTGCTGTGTGTTGGTTCCTTTTAGGAAGTTGCATCGATGTTTAGAATCAGCGAAGGAAAAAGACTTTTCTTCTAAAAGCTGCGTTCTGATATTCCAGAGTGGAAGGGAGAACACGCTGTAAAGAGAAATACCTTGCTATAAAACCAAAACGGAACTGTCTAGCAGAATGGTTGTCAATGTGTGTATTCAACTTCCAGAGTTAAACTCATGTTTGTTTACAGCAGTTCAGAAACCCTTTCTTTGGAGAATGTAGAAACAGTCATTTCCAGCCCTAGAGACGCATATAAGAGTTAGCAGTAAGAATGCGTTTAAAACACAGAAGACCCGCTTCGTACAAACTGATGTGCTTTGTGTTGGTTCCTTTTAGGAAGTTACATCTATGTTTAGATTCAGCGAGGGAGAAACACGTTTCTTCTAAAAGGTGCGTTTTGACATTCCAGAGTGGATGGGAATACAGACTGTAAAGATAAATATCTTTGTCTAAAACCAAAACGGAGCTATCTAGCAGAATGTCTGTCAATGTGTGTATTCAACTTCTAGAGATAAACTCACGTGTGTTTGCAGCAGTTCAGAAACCCTTTCTTTGGAGAATGTAGAAACAGTCATTTCCAGCCCTAGAGACGCATTTAAGAGTTAGCAGTAAGAATGCGTTTAAAACACAGAAGACCCGCTTCGTACAAACTGATGTGCTTTGTGTTGGTTCCTTTTAGGAAGTTACATCTATGTTTAGATTCAGCGAGGGAGAAACACGTTTCTTCTAAAAGCTGCGTTTTGACATTCTAGAGTGGATGGGAGAACAGGCTGTAAAGAGAAATACCTTGCTCTAAAACCAAAACGGAGCTATCTAGCAGAATGGTTGTCAATGTGTGTATTCAACTTCCAGAGTTAAACTCATGTGTGTTTGCAGCAGTTCAGAAACCCTTTCTTTGGAGAATGTAGAAACAGTCATTTCCAGCCCCAGAGACGCATATAGGAGTTAGCAGTAAGAATGCTTTTAAAACACAGAAACCCGCTTCGTACAAACTGTTGTGCTGTATGTTGGTTCATTTTAGGAAGTTGCATCTATGTTTAGATTCAGCGAGGGAGAAACACGTTTCTTCTAAAAGGTGCGTTTTGACATTCCAGAGTGGATGGGAATACAGACTGTAAAGAGAAATATCTTTGTCTAAAACCAAAACGGAGCTATCTAGCAGAATGGTTGTCAATGTGTATTCAACTTCTAGAGCTAAACTCACGTGTGTTTGCAGCAGTTCAGAAACCCTTTCTTTGGAGAATGTAGAAACAGTCATTTCCAGCCCTAGAGACGCATATAAGAGTCAGCAGTAAGAATGCGTCTAAAACACAGAAGACCCGCTTCGTACAAACTGATGTGCTGAGTGTTGGTTCCTTTTAGGAAGTTGCATCTATGTTTAGATTCAGCGAGGGAGAAACACGTTTCTTCTAAAAGCTGCGTTTTGACATTCCAGAGTTGAAGGGAGAACAGGCTGTAAAGAGAAATACCTTGCTCTAAAACCAAAACGGAGCTATCTAGCAGAATGGTTGTCAAAGTGTGTATTCAACTTCCAGAGTTAAACTCATGTGTGTTTGCAGCAGTTCAGAAACCCTTTCTTTGGAGAATGTAGAAACAGTCATTTCCAGCCCCAGAGACGCATATAGGAGTTAGCAGTAAGAATGCTTTTAAAACACAGAAACCCGCTTCGTACAAACTGATGTGCTGTGTGTTCGTTCCTTTTAGGAAGTTGCATCTATGTTTAGATTCAGCGAGAGAGAAACACGTTTCTTCTAAATGCTGCGTTTTGACATTCCAGAGTGGATGGGAATACAGATTGTAAAGAGAAATATCTTTGTCTAAAACCAAAACGGAGTTATCTAGCAGAATGTCTGTCAATGTGTGTATTCAACTTCTAGAGATAAACTCACGTGTGTTTGCAGCAGTTCAGAAACCCTTTCTTTGGAGAATGTAGAAACAGTCATTTCCAGCCCTAGAGACGCATATAAGAGTTAGCAGTAAGAATGCGTTTAAAACACAGAAGACCCGCTTCGTACAAACTGATGTGCTGTGTGTTGGTTCCTTTTAGGAAGTTGCATCTATGTTTAGATTCAGCGAGGGAAAAAGACTTTTCTTCTAAAAGCTGCGTTTTGACATTCCAGAGTGGATGGGAGAACACGCTGTAAAGAGAAATACCTTGCTATAAAACCAAAACGGAACTGTCTAGCAGAATGGTTGTCAATGTGTGTATTCAACTTCCAGAGTTAAACTCATGTTTGTTTACAGCAGTTCAGAAACCCTTTCTTTGGAGAATGTAGAAACAGTCATTTCCAGCCCTAGAGACGCATATAAGAGTTAGCAGTAAGAATGCGTTTAAAACACAGAAGACCCGCTTCGTACAAACTGATGTGCTTTGTGTTGGTTCCTTTTAGGAAGTTACATCTATGTTTAGATTCAGCGAGGGAGAAACACGTTTCTTCTAAAAGGTGCGTTTTGACATTCCAGAGTGGATGGGAATACAGACTGTAAAGATAAATATCTTTGTCTAAAACCAAAACGGAGCTATCTAGCAGAATGTCTGTCAATGTGTGTATTCAACTTCTAGAGATAAACTCACGTGTGTTTGCAGCAGTTCAGAAACCCTTTCTTTGGAGAATGTAGAAACAGTCATTTCCAGCCCTAGAGACGCATTTAAGAGTTAGCAGTAAGAATGCGTTTAAAACACAGAAGACCCGCTTCGTACAAACTGATGTGCTTTGTGTTGGTTCCTTTTAGGAAGTTACATCTATGTTTAGATTCAGCGAGGGAGAAACACGTTTCTTCTAAAAGCTGCGTTTTGACATTCTAGAGTGGATGGGAGAACAGGCTGTAAAGAGAAATACCTTGCTCTAAAACCAAAACGGAGCTATCTAGCAGAATGGTTGTCAATGTGTGTATTCAACTTCCAGAGTTAAACTCATGTGTGTTTGCAGCAGTTCAGAAACCCTTTCTTTGGAGAATGTAGAAACAGTCATTTCCAGCCCCAGAGACGCATATAGGAGTTAGCAGTAAGAATGCTTTTAAAACACAGAAACCCGCTTCGTACAAACTGTTGTGCTGTATGTTGGTTCATTTTAGGAAGTTGCATCTATGTTTAGATTCAGCGAGGGAGAAACACGTTTCTTCTAAAAGGTGCGTTTTGACATTCCAGAGTGGATGGGAATACAGACTGTAAAGAGAAATATCTTTGTCTAAAACCAAAACGGAGCTATCTAGCAGAATGGTTGTCAATGTGTATTCAACTTCTAGAGCTAAACTCACGTGTGTTTGCAGCAGTTCAGAAACCCTTTCTTTGGAGAATGTAGAAACAGTCATTTCCAGCCCTAGAGACGCATATAAGAGTCAGCAGTAAGAATGCGTCTAAAACACAGAAGACCCGCTTCGTACAAACTGATGTGCTGAGTGTTGGTTCCTTTTAGGAAGTTGCATCTATGTTTAGATTCAGCGAGGGAGAAACACGTTTCTTCTAAAAGCTGCGTTTTGACATTCCAGAGTTGAAGGGAGAACAGGCTGTAAAGAGAAATACCTTGCTCTAAAACCAAAACGGAGCTATCTAGCAGAATGGTTGTCAAAGTGTGTATTCAACTTCCAGAGTTAAACTCATGTGTGTTTGCAGCAGTTCAGAAACCCTTTCTTTGGAGAATGTAGAAACAGTCATTTCCAGCCCCAGAGACGCATATAGGAGTTAGCAGTAAGAATGCTTTTAAAACACAGAAACCCGCTTCGTACAAACTGATGTGCTGTGTGTTCGTTCCTTTTAGGAAGTTGCATCTATGTTTAGATTCAGCGAGAGAGAAACACGTTTCTTCTAAATGCTGCGTTTTGACATTCCAGAGTGGATGGGAATACAGATTGTAAAGAGAAATATCTTTGTCTAAAACCAAAACGGAGCTATCTAGCAGAATGTCTGTCAATGTGTGTATTCAACTTCTAGAGATAAACTCACGTGTGTTTGCAGCAGTTCAGAAACCCTTTCTTTGGAGAATGTAGAAACAGTCATTTCCAGCCCTAGAGACGCATATAAGAGTTAGCAGTAAGAATGCGTTTAAAACACAGAAGACCCGCTTCGTACAAACTGATGTGCTGTGTGTTGGTTCCTTTTAGGAAGTTGCATCTATGTTTAGATTCAGCGAGGGAAAAAGACTTTTCTTCTAAAAGCTGCGTTTTGACATTCCAGAGTGGATGGGAGAACAGGCTGTAAAGAGAAATACCTTGCTCTAAAACCAAAACGGAGCTATCTAGCAGAATGGTTGTCAATGTGTGTATTCAACTTCCAGAGTTAAACTCACGTTTATTTACAGCAGTTCCGAAACGCTTTCTTTGGAGAATGTAGAAACAGTCATTTCCAGCCCTAGAGACGCATATAAGAGTTAGCAGTAAGAATGCGTTTAAGCACAGAAGACCCGCTTCGTACAAACTGATTTGCTTTGTGTTGGTTCCTTTTAGGAAGTTACATCTATGTTTAGATTCAGCGAGGGAAAAAGACTTTTCTTCTAAAAGGTGCGTTTTGACATTCCAGAGTGGATGGGAATACAGACTGTAAAGAGAAATATCTTTGTCTAAAACCAAAACGGAACTGTCTAGCAGAATGGTTGTCAATGTGTGTATTCAACTTCTAGAGATAAACTCACGTGTGTTTGCAGCAGTTCAGAAACCCTTTCTTTGGAGAATGTAGAAACAGTCATTTCCAGCCCTAGAGACGCATATAAGAGTTAGCAGTATGAATGCGTTTAAAACACAGAAGACCCGCTTCGTACAAACTGATGTGCTGTGTGTTGGTTCCTTTTAGGAAGTTGCATCTATGTTTAGATTCAGCGAGGGAGAAACACGTTTCTTCTAAAAGCTGCGTTTTGACATTCCAGAGCGGATGGGAATACAGACTGTAAAGAGAAATATCTTTGTCTAAAACCAAAACGGAGCTATCTAGCAGAATGTCTGTCAATGTGTGTATTCAACTTCCAGAGTTAAACTCATGTGTGTTTGCAGGAGTTCAGAAACCCTTTCTTTGCTGAATGTAGAAACAGTCATTTCCAGCCCTAGAGACGCATATAAGAGTTAGCTGTAAGAATGCGTTTAAAACACAGAAACCGACCTCGTACAAACTGATGTGCTGTGTGTTGGTTCCTTTTAGGAAGTTGCATCTATGTTTAGATTCAGCGAGGGAGAAACACGTTTCTTCTAAAAGCTGCGTTTTTACATTCCAGAGTTGAAGGGAGAACAGGCTGTAAAGAGAAATACCTTGCTATAAAACCAAAACGGAACTGTCTAGCAGAATGGTTGTCAATGAGTGTATTCAACTTCCATAGTTAAACTCATGTTTGTTTACAGCAGTTCAGAAACCCTTTCTTTGGAGAATGTAGAAACAGTCATTTCCAGCCCTAGAGACGCATATAAGAGTTAGCAGTAAGAATGCGTTTAAAACACAGAAGACCCACTTCGTACAAACTGATGTGCTTTGTGTTGGTTCCTTTTAGGAAGTTACATCTATGTTTAGATTCAGCGAGGGAGAAACACGTTTCTTCTAAAAGGTGCGTTTTGACATTCCAGAGTGGATGGGAATACAGACTGTAAAGAGAAATATCTTTGTCTAAAACCAAAACGGAGCTATCTAGCAGAATGTCTGTCAATGTGTGTATTCAACTTCTAGAGATAAACTCACGTGTGTTTGCAGCAGTTCAGAAACCCTTTCTTTGGAGAATGTAGAAACAGTCATTTCCAGCCCTAGAGACGCATATAAGAGTTAGCAGTAAGAATGCGTTTAAAACACAGAAGACCCGCTTCGTACAAACTGATGTGCTGTGTGTTGGTTCCTTTTAGGAAGTTACATCTATGTTTAGATTCAGCGAGGGAGAAACACGTTTCTTCTAAAAGGTGCGTTTTGACATTCCAGAGTTGAAGGGAGAACAGGCTGTAAAGAGAAATACCTTGCTCTAAAACCAAAACGGAGCTATCTAGCAGAATTGTTGTCAATGTGTGTATTCAACTTCCAGAGTTAAACTCATGTGTGTTTGCAGCAGTTCAGAAACCCTTTCTTTGGAGAATGTAGAAAGAGTCATTTCCAGCCCCAGAGACGCATATAGGAGTTAGCAGTAAGAATGCTTTTAAAACACAGAAACCCGCTTCGTACTAACTGATGTGCTGTGTGTTGGTTCATTTTAGGAAGTTGCATCTATGTTTAGATTCAGCGAGGGAGAAACACGTTTCTTCTAAATGCTGCGTTTTGACATTCCAGAGTGGATGGGAATACAGATTGTAAAGAGAAATATCTTTGTCTAAAACCAAAACGGAGCTATCTAGCAGAATGTCTGTCAATGTGTGTATTCAACTTCTAGAGATAAACTCACGTGTGTTTGCAGCAGTTCAGAAACCCTTTCTTTGGAGAATGTAGAAACAGTCATTTCCAGCCCTAGAGACGCATATAAGAGTTAGCAGTAAGAATGCGTTTAAAACACAGAAGACCCGCTTCGTACAAACTGATGTGCTGTGTGTTGGTTCCTTTTAGGAAGTTGCATCTATGTTTAGATTCAGCGAGGGAAAAAGACTTTTCTTCTAAAAGCTGCGTTTTGACATTCCAGAGTGGATGGGAGAACAGGCTGTAAAGAGAAATACCTTGCTCTAAAACCAAAACGGAGCTATCTAGCAGAATGGTTGTCAATGTGTGTATTGAACTTCCAGAGTTAAACTCATGTTTGTTTACAGCAGTTCCGAAACGCTTTCTTTGGAGAATGTAGAAACAGTCATTTCCAGCCCTAGAGACGCATATAAGAGTTAGCAGTAAGAATGCGTTTAAAACACAGAAGACCCGCTTCGTACAAACTGATGTGCTTTGTGTTGGTTCCTTTTAGGAAGTTACATCTATGTTTAGATTCAGCGAGGGAGAAACACGTTTCTTCTAAAAGGTGCGTTTTGACATTCCAGAGTGGATGGGAATACAGACTGTAAAGAGAAATATCTTTGTCTAAAACCAAAACGGAGCTATCTAGCAGAATGTCTGTCAATGTGTGTATTCAACTTCTAGAGATAAACTCACGTGTGTTTGCAGCAGTTCAGAAACCCTTTCTTTGGAGAATCTAGAAACAGTCATTTCCAGCCCTAGAGACGCATATAAGAGTTAGCAGTATGAATGCGTTTAAAACACAGAAGACCCGCTTCGTACAAACTGATGTGCTGTGTGTTGGTTCCTTTTAGGAAGTTGCATCTATGTTTAGATTCAGCGAGGGAAAAAGACTTTTCTTCTAAAAGCTGCGTTTTGATATTCCAGAGTTGAAGGGAGAACAGGCTGTAAAGAGAAATACCTTGCTATAAAACCAAAACGGAACTGTCTAGCAGAATGGTTGTCAATGTGTTTATTCAACTTCCAGAGTTAAACTCATGTGTGTTTGCAGCAGTTCAGAAACCCTTTCTTTGCAGAATGTAGAAACAGTCATTTCCAGCCCCAGAGACGCATATAAGAGTCAGCAGTAAGAATGCGTTTAAAACACAGAAGACCCGCTTCGTACAAACTGATGTGCTGAGTGTTGGTTCCTTTTAGGAAGTTGCATCTATGTTTAGATTCAGCGAGGGAGAAACACGTTTCTTCTAAAAGCTGCGTTTTGACATTCCAGAGTGGATGGGAGAACAGGCTGTAAAGAGAAATACCTAGCTCTAAAATCAAAACGGAGCTATCTAGCAGAATGGTTGTCAATGTGTGTATTCAACTTCCAGAGTTAAACTCATGTGTGTTTGCAGCAGTTCAGAAACCCTTTCTTTGGAGAATGTAGAAACAGTCATTTCCAGCCCTAGAGACGCATATAAGAGTTAGCAGTATGAATGCGTTTAAAACACAGAAGACCCGCTTCGTACAAACTGATGTGCTGTGTGTTGGTTCTTTTTAGGAAGTTGCATCTATGTTTAGATTCAGCGAGGGAAAAAGACTTTTCTTCTAAAAGCTGCGTTTTGATATTCCAGATTTGAAGGGAGAACAGGCTGTAAAGAGAAATACCTTGCTATAAAACCAAAACGGAACTGTCTAGCAGAATGGTTGTCAATGTGTTTATTCAACTTCCAGAGTTAAACTCATGTGTGTTTGCAGCAGTTCAGAAACCCTTTCTTTGCAGAATGTAGAAACAGTCATTTCCAGCCCCAGAGACGCATATAAGAGTCAGCAGTAAGAATGCGTTTAAAACACAGAAGACCCGCTTCGTACAAACTGATGTGCTGAGTGTTGGTTCCTTTTAGGAAGTTGCATCTATGTTTAGATTCAGCGAGGGAGAAACACGTTTCTTCTAAAAGCTGCGTTTTGACATTCCAGAGTGGATGGGAGAACAGGCTGTAAAGAGAAATACCTAGCTCTAAAATCAAAACGGAGCTATCTAGCAGAATGGTTGTCAATGTGTGTATTCAACTTCCAGAGTTAAACTTATGTGTGTTTGCAGCAGTTCAGAAACCCTTTCTTTGGAGAATGTAGAAACAGTCATTTCCAGCCCCAGAGACGCATATAGGAGTTAGGAGTAAGAATGCGTTTAAAACACAGAAGACCCGCTTCGTACAAACTGATGTGCTGTGTGTTGGTTCCTTTTAGGAAGTTGCATCTATGTTTAGATTCAGCGAGGGAAAAAGACTTTTCTTCTAAAAGCTGCGTTTTGACATTCCAGAGTGGATGGGAGAACAGGCTGTAAAGAGTAATACCTTGCTCTAAAACCAAAACGGAGCTATCTAGCAGAATGGTTGTCAATGTGTGTATTCAACTTCCAGAGTTAAACTCACGTTTATTTACAGCAGTTCCGAAACGGTTTCTTTGGAGAATGTAGAAACAGTCATTTCCAGACCTAGAGACGCATATAAGAGTTAGCAGTAAGAATGCGTTTAAAACACAGAAGACCCGCTTCGTACAAACTGATGTGCTTTGTGTTGGTTCCTTTTAGGAAGTTACATCTATGTTTAGATTCAGCGAGGGAAAAAGACTTTTCTTCTAAAAGGTGCGTTTTGACATTCCAGAGTGGATGGGAATACAGACTGTAAAGAGAAATATCTTTGTCTAAAACCAAAACGGAACTGTCTAGCAGAATGGTTGTCAATGTGTGTATTCAACTTCTAGAGATAAACTCACGTGTGTTTGCAGCAGTTCAGAAACCCTTTCTTTGGAGAATGTAGAAACAGTCATTTCCAGCCCTAGAGACGCATATAAGAGTTAGCAGTATGAATGCGTTTAAAACACAGAAGACCCGCTTCGTACAAACTGATGTGCTGTGTGTTGGTTCCTTTTAGGAAGTTGCATCTATGTTTAGATTCAGCGAGGGAGAAACACGTTTCTTCTAGAAGCTGCGTTTTGACATTCCAGAGTGGATGGGAGAACAGGCTGTAAAGAGAAATATCTTTGTCTAAAACCAAAACGGGGCTATCTAGCAGAATGTCTGTCAATGTGTGTATTCAACTTCTAGAGATAAACTCACGTGTGTTTGCAGCAGTTCAGAAACCCTTTCTTTGGAGAATGTAGAAACAGTCATTTCCAGCCCTAGAGACGCATATAAGAGTTAGCAGTAAGAATGCGTTTAAAACACAGAAGACCCGCTTCGTACAAACTGATGTGCTGTGTGTTGGTTCCTTTTAGGAAGTTGCATCTATGTTTAGATTCAGCGAGGGAGAAACACGTTTCTTCTAAATGCTGCGTTTTGACATTCCAGAGTGGATGGGAATACAGATTGTAAAGAGAAATATCTTTGTCTAAAACCAAAACGGAGCTATCTAGCAGAATGGTTGTCAATGTGTGTATTCAACTTCCAGAGTTAAACTCATGTTTGTTTACAGCAGTTCAGAAACCCTTTCTTTGGAGAATGTAGAAACAGTCATTTCCAGCCCTAGAGACGCATATAAGAGTTAGCAGTAAGAATGCGTTTAAAACACAGAAGACCCGCTTCGTACAAACTGATGTGCTTTGTGTTGGTTCCTTTTAGGAAGTTACATCTATGTTTAGATTCAGCGAGGGAGAAACACGTTTCTTCTAAAAGGTGCGTTTTGACATTCCAGAGTGGATGGGAATACAGACTGTAAAGAGAAATATCTTTGTCTAAAACCAAAACGGAGCTATCTAGCAGAATGTCTGTCAATGTGTGTATTCAACTTCTAGAGATAAACTCACGTGTGTTTGCAGCAGTTCAGAAACCCTTTCTTTGGAGAATGTAGAAACAGTCATTTCCAGCCCTAGAGACGCATATAAGAGTTAGCAGTATGAATGCGTTTAAAACACAGAAGACCCGCTTCGTACAAACTGATGTGCTGTGTGTTGGTTCCTTTTAGGAAGTTGCATCTATGTTTAGATTCAGCGAGGGAGAAACACGTTTCTTCTAAATGCTGCGTTTTGACATTCCAGAGTGGATGGGAATACAGACTGTAAAGAGAAATATCTTTGTCTAAAACCAAAACGGAGCTATCTAGCAGAATGGTTGTCAATGTGTGTATTCAACTTCTAGAGCTAAACTCACGTGTGTTTGCAGCAGTTCAGAAACCCTTTCTTTGCAGAATGTAGAAACAGTCATTTCCAGCCCTGGAGACGCATATAAGAGTTAGCTGTAAGAATGCGTTTAAAACACAGAAACCGACCTCGTACAAACTGATGTGCTGTGTGTTGGTTCCTTTTAGGAAGTTGCATCTATGTTTAGATTCAGCGAGGGAAAAAGTCTTTTCTTCTAAAAGCTGCATTTTGATATTCCAGAGTTGAAGGGAGAACAGGCTGTAAAGAGAAATACCTTGCTATAAAACCAAAACGGAAATGTCTAGAAGAATGGTTGTCAATGTGTTTATTCAACTTCCAGAGTTAAACTCATGGGTGTTTGCAGCAGTTCAGAAACCCTTTCTTTGCAGAATTTAGAAACAGTCATTTCCAGCCCTAGAGACGCATATAAGAGTCAGCAGTAAGAATGCGTCTAAAACACAGAAGACCCGCTTCGTACAAACTGATGTGCTGAGTGTTGGTTCCTTTTAGGAAGTTGCATCTATGTTTAGATTCAGCGAGGGAGAAACACGTTTCTTCTAAAAGCTGCGTTTTGACATTCCAGAGTTGAAGGGAGAACAGGCTGTAAAGAGAAATACCTTGCTCTAAAACCAAAACGGAGCTATCTAGCAGAATTGTTGTCAATGTGTGTATTCAACTTCCAGAGTTAAACTCATGTGTGTTTGCAGCAGTTCAGAAACCCTTTCTTTGGAGAATGTAGAAAGAGTCATTTCCAGCCCCAGAGACGCATATAGGAGTTAGCAGTAAGAATGCTTTTAAAACACAGAAACCCGCTTCGTACAAACTGATGTGCTGTGTGTTGGTTCCTTTTAGGAAGTTGCATCTATGTTTAGATTCAGCGAGGGAGAAACACGTTTCTTCTAAATGCTGCGTTTTGACATTCCAGAGTGGATGGGAATACAGATTGTAAAGAGAAATATCTTTGTCTAAAACCAAAACGGAGCTATCTAGCAGAATGTCTGTCAATGTGTGTATTCAACTTCTAGAGATAAACTCACGTGTGTTTGCAGCAGTTCAGAAACCCTTTCTTTGGAGAATGTAGAAACAGTCATTTCCAGCCCTAGAGACGCATATAAGAGTTAGCAGTAAGAATGCGTTTAAAACACAGAAGACCCGCTTCGTACAAACTGATGTGCTGTGTGTTGGTTCCTTTTAGGAAGTTGCATCTATGTTTAGATTCAGCGAGGGAAAAAGACTTTTCTTCTAAAAGCTGCGTTTTGACATTCCAGAGTGGATGGGAGAACAGGCTGTAAAGAGAAATACCTTGCTCTAAAACCAAAACGGAGCTATCTAGCAGAATGGTTGTCAATGTGTGTATTCAACTTCCAGAGTTAAACTCATGTTTGTTTACAGCAGTTCCGAAACGCTTTCTTTGGAGAATGTAGAAACAGTCATTTCCAGCCCTAGAGACGCATATAAGAGTTAGCAGTAAGAATGCGTTTAAAACACAGAAGACCCGCTTCGTACAAACTGATGTGCTTTGTGTTGGTTCCTTTTAGGAAGTTACATCTATGTTTAGATTCAGCGAGGGAGAAACACGTTTCTTCTAAAAGGTGCGTTTTGACATTCCAGAGTGGATGGGAATACAGACTGTAAAGAGAAATATCTTTGTCTAAAACCAAAACGGAGCTATCTAGCAGAATGTCTGTCAATGTGTGTATTCAACTTCTAGAGATAAACTCACGTGTGTTTGCAGCAGTTCAGAAACCCTTTCTTTGGAGAATCTAGAAACAGTCATTTCCAGCCCTAGAGACGCATATAAGAGTTAGCAGTATGAATGCGTTTAAAACACAGAAGACCCGCTTCGTACAAACTGATGTGCTGTGTGTTGGTTCCTTTTAGGAAGTTGCATCTATGTTTAGATTCAGCGAGGGAAAAAGACTTTTCTTCTAAAAGCTGCGTTTTGATATTCCAGAGTTGAAGGGAGAACAGGCTGTAAAGAGAAATACCTTGCTATAAAACCAAAACGGAACTGTCTAGCAGAATGGTTGTCAATGTGTTTATTCAACTTCCAGAGTTAAACTCATGTGTGTTTGCAGCAGTTCAGAAACCCTTTCTTTGCAGAATGTAGAAACAGTCATTTCCAGCCCCAGAGACGCATATAAGAGTCAGCAGTAAGAATGCGTTTAAAACACAGAAGACCCGCTTCGTACAAACTGATGTGCTGAGTGTTGGTTCCTTTTAGGAAGTTGCATCTATGTTTAGATTCAGCGAGGGAGAAACACGTTTCTTCTAAAAGCTGCGTTTTGACATTCCAGAGTGGATGGGAGAACAGGCTGTAAAGAGAAATACCTAGCTCTAAAATCAAAACGGAGCTATCTAGCAGAATGGTTGTCAATGTGTGTATTCAACTTCCAGAGTTAAACTCATGTGTGTTTGCAGCAGTTCAGAAACCCTTTCTTTGGAGAATGTAGAAACAGTCATTTCCAGCCCTAGAGACGCATATAAGAGTTAGCAGTATGAATGCGTTTAAAACACAGAAGACCCGCTTCGTACAAACTGATGTGCTGTGTGTTGGTTCCTTTTAGGAAGTTGCATCTATGTTTAGATTCAGCGAGGGAAAAAGACTTTTCTTCTAAAAGCTGCGTTTTGATATTCCCGAGTTGAAGGGAGAACAGGCTGTAAAGAGAAATACCTTGCTATAAAACCAAAACGGAACTGTCTAGCAGAATGGTTGTCAATGTGTTTATTCAACTTCCAGAGTTAAACTCATGTGTGTTTGCAGCAGTTCAGAAACCCTTTCTTTGCAGAATGTAGAAACAGTCATTTCCAGCCCCAGAGACGCATATAAGAGTCAGCAGTAAGAATGCGTTTAAAACACAGAAGACCCGCTTCGTACAAACTGATGTGCTGAGTGTTGGTTCCTTTTAGGAAGTTGCATCTATGTTTAGATTCAGCGAGGGAGAAACACGTTTCTTCTAAAAGCTGCGTTTTGACATTCCAGAGTGGATGGGAGAACAGGCTGTAAAGAGAAATACCTAGCTCTAAAATCAAAACGGAGCTATCTAGCAGAATGGTTGTCAATGTGTGTATTCAACTTCCAGAGTTAAACTTATGTGTGTTTGCAGCAGTTCAGAAACCCTTTCTTTGGAGAATGTAGAAACAGTCATTTCCAGCCCCAGAGACGCATATAGGAGTTAGGAGTAAGAATGCGTTTAAAACACAGAAGACCCGCTTCGTACAAACTGATGTGCTGTGTGTTGGTTCCTTTTAGGAAGTTGCATCTATGTTTAGATTCAGCGAGGGAAAAAGACTTTTCTTCTAAAAGCTGCGTTTTGACATTCCAGAGTGGATGGGAGAACAGGCTGTAAAGAGTAATACCTTGCTCTAAAACCAAAACGGAGCTATCTAGCAGAATGGTTGTCAATGTGTGTATTCAACTTCCAGAGTTAAACTCACGTTTATTTACAGCAGTTCCGAAACGGTTTCTTTGGAGAATGTAGAAACAGTCATTTCCAGCCCTAGAGACGCATATAAGAGTTAGCAGTAAGAATGCGTTTAAAACACAGAAGACCCGCTTCGTACAAACTGATGTGCTTTGTGTTGGTTCCTTTTAGGAAGTTACATCTATGTTTAGATTCAGCGAGGGAAAAAGACTTTTCTTCTAAAAGGTGCGTTTTGACATTCCAGAGTGGATGGGAATACAGACTGTAAAGAGAAATATCTTTGTCTAAAACCAAAACGGAACTGTCTAGCAGAATGGTTGTCAATGTGTGTATTCAACTTCTAGAGATAAACTCACGTGTGTTTGCAGCAGTTCAGAAACCCTTTCTTTGGAGAATGTAGAAACAGTCATTTCCAGCCCTAGAGACGCATATAAGAGTTAGCAGTATGAATGCGTTTAAAACACAGAAGACCCGCTTCGTACAAACTGATGTGCTGTGTGTTGGTTCCTTTTAGGAAGTTGCATCTATGTTTAGATTCAGCGAGGGAGAAACACGTTTCTTCTAGAAGCTGCGTTTTGACATTCCAGAGTGGATGGGAGAACAGGCTGTAAAGAGAAATATCTTTGTCTAAAACCAAAACGGGGCTATCTAGCAGAATGTCTGTCAATGTGTGTATTCAACTTCTAGAGATAAACTCACGTGTGTTTGCAGCAGTTCAGAAACCCTTTCTTTGGAGAATGTAGAAACAGTCATTTCCAGCCCTAGAGACGCATATAAGAGTTAGCAGTAAGAATGCGTTTAAAACACAGAAGACCCGCTTCGTACAAACTGATGTGCTGTGTGTTGGTTCCTTTTAGGAAGTTGCATCTATGTTTAGATTCAGCGAGGGAGAAACACGTTTCTTCTAAATGCTGCGTTTTGACATTCCAGAGTGGATGGGAATACAGATTGTAAAGAGAAATATCTTTGTCTAAAACCAAAACGGAGCTATCTAGCAGAATGGTTGTCAATGTGTGTATTCAACTTCCAGAGTTAAACTCATGTTTGTTTACAGCAGTTCAGAAACCCTTTCTTTGGAGAATGTAGAAACAGTCATTTCCAGCCCTAGAGACGCATATAAGAGTTAGCAGTAAGAATGCGTTTAAAACACAGAAGACCCGCTTCGTACAAACTGATGTGCTTTGTGTTGGTTCCTTTTAGGAAGTTACATCTATGTTTAGATTCAGCGAGGGAGAAACACGTTTCTTCTAAAAGGTGCGTTTTGACATTCCAGAGTGGATGGGAATACAGACTGTAAAGAGAAATATCTTTGTCTAAAACCAAAACGGAGCTATCTAGCAGAATGTCTGTCAATGTGTGTATTCAACTTCTAGAGATAAACTCACGTGTGTTTGCAGCAGTTCAGAAACCCTTTCTTTGGAGAATGTAGAAACAGTCATTTCCAGCCCTAGAGACGCATATAAGAGTTAGCAGTATGAATGCGTTTAAAACACAGAAGACCCGCTTCGTACAAACTGATGTGCTGTGTGTTGGTTCCTTTTAGGAAGTTGCATCTATGTTTAGATTCAGCGAGGGAAAAAGACTTTTCTTCTAAAAGCTGCGTTTTGATATTCCAGAGTTGAAGGGAGAACAGGCTGTAAAGAGAAATACCTTGCTATAAAACCAAAACGGAACTGTCTAGCAGAATGGTTGTCAATGTGTTTATTCAACTTCCAGAGTTAAACTCATGTGTGTTTGCAGCAGTTCAGAAACCCTTTCTTTGCAGAATGTAGAAACAGTCATTTCCAGCCCCAGAGACGCATATAAGAGTCAGCAGTAAGAATGCGTTTAAAACACAGAAGACCCGCTTCGTACAAACTGATGTGCTGAGTGTTGGTTCCTTTTAGGAAGTTGCATCTATGTTTAGATTCAGCGAGGGAGAAACACGTTTCTTCTAAATGCTGCATTTTGACATTCCAGAGTGGATGGGAATACAGATTGTAAAGAGTAATACCTTGCTCTAAAACCAAAACGGAGCTATCTAGCAGAATGGTTGTCAAAGTGTGTATTCAACTTCCAGAGTTAAACTCACGTTTATTTACAGCAGTTCCGAAACGGTTTCTTTGGAGAATGTAGAAACAGTCATTTCCAGCCCTAGAGACGCATATAAGAGTTAGCAGTAAGAATGCGTTTAAAACACAGAAGACCCACTTCGTACAAACTGATGTGCTTTGTGTTGGTTCCTTTTAGGAAGTTACATCTATGTTTAGATTCAGCGAGGGAAAAAGACTTTTCTTCTAAAAGGTGCGTTTTGACATTCCAGAGTGGATGGGAATACAGACTGTAAAGAGAAATATCTTTGTCTAAAACCAAAACGGAACTGTCTAGCAGAATGGTTGTCAATGTGTGTATTCAACTTCTAGAGATAAACTCACGTGTGTTTGCAGCAGTTCAGAAACCCTTTCTTTGGAGAATGTAGAAACAGTCATTTCCAGCCCTAGAGACGCATATAAGAGTTAGCAGTATGAATGCGTTTAAAACACAGAAGACCCGCTTCGTACAAACTGATGTGCTGTGTGTTGGTTCCTTTTAGGAAGTTGCATCTATGTTTAGATTCAGCGAGGGAGAAACACGTTTCTTCTAAAAGGTGCGTTTTGACATTCCAGAGTGGATGGGAATACAGACTGTAAAGAGAAATATCTTTGTCTAAAACCAAAACAGAGCTATCTAGCAGAATGTCTGTCAATGTGTGTATTCAATTTCCAGAGTTAAACTCATGTGTGTTTGCAGCAGTTCAGAAACCCTTTCTTTGCTGAATGTAGAAACAGTCATTTCCAGCCCTAGAGACGCATATAAGAGTTAGCAGTAAGAATGCGTTTAAAACACAGAAGACCCGCTTCGTACAAACTGATGTGCTGTGTGTTGGTTCCTTTTAGGAAGTTGCATCTATGTTTAGATTCAGCGAGGGAGAAACACGTTTCTTCTAAATGCTGCGTTTTGACATTCCAGAGTGGATGGGAATACAGATTGTAAAGAGAAATATCTTTGTCTAAAACCAAAACGGAGCTATCTAGCAGAATGGTTGTCAATGTGTGTATTCAACTTCCAGAGTTAAACTCATGTTTGTTTACAGCAGTTCAGAAACCCTTTCTTTGGAGAATGTAGAAACAGTCATTTCCAGCCCTAGAGACGCATATAAGAGTTAGCAGTAAGAATGCGTTTAAAACACAGAAGACCCGCTTCGTACAAACTGATGTGCTTTGTGTTGGTTCCTTTTAGGAAGTTACATCTATGTTTAGATTCAGTGAGGGAGAAACACGTTTCTTCTAAAAGGTGCGTTTTGACATTCCAGAGTGGATGGGAATACAGACTGTAAAGAGAAATATCTTTGTCTAAAACCAAAACGGAGCTATCTAGCAGAATGTCTGTCAATGTGTGTATTCAACTTCTAGAGATAAACTCACGTGTGTTTGCAGCAGTTCAGAAACCCTTTCTTTGGAGAATCTAGAAACAGTCATTTCCAGCCCTAGAGACGCATATAAGAGTTAGCAGTATGAATGCGTTTAAAACACAGAAGACCCGCTTCGTACAAACTGATGTGCTGTGTGTTGGTTCCTTTTAGGAAGTTGCATCTATGTTTAGATTCAGCGAGGGAAAAAGACTTTTCTTCTAAAAGCTGCGTTTTGATATTCCAGAGTTGAAGGGAGAACAGGCTGTAAAGAGAAATACCTTGCTATAAAACCAAAACGGAACTGTCTAGCAGAATGGTTGTCAATGTGTTTATTCAACTTCCAGAGTTAAACTCATGTGTGTTTGCAGCAGTTCAGAAACCCTTTCTTTGCAGAATGTAGAAACAGTCATTTCCAGCCCCAGAGACGCATATAAGAGTCAGCAGTAAGAATGCGTTTAAAACACAGAAGACCCGCTTCGTACAAACTGATGTGCTGAGTGTTGGTTCCTTTTAGGAAGTTGCATCTATGTTTAGATTCAGCGAGGGAGAAACACGTTTCTTCTAAAAGCTGCGTTTTGACATTCCAGAGTGGATGGGAGAACAGGCTGTAAAGAGAAATACCTAGCTCTAAAATCAAAACGGAGCTATCTAGCAGAATGGTTGTCAATGTGTGTATTCAACTTCCAGAGTTAAACTCATGTGTGTTTGCAGCAGTTCAGAAACCCTTTCTTTGGAGAATGTAGAAACAGTCATTTCCAGCCCCAGAGACGCATATAGGAGTTAGGAGTAAGAATGCGTTTAAAACACAGAAGACCCGCTTCGTACAAACTGATGTGCTGTGTGTTGGTTCCTTTTAGGAAGTTGCATCTATGTTTAGATTCAGCGAGGGAAAAAGACTTTTCTTCTAAAAGCTGCGTTTTGACATTCCAGAGTGGATGGGAGAACAGGCTGTAAAGAGTAATACCTTGCTCTAAAACCAAAACGGAGCTATCTAGCAGAATGGTTGTCAATGTGTGTATTCAACTTCCAGAGTTAAACTCACGTTTATTTACAGCAGTTCCGAAACGGTTTCTTTGGAGAATGTAGAAACAGTCATTTCCAGCCCTAGAGACGCATATAAGAGTTAGCAGTAAGAATGCGTTTAAAACACAGAAGACCCGCTTCGTACAAACTGATGTGCTTTGTGTTGGTTCCTTTTAGGAAGTTACATCTATGTTTAGATTCAGCGAGGGAAAAAGACTTTTCTTCTAAAAGGTGCGTTTTGACATTCCAGAGTGGATGGGAATACAGACTGTAAAGAGAAATATCTTTGTCTAAAACCAAAACGGAACTGTCTAGCAGAATGGTTGTCAATGTGTGTATTCAACTTCTAGAGATAAACTCACGTGTGTTTGCAGCAGTTCAGAAACCCTTTCTTTGGAGAATGTAGAAACAGTCATTTCCAGCCCTAGAGACGCATATAAGAGTTAGCAGTATGAATGCGTTTAAAACACAGAAGACCCGCTTCGTACAAACTGATGTGCTGTGTGTTGGTTCCTTTTAGGAAGTTGCATCTATGTTTAGATTCAGCGAGGGAGAAACACGTTTCTTCTAGAAGCTGCGTTTTGACATTCCAGAGTGGATGGGAGAACAGGCTGTAAAGAGAAATATCTTTGTCTAAAACCAAAACGGGGCTATCTAGCAGAATGTCTGTCAATGTGTGTATTCAACTTCTAGAGATAAACTCACGTGTGTTTGCAGCAGTTCAGAAACCCTTTCTTTGGAGAATGTAGAAACAGTCATTTCCAGCCCTAGAGACGCATATAAGAGTTAGCAGTAAGAATGCGTTTAAAACACAGAAGACCCGCTTCGTACAAACTGATGTGCTGTGTGTTGGTTCCTTTTAGGAAGTTGCATCTATGTTTAGATTCAGCGAGGGAGAAACACGTTTCTTCTAAATGCTGCGTTTTGACATTCCAGAGTGGATGGGAATACAGATTGTAAAGAGAAATATCTTTGTCTAAAACCAAAACGGAGCTATCTAGCAGAATGGTTGTCAATGTGTGTATTCAACTTCCAGAGTTAAACTCATGTTTGTTTACAGCAGTTCAGAAACCCTTTCTTTGGAGAATGTAGAAACAGTCATTTCCAGCCCTAGAGACGCATATAAGAGTTAGCAGTAAGAATGCGTTTAAAACACAGAAGACCCGCTTCGTACAAACTGATGTGCTTTGTGTTGGTTCCTTTTAGGAAGTTACATCTATGTTTAGATTCAGCGAGGGAGAAACACGTTTCTTCTAAAAGGTGCGTTTTGACATTCCAGAGTGGATGGGAATACAGACTGTAAAGAGAAATATCTTTGTCTAAAACCAAAACGGAGCTATCTAGCAGAATGTCTGTCAATGTGTGTATTCAACTTCTAGAGATAAACTCACGTGTGTTTGCAGCAGTTCAGAAACCCTTTCTTTGGAGAATGTAGAAACAGTCATTTCCAGCCCTAGAGACGCATATAAGAGTTAGCAGTATGAATGCGTTTAAAACACAGAAGACCCGCTTCGTACAAACTGATGTGCTGTGTGTTGGTTCCTTTTAGGAAGTTGCATCTATGTTTAGATTCAGCGAGGGAAAAAGACTTTTCTTCTAAAAGCTGCGTTTTGATATTCCAGAGTTGAAGGGAGAACAGGCTGTAAAGAGAAATACCTTGCTATAAAACCAAAACGGAACTGTCTAGCAGAATGGTTGTCAATGTGTTTATTCAACTTCCAGAGTTAAACTCATGTGTGTTTGCAGCAGTTCAGAAACCCTTTCTTTGCAGAATGTAGAAACAGTCATTTCCAGCCCCAGAGACGCATATAAGAGTCAGCAGTAAGAATGCGTTTAAAACACAGAAGACCCGCTTCGTACAAACTGATGTGCTGAGTGTTGGTTCCTTTTAGGAAGTTGCATCTATGTTTAGATTCAGCGAGGGAGAAACACGTTTCTTCTAAATGCTGCATTTTGACATTCCAGAGTGGATGGGAATACAGATTGTAAAGAGAAATATCTTTGTCTAAAACCAAAACGGGGCTATCTAGCAGAATGTCTGTCAATGTGTGTATTCAACTTCTAGAGATAAACTCACGTGTGTTTGCAGCAGTTCAGAAACCCTTTCTTTGGAGAATGTAGAAACAGTCATTTCCAGCCCTAGAGACGCATATAAGAGTTAGCAGTAAGAATGCGTTTAAAACACAGAAGACCCGCTTCGTACAAACTGATGTGCTGTGTGTTGGTTCCTTTTAGGAAGTTGCATCTATGTTTAGATTCAGCGAGAAAAAAAGACTTTTCTTCTAAAAGCTGCGTTTTGACATTCCAGAGTGGATGGGAGAACAGGCTGTAAAGAGTAATACCTTGCTCTAAAACCAAAACGGAGCTATCTAGCAGAATGGTTGTCAATGTGTGTATTCAACTTCCAGAGTTAAACTCACGTTTATTTACAGCAGTTCCGAAACGGTTTCTTTGGAGAATGTAGAAACAGTCATTTCCAGCCCTAGAGACGCATATAAGAGTTAGCAGTAAGAATGCGTTTAAAACACAGAAGACCCGCTTCGTACAAACTGATGTGCTTTGTGTTGGTTCCTTTTAGGAAGTTACATCTATGTTTAGATTCAGCGAGGGAAAAAGACTTTTCTTCTAAAAGGTGCGTTTTGACATTCCAGAGTGGATGGGAATACAGACTGTAAAGAGAAATATCTTTGTCTAAAACCAAAACGGAACTGTCTAGCAGAATGGTTGTCAATGTGTGTATTCAACTTCTAGAGATAAACTCACGTGTGTTTGCAGCAGTTCAGAAACCCTTTCTTTGGAGAATGTAGAAACAGTCATTTCCAGCCCTAGAGACGCATATAAGAGTTAGCAGTATGAATGCGTTTAAAACACAGAAGACCCGCTTCGTACAAACTGATGTGCTGTGTGTTGGTTCCTTTTAGGAAGTTGCATCTATGTTTAGATTCAGCGAGGGAGAAACACGTTTCTTCTAAAAGGTGCGTTTTGACATTCCAGAGTGGATGGGAATACAGACTGTAAAGAGAAATATCTTTGTCTAAAACCAAAACAGAGCTATCTAGCAGAATGTCTGTCAATGTGTGTATTCAATTTCCAGAGTTAAACTCATGTGTGTTTGCAGCAGTTCAGAAACCCTTTCTTTGCTGAATGTAGAAACAGTCATTTCCAGCCCTAGAGACGCATATAAGAGTTAGCTGTAAGAATGCGTTTAAAACACAGAAACCGACCTCGTACAAACTGATGTGCTGTGTGTTGGTTCCTTTTAGGAAGTTGCATCTATGTTTAGATTCAGCGAGGGAGAAACACGTTTCTTCTAAAAGCTGCGTTTTGACATTCCAGAGTGGATGGGAGAACAGGCTGTAAAGAGAAATATCTTTGTCTAAAACCAAAACGGGGCTATCTAGCAGAATGTCTGTCAATGTGTGTATTCAACTTCTAGAGATAAACTCACGTGTGTTTGCAGCAGTTCAGAAACCCTTTCTTTGGAGAATGTAGAAACAGTCATTTCCAGCCCTAGAGACGCATATAAGAGTTAGCAGTAAGAATGCGTTTAAAACACAGAAGACCCGCTTCGTACAAACTGATGTGCTGTGTGTTGGTTCCTTTTAGGAAGTTGCATCTATGTTTAGATTCAGCGAGGGAGAAACACGTTTCTTCTAAATGCTGCGTTTTGACATTCCAGAGTGGATGGGAATACAGATTGTAAAGAGAAATATCTTTGTCTAAAACCAAAACGGAGCTATCTAGCAGAATGGTTGTCAATGTGTGTATTCAACTTCCAGAGTTAAACTCATGTTTGTTTACAGCAGTTCAGAAACCCTTTCTTTGGAGAATGTAGAAACAGTCATTTCCAGCCCTAGAGACGCATATAAGAGTTAGCAGTAAGAATGCGTTTAAAACACAGAAGACCCGCTTCGTACAAACTGATGTGCTTTGTGTTGGTTCCTTTTAGGAAGTTACATCTATGTTTAGATTCAGCGAGGGAGAAACACGTTTCTTCTAAAAGGTGCGTTTTGACATTCCAGAGTGGATGGGAATACAGACTGTAAAGAGAAATATCTTTGTCTAAAACCAAAACGGAGCTATCTAGCAGAATGTCTGTCAATGTGTGTATTCAACTTCTAGAGATAAACTCACGTGTGTTTGCAGCAGTTCAGAAACCCTTTCTTTGGAGAATGTAGAAACAGTCATTTCCAGCCCTAGAGACGCATATAAGAGTTAGCAGTAAGAATGCGTTTAAAACACAGAAGACAAGCTTCGTACAAACTGATGTGCTGTGTGTTGGTTCCTTTTAGGAAGTTGCATCGATGTTTAGAATCAGCGAAGGAAAAAGACTTTTCTTCTAAAAGCTGCGTTTTGATATTCCAGAGTTGAAGGGAGAACAGGCTGTAAAGAGAAATAACTTGCTATGAAACCAAAACGGAACTGTCTAGTAGAATGGTTGTCAATGTGTGTATTCAACTTCCAGAGTTAAACTCATGTTTGTTTACAGCAGTTCAGAAACCCTTTCTTTGGAGAATGTAGAAACAGTCATTTCCAGCCCTAGAGACGCATATAAGAGTTAGCAGTAAGAATGCGTTTAAAACACAGAAGACCCGCTTCGTACAAACTGATGTGCTGTGTGTTGGTTCCTTTTAGGAAGTTACATCTATGTTTAGATTCAGCGAGGGAGAAACACGTTTCTTCTAAAAGCTGCGTTTTGACATTCCAGAGTGGATGGGAATACAGAGTGTAAAGAGAAATATCTTTGTCTAAAACCAAAACGGAGCTATTTAGCAGAATGTCTGTCAATGTGTGTATTCAACTTCTAGAGATAAACTCACGTGTGTTTGCAGCAGTTCAGAACCCTTTCTTTGGAGAATGTAGAAACAGTCATTTCCAGCCCTAGAGACGCATATAAGAGTTAGCAGTAAGAATGCGTTTAAAACACAGAAGACCCGCTTCGTACAAACTGATGTGCTGTGTGTTGGTTCCTTTTAGGTAGTTGCATCTATGTTTAGATTCAGCGAGGGAAAAAGACTTTTCTTCTAAAAGCTGCGTTTTGACATTCCAGAGTGGAAGGGAGAATAGGCTGTAAAGAGAAATACCTTGCTCTAAAACCAAAACGGAGCTATCTAGCAGAATGGTTGTCAATGTGTGTATTCAACTTCCAGAGTTAAACTCATGTGTGTTTGCAGCAGTTCAGAAACCCTTTCTTTGGAGAATGTAGAAACAGTCATTTCCAGCCCCAGAGACGCATATAGGACTTAGCAGTAAGAATGCTTTTAAAACACAGAAACCCGCTTCGTACAAACTGATGTGCTGTGTGTTGGTTCCTTTTAGGAAGTTGCATCTATGTTTAGATTCAGCGAGGGAGAAACACGTTTCTTCTAGAAGCTGCGTTTTGACATTCCAGAGTGGATGGGAGAACAGGCTGTAAAGAGAAATATCTTTGTCTAAAACCAAAACGGGGCTATCTAGCAGAATGTCTGTCAATGTGTGTATTCAACTTCTAGAGATAAACTCACGTGTGTTTGCAGCAGTTCAGAAACCCTTTCTTTGGAGAATGTAGAAACAGTCATTTCCAGCCCTAGAGACGCATATAAGAGTTAGCAGTAAGAATGCGTTTAAAACACAGAAGACCCGCTTCGTACAAACTGATGTGCTGTGTGTTGGTTCCTTTTAGGAAGTTGCATCTATGTTTAGATTCAGCGAGGGAGAAACACGTTTCTTCTAAATGCTGCGTTTTGACATTCCAGAGTGGATGTGAATACAGATTGTAAAGAGAAATATCTTTGTCTAAAACCAAAACGGAGCTATCTAGCAGAATGGTTGTCAATGTGTGTATTCAACTTCCAGAGTTAAACTCATGTTTGTTTACAGCAGTTCAGAAACCCTTTCTTTGGAGAATGTAGAAACAGTCATTTCCAGCCCTAGAGACGCATATAAGAGTTAGCAGTAAGAATGCGTTTAAAACACAGAAGACCCGCTTCGTACAAACTGATGTGCTTTGTGTTGGTTCCTTTTAGGAAGTTACATCTATGTTTAGATTCAGCGAGGGAGAAACACGTTTCTTCTAAAAGGTGCGTTTTGACATTCCAGAGTGGATGGGAATACAGACTGTAAAGAGAAATATCTTTGTCTAAAACCAAAACGGAGCTATCTAGCAGAATGTCTGTCAATGTGTGTATTCAACTTCTAGAGATAAACTCACGTGTGTTTGCAGCAGTTCAGAAACCCTTTCTTTGGAGAATGTAGAAACAGTCATTTCCAGCCCTAGAGACGCATATAAGAGTTAGCAGTATGAATGCGTTTAAAACACAGAAGACCCGCTTCGTACAAACTGATGTGCTGTGTGTTGGTTCCTTTTAGGAAGTTGCATCTATGTTTAGATTCAGCGAGGGAAAAAGACTTTTCTTCTAAAAGCTGCGTTTTGATATTCCAGAGTTGAAGGGAGAACAGGCTGTAAAGAGAAATACCTTGCTATAAAACCAAAACGGAACTGTCTAGCAGAATGGTTGTCAATGTGTTTATTCAACTTCCAGAGTTAAACTCATGTGTGTTTGCAGCAGTTCAGAAACCCTTTCTTTGCAGAATGTAGAAACAGTCATTTCCAGCCCCAGAGACGCATATAAGAGTCAGCAGTAAGAATGCGTTTAAAACACAGAAGACCCGCTTCGTACAAACTGATGTGCTGAGTGTTGGTTCCTTTTAGGAAGTTGCATCTATGTTTAGATTCAGCGAGGGAGAAACACGTTTCTTCTAAATGCTGCATTTTGACATTCCAGAGTGGATGGGAATACAGATTGTAAAGAGAAATATCTTTGTCTAAAACCAAAACGGGGCTATCTAGCAGAATGTCTGTCAATGTGTGTATTCAACTTCTAGAGATAAACTCACGTGTGTTTGCAGCAGTTCAGAAACCCTTTCTTTGGAGAATGTAGAAACAGTCATTTCCAGCCCTAGAGACGCATATAAGAGTTAGCAGTAAGAATGCGTTTAAAACACAGAAGACCCGCTTCGTACAAACTGATGTGCTGTGTGTTGGTTCCTTTTAGGAAGTTGCATCTATGTTTAGATTCAGCGAGAAAAAAAGACTTTTCTTCTAAAAGCTGCGTTTTGACATTCCAGAGTGGATGGGAGAACAGGCTGTAAAGAGTAATACCTTGCTCTAAAACCAAAACGGAGCTATCTAGCAGAATGGTTGTCAATGTGTGTATTCAACTTCCAGAGTTAAACTCACGTTTATTTACAGCAGTTCCGAAACGGTTTCTTTGGAGAATGTAGAAACAGTCATTTCCAGCCCTAGAGACGCATATAAGAGTTAGCAGTAAGAATGCGTTTAAAACACAGAAGACCCGCTTCGTACAAACTGATGTGCTTTGTGTTGGTTCCTTTTAGGAAGTTACATCTATGTTTAGATTCAGCGAGGGAAAAAGACTTTTCTTCTAAAAGGTGCGTTTTGACATTCCAGAGTGGATGGGAATACAGACTGTAAAGAGAAATATCTTTGTCTAAAACCAAAACGGAACTGTCTAGCAGAATGGTTGTCAATGTGTGTATTCAACTTCTAGAGATAAACTCACGTGTGTTTGCAGCAGTTCAGAAACCCTTTCTTTGGAGAATGTAGAAACAGTCATTTCCAGCCCTAGAGACGCATATAAGAGTTAGCAGTATGAATGCGTTTAAAACACAGAAGACCCGCTTCGTACAAACTGATGTGCTGTGTGTTGGTTCCTTTTAGGAAGTTGCATCTATGTTTAGATTCAGCGAGGGAGAAACACGTTTCTTCTAAAAGGTGCGTTTTGACATTCCAGAGTGGATGGGAATACAGACTGTAAAGAGAAATATCTTTGTCTAAAACCAAAACAGAGCTATCTAGCAGAATGTCTGTCAATGTGTGTATTCAATTTCCAGAGTTAAACTCATGTGTGTTTGCAGCAGTTCAGAAACCCTTTCTTTGCTGAATGTAGAAACAGTCATTTCCAGCCCTAGAGACGCATATAAGAGTTAGCTGTAAGAATGCGTTTAAAACACAGAAACCGACCTCGTACAAACTGATGTGCTGTGTGTTGGTTCCTTTTAGGAAGTTGCATCTATGTTTAGATTCAGCGAGGGAGAAACACGTTTCTTCTAAAAGCTGCGTTTTGACATTCCAGAGTGGATGGGAGAACAGGCTGTAAAGAGAAATATCTTTGTCTAAAACCAAAACGGGGCTATCTAGCAGAATGTCTGTCAATGTGTGTATTCAACTTCTAGAGATAAACTCACGTGTGTTTGCAGCAGTTCAGAAACCCTTTCTTTGGAGAATGTAGAAACAGTCATTTCCAGCCCTAGAGACGCATATAAGAGTTAGCAGTAAGAATGCGTTTAAAACACAGAAGACCCGCTTCGTACAAACTGATGTGCTGTGTGTTGGTTCCTTTTAGGAAGTTGCATCTATGTTTAGATTCAGCGAGGGAGAAACACGTTTCTTCTAAATGCTGCGTTTTGACATTCCAGAGTGGATGGGAATACAGATTGTAAAGAGAAATATCTTTGTCTAAAACCAAAACGGAGCTATCTAGCAGAATGGTTGTCAATGTGTGTATTCAACTTCCAGAGTTAAACTCATGTTTGTTTACAGCAGTTCAGAAACCCTTTCTTTGGAGAATGTAGAAACAGTCATTTCCAGCCCTAGAGACGCATATAAGAGTTAGCAGTAAGAATGCGTTTAAAACACAGAAGACCCGCTTCGTACAAACTGATGTGCTTTGTGTTGGTTCCTTTTAGGAAGTTACATCTATGTTTAGATTCAGCGAGGGAGAAACACGTTTCTTCTAAAAGGTGCGTTTTGACATTCCAGAGTGGATGGGAATACAGACTGTAAAGAGAAATATCTTTGTCTAAAACCAAAACGGAGCTATCTAGCAGAATGTCTGTCAATGTGTGTATTCAACTTCTAGAGATAAACTCACGTGTGTTTGCAGCAGTTCAGAAACCCTTTCTTTGGAGAATGTAGAAACAGTCATTTCCAGCCCTAGAGACGCATATAAGAGTTAGCAGTAAGAATGCGTTTAAAACACAGAAGACAAGCTTCGTACAAACTGATGTGCTGTGTGTTGGTTCCTTTTAGGAAGTTGCATCGATGTTTAGAATCAGCGAAGGAAAAAGACTTTTCTTCTAAAAGCTGCGTTTTGATATTCCAGAGTTGAAGGGAGAACAGGCTGTAAAGAGAAATAACTTGCTATGAAACCAAAACGGAACTGTCTAGTAGAATGGTTGTCAATGTGTGTATTCAACTTCCAGAGTTAAACTCATGTTTGTTTACAGCAGTTCAGAAACCCTTTCTTTGGAGAATGTAGAAACAGTCATTTCCAGCCCTAGAGACGCATATAAGAGTTAGCAGTAAGAATGCGTTTAAAACACAGAAGACCCGCTTCGTACAAACTGATGTGCTGTGTGTTGGTTCCTTTTAGGAAGTTACATCTATGTTTAGATTCAGCGAGGGAGAAACACGTTTCTTCTAAAAGCTGCGTTTTGACATTCCAGAGTGGATGGGAATACAGAGTGTAAAGAGAAATATCTTTGTCTAAAACCAAAACGGAGCTATTTAGCAGAATGTCTGTCAATGTGTGTATTCAACTTCTAGAGATAAACTCACGTGTGTTTGCAGCAGTTCAGAAACCCTTTCTTTGGAGAATGTAGAAACAGTCATTTCCAGCCCTAGAGACGCATATAAGAGTTAGCAGTAAGAATGCGTTTAAAACACAGAAGACCCGCTTCGTACAAACTGATGTGCTGAGTGTTGGTTCCTTTTAGGAAGTTGCATCTATGTTTAGATTCAGCGAGGGAGAAACACGTTTCTTCTAAAAGCTGCGTTTTGACATTCCAGAGTGGATGGGAATACAGATTGTAAAGAGAAATATCTTTGTCTAAAACAAAAACGGAGCTATCTAGCAGAATGTCTGTCAATGTGTGTATTCAACTTCCAGAGTTAAACTCATGTTTGTTTACAGCAGTTCAGAAACCCTTTCTTTGGAGAACGTAGAAACAGTCATTTCCAGCCCTAGAGACGCATATAAGAGTTAGCAGTAAGAATGCGTTTAAAACACAGAAGACCCGCTTCGTACAAACTGATGTGCTGTGTGTTGGTTCCTTTTAGGAAGTTACATCTATGTTTAGATTCAGCGAGGGAGAAACACGTTTCTTCTAAAAGGTGCGTTTTGACATTCCAGAGTGGATGGGAATACAGACTGTAAAGAGAAATATCTTTGTCTAAAACCAAAACGGAGCCATCTAGCAGAATGTCTGTCAATGTGTGTATTCAACTTCTAGAGATAAACTCACGTGTGTTTGCAGCAGTTCAGAAACCCTTTCTTTGGAGAATGTAGAAACAGTCATATCCAGCCCTAGAGACTCATATAAGAGTTAGCAGTAAGAATGCGTTTAAAACACAGAAGACCCGCTTCGTAGAACTGATGTGCTGTGTGTTGGTTCCTTTTAGGAAGTTGCATCTATGTTTAGATTCAGCGAGGGAGAAACACGTTTCTTCTAAAAGCTGCGTTTTGACATTCCAGAGTGGATGGGAGAACAGGCTGTAAAGAGAAATACCTTGCTCTAAAACCAAAACGGAGCTATCTAGCAGAATGGTTGTCAATGTGTGTATTAAACTTCCAGAGTTAAACTCATGTGTGTTTGCAGCAGTTCAGAAACCCTTTCTTTGGAGAATGTAGAAACCGTCATTTCCAGCCCCAGAGACGCATATAGGAGTTAGCAGTAAGAATGCTTTTAAAACACAGAAACCCGCTTCGTACAAACTGATGTGCTGTGTGTTGGTTCCTTTTAGGAAGTTGCATCTATGTTTAGATTCAGCGAGGGAGAAACACGTGTCTTCTAAATGCTGCGTTTTGACATTCCAGAGTGGATGGGAATACAGATTGTAAAGAGAAATATCTTTGTCTAAAACCAAAACGGAGCTATCTAGCAGAATGGTTGTCAATGTGTGTATTCAACTTCTAGAGCAAAACTCACGTGCGTTTGCAGCAGTTCAGAAACCCTTTCTTTGGAGAATGTAGAAACAGTCATTTCCAGCCCTAGAGACGCATATAAGAGTTAGCAGTAAGAATGCGTTTTAAACACAGAAGACAAGCTTCGTACAAACTGATGTGCTGTGTGTTGGTTCCTTTTAGGAAGTTGCATCGATGTTTAGAATCAGCGAAGGAAAAAGACTTTTCTTCTAAAAGCTGCGTTTTGATATTCCAGAGTTGAAGGGAGAACAGGCTGTAAAGAGAAATAACTTGCTATGAAACCAAAACGGAACTGTCTAGCAGAATGGTTGTCAATGTGTGTATTCAACTTCCATAGTTAAACTCATGTTTGTTTACAGCAGTTCAGAAACCCTTTCTTTGGAGAATGTAGAAACAGTCATTTCCAGCCCTAGAGACGCATATAAGAGTTAGCAGTAAGAATGCGTTTAAAACACAGAAGACCCGCTTCGTACAAACTGATGTGCTGTGTGTTGGTTCCTTTTAGGAAGTTACATCTATGTTTAGATTCAGCGAGGGAGAAACACGTTTCTTCTAAAAGCTGCGTTTTGACATTCCAGAGTGGATGGGAATACAGAGTGTAAAGAGAAATATCTTTGTCTAAAACCAAAACGGAGCTATTTAGCAGAATGTCTGTCAATGTGTGTATTCAACTTCTAGAGATAAACTCACGTGTGTTTGCAGCAGTTCAGAAACCCTTTCTTTGGAGAATGTAGAAACAGTCATTTCCAGCCCTAGAGACGCATATAAGAGTTAGCAGTAAGAATGCGTTTAAAACACAGAAGACCCGCTTCGTACAAACTGATGTGCTGTGTGTTGGTTCCTTTTAGGAAGTTGCATCTATGTTTAGATTCAGCGAGGGAAAAAGACTTTTCTTCTAAAAGCTGCGTTTTGATATTCCAGAGTTGAAGGGAGAACAGGCTGTAAAGAGAAATACCTTGCTATAAAACCAAAACGGAACTGTCTAGCAGAATGGTTGTCAATGTGTGTATTCAACTTCCATAGTTAAACTCATGTTTGTTTACAGCAGTTCAGAAACCCTTTCTTTGGAGAATGTAGAAACAGTCATTTCCCGCCCCAGAGACGCATATAGGAGTTAGCAGTAAGAATGCTTTTAAAACACAGAAACCCGCTTCGTTCAAACTGATGTGCTGTGTGTTGGTTCCTTTTAGGAAGTTGCATCTATGTTTAGATTCAGCGAGGGAGAAACACGTTTCTTCTAAATGCTGCGTTTTGACCTTCCAGAATGGATGGGAATACAGACTGTAAAGAGAAATATCTTTGTCTAAAACCAAAACGGAGCTATCTAGCAGAATGTCTGTCAATGTGTGTATTCAACTTCTAGAGCTAAACTCACGTATGTTTGCAGCAGTTCAGAAACCCTTTCTTTGGAGAATGTAGAAACAGTCATTTCCAGCCCTAGAGACGCATATAAGAGTTAGCAGTAAGAATGCGTTTAAAACACAGAAGACCCGCTTCATACAAACTGATGTGCTGTGTGTTGGTTCCTTTTAGGAAGTTGCATCTATGTTTAGATTCAGCGAGGGAGAAACACGTTTCTTCTAAAAGCTGCGTTTTGACATTCCAGAGTTGAAGGGAGAACAGGCTGTAAAGAGAAATACCTTGCTCTAAAACCAAAACGGAGCTATCTAGCAGAATGGTTGTCAGTGTGTGTATTCAACTTCCAGAGTTAAACTCATGTTTGTTTACAGCAGTTCAGAAACCCTTTCTTTGGAGAATGTAGAAACAGTCATTTCCAGCCCTAGAGACGCATATAAGAGTTAGCAGTAAGAATGCGTTTAAAACACAGAAGACCCGCTTCGTACAAACTGATGTGCTTTGTGTTGGTTCCTTTTCGGAAGTTACATCTATGTTTAGATTCAGCGAGGGAGAAACACGTTTCTTCTAAAAGGTGCGTTATGACATTCCAGAGTGGATGGGAATACAGACTGTAAAGAGAAATATCTTTGTCTAAAACCAAAACGGAGCTATCCAGCAGAATGTCTGTCAATGTGTTTATTCAACTTCTAGAGATAAACTCACGTGTGTTTGCAGCAGTTCAGAAACCCTTTCTTTGGAGAATGTAGAAACAGTCATTTCCAGCCCTAGAGACGCATATAAGAGTGAGCAGTAAGAATGCGTTTAAAACACAGAAGACCCGCTTCGTACAAACTGATGTGCTGTGTGTTGGTTCCTTTTAGGAAGTTGCATCTATGTTTAGAATCAGCGAAGGAAAAAGACTTTTCTTCTAAAAGCTGCGTTTTGATATTCCAGAGTTGAAGGGAGAACAGGCTGTAAAGAGAAATACCTTGCTATAAAACCAAAACGGAACTGTCTAGTAGAATGGTTGTCAATGTGTGTATTCAACTACCAGAGTTAAACTTATGTTTGTTTACAGCAGTTCTGAAACCCTTTCTTTGGAGAATGTAGAAAGTCATTTCCAGCCCTAGAGACGCATATAAGAGTGAGCAGTAAGAATGCGTTTAAAACACAGAAGACCCGCTTCGTACAAACTGATGTGTTGTGTGTTGGTTCCTTTTAGGAAGTTACATCTATGTTTAGATTCAGCGAGGGAGAAACACGTTTCTTCTAAAAGCTGCGTTTTGACATTCCAGAGTGGATGGGAATACAGAGTGTAAAGAGAAATACCTTTGTCTAAAACCGAAACGGAGCTATCTAGCAGAATGTCTGTCAATGTGTGTATTCAACTTCTAGAGATAAACTCACGTGTGTTTGCAGCAGTTCAGAAACCCTTTCTTTGGAGAATGTAGAAACAGTCATTTCCAGCCCTAGAGACGCATATAAGAGTTAGCAGTATGAATGCGTTTAAAACACAGAAGACCCGCTTCGTACAAACTGATGTGCTGTGTGTTGGTTCCTTTTAGGAAGTTGCATCTATGTTTAGATTCAGCGAGGGAAAAAGACTTTTCTTCTAAAAGCTGCGTTTTGATATTCCAGAGTTGAAGGGAGAACAGGCTGTAAAGAGAAATACCTTGCTATAAAACCAAAACGGAAATGTCTAGAAGAATGGTTGTCAATGTGTTTATTCAACTTCCAGAGATAAACTCATGTGTGTTTGCAGCAGTTCAGAAACCCTTTCTTTGCAGAATTTAGAAACAGTCATTTCCAGCCCTAGAGACGCATATAAGAGTCAGCAGTAAGAATGCGTCTAAAACACAGAAGACCCGCTTCGTACAAACTGATGTGCTGAGTGTTGGTTCCTTTTAGGAAGTTGCATCTATGTTTAGATTCAGCGAGGGAGAAACACGTTTCTTCTAAAAGCTGCGTTTTGACATTCCAGAGTGGATGGGAGAACAGGCTGTAAAGAGAAATACCTTGCTCTAAAACCAAAACGGAGCTATCTAGCAGAATGGTTGTCAATGTGTGTATTCAACTTCCAGAGTTAAACTCATGTGTGTTTGCAGCAGTTCAGAAACACTTTCTTTGCTGAATGTAGAAACAGTCATTTCCAGCCCCAGAGACGCATATAGGAGTTAGCAGTAAGAATGCGTTTAAAACACAGAAACCCGCTTCGTACAAACTGATGTGCTGTGTGTTGGTTCCTTTTAGGAAGTTGCATCTATGTTTAGATTCAGCGAGGGAGAAACACGTTTCTTCTAAATGCTGCGTTTTGACATTCCAGAGTGGATGGGAATACAGATTGTAAAGAGAAATATCTTTGTCTAAAACCAAAACGGAGCTATCTAGCAGAATGGTTGTCAATGTGTGTATTCAACTTCTAGAGCTAAATTCACGTGCGTTTGCAGCAGTTCAGAAACCCTTTCTTTGGAGAATGTAGAAACAGTCATTTCCAGCCCTAGAGACGCATATAAGAGTTAGCAGTAAGAATGCGTTTAAAACACAGAAGACCCGCTTCGTACAAACTGATGTGCTGTGTGTTGGTTCCTTTTAGGAAGTTGCATCGATGTTTAGAATCAGCGAAGGAAAAAGACTTTTCTTCTAAAAGCTGCGTTTTGATATTCCAGAGTTGAAGGGAGAACAGGCTGTAAAGAGAAATACCTTGCTATAAAACCAAAACGGAACTGTCTAGCAGAATTGTTGTCAATGTGTGTATTCAACTTCCAGAGTTAAACTCATGTTTGTTTACAGCAGTTCAGAAACCCTTTCTTTGGAGAATGTAGAAACAGTCATTTCCAGCCCTAGAGACGCATATAAGAGTTAGCAGTAAGAATGCGTTTAAAACACAGAAGACCCGCTTCGTACAAACTGATGTGCTGTGTGTTGGTTCCTTTTAGGAAGTTACATCTATGTTTAGATTCAGCGAGGGAGAAACACGTTTCTTCTAAAAGCTGCGTTTTGACATTCCAGAGTGGATGGGAATACAGAGTGTAAAGAGAAATATCTTTGTCTAAAACCAAAACGGAGCTATTTAGCAGAATGTCTGTCAATGTGTGTATTCAACTTCTAGAGATAAACTCACGTGTGTTTGCAGCAGTTCAGAAACCCTTTCTTTGGAGAATGTAGAAACAGTCATTTCCAGCCCTAGAGACGCATATAAGAGTTAGCAGTAAGAATGCGTTTAAAACACAGAAGACCCGCTTCGTACAAACTGATGTGCTGTGTGTTGGTTCCTTTTAGGAAGTTGCATCTATGTTTAGATTCAGCGAGGGAAAAAGACTTTTCTTCTAAAAGCTGCGTTTTGACATTCCAGAGTGGATGGGAGAACAGGCTGTAAAGAGAAATACCTTGCTCTAAAACCAAAACGGAGCTATCTAGCAGAATGGTTGTCAATGTGTGTATTCACCTTCCAGAGTTAAACTCATGTTTGTTTACAGCAGTTCAGAAACGCTTTCTTTGGAGAATGTAGAAACAGTCATTTCCAGCCCTAGAGACGCATATAAGAGTTAGCAGTAAGAATGCGTTTAAAACACAGAAGACCCGCTTCGTACAAACTGATGTGCTTTGTGTTGGTTCCTTTTAGGAAGTTACATCTATGTTTAGATTCAGCGAGGGAGAAACACGTTTCTTCTAAAAGGTGCGTTATGACATTCCAGAGTGGATGGGAATACAGACTGTAAAGAGAAATATCTTTGTCTAAAACCAAAACGGAGCTATCTAGCAGAATGTCTGTCAATGTGTGTATTCAACTTCTAGAGATAAACTCACGTGTGTTTGCAGCAGTTCAGATACCCTTTCTTTGGAGAATGTAGAAACAGTCATTTCCAGCCCTAGAGACGCATATAAGAGTTAGCAGTATGAATGCGTTTAAAACACAGAAGACCCGCTTCGTACAAACTGATGTGCTGTGTGTTTGTTCCTTTTAGGAAGCTGCATCTATGTTTAGATTCAGCGAGGGAAAAAGACTTTTCTTCTAAAAGCTGCGTTTTGATATTCCAGAGTTGAAGGGAGAACAGGCTGTAAAGAGAAATACCTTGCTATAAAACCAAAACGGAACTGTCTAGCAGAATGGTTGTCAATGTGTTTATTCAACTTCCAGAGTTAAACTCATGTGTGTTTGCAGCAGTTCAGAAACCCTTTCTTTGCAGAATGTAGAAACAGTCATTTCCAGCCCTAGAGACGCATATAAGAGTCAGCAGTAAGAATGCGTCTAAAACACAGAAGACCCGCTTCGTACAAACTGATGTGCTGTGTGTTGGTTCCTTTTAGGAAGTTGCATCTATGTTTAGATTCAGCGAGGGAGAAACACGTTTCTTCTAAAAGCTGCGTTTTGACATTCCAGAGTGGATGGGAGAACAGGCTGTAAAGAGAAATAACTTGCTCTAAAACCAAAACGGAGCTATCTAGCAGAATGGTTGTCAATGTGTGTATTCAACTTCCAGAGTTAAACTCATGTGTGTTTGCAGCAGTTCAGAAACCCTTTCTTTGGAGAATGTAGAAACAGTCATTTCCAGCCCCAGAGACGCATATAGGAGTTAGCAGTAAGAATGCTTTTAAAACACAGAAACCCGCTTCGTACAAACTGATGTGCTGTGTGTTGGTTCCTTTTAGGAAGTTGCATCTATGTTTAGATTCAGCGAGGGAGAAACACGTTTCTTCTAAATGCTGCGTTTTGACATTCCAGAGTGGATGGGAATACAGATTGTAAAGAGAAATATCTTTGTCTAAAACCAAAACGGAGCTATCTAGCAGAATGGTTGTCAATGTGTGTATTCAACTTCTAGAGCTAAATTCACGTGCGTTTGCAGCAGTTCAGAAACCCTTTCTTTGGAGAATGTAGAAACAGTCATTTCCAGCCCTAGAGACGCATATAAGAGGTAGCAGTAAGAATGCGTTTAAAACACAGAAGACCCGCTTCGTACAAACTGATGTGCTGTGTGTTGGTTCCTTTTAGGAAGTTGCATCGATGTTTAGAATCAGCGAAGGAAAAAGACTTTTCTTCTAAAAGCTGCGTTTTGATATTCCAGAGTTGAAGGGAGAACAGGCTGTAAAGAGAAATACCTTGCTATAAAACCAAAACGGAACTGTCTAGCAGAATTGTTGTCAATGTGTGTATTCAACTTCCAGAGTTAAACTCATGTTTGTTTACAGCAGTTCAGAAACCCTTTCTTTGGAGAATGTAGAAACAGTCATTTCCAGCCCTAGAGACGCATATAAGAGTTAGCAGTAAGAATGCGTTTAAAACACAGAAGACCCGCTTCGTACAAACTGATGTGCTGTGTGTTGGTTCCTTTTAGGAAGTTACATCTATGTTTAGATTCAGCGAGGGAGAAACACGTTTCTTCTAAAAGCTGCGTTTTGACATTCCAGAGTGGATGGGAATACAGAGTGTAAAGAGAAATATCTTTGTCTAAAACCAAAACGGAGCTATTTAGCAGAATGTCTGTCAATGTGTGTATTCAACTTCTAGAGATAAACTCACGTGTGTTTGCAGCAGTTCAGAAACCCTTTCTTTGGAGAATGTAGAAACAGTCATTTCCAGCCCTAGAGACGCATATAAGAGTTAGCAGTAAGAATGCGTTTAAAACACAGAAGACCCGCTTCGTACAAACTGATGTGCTGTGTGTTGGTTCCTTTTAGGAAGTTGCATCTATGTTTAGATTCAGCGAGGGAAAAAGACTTTTCTTCTAAAAGCTGCGTTTTGACATTCCAGAGTGGATGGGAGAACAGGCTGTAAAGAGAAATACCTTGCTCTAAAACCAAAACGGAGCTATCTAGCAGAATGGTTGTCAATGTGTGTATTCACCTTCCAGAGTTAAACTCATGTTTGTTTACAGCAGTTCAGAAACGCTTTCTTTGGAGAATGTAGAAACAGTCATTTCCAGCCCTAGAGACGCATATAAGAGTTAGCAGTAAGAATGCGTTTAAAACACAGAAGACCCGCTTCGTACAAACTGATGTGCTTTGTGTTGGTTCCTTTTAGGAAGTTACATCTATGTTTAGATTCAGCGAGGGAGAAACACGTTTCTTCTAAAAGGTGCGTTATGACATTCCAGAGTGGATGGGAATACAGACTGTAAAGAGAAATATCTTTGTTTAAAACCAAAACGGAGCTATCTAGCAGAATGTCTGTCAATGTGTGTATTCAACTTCTAGAGATAAACTCACGTGTGTTTGCAGCAGTTCAGATACCCTTTCTTTGGAGAATGTAGAAACAGTCATTTCCAGCCCTAGAGACGCATATAAGAGTTAGCAGTATGAATGCGTTTAAAACACAGAAGACCCGCTTCGTACAAACTGATGTGCTGTGTGTTGGTTCCTTTTAGGAAGTTGCATCTATGTTTAGATTCAGCGAGGGAAAAAGACTTTTCTTCTAAAAGCTGCGTTTTGATATTCCAGAGTTGAAGGGAGAACAGGCTGTAAAGAGAAATACCTTGCTATAAAACCAAAACGGAACTGTCTAGCAGAATGGTTGTCAATGTGTTTATTCAACTTCCAGAGTTAAACTCATGTGTGTTTGCAGCAGTTCAGAAACCCTTTCTTTGCAGAATGTAGAAACAGTCATTTCCAGCCCTAGAGACGCATATAAGAGTCAGCAGTAAGAATGCGTCTAAAACACAGAAGACCCGCTTCGTACAAACTGATGTGCTGTGTGTTGGTTCCTTTTAGGAAGTTGCATCTATGTTTAGATTCAGCGAGGGAGAAACACGTTTCTTCTAAAAGCTGCGTTTTGACATTCCAGAGTGGATGGGAGAACAGGCTGTAAAGAGAAATACCTTGCTCTAAAACCAAAACGGAGCTATCTAGCAGAATGGTTGTCAATGTGTGTATTCAACTTCCAGAGTTAAACTCATGTGTGTTTGCAGCAGTTCAGAAACCCTTTCTTTGGAGAATGTAGAAACAGTCATTTCCAGCCCCAGAGACGCATATAGGAGTTAGCAGTAAGAATGCTTTTAAAACACAGAAACCCGCTTCGTACAAACTGATGTGCTGTGTGTTGGTTCCTTTTAGGAAGTTGCATCTATGTTTAGATTCAGCGAGGGAGAAACACGTTTCTTCTAAATGCTGCGTTTTGACATTCCAGAGTGGATGGGAATACAGATTGTAAAGAGAAATATCTTTGTCTAAAACCAAAACGGAGCTATCTAGCAGAATGGTTGTCAATGTGTGTATTCAACTTCTAGAGCTAAATTCACGTGCGTTTGCAGCAGTTCAGAAACCCTTTCTTTGGAGAATGTAGAAACAGTCATTTCCAGCCCTAGAGACGCATATAAGAGGTAGCAGTAAGAATGCGTTTAAAACACAGAAGACCCGCTTCGTACAAACTGATGTGCTGTGTGTTGGTTCCTTTTAGGAAGTTGCATCGATGTTTAGAATCAGCGAAGGAAAAAGACTTTTCTTCTAAAAGCTGCGTTTTGATATTCCAGAGTTGAAGGGAGAACAGGCTGTAAAGAGAAATACCTTGCTATAAAACCAAAACGGAACTGTCTAGCAGAATTGTTGTCAATGTGTGTATTCAACTTCCAGAGTTAAACTCATGTTTGTTTACAGCAGTTCAGAAACCCTTTCTTTGGAGAATGTAGAAACAGTCATTTCCAGCCCTAGAGACGCATATAAGAGTTAGCAGTAAGAATGCGTTTAAAACACAGAAGACCCGCTTTGTACAAACTGATGTGCTGTGTGTTGGTTCCTTTTAGGAAGTTACATCTATGTTTAGATTCAGCGAGGGAGAAACACGTTTCTTCTAAAAGCTGCGTTTTGACATTCCAGAGTGGATGGGAATACAGAGTGTAAAGAGAAATATCTTTGTCTAAAACCAAAACGGAGCTATTTAGCAGAATGTCTGTCAATGTGTGTATTCAACTTCTAGAGATAAACTCACGTGTGTTTGCAGCAGTTCAGAAACCCTTTCTTTGGAGAATGTAGAAACAGTCATTTCCAGCCCTAGAGACGCATATAAGAGTTAGCAGTAAGAATGCGTTTAAAACACAGAAGACCCGCTTCGTACAAACTGATGTGCTGTGTGTTGGTTCCTTTTAGGAAGTTGCATCTATGTTTAGATTCAGCGAGGGAAAAAGACTTTTCTTCTAAAAGCTGCGTTTTGACATTCCAGAGTGGATCGGAGAACAGGCTGTAAAGAGAAATACCTTGCTCTAAAACCAAAACGGAGCTATCTAGCAGAATGGTTGTCAATGTGTGTATTCACCTTCCAGAGTTAAACTCATGTTTGTTTACAGCAGTTCAGAAACGCTTTCTTTGGAGAATGTAGAAACAGTCATTTCCAGCCCTAGAGACGCATATAAGAGTTAGCAGTAAGAATGCGTTTAAAACACAGAAGACCCGCTTCGTACAAACTGATGTGCTTTGTGTTGGTTCCTTTTAGGAAGTTACATCTATGTTTAGATTCAGCGAGGGAGAAACACGTTTCTTCTAAAAGGTGCGTTATGACATTCCAGAGTGGATGGGAATACAGACTGTAAAGAGAAATATCTTTGTCTAAAACCAAAACGGAGCTATCTAGCAGAATGTCTGTCAATGTGTGTATTCAACTTCTAGAGATAAACTCACGTGTGTTTGCAGCAGTTCAGATACCCTTTCTTTGGAGAATGTAGAAACAGTCATTTCCAGCCCTAGAGACGCATATAAGAGTTAGCAGTATGAATGCGTTTAAAACACAGAAGACCCGCTTCGTACAAACTGATGTGCTGTGTGTTGGTTCCTTTTAGGAAGTTGCATCTATGTTTAGATTCAGCGAGGGAAAAAGACTTTTCTTCTAAAAGCTGCGTTTTGATATTCCAGAGTTGAAGGGAGAACAGGCTGTAAAGAGAAATACCTTGCTATAAAACCAAAACGGAACTGTCTAGCAGAATGGTTGTCAATGTGTTTATTCAACTTCCAGAGTTAAACTCATGTGTGTTTGCAGCAGTTCAGAAACCCTTTCTTTGCAGAATGTAGAAACAGTCATTTCCAGCCCTAGAGACGCATATAAGAGTCAGCAGTAAGAATGCGTCTAAAACACAGAAGACCCGCTTCGTACAAACTGATGTGCTGTGTGTTGGTTCCTTTTAGGAAGTTGCATCTATGTTTAGATTCAGCGAGGGAGAAACAAGTTTCTTCTAAAAGCTGCGTTTTGACATTCCAGAGTGGATGGGAGAACAGGCTGTAAAGAGAAATACCTTGCTCTAAAACCAAAACGGAGCTATCTAGCAGAATGGTTGTCAATGTGTGTATTCAACTTCCAGAGTTAAACTCATGTGTGTTTGCAGCAGTTCAGAAACCCTTTCTTTGGAGAATGTAGAAACAGTCATTTCCAGCCCCAGAGACGCATATAGGAGTTAGCAGTAAGAATGCTTTTAAAACACAGAAACCCGCTTCGTACAAACTGATGTGCTGTGTGTTGGTTCCTTTTAGGAAGTTGCATCTATGTTTAGATTCAGCGAGGGAGAAACACGTTTCTTCTAAATGCTGCGTTTTGACATTCCAGAGTGGATGGGAATACAGATTGTAAAGAGAAATATCTTTGTCTAAAACCAAAACGGAGCTATCTAGCAGAATGGTTGTCAATGTGTGTATTCAACTTTTAGTGCAAAATTCACGTGCGTTTGCAGCAGTTCAGAAACCCTTTCTTTGGAGAATGTAGAAACAGTCATTTCCAGCCCTAGAGACGCATATAAGAGTTAGCAGTAAGAATGCGTTTAAAACACAGAAGACCCGCTTCGTACAAACTGATGTGCTGTGTGTTGGTTCCTTTTAGGAAGTTGCATCGATGTTTAGAATCAGCGAAGGAAAAAGACTTTTCTTCTAAAAGCTGCGTTTTGATATTCCAGAGTTGAAGGGAGAACATTCTGTAAAGAGAAATACCTTGCTATAAAACCAAAACGGAACTGTCTAGCAGAATTGTTGTCAATGTGTGTATTCAACTTCCAGAGTTAAACTCATGTTTGTTTACAGCAGTTCAGAAACCCTTTCTTTGGAGAATGTAGAAACAGTCATTTCCAGCCCTAGAGACGCATATAAGAGTTAGCAGTAAGAATGCGTTTAAAACACAGAAGACCCGCTTCGTACAAACTGATGTGCTGTGTGTTGGTTCCTTTTAGGAAGTTACATCTATGTTTAGATTCAGCGAGGGAGAAACACGTTTCTTCTAAAAGCTGTGTTTTGACATTCAAGAGTGGATGGGAATACAGAGTGTAAAGAGATATATCTTTGTCTAAAACCAAAACGGAGCTATTTAGCAGAATGTCTGTCAATGTGTGTATTCAACTTCTAGAGATAAACTCACGTGTGTTTGCAGCAGTTCAGAAACCCTTTCTTTGGAGAATGTAGAAACAGTCATTTCCAGCCCTAGAGACGCATATAAGAGTTAGCAGTAAGAATGCGTTTAAAACACAGAAGACCCGCTTCGTACAAACTGATGTGCTGTGTGTTGGTTCCTTTTAGGAAGTTGCATCTATGTTTAGATTCAGCGAGGGAAAAAGACTTTTCTTCTAAAAGCTGCCTTTTGACATTCCAGAGTGGATGGGAGAACAGGCTGTAAAGAGAAATACCTTGCTCTAAAACCAAAACGGAGCTATCTAGCAGAATGGTTGTCAATGTGTGTATTCAACTTCCAGAGTTAAACTCATGTTTGTTTACAGCAGTTCAGAAACGCTTTCTTTGGAGAATGTAGAAACAGTCATTTCCAGCCCTAGAGACGCATATAAGAGTTAGCAGTAAGAATGCGTTTAAAACACAGAAGACCCGCTTCGTACAAACTGATGTGCTTTGTGTTGGTTCCTTTTAGGAAGTTACATCTATGTTTAGATTCAGCGAGGGAGAAACACGTTTCTTCTAAAAGGTGCGTTATGACATTCCAGAGTGGATGGGAATACAGACTGTAAAGAGAAATATCTTTGTCTAAAACCAAAACGGAGCTATCTAGCAGAATGTCTGTCAATGTGTGTATTCAACTTCTAGAGATAAACTCACGTGTGTTTGCAGCAGTTCAGAAACACTTTCTTTGGAGAATGTAGAAACAGTCATTTCCAGCCCTAGAGACGCTTATAAGAGTTTGCAGTAAGAATGCGTTTAAAACACAGAAGACCCGTTTCGTACAAACTGATGTGCTGTGTGTTGGTTCCTTTTAGGAAGTTGCATCTATGTTTAGATTCAGCGAGGGAAAAAGACTTTTCTTCTAAAAGCTGCGTTTTGACATTCCAGAGTGGATGGAAGAACAGGCTGTAAAGAGAAATACCTTGCTATAAAACCAAAACGGAACTGTCTAGCAGAATGGTTGTCAATGTGTGTATTCAACTTCCATAGTTAAACTCATGTTTGTTTACAGCAGTTCAGAAACCCTTTCTTTGGAGAATGTAGAAACAGTCATTTCCAGCCCTAGAGACGCATATAAGAGTTAGCAGTAAGAATGCGTTTAAAACACAGAAGACCCGCTTCGTACAAACTGATGTGCTGTGTGTTGGTTCCTTTTAGGAAGTTACGTCTATGTTTAGATTGAGCGAGGGAGAAACACGTTTCTTCTAAAAGCTGCGTTTTGACATTCCAGAGTGGATGGGAATACAGAGTGTAAAGAGAAATATCTTTGTCTAAAACCAAAACGGAGCTATCTAGCAGAATGTCTGTCAATGTGTGTATTCAACTTCTAGAGATAAACTCACGTGTGTTTGCAGCAGTTCAGAAACCCTTTCTTTGGAGAATGTAGAAACAGTCATTTCCAGCCCTAGAGACGCATATAAGAGTTAGCAGTAAGAATGCGTTTAAAACACAGAAGACCCGCTTCGTACAAACTGATGTGCTGTGTGTTGGTTCCTTTTAGGAAGTTGCATCTATTTTTAGATTCAGCGAGGGAAAAAGACTTTTCTTCTAAAAGCTGCGTTTTGACATTCCAGAGTGGATCGGAGAACAGGCTGTAAAGAGAAATACCTTGCTCTAAAACCAAAACGGAGCTATCTAGCAGAATGGTTGTCAATGTGTGTATTCAACTTCCAGAGTTAAACTCATGTGTGTTTGCAGCAGTTCTGAAACCCTTTCTTTGGAAAATGTAGAAACAGTCATTTCCAGCCCTAGAAACGCATATAAGAGTTAGCAGTAAGAATGCGTTTAAAACACAGAAGACCCGCTTCGTACAAACTGATGTGCTGTGTGTTGGTTCCTTTTAGGAAGTTACATCTATGTTTAGATTCAGCGAGGGAGAAACACGTTTCTTCTAAAAGCTGCGTTTTGACATTCCAGAGTGGATGGGAATACAGACTGTAAAGAGAAATATCTTTGTCTAAAACCAAAACAGAGCTATCTAGCAGAATGTCTGTCAATGTGTGTATTCAACTTCTAGAGATAAACTCACGTGTGTTTGCAGCAGTTCAGAAACCCTTTCTTTGGAGAATGTAGAAACAGTAATTTCCAGCCCTAGAGACGCATATAAGAGTTAGCAGTAAGAATGCGTTTAAAACACAGAAGACCCGCTTCGTACAAACTGATGTGCTTTGTGTTGGTTCCTTTTAGGAAGTTACATCTATGTTTAGATTCAGCGAGGGAGAAACACGTTTCTTCTAAAAGCTGCGTTTTGACATTCCAGAGTGGATGGGAATACAGACTGTAAAGAGAAATATCTTTGTCTAAACCAAAACGGAGCTATCTAGCAGAATGTCTGTCAATGTGTGTATTCAACTTCTAGAGATAAACTCACGTGTGTTTGCAGCAGTTCAGAAACCCTTTCTTTGGAGAATGTAGAAACAGTCATTTCCAGCCCTAGAGACGCATATAAGAGTTAGCAGTAAGAATGCGTTTAAAACACAGAAGACCCGCTTCGTACAAACTGATGTGCTGTGTGTTGGTTCCTTTTAGGAAGTTGCATCTATGTTTAGATTCAGCGAGGGAAAAAGACTTTTCTTCTAAAAGCTGCCTTTTGACATTCCAGAGTGGATGGGAGAACAGGCTGTAAAGAGAAATACCTTGCTCTAAAACCAAAACGGAGCTATCTAGCAGAATGGTTGTCAATGTGTGTATTCAACTTCCAGAGTTAAACTCATGTTTGTTTACAGCAGTTCAGAAACGCTTTCTTTGGAGAATGTAGAAACAGTCATTTCCAGCCCTAGAGACGCATATAAGAGTTAGCAGTAAGAATGCGTTTAAAACACAGAAGACCCGCTTCGTACAAACTGATGTGCTTTGTGTTGGTTCCTTTTAGGAAGTTACATCTATGTTTAGATTCAGCGAGGGAGAAACACGTTTCTTCTAAAAGGTGCGTTATGACATTCCAGAGTGGATGGGAATACAGACTGTAAAGAGAAATATCTTTGTCTAAAACCAAAACGGAGCTATCTAGCAGAATGTCTGTCAATGTGTGTATTCAACTTCTAGAGATAAACTCACGTGTGTTTGCAGCAGTTCAGAAACACTTTCTTTGGAGAATGTAGAAACAGTCATTTCCAGCCCTAGAGACGCTTATAAGAGTTTGCAGTAAGAATGCGTTTAAAACACAGAAGACCCGTTTCGTACAAACTGATGTGCTGTGTGTTGGTTCCTTTTAGGAAGTTGCATCTATGTTTAGATTCAGCGAGGGAAAAAGACTTTTCTTCTAAAAGCTGCGTTTTGACATTCCAGAGTGGATGGAAGAACAGGCTGTAAAGAGAAATACCTTGCTATAAAACCAAAACGGAACTGTCTAGCAGAATGGTTGTCAATGTGTGTATTCAACTTCCATAGTTAAACTGATGTTTGTTTACAGCAGTTCAGAAACCCTTTCTTTGGAGAATGTAGAAACAGTCATTTCCAGCCCTAGAGACGCATATAAGAGTTAGCAGTAAGAATGCGTTTAAAACACAGAAGACCCGCTTCGTACAAACTGATGTGCTGTGTGTTGGTTCCTTTTAGGAAGTTACATCTATGTTTAGATTGAGCGAGGGAGAAACACGTTTCTTCTAAAAGCTGCGTTTTGACATTCCAGAGTGGATGGGAATACAGAGTGTAAAGAGAAATATCTTTGTCTAAAACCAAAACGGAGCTATCTAGCAGAATGTCTGTCAATGTGTGTATTCAACTTCTAGAGATAAACTCACGTGTGTTTGCAGCAGTTCAGAAACCCTTTCTTTGGAGAATGTAGAAACAGTCATTTCCAGCCCTAGAGACGCATATAAGAGTTAGCAGTAAGAATGCGTTTAAAACACAGAAGACCCGCTTCGTACAAACTGATGTGCTGTGTGTTGGTTCCTTTTAGGAAGTTGCATCTATTTTTAGATTCAGCGAGGGAAAAAGACTTTTCTTCTAAAAGCTGCGTTTTGACATTCCAGAGTGGATCGGAGAACAGGCTGTAAAGAGAAATACCTTGCTCTAAAACCAAAACGGAGCTATCTAGCAGAATGGTTGTCAATGTGTGTATTCAACTTCCAGAGTTAAACTCATGTGTGTTTGCAGCAGTTCTGAAACCCTTTCTTTGGAAAATGTAGAAACAGTCATTTCCAGCCCTAGAAACGCATATAAGAGTTAGCAGTAAGAATGCGTTTAAAACACAGAAGACCCGCTTCGTACAAACTGATGTGCTGTGTGTTGGTTCCTTTTAGGAAGTTACATCTATGTTTAGATTCAGCGAGGGAGAAACACGTTTCTTCTAAAAGCTGCGTTTTGACATTCCAGAGTGGATGGGAATACAGACTGTAAAGAGAAATATCTTTGTCTAAAACCAAAACGGAGCTATCTAGCAGAATGTCTGTCAATGTGTGTATTCAACTTCTAGAGATAAACTCACGTGTGTTTGCAGCAGTTCAGAAACCCTTTCTTTGGAGAATGTAGAAACAGTCATTTCCAGCCCTAGAGACGCATATAAGAGTTAGCAGTAAGAATGCGTTTAAAACACAGAAGACCCGCTTCGTACAAACTGATGTGCTGTGTGTTGGTTCCTTTTAGGAAGTTGCATCTATGTTTAGATTCAGCGAGGGAAAAAGACTTTTCTTCTAAAAGCTGCGTTTTGATATTCCAGAGTTGAAGGGAGAACAGGCTGTAAAGAGAAATACCTTGCTATAAAACCAAAACGGAACTGTCTAGCAGAATGGTTGTCAATGTGTGTATTCAACTTCCAGAGTTAAACTCATGTTTGTTTACAGCAGTTCAGAAACCCTTTCTTTGGAGAACATAGAAACAGTCATTTCCAGCCCTAGAGACGCATATAAGAGTTAGCAGTAAGAATGCGTTTAAAACACAGAAGACCCGCTTCGTACAAACTGATGTGCTTTGTGTTGGTTCCTTTTAGGAAGTTGCATCTCTGTTTAGATTCAGCGAGGGAGAAACACGTTTCTTCTAAAAGGTGCGTTTTGACATTCCAGAGTGGATGGGAGAATAGGCTGTAAAGAGAAATATCTTTGTCAAAAACCAAAACGGAGCTATCTAGCAGAATGTCTGTCAATGTGTGTATTCAACTTCTAGAGATAAACTCACGTGTGTTTGCAGCAGTTCAGAAACCCTTTCTTTGGAGAATGTAGAAACAGTTATTTCCAGCCCTAGAGACGCATATAAGAGTTAGCAGTAAGAATGCGTTTAAAACACAGAAGACCCGCTTCGTACAAACTGATGTGCTGTGTGTTGGTTCCTTTTAGGTAGTTGCATCTATGTTTAGATTCAGCGAGGGAAAAAGACTTTTCTTCTAAAAGCTGCGTTTTGACATTCCAGAGTGGAAGGGAGAATAGGCTGTAAAGAGAAATACCTTGCTCTAAAACCAAAACGGAGCTATCTAGCAGAATGGTTGTCAATGTGTGTATTCAACTTCCAGAGTTAAACTCATGTGTGTTTGCAGCAGTTCTGAAACCCTTTCTTTGGAGAATGTAGAAACAGTCATTTCCAGCCCCAGAGACGCATATAGGACTTAGCAGTAAGAATGCTTTTAAAACACAGAAACCCGCTTCGTACAAACTGATGTGCTGTGTGTTGGTTCCTTTTAGGAAGTTGCATCTATGTTTAGATTCAGCGAGGGAGAAACACGTTTCTTCTAAATGCTGCGTTTTGACATTCCAGAGTAGATGGGAATACAGACTGTAAAGAGAAATATCTTTGTCTAAAACCAAAACGGAGCTATCTAGCAGAATGGTTGTCAATGTGTGTATTCAACTTCTAGAGCTAATCTCACATGTGTTTGCAGCAGTACAGAAACCCTTTCTTTTGAGAATGTAAAAACAGTCATTTCCAGCCCTAGAGACGCATATAAGAGTTAGCAGTAAGAATGCGTTTAAAACACAGAAGACCCGCTTCGTACAAACTGATGTGCTGTGTGTTGGTTCCTTTTAGGAAGTTGCATCTATGTTTAGATTCAGCGAGGGAAAAAGACTTTTCTTCTAAAAGCTGCGTTTTGATATTCCAGAGTTGAAGGGAGAACAGGCTGTAAAGAGAAATACCTTGCTATAAAACCAAAACGGAACTGTCTAGCAGAATGGTTGTCAATGTGTGTATTCAACTTCCAGAGTTAAACTCATGTGTGTTTGCAGCAGTTCAGAAACCCTTTCTTTGGAGAATGTAGAAACAGTCATTTCCAGCCCTACAGACGCTTATAAGAGTTAGCAGTAAGAATGCGCTTAAAACACAGAAGACCCGCTTCGTACAAACTGATGTGCTGTGTGTTGGTTCCTTTTAAGAAGTTGCATCTATGTTTAGATTCAGCGAGGGAAAAAGACTTTTCTTCTAAAAGCTGCGTTTTGATATTCCAGAGTTGAAGGGAGAACAGGCTGTAAAGAGAAATACCTTGCTATAAAACCAAAACGGAACTGTCTAGCAGAATGGTTGTCAATCTGTGTATTCAACTTCCAGAGTTAAACTCATGTTTGTTTACAGCAGTTCAGAAACCCTTTCTTTGGATTATGTAGAAACAGTCATTTCCAGCCCTAGAGACGCATATAAGAGTTAGCAGTAAGAATGCGTTTAAAACACAGAAGACACGCTTCGTACAAACTGATGTGCTGTGTGTTGGTTCCTTTTCGGAAGTTACATCTATGTTTAGATTCAGCGAGGGAGAAACACGTTTCTTCTAAAAGCTGCGTTTTGACATTCCAGAGTGGATGGGAATACAGAGTGTAAAGAGAAATATCTTTGTCTAAAACCAAAACGGAGCTATTTAGCAGAATGTCTGTCAATGTGTGTATTCAACTTCTAGAGATAAACTCACGTGTGTTTGCAGCAGTTCAGAAACCCTTTCTTTGGAGAATGTAGAAACAGTCATTTCCAGCCCTAGAGACGCATATAAGAGTTAGCAGTAAGAATGCGTTTAAAACACAGAAGACCCGCTTCGTACAAACTGATGTGCTGTGTGTTGGTTCCTTTTAGGAAGTTGCATCTATGTTTAGATTCACCGAGGGAAAAAGACTTTTCTTCTAAAAGCTGCGTTTTGATATTCCAGAGTTGAAGGGAGAACAGGCTGTAAAGAGAAATACCTTGCTATAAAACCAAAACGGAACTGTCTAGCAGAATGGTTGTCAATGTGTGTATTCAACTTCCATAGTTAAACTCATGTTTGTTTACAGCAGTTCAGAAACCCTTTCTTTGGAGAATGTAGAAACAGTCATTTCCAGCCCCAGAGACGCATATAGGACTTAGCAGTAAGAATGCTTTTAAAACACAGAAACCCGCTTCGTACAAACTGATGTGCTGTGTGTTGGTTCCTTTTAGGAAGTTGCATCTATGTTTAGATTCAGCGAGGGAGAACCACGTTTCTTCTAAATGCTGCGTTTTGACATTCCAGAGTGGATGGGAATACAGATTGTAAAGAGAAATATCTTTGTCTAAAACCAAAACGGAGCTATCTAGCAGAATGGTTGTCAATGTGTGTATTCAACTTCTAGAGCTAAACTCACGTGCGTTTGCAGCAGTTCAGAAACCCTTTCTTTGGAGAATGTAGAAACAGTCATTTCCAGCCCTAGAGACGCATATAAGAGTTAGCAGTAAGAATGCGTTTAAAACACAGAAGACAAGCTTCGTACAAACTGATGTGCTGTGTGTTGGTTCCTTTTAGGAAGTTGCATCGATGTTTAGAATCAGCGAAGGAAAAAGACTTTTCTTCTAAAAGCTGCGTTTTGATATTCCAGAGTTGAAGGGAGAACAGGCTGTAAAGAGAAATAACTTGCTATGAAACCAAAACGGAACTGTCTAGCAGAATGGTTGTCAATGTGTGTATTCAACTTCCAGAGTTAAACTCATGTTTGTTTACAGCAGTTCAGAAACCCTTTCTTTGGAGAATGTAGAAACAGTCATTTCCAGCCCTAGAGACGCATATAAGAGTTAGCAGTAAGAATGCGTTTAAAACACAGAAGACCCGCTTCGTACAAACTGATGTGCTGTGTGTTGGTTCCTTTTAGGAAGTTACATCTATGTTTAGATTGAGCGAGGGAGAAACACGTTTCTTCTAAAAGCTGCGTTTTGACATTCCAGAGTGGATGGGAATACAGAGTGTAAAGAGAAATATCTTTGTCTAAAACCAAAACGGAGCTATCTAGCAGAATGTCTGTCAATGTGTGTATTCAACTTCTAGAGATAAACTCACGTGTGTTTGCAGCAGTTCAGAAACCCTTTCTTTGGAGAATGTAGAAACAGTCATTTCCAGCCCTAGAGACGCATATAAGAGTTAGCAGTAAGAATGCGTTTAAAACACAGAAGACCCGCTTCGTACAAACTGATGTGCTGTGTGTTGGTTCCTTTTAGGAAGTTGCATCTATGTTTAGATTCAGCGAGGGAAAAAGACTTTTCTTCTAAAAGCTGCGTTTTGATATTCCAGAGGTGAAGGGAGAACAGGCTGTAAAGAGAAATACCTTGCTATAAAACCAAAACGGAACTGTCTAGCAGAATGGTTGTCAATGTGTGTATTCAACTTCCAGAGTTAAACTCATGTTTGTTTACAGCAGTTCAGAAACCCTTTCTTTGGAGAACGTAGAAACAGTCATTTCCAGCCCTAGAGACGCATATAAGAGTTAGCAGTAAGAATGCGTTTAAAACACAGAAGACCCGCTTCGTACAAACTGATGTGCTTTGTGTTGGTTCCTTTTAGGAAGTTACATCTCTGTTTAGATTCAGCGAGGCAGAAACACGTTTCTTCTAAAAGCTGCGTTTTGACATTCCAGAGTGGATGGGAATACAGACTGTAAAGAGAAATATCTTTGTCTAAAACCAAAACGGAGCTATCTAGCAAAATGTCTGTCAATGTGTGTATTCAACTTCTAGAGATAAACTCACGTGTGTTTGCAGCAGTTCAGAAACCCTTTCTTTGGAGAATGTAGAAACAGTCATTTCCAGCCCTAGAGACGCATATAAGAGTTAGCAGTAAGAATGCGTTTAAAACACAGAAGAACCGCTTCGTACAAACTGATGTGCTGTGTGTTGGTTCCTTTTAGGAAGTTGCATCTATGTTTAGATTCAGCGAGGGAGAAACACGTTTCTTCTAAAAGCTGCGTTTTGACATTCCAGAGTGGATGGGAGAATAGGCTGTAAAGAGAAATATCTTTGTCTAAAACCAAAACGGAGCTATCTAGCAGAATGTCTGTCAATGTGTGTATTCAACTTCTAGAGATAAACTCACGTGTGTTTGCAGCAGTTCAGAAACCCTTTCTTTGGAGAATGTAGAAACAGTTATTTCCAGCCCTAGAGACGCATATAAGAGTTAGCAGTAAGAATGCGTTTAAAACACAGAAGACCCGCTTCGTACAAACTGATGTGCTGTGTGTTGGTTCCTTTTAGGTAGTTGCATCTATGTTTAGATTCAGCGAGGGAAAAAGACTTTTATTCTAAAAGCTGCGTTTTGACATTCCAGAGTGGAAGGGAGAATAGGCTGTAAATAGAAATACCTTGCTCTAAAACCAAAACGGAGCTATCTAGCAGAATGGTTGTCAATGTGTGTATTCAACTTCCAGAGTTAAACTCATGTGTGTTTGCAGCAGTTCAGAAACCCTTTCTTTGGAGAATGTAGAAACAGTCATTTCCAGCCCCAGAGACGCATATAGGACTTAGCAGTAAGAATGCTTTTAAAACACAGAAACCCGCTTCGTACAAACTGATGTGCTGTGTGTTGGTTCCTTTTAGGAAGTTGCATCTATGTTTAGATTCAGCGAGGGAGAAACACGTTTCTTCTAAAAGGTGCGTTATGACATTCCAGAGTGGATGGGAATACAGACTGTAAAGAGAAATATCTTTGTCTAAAACCAAAACGGAGCTATCTAGCAGAATGTCTGTCAATGTGTGTATTCAACTTCTAGAGATAAACTCACGTGTGTTTGCAGCAGTTCAGATACCCTTTCTTTGGAGAATGTAGAAACAGTCATTTCCAGCCCTAGAGACGCATATAAGAGTTAGCAGTATGAATGCGTTTAAAACACAGAAGACCCGCTTCGTACAAACTGATGTGCTGTGTGTTGGTTCCTTTTAGGAAGTTGCATCTATGTTTAGATTCAGCGAGGGAAAAAGACTTTTCTTCTAAAAGCTGCGTTTTGATATTCCAGAGTTGAAGGGAGAACAGGCTGTAAAGAGAAATACCTTGCTATAAAACCAAAACGGAACTGTCTAGCAGAATGGTTGTCAATGTGTTTATTCAACTTCCAGAGTTAAACTCATGTGTGTTTGCAGCAGTTCAGAAACCCTTTCTTTGCAGAATGTAGAAACAGTCATTTCCAGCCCTAGAGACGCATATAAGAGTCAGCAGTAAGAATGCGTCTAAAACACAGAAGACCCGCTTCGTACAAACTGATGTGCTGTGTGTTGGTTCCTTTTAGGAAGTTGCATCTATGTTTAGATTCAGCGAGGGAGAAACACGTTTCTTCTAAAAGCTGCGTTTTGACATTCCAGAGTGGATGGGAGAACAGGCTGTAAAGAGAAATACCTTGCTCTAAAACCAAAACGGAGCTATCTAGCAGAATGGTTGTCAATGTGTGTATTCAACTTCCAGAGTTAAACTCATGTGTGTTTGCAGCAGTTCAGAAACCCTTTCTTTGGAGAATGTAGAAACAGTCATTTCCAGCCCCAGAGACGCATATAGGAGTTAGCAGTAAGAATGCTTTTAAAACACAGAAACCCGCTTCGTACAAACTGATGTGCTGTGTGTTGGTTCCTTTTAGGAAGTTGCATCTATGTTTAGATTCAGCGAGGGAGAAACACGTTTCTTCTAAATGCTGCGTTTTGACATTCCAGAGTGGATGGGAATACAGATTGTAAAGAGAAATATCTTTGTCTAAAACCAAAACGGAGCTATCTAGCAGAATGGTTGTCAATGTGTGTATTCAACTTCTAGAGCTAAATTCACGTGCGTTTGCAGCAGTTCAGAAACCCTTTCTTTGGAGAATGTAGAAACAGTCATTTCCAGCCCTAGAGACGCATATAAGAGTTAGCAGTAAGAATGCGTTTAAAACACAGAAGACCCGCTTCGTACAAACTGATGTGCTGTGTGTTGGTTCCTTTTAGGAAGTTGCATCGATGTTTAGAATCAGCGAAGGAAAAAGACTTTTCTTCTAAAAGCTGCGTTTTGATATTCCAGAGTTGAAGGGAGAACATTCTGTAAAGAGAAATACCTTGCTATAAAACCAAAACGGAACTGTCTAGCAGAATTGTTGTCAATGTGTGTATTCAACTTCCAGAGTTAAACTCATGTTTGTTTACAGCAGTTCAGAAACGCTTTCTTTGGAGAATGTAGAAACAGTCATTTCCAGCCCTAGAGACGCATATAAGATTTAGCAGTAAGAATGCGTTTAAAACACAGAAGACCCGCTTCGTACAAACTGATGTGCTTTGTGTTGGTTCCTTTTAGGAAGTTACATCTATGTTTAGATTCAGCGAGGGAGAAACACGTTTCTTCTAAAAGGTGCGTTATGACATTCCAGAGTGGATGGGAATACAGACTGTAAAGAGAAATATCTTTGTCTAAAACCAAAACGGAGCTATCTAGCAGAATGTCTGTCAATGTGTGTATTCAACTTCTAGAGATAAACTCACGTGTGTTTGCAGCAGTTCAGAAACACTTTCTTTGGAGAATGTAGAAACAGTCATTTCCAGCCCTAGAGACGCTTATAAGAGTTAGCAGTAAGAATGCGTTTAAAACACAGAAGACCCGTTTCGTACAAACTGATGTGCTGTGTGTTGGTTCCTTTTAGGAAGTTGCATCTATGTTTAGATTCAGCGAGGGAAAAAGACTTTTCTTCTAAAAGCTGCGTTTTGACATTCCAGAGTGGATGGAAGAACAGGCTGTAAAGAGAAATACCTTGCTATAAAACCAAAACGGAACTGTCTAGCAGAATGGTTGTCAATGTGTGTATTCAACTTCCATAGTTAAACTCATGTTTGTTTACAGCAGTTCAGAAACCCTTTCTTTGGAGAATGTAGAAACAGTCATTTCCAGCCCTAGAGACGCATATAAGAGTTAGCAGTAAGAATGCGTTTAAAACACAGAAGACCCGCTTCGTACAAACTGATGTGCTGTGTGTTGGTTCCTTTTAGGAAGTTACATCTATGTTTAGATTGAGCGAGGGAGAAACACGTTTCTTCTAAAAGCTGCGTTTTGACATTCCAGAGTGGATGGGAATACAGAGTGTAAAGAGAAATATCTTTGTCTAAAACCAAAACGGAGCTATCTAGCAGAATGTCTGTCAATGTGTGTATTCAACTTCTAGAGATAAACTCACGTGTGTTTGCAGCAGTTCAGAAACCCTTTCTTTGGAGAATGTAGAAACAGTCATTTCCAGCCCTAGAGACGCATATAAGAGTTAGCAGTAAGAATGCGTTTAAAACACAGAAGACCCGCTTCGTACAAACTGATGTGCTGTGTGTTGGTTCCTTTTAGGAAGTTGCAACTATTTTTAGATTCAGCGAGGGAAAAAGACTTTTCTTCTAAAAGCTGCGTTTTGACATTCCAGAGTGGATCGGAGAACAGGCTGTAAAGAGAAATACCTTGCTCTAAAACCAAAACGGAGCTATCTAGCAGAATGGTTGTCAATGTGTGTATTCAACTTCCAGAGTTAAACTCATGTGTGTTTGCAGCAGTTCTGAAACCCTTTCTTTGGAAAATGTAGAAACAGTCATTTCCAGCCCTAGAAACGCATATAAGAGTTAGCAGTAAGAATGCGTTTAAAACACAGAAGACCCGCTTCGTACAAACTGATGTGCTGTGTGTTGGTTCCTTTTAGGAAGTTACATCTATGTTTAGATTCAGCGAGGGAGAAACACGTTTCTTCTAAAAGCTGCGTTTTGACATTCCAGAGTGGATGGGAGAATAGGCTGTAAAGAGAAATATCTTTGTCAAAAACCAAAACGGAGCTATCTAGCAGAATGTCTGTCAATGTGTGTATTCAACTTCTAGAGATAAACTCACGTGTGTTTGCAGCAGTTCAGAAACCCTTTCTTTGGAGAATGTAGAAACAGTTATTTCCAGCCCTAGAGACGCATATAAGAGTTAGCAGTAAGAATGCGTTTAAAACACAGAAGACCCGCTTCGTACAAACTGATGTGCTGTGTGTTGGTTCCTTTTAGGTAGTTGCATCTATGTTTAGATTCAGCGAGGGAAAAAGACTTTTCTTCTAAAAGCTGCGTTTTGACATTCCAGAGTGGAAGGGAGAATAGGCTGTAAAGAGAAATACCTTGCTCTAAAACCAAAACGGAGCTATCTAGCAGAATGGTTGTCAATGTGTGTATTCAACTTCCAGAGTTAAACTCATGTGTGTTTGCAGCAGTTCAGAAACCCTTTCTTTGGAGAATGTAGAAACAGTCATTTCCAGCCCCAGAGACGCATATAGGACTTAGCAGTAAGAATGCTTTTAAAACACAGAAACCCGCTTCGTACAAACTGATGTGCTGTGTGTTGGTTCCTTTTAGGAAGTTGCATCTATGTTTAGATTCAGCGAGGGAGAAACACGTTTCTTCTAAATGCTGCGTTTTGACATTCCAGAGTGGATGGGAATACAGACTGTAAAGAGAAATATCTTTGTCTAAAACCAAAACGGAGCTATCTAGCAGAATGGTTGTCAATGTGTGTATTCAACTTCTAGAGCTAATCTCACATGTGTTTGCAGCAGTTCAGAAACCCTTTCTTTTGAGAATGTAAAAACAGTCATTTCCAGCCCTAGAGACGCATATAAGAGTTAGCAGTAAGAATGCGTTTAAAACACAGAAGACCCGCTTCGTACAAACTGATGTGCTGTGTGTTGGTTCCTTTTAGGAAGTTGCATCTATGTTTAGATTCAGCGAGGGAAAAAGACTTTTCTTCTAAAAGCTGCGTTTTGATATTCCAGAGTTGAAGGGAGAACAGGCTGTAAAGAGAAATACCTTGCTATAAAACCAAAACGGAACTGTCTAGCAGAATGGTTGTCAATGTGTGTATTCAACTTCCAGAGTTAAACTCATGTGTGTTTGCAGCAGTTCAGAAACCCTTTCTTTGGAGAATGTAGAAACAGTCATTTCCAGCCCTACAGACGCTTATAAGAGTTAGCAGTAAGAATGCGCTTAAAACACAGAAGACCCGCTTCGTACAAACTGATGTGCTGTGTGTTGGTTCCTTTTAAGAAGTTGCATCTATGTTTAGATTCAGCGAGGGAAAAAGACTTTTCTTCTAAAAGCTGCGTTTTGATATTCCAGAGTTGAAGGGAGAACAGGCTGTAAAGAGAAATACCTTGCTATAAAACCAAAACGGAACTGTCTAGCAGAATGGTTGTCAATGTGTGTATTCAACTTCCAGAGTTAAACTCATGTTTGTTTACAGCAGTTCAGAAACCCTTTCTTTGGATTATGTAGAAACAGTCATTTCCAGCCCTAGAGACGCATATAAGAGTTAGCAGTAAGAATGCGTTTAAAACACAGAAGACACGCTTCGTACAAACTGATGTGCTGTGTGTTGGTTCCTTTTAGGAAGTTACATCTATGTTTAGATTCAGCGAGGGAGAAACACGTTTCTTCTAAAAGCTGCGTTTTGACATTCCAGAGTGGATGGGAATACAGAGTGTAAAGAGAAATATCTTTGTCTAAAACCAAAACGGAGCTATTTAGCAGAATGTCTGTCAATGTGTGTATTCAACTTCTAGAGATAAACTCACGTGTGTTTGCAGCAGTTCAAAAACCCTTTCTTTGGAGAATGTAGAAACAGTCATTTCCAGCCCTAGAGACGCATATAAGAGTTAGCAGTAAGAATGCGTTTAAAACACAGAAGACCCGCTTCGTACAAACTGATGTGCTGTGTGTTGGTTCCTTTTAGGAAGTTGCATCTATGTTTAGATTCACCGAGGGAAAAAGACTTTTCTTCTAAAAGCTGCGTTTTGATATTCCAGAGTTGAAGGGAGAACAGGCTGTAAAGAGAAATACCTTGCTATAAAACCAAAACGGAACTGTCTAGCAGAATGGTTGTCAATGTGTGTATTCAACTTCCATAGTTAAACTCATGTTTGTTTACAGCAGTTCAGAAACCCTTTTTTTGGAGAATGTAGAAACAGTCATTTCCAGCCCCAGAGACGCATATAGGACTTAGCAGTAAGAATGCTTTTAAAACACAGAAACCCGCTTCGTACAAACTGATGTGCTGTGTGTTGGTTCCTTTTAGGAAGTTGCATCTATGTTTAGATTCAGCGAGGGAGAAACACGTTTCTTCTAAATGCTGCGTTTTGACATTCCAGAGTGGATGGGAATACAGATTGTAAAGAGAAATATCTTTGTCTAAAACCAAAACGGAGCTATCTAGCAGAATGGTTGTCAATGTGTGTATTCAACTTCTAGAGCTAAACTCACGTGCGTTTGCAGCAGTTCAGAAACCCTTTCTTTGGAGAATGTAGAAACAGTCATTTCCAGCCCTAGAGACGCATATAAGAGTTAGTAGTAAGAATGCGTTTAAAACACAGAAGACAAGCTTCGTACAAACTGATGTGCTGTGTGTTGGTTCCTTTTAGGAAGTTGCATCGATGTTTAGAATCAGCGAAGGAAAAAGACTTTTCTTCTAAAAGCTGCGTTTTGATATTCCAGAGTTGAAGGGAGAACAGGCTGTAAAGAGAAATAACTTGCTATGAAACCAAAACGGAACTGTCTAGCAGAATGGTTGTCAATGTGTGTATTCAACTTCCAGAGTTAAACTCATGTTTGTTTACAGCAGTTCAGAAACCCTTTCTTTGGAGAATGTAGAAACAGTCATTTCCAGCCCTAGAGACGCATATAAGAGTTAGCAGTAAGAATGCGTTTAAAACACAGAAGACCCGCTTCGTACAAACTGATGTGCTGTGTGTTGGTTCCTTTTAGGTAGTTGCATCTATGTTTAGATTCAGCGAGGGAAAAAGACTTTTCTTCTAAAAGCTGCGTTTTGACATTCCAGAGTGGAAGGGAGAATAGGCTGTAAAGAGAAATACCTTGCTCTAAAACCAAAACGGAGCTATCTAGCAGAATGGTTGTCAATGTGTGTATTCAACTTCCAGAGTTAAACTCATGTGTGTTTGCAGCAGTTCAGAAACCCTTTCTTTGGAGAATGTAGAAACAGTCATTTCCAGCCCCAGAGACGCATATAGGACTTAGCAGTAAGAATGCTTTTAAAACACAGAAACCCGCTTCGTACAAACTGATGTGCTGTGTGTTGGTTCCTTTTAGGAAGTTGCATCTATGTTTAGATTCAGCGAGGGAGAAACACGTTTCTTCTAAAAGGTGCGTTATGACATTCCAGAGTGGATGGGAATACAGACTGTAAAGAGAAATATCTTTGTCTAAAACCAAAACGGAGCTATCTAGCAGAATGTCTGTCAATGTGTGTATTCAACTTCTAGAGATAAACTCACGTGTGTTTGCAGCAGTTCAGATACCCTTTCTTTGGAGAATGTAGAAACAGTCATTTCCAGCCCTAGAGACGCATATAAGAGTTAGCAGTATGAATGCGTTTAAAACACAGAAGACCCGCTTCGTACAAACTGATGTGCTGTGTGTTGGTTCCTTTTAGGAAGTTGCATCTATGTTTAGATTCAGCGAGGGAAAAAGACTTTTCTTCTAAAAGCTGCGTTTTGATATTCCAGAGTTGAAGGGAGAACAGGCTGTAAAGAGAAATACCTTGCTATAAAACCAAAACGGAACTGTCTAGCAGAATGGTTGTCAATGTGTTTATTCAACTTCCAGAGTTAAACACATGTGTGTTTGCAGCAGTTCAGAAACCCTTTCTTTGCAGAATGTAGAAACAGTCATTTCCAGCCCTAGAGACGCATATAAGAGTCAGCAGTAAGAATGCGTCTAAAACACAGAAGACCCGCTTCGTACAAACTGATGTGCTGTGTGTTGGTTCCTTTTAGGAAGTTGCATCTATGTTTAGATTCAGCGAGGGAGAAACACGTTTCTTCTAAAAGCTGCGTTTTGACATTCCAGAGTGGATGGGAGAACAGGCTGTAAAGAGAAATACCTTGCTCTAAAACCAAAACGGAGCTATCTAGCAGAATGGTTGTCAATGTGTGTATTCAACTTCCAGAGTTAAACTCATGTGTGTTTGCAGCAGTTCAGAAACCCTTTCTTTGGAGAATGTAGAAACAGTCATTTCCAGCCCCAGAGACGCATATAGGACTTAGCAGTAAGAATGCTTTTAAAACACAGAAACCCGCTTCGTACAAACTGATGTGCTGTGTGTTGGTTCCTTTTAGGAAGTTGCATCTATGTTTAGATTCAGCGAGGGAGAAACACGTTTCTTCTAAATGCTGCGTTTTGACATTCCAGAGTGGATGGGAATACAGATTGTAAAGAGAAATATCTTTGTCTAAAACCAAAACGGAGCTATCTAGCAGAATGGTTGTCAATGTGTGTATTCAACTTCTAGAGCTAAATTCACGTGCGTTTGCAGCAGTTCAGAAACCCTTTCTTTGGAGAATGTAGAAACAGTCATTTCCAGCCCTAGAGACGCATATAAGAGTTAGCAGTAAGAATGCGTTTAAAACACAGAAGACCCGCTTCGTACAAACTGATGTGCTGTGTGTTGGTTCCTTTTAGGAAGTTGCATCGATGTTTAGAATCAGCGAAGGAAAAAGACTTTTCTTCTAAAAGCTGCGTTTTGATATTCCAGAGTTGAAGGGAGAACATTCTGTAAAGAGAAATACCTTGCTATAAAACCAAAACGGAACTGTCTAGCAGAATTGTTGTCAATGTGTGTATTCAACTTCCAGAGTTAAACTCATGTTTGTTTACAGCAGTTCAGAAACCCTTTCTTTGGAGAATGTAGAAACAGTCATTTCCAGCCCTAGAGACGCATATAAGAGTTAGCAGTAAGAATGCGTTTAAAACACAGAAGACCCGCTTCGTACAAACTGATGTGCTGTGTGTTGGTTCCTTTTAGGAAGTTGCATCTATTTTTAGATTCAGCGAGGGAAAAAGACTTTTCTTCTAAAAGCTGCGTTTTGACATTCCAGAGTGGATCGGAGAACAGGCTGTAAAGAGAAATACCTTGCTCTAAAACCAAAACGGAGCTATCTAGCAGAATGGTTGTCAATGTGTATTCAACTTCCAGAGTTAAACTCATGTGTGTTTGCAGCAGTTCTGAAAGCCTTTCTTTGGAAAATGTAGAAACAGTCATTTCCAGCCCTAGAAACGCATATAAGAGTTAGCAGTAAGAATGCGTTTAAAACACAGAAGACCCGCTTCGTACAAACTGATGTGCTGTGTGTTGGTTCCTTTTAGGAGGTTACATCTATGTTTAGATTCAGCGAGGGAGAAACACGTTTCTTCTAAAAGCTGCGTTTTGACATTCCAGAGTGGATGGGAATACAGACTGTAAAGAGAAATATCTTTGTCTAAAACCAAAACGGAGCTATCTAGCAGAATGTCTGTCAATGTGTGTATTCAACTTCTAGAGATAAACTCACGTGTGTTTGCAGCAGTTCAGAAACCCTTTCTTTGGAGAATGTAGAAACAGTCATTTCCAGCCCTAGAGACGCATATAAGAGTTAGCAGTAAGAATGCGTTTAAAACACAGAAGACCCGCTTCGTACAAACTGATGTGCTGTGTGTTGGTTCCTTTTAGGAAGTTGCATCTATGTTTAGATTCAGCGAGGGAAAAAGACTTTTCTTCTAAAAGCTGCGTTTTGATATTCCAGAGTTGAAGGGAGAACAGGCTGTAAAGAGAAATACCTTGCTATAAAACCAAAACAGAACTGTCTAGCAGAATGGTTGTCAATGTGTGTATTCAACTTCCAGAGTTAAACTCATGTTTGTTTACAGCAGTTCAGAAACCCTTTCTTTGGAGAACGTAGAAACAGTCATTTCCAGCCCTAGAGACGCATATAAGAGTTAGCAGTAAGAATGCGTTTAAAACACAGAAGACCCGCTTCGTACAAACTGATGTGCTTTGTGTTGGTTCCTTTTAGGAAGTTGCATCTCTGTTTAGATTCAGCGAGGGAGAAACACGTTTCTTCTAAAAGCTGCGTTTTGACATTCCAGAGTGGATGGGAGAATAGGCTGTAAAGAGAAATATCTTTGTCAAAAACCAAAACGGAGCTATCTAGCAGAATGTCTGTCAATGTGTGTATTCAACTTCTAGAGATAAACTCACGTGTGTTTGCAGCAGTTCAGAAACCCTTTCTTTGGAGAATGTAGAAACAGTTATTTCCAGCCCTAGAGACGCATATAAGAGTTAGCAGTAAGAATGCGTTTAAAACACAGAAGACCCGCTTCGTACAAACTGATGTGCTGTGTGTTGGTTCCTTTTAGGTAGTTGCATCTATGTTTAGATTCAGCGAGGGAAAAAGACTTTTCTTCTAAAAGCTGCGTTTTGACATTCCAGAGTGGAAGAAAGAATAGGCTGTAAAGAGAAATACCTTGCTCTAAAACCAAAACGGAGCTATCTAGCAGAATGGTTGTCAATGTGTGTATTCAACTTCCAGAGTTAAACTCACGTGTGTTTGCAGCAGTTCAGAAACCCTTTCTTTGGAGAATGTAGAAACAGTCATTTCCAGCCCCAGAGACGCATATAAGACTTAGCAGTAAGAATGCTTTTAAAACACAGAAACCCGCTTCGTACAAACTGATGTGCTGTGTGTTGGTTCCTTTTAGGAAGTTGCATCTATGTTTAGATTCAGCGAGGGAGAAACACGTTTCTTCTAAATGCTGCGTTTTGACATTCCAGAGTGGATGGGAATACAGACTGTAAAGAGAAATATCTTTGTCTAAAACCAAAACGGAGCTATCTAGCAGAATGGTTGTCAATGTGTGTATTCAACTTCTAGAGCTAATCTCACATGTGTTTGCAGCAGTTCAGAAACCCTTTCTTTTGAGAATGTAAAAACAGTCATTTCCAGCCCTAGAGACGCATGTAAGAGTTAGCAGTAAGAATGCGTTTAAAACACAGAAGACCCGCTTCGTACAAACTGATGTGCTGTGTGTTGGTTCCTTTTAGGAAGTTGCATCTATGTTTAGATTCAGCGAGGGAAAAAGACTTTTCTTCTAAAAGCTGCGTTTTGATATTCCAGAGTTGAAGGGAGAACAGGCTGTAAAGAGAAATACCTTGCTATAAAACCAAAACGGAACTGTCTAGCAGAATGGTTGTCAATGTGTGTATTCAACTTCCAGAGTTAAACTCATGTGTGTTTGCAGCAGTTCAGAAACCCTTTCTTTGGAGAATGTAGAAACAGTCATTTCCAGCCCTACAGACGCTTATAAGAGTTAGCAGTAAGAATGCGCTTAAAACACAGAAGACCCGCTTCGTACAAACTGATGTGCTGTGTGTTGGTTCCTTTTAAGAAGTTGCATCTATGTTTAGATTCAGCGAGGGAAAAAGACTTTTCTTCTAAAAGCTGCGTTTTGATATTCCAGAGTTGAAGGGAGAACAGGCTGTAAAGAGAAATACCTTGCTATAAAACCAAAACGGAACTGTCTAGCAGAATGGTTGTCAATGTGTGTATTCAACTTCCAGAGTTAAACTCATGTTTGTTTACAGCAGTTCAGAAACCCTTTCTTTGGATTATGTAGAAACAGTCATTTCCAGCCCTAGAGACGCATATAAGAGTTAGCAGTAAGAATGCGTTTAAAACACAGAAGACACGCTTCGTACAAACTGATGTGCTGTGTGTTGGTTCCTTTTAGGAAGTTACATCTATGTTTAGATTCAGCGAGGGAGAAACACGTTTCTTCTAAAAGCTGCGTTTTGACATTCCAGAGTGGATGGGAATACAGAGTGTAAAGAGAAATATCTTTGTCTAAAACCAAAACGGAGCTATTTAGCAGAATGTCTGTCAATGTGTGTATTCAACTTCTAGAGATAAACTCACGTGTGTTTGCAGCAGTTCAGAAACCCTTTCTTTGGAGAATGTAGAAACAGTCATTTCCAGCCCTAGAGACGCATATAAGAGTTAGCAGTAAGAATGCGTTTAAAACACAGAAGACCCGCTTCGTACAAACTGATGTGCTGTGTGTTGGTTCCTTTTAGGAAGTTGCATCTATGTTTAGATTCAGCGAGGGAAAAAGACTTTTCTTCTAAAAGCTGCGTTTTGATATTCCAGAGTTGAAGGGAGAACAGGCTGTAAAGAGAAATACCTTGCTATAAAACCAAAACGGAACTGTCTAGCAGAATGGTTGTCAATGTGTGTATTCAACTTCCATAGTTAAACTCATGTTTGTTTACAGCAGTTCAGAAACCCTTTCTTTGGAGAATGTAGAAACAGTCATTTCCAGCCCCAGAGACGCATATAGGACTTAGCAGTAAGAATGCTTTTAAAACACAGAAACCCGCTTCGTACAAACTGATGTGCTGTGTGTTGGTTCCTTTTAGGAAGTTGCATCTATGTTTAGATTCAGCGAGGGAGAAACACGTTTCTTCTAAATGCTGCGTTTTGACATTCCAGAGTGGATGGGAATACAGATTGTAAAGAGAAATATCTTTGTCTAAAACCAAAACGGAGCTATCTAGCAGAATGGTTGTCAATGTGTGTATTCAACTTCTAGAGCTAAACTCACGTGCGTTTGCAGCGGTTCAGAAACCCTTTCTTTGGAGAATGTAGAAACAGTCATTTCCAGCCCTAGAGACGCATATAAGAGTTAGCAGTAAGAATGCGTTTAAAACACAGAAGACAAGCTTCGTACAAACTGATGTGCTGTGTGTTGGTTCCTTTTAGGAAGTTGCATCGATGTTTAGAATCAGCGAAGGAAAAAGACTTTTCTTCTAAAAGCTGCGTTTTGATATTCCAGAGTTGAAGGGAGAACAGGCTGTAAAGAGAAATAACTTGCTATGAAACCAAAACGGAACTGTCTAGCAGAATGGTTGTCAATGTGTGTATTCAACTTCCAGAGTTAAACTCATGTTTGTTTACAGCAGTTCAGAAACCCTTTCTTTGGAGAATGTAGAAACAGTCATTTCCAGCCCCAGAGACGCATATAGGAGTTAGCAGTAAGAATGCTTTTAAAACACAGAAACCCGCTTCGTACAAACTGATGTGCTGTGTGTTGGTTCCTTTTAGGAAGTTGCATCTATGTTTAGATTCAGCGAGGGAGAAACACGTTTCTTCTAAATGCTGTGTTTTGACATTCCAGAGTGGATGGGAATACAGATTGTAAAGAGAAATATCTTTGTCTAAAACCAAAACGGAGCTATCTAGCAGAATGGTTGTCAATGTGTGTATTCAACTTCTAGAGCTAAATTCACGTGCGTTTGCAGCAGTTCAGAAACCCTTTCTTTGGAGAATGTAGAAACAGTCATTTCCAGCCCTAGAGACGCATATAAGAGTTAGCAGTAAGAATGCATTTAAAACACAGAAGACCCGCTTCGTACAAACTGATGTGCTGTGTGTTGGTTCCTTTTAGGAAGTTGCATCGATGTTTAGAATCAGCGAAGGAAAAAGACTTTTCTTCTAAAAGCTGCGTTTTGATATTCCAGAGTTGAAGGGAGAACATTCTGTAAAGAGAAATACCTTGCTATAAAACCAAAACGGAACTGTCTAGCAGAATTGTTGTCAATGTGTGTATTCAACTTCCAGAGTTAAACTCATGTTTGTTTACAGCAGTTCAGAAACCCTTTCTTTGGAGAATGTAGAAACAGTCATTTCCAGCCCTAGAGACGCATATAAGAGTTAGCAGTAAGAATGCGTTTAAAACACAGAAGACCCGCTTCGTACAAACTGATGTGCTGTGTGTTGGTTCCTTTTAGGAAGTTACATCTATGTTTAGATTCAGCGAGGGAGAAACACGTTTCTTCTAAAAGCTGTGTTTTGACATTCAAGAGTGGATGGGAATACAGAGTGTAAAGAGATATATCTTTGTCTAAAACCAAAACGGAGCTATTTAGCAGAATGTCTGTCAATGTGTGTATTCAACTTCTAGAGATAAACTCACGTGTGTTTGCAGCAGTTCAGAAACCCTTTCTTTGGAGAATGTAGAAACAGTCATTTCCAGCCCTAGAGACGCATATAAGAGTTAGCAGTAAGAATGCGTTTAAAACACAGAAGACCCGCTTCGTACAAACTGATGTGCTTTGTGTTGGTTCCTTTTAGGAAGTTACATCTATGTTTAGATTCAGCGAGGGAGAAACACGTTTCTTCTAAAAGCTGCGTTTTGACATTCCAGAGTGGATGGGAATACAGACTGTAAAGAGAAATATCTTTGTCTAAAACCAAAACGGAGCTATCTAGCAGAATGTCTGTCAATGTGTGTATTCAACTTCTAGAGATAAACTCACGTGTGTTTGCAGCAGTTCAGAAACCCTTTCTTTGGAGAATGTAGAAACAGTCATTTCCAGCCCTAGAGACGCATATAAGAGTTAGCAGTAAGAATGCGTTTAAAACACAGAAGACCCGCTTCGTACAAACTGATGTGCTGTGTGTTGGTTCCTTTTAGGAAGTTGCATCTATGTTTAGATTCAGCGAGGGAAAAAGACTTTTCTTCTAAAAGCTGCCTTTTGACATTCCAGAGTGGATGGGAGAACAGGCTGTAAAGAGAAATACCTTGCTCTAAAACCAAAACGGAGCTATCTAGCAGAATGGTTGTCAATGTGTGTATTCAACTTCCAGAGTTAAACTCATGTTTGTTTACAGCAGTTCAGAAACGCTTTCTTTGGAGAATGTAGAAACAGTCATTTCCAGCCCTAGAGACCCATATAAGATTTAGCAGTAAGAATGCGTTTAAAACACAGAAGACCCGCTTCGTACAAACTGATGTGCTTTGTGTTGGTTCCTTTTAGGAAGTTACATCTATGTTTAGATTCAGCGAGGGAGAAACACGTTTCTTCTAAAAGGTGCGTTATGACATTCCAGAGTGGATGGGAATACAGACTGTAAAGAGAAATATCTTTGTCTAAAACCAAAACGGAGCTATCTAGCAGAATGTCTGTCAATGTGTGTATTCAACTTCTAGAGATAAACTCACGTGTGTTTGCAGCAGTTCAGAAACACTTTCTTTGGAGAATGTAGAAACAGTCATTTCCAGCCCTAGAGACGCTTATAAGAGTTAGCAGTAAGAATGCGTTTAAAACACAGAAGACCCGTTTCGTACAAACTGATGTGCTGTGTGTTGGTTCCTTTTAGGAAGTTGCATCTATGTTTAGATTCAGCGAGGGAAAAAGACTTTTCTTCTAAAAGCTGCGTTTTGACATTCCAGAGTGGATGGAAGAACAGGCTGTAAAGAGAAATACCTTGCTATAAAACCAAAACGGAACTGTCTAGCAGAATGGTTGTCAATGTGTGTATTCAACTTCCATAGTTAAACTCATGTTTGTTTACAGCAGTTCAGAAACCCTTTCTTTGGAGAATGTAGAAACAGTCATTTCCAGCCCTAGAGACGCATATAAGAGTTAGCAGTAATAATGCGTTTAAAACACAGAAGACCCGCTTCGTACAAACTGATGTGCTGTGTGTTGGTTCCTTTTAGGAAGTTACATCTATGTTTAGATTGAGCGAGGGAGAAACACGTTTCTTCTAAAAGCTGCGTTTTGACATTCCAGAGTGGACGGGAATACAGAGTGTAAAGAGAAATATCTTTGTCTAAAACCAAAACGGAGCTATCTAGCAGAATGTCTGTCAATGTGTGTATTCAACTTCTAGAGATAAACTCACGTGTGTTTGCAGCAGTTCAGAAACCCTTTCTTTGGAGAATGTAGAAACAGTCATTTCCAGCCCTAGAGACGCATATAAGAGTTAGCAGTAAGAATGCGTTTAAAACACAGAAGACCCGCTTCGTACAAACTGATGTGCTGTGTGTTGGTTCCTTTTAGGAAGTTGCATCTATTTTTAGATTCAGCGAGGGAAAAAGACTTTTCTTCTAAAAGCTGCGTTTTGACATTCCAGAGTGGATCGGAGAACAGGCTGTAAAGAGAAATACCTTGCTCTAAAACCAAAACGGAGCTATCTAGCAGAATGGTTGTCAATGTGTGTATTCAACTTCCAGAGTTAAACTCATGTGTGTTTGCAGCAGTTCAGAAACCCTTTCTTTGGAGAATGTAGAAACAGTCATTTCCAGCCCTACAGACGCTTATAAGAGTTAGCAGTAAGAATGCGCTTAAAACACAGAAGACCCGCTTCGTACAAACTGATGTGCTGTGTGTTGGTTCCTTTTAAGAAGTTGCATCTATGTTTAGATTCAGCGAGGGAAAAAGACTTTTCTTCTAAAAGCTGCGTTTTGATATTCCAGAGTTGAAGGGAGAACAGGCTGTAAAGAGAAATACCTTGCTATAAAACCAAAACGGAACTGTCTAGCAGAATGGTTGTCAATGTGTGTATTCAACTTCCAGAGTTAAACTCATGTTTGTTTACAGCAGTTCAGAAACCCTTTCTTTGGATTATGTAGAAACAGTCATTTCCAGCCCTAGAGACGCATATAAGAGTTAGCAGTAAGAATGCGTTTAAAACACAGAAGACCCGCTTCGTACAAACTGATGTGCTGTGTGTTGGTTCCTTTTAGGAAGTTACATCTATGTTTAGATTCAGCGAGGGAGAAACACGTTTCTTCTAAAAGCTGCGTTTTGACATTCCAGAGTGGATGGGAATACAGAGTGTAAAGAGAAATATCTTTGTCTAAAACCAAAACGGAGCTATTTAGCAGAATGTCTGTCAATGTGTGTATTCAACTTCTAGAGATAAACTCACCTGTGTTTGCAGCAGTTCAGAAACCCTTTCTTTGGAGAATGTAGAAACAGTCATTTCCAGCCCTAGAGACGCATATAAGAGTTAGCAGTAAGAATGCGTTTAAAACACAGAAGACCCGCTTCGTACAAACTGATGTGCTGTGTGTTGGTTCCTTTTAGGAAGTTGCATCTATGTTTAGATTCACCGAGGGAAAAAGACTTTTCTTCTAAAAGCTGCGTTTTGATATTCCAGAGTTGAAGGGAGAACAGGCTGTAAAGAGAAATACCTTGCTATAAAACCAAAACGGAACTGTCTAGCAGAATGGTTGTCAATGTGTGTATTCAACTTCCATAGTTAAACTCATGTTTGTTTACAGCAGTTCAGAAACCCTTTCTTTGGAGAATGTAGAAACAGTCATTTCCAGCCCCAGAGACGCATATAGGACTTAGCAGTAAGAATGCTTTTAAAACACAGAAACCCGCTTCGTACAAACTGATGTGCTGTGTGTTGGTTCCTTTTAGGAAGTTGCATCTATGTTTAGATTCAGCGAGGGAGAAACACGTTTCTTCTAAATGCTGCGTTTTGACATTCCAGAGTGGATGGGAATACAGATTGTAAAGAGAAATATCTTTGTCTAAAACCAAAACGGAGCTATCTAGCAGAATGGTTGTCAATGTGTGTATTCAACTTCTAGAGCTAAACTCACGTGCATTTGCAGCAGTTCAGAAACCCTTTCTTTGGAGAATGTAGAAACAGTCATTTCCAGCCCTAGAGACGCATATAAGAGTTAGCAGTAAGAATGCGTTTAAAACACAGAAGACAAGCTTCGTACAAACTGATGTGCTGTGTGTTGGTTCCTTTTAGGAAGTTGCATCGATGTTTAGAATCAGCGAAGGAAAAAGACTTTTCTTCTAAAAGCTGCGTTTTGATATTCCAGAGTTGAAGGGAGAACAGGCTGTAAAGAGAAATACCTTGCTATAAAACCAAAACGGAACTGTCTAGCAGAATGGTTGTCAATGTGTTTATTCAACTTCCAGAGTTAAACTCATGTGTGTTTGCAGCAGTTCAGAAACCCTTTCTTTGCAGAATGTAGAAACAGTCATTTCCAGCCCTAGAGACGCATATAAGAGTCAGCAGTAAGAATGCGTCTAAAACACAGAAGACCCGCTTCGTACAAACTGATGTGCTGTGTGTTGGTTCCTTTTAGGAAGTTGCATCTATGTTTAGATTCAGCGAGGGAGAAACACGTTTCTTCTAAAAGCTGCGTTTTGACATTCCAGAGTGGATGGGAGAACAGGCTGTAAAGAGAAATACCTTGCTCTAAAACCAAAACGGAGCTATCTAGCAGAATGGTTGTCAATGTGTGTATTCAACTTCCAGAGTTAAACTCATGTGTGTTTGCAGCAGTTCAGAAACCCTTTCTTTGGAGAATGTAGAAACAGTCATTTCCAGCCCCAGAGACGCATATAGGAGTTAGCAGTAAGAATGCTTTTAAAACACAGAAACCCGCTTCGTACAAACTGATGTGCTGTGTGTTGGTTCCTTTTAGGAAGTTGCATCTATGTTTAGATTCAGCGAGGGAGAAACACGTTTCTTCTAAATGCTGCGTTTTGACATTCCAGAGTGGATGGGAATACAGATTGTAAAGAGAAATATCTTTGTCTAAAACCAAAACGGAGCTATCTAGCAGAATGGTTGTCAATGTGTGTATTCAACTTCTAGAGCTAAATTCACGTGCGTTTGCAGCAGTTCAGAAACCCTTTCTTTGGAGAATGTAGAAACAGTCATTTCCAGCCCTAGAGACGCATATAAGAGTTAGCAGTAAGAATGCGTTTAAAACACAGAAGACCCGCTTCGTACAAACTGATGTGCTGTGTGTTGGTTCCTTTTAGGAAGTTGCATCGATGTTTAGAATCAGCGAAGGAAAAAGACTTTTCTTCTAAAAGCTGCGTTTTGATATTCCAGAGTTGAAGGGAGAACATTCTGTAAAGAGAAATACCTTGCTATAAAACCAAAACGGAACTGTCTAGCAGAATTGTTGTCAATGTGTGTATTCAACTTCCAGAGTTAAACTCATGTTTGTTTACAGCAGTTCAGAAACGCTTTCTTTGGAGAATGTAGAAACAGTCATTTCCAGCCCTAGAGACGCATATAAGAGTTAGCAGTAAGAATGCGTTTAAAACACAGAAGACCCGCTTCGTACAAACTGATGTGCTTTGTGTTGGTTCCTTTTAGGAAGTTACATCTATGTTTAGATTCAGCGAGGGAGAAACACGTTTCTTCTAAAAGGTGCGTTATGACATTCCAGAGTGGATGGGAATACAGACTGTAAAGAGAAATATCTTTGTCTAAAACCAAAACGGAGCTATCTAGCAGAATGTCTGTCAATGTGTGTATTCAACTTCTAGAGATAAACTCACGTGTGTTTGCAGCAGTTCAGAAACACTTTCTTTGGAGAATGTAGAAACAGTCATTTCCAGCCCTAGAGACGCTTATAAGAGTTAGCAGTAAGAATGCGTTTAAAACACAGAAGACCCGTTTCGTACAAACTGATGTGCTGTGTGTTGGTTCCTTTTAGGAAGTTGCATCTATGTTTAGATTCAGCGAGGGAAAAAGACTTTTCTTCTAAAAGCTGCGTTTTGACATTCCAGAGTGGATGGAAGAACAGGCTGTAAAGAGAAATACCTTGCTATAAAACCAAAACGGAACTGTCTAGCAGAATGGTTGTCAATGTGTGTATTCAACTTCCATAGTTAAACTCATGTTTGTTTACAGCAGTTCAGAAACCCTTTCTTTGGAGAATGTAGAAACAGTCATTTCCAGCCCTAGAGACGCATATAAGAGTTAGCAGTAAGAATGCGTTTAAAACACAGAAGACCCGCTTCGTACAAACTGATGTGCTGTGTGTTGGTTCCTTTTAGGAAGTTACATCTATGTTTAGATTGAGCGAGGGAGAAACTCGTTTCTTTTAAAAGCTGAGTTTTGACATTCCAGAGTGGATGGGAGAACAGGCTGTGAAGAGAAATATCTTTGTCTAAAACCAAAACGGAGCTATCTAGCAGAATGTCTGTCAATGTGTGTATTCAACTTCTAGAGATAAACTCACGTGTGTTTGCAGCAGTTCAGAAACCCTTTCTTTGGAGAATGTAGAAACAGTCATTTCCAGCCCTAGAGACGCATATAAGAGTTAGCAGTAAGAATGCGTTTAAAACACAGAAGACCCGCTTCGTACAAACTGATGTGCTGTGTGTTGGTTCCTTTTAGGAAGTTGCAACTATTTTTAGATTCAGCGAGGGAAAAAGACTTTTCTTCTAAAAGCTGCGTTTTGACATTCCAGAGTGGATCGGAGAACAGGCTGTAAAGAGAAATACCTTGCTCTAAAACCAAAACGGAGCTATCTAGCAGAATGGTTGTCAATGTGTGTATTCAACTTCCAGAGTTAAACTCATGTGTGTTTGCAGCAGTTCTGAAACCCTTTCTTTGGAAAATGTAGAAACAGTCATTTCCAGCCCTAGAAACGCATATAAGAGTTAGCAGTAAGAATGCGTTTAAAACACAGAAGACCCGCTTCGTACAAACTGATGTGCTGTGTGTTGGTTCCTTTTAGGAAGTTACATCTATGTTTAGATTCAGCGAGGGAGAAACACGTTTCTTCTAAAAGCTGCGTTTTGACATTCCAGAGTGGATGGGAATACAGACTGTAAAGAGAAATATCTTTGTCTAAAACCAAAACGGAGCTATCTAGCAGAATGTCTGTCAATGTGTGTATTCAACTTCTAGAGATAAACTCACGTGTGTTTGCAGCAGTTCAGAAACCCTTTCTTTGGAGAATGTAGAAACAGTCATTTCCAGCCCTAGAGACGCATATAAGAGTTAGCAGTAAGAATGCGTTTAAAACACAGAAGACCCGCTTCGTACAAACTGATGTGCTGTGTGTTGGTTCCTTTTAGGAAGTTGCATCTATGTTTAGATTCAGCGAGGGAAAAAGACTTTTCTTCTAAAAGCTGCGTTTTGATATTCCAGAGTTGAAGGGAGAACAGGCTGTAAAGAGAAATACCTTGCTATAAAACCAAAACGGAACTGTCTAGCAGAATGGTTGTCAATGTGTGTATTCAACTTCCAGAGTTAAACTCATGTTTGTTTACAGCAGTTCAGAAACCCTTTCTTTGGAGAACGTAGAAACAGTCATTTCCAGCCCTAGAGACGCATATAAGAGTTAGCAGTAAGAATGCGTTTAAAACACAGAAGACCCGCTTCGTACAAACTGATGTGCTTTGTGTTGGTTCCTTTTAGGAAGTTGCATCTCTGTTTAGATTCAGCGAGGGAGAAACACGTTTCTTCTAAAAGCTGCGTTTTGACATTCCAGAGTGGATGGGAGAATAGGCTGTAAAGAGAAATATCTTTGTCAAAAACCAAAACGGAGCTATCTAGCAGAATGTCTGTCAATGTGTGTATTCAACTTCTAGAGATAAACTCACGTGTGTTTGCAGCAGTTCAGAAACCCTTTCTTTGGAGAATGTAGAAACAGTCATTTCCAGCCCCAGAGACGCATATAGGACTTAGCAGTAAGAATGCTTTTAAAACACAGAAACCCGCTTCGTACAAACTGATGTGCTGTGTGTTGGTTCCTTTTAGGAAGTTGCATCTATGTTTAGATTCAGCGAGGGAGAAACACGTTTCTTCTAAATGCTGCGTTTTGACATTCCAGAGTGGATGGGAATACAGACTGTAAAGAGAAATATCTTTGTCTAAAACCAAAACGGAGCTATCTAGCAGAATGGTTGTCAATGTGTGTATTCAACTTCTAGAGCTAATCTCACATGTGTTTGCAGCAGTTCAGAAACCCTTTCTTTTGAGAATGTAAAAACAGTCATTTCCAGCCCTAGAGACGCATATAAGAGTTAGCAGTAAGAATGCGTTTAAAACACAGAAGACCCGCTTCGTACAAACTGATGTGCTGTGTGTTGGTTCCTTTTAGGAAGTTGCATCTATGTTTAGATTCAGCGAGGGAAAAAGACTTTTCTTCTAAAAGCTGCGTTTTGATATTCCAGAGTTGAAGGGAGAACAGGCTGTAAAGAGAAATACCTTGCTATAAAACCAAAACGGAACTGTCTAGCAGAATGGTTGTCAATGTGTGTATTCAACTTCCAGAGTTAAACTCATGTGTGTTTGCAGCAGTTCAGAAACCCTTTCTTTGGAGAATGTAGAAACAGTCATTTCCAGCCCTACAGACGCTTATAAGAGTTAGCAGTAAGAATGCGCTTAAAACACAGAAGACCCGCTTCGTACAAACTGATGTGCTGTGTGTTGGTTCCTTTTAAGAAGTTGCATCTATGTTTAGATTCAGCGAGGGAAAAAGACTTTTCTTCTAAAAGCTGCGTTTTGATATTCCAGAGTTGAAGGGAGAACAGGCTGTAAAGAGAAATACCTTGCTATAAAACCAAAACGGAACTGTCTAGCAGAATGGTTGTCAATGTGTGTATTCAACTTCCAGAGTTAAACTCATGTTTGTTTACAGCAGTTCAGAAACCCTTTCTTTGGATTATGTAGAAACAGTCATTTCCAGCCCTAGAGACGCATATAAGAGTTAGCAGTAAGAATGCGTTTAAAACACAGAAGACACGCTTCGTACAAACTGATGTGCTGTGTGTTGGTTCCTTTTAGGAAGTTACATCTATGTTTAGATTCAGCGAGGGAGAAACACGTTTCTTCTAAAAGCTGCGTTTTGACATTCCAGAGTGGATGGGAATACAGAGTGTAAAGAGAAATATCTTTGTCTAAAACCAAAACGGAGCTATTTAGCAGAATGTCTGTCAATGTGTGTATTCAACTTCTAGAGATAAACTCACGTGTGTTTGCAGCAGTTCAGAAACCCTTTCTTTGGAGAATGTAGAAACAGTCATTTCCAGCCCTAGAGACGCATATAAGAGTTAGCAGTAAGAATGCGTTTAAAACACAGAAGACCCGCTTCGTACAAACTGATGTGCTGTGTGTTGGTTCCTTTTAGGAAGTTGCATCTATGTTTAGATTCACCGAGGGAAAAAGACTTTTCTTCTAAAAGCTGCGTTTTGATATTCCAGAGTTGAAGGGAGAACAGGCTGTAAAGAGAAATACCTTGCTATAAAACCAAAACGGAACTGTCTAGCAGAATGGTTGTCAATGTGTGTATTCAACTTCCATAGTTAAACTCATGTTTGTTTACAGCAGTTCAGAAACCCTTTTTTTGGAGAATGTAGAAACAGTCATTTCCAGCCCCAGAGACGCATATAGGACTTAGCAGTAAGAATGCTTTTAAAACACAGAAACCCGCTTCGTACAAACTGATGTGCTGTGTGTTGGTTCCTTTTAGGAAGTTGCATCTATGTTTAGATTCAGCGAGGGAGAAACACGTTTCTTCTAAATGCTGCGTTTTGACATTCCAGAGTGGATGGGAATACAGATTGTAAAGAGAAATATCTTTGTCTAAAACCAAAACGGAGCTATCTAGCAGAATGGTTGTCAATGTGTGTATTCAACTTCTAGAGCTAAACTCACGTGCGTTTGCAGCAGTTCAGAAACCCTTTCTTTGGAGAATGTAGAAACAGTCATTTCCAGCCCTAGAGACGCATATAAGAGTTAGTAGTAAGAATGCGTTTAAAACACAGAAGACAAGCTTCGTACAAACTGATGTGCTGTGTGTTGGTTCCTTTTAGGAAGTTGCATCGATGTTTAGAATCAGCGAAGGAAAAAGACTTTTCTTCTAAAAGCTGCGTTTTGATATTCCAGAGTTGAAGGGAGAACAGGCTGTAAAGAGAAATAACTTGCTATGAAACCAAAACGGAACTGTCTAGCAGAATTGTTGTCAATGTGTGTATTCAACTTCCAGAGTTAAACTCATGTTTGTTTACAGCAGTTCAGAAACCCTTTCTTTGGAGAATGTAGAAACAGTCATTTCCAGCCCTAGAGACGCATATAAGAGTTAGCAGTAAGAATGCGTTTAAAACACAGAAGACCCGCTTCGTACAAACTGATGTGCTGTGTGTTGGTTCCTTTTAGGTAGTTGCATCTATGTTTAGATTCAGCGAGGGAAAAAGACTTTTCTTCTAAAAGCTGCGTTTTGACATTCCAGAGTGGAAGGGAGAATAGGCTGTAAAGAGAAATACCTTGCTCTAAAACCAAAACGGAGCTATCTAGCAGAATGTCTGTCAATGTGTGTATTCAACTTCCAGAGTTAAACTCATGTGTGTTTGCAGCAGTTCAGAAACCCTTTCTTTGGAGAATGTAGAAACAGTCATTTCCAGCCCCAGAGACGCATATAGGACTTAGCAGTAAGAATGCTTTTAAAACACAGAAACCCGCTTCGTACAAACTGATGTGCTGTGTGTTGGTTCCTTTTAGGAAGTTGCATCTATGTTTAGATTCAGCGAGGGAGAAACACGTTTCTTCTAAAAGGTGCGTTATGACATTCCAGAGTGGATGGGAATACAGACTGTAAAGAGAAATATCTTTGTCTAAAACCAAAACGGAGCTATCTAGCAGAATGTCTGTCAATGTGTGTATTCAACTTCTAGAGATAAACTCACGTGTGTTTGCAGCAGTTCAGATACCCTTTCTTTGGAGAATGTAGAAACAGTCATTTCCAGCCCTAGAGACGCATATAAGAGTTAGCAGTATGAATGCGTTTAAAACACAGAAGACCCGCTTCGTACAAACTGATGTGCTGTGTGTTGGTTCCTTTTAGGAAGTTGCATCTATGTTTAGATTCAGCGAGGGAAAAAGACTTTTCTTCTAAAAGCTGCGTTTTGATATTCCAGAGTTGAAGGGAGAACAGGCTGTAAAGAGAAATACCTTGCTATAAAACCAAAACGGAACTGTCTAGCAGAATGGTTGTCAATGTGTTTATTCAACTTCCAGAGTTAAACTCATGTGTGTTTGCAGCAGTTCAGAAACCCTTTCTTTGCAGAATGTAGAAACAGTCATTTCCAGCCCTAGAGACGCATATAAGAGTCAGCAGTAAGAATGCGTCTAAAACACAGAAGACCCGCTTCGTACAAACTGATGTGCTGTGTGTTGGTTCCTTTTAGGAAGTTGCATCTATGTTTAGATTCAGCGAGGGAGAAACACGTTTCTTCTAAAAGCTGCGTTTTGACATTCCAGAGTGGATGGGAGAACAGGCTGTAAAGAGAAATACCTTGCTCTAAAACCAAAACGGAGCTATCTAGCAGAATGGTTGTCAATGTGTGTATTCAACTTCCAGAGTTAAACTCATGTGTGTTTGCAGCAGTTCAGAAACCCTTTCTTTGGAGAATGTAGAAACAGTCATTTCCAGCCCCAGAGACGCATATAGGACTTAGCAGTAAGAATGCTTTTAAAACACAGAAACCCGCTTCGTACAAACTGATGTGCTGTGTGTTGGTTCCTTTTAGGAAGTTGCATCTATGTTTAGATTCAGCGAGGGAGAAACACGTTTCTTCTAAATGCTGCGTTTTGACATTCCAGAGTGGATGGGAATACAGATTGTAAAGAGAAATATCTTTGTCTAAAACCAAAACGGAGCTATCTAGCAGAATGGTTGTCAATGTGTGTATTCAACTTCTAGAGCTAAATTCACGTGCGTTTGCAGCAGTTCAGAAACCCTTTCTTTGGAGAATGTAGAAACAGTCATTTCCAGCCCTAGAGACGCATATAAGAGTTAGCAGTAAGAATGCGTTTAAAACACAGAAGACCCGCTTCGTACAAACTGATGTGCTGTGTGTTGGTTCCTTTTAGGAAGTTGCATCGATGTTTAGAATCAGCGAAGGAAAAAGACTTTTCTTCTAAAAGCTGCGTTTTGATATTCCAGAGTTGAAGGGAGAACATTCTGTAAAGAGAAATACCTTGCTATAAAACCAAAACGGAACTGTCTAGCAGAATTGTTGTCAATGTGTGTATTCAACTTCCAGAGTTAAACTCATGTTTGTTTACAGCAGTTCAGAAACCCTTTCTTTGGAGAATGTAGAAACAGTCATTTCCAGCCCTAGAGACGCATATAAGAGTTAGCAGTAAGAATGCGTTTAAAACACAGAAGACCCGCTTCGTACAAACTGATGTGCTGTGTGTTGGTTCCTTTTAGGAAGTTACATCTATGTTTAGATTCAGCGAGGGAGAAACACGTTTCTTCTAAAAGCTGTGTTTTGACATTCAAGAGTGGATGGGAATACAGAGTGTAAAGAGATATATCTTTGTCTAAAACCAAAACGGAGCTATTTAGCAGAATGTCTGTCAATGTGTGTATTCAACTTCTAGAGATAAACTCACGTGTGTTTGCAGCAGTTCAGAAACCCTTTCTTTGGAGAATGTAGAAACAGTCATTTCCAGCCCTAGAGACGCATATAAGAGTTAGCAGTAAGAATGCGTTTAAAACACAGAAGACCCGCTTCGTACAAACTGATGTGCTTTGTGTTGGTTCCTTTTAGGAAGTTACATCTATGTTTAGATTCAGCGAGGGAGAAACACGTTTCTTCTAAATGCTGCGTTTTGACATTCCAGAGTGGATGGGAATACAGACTGTAAAGAGAAATATCTTTGTCTAAAACCAAAACGGAGCTATCTAGCAGAATGTCTGTCAATGTGTGTATTCAACTTCTAGAGATAAACTCACGTGTGTTTGCAGCAGTTCAGAAACCCTTTCTTTGGAGAATGTAGAAACAGTCATTTCCAGCCCTAGAGACGCATATAAGAGTTAGCAGTAAGAATGCGTTTAAAACACAGAAGACCCGCTTCGTACAAACTGATGTGCTGTGTGTTGGTTCCTTTTAGGAAGTTGCATCTATGTTTAGATTCAGCGAGGGAAAAAGACTTTTCTTCTAAAAGCTGCCTTTTGACATTCCAGAGTGGATGGGAGAACAGGCTGTAAAGAGAAATACCTTGCTCTAAAACCAAAACGGAGCTATCTAGCAGAATGGTTGTCAATGTGTGTATTCAACTTCCAGAGTTAAACTCATGTTTGTTTACAGCAGTTCAGAAACGCTTTCTTTGGAGAATGTCGAAACAGTCATTTCCAGCCCTAGAGACGCATATAAGAGTTAGCAGTAAGAATGCGTTTAAAACACAGAAGACCCGCTTCGTACAAACTGATGTGCTTTGTGTTGGTTCCTTTTAGGAAGTTACATCTATGTTTAGATTCAGCGAGGGAGAAACACGTTTCTTCTAAAAGGTGCGTTATGACATTCCAGAGTGGATGGGAATACAGACTGTAAAGAGAAATATCTTTGTCTAAAACCAAAACGGAGCTATCTAGCAGAATGTCTGTCAATGTGTTTATTCAACTTCTAGAGATAAACTCACGTGTGTTTGCAGCAGTTCAGAAACACTTTCTTTGGAGAATGTAGAAACAGTCATTTCCAGCCCTAGAGACGCTTATAAGAGTTAGCAGTAAGAATGCGTTTAAAACACAGAAGACCCGTTTCGTACAAACTGATGTGCTGTGTGTTGGTTCCTTTTAGGAAGTTGCATCTATGTTTAGATTCAGCGAGGGAAAAAGACTTTTCTTCTAAAAGCTGCGTTTTGACATTCCAGAGTGGATGGAAGAACAGGCTGTAAAGAGAAATACCTTGCTATAAAACCAAAACGGAACTGTCTAGCAGAATGGTTGTCAATGTGTGTAGTCAACTTCCATCGTTAAACTCATGTTTGTTTACAGCAGTTCAGAAACCCTTTCTTTGGAGAATGTAGAAACAGTCATTTCCAGCCCTAGAGACGCATATAAGAGTTAGCAGTAAGAATGCGTTTAAAACACAGAAGACCCGCTTCGTACAAACTGATGTGCTGTGTGTTGGTTCCTTTTAGGAAGTTACATCTATGTTTAGATTGAGCGAGGGAGAAACACGTTTCTTCTAAAAGCTGCGTTTTGACATTCCAGAGTGGATGGGAATACAGAGTGTAAAGAGAAATATCTTTGTCTAAAACCAAAACGGAGCTATCTAGCAGAATGTCTGTCAATGTGTGTATTCAACTTCTAGAGATAAACTCACGTGTGTTTGCAGCAGTTCAGAAACCCTTTCTTTGGAGAATGTAGAAACAGTCATTTCCAGCCCTAGAGACGCATATAAGAGTTAGCAGTAAGAATGCGTTTAAAACACAGAAGACCCGCTTCGTACAAACTGATGTGCTGTGTGTTGGTTCCTTTTAGGAAGTTGCATCTATTTTTAGATTCAGCGAGGGAAAAAGACTTTTCTTCTAAAAGCTGCGTTTTGACATTCCAGAGTGGATCGGAGAACAGGCTGTAAAGAGAAATACCTTGCTCTAAAACCAAAACGGAGCTATCTAGCAGAATGGTTGTCAATGTGTATTCAACTTCCAGAGTTAAACTCATGTGTGTTTGCAGCAGTTCTGAAACCCTTTCTTTGGAAAATGTAGAAACAGTCATTTCCAGCCCTAGAAACGCATATAAGAGTTAGCAGTAAGAATGCGTTTAAAACACAGAAGACCCGCTTCGTACAAACTGATGTGCTGTGTGTTGGTTCCTTTTAGGAGGTTACATCTATGTTTAGATTCAGCGAGGGAGAAACACGTTTCTTCTAAAAGCTGCGTTTTGACATTCCAGAGTGGATGGGAATACAGACTGTAAAGAGAAATATCTTTGTCTAAAACCAAAACGGAGCTATCTAGCAGAATGTCTGTCAATGTGTGTATTCAACTTCTAGAGATAAACTCACGTGTGTTTGCAGCAGTTCAGAAACCCTTTCTTTGGAGAATGTAGAAACAGTCATTTCCAGCCCTAGAGACGCATATAAGAGTTAGCAGTAAGAATGCGTTTAAAACACAGAAGACCCGCTTCGTACAAACTGATGTGCTGTGTGTTGGTTCCTTTTAGGAAGTTGCATCTATGTTTAGATTCAGCGAGGGAAAAAGACTTTTCTTCTAAAAGCTGCGTTTTGATATTCCAGAGTTGAAGGGAGAACAGGCTGTAAAGAGAAATACCTTGCTATAAAACCAAAACAGAACTGTCTAGCAGAATGGTTGTCAATGTGTGTATTCAACTTCCAGAGTTAAACTCATGTTTGTTTACAGCAGTTCAGAAACGCTTTCTTTGGAGAATGGAGAAACAGTCATTTCCAGCCCTAGAGACGCATATAAGAGTTAGCAGTAAGAATGCGTTTAAAACACAGAAGACCCGCTTCGTACAAACTGATGTGCTGTGTGTTGGTTCCTTTTAGGAAGTTACATCTATGTTTAGATTCAGCGAGGGAGAAACACGTTTCTTCTAAAAGCTGCGTTTTGACATTCCAGAGTGGATGGGAATACAGAGTGTAAAGAGAAATATCTTTGTCTAAAACCAAAACGGAGCTATTTAGCAGAATGTCTGTCAATGTGTGTATTCAACTTCTAGAGATAAACTCACGTGTGTTTGCAGCAGTTCAGAAACCCTTTCTTTGGAGAATGTAGAAACAGTCATTTCCAGCCCTAGAGACGCATATAAGAGTTAGCAGTAAGAATGCGTTTAAAACACAGAAGACCCGCTTCATACAAACTGATGTGCTGTGTGTTGGTTCCTTTTAGGAAGTTGCATCTATGTTTAGATTCAGCGAGGGAAAAAGACTTTTCTTCTAAAAGCTGCGTTTTGATATTCCAGAGTTGAAGGGAGAACAGGCTGTAAAGAGAAATACCTTGCTATAAAACCGAAACGGAACTGTCTAGCAGAATGGTTGTCAATGTGTGTATTCAACTTCCATAGTTAAACTCATGTTTGTTTACAGCAGTTCAGAAACCCTTTCTTTGGAGAATGTAGAAACAGTCATTTCCCGCCCCAGAGACGCATATAGGAGTTAGCAGTAAGAATGCTTTTAAAACACAGAAACCCGCTTCGTTCAAACTGATGTGCTGTGTGTTGGTTCCTTTTAGGAAGTTACATCTATGTTTAGATTCAGCGAGGGAGAAACACGTTTCTTCTAAAAGGTGCGTTATGACATTCCAGAGTGGATGGGAATACAGACTGTAAAGAGAAATATCTTTGTCTAAAACCAAAACGGAGCTATCTAGCAGAATGTCTGTCAATGTCTTTATTCAACTTCTAGAGATAAACTCACGTGTGTTTGCAGCAGTTCAGAAACCCTTTCTTTGGAGAATGTTGAAACAGTCATTTCCAGCCCCAGAGACGCATATAAGTGTCAGCAGTAAGAATGCGTTTAAAACACAGAAGACCCGCTTCGTACAAACTGATGTGCTGAGTGTTGGTTCCTTTTAGGAAGTTGCATCTATGTTTAAATTCAGCGAGGGAGAAACACGTTTCTTCTAAAAGCTGCGTTTTGACATTCCAGAGTGGATGGGAGAACAGGCTGTAAAGAGAAATACCTTGCTCTAAAACCAAAACGGAGCTATCTAGCAGAATGGTTGTCAATGTGTGTATTCAACTTCCAGAGTTAAACTCATGTGTGTTTGCAGCAGTTCAGAAACCCTTTCTTTGGAGAATGTAGAAACAGTCATTTCCCGCCCCAGAGACGCATATAGGAGTTAGCAGTAAGAATGCTTTTAAAACACAGAAACCCGCTTCGTTCAAACTGATGTGCTGTGTGTTGGTTCCTTTTAGGAAGTTGCATCTATGTTTAGATTCAGCGAGGGAGAAACACGTTTCTTCTAAATGCTGCGTTTTGACATTCCAGAGTGGATGGGAATACAGACTGTAAAGAGAAATATCTTTGTTTAAAACCAAAACCGAGCTATCTAGCAGAATGGTTGTCAATGTGTGTATTCAACTTCTAGAGCTAAACTCACGTGTGTTTGCAGCAGTTCAGAAACCCTTTCTTTGGAGAATGTATAAACAGTCATTTCCAGCCCTAGAGACGCATATAAGAGTGAGCAGTAAGAATGCGTTTAAAACACAGAAGACCCGCTTCGTACAAACTGATGTGCTGTGTGTTGGTTCCTTTTAGGAAGTTGCATCTATGTTTAGAATCAGCGAAGGAAAAAGACTTTTCTTCTAAAAGCTGCGTTTTGATATTCCAGAGTTGAAGGGAGAACAGGCTGTAAAGAGAAATACCTTGCTATAAAACCAAAACGGAACTGTCTAGTAGAATGGTTGTCAATGTGTGTATTCAACTACCAGAGTTAAACTTATGTTTGTTTACAGCAGTTCTGAAACCCTTTCTTTGGAGAATGTAGAAACAGTCATTTCCAGCCCTAGAGACGCATATAAGAGTGAGCAGTAAGAATGCGTTTAAAACACAGAAGACCCGCTTCGTACAAACTGATGTGTTGTGTGTTGGTTCCTTTTAGGAAGTTACATCTATGTTTAGATTCAGCGAGGGAGAAACACGTTTCTTCTAAAAGCTGCGTTTTGACATTCCAGAGTGGATGGGAATACAGAGTGTAAAGAGAAATATCTTTGTCTAAAACCAAAACGGAGCTATCTAGCAGAATGTCTGTCAATGTGTGTATTCAACTTCTAGAGATAAACTCACGTGTGTTTGCAGCAGTTCAGAAACCCTTTCTTTGGAGAATGTAGAAACAGTCATTTCCAGCCCTAGAGACGCATATAAGAGTTAGCAGTATGAATGCGTTTAAAACACAGAAGACCCGCTTCGTACAAACTGATGTGCTGTGTGTTGGTTCCTTTTAGGAAGTTGCATCTATGTTTAGATTCAGCGAGGGAAAAAGACTTTTCTTCTAAAAGCTGCGTTTTGATATTCCAGAGTTGAAGGGAGAACAGGCTGTAAAGAGAAATACCTTGCTATAAAACCAAAACGGAAATGTCTAGAAGAATGGTTGTCAATGTGTTTATTCAACTTCCAGAGTTAAACTCATGTGTGTTTGCAGCAGTTCAGAAACCCTTTCTTTGCAGAATTTAGAAACAGTCATTTCCAGCCCTAGAGACGCATATAAGAGTCAGCAGTAAGAATGCGTCTAAAACACAGAAGACCCGCTTCGTACAAACTGATGTGCTGAGTGTTGGTTCCTTTTAGGAAGTTGCATCTATGTTTAGATTCAGCGAGGGAGAAACACGTTTCTTCTAAAAGCTGCGTTTTGACATTCCAGAGTGGATGGGAGAACAGGCTGTAAAGAGAAATACCTTGCTCTAAAACCAAAACGGAGCTATCTAGCAGAATGGTTGTCAATGTGTGTATTCAACTTCCAGAGTTAAACTCATGTGTGTTTGCAGCAGTTCAGAAACCCTTTCTTTGGAGAATGTAGAAACAGTCATTTCCAGCCCCAGAGACGCATATAGGAGTTAGCAGTAAGAATGCTTTTAAAACACAGAAACCCGCTTCGTACAAACTGATGTGCTGTGTGTTGGTTCCTTTTAGGAAGTTGCATCTATGTTTAGATTCAGCGAGGGAGAAACACGTTTCTTCTAAATGCTGCGTTTTGACATTCCAGAGTGGATGGGAATACAGATTGTAAAGAGAAATATCTTTGTCTAAAACCAAAACGGAGCTATCTAGCAGAATGGTTGTCAATGTGTGTATTCAACTTCTAGAGCTAAACTCACGTGCGTTTGCAGCAGTTCAGAAACCCTTTCTTTGGAGAATGTAGAAACAGTCATTTCCAGCCCTAGAGACGCATATAAGAGTTAGCAGTAAGAATGCGTTTAAAACACAGAAGACCCGCTTCGTACAAACTGATGTGCTGTGTGTTGGTTCCTTTCAGGAAGTTGCATCGATGTTTAGAATCAGCGAAGGAAAAAGACTTTTCTTCTAAAAGCTGCGTTTTGATATTCCAGAGTTGAAGGGAGAACAGGCTGTAAAGAGAAATACCTTGCTATAAAACCAAAACGGAACTGTCTAGCAGAATGGTTGTCAATGTGTGTATTCAACTTCCAGAGTTAAACTCATGTTTGTTTACAGCAGTTCAGAAACCCTTTCTTTGGAGAATGTAGAAACAGTCATTTCCAGCCCTAGAGACGCATATAAGAGTTAGCAGTAAGAATGCGTTTAAAACACAGAAGACCCGCTTCGTACAAACTGATGTGCTGTGTGTTGGTTCCTTTTAGGAAGTTACATCTATGTTTAGATTCAGCGAGGGAGAAACACGTTTCTTCTAAAAGCTGCGTTTTGACATTCCAGAGTGGATGGGAATACAGAGTGTAAAGAGAAATATCTTTGTCTAAAACCAAAACGGAGCTATTTAGCAGAATGTCTGTCAATGTGTGTATTCAACTTCTAGAGATAAACTCAAGTGTGTTTGCAGCAGTTCAGAAACCCTTTCTTTGGAGAATGTAGAAACAGTCATTTCCAGTCCTAGAGACGCATATAAGAGTTAGCAGTAAGAATGCGTTTAAAACACAGAAGACCCGCTTCGTACAAACTGATGTGCTTTGTGTTGGTTCCTTTTAGGAAGTTGCATCTATGTTTAGATTCAGCGAGGGAGAAACACGTTTCTTCTAAATGCTGCGTTTTGACATTCCAGAGTGGATGGGAATACAGACTGTAAAGAGAAATATCTTTGTCTAAAACCAAAACGGAGCTATCTAGCAGAATGTCTGTCAATGTGTGTATTCAACTTCTAGAGATAAACTCACGTGTGTTTGCAGCAGTTCAGAAACCCTTTCTTTGGAGAATGTAGAAACAGTCATTTCCAGCCCTAGAGACGCATATAAGAGTTAGCAGTAAGAATGCGTTTAAAACACAGAAGACCCGCTTCGTACAAACTGATGTGCTGTGTGTTGGTTCCTTTTAGGAAGTTGCATCTATGTTTAGATTCAGCGAGGGAAAAAGACTTTTCTTCTAAAAGCTGCGTTTTGACATTCCAGAGTGGATGGGAGAACAGGCTGTAAAGAGAAATACCTTGCTCTAAAACCAAAACGGAGCTATCTAGCAGAATGGTTGTCAATGTGTGTATTCACCTTCCAGAGTTAAACTCATGTTTGTTTACAGCAGTTCAGAAACGCTTTCTTTGGAGAATGTAGAAACAGTCATTTCCAGCCCTAGAGACGCATATAAGAGTTAGCAGTAAGAATGCGTTTAAAACACAGAAGACCCGCTTCGTACAAACTGATGTGCTTTGTGTTGGTTCCTTTTAGGAAGTTACATCTATGTTTAGATTCAGCGAGGGAGAAACACGTTTCCTCTAAAAGCTGCGTTTTGACATTCCAGAGTGGATGGGTGAACAGGCTGTAAAGAGAAATATCTTTGTCTAAAACCAAAACGGAGCTATCTAGCAGAATATCTGTCAATGTGTGTATTCAACTTCTAGAGATAAACTCACGTGTGTTTGCAGCAGTTCAGATACCCTTTCTTTGGAGAATGTAGAAACAGTCATTTCCAGCCCTAGAGACGCATATAAGAGTTAGCAGTATGAATGCGTTTAAAACACAGAAGACCCGCTTCGTACAAACTGATGTGCTGTGTGTTGGTTCCTTTTAGGAAGTTGCATCTATGTTTAGATTCAGCGAGGGAAAAAGACTTTTCTTCTAAAAGCTGCGTTTTGATATTCCAGAGTTGAAGGGAGAACAGGCTGTAAAGAGAAATACCTTGCTATAAAACCAAAACGGAACTGTCTAGCAGAATGGTTGTCAATGTGTTTATTCAACTTCCAGAGTTAAACTCATGTGTGTTTGCAGCAGTTCAGAAACCCTTTCTTTGCAGAATGTAGAAACAGTCATTTCCAGCCCTAGAGACGCATATAAGAGTCAGCAGTAAGAATGCGTCTAAAACACAGAAGACCCGCTTCCTACAAACTGATGTGCTGTGTGTTGGTTCCTTTTAGGAAGTTGCATCTATGTTTAGATTCAGCGAGGGAGAAACACGTTTCTTCTAAAAGCTGCGTTTTGACATTCCAGAGTGGATGGGAGAACAGGCTGTAAAGAGAAATACCTTGCTCTAAAACCAAAACGGAGCTATCTAGCAGAATGGTTGTCAATGTGTGTATTCAACTTCCAGAGTTAAACTCATGTGTGTTTGCAGCAGTTCAGAAACCCTTTCTTTGGAGAATGTAGAAACAGTCATTTCCAGCCCCAGAGACGCATATAGGAGTTAGCAGTAAGAATGCTTTTAAAACACAGAAACCCGCTTCGTACAAACTGATGTGCTGTGTGTTGGTTCCTTTTAGGAAGTTGCATCTATGTTTAGATTCAGCGAGGGAGAAACACGTTTCTTCTAAATGCTGCGTTTTGACATTCCAGAGTGGATGGGAATACAGATTGTAAAGAGAAATATCTTTGTCTAAAACCAAAACGGAGCTATCTAGCAGAATGGTTGTCAATGTGTGTATTCAACTTCTAGAGCTAAATTCACGTGCGTTTGCAGCAGTTCAGAAACCCTTTCTTTGGAGAATGTAGAAACAGTCATTTCCAGCCCTAGAGACGCATATAAGAGTTAGCAGTAAGAATGCGTTTAAAACACAGAAGACCCTCTTCGTACAAACTGATGTGCTGTGTGTTGGTTCCTTTTAGGAAGTTGCATCGATGTTTAGAATCAGCGAAGGAAAAAGACTTTTCTTCTAAAAGCTGCGTTTTGATATTCCAGAGTTGAAGGGAGAACAGGCTGTAAAGAGAAATACCTTGCTATAAAACCAAAACGGAACTGTCTAGCAGAATTGTTGTCAATGTGTGTATTCAACTTCCAGAGTTAAACTCATGTTTGTTTACAGCAGTTCAGAAACCCTTTCTTTGGAGAATGTAGAAACAGTCATTTCCAGCCCTAGAGACGCATATAAGAGTTAGCAGTAAGAATGCGTTTAAAACACAGAAGACCCGCTTCGTACAAACTGATGTGCTGTGTGTTGGTTCCTTTTAGGAAGTTGCATCTATGTTTAGATTCAGCGAGGGAAAAAGACTTTTCTTCTAAAAGCTGCGTTTTGATATTCCAGAGTTGAAGGGAGAACAGGCTGTAAAGAGAAATACCTTGCTATAAAACCAAAACGGAACTGTCTAGCAGAATGGTTGTCAATGTGTGTATTCAACTTCCAGAGTTAAACTCATGTTTGTTTACAGCAGTTCAGAAACCCTTTCTTTGGAGAACGTAGAAACAGTCATTTCCAGCCCTAGAGACGCATATAAGAGTTAGCAGTAAGAATGCGTTTAAAACACAGAAGACCCGCTTCGTACAAACTGATGTGCTTTGTGTTGGTTCCTTTTAGGAAGTTACATCTCTGTTTAGATTCAGCGAGGGAGAAACACGTTTCTTCTAAAAGGTGCGTTTTGACATTCCAGAGTGGATGGGAATACAGACTGTAAAGAGAAATATCTTTGTCTAAAACCAAAACGGAGCTATCTAGCAAAATGTCTGTCAATGTGTGTATTCAACTTCTAGAGATAAACTCACGTGTGTTTGCAGCAGTTCAGAAACCCTTTCTTTGGAGAATGTAGAAACAGTCATTTCCAGCCCTAGAGACGCATATAAGAGTTAGCAGTAAGAATGCGTTTAAAACACAGAAGAACCGCTTCGTACAAACTGATGTGCTGTGTGTTGGTTCCTTTTAGGAAGTTGCATCTATGTTTAGATTCAGCGAGGGAGAAACACGTTTCTTCTAAAAGCTGCGTTTTGACATTCCAGAGTGGATGGGAGAATAGGCTGTAAAGAGAAATATCTTTGTCTAAAACCAAAACGGAGCTATCTAGCAGAATGTCTGTCAATGTGTGTATTCAACTTCTAGAGATAAACTCACGTGTGTTTGCAGCAGTTCAGAAACCCTTTCTTCGGAGAATGTAGAAACAGTTATTTCCAGCCCTAGAGACGCATAAAAGAGTTAGCAGTAAGAATGCGTTTAAAACACAGAAGACCCGCTTCGTACAAACTGATGTGCTGTGTGTTGGTTCCTTTTAGGTAGTTGCATCTATGTTTAGATTCAGCGAGGGAAAAAGACTTTTCTTCTAAAAGCTGCGTTTTGACATTCCAGAGTGGAAGGGAGAATAGGCTGTAAAGAGAAATACCTTGCTCTAAAACCAAAACGGAGCTATCTAGCAGAATGGTTGTCAATGTGTGTATTCAACTTCCAGAGTTAAACTCATGTGTGTTTGCAGCAGTTCAGAAACCCTTTCTTTGGAGAATGTAGAAACAGTCATTTCCAGCCCCAGAGACGCATATAGGACTTAGCAGTAAGAATGCTTTTAAAACACAGAAACCCGCTTCGTACAAACTGATGTGCTGTGTGTTGGTTCCTTTTAGGAAGTTGCATCTATGTTTAGATTCAGCGAGGGAGAAACACGTTTCTTCTAAATGCTGCGTTTTGACATTCCAGAGTGGATGGGAATACAGACTGTAAAGAGAAATATCTTTGTCTAAAACCAAAACGGAGCTATCTAGCAGAATGGTTGTCAATGTGTGTATTCAACTTCTAGAGCTAAACTCACATGTGTTTGCAGCAGTTCAGAAACCCTTTCTTTTGAGAATGTAAAAACAGTCATTTCCAGCCCTAGAGACGCATATAAGAGTTAGCAGTAAGAATGCGTTTAAAACACAGAAGACCCGCTTCGTACAAACTGATGTGCTGTGTGTTGGTTCCTTTTAGGAAGTTGCATCTATGTTTAGATTCAGCGAGGGAAAAAGACTTTTCTTCTAAAAGCTGCGTTTTGATATTCCAGAGTTGAAGGGAGAACAGGCTGTAAAGAGAAATACCTTGCTATAAAACCAAAACGGAACTGTCTAGCAGAATGGTTGTCAATGTGTGTATTCAACTTCCAGAGTTAAACTCATGTGTGTTTGCAGCAGTTCAGAAACCCTTTCTTTGGAGAATGTAGAAACAGTCATTTCCAGCCCTACAGACGCTTATAAGAGTTAGCAGTAAGAATGCGCTTAAAACACAGAAGACCCGCTTCGTACAAACTGATGTGCTGTATGTTGGTTCCTTTTAAGAAGTTGCATCTATGTTTAGATTCAGCGAGGGAAAAAGACTTTTCTTCTAAAAGCTGCGTTTTGATATTCCAGAGTTGAAGGGAGAACAGGCTGTAAAGAGAAATACCTTGCTATAAAACCAAAACGGAACTGTCTAGCAGAATGGTTGTCAATGTGTGTATTCAACTTCCAGAGTTAAACTCATGTTTGTTTACAGCAGTTCAGAAACCCTTTCTTTGGATTATGTAGAAACAGTCATTTCCAGCCCTAGAGACGCATATAAGAGTTAGCAGTAAGAATGCGTTTAAAACACAGAAGACCCGCTTCGTACAAACTGATGTGCTGTGTGTTGGTTCCTTTTAGGAAGTTACATCTATGTTTAGATTCAGCGAGGGAGAAACACGTTTCTTCTAAAAGCTGCGTTTTGACATTCCAGAGTGGATGGGAATACAGAGTGTAAAGAGAAATAACTTTGTCTAAAACCAAAACGGAGCTATTTAGCAGAATGTCTGTCAATGTGTGTATTCAACTTCTAGAGATAAACTCACGTGTGTTTGCAGCAGTTCAGAAACCCTTTCTTTGGAGAATGTAGAAACAGTCATTTCCAGCCCTAGAGACGCATATAAGAGTTAGCAGTAAGAATGCGTTTAAAACACAGAAGACCCGCTTCGTACAAACTGATGTGCTGTGTGTTGGTTCCTTTTAGGAAGTTGCATCTATGTTTAGATTCAGCGAGGGAAAAAGACTTTTCTTCTAAAAGCTGCGTTTTGATATTCCAGAGTTGAAGGGAGAACAGGCTGTAAAGAGAAATACCTTGCTATAAAACCGAAACGGAACTGTCTAGCAGAATGGTTGTCAATGTGTGTATTCAACTTCCATAGTTAAACTCATGTTTGTTTACAGCAGTTCAGAAACCCTTTCTTTGGAGAATGTAGAAACAGTCATTTCACGCCCCAGAGACGCATATAGGAGTTAGCAGTAAGAATGCTTTTAAAACACAGAAACCCGCTTCGTTCAAACTGATGTGCTGTGTGTTGGTTCCTTTTAGGAAGTTGCATCTATGTTTAGATTCAGCGAGGGAGAAACACGGTTCTTCTAAATGCTGCGTTTTGACATTCCAGAGTGGATGGGAATACAGAGTGTAAAGAGAAATATCTTTGTCTAAAACCAAAACGGAGCTATCTAGCAGAATGTCTGTCAATGTGTGTATTCAACTTCTAGAGCTAAACTCACGTGTGTTTGCAGCAGTTCAGAAACCCTTTCTTTGGAGAATGTAGAAACAGTCATTTCCAGCCCTAGAGACGCATATAAGAGTTAGCAGTAAGAATGCGTTTAAAACACAGAAGACCCGCTTCATACAAACTGATGTGCTGTGTGTTGGTTCCTTTTAGGAAGTTGCATCTATGTTTAGATTCAGCGAGGGAGAAACACGTTTCTTCTAAAAGCTGCGTTTTGACATTCCAGAGTTGAAGGGAGAACAGGCTGTAAAGAGAAATACCTTGCTCTAAAACCAAAACGGAGCTATCTAGCAGAATGGTTGTCAATGTGTGTATTCAACGTCCAGAGTTAAACTCATGTTTGTTTACAGCAGTTCAGAAACCCTTTCTTTGGAGAATGTAGAAACAGTCATTTCCAGCCCTAGAGACGCATATAATAGTTAGCAGTAAGAATGCGTTTAAAACACAGAAGACCCGCTTCGTACAAACTGATGTGCTTTGTGTTGGTTCCTTTTAGGAAGTTACATCTATGTTTAGATTCAGCGAGGGAGAAACACGTTTCTTCTAAAAGGTGCGTTATGACATTCCAGAGTGGATGGGAATACAGACTGTAAAGAGAAATATCTTTGTCTAAAACCAAAACGGAGCTATCTAGCAGAATGTCTGTCAATGTGTTTATTCAACTTCTAGAGATAAACTCACGTGTGTTTGCAGCAGTTCAGAAACCCTTTCTTTGGAGAATGTTGAAACAGTCATTTCCAGCCCCAGAGACGCATATAAGTGTCAGCAGTAAGAATGCGTTTAAAACACAGAAGACCCGCTTCGTACAAACTGATGTGCTGAGTGTTGGTTCCTTTTAGGAAGTTGCATCTATGTTTAAATTCAGCGAGGGAGAAACACGTTTCTTCTAAAAGTTGCGTTTTGACATTCCAGAGTGGATGGGAGAACAGGCTGTAAAGAGAAATACCTTGCTATAAAACCAAAACGGAACTGTCTAGCAGAATGGTTGTCAATGTGTTTATTCAACTTCCAGAGTTAAACTCATGTGTGTTTGCAGCAGTTCAGAAACCCTTTCTTTGGAGAATGTAGAAACAGTCATTTCCCGCCCCAGAGACGCATATAGGAGTTAGCAGTAAGAATGCTTTTAAAACACAGAAACCCGCTTCGTTCAAACTGATGTGCTGTGTGTTGGTTCCTTTTAGGAAGTTGCATCTATGTTTAGATTCAGCGAGGGAGAAACACGTTTCTTCTAAATGCTGCGTTTTGACATTCCAGAGTGGATGGGAATACAGACTGTAAAGAGAAATATCTTTGTTTAAAACCAAAACCGAGCTATCTAGCAGAATGGTTGTCAATGTGTGTATTCAACTTCTAGAGCTAAACTCACGTGTGTTTGCAGCAGTTCAGAAACCCTTTCTTTGGAGAATGTATAAACAGTCATTTCCAGCCCTAGAGACGCATATAAGAGTGAGCAGTAAGAATGCGTTTAAAACACAGAAGACCCGCTTCGTACAAACTGATGCGCTGTGTGTTGGTTCCTTTTAGGAAGTTGCATCTATGTTTAGAATCAGCGAAGGAAAAAGACTTTTCTTCTAAAAGCTGAGTTTTGATATTCCAGAGTTGAAGGGAGAACAGGCTGTAAAGAGAAATACCTTGCTATAAAACCAAAACGGAACTGTCTAGTAGAATGGTTGTCAATGTGTGTATTCAACTACCAGAGTTAAACTTATGTTTGTTTACAGCAGTTCTGAAACCCTTTCTTTGGAGAATGTAGAAACAGTCATTTCCAGCCCTAGAGACGCATATAAGAGTGAGCAGTAAGAATGCGTTTAAAACACAGAAGACCCGCTTCGTACAAACTGATGTGTTGTGTGTTGGTTCCTTTTAGGAAGTTACATCTATGTTTAGATTCAGCGAGGGAGAAACACGTTTCTTCTAAAAGCTGCGTTTTGACATTCCAGAGTGGATGGGAATACAGAGTGTAAAGAGAAATATCTTTGTCTAAAACCAAAACGGAGCTATCTAGCAGAATGTCTGTCAATGTGTGTATTCAACTTCTAGAGATAAACTCACGTGTGTTTGCAGCAGTTCAGAAACCCTTTCTTTGCAGAATTTAGAAACAGTCATTTCCAGCCCTAGAGACGCATATAAGAGTCAGCAGTAAGAATGCGTCTAAAACACAGAAGACCCGCTTCGTACAAACTGATGTGCTGAGTGTTGGTTCCTTTTAGGAAGTTGCATCTATGTTTAGATTCAGCGAGGGAGAAACACGTTTCTTCTAAAAGCTGCGTTTTGACATTCCAGAGTGGATGGGAGAACAGGCTGTAAAGAGAAATACCTTGCTCTAAAACCAAAACGGAGCTATCTAGCAGAATGGTTGTCAATGTGTGTATTCAACTTCCAGAGTTAAACTCATGTGTGTTTGCAGCAGTTCAGAAACCCTTTCTTTGGAGAATGTAGAAACAGTCATTTCCAGCCCCAGAGACGCATATAGGAGTTAGCAGTAAGAATGCTTTTAAAACACAGAAACCCGCTTCGTACAAACTGATGTGCTGTGTGTTGGTTCCTTTTAGGAAGTTGCATCTATGTTTAGATTCAGCGAGGGAGAAACACGTTTCTTCTAAATGCTGCGTTTTGACATTCCAGAGTGGATGGGAATACAGATTGTAAAGAGAAATATCTTTGTCTAAAACCAAAACGGAGCTATCTAGCAGAATGGTTGTCAATGTGTGTATTCAACTTCTAGAGCTAAACTCACGTGCGTTTGCAGCAGTTCAGAAACCCTTTCTTTGGAGAATGTAGAAACAGTCATTTCCAGCCCTAGAGACGCATATAAGAGTTAGCAGTAAGAATGCGTTTAAAACACAGAAGACCCGCTTCGTACAAACTGATGTGCTGTGTGTTGGTTCCTTTCAGGAAGTTGCATCGATGTTTAGAATCAGCGAAGGAAAAAGACTTTTCTTCTAAAAGCTGCGTTTTGATATTCCAGAGTTGAAGGGAGAACAGGCTGTAAAGAGAAATATCTTGCTATAAAACCAAAACGGAACTGTCTAGCAGAATGGTTGTCAATGTGTGTATTCAACTTCCAGAGTTAAACTCATGTTTGTTTACAGCAGTTCAGAAACCCTTTCTTTGGAGAATGTAGAAACAGTCATTTCCAGCCCTAGAGACGCATATAAGAGTTAGCAGTAAGAATGCGTTTAAAACACAGAAGACCCGCTTCGTACAAACTGATGTGCTGTGTGTTGGCTCCTTTTAGGAAGTTACATCTATGTTTAGATTCAGCGAGGGAGAAACACGTTTCTTCTAAAAGCTGCGTTTTGACATTCCAGAGTGGATGGGAATACAGAGTGTAAAGAGAAATATCTTTGTCTAAAACCAAAACGGAGCTATTTAGCAGAATGTCTGTCAATGTGTGTATTCAACTTCTAGACATAAACTCAAGTGTGTTTGCAGCAGTTCAGAAACCCTTTCTTTGGAGAATGTAGAAACAGTCATTTCCAGCCCTAGAGACGCATATAAGAGTTAGCAGTAAGAATGCGTTTAAAACACAGAAGACCCGCTTCGTACAAACTGATGTGCTTTGTGTTGGTTCCTTTTAGGAAGTTACATCTATGTTTAGATTCAGCGAGGGAGAAACACGTTTCTTCTAAAAGCTGCGTTTTGACATTCCAGAGTGGATGGGAATACAGACTGTAAAGAGAAATATCTTTGTCTAAAACCAAAACGGAGCTATCTAGCAGAATGTCTGTCAATGTGTGTATTCAACTTCTAGAGATAAACTCACGTGTGTTTGCAGCAGTTCAGAAACCCTTTCTTTGGAGAATGTAGAAACAGTCATTTCCAGCCCTAGAGACGCATATAAGAGTTAGCAGTAAGAATGCGTTTAAAACACAGAAGACCCGCTTCGTACAAACTGATGTGCTGTGTGTTGGTTCCTTTTAGGAAGTTGCATCTATGTTTAGATTCAGCGAGGGAAAAAGACTTTTCTTCTAAAAGCTGCCTTTTGACATTCCAGAGTGGATGGGAGAACAGGCTGTAAAGAGAAATACCTTGCTCTAAAACCAAAACGGAGCTATCTAGCAGAATGGTTGTCAATGTGTGTATTCACCTTCCAGAGTTAAACTCATGTTTGTTTACAGCAGTTCAGAAACGCTTTCTTTGGAGAATGTAGAAACAGTCATTTCCAGCCCTAGAGACGCATATAAGAGTTAGCAGTAAGAATGCGTTTAAAACACAGAAGACCCGCTTCGTACAAACTGATGTGCTTTGTGTTGGTTCCTTTTAGGAAGTTACATCTATGTTTAGATTCAGCGAGGGAGAAACACGTTTCCTCTAAAAGCTGCGTTTTGACATTCCAGAGTGGATGGGTGAACAGGCTGTAAAGAGAAATATCTTTGTCTAAAACCAAAACGGAGCTATCTAGCAGAATGTCTGTCAATGTGTGTATTCAACTTCTAGAGATAAACTCACGTGTGTTTGCAGCAGTTCAGATACCCTTTCTTTGGAGAATGTAGAAACAGTCATTTCCAGCCCTAGAGACGCATATAAGAGTTAGCAGTATGAATGCGTTTAAAACACAGAAGACCCGCTTCGTACAAACTGATGTGCTGTGTGTTGGTTCCTTTTAGGAAGTTGCATCTATGTTTAGATTCAGCGAGGGAAAAAGACTTTTCTTCTAAAAGCTGCGTTTTGATATTCCAGAGTTGAAGGGAGAACAGGCTGTAAAGAGAAATACCTTGCTATAAAACCAAAACGGAACTGTCTAGCAGAATGGTTGTCAATGTGTTTATTCAACTTCCAGAGTTAAACTCATGTGTGTTTGCAGCAGTTCAGAAACCCTTTCTTTGCAGAATGTAGAAACAGTCATTTCCAGCCCTAGAGACGCATATAAGAGTCAGCAGTAAGAATGCGTCTAAAACACAGAAGACCCGCTTCGTACAAACTGATGTGCTGTGTGTTGGTTCCTTTTAGGAAGTTGCATCTATGTTTAGATTCAGCGAGGGAGAAACACGTTTCTTCTAAAAGCTGCGTTTTGACATTCCAGAGTGGATGGGAGAACAGGCTGTAAAGAGAAATACCTTGCTCTAAAACCAAAACGGAGCTATCTAGCAGAATGGTTTTCAATGTGTGTATTCAAATTCCAGAGTTAAACTCATGTGTGTTTGCAGCAGTTCAGAAACCCTTTCTTTGGAGAATGTAGAAACAGTCATTTCCAGCCCCAGAGACGCATATAGGAGTTAGCAGTAAGAATGCTTTTAAAACACAGAAACCCGCTTCGTACAAACTGATGTGCTGTGTGTTGGTTCCTTTTAGGAAGTTGCATCTATGTTTAGATTCAGCGAGGGAGAAACACGTTTCTTCTAAATGCTGCGTTTTGACATTCCAGAGTGGATGGGAATACAGATTGTAAAGAGAAATATCTTTGTCTAAAACCAAAACGGAGCTATCTAGCAGAATGGTTGTCAATGTGTGTATTCAACTTCTAGAGCTAAATTCACGTGCGTTTGCAGCAGTTCAGAAACCCTTTCTTTGGAGAATGTAGAAACAGTCATTTCCAGCCCTAGAGACGCATATAAGAGTTAGCAGTAAGAATGCGTTTAAAACACAGAAGACCCTCTTCGTACAAACTGATGTGCTGTGTGTTGGTTCCTTTTAGGAAGTTGCATCGATGTTTAGAATCAGCGAAGGAAAAAGACTTTTCTTCTAAAAGCTGCGTTTTGATATTCCAGAGTTGAAGGGAGAACAGGCTGTAAAGAGAAATACCTTGCTATAAAACCAAAACGGAACTGTCTAGCAGAATTGTTGTCAATGTGTGTATTCAACTTCCAGAGTTAAACTCATGTTTGTTTACAGCAGTTCAGAAACCCTTTCTTTGGAGAATGTAGAAACAGTCATTTCCAGCCCTAGAGACGCATATAAGAGTTAGCAGTAAGAATGCGTTTAAAACACAGAAGACCCGCTTCGTACAAACTGATGTGCTGTGTGTTGGTTCCTTTTAGGAAGTTACATCTATGTTTAGATTCAGCGAGGGAGAAACACGTTTCTTCTAAAAGCTGTGTTTTGACATTCCAGAGTGGATGGGAATACAGAGTGTAAAGAGATATATCTTTGTTTAAAACCAAAACGGAGCTATTTAGCAGAATGTCTGTCAATGTGTGTATTCAACTTCTAGAGATAAACTCACGTGTGTTTGCGGCAGTTCAGAAACCCTTTCTTTGGAGAATGTAGAAACAGTCATTTCCAGCCCTAGAGACGCATATAAGAGTTAGCAGTAAGAATGCGTTTAAAACACAGAAGACCCACTTCGTACAAACTGATGTGCTTTGTGTTGCTTCCTTTTAGGAAGTTACATCTATGTTTAGATTCAGCAAGGGGGAAACACGTTTCTTCTAAAAGCTGCGTTTTGACATTCCAGAGTGGATGGGAATACAGACTGTAAAGAGAAATATCTTTGTCTAAAACCAAAACGGAGCTATCTAGCAGAATGTCTGTCAATGTGTGTATTCAACTTCTAGAGATAAACTCACGTGTGTTTGCAGCAGTTCAGAAACCCTTTCTTTGGAGAATGTAGAAACAGTCATTTCCAGCCCTAGAGACGCATATAAGAGTTAGCAGTAAGAATGCGTTTAAAACACAGAAGACCCGCTTCGTACAAACTGATGTGCTGTGTGTTGGTTCCTTTTAGGAAGTTGCATCTATGTTTAGATTCAGCGAGGGAAAAAGACTTTTCTTCTAAAAGCTGCGTTTTGATATTCCAGAGTTGAAGGGAGAACAGGCTGTAAAGAGAAATACCTTGCTATAAAACCAAAACGGAACTGTCTAGCAGAATGGTTGTCAATGTGTTTATTCAACTTCCAGAGTTAAACTCATGTGTGTTTGCAGCAGTTCAGAAACCCTTTCTTTGCAGAATGTAGAAACAGTCATTTCCAGCCCCAGAGACGCATATAAGAGTCAGCAGTAAGAATGCGTTTAAAACACAGAAGACCCGCTTCGTACAAACTGATGTGCTGAGTGTTGGTTCCTTTTAGGAAGTTGCATCTATGTTTAGATTCAGCGAGGGAGAAACACGTTTCTTCTAAAAGCTGCGTTTTGACATTCCCGAGTGGATGGAAGAACAGGCTGTAAAGAGAAATACCTTGCTCTAAAACCAAAACGGAGCTATCTAGCAGAATGGTTGTCAATGTGTGTATTCAACTTCCAGAGTTAAACTCATGTGTGTTTGCAGCAGTTCAGAAACCCTTTCTTTGGAGAATGTAGAAACAGTCATTTCCAGCCCCAGAGACGCATATAGGAGTTAGCAGTAAGAATGCTTTTAAAACACAGATACCCGCTTCGTACAAACTGATGTGCTGTGTGTTGGTTCCTTTTAGGAAGTTGCATCTATGTTTAGATTCAGCGAGGGAGAAACACGTTTCTTCTAAATGCTGTGTTTTGACATTCCAGAGTGGATGGGAATACAGATTGTAAATTGAAATATCTTTGTCTAAAACCAAAACGGAGCTATCTAGCAGAATGGTTGTCAATGTGTGTATTCAACTTCTAGAGCTAAACTCACGTGCGTTTGCAGCAGTTCAGAAACCCTTTCTTTGGAGAATGTAGAAACAGTCATTTCCAGCCCTAGAGACGCATATAAGAGTTAGCAGTAAGAATGCGTTTAAAACACAGAAGACCCGCTTCGTACAAACTGATGTGCTGTGTGTTGGTTCCTTTTAGGAAGTTGCATCAATGTTTAGAATCAGCGAAGGAAAAAGACTTTTCTTCTAAAAGCTGCGTTTTGATATTCCAGAGTTGAAGGGAGAACAGGCTGTAAAGAGAAATACCTTGCTATAAAACCAAAACGGAACTGTCTAGCAGAATGGTTGTCAATGTTTGTATTCAACTTCCATAGTTAAACTCATGTTTGTTTACAGCAGTTCAGAAACCCTTTCTTTGGAGAATGTAGAAACAGTCATTTCCAGCCCTAGAGACGCATATAAGAGTTAGCAGTAAGAATGCGTTTAAAACACAGAAGACCCGCTTCGTACAAACTGATGTGTTGTGTGTTGGTTCCTTTTAGGAAGTTACATCTATGTTTAGATTCAGCGAGGGAGAAACACGTTTCTTCTAAAAGCTGCGTTTTGACATTCCAGAGTGGATGGGAATACAGTGTGTAAAGAGAAATATCTTTGTCTAAAACCAAAACGGAGCTATCTAGCAGAATGTCTGTCAATGTGTGTATTCAACTTCTAGAGATAAACTCACGTGTGTTTGCAGCAGTTCAGAAACCCTTTCTTTGGAGAATGTAGAAACAGTCATTTCCAGCCCTAGAGACGCATATAAGAGTTAGCAGTAAGAATGCGTTTAAAACACAGAAGACCCGCTTCGTACAAACTGATGTGCTGTGTGTTGGTTCTTTTTAGGAAGTTGCATCTATGTTTAGATTCAGCGAGGGAAAAAGACTTTTCTTCTAAAAGCTGCGTTTTGACATTCCAGAGTGGATCGGAGAACAGGCTGTAAAGAGAAATACCTTGCTCTAAAACCAAAACGGAGCTATCTAGCAGAATGGTTGTCAATGTGTGTATTCAACTTCCAGAGATAAACTCATGTGTGTTTGCAGCAGTTCAGAAACCCTTTCTTTGGAGAATGTAGAAACAGTCATTTCCAGCCCAAGAGACGCATATAGGAGTTAGCAGTAAGAATGCTTTTAAAACACAGAAACCCGCTTCGTACAAACTGACGTGCTGTGTGTTGGTTCCTTTTAGGAAGTTGCATCTATGTTTAGATTCAGCGAGGGAGAAACACGTTTCTTCTAAAAGGTGCGTTTTGACATTCCAGAGTGGATGGGAATACAGACAGTAAAGAGAAATATCTTTGTCTAAAACCAAAACCGAGCTAACTAGCAGAATGGTTGTCAATGTGTGTATTCAACTTCTAGAGCTAAACTCACGTGTGTTAGCAGCAGTTCAGAAACCCTTTCTTTGGAGAATGTAGAAACAGTCATTTCCAGCCCTACAGACGCTTATAAGAGTTAGCAGTAAGAATGCGTTTAAAACACAGAAGACCCGCTTCGTACAAACTGATGTGCTGTGTGTTGGTTCCTTTTAAGAAGTTGCATCTATGTTTAGATTCAGCGAGGGAAAAAGACTTTTCTTCTAAAAGCTGCGTTTTGATATTCCAGAGTTGAAGGGAGAACAGGTTGTAAAGAGAAATACCTTGCTATAAAACCAAAACGGAACTGTCTAGCAGAATGGTTGTCAATGTGTGTATTCAACTTCCAGAGTTAAACTCATGTTTGTTTACAGCAGTTCAGAAACCCTTTCTTTGGATTATGTAGAAACAGTCATTTCCAGCCCTAGAGACGCATATAAGAGTTCGCAGTAAGAATGCGTTTAAAACACAGAAGACCCGCTTCGTACAAACTGATGTGCTGTGTGTTGGTTCCTTTTAGGAAGTTACATCTATGTTTAGATTCAGCGAGGGAGAAACACGTTTCTTCTAAAAGCTGCGTTTTGACATTCCAGGGTGGATGGGAATACAGAGTGTAAAGAGAAATATCTTTGTCTAAAACCAAAACGGAGCTATTTAGCAGAATGTCTGTCAATGTGTGTATTCAACTTCTAGAGATAAACTCACGTGTGTTTGCAGCAGTTCAGAAACCCTTTCTTTGGAGAATGTAGAAACAGTCATTTCCAGCCCTAGAGACGCATATAAGAGTTAGCAGTAAGAATGCGTTTAAAACACAGAAGACCCGCTTCGTACAAACTGATGTGCTGTGTGTTGGTTCCTTTTAGGAAGTTGCATCTATGCTTAGATTCAGCGAGGGAAAAAGACTTTTCTTCTAAAAGCTGCGTTTTGATATTCCAGAGTTGAAGGGAGAACAGGCTGTAAAGAGAAATACCTTGCTATAAAACCAAAACGGAACTGTCTAGCAGAATGGTTGTCAATGTGTGTATTCAACTTCCATAGTTAAACTCATGTTTGTTTGCAGCAGTTCAGAAACCCTTTCTTTGGAGAATGTAGAAACAGTCATTTCCAGCCCCAGAGACGCATATAGGAGTTAGCAGTAAGAATGCTTTTAAAACACAGAAACCCGCTTCGTTCAAACAGATGTGCTGTGTGTTGGTTCCTTTTAGGAAGTTGCATCTATGTTTAGATTCAGCGAGGGAGAAACACGTTTCTTCTAAATGCTGCGTTTTGACATTCCAGAGTGGATGGGAATACAGACTGTAAAGAGAAATATCTTTGTCTAAAACCAAAACCGAGCTATCTAGCAGAATGGTTGTCAATGTGTGTATTCAACTTCTAGAGATAAACTCACGTGTGTTTGCAGCAGTTCAGAAACCCTTTCTTTGGAGAATGTATAAACAGTCATTTCCAGCCCTAGAGACGCATATAAGAGTGAGCAGTAAGAATGCGTTTAAAACACAGAAGACCCGCTTCGTACAAACTGATGTGCTGTGTGTTGGTTCCTTTTAGGAAGTTGCATCTATGTTTAGAATCAGCGAAGGAAAAAGACTTTTCTTCTAAAAGCTGCGTTTTGATATTCCAGAGTTGAAGGGAGAACAGGCTGTAAAGAGAAATACCTTGCTATAAAACCAAAACGGAACTGTCTAGTAGAATGGTTGTCAATGTGTGTATTCAACTACCAGAGTTAAACTTATGTTTGTTTACAGCAGTTCTGAAACCCTTTCTTTGGAGAATGTAGAAACAGTCATTTCCAGCCCTAGAGACGCATATAAGAGTTAGCAGTAAGAATGCGTTTAAAACACAGAAGACCCGCTTCGTACAAACTGATGTGCTTTGTGTTGGTTCCTTTTAGGAAGTTACATCTATGTTTAGATTCAGCGAGGGAGAAACACGTTTCTTCTAAAAGCTGCGTTTTGACATTCCAGAGTGGATGGGAATACAGACTGTAAAGAGAAATATCTTTGTCTAAAACCAAAACGGAGCTATCTAGCAGAATGTCTGTCAATGTGTGTATTCAACTTCTAGAGATAAACTCACGTGTGTTTGCAGCAGTTCAGAAACCCTTTCTTTGGAGAATGTAGAAACAGTCATTTCCAGCCCTAGAGACGCATATAAGAGTTAGCAGTAAGAATGCGTTTAAAACACAGAAGACCCGCTTCGTACAAACTGATGTGCTGTGTGTTGGTTCCTTTTAGGAAGTTACATCTATGTTTAGATTCAGCGAGGGAAAAAGACTTTTCTTCTAAAAGCTGCCTTTTGACATTCCAGAGTGGATGGGAGAACAGGCTGTAAAGAGAAATACCTTGCTCTAAAACCAAAACGGAGCTATCTAGCAGAATGGTTGTCAAAATGTGTATTCAACTTCCAGAGTTAAACTCAGGTTTGTTTACAGCAGTTCAGAAACGCTTTCTTTGGAGAATGTAGAAACAGTCATTTCCAGCCCTAGAGACGCATATAAGAGTTAGCAGTAAGAATGCATTTAAAACACAGAAGACCCGCTTCGTACAAACTGATGTGCTTTGTGTTGGTTCCTTTTAGGAAGTTACATCTATGTTTAGATTCAGCGAGGGAGAAACACGTTTCTTCTAAAAGGTGCGTTATGACATTCCAGAGTGGATGGGAATACAGACTGTAAAGAGAAATATCTTTGTCTAAAACCAAAACGGAGCTATCTAGCAGAATGTCTGTCAATGTGTGTATTCAACTTCTAGAGATAAACTCACGTGTGTTTGCAGCAGTTCAGAAACCCTTTCTTTGGAGAATGTAGAAACAGTCATTTCCAGCCCTAGAGACGCATATAAGAGTTAGCAGTAAGAATGCGTTTAAAACACAGAAGACCCGCTTCGTACAAACTGATGTGCTGTGTGTTGGTTCCTTTTAGGAAGTTGCATCTATGTTTAGATTCAGCGAGGGAAAAAGACTTTTCTTCTAAAAGCTGCGTTTTGATATTCCAGAGTTGAAGGGAGAACAGGCTGTAAAGAGAAATACCTTGCTATAAAACCAAAATGGAACTGTCTAGCAGAATGGTTGTCAATGTGTTTATTCAACTTCCAGAGTTAAACTCATGTGTGTTTGCAGCAGTTCAGAAACCCTTTCTTTGCAGAATGTAGAAACAGTCATCTCCAGCCCCAGAGACGCATATAATAGTCAGCAGTAAGAATGCGTTTAAAACACAGAAGACCCGCTTCGTACAAACTGATGTGCTGAGTGTTGGTTCCTTTTAGGAAGTTGCATCTATGTTTAGATTCAGCGAGGGAGAAACACGTTTCTTCTAAAAGCTGCGTTTTGACATTCCAGAGTGGATGGAAGAACAGGCTGTAAAGAGAAATACCTTGCTCTAAAACCAAAACGGAGCTATCTAGCAGAATGGTTGTCAATGTGTGTATTCAACTTCCAGAGTTAAACTCATGTGTGTTTGCAGCAGTTCAGAAACCCTTTCTTTGGAGAATGTAGAAACAGTCATTTCCAGCCCCAGAGACGCATATAGGAGTTAGCAGTAAGAATGCTTTTAAAACACAGAAACCCGCTTCGTACAAACTGATGTGCTGTGTGTTGGTTCCTTTTAGGAAGTTGCATCTATGTTTAGATTCAGCGAGGGAGAAACACGTTTCTTCTAAATGCTGCGTTTTGACATTCCAGAGTGGATGGGAATACAGATTGTAAATTGAAATATCTTTGTCTAAAATTAAAACGGAGCTATCTAGCAGAATGGTTGTCAATGTGTGTATTCAACTTCTAGAGCTAAACTCACGTGCGTTTGCAGCAGTTCAGAAACCCTTTCTTTGGAGAATGTAGAAACAGTCATTTCGAGCCCTAGAGACGCATATAAGAGTTAGCAGTAAGAATGCGTTTAAAACACAGAAGACCCGCTTCGTACAAACTGATGTGCTGTGTGTTGGTTCCTTTTAGGAAGTTGCATCAATGTTTAGAATCAGCGAAGGAAAAAGTCTTTTCTTCTAAAAGCTGCGTTTTGATATTCCAGAGTTGAAGGGAGAACAGGCTGTAAAGAGAAATACCTTGCTATAAAACCAAAACGGAACTGTCTAGCAGAATGGTTGTCAATGTGTGTATTCAACTTCCATAGTTAAACTCATGTTTGTTTACAGCAGTTCAGAAACCCTTTCTTTGGAGAATGTAGAAACAGTCATTTCCAGCCCTAGAGACGCATATAAGAGTTAGCAGTAAGAATGCGTTTAAAACACAGAAGACCCGCTTCGTACAAACTGATGTGCTGTGTGTTGGTTCCTTTTAGGAAGTTGCATCTATGTTTAGATTCAGCGAGGGAAAAAGACTTTTCTTCTAAAAGCTGCGTTTTGACATTCCAGAGTGGATCGGAGAACAGGCTGTAAAGAGAAATACCTTGCTCTAAAACCAAAACGGAGCTATCTAGCAGAATGGTTGTCAATGTGTGTATTCAACTTCCAGAGTTAAACTCATGTGTGTTTGCAGCAGTTCTGAAACCCTTTCTTTGGAGAATGTAGAAACAGTCATTTCCAGCCCTAGAAACGCATATAAGAGTTAGCAGTAAGAATGCGTTTAAAACACAGAAGACCCGCTTCGTACAAACTGATGTGCTGTGTGTTGATTCCTTTTAGGAAGTTACATCTATGTTTAGATTCAACGAGGGAGAAACACGTTTCTTCTAAAAGCTGCGTTTTGACATTCCAGAGTGGATGGGAATACAGACTGTAAAGAGAAATATCTTTGTCTAAAACCAAAACGGAGCTATCTAGCAGAATGTCTGTCAATGTGTGTATTCAACTTCTAGAGATAAACTCACGTGTGTTTGCAGCAGTTCAGAAACCCTTTCTTTGGAGAATGTAGAAACAGTCATTTCCAGCCCTAGAGACGCATATAAGAGTTAGCAGTAAGAATGCGTTTAAAACACAGAAGACCCGCTTCGTACAAACTGATGTGCTGTGTGTTGGTTCCTTTTAGGAAGTTGCATCTATGTTTAGATTCAGCGAGGGAAAAAGACTTTTCTTCTAAAAGCTGCGTTTTGATATTCCAGAGATGAAGGGAGAACAGGCTGTAAAGAGAAATACCTTGCTATAAAACCAAAATGGAACTGTCTAGCAGAATGGTTGTCAATGTGTTTATTCAACTTCCAGAGTTAAACTCATGTGTGTTTGCAGCAGTTCAGAAACCCTTTCTTTGCAGAATGTAGAAACAGTCATTTCCAGCCCCAGAGACGCATATAATAGTCAGCAGTAAGAATGCGTTTAAAACACAGAAGACCCGCTTCGTACAAACTGATGTGCTGAGTGTTGGTTCCTTTTAGGAAGTTGCATCTATGTTTAGATTCAGCGAGGGAGAAACACGTTTCTTCTAAAAGCTGCGTTTTGACATTCCAGAGTGGATGGAAGAACAGGCTGTAAAGAGAAATACCTTGCTCTAAAACCAAAACGGAGCTATCTAGCAGAATGGTTGTCAATGTGTGTATTCAACTTCCAGAGTTAAACTCATGTGTGTTTGCAGCAGTTCAGAAACCCTTTCTTTGGAGAATGTAGAAACAGTCATTTCCAGCCCCAGAGACGCATATAGGAGTTAGCAGTAAGAATGCTTTTAAAACACAGAAACCCGCTTCGTACAAACTGATATGCTGTGTGTTGGTTCCTTTTAGGAAGTTGCATCTATGTTTAGATTCAGCGAGGGAGAAACACGTTTCTTCTAAATGCTGCGTTTTGACATTCCAGAGTGGATGGGAATACAGATTGTAAATTGAAATATCTTTGTCTAAAATTAAAACGGAGCTATCTAGCAGAATGGTTGTCAATGTGTGTATTCAACTTCTAGAGCTAAACTCACGTGCGTTTGCAGCAGTTCAGAAACCCTTTCTTTGGAGAATGTAGAAACAGTCATTTCGAGCCCTAGAGACGCATATAAGAGTTAGCAGTAAGAATGCGTTTAAAACACAGAAGACCCGCTTCGTACAAACTGATGTGCTGTGTGTTGGTTCCTTTTAGGAAGTTGCATCAATGTTTAGAATCAGCGAAGGAAAAAGTCTTTTCTTCTAAAAGCTGCGTTTTGATATTCCAGAGTTGAAGGGAGAACAGGCTGTAAAGAGAAATACCTTGCTATAAAACCAAAACGGAACTGTCTAGCAGAATGGTTGTCAATGTGTGTATTCAACTTCCATAGTTAAACTCATGTTTGTTTACAGCAGTTCAGAAACCCTTTCTTTGGAGAATGTAGAAACAGTCATTTCCAGCCCTAGAGACGCATATAAGAGTTAGCAGTAAGAATGCGTTTAAAACACAGAAGACCCGCTTCGTACAAACTGATGTGCTGTGTGTTGGTTCCTTTTAGGAAGTTGCATCTATGTTTAGATTCAGCGAGGGAAAAAGACTTTTCTTCTAAAAGCTGCGTTTTGACATTCCAGAGTGGATCGGAGAACAGGCTGTAAAGAGAAATACCTTGCTCTAAAACCAAAACGGAGCTATCTAGCAGAATGGTTGTCAATGTGTGTATTCAACTTCCAGAGTTAAACTCATGTGTGTTTGCAGCAGTTCTGAAACCCTTTCTTTGGAGAATGTAGAAACAGTCATTTCCAGCCCTAGAAACGCATATAAGAGTTAGCAGTAAGAATGCGTTTAAAACACAGAAGACCCGCTTCGTACAAACTGATGTGCTGTGTGTTGGTTCCTTTTAGGAAGTTACATCTATGTTTAGATTCAGCGAGGGAGAAACACGTTTCTTCTAAAAGCTGCGTTTTGACATTCCAGAGTGGATGGGAATACAGACTGTAAAGAGAAATATCTTTGTCTAAAACCAAAACGGAGCTATCTAGCAGAATGTCTGTCAATGTGTGTATTCAACTTCTAGAGATAAACTCACGTGTGTTTGCAGCAGTTCAGAAACCCTTTCTTTGGAGAATGTAGAAACAGTCATTTCCAGCCCTAGAGACGCATATAAGAGTTAGCAGTAAGAATGCGTTTAAAACACAGAAGACCCGCTTCGTACAAACTGATGTGCTGTGTGTTGGTTCCTTTTAGGAAGTTGCATCTATGTTTAGATTCAGCGAGGGAAAAAGACTTTTCTTCTAAAAGCTGCATTTTGATATTCCAGAGTTGAAGGGAGAACAGGCGGTAAAGAGAAATACCTTGCTATAAAACCAAAACGGAACTGTCTAGCAGAATGGTTGTCAATGTGTGTATTCAAATTCCAGAGTTAAACTCATGTTTGTTTACAGCAGTTCAGAAACCCTTTCTTTGGAGAATGTAGAAACAGTCATTTCCAGCCCCAGAGACGCATATAGGAGTTAGCAGTAAGAATGCTTTTAAAACACAGAAACCCGCTTCGTACAAACTGATGTGCTGTGTGTTGGTTCCTTTTAGGAAGTTGCATCTATGTTTAGATTCAGCGAGGGAGAAACACGTTTCTTCTAAATGCTGCGTTTTGACATTCCAGAGTGGATGGGAATACAGATTGTAAAGAGAAATATCTTTGTCTAAAACCAAAACGGAGCTATCTAGCAGAATGGTTGTCAATGTGTGTATTCAACTTCTAGAGCTAAACTCACGTGCGTTTGCAGCAGTTCAGAAACCCTTTCTTTGGAGAATGTAGAAACAGTCATTTCCAGCCCTAGAGACGCATATAAGAGTTAGCAGTAAGAATGCGTTTAAAACACAGAAGACAAGATTCGTACAAACTGATGTGCTGTGTGTTGGTTCCTTTTAGGAAGTTGCATCGATGTTTAGAATCAGCGAAGGAAAAAGACTTTTCTTCTAAAAGCTGCGTTTTGATATTCCAGAGTTGAAGGGAGAACAGGCTGTAAAGAGAAATAACTTGCTATGAAACCAAAACGGAACTGTCTAGTAGAATGGTTGTCAATGTGTGTATTCAACTTCCAGAGTTAAACTCATGTTTGTTTACAGCAGTTCAGAAACCCTTTCTTTGGAGAATGTAGAAACAGTCATTTCCAGCCCTAGAGACGCATATAAGAGTTAGCAGTAAGAATGCGTTTAAAACACAGAAGACCCGCTTCGTACAAACTGATGTGCTGTGTGTTGGTTCCTTTTAGGAAGTTACATCTATGTTTAGATTCAGCGAGGGAGAAACACGTTTCTTCTAAAAGCTGCGTTTTGACATTCCAGAGTGGATGGGAATACAGAGTGTAAAGAGAAATATCTTTGTCTAAAACCAAAACGGAGCTATTTAGCAGAATGTCTGTCAATGTGTGTATTCAACTTCTAGAGATAAACTCACGTGTGTTTGCAGCAGTTCAGAAACCCTTTCTTTGGAGAATGTAGAAACAGTCATTTCCAGCCCTAGAGACGCATATAAGAGTTAGCAGTAAGAATGCGTTTAAAACACAGAAGACCCGCTTCGTACAAACTGATGTGCTGTGTGTTGGTTCCTTTTAGGTAGTTGCATCTATGTTTAGATTCAGCGAGGGAAAAAGACTTTTCTTCTAAAAGCTGCGTTTTGACATTCCAGAGTGGAAGGGAGAATAGACTGTAAAGAGAAATACCTTGCTCTAAAACCAAACGGAGCTATCTAGCAGAATGGTTGTCAATGTGTGTATTCAACTTCCAGAGTTAAACTCATGTGTGTTTGCAGCAGTTCAGAAACCCTTTCTTTGGAGAATGTAGAAACAGTCATTTCCAGCCCCAGAGACGCATATAGGACTTAGCAGTAAGAATGCTTTTAAAACACAGAAACCCGCTTCGTACAAACTGATGTGCTGTGTGTTGGTTCCTTTTAGGAAGTTGCATCTATGTTTAGATTCAGCGAGGGAGAAACACGTTTCTTCTAAATGCTGCGTTTTGACTTTCCAGAGTGGATGGGAATACAGACTGTAAAGAGAAATATCTTTGTCTAAAACCAAAACGGAGCTATCTAGCAGAATGGTTGTCAATGTGTGTATTCAACTTCTAGAGCTAAACTCACATGTGTTTGCAGCAGTTCAGAAACCCTTTCTTTTGAGAATGTAAAAACAGTCATTTCCAGCCCTAGAGACGCATATAAGAGTTAGCAGTAAGAATGCGTTTAAAACACAGAAGACCCGCTTCGTACAAACTGATGTGCTGTGTGTTGGTTCCTTTTAGGAAGTTGCATCTATGTTTAGATTCAGCGAGGGAAAAAAACTTTTCTTCTAAAAGCTGCGTTTTGATATTCCAGAGTTGAAGGGAGAACAGGCTGTAAAGAGAAATACCTTGCTATAAAACCAAAACGGAACTGTCTAGCAGAATGGTTGTCAATGTGTGTATTCAACTTCCAGAGTTAAACTCATGTGTGTTTGCAGCAGTTCAGAAACCCTTTCTTTGGAGAATGTAGAAACAGTCATTTCCAGCCCTACAGACGCTTATAAGAGTTAGCAGTAAGAATGCGCTTAAAACACAGAAGACCCGCTTCGTACAAACTGATGTGCTGTGTGTTGGTTCCTTTGAAGAAGTTGCATCTATGTTTAGATTCAGCGAGGGAAAAAGACTTTTCTTCTAAAAGCTGCGTTTTGATATTCCAGAGTTGAAGGGAGAACAGGCTGTAAAGAGAAATACCTTGCTATAAAACCAAAACGGAACTGTCTAGCAGAATGGTTGTCAATGTGTGTATTCAACTTCCATAGTTAAACTCATGTTTGTTTACAGCAGTTCAGAAACCCTTTCTTTGGAGAATGTAGAAACAGTCATTTCCCGCCCCAGAGACGCATATAGGAGTTAGCAGTAAGAATGCGTTTAAAACACAGAAACCCGCTTCGTTCAAACTGATGTGCTGTGTGTTGGTTCCTTTTAGGAAGTTACATCTATGTTTAGATTCAGCGAGGGAGAAACACGTTTCTTCTAAATGCTGCGTTTTGACATTCCAGAGTGGATGGGAATACAGACTGTAAAGAGAAATATCTTTGTCTAAAACCAAAACGGAGCTATCTAGCAGAATGTCTGTCAATGTGTGTATTCAACTTCTAGAGCTAAACTCACGTGTGTTTGCAGCAGTTCAGAAACCCTTTCTTTGGAGAATGTAGAAACAGTCATTTCCAGCCCTAGAGACGCATATAAGAGTTAGCAGTAAGAATGCGTTTAAAACACAGAAGACCCGTTTCATACAAACTGATGTGCTGTGTGTTGGTTCCTTTTAGGAAGTTGCATCTATGTTTAGATTCAGCGAGGGAGAAACACGTTTCTTCTAAAAGCTGCGTTTTGACATTCCAGAGTTGAAGGGAGAACAGGCTGTAAAGAGAAATACCTTGCTCTAAAACCAAAACGGAGCTATCTAGCAGAATGGTTGTCAATGTGTGTATTCAACTTCCAGAGTTAAACTCATGTTTGTTTACAGCAGTTCAGAAACCCTTTCTTTGGAGAATGTAGAAACAGTCATTTCCAGCCCTAGAGACGCATATAAGAGTTAGCAGTAAGAATGCGTTTAAAACACAGAAGACCCGCTTCGTACAAACTGATGTGCTTTGTGTTGGTTCCTTTTAGGAAGTTACATCTATGTTTAGATTCAGCGAGGGAGAAACACGTTTCTTCTAAAAGGTGCGTTATGACATTCCAGAGTGGATGGGAATACAGACTGTAAAGAGAAATATCTTTGTCTAAAACCAAAACGGAGCTATCTAGCAGAATGTCTGTCAATGTGTTTATTCAACTTCTAGAGATAAACTCACGTCTGTTTGCAGCAGTTCAGAAACCCTTTCTTTGGAGAATGTAGAAACAGTCATTTCCAGCCCCAGAGACGCATATAAGAGTCAGCAGTAAGAATGCGTTTAAAACACAGAAGACCCGCTTCGTACAAACTGATGTGCTGAGTGTTGGTTCCTTTTAGGAAGTTGCATCTATGTTTAGATTCAGCGAGGGAGAAACACGTTTCTTCTAAAAGCTGCGTTTTGACATTCCAGAGTGGATGGGAGAACAGGCTGTAAAGAGAAATACCTTGCTCTAAAACCAAAACGGAGCTATCTAGCAGAATGGTTGTCAATGTGTGTATTCAACTTCCAGAGTTAAACTCATGTGTGTTTGCAGCAGTTCAGAAACCCTTTCTTTGGAGAATGTAGAAACAGTCATTTCCCGCCCCAGAGACGCATATAGGAGTTAGCAGTAAGAATGCTTTTAAAACACAGAAACCCGCTTCGTTCAAACTGATGTGCTGTGTGTTGGTTCCTTTTAGGAAGTTGCATCTATGTTTAGATTCAGCGAGGGAGAAACACGTTTCTTCTAAATGCTGCGTTTTGACATTCCAGAGTGGATGGGAATACAGACTGTAAAGAGAAATATCTTTGTCTAAAACCAAAACCGAGCTATCTAGCAGAATGGTTGTCAATGTGTGTATTCAACTTCTAGAGCTAAACTCACGTGTGTTTGCAGCAGTTCAGAAACCCTTTCTTTGGAGAATGTATAAACAGTCATTTCCAGCCCTAGAGACGCATATAAGAGTGAGCAGTAAGAATGCGTTTAAAACACAGAAGACCCGCTTCGTACAAACTGATGTGCTGTGTGTTGGTTCCTTTTAGGAAGTTGCATCTATGTTTAGAATCAGCGAAGGAAAAAGACTTTTCTTCTAAAAGCTGCGTTTTGATATTCCAGAGTTGAAGGGAGAACAGGCTGTAAAGAGAAATACCTTGCTATAAAACCAAAACGGAGCTATCTAGCAGAATGGTTGTCAATGTGTGTATTCAACTTCCATAGTTAAACTCATGTTTGTTTACAGCAGTTCAGAAACCCTTTCTTTGGAGAATGTAGAAACAGTCATTTCCAGCCCTAGAGACGCATATAAGAGTGAGCAGTAAGAATGCGTTTAAAACACAGAAGACCCGCTTCGTACAAACTGATGTGCTGTGTGTTGGTTCCTTTTAGGAAGTTACATCTATGTTTAGATTCAGCGAGGGAGAAACACGTTTCTTCTAAAAGCTGCGTTTTGACATTCCAGAGTGGATGGGAATACAGACTGTAAAGAGAAATATCTTTGTCTAAAACCAAAACGGAGCTATCTAGCAGAATGTCTGTCAATGTGTGTATTCAACTTCTAGAGCTAAACTCACGTGTGTTTGCAGCAGTTCAGAAACCCTTTCTTTGGAGAATGTAGAAACAGTCATTTCCAGCCCTAGAGACGCATATAAGAGTTAGCAGTAAGAATGCGTTTAAAACACAGAAGACCCGTTTCATACAAACTGATGTGCTGTGTGTTGGTTCCTTTTAGGAAGTTGCATCTATGTTTAGATTCAGCGAGGGAGAAACACGTTTCTTCTAAAAGCTGCGTTTTGACATTCCAGAGTTGAAGGGAGAACAGGCTGTAAAGAGAAATACCTTGCTCTAAAACCAAAACGGAGCTATCTAGCAGAATGGTTGTCAATGTGTGTATTCAACTTCCAGAGTTAAACTCATGTTTGTTTACAGCAGTTCAGAAACCCTTTCTTTGGAGAATGTAGAAACAGTCATTTCCAGCCCTAGAGACGCATATAAGAGTTAGCAGTAAGAATGCGTTTAAAACACAGAAGACCCGCTTCGTACAAACTGATGTGCTTTGTGTTGGTTCCTTTTAGGAAGTTACATCTATGTTTAGATTCAGCGAGGGAGAAACACGTTTCTTCTAAAAGGTGCGTTATGACATTCCAGAGTGGATGGGAATACAGACTGTAAAGAGAAATATCTTTGTCTAAAACCAAAACGGAGCTATCTAGCAGAATGTCTGTCAATGTGTTTATTCAACTTCTAGAGATAAACTCACGTGTGTTTGCAGCAGTTCAGAAACCCTTTCTTTGGAGAATGTAGAAACAGTCATTTCCAGCCCCAGAGACGCATATAAGAGTCAGCAGTAAGAATGCGTTTAAAACACAGAAGACCCGCTTCGTACAAACTGATGTGCTGAGTGTTGGTTCCTTTTAGGAAGTTGCATCTATGTTTAGATTCAGCGAGGGAGAAACACGTTTCTTCTAAAAGCTGCGTTTTGACATTCCAGAGTGGATGGGAGAACAGGCTGTAAAGAGAAATACCTTGCTCTAAAACCAAAACGGAGCTATCTAGCAGAATGGTTGTCAATGTGTGTATTCAACTTCCAGAGTTAAACTCATGTGTGTTTGCAGCAGTTCAGAAACCCTTTCTTTGGAGAATGTAGAAACAGTCATTTCCCGCCCCAGAGACGCATATAGGAGTTAGCAGTAAGAATGCTTTTAAAACACAGAAACCCGCTTCGTTCAAACTGATGTGCTGTGTGTTGGTTCCTTTTAGGAAGTTGCATCTATGTTTAGATTCAGCGAGGGAGAAACACGTTTCTTCTAAATGCTGCGTTTTGACATTCCAGAGTGGATGGGAATACAGACTGTAAAGAGAAATATCTTTGTCTAAAACCAAAACCGAGCTATCTAGCAGAATGGTTGTCAATGTGTGTATTCAACTTCTAGAGCTAAACTCACGTGTGTTTGCAGCAGTTCAGAAACCCTTTCTTTGGAGAATGTATAAACAGACATTTCCAGCCCTAGAGACGCATATAAGAGTGAGCAGTAAGAATGCGTTTAAAACACAGAAGACCCGCTTCGTACAAACTGATGTGCTGTGTGTTGGTTCCTTTTAGGAAGTTGCATCTATGTTTAGAATCAGCGAAGGAAAAAGACTTTTCTTCTAAAAGCTGCGTTTTGATATTCCAGAGTTGAAGGGAGAACAGGCTGTAAAGAGAAATACCTTGCTATAAAACCAAAACGGAGCTATCTAGCAGAATGGTTGTCAATGTGTGTATTCAACTTCCATAGTTAAACTCATGTTTGTTTACAGCAGTTCAGAAACCCTTTCTTTGGAGAATGTAGAAACAGTCATTTCCAGCCCTAGAGACGCATATAAGAGTGAGCAGTAAGAATGCGTTTAAAACACAGAAGACCCGCTTCGTACAAACTGATGTGCTGTGTGTTGGTTCCTTTTAGGAAGTTACATCTATGTTTAGATTCAGCGAGGGAGAAACACGTTTCTTCTAAAAGCTGCGTTTTGACATTCCAGAGTGGATGGGAATACAGAGTGTAAAGAGAAATATCTTTGTCTAAAACCAAAACGGAGCTATCTAGCAGAATGTCTGTCAATGTGTGTATTCAACTTCTAGAGATAAACTCACGTGTGTTTGCAGCAGTTCAGAAACCCTTTCTTTGGAGAATGTAGAAACAGTCATTTCCAGCCCTAGAGACGCATATAAGAGTTAGCAGTATGAATGCGTTTAAAACACAGAAGACCCGCTTCGTACAAACTGATGTGCTGTGTGTTGGTTCCTTTTAGGAAGTTGCATCTATGTTTAGATTCAGCGAGGGAAAAAGACTTTTCTTCTAAATGCTGCGTTTTGATATTCCAGAGTTGAAGGGAGAACAGGCTATAAAGAGAAATACCTTGCTATAAAACCAAAACGGATATGTCTAGAAGAATGGTTGTCAATGTGTTTATTCAACTTCCAGAGTTAAACTCATGTGTGTTTGCAGCAGTTCAGAAACCCTTTCTTTGCAGAATTTAGAAACAGTCATTTCCAGCCCTAGAGACGCATATAAGAGTCAGCAGTAAGAATGCGTCTAAAACACAGAAGACCCGCTTCGTACAAACTGATGTGCTGAGTGTTGGTTCCTTTTAGGAAGTTGCATCTATGTTTAGATTCAGCGAGGGAGAAACACGTTTCTTCTAAAAGCTGCGTTTTGACATTCCAGAGTGGATGGGAGAACAGGCTGTAAAGAGAAATACCTTGCTCTAAAACCAAAACGGAGCTATCTAGCAGAATGGTTGTCAATGTGTGTATTCAACTTCCAGAGTTAAACTCATGTGTGTTTGCAGCAGTTCAGAAACCCTTTCTTTGGAGAATGTAGAAACAGTCATTTCCAGCCCCAGAGACACATATAGGAGTTAGCAGTAGGAATGCTTTTAAAACACAGAAACCCGCTTCGTACAAACTGATGTGCTGTGTGTTGGTTCCTTTTAGGAAGTTGCATCTATGTTTAGATTCAGCGAGGGAGAAACACGTTTCTTCTAAATGCTGCGTTTTGACATTCCAGAGTGGATGGGAATACAGATTGTAAAGAGAAATATCTTTGTCTAAAACCAAAACGGAGCTATCTAGCAGAATGGTTGTCAATGTGTGTATTCAACTTCTAGAGCTAAACTCACGTGCGTTTGCAGCAGTTCAGAAACCCTTTCTTTGGAGAATGTAGAAACAGTCATTTCCAGCCCTAGAGACGCATATAAGAGTTAGCAGTAAGAATGCGTTTAAAACACAGAAGACCCGCTTCGTACAAACTGATGTGCTGTGTGTTGGTTCCTTTCAGGAAGTTGCATCGATGTTTAGAATCAGCGAAGGAAAAAGACTTTTCTTCTAAAAGCTGCGTTTTGATATTCCAGAGTTGAAGGGAGAACAGGCTGTAAAGAGAAATACCTTGCTATAAAACCAAAACGGAACTGTCTAGCAGAATGGTTGTCAATGTGTGTATTCAACTTCCAGAGTTAAACTCATGTTTGTTTACAGCAGTTCAGAAACCCTTTCTTTGGAGAATGTAGAAACAGTCATTTCCAGCCCTAGAGACGCATATAAGAGTTAGCAGTAAGAATGCGTTTAAAACACAGAAGACCCGCTTCGTACAAACTGATGTGCTGTGTGTTGGTTCCTTTTAGGAAGTTACATCTATGTTTAGATTCAGCGAGGGAGAAACACGTTTCTTCTAAAAGCTGCGTTTTGACATTCCAGAGTGGATGGGAATACAGAGTGTAAAGAGAAATATCTTTGTCTAAAACCAAAACGGAGCTATTTAGCAGAATGTCTGTCAATGTGTGTATTCAACTTCTAGAGATAAACTCAACTGTGTTTGCAGCAGTTCAGAAACCCTTTCTTTGGAGAATGTAGAAACAGTCATTTCCAGTCCTAGAGACGCATATAAGAGTTAGCAGTAAGAATGCGTTTAAAACACAGAAGACCCGCTTCGTACAAACTGATGTGCTGTGTGTTGGTTCCTTTTAGGAAGTTGCATCTATGTTTAGATTCAGCGAGGGAAAAAAACTTTTCTTCTAAAAGCTGCGTTTTGATATTCCAGAGTTGAAGGGAGAACAGGCTGTAAAGAGAAATACCTTGCTATAAAACCAAAACGGAACTGTCTAGCAGAATGGTTGTCAATGTGTGTATTCAACTTCCAGAGTTAAACTCATGTGTGTTTGCAGCAGTTCAGAAACCCTTTCTTTGGAGAATGTAGAAACAGTCATTTCCAGCCCTACAGACGCTTATAAGAGTTAGCAGTAAGAATGCGCTTAAAACACAGAAGACCCGCTTCGTACAAACTGATGTGCTGTGTGTTGGTTCCTTTTAGGAAGTTACATCTATGTTTAGATTCAGCGAGGGAGAAACACGTTTCTTCTAAAAGCTGCGTTTTGACATTCCAGAGTGGATGGGAATACAGAGTGTAAAGAGAAATATCTTTGTCTAAAACCAAAACAGAGCTATTTAGCAGAATGTCTGTCAATGTGTGTATTCAACTTCTAGAGATAAACTCACGTGTGTTTGCAGCAGTTCAGAAACCCTTTCTTTGGAGAATGTAGAAACAGTCATTTCCAGCCCTAGAGACGCATATAAGAGTTAGCAGTAAGAATGCGTTTAAAACACAGAAGACCCGCTTCGTACAAACTGATGTGCTGAGTGTTGGTTCCTTTTAGGAAGTTGCATCTATGTTTAGATTCAGCGAGGGAGAAACACGTTTCTTCTAAAAGCTGCGTTTTGACATTCCAGAGTGGATGGGAGAACAGGCTGTAAAGAGAAATACCTTGCTCTAAAACCAAAACGGAGCTATCTAGCAGAATGGTTGTCAATGTGTGTATTCAACTTCCAGAGTTAAACTCATGTGTGTTTGCAGCAGTTCAGAAACCCTTTCTTTGGAGAATGTAGAAACAGTCATTTCCCGCCCCAGAGACGCATATAGGAGTTAGCAGTAAGAATGCTTTTAAAACACAGAAACCCGCTTCGTTCAAACTGATGTGCTGTGTGTTGGTTCCTTTTAGGAAGTTGCATCTATGTTTAGATTCAGCGAGGGAGAAACACGTTTCTTCTAAATGCTGCGTTTTGACATTCCAGAGTGGATGGGAATACAGACTGTAAAGAGAAATATCTTTGTCTAAAACCAAAACGGAGCTATCTAGCAGAATGGTTGTCAATGTGTGTATTCAACTTCTAGAGCTAAACTCACGTGTGTTTGCAGCAGTTCAGAAACCCTTTCTTTGGAGAATGTATAAACAGTCATTTCCAGCCCTAGAGACGCATATAAGAGTGAGCAGTAAGAATGCGTTTAAAACACAGAAGACCCGCTTCGTACAAACTGATGTGCTGTGTGTTGGTTCCTTTTAGGAAGTTGCATCTATGTTTAGAATCAGCGAAGGAAAAAGACTTTTCTTCTAAAAGCTGCGTTTTGATATTCCAGAGTTGAAGGGAGAACAGGCTGTAAAGAGAAATACCTTGCTATAAAACCAAAACGGAGCTATCTAGCAGAATGGTTGTCAATGGGTGTATTCAACTTCCATAGTTAAACTCATGTTTGTTTACAGCAGTTCAGAAACCCTTTCTTTGGAGAATGTAGAAACAGTCATTTCCAGCCCTAGAGACGCATATAAGAGTGAGCAGTAAGAATGCGTTTAAAACACAGAAGACCCGCTTCGTACAAACTGATGTGCTGTGTGTTGGTTCCTTTTAGGAAGTTACATCTATGTTTAGATTCAGCGAGGGAGAAACACGTTTCTTCTAAAAGCTGCGTTTTGACATTCCAGAGTGGATGGGAATACAGAGTGTAAAGAGAAATATCTTTGTCTAAAACCAAAACGGAGCTATCTAGCAGAATGTCTGTCAATGTGTGTATTCAACTTCTAGAGATAAACTCACGTGTGTTTGCAGCAGTTCAGAAACCCTTTCTTTGGAGAATGTAGAAACAGTCATTTCCAGCCCTAGAGACGCATATAAGAGTTAGCAGTATGAATGCGTTTAAAACACAGAAGACCCGCTTCGTACAAACTGATGTGCTGTGTGTTGGTTCCTTTTAGGAAGTTGCATCTATGTTTAGATTCAGCGAGGGAAAAAGACTTTTCTTCTAAATGCTGCGTTTTGATATTCCAGAGTTGAAGGGAGAACAGGCTATAAAGAGAAATACCTTGCTATAAAACCAAAACGGATATGTCTAGAAGAATGGTTGTCAATGTGTTTATTCAACTTCCAGAGTTAAACTCATGTGTGTTTGCAGCAGTTCAGAAACCCTTTCTTTGCAGAATTTAGAAACAGTCATTTCCAGCCCTAGAGACGCATATAAGAGTCAGCAGTAAGAATGCGTCTAAAACACAGAAGACCCGCTTCGTACAAACTGATGTGCTGAGTGTTGGTTCCTTTTAGGAAGTTGCATCTATGTTTAGATTCAGCGAGGGAGAAACACGTTTCTTCTAAAAGCTGCGTTTTGACATTCCAGAGTGGATGGGAGAACAGGCTGTAAAGAGAAATACCTTGCTCTAAAACCAAAACGGAGCTATCTAGCAGAATGGTTGTCAATGTGTGTATTCAACTTCCAGAGTTAAACTCATGTGTGTTTGCAGCAGTTCAGAAACCCTTTCTTTGGAGAATGTAGAAACAGTCATTTCCAGCCCCAGAGACACATATAGGAGTTAGCAGTAGGAATGCTTTTAAAACACAGAAACCCGCTTCGTACAAACTGATGTGCTGTGTGTTGGTTCCTTTTAGGAAGTTGCATCTACGTTTAGATTCAGCGAGGGAGAAACACGTTTCTTCTAAATGCTGCGTTTTGACATTCCAGAGTGGATGGGAATACAGATTGTAAAGAGAAATATCTTTGTCTAAAACCAAAACGGAGCTATCTAGCAGAATGGTTGTCAATGTGTGTATTCAACTTCTAGAGCTAAACTCACGTGCGTTTGCAGCAGTTCAGAAACCCTTTCTTTGGAGAATGTAGAAACAGTCATTTCCAGCCCTAGAGACGCATATAAGAGTTAGCAGTAAGAATGCGTTTAAAACACAGAAGACCCGCTTCGTACAAACTGATGTGCTGTGTGTTGGTTCCTTTCAGGAAGTTGCATCGATGTTTAGAATCAGCGAAGGAAAAAGACTTTTCTTCTAAAAGCTGCGTGTTGATATTCCAGAGTTGAAGGGAGAACAGGCTGTAAAGAGAAATACCTTGCTATAAAACCAAAACGGAACTGTCTAGCAGAATGGTTGTCAATGTGTGTATTCAACTTCCAGAGTTAAACTCATGTTTGTTTACAGCAGTTCAGAAACCCTTTCTTTGGAGAATGTAGAAACAGTCATTTCCAGCCCTAGAGACGCATATAAGAGTTAGCAGTAAGAATGCGTTTAAAACACAGAAGACCCGCTTCGTACAAACTGATGTGCTGTGTGTTGGTTCCTTTTAGGAAGTTACATCTATGTTTAGATTCAGCGAGGGAGAAACACGTTTCTTCTAAAAGCTGCGTTTTGACATTCCAGAGTGGATGGGAATACAGAGTGTAAAGAGAAATATCTTTGTCTAAAACCAAAACGGAGCTATTTAGCAGAATGTCTGTCAATGTGTGTATTCAACTTCTAGAGATAAACTCACGTGTGTTTGCAGCAGTTCAGAAACCCTTTCTTTGGAGAATGTAGAAACAGTCATTTCCAGTCCTAGAGACGCATATAAGAGTTAGCAGTAAGAATGCGTTTAAAACACAGAAGACCCGCTTCGTACAAACTGATGTGCTGTGTGTTGGTTCCTTTTAGGAAGTTGCATCTATGTTTAGATTCAGCGAGGGAGAAACACGTTTCTTCTAAAAGCTGCGTTTTGACATTCCAGAGTGGATGGGAATACAGAGTGTAAAGAGAAATATCTTTGTCTAAAACCAAAACGGAGCTATCTAGCAGAATGTCTGTCAATGTGTGTATTCAACTTCTAGAGATAAACTCACGTGTGTTTGCAGCAGTTCAGAAACCCTTTCTTTGGAGAATGTAGAAACAGTCATTTCCAGCCCTAGAGACGCATATAAGAGTTAGCAGTATGAATGCGTTTAAAACACAGAAGACCCGCTTCGTACAAACTGATGTGCTGTGTGTTGGTTCCTTTTAGGAAGTTGCATCTATGTTTAGATTCAGCGAGGGAAAAAGACTTTTCTTCTAAATGCTGCGTTTTGATATTCCAGAGTTGAAGGGAGAACAGGCTATAAAGAGAAATACCTTGCTATAAAACCAAAACGGATATGTCTAGAAGAATGGTTGTCAATGTGTTTATTCAACTTCCAGAGTTAAACTCATGTGTGTTTGCAGCAGTTCAGAAACCCTTTCTTTGCAGAATTTAGAAACAGTCATTTCCAGCCCTAGAGACGCATATAAGAGTCAGCAGTAAGAATGCGTCTAAAACACAGAAGACCCGCTTCGTACAAACTGATGTGCTGAGTGTTGGTTCCTTTTAGGAAGTTGCATCTATGTTTAGATTCAGCGAGGGAGAAACACGTTTCTTCTAAAAGCTGCGTTTTGACATTCCAGAGTGGATGGGAGAACAGGCTGTAAAGAGAAATACCTTGCTCTAAAACCAAAACGGAGCTATCTAGCAGAATGGTTGTCAATGTGTGTATTCAACTTCCAGAGTTAAACTCATGTGTGTTTGCAGCAGTTCAGAAACCCTTTCTTTGGAGAATGTAGAAACAGTCATTTCCAGCCCCAGAGACACATATAGGAGTTAGCAGTAGGAATGCTTTTAAAACACAGAAACCCGCTTCGTACAAACTGATGTGCTGTGTGTTGGTTCCTTTTAGGAAGTTGCATCTATGTTTAGATTCAGCGAGGGAGAAACACGTTTCTTCTAAATGCTGCGTTTTGACATTCCAGAGTGGATGGGAATACAGATTGTAAAGAGAAATATCTTTGTCTAAAACCAAAACGGAGCTATCTAGCAGAATGGTTGTCAATGTGTGTATTCAACTTCTAGAGCTAAACTCACGTGCGTTTGCAGCAGTTCAGAAACCCTTTCTTTGGAGAATGTAGAAACAGTCATTTCCAGCCCTAGAGACGCATATAAGAGTTAGCAGTAAGAATGCGTTTAAAACACAGAAGACCCGCTTCGTACAAACTGATGTGCTGTGTGTTGGTTCCTTTCAGGAAGTTGCATCGATGTTTAGAATCAGCGAAGGAAAAAGACTTTTCTTCTAAAAGCTGCGTTTTGATATTCCAGAGTTGAAGGGAGAACAGGCTGTAAAGAGAAATACCTTGCTATAAAACCAAAACGGAACTGTCTAGCAGAATGGTTGTCAATGTGTGTATTCAACTTCCAGAGTTAAACTCATGTTTGTTTACAGCAGTTCAGAAACCCTTTCTTTGGAGAATGTAGAAACAGTCATTTCCAGCCCTAGAGACGCATATAAGAGTTAGCAGTAAGAATGCGTTTAAAACACAGAAGACCCGCTTCGTACAAACTGATGTGCTGTGTGTTGGTTCCTTTTAGGAAGTTACATCTATGTTTAGATTCAGCGAGGGAGAAACACGTTTCTTCTACAAGCTGCGTTTTGACATTCCAGAGTGGATGGGAATACAGAGTGTAAAGAGAAATATCTTTGTCTAAAACCAAAACGGAGCTATTTAGCAGAATGTCTGTCAATGTGTGTATTCAACTTCTAGAGATAAACTCAAGTGTGTTTGCAGCAGTTCAGAAACCCTTTCTTTGGAGAATGTAGAAACAGTCATTTCCAGTCTTAGAGACGCATATAAGAGTTAGCAGTAAGAATGCGTTTAAAACACAGAAGACCCGCTTCGTACAAACTGATGTGCTGTGTGTTGGTTCCTTTTAGGAAGTTGCATCTATGTTTAGATTCAGCGAGGGAAAAAAACTTTTCTTCTAAAAGCTGCGTTTTGATATTCCAGAGTTGAAGGGAGAACAGGCTGTAAAGAGAAATACCTTGCTATAAAACCAAAACGGAACTGTCTAGCAGAATGGTTGTCAATGTGTGTATTCAACTTCCAGAGTTAAACTCATGTGTGTTTGCAGCAGTTCAGAAACCCTTTCTTTGGAGAATGTAGAAACAGTCATTTCCAGCCCTACAGACGCTTATAAGAGTTAGCAGTAAGAATGCGCTTAAAACACAGAAGACCCGCTTCGTACAAACTGATGTGCTGTGTGTTGGTTCCTTTTAGGAAGTTACATCTATGTTTAGATTCAGCGAGGGAGAAACACGTTTCTTCTAAAAGCTGCGTTTTGACATTCCAGAGTGGATGGGAATACAGAGTGTAAAGAGAAATATCTTTGTCTAAAACCAAAACGGAGCTATTTAGCAGAATGTCTGTCAATGTGTGTATTCAACTTCTAGAGATAAACTCACGTGTGTTTGCAGCAGTTCAGAAACCCTTTCTTTGGAGAATGTAGAAACAGTCATTTCCAGCCCTAGAGACGCATATAAGAGTTAGCAGTAAGAATGCGTTTAAAACACAGAAGACCCGCTTCGTACAAACTGATGTGCTGTGTGTTGGTTCCTTTTAGGTAGTTGCATCTATGTTTAGATTCAGCGAGGGAAAAAGACTTTTCTTCTAAAAGCTGCGTTTTGACATTCCAGAGTGGAAGGGAGAATAAGCTGTAAAGAGAAATACCTTGCTCTAAAACCAAAACGGAGCTATCTAGCAGAATGGTTGTCAATGTGTGTATTCAACTTCCAGAGTTAAACTCATGTGTGTTTGCAGCAGTTCAGAAACCCTTTCTTTGGAGAATGTAGAAACAGTCATTTCCAGCCCCAGAGACGCATATAGGACTTAGCAGTAAGAATGCTTTTAAAACACAGAAACCCGCTTCGTACAAACTGATGTGCTGTGTGTTGGTTCCTTTTAGAAAGTTGCATCTATGTTTAGATTCAGCGAGGGAGAAACACGTTTCTTCTAAATGCTGCGTTTTGACATTCCAGAGTGGATGGGAATACAGACTGTAAAGAGAAATATCTTTGTCTAAAACCAAAACGGAGCTATCTAGCAGAATGGTTGTCAATGTGGGTATTCAACTTCTAGAGCTAAACTCACATGTGTTTGCAGCAGTTCAGAAACCCTTTCTTTTGAGAATGTAAAAACAGTCATTTCCAGCCCTAGAGACGCATATAAGAGTGAGCAGTAAGAATGCGTTTAAAACACAGAAGACCCGCTTCGTACAAACTGATGTGCTGTGTGTTGGTTCCTTTTAGGAAGTTGCATCTATGTTTAGATTCAGCGAGGGAAAAAAACTTTTCTTCTAAAAGCTGCGTTTTGATATTCCAGAGTTGAAGGGAGAACAGGCTGTAAAGAGAAATACCTTGCTATAAAACCAAAATGGAACTGTCTAGCAGAATGGTTGTCAATGTGTGTATTCAACTTCCAGAGTTAAACTCATGTGTGTTTGCAGCAGTTCAGAAACCCTTTCTTTGGAGAATGTAGAAACAGTCATTTCCAGCCCTACAGACGCTTATAAGAGTTAGCAGTAAGAATGCGCTTAAAACACAGAAGACCCGCTTCGTACAAACTGATGTGCTGTGTGTTGGTTCCTTTTAAGAAGTTGCATCTATGTTTAGATTCAGCGAGGGAAAAAGACTTTTCTTCTAAAAGCTGCGTTTTGATATTCCAGAGTTGAAGGGAGAACAGGCTGTAAAGAGAAATACCTTGCTATAAAACCAAAACGGAACTGTCTAGCAGAATGGTTGTCAATGTGTGTATTCAACTTCCAGAGTTAAACTCATGTTTGTTTACAGCAGTTCAGAAACCCTTTCTTTGGATTATGTAGAAACAGTCATTTCCAGCCCTAGAGACGCATATAAGAGTGAGCAGTAAGAATGCGTTTAAAACACAGAAGACCCGCTTCGTACAAACTGATGTGCTGTGTGTTGGTTCCTTTTAGGAAGTTACATCTATGTTTAGATTCAGCGAGGGAGAAACACGTTTCTTCTAAAAGCTGTGTTTTGACATTCCAGAGTGGATGGGAATACAGAGTGTAAAGAGATATATCTTTGTCTAAAACCAAAACGGAGCTATTTAGCAGAATGTCTGTCAATGTGTGTATTCAACTTCTAGAGATAAACTCACGTGTGTTTGCGGCAGTTCAGAAACCCTTTCTTTGGAGAATGTAGAAACAGTCATTTCCAGCCCTAGAGACGCATATAAGAGTTAGCAGTAAGAATGCGTTTAAAACACAGAAGACCCGCTTCGTACAAACTGATGTGCTTTGTGTTGGTTCCTTTTAGGAAGTTACATCTATGTTTAGATTCAGCGAGGGAGAAACACGTTTCTTCTAAAAGCTGCGTTTTGACATTCCAGAGTGGATGGGAATACAGACTGTAAAGAGAAATATCTTTGTCTAAAACCAAAACGGAGCTATCTAGCAGAATGTCTGTCAATGTGTGTATTCAACTTCTAGAGATAAACTCACGTGTGTTTGCAGCAGTTCAGAAACCCTTTCTTTGGAGAATGTAGAAACAGTCATTTCCAGCCCTAGAGACGCATATAAGAGTTAGCAGTAAGAATGCGTTTAAAACACAGAAGACCCGCTTCGTACAAACTGATGTGCTGTGTGTTGGTTCCTTTTAGGAAGTTACATCTATGTTTAGATTCAGCGAGGGAAAAAGACTTTTCTTCTAAAAGCTGCCTTTTGACATTCCAGAGTGGATGGGAGAACAGGCTGTAAAGAGAAATACCTTGCTCTAAAACCAAAACGGAGCTATCTAGCAGAATGGTTGTCAAAATGTGTATTCAACTTCCAGAGTTAAACTCATGTTTGTTTACAGCAGTTCAGAAACGCTTTCTTTGGAGAATGTAGAAACAGTCATTTCCAGCCCTAGAGACGCATATAAGAGTTAGCAGTAAGAATGCGTTTAAAACACAGAAGACCCGCTTCGTACAAACTGATGTGCTTTGTGTTGGTTCCTTTTAGGAAGTTACATCTATGTTTAGATTCAGCGAGGGAGAAACACGTTTCTTCTAAAAGGTGCGTTATGACATTCCAGAGTGGATGGGAATACAGACTGTAAAGAGAAATATCTTTGTCTAAAACCAAAACGGAGCTATCTAGCAGAATGTCTGTCAATGTGTGTATTCAACTTCTAGAGATAAACTCACGTGTGTTTGCAGCAGTTCAGAAACCCTTTCTTTGGAGAATGTAGAAACAGTCATTTCCAGCCCTAGAGACGCATATAAGAGTTAGCAGTAAGAATGCGTTTAAAACACAGAAGACCCGCTTCGTACAAACTGATGTGCTGTGTGTTGGTTCCTTTTAGGAAGTTGCATCTATGTTTAGATTCAGCGAGGGAAAAAGACTTTTCTTCTAAAAGCTGCGTTTTGATATTCCAGAGTTGAAGGGAGAACAGGCTGTAAAGAGAAATACCTTGCTATAAAACCAAAACGGAACTGTCTAGCAGAATGGTTGTCAATGCGTTTATTCAACTTCCAGAGTTAAACTCATGTGTGTTTGCAGCAGTTCAGAAACCCTTTCTTTGCAGAATGTAGAAACAGTCATTTCCAGCCCCAGAGACGCATATAATAGTCAGCAGTAAGAATGCGTTTAAAACACAGAAGACCCGCTTCGTACAAACTGATGTGCTGAGTGTTGGTTCCTTTTAGGAAGTTGCATCTATGTTTAGATTCAGCGAGGGAGAAACACGTTTCTTCTAAAAGCTGCGTTTTGACATTCCAGAGTGGATGGAAGAACAGGCTGTAAAGAGAAATACCTTGCTCTAAAACCAAAACGGAGCTATCTAGCAGAATGGTTGTCAATGTGTGTATTCAACTTCCAGAGTTAAACTCATGTGCGTTTGCAGCAGTTCAGAAACCCTTTCTTTGGAGAATGTAGAAACAGTCATTTCCAGCCCCAGAGACGCATATAGGAGTTAGCAGTAAGAATGCTTTTAAAACACAGAAACCCGCTTCGTACAAACTGATGTGCTGTGTGTTGGTTCCTTTTAGGAAGTTGCATCTATGTTTAGATTCAGCGAGGGAGAAACACGTTTCTTCTAAATGCTGCGTTTTGACATTCCAGAGTGGATGGGAATACAGATTGTAAATTGAAATATCTTTGTCTAAAATTAAAACGGAGCTATCTAGCAGAATGGTTGTCAATGTGTGTATTCAACTTCTAGAGCTAAACTCACGTGCGTTTGCAGCAGTTCAGAAACCCTTTCTTTGGAGAATGTAGAAACAGTCATTTCGAGCCCTAGAGACGCATATAAGAGTTAGCAGTAAGAATGCGTTTAAAACACAGAAGACCCGCTTCGTACAAACTGATGTGCTGTGTGTTGGTTCCTTTTAGGAAGTTGCATCAATGTTTAGAATCAGCGAAGGAAAAAGACTTTTCTTCTAAAAGCTGCGTTTTGATATTCCAGAGTTGAAGGGAGAACAGGCTGTAAAGAGAAATACCTTGCTATAAAACCAAAACGGAACTGTCTAGCAGAATGGTTGTCAATGTGTGTATTCAACTTCCATAGTTAAACTCATGTTTGTTTACAGCAGTTCAGAAACCCTTTCTTTGGAGAATGTAGAAACAGTCATTTCCAGCCCTAGAGACGCATATAAGAGTTAGCAGTAAGAATGCGTTTAAAACACAGAAGACCCGCTTCGTACAAACTGATGTGCTGTGTGTTGGTTCCTTTTAGGAAGTTGCATCTATGTTTAGATTCAGCGAGGGAAAAAGACTTTTCTTCTAAAAGCTGCGTTTTGACATTCCAGAGTGGATCGGAGAACAGGCTGTAAAGAGAAATACCTTGCTCTAAAACCAAAACGGAGCTATCTAGCAGAATGGTTGTCAATGTGTGTATTCAACTTCCAGAGTTAAACTCATGTGTGTTTGCAGCAGTTCTGAAACCCTTTCTTTGGAGAATGTAGAAACAGTCATTTCCAGCCCTAGAAACGCATATAAGAGTTAGCAGTAAGAATGCGTTTAAAACACAGAAGACCCGCTTCGTACAAACTGATGTGCTGTGTGTTGGTTCCTTTTAGGAAGTTACATCTATGTTTAGATTCAGCGAGGGAGAAACACGTTTCTTCTAAAAGCTGCGTTTTGACATTCCAGAGTGGATGGGAATACCGACTGTAAAGAGAAATATCTTTGTCTAAAACCAAAACGGAGCTATCTAGCAGAATGTCTGTCAATGTGTGTATTCAACTTCTAGAGATAAACTCACGTGTGTTTGCAGCAGTTCAGAAACCCTTTCTTTGGAGAATGTAGAAACAGTCATTTCCAGCCCTAGAGACGCATATAAGAGTTAGCAGTAAGAATGCGTTTAAAACACAGAAGACCCGCTTCGTACAAACTGATGTGCTGTGTGTTGGTTCCTTTTAGGAAGTTGCATCTATGTTTAGATTCAGCGAGGGAAAAAGACTTTTCTTCTAAAAGCTGCGTTTTGATATTCCAGAGTTGAAGGGAGAACAGGCGGTAAAGAGAAATACCTTGCTATAAAACCAAAACGGAACTGTCTAGCAGAATGGTTGTCAATGTGTGTATTCAAATTCCAGAGTTAAACTCATGTTTGTTTACAGCAGTTCAGAAACCCTTTCTTTGGAGAATGTAGAAACAGTCATTTCCAGCCCCAGAGACGCATATAGGAGTTAGCAGTAAGAATGCTTTTAAAACACAGAAACCCGCTTCGTACAAACTGATGTGCTGTGTGTTGGTTCCTTTTAGGAAGTTGCATCTATGTTTAGATTCAGCGAGGGAGAAACACGTTTCTTCTAAAAGCTGCGTTTTGACATTCCAGAGTGGATGGGAATACAGATTGTAAAGAGAAATATCTTTGTCTAAAACCAAAACGGAGCTATCTAGCAGAATGGTTGTCAATGTGTGTATTCAACTTCTAGAGCTAAACTCACGTGCGTTTGCAGCAGTTCAGAAACCCTTTCTTTGGAGAATGTAGAAACAGTCATTTCCAGCCCTAGAGACGCATATAAGAGTTAGCAGTAAGAATGCGTTTAAAACACAGAAGACAAGCTTCGTACAAACTGATGTGCTGTGTGTTGGTTCCTTTTAGGAAGTTGCATCGATGTTTAGAATCAGCGAAGGAAAAAGACTTTTCTTCTAAAAGCTGCGTTTTGATATTCCAGAGTTGAAGGGAGAACAGGCTGTAAAGAGAAATAACTTGCTATGAAACCAAAACGGAACTGTCTAGTAGAATGGTTGTCAATGTGTGTATTCAACTTCCAGAGTTAAACTCATGTTTGTTTACAGCAGTTCAGAAACCCTTTCTTTGGAGAATGTAGAAACAGTCATTTCCAGCCCTAGAGACGCATATAAGAGTTAGCAGTAAGAATGCGTTTAAAACACAGAAGACCCGCTTCGTACAAACTGATGTGCTTTGTGTTGGTTCCTTTTAGGAAGTTACATCTATGTTTAGATTCAGCGAGGGAGAAACACGTTTCTTCTAAAAGCTGCGTTTTGACATTCCAGAGTGGATGGGAATACAGAGTGTAAAGAGAAATATCTTTGTCTAAAACCAAAACGGAGCTATTTAGCAGAATGTCTGTCAATGTGTGTATTCAACTTCTAGAGATAAACTCACGTGTGTTTGCAGCAGTTCAGAAACCCTTTCTTTGGAGAATGTAGAAACAGTCATTTCCAGCCCTAGAGACGCATATAAGAGTTAGCAGTAAGAATGCGTTTAAAACACAGAAGACCCGCTTCGTACAAACTGATGTGCTGTGTGTTGGTTCCTTTTAGGTAGTTGCATCTATGTTTAGATTCAGCGAGGGAAAAAGACTTTTCTTCTAAAAGCTGCGTTTTGACATTCCAGAGTGGAAGGGAGAATAGGCTGTAAAGAGAAATACCTTGCTCTAAAACCAAAACGGAGCTATCTAGCAGAATGGTTGTTAATGTGTGTATTCAACTTCCAGAGTTAAACTCATGTGTGTTTGCAGCAGTTCAGAAACCCTTTCTTTGGAGAATGTAGAAACAGTCATTTCCAGCCCCAGAGACGCATATAGGACTTAGCAGTAAGAATGCTTTTAAAACACAGAAACCCGCTTCGTACAAACTGATGTGCTGTGTGTTGGTTCCTTTTAGGAAGTTGCATCTATGTTTAGATTCAGCGAGGGAGAAACACGTTTCTTCTAAATGCTGCGTTTTGACATTCCAGAGTGGATGGGAATACAGACTGTAAAGAGAAATATCTTTGTCTAAAACCAAAACGGAGCTATCTAGCAGAATGGTTGTCAATGTGTGTATTCAACTTCTAGAGCTAAACACACATGTGTTTGCAGCAGTTCAGAAACCCTTTCTTTTGAGAATGTAAAAACAGTCATTTCCAGCCCTAGAGACGCATATAAGAGTTAGCAGTAAGAATGCGTTTAAAACACAGAAGACCCGCTTCGTACAAACTGATGTGCTGTGTGTTGGTTCCTTTTAGGAAGTTGCATCTATGTTTAGATTCAGCGAGGGAAAAAAACTTTTCTTCTAAAAGCTGCGTTTTGATATTCCAGAGTTGAAGGGAGAACAGGCTGTAAAGAGAAATACCTTGCTATAAAACCAAAACGGAACTGTCTAGCAGAATGGTTGTCAATGTGTGTATTCAACTTCCAGAGTTAAACTCATGTGTGTTTGCAGCAGTTCAGAAACCCTTTCTTTGGAGAATGTAGAAACAGTCATTTCCAGCCCTACAGACGCTTATAAGAGTTAGCAGTAAGAATGCGCTTAAAACACAGAAGACCCGCTTCGTACAAACTGATGTGCTTTGTGTTGGTTCCTTTTAGGAAGTTACATCTATGTTTAGATTCAGCGAGGGAGAAACACGTTTCTTCTAAAAGGTGCGTTTTGACATTCCAGAGTGGATGGGAATACAGAGTGTAAAGAGAAATATCTTTGTCTAAAACCAAAACGGAGCTATTTAGCAGAATGTCTGTCAATGTGTGTATTCAACTTCTAGAGATAAACTCACGTGTGTTTGCAGCAGTTCAGAAACCCTTTCTTTGCAGAATGTAGAAACAGTCATTTCCAGCCCTAGAGACGCATATAAGAGTTAGCAGTAAGAATGCGTTTAAAACACAGAAGACCCGCTTCGTACAAACTGATGTGCTGTGTGTTGGTTCCTTTTAGGTAGTTGCATCTATGTTTAGATTCAGCGAGGGAAAAAGACTTTTCTTCTAAAAGCTGCGTTTTGACATTCCAGAGTGGAAGGGAGAATAAGCTGTAAAGAGAAATACCTTGCTCTAAAACCAAAACGGAGCTATCTAGCAGAATGGTTGTCAATGTGTGTATTCAACTTCCAGAGTTAAACTCATGTGTGTTTGCAGCAGTTCAGAAACCCTTTCTTTGGAGAATGTAGAAACAGTCATTTCCAGCCCCAGAGACGCATATAGGACTTAGCAGTAAGAATGCTTTTAAAACACAGAAACCCGCTTCGTACAAACTGATGTGCTGTGTGTTGGTTCCTTTTAGGAAGTTGCATCTATGTTTAGATTCAGCGAGGGAGAAACACGTTTCTTCTAAATGCTGCGTTTTGACATTCCAGAGTGGATGGGAATACAGACTGTAAAGAGAAATATCTTTTTCTAAAACCAAAACGGAGCTATCTAGCAGAATGGTTGTCAATGTGTGTATTCAACTTCTAGAGCTAAACTCACATGTGTTTGCAGCAGTTCAGAAACCCTTTCTTTTGAGAATGTAAAAACAGTCATTTCCAGCCCTAGAGACGCATATAAGAGTTAGCAGTAAGAATGCGTTTAAAACACAGAAGACCCGCTTCGTACAAACTGATGTGCTGTGTGTTGGTTCCTTTTAGGAAGTTGCATCTATGTTTAGATTCAGCGAGGGAAAAAAACTTTTCTTCTAAAAGCTGCGTTTTGATATTCCAGAGTTGAAGGGAGAACAGGCTGTAAAGAGAAATACCTTGCTATAAAACCAAAACGGAACTGTCTAGCAGAATGGTTGTCAATGTGTGTATTCAACTTCCAGAGTTAAACTCATGTGTGTTTGCAGCAGTTCAGAAACCCTTTCTTTGGAGAATGTAGAAACAGTCATTTCCAGCCCTACAGACGCTTATAAGAGTTAGCAGTAAGAATGCGCTTAAAACACAGAAGACCCGCTTCGTACAAACTGATGTGCTGTGTGTTGGTTCCTTTTAAGAAGTTGCATCTATGTTTAGATTCAGCGAGGGAAAAAGACTTTTCTTCTAAAAGCTGCGTTTTGATATTCCAGAGTTGAAGGGAGAACAGGCTGTAAAGAGAAATACCTTGCTATAAAACCAAAACGGAACTGTCTAGCAGAATGGTTGTCAATGTGTGTATTCAACTTCCAGAGTTAAACTCATGTTTGTTTACAGCAGTTCAGAAACCCTTTCTTTGGATTATGTAGAAACAGTCATTTCCAGCCCTAGAGACGCATATAAGAGTTAGCAGTAAGAATGCGTTTAAAACACAGAAGACCCGCTTCGTACAAACTGATGTGCTGTGTGTTGGTTTCTTTTAGGAAGTTACATCTATGTTTAGATTCAGCGAGGGAGAAACACGTTTCTTCTAAAAGCTGCGTTTTGACATTCCAGAGTGGATGGGAATACAGAGTGTAAAGAGAAATATCTTTGTCTAAAACCAAAATGGAGCTATTTAGCAGAATGTCTGTCAATGTGTGTATTCAACTTCTAGAGATAAACTCACGTGTGTTTGCAGCAGTTCAGAAACCCTTTCTTTGGAGAATGTAGAAACAGTCATTTCCAGCACTAGAGACGCATATAAGAGTTAGCAGTAAGAATGCGTTTAAAACACAGAAGACCCGCTTCGTACAAACTGATGTGCTGTGTGTTGGTTCCTTTTAGGAAGTTGCATCTATGTTTAGATTCAGCGAGGGAAAAAGACTTTTCTTCTAAAAGCTGCGTTTTGATATTCCAGAGTTGAAGGGAGAACAGGCTGTAAAGAGAAATACCTTGCTATAAAACCAAAACGGAACTGTCTAGCAGAATGGTTGTCAATGTGTGTATTCAACTTCCATAGTTAAACTCATGTTTGTTTACAGCAGTTCAGAAACCCTTTCTTTGGAGAATGTAGAAACAGTCATTTCCCGCCCCAGAGACGCATATAGGAGTTAGCAGTAAGAATGCTTTTAAAACACAGAAACCCGCTTCGTTCAAACTGATGTGCTGTGTGTTGGTTCCTTTTAGGAAGTTGCATCTATGTTTAGATTCAGCGAGGGAGAAACACGTTTCTTCTAAATGCTGCGTTTTGACATTCCAGAGTGGATGGGAATACAGACTGTAAAGAGAAATATCTTTGTCTAAAACCAAAACGGAGCTATCTAGCAGAATGTCTGTCAATGTGTGTATTCAACTTCTAGAGCTAAACTCACGTGTGTTTGCAGCAGTTCAGAAACCCTTTCTTTGGAGAATGTAGAAACAGTCATTTCCAGCCCTAGAGACGCATATAAGAGTTAGCAGTAAGAATGCGTTTAAAACACAGAAGACCCGTTTCATACAAACTGATGTGCTGTGTGTTGGTTCCTTTTAGGAAGTTGCATCTATGTTTAGATTCAGCGAGGGAGAAACACGTTTCTTCTAAAAGCTGCGTTTTGACATTCCAGAGTTGAAGGGAGAACAGGCTGTAAAGAGAAATACCTTGCTCTAAAACCAAAACGGAGCTATCTAGCAGAATGGTTGTCAATGTGTGTATTCAACTTCCAGAGTTAAACTCATGTTTGTTTACAGCAGTTCAGAAACCCTTTCTTTGGAGAATGTAGAAACAGTCATTTCCAGCCCTAGAGACGCATATAAGAGTTAGCAGTAAGAATGCGTTTAAAACACAGAAGACCCGCTTCGTACAAACTGATGTGCTTTGTGTTGGTTCCTTTTAGGAAGTTACATCTATGTTTAGATTCAGCGAGGGAGAAACACGTTTCTTCTAAAAGGTGCGTTATGACATTCCAGAGTGGATGGGAATACAGACTGTAAAGAGAAATATCTTTGTCTAAAACCAAAACGGAGCTATCTAGCAGAATGTCTGTCAATGTGTTTATTCAACTTCTAGAGATAAACTCACGTGTGTTTGCAGCAGTTCAGAAACCCTTTCTTTGGAGAATGTAGAAACAGTCATTTCCAGCCCCAGAGACGCATGTAAGAGTCAGCAGTAAGAATGCGTTTAAAACACAGAAGACCCGCTTCGTACAAACTGATGTGCTGAGTGTTGGTTCCTTTTAGGAAGTTGCATCTATGTTTAGATTCAGCGAGGGAGAAACACGTTTCTTCTAAAAGCTGCGTTTTGACATTCCAGAGTGGATGGGAGAACAGGCTGTAAAGAGAAATACCTTGCTCTAAAACCAAAACGGAGCTATCTAGCAGAATGGTTGTCAATGTGTGTATTCAACTTCCAGAGTTAAACTCATGTGTGTTTGCAGCAGTTCAGAAACCCTTTCTTTGGAGAATGTAGAAACAGTCATTTCCCGCCCCAGAGACGCATATAGGAGTTAGCAGTAAGAATGCTTTTAAAACACAGAAACCCGCTTCGTTCAAACTGATGTGCTGTGTGTTGGTTTCTTTTAGGAAGTTGCATCTATGTTTAGATTCAGCGAGGGAGAAACACGTTTCTTCTAAATGCTGCGTTTTGACATTCCAGAGTGGATGGGAATACAGATTGTAAAGAGAAATATCTTTGTCTAAAACCAAAACCGAGCTATCTAGCAGAATGGTTGTCAATGTGTGTATTCAACTTCTAGAGCTAAACTCACGTGTGTTTGCAGCAGTTCAGAAACCCTTTCTTTGGAGAATGTATAAACAGTCATTTCCAGCCCTAGAGACGCATATAAGAGTGAGCAGTAAGAATGCGTTTAAAACACAGAAGACCCGCTTCGTACAAACTGATGTGCTGTGTGTTGGTTCCTTTTAGGAAGTTGCATCTATGTTTAGAATCAGCGAAGGAAAAAGACTTTTCTTCTAAAAGCTGCGTTTTGATATTCCAGAGTTGAAGGGAGAACAGGCTGTAAAGAGAAATACCTTGCTATAAAACCAAAACGGAACTGTCTAGCAGAATGGTTGTCAATGTGTGTATTCAACTTCCAGAGTTAAACTCATGTTTGTTTACAGCAGTTCAGAAACCCTTTCTTTGGAGAATGTAGAAACAGTCATTTCCAGCCCTAGAGACGCATATAAGAGTTAGCAGTAAGAATGCTTTTAAAACACAGAAGACCCGCTTCGTACAAACTGATGTGCTGTGTGTTGGTTCCTTTTAGGAAGTTACATCTATGTTTAGATTCAGCGAGGGAGAAACACGTTTCTTCTAAAAGCTGCGTTTTGACATTCCAGAGTGGATGGGAATACAGAGTGTAAAGAGAAATATCTTTGTCTAAAACCAAAACGGAGCTATTTAGCAGAATGTCTGTCAATGTGTGTATTCAACTTCTAGAGATAAACTCAAGTGTGTTTGCAGCAGTTCAGAAACCCTTTCTTTGGAGAATGTAGAAACAGTCATTTCCAGTCCTAGAGACGCATATAAGAGTTAGCAGTAAGAATGCGTTTAAAACACAGAAGACCCGCTTCGTACAAACTGATGTGCTTTGTGTTGGTTCCTTTTAGGAAGTTACATCTATGTTTAGATTCAGCGAGGGAGAAACACGTTTCTTCTAAAAGCTGCGTTTTGACATTCCAGAGTGGATGGGAATACAGACTGTAAAGAGAAATATCTTTGTCTAAAACCAAAACGGAGCTATCTAGCAGAATGTCTGTCAATGTGTGTATTCAACTTCTAGAGATAAACTCACGTGTGTTTGCAGCAGTTCAGAAACCCTTTCTTTGGAGAATGTAGAAACAGTCATTTCCAGCCCTAGAGACGCATATAAGAGTTAGCAGTAAGAATGCGTTTAAAACACAGAAGACCCGCTTCGTACAAACTGATGTGCTGTGTGTTGGTTCCTTTTAGGAAGTTGCATCTATGTTTAGATTCAGCGAGGGAAAAAGACTTTTCTTCTAAAAGCTGCGTTTTGACATTCCAGAGTGGATGGGAGAACAGGCTGTAAAGAGAAATACCTTGCTCTAAAACCAAAACGGAGCTATCTAGCAGAATGGTTGTCAATGTGTGTATTCACCTTCCAGAGTTAAACTCATGTTTGTTTACAGCAGTTCAGAAACGCTTTCTTTGGAGAATGTAGAAACAGTCATTTCCAGCCCTAGAGACGCATATAAGAGTTAGCAGTAAGAATGCGTTTAAAACACAGAAGACCCGCTTCGTACAAACTGATGTGCTTTGTGTTGGTTCCTTTTAGGAAGTTACATCTATGTTTAGATTCAGCGAGGGAGAAACACGTTTCTTCTAAAAGTTGCGTTATGACATTCCAGAGTGGATGGGAATACAGACTGTAAAGAGAAATATCTTTGTCTAAAACCAAAACGGAGCTATCTAGCAGAATGTCTGTCAATGTGTGTATTCAACTTCTAGAGATAAACTCACGTGTGTTTGCAGCAGTTCAGATACCCTTTCTTTGGAGAATGTAGAAACAGTCATTTCCAGCCCTAGAGACGCATATAAGCGTTAGCAGTATGAATGCGTTTAAAACACAGAAGACCCGCTTCGTACAAACTGATGTGCTGTGTGTTGGTTCCTTTTAGGAAGTTGCATCTATGTTTAGATTCAGCGAGGGAAAAAGACTTTTCTTCTAAAAGCTGCGTTTTGATATTCCAGAGTTGAAGGGAGAACAGGCTGTAAAGAGAAATACCTTGCTATAAAACCAAAACGGAACTGTCTATCAGAATGGTTGTCAATGTGTTTATTCAACTTCCAGAGTTAAACTCATGTGTGTTTGCAGCAGTTCAGAAACCCTTTCTTTGCAGAATGTAGAAACAGTCATTTCCAGCCCTAGAGACGCATATAAGAGTCAGCAGTAAGAATGCGTCTAAAACACAGAAGACCCGCTTCGTACAAACTGATGTGCTGTGTGTTGGTTCCTTTTAGGAAGTTGCATCTATGTTTAGATTCAGCGAGGGAGAAACACGTTTCTTCTAAAAGCTGCGTTTTGACATTCCAGAGTGGATGGGAGAACAGGCTGTAAAGAGAAATACCTTGCTCTAAAACCAAAACGGAGCTATCTAGCAGAATGGTTGTCAATGTGTGTATTCAAATTCCAGAGTTAAACTCATGTGTGTTTGCAGCAGTTCAGAAACCCTTTCTTTGGAGAATGTAGAAACAGTCATTTCCAGCCCCAGAGACGCATATAGGAGTTAGCAGTAAGAATGCTTTTAAAACACAGAAACCCGCTTCGTACAAACTGATGTGCTGTGTGTTGGTTCCTTTTAGGAAGTTGCATCTATGTTTAGATTCAGCGAGGGAGAAACACGTTTCTTCTAAATGCTGCGTTTTGACATTCCAGAGTGGATGGGAATACAGATTGTAAAGAGAAATATCTTTGTCTAAAACCAAAACGGAGCTATCTAGCAGAATGGTTGTCAATGTGTGTATTCAACTTCTAGAGCTAAATTCACGTGCGTTTGCAGCAGTTCAGAAACCCTTTCTTTGGAGAATGTAGAAACAGTCATTTCCAGCCCTAGAGACGCATATAAGAGTTAGCAGTAAGAATGCGTTTAAAACACAGAAGACCCTCTTCGTACAAACTGATGTGCTGTGTGTTGGTTCCTTTTAGGAAGTTGCATCGATGTTTAGAATCAGCGAAGGAAAAAGACTTTTCTTCTAAAAGCTGCGTTTTGATATTCCAGAGTTGAAGGGAGAACAGGCTGTAAAGAGAAATACCTTGCTATAAAACCAAAACGGAACTGTCTAGCAGAATTGTTGTCAATGTGTGTATTCAACTTCCAGAGTTAAACTCATGTTTGTTTACAGCAGTTCAGAAACCCTTTCTTTGGAGAATGTAGAAACAGTCATTTCCAGCCCTAGAGACGCATATAAGAGTTAGCAGTAAGAATGCGTTTAAAACACAGAAGACCCGCTTCGTACAAACTGATGTGCTGTGTGTTGGTTCCTTTTAGGAAGTTACATCTATGTTTAGATTCAGCGAGGGAGAAACACGTTTCTTCTAAAAGCTGTGTTTTGACATTCCAGAGTGGATGGGAATACAGAGTGTAAAGAGATATATCTTTGTCTAAAACCAAAACGGAGCTATTTAGCAGAATGTCTGTCAATGTGTGTATTCAACTTCTAGAGATAAACTCACGTGTGTTTGCGGCAGTTCAGAAACCCTTTCTTTGGAGAATGTAGAAACAGTCATTTCCAGCCCTAGAGACGCATATAAGAGTTAGCAGTAAGAATGCGTTTAAAACACAGAAGACCCGCTTCGTACAAACTGATGTGCTTTGTGTTGGTTCCTTTTAGGAAGTTACATCTATGTTTAGATTCAGCGAGGGAGAAACACGTTTCTTCTAAAAGCTGCGTTTTGACATTCCAGAGTGGATGGGAATACAGACTGTAAAGAGAAATATCTTTGTCTAAAACCAAAACGGAGCTATCTAGCAGAATGTCTGTCAATGTGTGTATTCAACTTCTAGAGATAAACTCACGTGTGTTTGCAGCAGTTCAGAAACCCTTTCTTTGGAGAATGTAGAAACAGTCATTTCCAGCCCTAGAGACGCATATAAGAGTTAGCAGTAAGAATGCGTTTAAAACACAGAAGACCCGCTTCGTACAAACTGATGTGCTGTGTGTTGGTTCCTTTTAGGAAGTTGCATCTATGTTTAGATTCAGCGAGGGAAAAAGACTTTTCTTCTAAAAGCTGCCTTTTGACATTCCAGAGTGGATGGGAGAACAGGCTGTAAAGAGAAATACCTTGCTCTAAAACCAAAACGGAGCTATCTAGCAGAATGGTTGTCAATGTGTGTATTCAACTTCCAGAGTTAAACTCATGTTTGTTTACAGCAGTTCAGAAACGCTTTCTTTGGAGAATGTAGAAACAGTCATTTCCAGCCCTAGAGACGCATATAAGAGTTAGCAGTAAGAATGCGTTTAAAACACAGAAGACCCGCTTCGTACAAACTGATGTGCTGTGTGTTGGTTCCTTTTAGGAAGTTACATCTATGTTTAGATTCAGCGAGGGAGAAACACGTTTCTTCTAAAAGCTGCGTTTTGACATTCCAGAGTGGATGGGAATACCGACTGTAAAGAGAAATATCTTTGTCTAAAACCAAAACGGAGCTATCTAGCAGAATGTCTGTCAATGTGTGTATTCAACTTCTAGAGATAAACTCACGTGTGTTTGCAGCAGTTCAGAAACCCTTTCTTTGGAGAATGTAGAAACAGTCATTTCCAGCCCTAGAGACGCATATAAGAGTTAGCAGTAAGAATGCGTTTAAAACACAGAAGACCCGCTTCGTACAAACTGATGTGCTGTGTGTTGGTTCCTTTTAGGAAGTTGCATCTATGTTTAGATTCAGCGAGGGAAAAAGACTTTTCTTCTAAAAGCTGCGTTTTGATATTCCAGAGTTGAAGGGAGAACAGGCGGTAAAGAGAAATACCTTGCTATAAAACCAAAACGGAACTGTCTAGCAGAATGGTTGTCAATGTGTGTATTCAAATTCCAGAGTTAAACTCATGTTTGTTTACAGCAGTTCAGAAACCCTTTCTTTGGAGAATGTAGAAACAGTCATTTCCAGCCCCAGAGACGCATATAGGAGTTAGCAGTAAGAATGCTTTTAAAACACAGAAACCCGCTTCGTACAAACTGATGTGCTGTGTGTTGGTTCCTTTTAGGAAGTTGCATCTATGTTTAGATTCAGCGAGGGAGAAACACGTTTCTTCTAAATGCTGCGTTTTGACATTCCAGAGTGGATGGGAATACAGATTGTAAAGAGAAATATCTTTGTCTAAAACCAAAACGGAGCTATCTAGCAGAATGGTTGTCAATGTGTGTATTCAACTTCTAGAGCTAAACTCACGTGCGTTTGCAGCAGTTCAGAAACCCTTTCTTTGGAGAATGTAGAAACAGTCATTTCCAGCCCTAGAGACGCATATAAGAGTTAGCAGTAAGAATGCGTTTAAAACACAGAAGACAAGCTTCGTACAAACTGATGTGCTGTGTGTTGGTTCCTTTTAGGAAGTTGCATCGATGTTTAGAATCAGCGAAGGAAAAAGACTTTTCTTCTAAAAGCTGCGTTTTGATATTCCAGAGTTGAAGGGAGAACAGGCTGTAAAGAGAAATAACTTGCTATGAAACCAAAACGGAACTGTCTAGTAGAATGGTTGTCAATGTGTGTATTCAACTTCCAGAGTTAAACTCATGTTTGTTTACAGCAGTTCAGAAACCCTTTCTTTGGAGAATGTAGAAACAGTCATTTCCAGCCCTAGAGACGCATATAAGAGTTAGCAGTAAGAATGCGTTTAAAACACAGAAGACCCGCTTCGTACAAACTGATGTGCTGTGTGTTGGTTCCTTTTAGGAAGTTACATCTATGTTTAGATTCAGCGAGGGAGAAACACGTTTCTTCTAAAAGCTGCGTTTTGACATTCCAGAGTGGATGGGAATACAGAGTGTAAAGAGAAATATCTTTGTCTAAAACCAAAACGGAGCTATTTAGCAGAATGTCTGTCAATGTGTGTATTCAACTTCTAGAGATAAACTCACGTGTGTTTGCAGCAGTTCAGAAACCCTTTCTTTGGAGAATGTAGAAACAGTCATTTCCAGCCCTAGAGACGCATATAAGAGTTAGCAGTAAGAATGCGTTTAAAACACAGAAGACCCGCTTCGTACAAACTGATGTGCTGTGTGTTGGTTCCTTTTAGGTAGTTGCATCTATGTTTAGATTCAGCGAGGGAAAAAGACTTTTCTTCTAAAAGCTGCGTTTTGACATTCCAGAGTGGAAGGGAGAATAGGCTGTAAAGACAAATACCTTGCTATAAAACCAAAACGGAGCTATCTAGCAGAATGGTTGTTAATGTGTGTATTCAACTTCCAGAGTTAAACTCATGTGTGTTTGCAGCAGTTCAGAAACCCTTTCTTTGGAGAATGTAGAAACAGTCATTTCCAGCCCCAGAGACGCATATAGGACTTAGCAGTAAGAATGCTTTTAAAACACAGAAACCCGCTTCGTACAAACTGATGTGCTGTGTGTTGGTTCCTTTTAGGAAGTTGCATCTATGTTTAGATTCAGCGAGGGAGAAACACGTTTCTTCTAAATGCTGCGTTTTGACATTCCAGAGTGGATGGGAGAACAGGCTGTAAAGAGAAATACCTTGCTCTAAAACCAAAACGGAGCTATCTAGCAGAATGGTTGTCAATGTGTGTATTCAACTTCTAGAGCTAAACACACATGTGTTTGCAGCAGTTCAGAAACCCTTTCTTTTGAGAATGTAAAAACAGTCATTTCCAGCCCTAGAGACGCATATAAGAGTTAGCAGTAAGAATGCGTTTAAAACACAGAAGACCCGCTTCGTACAAACTGATGTGCTGTGTGTTGGTTCCTTTTAGGAAGTTGCATCTATGTTTAGATTCAGCGAGGGAAAAAAACTTTTCTTCTAAAAGCTGCGTTTTGATATTCCAGAGTTGAAGGGAGAACAGGCTGTAAAGAGAAATACCTTGCTATAAAACCAAAACGGAACTGTCTAGCAGAATGGTTGTCAATGTGTGTATTCAACTTCCAGAGTTAAACTCATGTGTGTTTGCAGCAGTTCAGAAACCCTTTCTTTGGAGAATGTAGAAACAGTCATTTCCAGCCCTACAGACGCTTATAAGAGTTAGCAGTAAGAATGCGCTTAAAACACAGAAGACCCGCTTCGTACAAACTGATGTGCTGTGTGTTGGTTCCTTTTAGGAAGTTACATCTATGTTTAGATTCAGCGAGGGAGAAACACGTTTCTTCTAAAAGCTGCGTTTTGACATTCCAGAGTGGATGGGAATACAGAGTGTAAAGAGAAATATCTTTGTCTAAAACCAAAACGGAGCTATTTAGCAGAATGTCTGTCAATGTGTGTATTCAACTTCTAGAGATAAACTCACGTGTGTTTGCAGCAGTTCAGAAACCCTTTCTTTGGAGAATGTAGAAACAGTCATTTCCAGCCCTAGAGACGCATATAAGAGTTAGCAGTAAGAATGCGTTTAAAACACAGAAGACCCGCTTCGTACAAACTGATGTGCTGTGTGTTGGTTCCTTTTAGGTAGTTGCATCTATGTTTAGATTCAGCGAGGGAAAAAGACTTTTCTTCTAAAAGCTGCGTTTTGACATTCCAGAGTGGAAGGGAGAATAAGCTGTAAAGAGAAATACCTTGCTCTAAAACCAAAACGGAGCTATCTAGCAGAATGGTTGTCAATGTGTGTATTCAACTTCCAGAGTTAAACTCATGTGTGTTTGCAGCAGTTCAGAAACCCTTTCTTTGGAGAATGTAGAAACAGTCATTTCCAGCCCCAGAGACGCATATAGGACTTAGCAGTAAGAATGCTTTTAAAACACAGAAACCCGCTTCGTACAAACTGATGTGCTGTGTGTTGGTTCCTTTTAGGAAGTTGCATCTATGTTTAGATTCAGCGAGGGAGAAACACGTTTCTTCTAAATGCTGCGTTTTGACATTCCAGAGTGGATGGGAATACAGACTGTAAAGAGAAATATCTTTGTCTAAAACCAAAACGGAGCTATCTAGCAGAATGGTTGTCAATGTGTGTATTCAACTTCTAGAGCTAAACTCACATGTGTTTGCAGCAGTTCAGAAACCCTTTCTTTTGAGAATGTAAAAACAGTCATTTCCAGCCCTAGAGACGCATATAAGAGTTAGCAGTAAGAATGCGTTTAAAACACAGAAGACCCGCTTCGTACAAACTGATGTGCTGTGTGTTGGTTCCTTTTAGGAAGTTGCATCTATGTTTAGATTCAGCGAGGGAAAAAAACTTTTCTTCTAAAAGCTGCGTTTTGATATTCCAGAGTTGAAGGGAGAACAGGCTGTAAAGAGAAATACCTTGCTATAAAACCAAAACGGAACTGTCTAGCAGAATGGTTGTCAATGTGTGTATTCAACTTCCAGAGTTAAACTCATGTGTGTTTGCAGCAGTTCAGAAACCCTTTCTTTGGAGAATGTAGAAACAGTCATTTCCAGCCCTACAGACGCTTATAAGAGTTAGCAGTAAGAATGCGCTTAAAACACAGAAGACCCGCTTCGTACAAACTGATGTGCTGTGTGTTGGTTCCTTTTAAGAAGTTGCATCTATGTTTAGATTCAGCGAGGGAAAAAGACTTTTCTTCTAAAAGCTGCGTTTTGATATTCCAGAGTTGAAGGGAGAACAGGCTGTAAAGAGAAATACCTTGCTATAAAACCAAAACGGAACTGTCTAGCAGAATGGTTGTCAATGTGTGTATTCAACTTCCAGAGTTAAACTCATGTTTGTTTACAGCAGTTCAGAAACCCTTTCTTTGGATTATGTAGAAACAGTCATTTCCAGCCCTAGAGACGCATATAAGAGTTAGCAGTAAGAATGCGTTTAAAACACAGAAGACCCGCTTCGTACAAACTGATGTGCTGTGTGTTGGTTCCTTTTAGGAAGTTACATCTATGTTTAGATTCAGCGAGGGAGAAACACGTTTCTTCTAAAAGCTGCGTTTTGACATTCCAGAGTGGATGGGAATACAGAGTGTAAAGAGAAATATCTTTGTCTAAAACCAAAATGGAGCTATTTAGCAGAATGTCTGTCAATGTGTGTATTCAACTTCTAGAGATAAACTCACGTGTGTTTGCAGCAGTTCAGAAACCCTTTCTTTGGAGAATGTAGAAACAGTCATTTCCAGCACTAGAGACGCATATAAGAGTTAGCAGTAAGAATGCGTTTAAAACACAGAAGACCCGCTTCGTACAAACTGATGTGCTGTGTGTTGGTTCCTTTTAGGAAGTTGCATCTATGTTTAGATTCAGCGAGGGAAAAAGACTTTTCTTCTAAAAGCTGCGTTTTGATATTCCAGAGTTGAAGGGAGAACAGGCTGTAAAGAGAAATACCTTGCTATAAAACCAAAACGGAACTGTCTAGCAGAATGGTTGTCAATGTGTGTATTCAACTTCCATAGTTAAACTCATGTTTGTTTACAGCAGTTCAGAAACCCTTTCTTTGGAGAATGTAGAAACAGTCATTTCCCGCCCCAGAGACGCATATAGGAGTTAGCAGTAAGAATGCTTTTAAAACACAGAAACCCGCTTCGTTCAAACTGATGTGCTGTGTGTTGGTTCCTTTTAGGAAGTTGCATCTATGTTTAGATTCAGCGAGGGAGAAACACGTTTCTTCTAAATGCTGCGTTTTGACATTCCAGAGTGGATGGGAATACAGACTGTAAAGAGAAATATCTTTGTCTAAAACCAAAACGGAGCTATCTAGCAGAATGTCTGTCAATGTGTGTATTCAACTTCTAGAGCTAAACTCACGTGTGTTTGCAGCAGTTCAGAAACCCTTTCTTTGGAGAATGTAGAAACAGTCATTTCCAGCCCTAGAGACGCATATAAGAGTTAGCAGTAAGAATGCGTTTAAAACACAGAAGACCCGTTTCATACAAACTGATGTGCTGTGTGTTGGTTCCTTTTAGGAAGTTGCATCTATGTTTAGATTCAGCGAGGGAGAAACACGTTTCTTCTAAAAGCTGCGTTTTGACATTCCAGAGTTGAAGGGAGAACAGGCTGTAAAGAGAAATACCTTGCTCTAAAACCAAAACGGAGCTATCTAGCAGAATGGTTGTCAATGTGTGTATTCAACTTCCAGAGTTAAACTCATGTTTGTTTACAGCAGTTCAGAAACCCTTTCTTTGGAGAATGTAGAAACAGTCATTTCCAGCCCTAGAGACGCATATAAGAGTTAGCAGTAAGAATGCGTTTAAAACACAGAAGACCCGCTTCGTACAAACTGATGTGCTTTGTGTTGGTTCCTTTTAGGAAGTTACATCTATGTTTAGATTCAGCGAGGGAGAAACACGTTTCTTCTAAAAGGTGCGTTATGACATTCCAGAGTGGATGGGAATACAGACTGTAAAGAGAAATATCTTTGTCTAAAACCAAAACGGAGCTATCTAGCAGAATGTCTGTCAATGTGTTTATTCAACTTCTAGAGATAAACTCACGTGTGTTTGCAGCAGTTCAGAAACCCTTTCTTTGGAGAATGTAGAAACAGTCATTTCCAGCCCCAGAGACGCATATAAGAGTCAGCAGTAAGAATGCGTTTAAAACACAGAAGACCCGCTTCGTACAAACTGATGTGCTGAGTGTTGGTTCCTTTTAGGAAGTTGCATCTATGTTTAGATTCAGCGAGGGAGAAACACGTTTCTTCTAAAAGCTGCGTTTTGACATTCCAGAGTGGATGGGAGAACAGGCTGTAAAGAGAAATACCTTGCTCTAAAACCAAAACGGAGCTATCTAGCAGAATGGTTGTCAATGTGTGTATTCAACTTCCAGAGTTAAACTCATGTGTGTTTGCAGCAGTTCAGAAACCCTTTCTTTGGAGAATGTAGAAACAGTCATTTCCCGCCCCAGAGACGCATATAGGAGTTAGCAGTAAGAATGCTTTTAAAACACAGAAACCCGCTTCGTTCAAACTGATGTGCTGTGTGTTGGTTTCTTTTAGGAAGTTGCATCTATGTTTAGATTCAGCGAGGGAGAAACACGTTTCTTCTAAATGCTGCGTTTTGACATTCCAGAGTGGATGGGAATACAGATTGTAAAGAGAAATATCTTTGTCTAAAACCAAAACCGAGCTATCTAGCAGAATGGTTGTCAATGTGTGTATTCAACTTCTAGAGCTAAACTCACGTGTGTTTGCAGCAGTTCAGAAACCCTTTCTTTGGAGAATGTATAAACAGTCATTTCCAGCCCTAGAGACGCATATAAGAGTGAGCAGTAAGAATGCGTTTAAAACACAGAAGACCCGCTTCGTACAAACTGATGTGCTGTGTGTTGGTTCCTTTTAGGAAGTTGCATCTATGTTTAGAATCAGCGAAGGAAAAAGACTTTTCTTCTAAAAGCTGCGTTTTGATATTCCAGAGTTGAAGGGAGAACAGGCTGTAAAGAGAAATACCTTGCTATAAAACCAAAACGGAACTGTCTAGCAGAATGGTTGTCAATGTGTGTATTCAACTTCCAGAGTTAAACTCATGTTTGTTTACAGCAGTTCAGAAACCCTTTCTTTGGAGAATGTAGAAACAGTCATTTCCAGCCCTAGAGACGCATATAAGAGTTAGCAGTAAGAATGCGTTTAAAACACAGAAGACCCGCTTCGTACAAACTGATGTGCTGTGTGTTGGTTCCTTTTAGGAAGTTACATCTATGTTTAGATTCAGCGAGGGAGAAACACGTTTCTTCTAAAAGCTGCGTTTTGACATTCCAGAGTGGATGGGAATACAGAGTGTAAAGAGAAATATCTTTGTCTAAAACCAAAACGGAGCTATTTAGCAGAATGTCTGTCAATGTGTGTATTCAACTTCTAGAGATAAACTCAAGTGTGTTTGCAGCAGTTCAGAAACCCTTTCTTTGGAGAATGTAGAAACAGTCATTTCCAGTCCTAGAGACGCATATAAGAGTTAGCAGTAAGAATGCGTTTAAAACACAGAAGACCCGCTTCGTACAAACTGATGTGCTTTGTGTTGGTTCCTTTTAGGAAGTTACATCTATGTTTAGATTCAGCGAGGGAGAAACACGTTTCTTCTAAAAGCTGCGTTTTGACATTCCAGAGTGGATGGGAATACAGACTGTAAAGAGAAATATCTTTGTCTAAAACCAAAACGGAGCTATCTAGCAGAATGTCTGTCAATGTGTGTATTCAACTTCTAGAGATAAACTCACGTGTGTTTGCAGCAGTTCAGAAACCCTTTCTTTGGAGAATGTAGAAACAGTCATTTCCAGCCCTAGAGACGCATATAAGAGTTAGCAGTAAGAATGCGTTTAAAACACAGAAGACCCGCTTCGTACAAACTGATGTGCTGTGTGTTGGTTCCTTTTAGGAAGTTGCATCTATGTTTAGATTCAGCGAGGGAAAAAGACTTTTCTTCTAAAAGCTGCGTTTTGACATTCCAGAGTGGATGGGAGAACAGGCTGTAAAGAGAAATACCTTGCTCTAAAACCAAAACGGAGCTATCTAGCAGAATGGTTGTCAATGTGTGTATTCACCTTCCAGAGTTAAACTCATGTTTGTTTACAGCAGTTCAGAAACGCTTTCTTTGGAGAATGTAGAAACAGTCATTTCCAGCCCTAGAGACGCATATAAGAGTTAGCAGTAAGAATGCGTTTAAAACACAGAAGACCCGCTTCGTACAAACTGATGTGCTTTGTGTTGGTTCCTTTTAGGAAGTTACATCTATGTTTAGATTCAGCGAGGGAGAAACACGTTTCTTCTAAAAGGTGCGTTATGACATTCCAGAGTGGATGGGAATACAGACTGTAAAGAGAAATATCTTTGTCTAAAACCAAAACGGAGCTATCTAGCAGAATGTCTGTCAATGTGTGTATTCAACTTCTAGAGATAAACTCACGTGTGTTTGCAGCAGTTCAGATACCCTTTCTTTGGAGAATGTAGAAACAGTCATTTCCAGCCCTAGAGACGCATATAAGAGTTAGCAGTATGAATGCGTTTAAAACACAGAAGACCCGCTTCGTACAAACTGATGTGCTGTGTGTTGGTTCCTTTTAGGAAGTTGCATCTATGTTTAGATTCAGCGAGGGAAAAAGACTTTTCTTCTAAAAGCTGCGTTTTGATATTCCAGAGTTGAAGGGAGAACAGGCTGTAAAGAGAAATACCTTGCTATAAAACCAAAACGGAACTGTCTATCAGAATGGTTGTCAATGTGTTTATTCAACTTCCAGAGTTAAACTCATGTGTGTTTGCAGCAGTTCAGAAACCCTTTCTTTGCAGAATGTAGAAACAGTCATTTCCAGCCCTAGAGACGCATATAAGAGTCAGCAGTAAGAATGCGTCTAAAACACAGAAGACCCGCTTCGTACAAACTGATGTGCTGTGTGTTGGTTCCTTTTAGGAAGTTGCATCTATGTTTAGATTCAGCGAGGGAGAAACACGTTTCTTCTAAAAGCTGCGTTTTGACATTCCAGAGTGGATGGGAGAACAGGCTGTAAAGAGAAATACCTTGCTCTAAAACCAAAACGGAGCTATCTAGCAGAATGGTTGTCAATGTGTGTATTCAAATTCCAGAGTTAAACTCATGTGTGTTTGCAGCAGTTCAGAAACCCTTTCTTTGGAGAATGTAGAAACAGTCATTTCCAGCCCCAGAGACGCATATAGGAGTTAGCAGTAAGAATGCTTTTAAAACACAGAAACCCGCTTCGTACAAACTGATGTGCTGTGTGTTGGTTCCTTTTAGGAAGTTGCATCTATGTTTAGATTCAGCGAGGGAGAAACACGTTTCTTCTAAATGCTGCGTTTTGACATTCCAGAGTGGATGGGAATACAGATTGTAAAGAGAAATATCTTTGTCTAAAACCAAAACGGAGCTATCTAGCAGAATGGTTGTCAATGTGTGTATTCAACTTCTAGAGCTAAATTCACGTGCGTTTGCAGCAGTTCAGAAACCCTTTCTTTGGAGAATGTAGAAACAGTCATTTCCAGCCCTAGAGACGCATATAAGAGTTAGCAGTAAGAATGCGTTTAAAACACAGAAGACCCTCTTCGTACAAACTGATGTGCTGTGTGTTGGTTCCTTTTAGGAAGTTGCATCGATGTTTAGAATCAGCGAAGGAAAAAGACTTTTCTTCTAAAAGCTGCGTTTTGATATTCCAGAGTTGAAGGGAGAACAGGCTGTAAAGAGAAATACCTTGCTATAAAACCAAAACGGAACTGTCTAGCAGAATTGTTGTCAATGTGTGTATTCAACTTCCAGAGTTAAACTCATGTTTGTTTACAGCAGTTCAGAAACCCTTTCTTTGGAGAATGTAGAAACAGTCATTTCCAGCCCTAGAGACGCATATAAGAGTTAGCAGTAAGAATGCGTTTAAAACACAGAAGACCCGCTTCGTACAAACTGATGTGCTGTGTGTTGGTTCCTTTTAGGAAGTTACATCTATGTTTAGATTCAGCGAGGGAGAAACACGTTTCTTCTAAAAGCTGTGTTTTGACATTCCAGAGTGGATGGGAATACAGAGTGTAAAGAGATATATCTTTGTCTAAAACCAAAACGGAGCTATTTAGCAGAATGTCTGTCAATGTGTGTATTCAACTTCTAGAGATAAACTCACGTGTGTTTGCGGCAGTTCAGAAACCCTTTCTTTGGAGAATGTAGAAACAGTCATTTCCAGCCCTAGAGACGCATATAAGAGTTAGCAGTAAGAATGCGTTTAAAACACAGAAGACCCGCTTCGTACAAACTGATGTGCTTTGTGTTGGTTCCTTTTAGGAAGTTACATCTATGTTTAGATTCAGCGAGGGAGAAACACGTTTCTTCTAAAAGCTGCGTTTTGACATTCCAGAGTGGATGGGAATACAGACTGTAAAGAGAAATATCTTTGTCTAAAACCAAAACGGAGCTATCTAGCAGAATGTCTGTCAATGTGTGTATTCAACTTCTAGAGATAAACTCACGTGTGTTTGCAGCAGTTCAGAAACCCTTTCTTTGGAGAATGTAGAAACAGTCATTTCCAGCCCTAGAGACGCATATAAGAGTTAGCAGTAAGAATGCGTTTAAAACACAGAAGACCCGCTTCGTACAAACTGATGTGCTGTGTGTTGGTTCCTTTTAGGAAGTTGCATCTATGTTTAGATTCAGCGAGGGAAAAAGACTTTTCTTCTAAAAGCTGCCTTTTGACATTCCAGAGTGGATGGGAGAACAGGCTGTAAAGAGAAATACCTTGCTCTAAAACCAAAACGGAGCTATCTAGCAGAATGGTTGTCAATGTGTGTATTCAACTTCCAGAGTTAAACTCATGTTTGTTTACAGCAGTTCAGAAACGCTTTCTTTGGAGAAAGTAGAAACAGTCATTTCCAGCCCTAGAGACGCATATAAGAGTTAGCAGTAAGAATGCGTTTAAAACACAGAAGACCCGCTTCGTACAAACTGATGTGCTTTGTGTTGGTTCCTTTCAGGAAGTTACATCTATGTTTAGATTCAGCGAGGGAGAAACACGTTTCTTCTAAAAGGTGCGTTATGACATTCCAGAGTGGATGGGAATACAGACTGTAAAGAGAAATATCTTTGTCTAAAACCAAAACGGAGCTATCTAGCAGAATGTCTGTCAATGTGTGTATTCAACTTCTAGAGATAAACTCACGTGTGTTTGCAGCAGTTCAGAAACCCTTTCTTTGGAGAATGTAGAAACAGTCATTTCCAGCCCTAGAGACGCATATAAGAGTTAGCAGTAAGAATGCGTTTAAAACACAGAAGACCCGCTTCGTACAAACTGATGTGCTGTGTGTTGGTTCCTTTTAGGAAGTTGCATCTATGTTTAGATTCAGCGAGGGAAAAAGACTTTTCTTCTAAAAGCTGCGTTTTGATATTCCAGAGTTGAAGGGAGAACAGGCTGTAAAGAGAAATACCTTGCTATAAAACCAAGACGGAACTGTCTAGCAGAATGGTTGTCAATGTGTTTATTCAACTTCCAGAGTTAAACTCATGTGTGTTTGCAGCAGTTCAGAAACCCTTTCTTTGCAGAATGTAGAAACAGTCATTTCCAGCCCCAGAGACGCATATAAGAGTCAGCAGTAAGAATGCGTTTAAAACACAGAAGACCCGCTTCGTACAAACTGATGTGCTGAGTGTTGGTTCCTTTTAGGAAGTTGCATCTATGTTTAGATTCAGCGAGGGAGAAACACTTTTCTTCTAAAAGCTGCGTTTTGACATTCCAGAGTGGATGGAAGAACAGGCTGTAAAGAGAAATACCTTGCTCTAAAACCAAAACGGAGCTATCTAGCAGAATGGTTGTCAATGTGTGTATTCAACTTCCAGAGTTAAACTCATGTGTGTTTGCAGCAGTTCAGAAACCCTTTCTTTGGAGAATGTAGAAACAGTCATTTCCAGCCCCAGAGACGCATATAGGAGTTAGCAGTAAGAATGCTTTTAAAACACAGAAACCCGCTTCGTACAAACTGATGTGCTGTGTGTTGGTTCCTTTTAGGAAGTTGCATCTATGTTTAGATTCAGCGAGGGAGAAACACGTTTCTTCTAAATGCTGCGTTTTGACATTCCAGAGTGGATGGGAATACAGATTGTAAATTGAAATATCTTTGTCTAAAACCAAAACGGAGCTATCTAGCAGAATGGTTGTCAATGTGTGTATTCAACTTCTAGAGCTAAACTCACGTGCGTTTGCAGCAGTTCAGAAACCCTTTCTTTGGAGAATGTAGAAACAGTCATTTCCAGCCCTAGAGACGCATATAAGAGTTAGCAGTAAGAATGCGTTTAAAACAGAGAAGACCCGCTTCGTACAAACTGATGTGCTGTGTGTTGGTTCCTTTTAGGAAGTTGCATCAATGTTTAGAATCAGCGAAAGAAAAAGACTTTTCTTCTAAAAGCTGCGTTTTGATATTCCAGAGTTGAAGGGAGAACAGGCTGTAAAGAGAAATACCTTGCTATAAAACCAAAACGGAACTGTCTAGCAGAATGGTTGTCAATGTGTGTATTCAACTTCCATAGTTAAACTCATGTTTGTTTACAGCAGTTCAGAAACCCTTTCTTTGGAGAATGTAGAAACAGTCATTTCCAGCCCTAGAGACGCATATAAGAGTTAGCAGTAAGAATGCGTTTAAAACACAGAAGACCCGCTTCGTACAAACTGATGTGCTGTGTGTTGGTTCCTTTTAGGAAGTTACATCTATGTTTAGATTCAGCGAGGGAGAAACACGTTTCTTCTAAAAGCTGCGTTTTGACATTCCAGAGTGGATGGGAATACAGAGTGTAAAGAGAAATATCTTTGTCTAAAACCAAAACGGAGCTATCTAGCAGAATGTCTGTCAATGTGTGTATTCAACTTCTAGAGATAAACTCACGTGTGTTTGCAGCAGTTCAGAAACCCTTTCTTTGGAGAATGTAGAAACAGTCATTTCCAGCCCTAGAGACGCATATAAGAGTTAGCAGTAAGAATGCGTTTAAAACACAGAAGACCCGCTTCGTACAAACTGATGTGCTGTGTGTTGGTTCCTTTTAGGAAGTTGCATCTATGTTTAGATTCAGCGAGGGAAAAAGACTTTTCTTCTAAAAGCTGCGTTTTGACATTCCAGAGTGGATCGGAGAACAGGCTGTAAAGAGAAATACCTTGCTCTAAAACCAAAACGGAGCTATCTAGCAGAATGGTTGTCAATGTGTGTATTCAACTTCCAGAGTTAAACTCATGTGTGTTTGCAGCAGTTCTGAAACCCTTTCTTTGGAGAATGTAGAAACAGTCATTTCCAGCCCTAGAAACGCATATAAGAGTTAGCAGTAAGAATGCGTTTAAAACACAGAAGACCCGCTTCGTACAAACTGATGTGCTGTGTGTTGGTTCCTTTTAGGAAGTTGCATCGATGTTTAGATTCAGCGAGGGAAAAAGACTTTTCTTCTAAAAGCTGCGTTTTGATATTCCAGAGTTGAAGGGAGAACAGGCTGTAAAGAGAAATACCTTGCTATAAAACCAAAACGGAACTGTCTAGCAGAATGGTTGTCAATGTGTGTATTCAACTTCCAGAGTTAAACTCATGTTTGTTTACAGCAGTTCAGAAACCCTTTCTTTGGAGAACGTAGAAACAGTCATTTCCAGCCCTAGAGACGCATATAAGAGTTAGCAGTAAGAATGCGTTTAAAACACAGAAGACCCGCTTCGTACAAACTGATGTGCTTTGTGTTGGTTCCTTTTAGGAAGTTACATCTCTGTTTAGATTCAGCGAGGGAGAAACACGTTTCTTCTAAAAGGTGCGTTTTGACATTCCAGAGTGGATGGGAATACAGACTGTAAAGAGAAATATCTTTGTCTAAAACCAAAACGGAGCTATCTAGCAAAATGTCTGTCAATGTGTGTATTCAACTTCTAGAGATAAACTCACGTGTGTTTGCAGCAGTTCAGAAACGCTTTCTTTGGAGAATGTAGAAACAGTCATTTCCAGCCCTAGAGACGCATATAAGAGTTAGCAGTAAGAATGCGTTTAAAACACAGAAGAACCGCTTCGTACAAACTGATGTGCTGTGTGTTGGTTCCTTTTAGGAAGTTGCATCTATGTTTAGATTCAGCGAGAAAGAAACACGTTTCTTCTAAAAGCTGCGTTTTGACATTCCAGAGTGGATGGGAGAACAGGCTGTAAAGAGAAATATCTTTGTCTAAAACCAAAACGGAGCTATCTAGCAGAATGTCTGTCAATGTGTGTATTCAACTTCTAGAGATAAACTCACGTGTGTTTGCAGCAGTTCAGAAACCCTTTCTTTGGAGAATGTAGAAACAGTCATTTCCAGCCCTAGAGACGCATATAAGAGTTAGCAGTAAGAATGCGTTTAAAACACAGAAGACCCGCTTCGTACAAACTGATGTGCTGTGTGTTGGTTCCTTTTAGGTAGTTGCATCTATGTTTAGATTCAGCGAGGGAAAAAGACTTTTCTTCTAAAAGCTGCGTTTTGACATTCCAGAGTTGAAGGGAGAACAGGCTGTAAAGAGAAATACCTTGCTATAAAACCAAAACGGAACTGTCTAGCAGAATGGTTGTCAATGTGTGTATTCAACTTCCAGAGTTAAACTCATGTGTGTTTGCAGCAGTTCAGAAACCCTTTCTTTGGAGAATGTAGAAACAGTCATTTCCAGCCCTACAGACGCTTATAAGAGTTAGCAGTAAGAATGCGCTTAAAACACAGAAGACCCGCTTCGTACAAACTGATGTGCTGTGTGTTGGTTTTTTTTAAGAAGTTGCATCTATGTTTAGATTCAGCGAGGGAAAAAGACTTTTCTTCTAAAAGCTGCGTTTTGATATTCCAGAGTTGAAGGGAGAACAGGCTGTAAAGAGAAATACCTTGCTATAAAACCAAAACGGAACTGTCTAGCAGAATGGTTGTCAATGTGTGTATTCAACTTCCAGAGTTAAACTCATGTTTGTTTACAGCAGTTCAGAAACCCTTTCTTTGGATTATGTAGAAACAGTCATTTCCAGCCCTAGAGACGCATATAAGAGTTAGCAGTAAGAATGCGTTTAAAACACAGAAGACCCGCTTCGTACAAACTGATGTGCTGTGTGTTGGTTCCTATTAGGAAGTTACATCTATGTTTAGATTCAGCGAGGGAGAAACACGTTTCTTCTAAAAGCTGCGTTTTGACATTCCAGAGTGGATGGGAGAACAGGCTGTAAAGAGAAATACCTTGCTCTAAAACCAAAACGGAGCTATCTAGCAGAATGGTTGTCAATGTGTGTATTCAACTTCCAGAGATAAACTCATGTGTGTTTGCAGCAGTTCAGAAACCCTTTCTTTGGAGAATGTAGAAACAGTCATTTCCAGCCCCAGAGACGCATATAGGAGTTAGCAGTAAGAATGCTTTTAAAACACAGAAACCCGCTTCGTACAAACTGACGTGCTGTGTGTTGGTTCCTTTTAGGAAGTTGCATCTATGTTTAGATTCAGCGAGGGAGAAACACGTTTCTTCTAAAAGGTGCGTTTTGACATTCCAGAGTGGATGGGAATACAGACAGTAAAGAGAAATATCTTTGTCTAAAACCAAAACGGAGCTATCTAGCAGAATGGTTGTCAATGTGTGTATTCAACTTCTAGAGCTAAACTCACGTGTGTTAGCAGCAGTTCAGAAACCCTTTCTTTGGAGAATGTAGAAACAGTCATTTCCAGCCCTACAGACGCTTATAAGAGTTAGCAGTAAAAATGCGTTTAAAACACAGAAGACCCGCTTCGTACAAACTGATGTGCTGTGTGTTGGTTCCTTTTAAGAAGTTGCATCTATGTTTAGATTCAGCGAGGGAAAAAGACTTTTCTTCTAAAAGCTGCGTTTTGATATTCCAGAGTTGAAGGGAGAACAGGCTGTAAAGAGAAATACCTTGCTATAAAACCAAAACGGAACTGTCTAGCAGAATGGTTGTCAATGTGTGTATTCAACTTCCAGAGTTAAACTCATGTTTGTTTACAGCAGTTCAGAAACCCTTTCTTTGGATTATGTAGAAACAGTCATTTCCAGCCCTAGAGACGCATATAAGAGTTAGCAGTAAGAATGCGTTTAAAACACAGAAGACCCGCTTCGTACAAACTGATGTGCTGTGTGTTGGTTCCTTTTAGGAAGTTACATCTATGTTTAGATTCAGCGAGGGAGAAACACGTTTCTTCTAAAAGCTGCGTTTTGACATTCCAGAGTGGATGGGAGAACAGGCTGTAAAGAGAAATACCTTGCGGTAAAACCAAAACGGAGCTATCTAGCAGAATGGTTGTCAATGTGTGTATTCAACTTCCAGAGATAAACTCATGTGTGTTTGCAGCAGTTCAGAAACCCTTTCTTTGGAGAATGTAGAAACAGTCATTTCCAGCCCCAGAGACGCATATAGGAGTTAGCAGTAAGAATGCTTTTAAAACACAGAAACCCGCTTCGTACAAACTGATGTGCTGTGTGTTGGTTCCTTTTAGGAAGTTGCATCTATGTTTAGATTCAGCGAGGGAGAAACACGTTTCTTCTAAATGCTGCGTTTTGACATTCCAGAGTGGATGGGAATACAGACTGTAAAGAGAAATGTCTTTGTCTAAAACCAAAACGGAGCTATCTAGCAGAATGGTTGTCAATGTGTGTATTCAACTTCTAGAGCTAAACTCACGTGTGTTTGCGGCAGTTCAGAAACCCTTTCTTTGGAGAATGTAGAAACAGTCATTTCCAGCCCTAGAGATGCATATAAGAGTTAGCAGTAAGAATGCGTTTAAAACACAGAAGACCCGCTTCGTACAAACTGATGTGCTGTGTGTTGGTTCCTTTTAGGAAGTTGCATCTATGTTTAGAATCAGCGAAGGAAAAAGACTTTTCTTCTAAAAGCTGCGTTTTGATATTCCAGAGTTGAAGGGAGAACAGGCTGTAAAGAGAAATACCTTGCTATAAAACCAAAACGGAACTGTCTAGCAGAATGGTTGTCAATGTGTGTATTCAACTTCCAGAGTTAAACTCATGTTTGTTTACAGCAGTTCAGAAACCCTTTCTTTGGAGAATGTAGAAACAGTCATTTCCAGCCCTAGAGACGCATATAAGAGTGAGCAGTAAGAATGCGTTTAAAACACAGAAGACCCGCTTCGTACAAACTGATGTGTTGTGTGTTGGTTCCTTTTAGGAAGTTACATCTATGTTTAGATTCAGCGAGGGAGAAACACGTTTCTTCTAAAAGCTGCGTTTTGACATTCCAGAGTGGATGGGAATACAGAGTGTAAAGAGAAATATCTTTGTCTAAAACCAAAACGGAGCTATTTAGCAGAATGTCTGTCAATGTGTGTATTCAACTTCTAGAGATAAACTCACGTGTGTTTGCAGCAGTTCAGAAACCCTTTCTTTGGAGAATGTAGAAACAGTCATTTCCAGCCCTAGAGACGCATATAAGAGTTAGCAGTAAGAATGCGTTTAAAACACAGAAGACCCGCTTCGTACAAACTGATGTGCTGTGTGTTGGTTCCTTTTAGGAAGTTGCATCTATGTTTAGATTCAGCGAGGGAAAAATTCTTTTCTTCTAAAAGCTGCGTTTTGATATTCCAGAGTTGAAGGGAGAACAGGCTGTAAAGAGAAATACCTTGCTATAAAACCAAAACGGAACTGTCTAGCAGAATGGTTGTCAATGTGTGTATTCAACTTCCATAGTTAAACTCATGTTTGTTTACAGCAGTTCAGAAACCCTTTCTTTGGAGAATGTAGAAACAGTCATTTCCCGCCCCAGAGACGCATATAGGAGTTAGCAGTAAGAATGCTTTTAAAACACAGAAACCCGCTTCGTTCAAACTGATGTGCTGTGTGTTGGTTCCTTTTAGGAAGTTGCATCTATGTTTAGATTCAGCGAGGGAGAAACACGTTTCTTCTAAATGCTGCGTTTTGACATTCCAGAGTGGATGGGAATACAGACTGTAAAGAGAAATATCTTTGTCTAAAACCAAAACCGAGCTATCTAGCAGAATGGTTGTCAATGTGTGTATTCAACTTCTAGAGCTAAACTCACGTGTGTTTGCAGCAGTTCAGAAACCCGTTCTTTGGAGAATGTAGAAACAGTCATTTCCAGCCCTAGAGTCGCATATAAGAGTGAGCAGTAAGAATGCGTTTAAAACACAGAAGACCCGCTTCGTACAAACTGATGTGCTGTGTGTTGGTTCCTTTTAGGAAGTTGCATCTATGTTTAGAATCAGCGAAGGAAAAAGACTTTTCTTCTAAAAGCTGCGTTTTGATATTCCAGAGTTGAAGGGAGAACAGGCTGTAAAGAGAAATACCTTGCTATAAAACCAAAACGGAACTGTCTAGTAGAATGGTTGTCAATGTGTGTATTCAACTACCAGAGTTAAACTTATGTTTGTTTACAGCAGTTCTGAAACCCTTTCTTTGGAGAATGTAGAAACAGTCATTTCCAGCCCTAAAGACGCATATAAGAGTGAGCAGTAAGAATGCGTTTAAAACACAGAAGACCCGCTTCGTACAAACTGATGTGTTGTGTGTTGGTTCCTTTTAGGAAGTTACATCTATGTTTAGATTCAGCGAGGGAGAAACACGTTTCTTCTAAAAGCTGCGTTTTGACATTCCAGAGTGGATGGGAATACAGAGTGTAAAGAGAAATATCTTTGTCTAAAACCAAAACGGAGCTATCTAGCAGAATGTCTGTCAATGTGTGTATTCAACTTCTAGAGATAAACTCACGTGTGTTTGCAGCAGTTCAGAAACCCTTTCTTTGGAGAATGTAGAAACAGTCATTTCCAGCCCTAGAGACGCATATAAGAGTTAGCAGTATGAATGCGTTTAAAACACAGAAGACCCGCTTCGTACAAACTGATGTGCTGTGTGTTGGTTCCTTTTAGGAAGTTGCATCTATGTTTAGATTCAGCGAGGGAAAAAGACTTTTCTTCTAAAAGCTGCGTTTTGATATTCCAGAGTTGAAGGGAGAACAGGCTGTAAAGAGAAATACCTTGCTATAAAACCAAAACGGAAATGTCTAGAAGAATGGTTGTCAATGTGTTTATTCAACTTCCAGAGTTAAACTCATGTGTGTTTGCAGCAGTTCAGAAACCCTTTCTTTGCAGAATTTAGAAACAGTCATTTCCAGCCCTAGAGACGCATATAAGAGTCAGCAGTAAGAATGCGTCTAAAACACAGAAGACCCGCTTCGTACAAACTGATGTGCTGAGTGTTGGTTCCTTTTAGGAAGTTGCATCTATGTTTAGATTCAGCGAGGTAGAAACACGTTTCTTCTAAAAGCTGCGTTTTGACATTCCAGAGTGGATGGGAGAACAGGCTGTAAAGAGAAATACCTTGCTCTAAAACCAAAACGGAGCTATCTAGCAGAATGGTTGTCAATGTGTGTATTCAACTTCCAGAGATAAACTCATGTGTGTTTGCAGCAGTTCAGAAACCCTTTCTTTGGAGAATGTAGAAACAGTCATTTCCAGGCCCAGAGACGCATATAGGAGTTAGCAGTAAGAATGCTTTTAAAACACAGAAACCCGCTTCGTACAAACTGATGTGCTGTGTGTTGGTTCCTTTTAGGAAGTTGCATCTATGTTTAGATTCAGCGAGGGAGAAACACGTTTCTTCTAAATGCTGCGTTTTGACATTCCAGAGTGGATGGGAATACAGATTGTAAAGAGAAATATCTTTGTCTAAAACCAAAACGGAGCTATCTAGCAGAATGGTTGTCAATGTGTGTATTCAACTTCTAGAGCTAAACTCACGTGCGTTTGCAGCAGTTCAGAAACCCTTTCTTTGGAGAATGTAGAAACAGTCATTTCCAGCCCTAGAGACGCATATAAGAGTTAGCAGTAAGAATGCGTTTAAAACACAGAAGACCCGCTTCGTACAAACTGATGTGCTGTGTGTTGGTTCCTTTTAGGAAGTTGCATCGATGTTTAGAATCAGCGAAGGAAAAAGACTTTTCTTCTAAAAGCTGCGTTTTGATATTCCAGAGTTGAAGGGAGAACAGGCTGTAAAGAGAAATACCTTGCTATAAAACCAAAACGGAACGGTCTAGCAGAATGGTTGTCAATGTGTTTATTCAACTTCCAGAGTTAAACTCATGTGTGTTTGCAGCAGTTCAGAAACCCTTTCTTTGCAGAATGTAGAAACAGTCATTTCCAGCCCCAGAGACGCATATAAGAGTCAGCAGTAAGAATGCGTTTAAAACACAGAAGACCCGCTTCGTACAAACTGATGTGCTGAGTGTTGGTTCCTTTTAGGAAGTTGCATCTATGTTTAGATTCAGCGAGGGAGAAACACGTTTCTTCTAAAAGCTGCGTTTTGACATTCCAGAGTGGATGGGAGAACAGGCTGTAAAGAGAAATACCTTGCTCTAAAACCAAAACGGAGCTATCTAGCAGAATGGTTGTCAATGTGTGTATTCAACTTCCAGAGATAAACTCATGTGTGTTTGCAGCAGTTCAGAAACCCTTTCTTTGGAGAATGTAGAAATAGTCATTTCCAGCCCCAGAGACGCATATAGGAGTTAGCAGTAAGAATGCTTTTAAAACACAGAAACCCGCTTCGTACAAACTGATGTGCTGTGTGTTGGTTCCTTTTAGGAAGTTGCATCTATGTTTAGATTCAGCGAGGGAGAAACACGTTTCTTCTAAATGCTGCGTTTTGACATTGAAGAGTGGATGGGAATACAGATTGTAAAGAGAAATATCTTTGTCTAAAACCAAAACGGAGCTATCTAGCAGAATGGTTGTCAATATGTGTATTCAAATTCCAGAGTTAAACTCATGTTTGTTTACAGCAGTTCAGAAACCCTTTCTTTGGAGAATGTAGAAACAGTCATTTCCAGCCCTAGAGACGCATATAAGAGTTAGCAGTAAGAATGCGTTTAAAACACAGAAGACCCGCTTCGTACAAACTGATGTGCTTTGTGTTGGTTCCTTTTAGGAAGTTACATCTATGTTTAGATTCAGCGAGGGAGAAACACGTTTCTTCTAAAAGGTGCGTTTTGACATTCCAGAGTGGATGGGAATACAGACTGTAAAGAGAAATATCTTTGTCTAAAACCAAAACGGAGCTATCTAGCAGAATGTCTGTCAATGTGTGTATTCAACTTCTAGAGATAAACTCACGTGTGTTTGCAGCAGTTCAGAAACCCTTTCTTTGGAGAATGTAGAAACAGTCATTTCCAGCCCTAGAGACGCATATAAGAGTTAGCAGTAAGAATGCGTTTAAAACACAGAAGACCCGCTTCATACAAACTGATGTGCTGTGTGTTGGTTCCTTTTAGGAAGTTACATCTATGTTTAGATTCAGCGAGGGAGAAACACGTTTCTTCTAAAAGCTGCGTTTTGACATTCCAGAGTGGATGGGAGAACAGGCTGTAAAGAGAAATACCTTGCTCTAAAACCAAAACGGAGCTATCTAGCAGAATGGTTGTCAATGTGTGTATTCAACTTCCAGAGTTAAACTCATGTTTGTTTACAGCAGTTCAGAAACGCTTTCTTTGGAGAATGTAGAAACAGTCATTTCCAGCCCTAGAGACGCATATAAGAGTTAGCAGTAACAATGCGTTTAAAACACAGAAGACCCGCTTCGTACAAACTGATGTGCTTTGTGTTGGTTCCTTTTAGGAAGTTACATCTATGTTTAGATTCAGCGAGGGAGAAACACGTTTCTTCTAAAAGGTGCGTTATGACATTCCAGAGTGGATGGGAATACAGACTGTAAAGAGAAATATCTTTGTCTAAAACCAAAACGGAGCTATATAGCAGAATGTCTGTCAATGTGTGTATTCAACTTCTAGAGATAAACTCACGTGTGTTTGCAGCAGTTCAGAAACCCTTTCTTTGGAGAATGTAGAAACAGTCATTTCCAGCCCTAGAGACGCATATAAGAGTTAGCAGTATGAATGCGTTTAATACACAGAAGACCCGCTTCGTACAAACTGATGTGCTGTGTGTTGGTTCCTTTTAGGAAGTTGCATCTATGTTTAGATTCAGCGAGGGAAAAAGACTTTTCTTCTAAAAGCTGCGTTTTGATATTCCAGAGTTGAAGGGAGAACAGGCTGTAAAGAGAAATACCTTGCTATAAAACCAAAACGGAACTGTCTAGCAGAATGGTTGTCAATGTGTTTATTCAACTTCCAGAGTTAAACTCATGTGTGTTTGCAGCAGTTCAGAAACCCTTTCTTTGGAGAATGTAGAAACAGTCATTTCCAGCCCCAGAGACGCATATAAGAGTCAGCAGTAAGAATGCGTTTAAAACACAGAAGACCCGCTTCGTACAAACTGATGTGCTGAGTGTTGGTTCCTTTTAGGAAGTTGCATCTATGTTTAAATTCAGCGAGGGAGAAACACGTTTCTTCTAAAAGCTGCGTTTTGACATTCCAGAGTGGATGGGAGAACAGGCTGTAAAGAGAAATACCTTGCTCTAAAACCAAAACGGAGCTATCTAGCAGAATGGTTGTCAATGTGTGTATTCAACTTCCAGAGTTAAACTCATGTGTGTTTGCAGCAGTTCAGAAACCCTTTCTTTGGAGAATGTAGAAACAGTCATTTCCCGCCCCAGAGACGCATATAGGAGTTAGCAGTAAGAATGCTTTTAAAACACAGAAACCCGCTTCGTTCAAACTGATGTGCTGTGTGTTGGTTCCTTTTAGGAAGTTGCATCTATGTTTAGATTCAGCGAGGGAGAAACACGTTTCTTCTAAATGCTGCGTTTTGACATTCCAGAGTGGATGGGAATACAGACTGTAAAGAGAAATATCTTTGTCTAAAACCAAAACGGAGCTATCTAGCAGAATGGTTGTCAATGTGTGTATTCAACTTCTAGAGCTAAACTCACGTGTGTTTGCAGCAGTTCAGAAACCCTTTCTTTGGAGAATGTATAAACAGTCATTTCCAGCCCTAGAGACGAATATAAGAGTGAGCAGTAAGAATGCGTTTAAAACACAGAAGACCCGCTTCGTACAAACTGATGTGCTGTGTGTTGGTTCCTTTTAGGAAGTTGCATCTATGTTTAGAATCAGCGAAGGAAAAAGACTTTTCTTCTAAAAGCTGCGTTTTGATATTCCAGAGTTGAAGGGAGAACAGGCTGTAAAGAGAAATACCTTGCTATAAAACCAAAACGGAACTGTCTAGTAGAATGGTTGTCAATGTGTGTATTCAACTACCAGAGTTAAACTTATGTTTGTTTACAGCAGTTCAGAAACCCTTTCTTTGGAGAATGTAGAAACAGTCATTTCCAGCCCCAGAGACGCATATAGGAGTTAGCAGTAAGAATGCTTTTAAAACACAGAAACCCGCTTCGTACAAACTGATGTGCTGTGTGTTGGTTCCTTTTAGGAAGTTGCATCTATGTTTAGATTCAGCGAGGGAGAAACACGTTTCTTCTAAATGCTGCGTTTTGACATTCCAGAGTGGATGGGAATACAGATTGTAAAGAGAAATATCTTTGTCTAAAACCAAAACGGAGCTATCTAGCAGAATGGTTGTCAATGTGTGTATTCAACTTCTAGAGCTAAATTCACGTGCGTTTGCAGCAGTTCAGAAACCCTTTCTTTGGAGAATGTAGAAACAGTCATTTCCAGCCCTAGAGACGCATATAAGAGTTAGCAGTAAGAATGCGTTTAAAACACAGAAGACCCGCTTCGTACAAACTGATGTGCTGTGTGTTGGTTCCTTTTAGGAAGTTGCATCGATGTTTAGAATCAGCGAAGGAAAAAGACTTTTCTTCTAAAAGCTGCGTTTTGATATTCCAGAGTTGAAGGGAGAACAGGCTGTAAAGAGAAATACCTTGCTATAAAACCAAAACGGAACTGTCTAGCAGAATTGTTGTCAATGTGTGTATTCAACTTCCAGAGTTAAACTCATGTTTGTTTACAGCAGTTCAGAAACCCTTTCTTTGGAGAATGTAGAAACAGTCATTTCCAGCCCTAGAGACGCATATAAGAGTTAGCAGTAAGAATGCGTTTAAAACACAGAAGACCCGCTTCGTACAAACTGATGTGCTGTGTGTTGGTTCCTTTTAGGAAGTTACATCTATGTTTAGATTCAGCGAGGGAGAAACACGTTTCTTCTAAAAGCTGTGTTTTGACATTCCAGAGTGGATGGGAATACAGAGTGTAAAGAGATATATCTTTGTCTAAAACCAAAACGGAGCTATTTAGCAGAATGTCTGTCAATGTGTGTATTCAACTTCTAGAGATAAACTCACGTGTGTTTGCAGCAGTTCAGAAACCCTTTCTTTGGAGAATGTAGAAACAGTCATTTCCAGCCCTAGAGACGCATATAAGAGTTAGCAGTAAGAATGCGTTTAAAACACAGAAGACCCGCTTCGTACAAACTGATGTGCTGTGTGTTGGTTCCTTTTAGGAAGTTACATCTATGTTTAGATTCAGCGAGGGAGAAACACGTTTCTTCTAAAAGGTGCGTTATGACATTCCAGAGTGGATGGGAATACAGACTGTAAAGAGAAATATCTTTGTCTAAAACCAAAACGGAGCTATCTAGCAGAATGTCTGTCAATGTGTGTATTCAACTTCTAGAGTTAAACTCATGTGTGTTTCCAGCAGTTCAGAAACCCTTTCTTTGGAGAATGTAGAAACAGTCATTTCCAGCCCTAGAGACGCATATAAGAGTTAGCAGTAAGAATGCGTTTAAAACACAGAAGACCCGCTTCGTACAAACTGATGTGCTGTGTGTTGGTTCCTTTTAGAAAGTTGCATCTATGTTTAGATTCAGCGAGGGAAAAAGACTTTTCTTCTAAAAGCTGCGTTTTGATATTCCAGAGTTGAAGGGAGAACAGGCTGTAAAGAGAAATACCTTGCTATAAAACCAAAACGGAACTGTCTAGCAGAATGGTTGTCAATGTGTGTATTCAACTTCCAGAGTTAAACTCATGTGTGTTTGCAGCAGTTCAGAAACGCTTTCTTTGGAGAATGTAGAAACAGTCATTTCCAGCCCTAGAGACGCATATAAGAGTTAGCAGTAAGAATGCGTTTAAAACACAGAAGACCCGCTTCGTACAAACTGATGTGCTTTGTGTTCGTTCCTTTTAGGAAGTTACATCTATGTTTAGATTCAGCGAGGGAGAAACACGTTTCTTCTAAAAGGTGCGTTATGACATTCCAGAGTGGATGGGAATACAGACTGTAAAGAGAAATATCTTTGTCTAAAACCAAAACGGAGCTATCTAGCAGAATGTCTGTCAATGTGTGTATTCAACTTCTAGAGATAAACTCACGTGTGTTTGCAGCAGTTCAGAAACCCTTTCTTTGGAGAATGTAGAAACAGTCATTTCCAGCCCTAGAGACGCATATAAGAGTTAGCAGTAAGAATGCGTTTAAAACACAGAAGACCCGCTTCGTACAAACTGATGTGCTGTGTGTTGGTTCCTTTTAGGTAGTTGCATCTATGTTTAGATTCAGCGAGGGAAAAAGACTTTTCTTCTAAAAGCTGCGTTTTGACATTCCAGAGTGGAAGGGAGAATAGGCTGTAAAGAGAAATACCTTGCTCTAAAACCAAAACGGAGCTATCTAGCAGAATGGTTGTCAATGTGTGTATTCAACTTCTAGAGCTAAACTCACGTGTGTTTGCAGCAGTTCAGAAACCCTTTCTTTGGAGAATGTATAAACAGTCATTTCCAGCCCTAGAGACGCATATAAGAGTGAGCAGTAAGAATGCGTTTAAAACACAGAAGACCCGCTTCGTACAAACTGATGTGCTGTGTGTTGGTTCCTTTTAGGAAGTTGCATCTATGTTTAGAATCAGCGAAGGAAAAAGACTTTTCTTCTAAAAGCTGCGTTTTGATATTCCAGAGTTGAAGGGAGAACAGGCTGTAAAGAGAAATACCTTGCTATAAAACCAAAACGGAACTGTCTAGTAGAATGGTTGTCAATGTGTGTATTCAACTACCAGAGTTAAACTTATGTTTGTTTACAGCAGTTCAGAAACCCTTTCTTTGGAGAATGTAGAAACAGTCATTTCCAGCCCCAGAGACGCATATAGGAGTTAGCAGTAAGAATGCTTTTAAAACACCGAAACCCGCTTCGTACAAACTGATGTGCTGTGTGTTGGTTCCTTTTAGGAAGTTGCATCTATGTTTAGATTCAGCGAGGGAGAAACACGTTTCTTCTAAATGCTGCGTTTTGACATTCCAGAGTGGATGGGAATACAGATTGTAAAGAGAAATATCTTTGTCTAAAACCAAAACGGAGCTATCTAGCAGAATGGTTGTCAATGTGTGTATTCAACTTCTAGAGCTAAATTCACGTGCGTTTGCAGCAGTTCAGAAACCCTTTCTTTGGAGAATGTAGAAACAGTCATTTCCAGCCCTAGAGACGCATATAAGAGTTAGCAGTAAGAATGCGTTTAAAACACAGAAGACCCGCTTCGTACAAACTGATGTGCTGTGTGTTGGTTCCTTTTAGGAAGTTGCATCGATGTTTAGAATCAGCGAAGGAAAAAGACTTTTCTTCTAAAAGCTGCGTTTTGATATTCCAGAGTTGAAGGGAGAACAGGCTGTAAAGAGAAATAACTTGCTATAAAACCAAAACGGAACTGTCTAGCAGAATTGTTGTCAATGTGTGTATTCAACTTCCAGAGTTAAACTCATGTTTGTTTACAGCAGTTCAGAAACCCTTTCTTTGGAGAATGTAGAAACAGTCATTTCCAGCCCTAGAGACGCATATAAGAGTTAGCAGTAAGAATGCGTTTAAAACACAGAAGACCCGCTTCGTACAAACTGATGTGCTGTGTGTTGGTTCCTTTTAGGAAGTTACATCTATGTTTAGATTCAGCGAGGGAGAAACACGTTTCTTCTAAAAGCTGTGTTTTGACATTCCAGAGTGGATGGGAATACAGAGTGTAAAGAGATATATCTTTGTCTAAAACCAAAACGGAGCTATTTAGCAGAATGTCTGTCAATGTGTGTATTCAACTTCTAGAGATAAACTCACGTGTGTTTGCAGCAGTTCAGAAACCCTTTCTTTGGAGAATGTAGAAACAGTCATTTCCAGCCCTAGAGACGCATATAAGAGTTAGCAGTAAGAATGCGTTTAAAACACAGAAGACCCTCTTCGTACAAACTGATGTGCTTTGTGTTGGTTCCTTTTAGGAAGTTACATCTATGTTTAGATTCAGCGAGGGAGAAACACGTTTCTTCTAAAAGCTGCGTTTTGACATTCCAGAGTGGATGGGAATACAGACTGTAAAGAGAAATATCTTTGTCTAAAACCAAAACGGAGCTATCTAGCAGAATGTCTGTCAATGTGTGTATTCAACTTCTAGAGATAAACTCACGTGTGTTTGCAGCAGTTCAGAAACCCTTTCTTTGGAGAATGTAGAAACAGTCATTTCCAGCCCTGGAGACGCATATAAGAGTTAGCAGTAAGAATGCGTTTAAAACAGAGAAGACCCGCTTCGTACAAACTGATGTGCTGTGTGTTGGTTCCTTTTAGGAAGTTGCATCTATGTTTAGATTCAGCGAGGGAAAAAGACTTTTCTTCTAAAAGCTGCCTTTTGACATTCCAGAGTGGATGGGAGAACAGGCTGTAAAGAGAAATACCTTGCTCTAAAACCAAAACGGAGCTATCTAGCAGAATGGTTGTCAATGTGTGTATTCAACTTCCAGAGTTAAACTCATGTTTGTTTACAGCAGTTCAGAAACCCTTTCTTTGGAGAATGTAGAAACAGTCATTTCCAGCCCTAGAGACGCATATAAGAGTTAGCAGTAAGAATGCGTTTAAAACACATAAGACCCGCTTCGTACAAACTGATGTGCTTTGTGTTGGTTCCTTTTAGGAAGTTACAACTATGTTTAGATTCAGCGAGGGAGAAACACGTTTCTTCTAAAAGGTGCGTTATGACATTCCAGAGTGGATGGGAATACAGACTGTAAAGAGAAATATCTTTGTCTAAAACCAGAACGGAGCTATCTAGCAGAATGTCTGTCAATGTGTGTATTCAACTTCTAGAGATAAACTCACGTGTGTTTGCAGCAGTTCAGAAACCCTTTCTTTGGAGAATGTAGAAACAGTCATTTCCAGCCCTAGAGACGCATATAAGAGTTAGCAGTAAGAATGCGTTTAAAACACAGAAGACCCGCTTCGTACAAACTGATGTGCTGTGTGTTGGTTCCTTTTAGGTAGTTGCATCTATGTTTAGATTCAGCGAGGGAAAAAGACTTTTCTTCTAAAAGCTGCGTTTTGACATTCCAGAGTGGAAGGGAGAATAGGCTGTAAAGAGAAATACCTTGCTCTAAAACCAAAACGGAGCTATCTAGCAGAATGGTTGTCAATGTGTGTATTCAACTTCTAGAGCTAAACTCACGTGTGTTTGCAGCAGTTCAGAAACCCTTTCTTTGGAGAATGTATAAACAGTCATTTCCAGCCCTAGAGACGCATATAAGAGTGAGCAGTAAGAATGCGTTTAAAACACAGAAACCCGCTTCGTACAAACTGATGTGCTGTGTGTTGGTTCCTTTTAGGAAGTTGCATCTATGTTTAGATTCAGCGAGGGAGAAACACGTTTCTTCTAAATGCTGCGTTTTGACATTCCAGAGTGGATGGGAATACAGATTGTAAAGAGAAATATCTTTGTCTAAAACCAAAACGGAGCTATCTAGCAGAATGGTTGTCAATGTGTGTATTCAACTTCTAGAGCTAAATTCACGTGCGTTTGCAGCAGTTCAGAAACCCTTTCTTTGGAGAATGTAGAAACAGTCATTTCCAGCCCTAGAGACGCATATAAGAGTTAGCAGTAAGAATGCGTTTAAAACACAGAAGACCCGCTTCGTACAAACTGATGTGCTGTGTGTTGGTTCCTTTCAGGAAGTTGCATCGATGTTTAGAATCAGCGAAGGAAAAAGACTTTTCTTCTAAAAGCTGCGTTTTGATATTCCAGAGTTGAAGGGAGAACAGGCTGTGAAGAGAAATAACTTGCTATAAAACCAAAACGGAACTGTCTAGCAGAATTGTTGTCAATGTGTGTATTCAACTTCCAGAGTTAAACTCATGTTTGTTTACAGCAGTTCAGAAACCCTTTCTTTGGAGAATGTAGAAACAGTCATTTCCAGCCCTAGAGACGCATATAAGAGTTAGCAGTAAGAATGCGTTTAAAACACAGAAGACCCGCTTCGTACAAACTGATGTGCTTTGTGTTGGTTCCTTTTAGGAAGTTACATCTATGTTTAGATTCAGCGAGGGAGAAACACGTTTCTTCTAAAAGCTGTGTTTTGACATTCCAGAGTGGATGGGAATACAGAGTGTAAAGAGATATATCTTTGTCTAAAACCAAAACGGAGCTATTTAGCAGAATGTCTGTCAATGTGTGTATTCAACTTCTAGAGATAAACTCACGTGTGTTTGCAGCAGTTCAGAAACCCTTTCTTTGGAGAATGTAGAAACAGTCATTTCCAGCCCTAGAGAGGCATATAAGAGTTAGCAGTAAGAATGCGTTTAAAACACAGAAGACCCGCTTCGTACAAACTGATGTGCTTTGTGTTGGTTCCTTTTAGGAAGTTACATCTATGTTTAGATTCAGCGAGGGAGAAACACGTTTCTTCTAAAAGCTGCGTTTTGACATTCCAGAGTGGATGGGAATACAGACTGTAAAGAGAAATATCTTTGTCTAAAACCAAAACGGAGCTATCTAGCAGAATGTCTGTCAATGTGTGTATTCAACTTCTAGAGATAAACTCACGTGTGTTTGCAGCAGTTCAGAAACCCTTTCTTTGGAGAATGTAGAAACAGTCATTTCCAGCCCTAGAGACGCATATAAGAGTTAGCAGTAAGAATGCGTTTAAAACACAGAAGACCCGCTTCGTACAAACTGATGTGCTGTGTGTTGGTTCCTTTTAGGAAGTTGCATCTATGTTTAGATTCAGCGAGGGAAAAAGACTTTTCTTCTAAAAGCTGCCTTTTGACATTCCAGAGTGGATGGGAGAACAGGCTGTAAAGAGAAATACCTTGCTCTAAAACCAAAACGGAGCTATCTAGCAGAATGGTTGTCAATGTGTGTATTCAACTTCCAGAGTTAAACTCATGTTTGTTTACAGCAGTTCAGAAACGCTTTCTTTGGAGAATGTAGAAACAGTCATTTCCAGCCCTAGAGACGCATATAAGAGTTAGCAGTAAGAATGCGTTTAAAACACATTAGACCCGCTTCGTACAAACTGATGTGCTTTGTGTTGGTTCCTTTTAGGAAGTTACATCTATGTTTAGATTCAGCGAGGGAGAAACACGTTTCTTCTAAAAGGTGCGTTATGACATTCCAGAGTGGATGGGAATACAGACTGTAAAGAGAAATATCTTTGTCTAAAACCAGAACGGAGCTATCTAGCGGAATGTCTGTCAATGTGTGTATTCAACTTCTAGAGATAAACTCACGTGTGTTTGCAGCAGTTCAGAAACCCTTTCTTTGGAGAATGTAGAAACAGTCATTTCCAGCCCTAGAGACGCATATAAGAGTTAGCAGTAAGAATGCGTTTAAAACACAGAAGACCCGCTTCGTACAAACTGATGTGCTGTGTGTTGGTTCCTTTTAGGAAGTTGCATCTATGTTTAGATTCAGCGAGGGAAAAAGACTTTTCTTCTAAAAGCTGCGTTTTGATATTCCAGAGTTGAAGGGAGAACAGGCTGTAAAGAGAAATACCTTGCTATAAAACCAAAACGGAACTGTCTAGCAGAATGGTTGTCAATGTGTTTATTCAACTTCCAGAGTTAAACTCATGTGTGTTTGCAGCAGTTCAGAAACCCTTTCTTTGCAGAATGTAGAAACAGTCATTTCCAGCCCCAGAGACGCATATAAGAGTCAGCAGTAAGAATGCGTTTAAAACACAGAAGACCCGCTTCGTACAAACTGATGTGCTGAGTGTTGGTTCCTTTTAGGAAGTTGCATCTATGTTTAGATTCAGCGAGGGAGAAACACGTTTCTTCTAAAAGCTGCATTTTGACATTCCAGAGTGGATGGGAGAACAGGCTGTAAAGAGAAATACCTTGCTCTAAAACCAAAACGGAGCTATCTAGCAGAATGGTTGTCAATGTGTTTATTCAACTTCCAGAGTTAAACTCATGTGTGTTTGCAGCAGTTCAGAAACCCTTTCTTTGGAGAATGTAGAAACAGTCATTTCCAGCCCCAGAGACGCATATAGGAGTTAGCAGTAAGAATGCTTTTAAAACACAGAAACCCGCTTCGTACAAACTGATGTGCTGTGTGTTGGTTCCTTTTAGGAAGTTGCATCTATGTTTAGATTCAGCGAGGGAGAAACACGTTTCTTCTAAATGCTGCGTTTTGACATTCCAGAGTGGATGGGAATACAGATTGTAAAGAGAAATATCTTTGTCTAAAACCAAAACGGAGCTATCTAGCAGAATGGTTGTCAATGTGTGTATTCAACTTCTAGAGCTAAACTCACGTGCGTTTGCAGCAGTTCAGAAACCCTTTCTTTGGAGAATGTAGAAACAGTCATTTCCAGCCATAGAGACGCATATAAGAGTTAGCAGTAAGAATGCGTTTAAAACACAGAAGACCCGCTTCGTACAAACTGATGTGCTGTGTGTTGGTTCCTTTTAGGAAGTTGCATCAATGTTTAGAATCAGCGAAGGAAAAAGACTTTTCTTCTAAAAGCTGCGTTTTGATATTCCAGAGTTGAAGGGAGAACAGGCTGTAAAGAGAAATACCTTGCTATAAAACCAAAACGGAACTGTCTAGCAGAATGGTTGTCAATGTGTGTATTCAACTTCCATAGTTAAACTCATGTTTGTTTACAGCAGTTCAGAAACCCTTTCTTTGGAGAATGTAGAAACAGTCATTTCCAGCCCTAGAGACGCATATAAGAGTTAGCAGTAAGAATGCGTTTAAAACACAGAAGACCCGCTTCGTACAAACTGATGTGCTGTGTGTTGGTTCCTTTTAGGAAGTTACATCTATGTTTAGATTCAGCGAGGGAGAAACACGTTTCTTCTAAAAGCTGCGTTTTGACATTCCAGAGTGGATGGGAATACAGAGTGTAAAGAGAAATATCTTTGTCTAAAACCAAAACGGAGCTATCTAGCAGAATGTCTGTCAATGTGTGTATTCAACTTCTAGAGATAAACTCACGTGTGTTTGCAGCAGTTCAGAAACCCTTTCTTTGGAGAATGTAGAAACAGTCATTTCCAGCCCTAGAGACGCATATAAGAGTTAGCAGTAAGAATGCGTTTAAAACACAGAAAACCCGCTTCATACAAACTGATGTGCTGTGTGTTGGTTCCTTTTAGGAAGTTGCATCTATGTTTAGATTCAGCGAGGGAAAAAGACTTTTCTTCTAAAAGCTGCCTTTTGATATTCCAGAGTTGAAGGGAGAACAGGCTGTAAAGAGAAATACCTTGCTATAAAACCAAAACGGAACTGTCTAGCAGAATGGTTGTCAATTTGTGTATTCAACTTCCAGAGTTAAACTCATGTTTGTTTACAGCAGTTCAGAAACCCTTTCTTTGGAGAACGTAGAAACAGTCATTTCCAGCCCTAGAGACGCATATAAGAGTTAGCAGTAAGAATGCGTTTAAAACACAGAAGACCCGCTTCATACAAACTGATGTGCTTTGTGTTGGTTCCTTTTAGGAAGTTACATCTATGTTTAGATTCAGCGAGGGAGAAACACGTTTCTTCTAAAAGCTGCGTTTTGACTTTCCAGAGTGGATGGGAATACAGACTGTAAAGAGAAATATCTTTGTCTAAAACCAAAACGGAGCTATCTAGCAGAATGTCTGTCAATGTGTGTATTCAACTTCTAGAGATAAACTCACGTGTGTTTGCAGCAGTTCAGAAACCCTTTCTTTGGAGAATGTAGAAACAGTCATTTCCAGCCCTAGAAACGCATATAAGAGTTAGCAGTAAGAATGTGTTTAAAACACAGAAGACCCACTTCGTACAAACTGATGTGCTGTGTGTTGGTTCCTTTTAGGAAGTTGCATCTATGTTTAGATTCAGCGAGGGAAAAAGACTTTTCTTCTAAAAGCTGCGTTTTGACATTCCAGAGTGGATGGGAGAACAGGCTGTAAAGAGAAATACCTTGCACTAAAACCAAAACGGAACTTTCTAGCAGAATGGTTGTCAATGTGTGTATTCAACTTCCAGAGTTAAACTCATGTTTGTTTACAGTAGTTCAGAAACCCTTTCTTTGGAGAATGTAGAAACAGTCATTTCCAGCCCTAGTGACGCATATAAGAGTTAGCAGTATGAATGCGTTTAAAACACAGAAGACCCGCTTCGTACAAACTAATGTGCTGTGTGTTGGTTCCTTTTAGGAAGTTACATCTATGTTTAGATTCAGCGAGGGAGAAACACGTTTCTTCTAAAAGCTGCGTTTTGACATTCCAGAGTGGATGGGAATACAGAGTGTAAAGAGAAATATCTTTGTCTAAAACAAAAACGGAGCTATCTAGCAGAATGTCTGTCAATGTGTGTATTCAATTTCTAGAGATAAACACACGTGTGTTTGCAGCAGTTCAGAAACCCTTTCTTTGGAGAATGTAGAAACAGTCATTTCCAGCCCTAGAGACGCATATAAGAGTTAGCAGTAAGAATGCGTTTAAAACACAGAAGACCCGCTTCGTACAAACTGATGTGCTGTGTGTTGGTTCCTTTTAGGAAGTTGCATCTATGTTTAGATTCAGCGAGGGAAAAAGACTTTTCTTCTAAAAGCTGCGTTTTGATATTCCAGAGTTGAAGGGAGAACAGGCTGTAAAGAGAAATACCTTGCTATAAAACCAAAACGGAGCTATCTAGCAGAATGGTTGTCAATGTGTGTATTCAACTTCCAGAGTTAAACTCATGTGTGTTTGCAGCAGTTCTGAAACCCTTTCTTTGGAGAATGTAGAAACAGTCATTTCCAGCCCTATAAACGCATATAAGAGTTAGCAGTAAGAATGCGTTTAAAACACAGAAGACCCGCTTCGTACAAACTGATGTGCTGTGTGTTGGTTCCTTTTAGGAAGTTACATCTATGTTTAGATTCAGCGAGGGAGAAACACGTTTCTTCTAAAAGGTGCGTTTTGACTTTCCAGAGTGGATGGGAATACAGACTGTAAAGAGAAATATCTTTGTCTAAAACCAAAACGGAGCTATCTAGCAGAATGTCTGTCAATGTGTGTATTCAACTTCTAGAGATAAACTCACGTGTGTTTGCAGCAGTTCAGAAACCCTTTCTTTGGAGAATGTAGAAACAGTCATTTCCAGCCCTAGAGACGCATATAAGAGTTAGCAGTAAGAATGCGTTTAAAACACAGAAGACCCGCTTCGTACAAACTGATGTGCTGTGTGTTGGTTCCTTTTAGGAAGTTGCATCTATGTTTAGATTCAGCGAGGGAAAAAGAGTTTTCTTCTAAAAGCTGCGTTTTGATATTCCAGAGTTGAAGGGAGAACAGGCTGTAAAGAGAAATACCTTGCTATAAAACCAAAACGGAGCTATCTAGCAGAATGGTTGTCAATGTGTGTATTCAACTTCCAGAGTTAAACTCATGTGTGTTTGCAGCAGTTCTGAAACCCTTTCTTTGGAGAATGTAGAAACAGTCATTTCCAGCCCTAGAAACGCATATAAGAGTTAGCAGTAAGAATGCGTTCAAAACACAGAAGACCCGCTTCGTACAAACTGATGTGCTGTGTGTTGGTTCCTTTTAGGAAGTTACATCTATGTTTAGATTCAGCGAGGGAGAAACACGTTTCTTCTAAAAGCTGCGTTTTGACATTCCAGAGTGGATGGGAATACAGACTGTAAAGAGAAATATCTTTGTCTAAAACCAAAACGGAGCTATCTAGCAGAATGTCTGTCAATGTGTGTATTCAACTTCTAGAGATAAACTCACGTGTGTTTGCAGCAGTTCAGAAACCCTTTCTTTGGAGAATGTAGAAACAGTCATTTCCAGCCCTAGAGACGCATATAAGAGTTAGCAGTAAGAATGCGTTTAAAACACAGAAGACCCGCTTCGTACAAACTGATGTGCTGTGTGTTGGTTCCTTTTAGGAAGTTGCATCTATGTTTAGATTCAGCGAGGGAAAAAGACTTTTCTTCTAAAAGCTGCGTTTTGATATTCCAGAGTTGAAGGGAGAACAGGCTGTAAAGAGAAATACCTTGCTATAAAACCAAAACGGAACTGTCTAGCAGAATGGTTGTCAATGTGTGTATTCAACTTCCAGAGTTAAACTCATGTGTGTTTGCAGCAGTTCTGAAACCCTTTCTTTGGAGAATGTAGAAACAGTCATTTCCAGCCCTATAAACGCATATAAGAGTTAGCAGTAAGAATGCGTTTAAAACACAGAAGACCCGCTTCGTACAAACTGATGTGCTGTGTGTTGGTTCCTTTTAGGAAGTTACATCTATGTTTAGATTCAGCGAGGGAGAAACACGTTTCTTCTAAAAGGTGCGTTTTGACTTTCCAGAGTGGATGGGAATACAGACTGTAAAGAGAAATATCTTTGTCTAAAACCAAAACGGAGCTATCTAGCAGAATGTCTGTCAATGTGTGTATTCAACTTCTAGAGATAAACTCACGTGTGTTTGCAGCAGTTCAGAAACCCTTTCTTTGGAGAATGTAGAAACAGTCATTTCCAGCCCTAGAGACGCATATAAGAGTTAGCAGTAAGAATGCGTTTAAAACACAGAAGACCCGCTTCGTACAAACTGATGTGCTGTGTGTTGGTTCCTTTTAGGAAGTTGCATCTATGTTTAGATTCAGCGAGGGAAAAAGAGTTTTCTTCTAAAAGCTGCGTTTTGATATTCCAGAGTTGAAGGGAGAACAGGCTGTAAAGAGAAATACCTTGCTATAAAACCAAAACGGAGCTATCTAGCAGAATGGTTGTCAATGTGTGTATTCAACTTCCAGAGTTAAACTCATGTGTGTTTGCAGCAGTTCTGAAACCCTTTCTTTGGAGAATGTAGAAACAGTCATTTCCAGCCCTAGAAACGCATATAAGAGTTAGCAGTAAGAATGCGTTTAAAACACAGAAGACCCGCTTCGTACAAACTGATGTGCTGTGTGTTGGTTCCTTTTAGGAAGTTACATCTATGTTTAGATTCAGCGAGGGAGAAACACGTTTCTTCTAAAAGCTGCGTTTTGACATTCCAGAGTGGATGGGAATACAGACTGTAAAGAGAAATATCTTTGTCTAAAACCAAAACGGAGCTATCTAGCAGAATGTCTGTCAATGTGTGTATTCAACTTCTAGAGATAAACTCACGTGTGTTTGCAGCAGTTCAGAAACCCTTTCTTTGGAGAATGTAGAAACAGTCATTTCCAGCCCTAGAGACGCATATAAGAGTTAGCAGTAAGAATGCGTTTAAAACACAGAAGACCCGCTTCGTACAAACTGATGTGCTGTGTGTTGGTTCCTTTTAGGAAGTTGCATCTATGTTTAGATTCAGCGAGGGAAAAAGACTTTTCTTCTAAAAGCTGCGTTTTGATATTCCAGAGTTGAAGGGAGAACAGGCTGTAAAGAGAAATACCTTGCTATAAAACCAAAACGGAACTGTCTAGCAGAATGGTTGTCAATGTGTGTATTCAACTTCCAGAGTTAAACTCATGTTTGTTTACAGCAGTTCAGAAACCCTTTCTTTGGAGAACGTAGAAACAGTCATTTCCAGCCCTAGAGACGCATATAAGAGTTAGCAGTAAGAATGCGTTTAAAACACAGAAGACCCGCTTCGTACAAACTGATGTGCTGTGTGTTGGTTCCTTTTAGGAAGTTACATCTATGTTTAGATTCAGCGAGGGAGAAACACGTTTCTTCTAAAAGGTGCGTTTTGACATTCCAGAGTGGATGGGAATACAGACTGTAAAGAGAAATATCTTTGTCTAAAACCAAAACGGAGCTATCTAGCAGAATGTCTGTCAATGTGTTTATTCAACTTCTAGAGATAAACTCAGGTGTGTTTGCAGCAGTTCAGAAACCCTTTCTTTGGAGAATGTAGAAACAGTCATTTCCAGCCCTAGAGACGCATATAAGAGTGAGAAGTAAGAATGCGTTTAAAACACAGAAGACCCGCTTCGTACAAACTGATGTGCTGTGTGTTGGTTCCTTTTAGGAAGTTGCATCTATGTTTAGAATCAGCGAAGGAAAAAGTCTTTTCTTCTATAAGCTGCGTTTTGATATTCCAGAGTTGAAGGGAGAACAGGCTGTAAAGAGAAATACCTTGCTATAAAACCAAAACGGAACTGTCTAGTAGAATGGTTGTCAATGTGTGTATTCAACTACCAGAGTTAAACTTATGTTTGTTTACAGCAGTTCTGAAACCCTTTCTTTGGAGAATGTAGAAACAGTCATTTCCAGCCCTAGAGACGCATATAAGAGTGAGCAGTAAGAATGCGTTTAAAACACAGAAGACCCGCTTCGTACAAACTGATGTGTTGTATGTTGGTTCCTTTTAGGAAGTTACATCTATGTTTAGATTCAGCGAGGGAGAAACACGTTTCCTCTAAAAGCTGCGTTTTGACATTCCAGAGTGGATGGGAATACAGAGTGTAAAGAGAAATATCTTTGTCTAAAACCAAAACGGAACTATCTAGCAGAATGTCTGTCAATGTGTGTATTCAACTTCTAGAGATAAACTCACGTGTGTTTGCAGCAGTTCAGAAACCCTTTCTTTGGAGAATGTAGAAACAGTCATTTCCAGCCCTAGAGACGCATATAAGAGTTAGCAGTATGAATGCGTTTAAAACACAGAAGACCCGGTTCGTACAAACTGATGTGCTGTGTGTTGGTTCCTTTTAGGAAGTTGCATCTATGTTTAGATTCAGCGAGGGAAAAAGACTTTTCTTCTAAAAGCTGCGTTTTGATATTCCAGAGTTGAAGGGAGAACAGGCTGTAAAGAGAAATACCTTGCTATAAAACCCAAACTGAAATGTCTAGAAGAATGGTTGTCAATGTGTGTATTCAACTTCCAGAGTTAAACTCATGTGTGTTTGCAGCAGTTCAGAAACCCTTTCTTTGCAGAATTTAGAAACAGTCATTTCCAGCCCTAGAGACGCATATAAGAGTCAGCAGTAAGAATGCGTCTAAAACACAGAAGACCCGCTTCGTACAAACTGATGTGCTGAGTGTTGGTTCCTTTTAGGAAGTTGCATCTATGTTTAGATTCAGCGAGGGAGAAACACGTTTCTTCTAAAAGCTGCGTTTTGACATTCCAGAGTGGATGGGAGAACAGGCTGTAAAGAGAAATACCTTGCTCTAAAACCAAAACGGAGCTATCTAGCAGAATGGTTGTCAATGTGTGTATTCAACTTCCAGAGATAAACTCATGTGTGTTTGCAGCAGTTCAGAAACCCTTTCTTTGGAGAATGTAGAAACAGTCATTTCCAGCCCCAGAGACGCATATAGGAGTTAGCAGTAAGAATGCTTTTAAAACACAGAAACCCGCTTCGTACAAACTGATGTGCTGTGTGTTGGTTCCTTTTAGGAAGTTACATCTATGTTTAGATTCAGCGAGGGAGAAACACGTTTCTTCTAAAAGCTGCGTTTTGACATTCCAGAGTGGATGGGAATACAGAGTGTAAAGAGAAATATCTTTGTCTAAAACAAAAACGGAGCTATCTAGCAGAATGTCTGTCAATGTGTGTATTCAATTTCTAGAGATAAACTCACGTGTGTTTGCAGCAGTTCAGAAACCCTTTCTTTGGAGAATGTAGAAACAGTCATTTCCAGCCCTAGAGACGCATATAAGAGTTAGCAGTAAGAATGCGTTTAAAACACAGAAGACCCGCTTCGTACAAACTGATGTGCTGTGTGTTGGTTCCTTTTAGGAAGTTGCATCTATGTTTAGATTCAGCGAGGGAAAAAGACTTTTCTTCTAAAAGCTGCGTTTTGATATTCCAGAGTTGAAGGGAGAACAGGCTGTAAAGAGAAATACCTTGCTATAAAACCAAAACGGAGCTATCTAGCAGAATGGTTGTCAATGTGTGTATTCAACTTCCAGAGTTAAACTCATGTGTGTTTGCAGCAGTTCTGAAACCCTTTCTTTGGAGAATGTAGAAACAGTCATTTCCAGCCCTATAAACGCATATAAGAGTTAGCAGTAAGAATGCGTTTAAAACACAGAAGACCCGCTTCGTACAAACTGATGTGCTGTGTGTTGGTTCCTTTTAGGAAGTTACATCTATGTTTAGATTCAGCGAGGGAGAAACACGTTTCTTCTAAAAGGTGCGTTTTGACTTTCCAGAGTGGATGGGAATACAGACTGTAAAGAGAAATATCTTTGTCTAAAACCAAAACGGAGCTATCTAGCAGAATGTCTGTCAATGTGTGTATTCAACTTCTAGAGATAAACTCACGTGTGTTTGCAGCAGTTCAGAAACCCTTTCTTTGGAGAATGTAGAAACAGTCATTTCCAGCCCTAGAGACGCATATAAGAGTTAGCAGTAAGAATGCGTTTAAAACACAGAAGACCCGCTTCGTACAAACTGATGTGCTGTGTGTTGGTTCCTTTTAGGAAGTTGCATCTATGTTTAGATTCAGCGAGGGAAAAAGAGTTTTCTTCTAAAAGCTGCGTTTTGATATTCCAGAGTTGAAGGGAGAACAGGCTGTAAAGAGAAATACCTTGCTATAAAACCAAAACGGAGCTATCTAGCAGAATGGTTGTCAATGTGTGTATTCAACTTCCAGAGTTAAACTCATGTGTGTTTGCAGCAGTTCTGAAACCCTTTCTTTGGAGAATGTAGAAACAGTCATTTCCAGCCCTAGAAACGCATATAAGAGTTAGCAGTAAGAATGCGTTCAAAACACAGAAGACCCGCTTCGTACAAACTGATGTGCTGTGTGTTGGTTCCTTTTAGGAAGTTACATCTATGTTTAGATTCAGCGAGGGAGAAACACGTTTCTTCTAAAAGCTGCGTTTTGACATTCCAGAGTGGATGGGAATACAGACTGTAAAGAGAAATATCTTTGTCTAAAACCAAAACGGAGCTATCTAGCAGAATGTCTGTCAATGTGTGTATTCAACTTCTAGAGATAAACTCACGTGTGTTTGCAGCAGTTCAGAAACCCTTTCTTTGGAGAATGTAGAAACAGTCATTTCCAGCCCTAGAGACGCATATAAGAGTTAGCAGTAAGAATGCGTTTAAAACACAGAAGACCCGCTTCGTACAAACTGATGTGCTGTGTGTTGGTTCCTTTTAGGAAGTTGCATCTATGTTTAGATTCAGCGAGGGAAAAAGACTTTTCTTCTAAAAGCTGCGTTTTGATATTCCAGAGTTGAAGGGAGAACAGGCTGTAAAGAGAAATACCTTGCTATAAAACCAAAACGGAACTGTCTAGCAGAATGGTTGTCAATGTGTGTATTCAACTTCCAGAGTTAAACTCATGTGTGTTTGCAGCAGTTCTGAAACCCTTTCTTTGGAGAATGTAGAAACAGTCATTTCCAGCCCTATAAACGCATATAAGAGTTAGCAGTAAGAATGCGTTTAAAACACAGAAGACCCGCTTCGTACAAACTGATGTGCTGTGTGTTGGTTCCTTTTAGGAAGTTACATCTATGTTTAGATTCAGCGAGGGAGAAACACGTTTCTTCTAAAAGGTGCGTTTTGACTTTCCAGAGTGGATGGGAATACAGACTGTAAAGAGAAATATCTTTGTCTAAAACCAAAACGGAGCTATCTAGCAGAATGTCTGTCAATGTGTGTATTCAACTTCTAGAGATAAACTCACGTGTGTTTGCAGCAGTTCAGAAACCCTTTCTTTGGAGAATGTAGAAACAGTCATTTCCAGCCCTAGAGACGCATATAAGAGTTAGCAGTAAGAATGCGTTTAAAACACAGAAGACCCGCTTCGTACAAACTGATGTGCTGTGTGTTGGTTCCTTTTAGGAAGTTGCATCTATGTTTAGATTCAGCGAGGGAAAAAGAGTTTTCTTCTAAAAGCTGCGTTTTGATATTCCAGAGTTGAAGGGAGAACAGGCTGTAAAGAGAAATACCTTGCTATAAAACCAAAACGGAGCTATCTAGCAGAATGGTTGTCAATGTGTGTATTCAACTTCCAGAGTTAAACTCATGTGTGTTTGCAGCAGTTCTGAAACCCTTTCTTTGGAGAATGTAGAAACAGTCATTTCCAGCCCTAGAAACGCATATAAGAGTTAGCAGTAAGAATGCGTTTAAAACACAGAAGACCCGCTTCGTACAAACTGATGTGCTGTGTGTTGGTTCCTTTTAGGAAGTTACATCTATGTTTAGATTCAGCGAGGGAGAAACACGTTTCTTCTAAAAGCTGCGTTTTGACATTCCAGAGTGGATGGGAATACAGACTGTAAAGAGAAATATCTTTGTCTAAAACCAAAACGGAGCTATCTAGCAGAATGTCTGTCAATGTGTGTATTCAACTTCTAGAGATAAACTCACGTGTGTTTGCAGCAGTTCAGAAACCCTTTCTTTGGAGAATGTAGAAACAGTCATTTCCAGCCCTAGAGACGCATATAAGAGTTAGCAGTAAGAATGCGTTTAAAACACAGAAGACCCGCTTCGTACAAACTGATGTGCTGTGTGTTGGTTCCTTTTAGGAAGTTGCATCTATGTTTAGATTCAGCGAGGGAAAAAGACTTTTCTTCTAAAAGCTGCGTTTTGATATTCCAGAGTTGAAGGGAGAACAGGCTGTAAAGAGAAATACCTTGCTATAAAACCAAAACGGAACTGTCTAGCAGAATGGTTGTCAATGTGTGTATTCAACTTCCAGAGTTAAACTCATGTTTGTTTACAGCAGTTCAGAAACCCTTTCTTTGGAGAACGTAGAAACAGTCATTTCCAGCCCTAGAGACGCATATAAGAGTCAGCAGTAAGAATGCGTTTAAAACACAGAAGACCCGCTTCATACAAACTGATGTGCTGTGTGTTGGTTCCTTTTAGGAAGTTACATCTATGTTTAGATTCAGCGAGGGAGAAACACGTTTCTTCTAAAAGGTGCGTTTTGACATTCCAGAGTGGATGGGAATACAGACTGTAAAGAGAAATATCTTTGTCTAAAACCAAAACGGAGCTATCTAGCAGAATGTCTGTCAATGTGTTTATTCAACTTCTAGAGATAAACTCAGGTGTGTTTGCAGCAGTTCAGAAACCCTTTCTTTGGAGAATGTAGAAACAGTCATTTCCAGCCCTAGAGACGCATATAAGAGTGAGAAGTAAGAATGCGTTTAAAACACAGAAGACCCGCTTCGTACAAACTGATGTGCTGTGTGTTGGTTCCTTTTAGGAAGTTGCATCTATGTTTAGAATCAGCGAAGGAAAAAGTCTTTTCTTCTATAAGCTGCGTTTTGATATTCCAGAGTTGAAGGGAGAACAGGCTGTAAAGAGAAATACCTTGCTATAAAACCAAAACGGAACTGTCTAGTAGAATGGTTGTCAATGTGTGTATTCAACTACCAGAGTTAAACTTATGTTTGTTTACAGCAGTTCTGAAACCCTTTCTTTGGAGAATGTAGAAACAGTCATTTCCAGCCCTAGAGACGCATATAAGAGTGAGCAGTAAGAATGCGTTTAAAACACAGAAGACCCGCTTCATACAAACTGATGTGCTGTGTGTTGGTTCCTTTTAGGAAGTTGCATCTATGTTTAGATTCAGCGAGGGAGAAACACGTTTCTTCTAAATGCTGCGTTTTGACATTCCAGAGTGGATGGGAATACAGATTGTAAAGAGAAATATCTTTGTCTAAAACCAAAACGGAGCTATCTAGCAGAATGGTTGTCAATGTGTGTATTCAACTTCTAGAGCTAAACTCACGTGCGTTTGCAGCAGTTCAGAAACCCTTTCTTTGGAGAATGTAGAAACAGTCATTTCCAGCCCTAGAGACGCATATAAGAGTTAGCAGTAAGAATGCGTTTAAAACACAGAAGACCCGCTTCGTACAAACTGATGTGCTGTGTGTTGGTTCCTTTTAGGAAGTTGCATCGATGTTTAGAATCAGCGAAGGAAAAAGACTTTTCTTCCAAAAGCTGCGTTTTGATATTCCAGAGTTGAAGGGAGAACAGGCTGTAAAGAGAAATACCTTGCTATAAAACCAAAACGGAACTGTCTAGCAGAATGGTTGTCAATGTGTTTATTCAACTTCCAGAGTTAAACTCATGTGTGTTTGCAGCAGTTCAGAAACCCTTTCTTTGCAGAATGTAGAAACAGTCATTTCCAGCCCCAGAGACGCATATAAGAGTCAGCAGTAAGAATGCGTTTAAAACACAGAAGACCCGCTTCGTACAAACTGATGTGCTGAGTGTTGGTTCCTTTTAGGAAGTTGCATCTATGTTTAGATTCAGCGAGGGAGAAACACGTTTCTTCTAAAAGCTGCGTTTTGACATTCCAGAGTGGATGGGAGAACAGGCTGTAAAGAGAAATACCTTGCTCTAAAACCAAAACGGAGCTATCTAGCAGAATGGTTGTCAATGTGTGTATTCAACTTCCAGAGTTAAACTCATGTGTGTTTGCAGCAGTTCAGAAACCCTTTCTTTGGAGAATGTAGAAACAGTCATTTCCAGCCCCAGAGACGCATATAGGAGTTAGCAGTAAGAATGCGTTTAAAACACAGAAACCCGCTTCGTACAAACTGATGTGCTGTGTGTTGGTTCCTTTTAGGAAGTTGCATCTATGTTTAGATTCAGCGAGGGAGAAACACGTTTCTTCTAAATGCTGCGTTTTGACATTGAAGAGTGGATGGGAATACAGATTGTAAAGAGAAATATCTTTGTCTAAAACCAAAACGGAGCTATCTAGCAGAATGGTTGTCAATATGTGTATTCAACTTCCAGAGTTAAACTCATGTTTGTTTACAGTAGTTCAGAAACCCTTTCTTTGGAGAACGTAGAAACAGTCATTTCCAGCCCTAGAGACGCATATAAGAGTTAGCAGTAAGAATGCGTTTAAAACACAGAAGACCCGCTTCGTACAAACTGATGTGCTTTGTGTTGGTTCCTTTTAGGAAGTTACATCTATGTTTAGATTCAGCGAGGGAGAAACACGTTTCTTCTAAAAGGTGCGTTTTGACATTCCAGAGTGGATGGGAATACAGACTGTAAAGAGAAATATCTTTGTCTAAAACCAAAACGGAGCTATCTAGCAGAATGTCTGTCAATGTGTGTATTCAACTTCTAGAGATAAACTCACGTGTCTTTGCAGCAGTTCAGAAACCCTTTCTTTGGAGAATGTAGAAACAGTCATTTCCAGCCCTAGAGACGCATATAAGAGTTAGCAGTAAGAATGCGTTTAAAACACAGAAGACCCGCTTCATACAAACTGATGTGCTGTGTGTTGGTTCCTTTTAGGAAGTTACATCTATGTTTAGATTCAGTGAGGGAGAAACACGTTTCTTCTAAAAGCTGCGTTTTGACATTCCAGAGTGGATGGGAGAACAGGCTGTAAAGAGAAATACCTTGCTCTAAAACCAAAACGGAGCTATCTAGCAGAATGGTTGTCAATGTGTGTATTCAACTTCCAGAGGTAAACCCATGTTTGTTTACAGCAGTTCAGAAACGCTTTCTTTGGAGAATGTAGAAACAGTCATTTCCAGCCCTAGAGACGCATATAAGAGTTAGCAGTAAGAATGCGTTTAAAACACAGAAGACCCGCTTCGTACAAACTGATGTGCTTTGTGTTGGTTCCTTTTAGGAAGTTACATCTATGTTTAGATTCAGCGAGGGAGAAACACGTTTCTTCTAAAAGGTGCGTTATGACATTCCAGAGTGGATGGGAATACAGACTGTAAAGAGAAATATCTTTGTCTAAAACCAAAACGGAGCTATCTAGCAGAATGTCTGTCAATGTGTGTATTCAACTTCTAGAGCTAAACTCACGTGTGTTTGCAGCAGTTCAGAAACCCTTTCTTTGGAGAATGTAGAAACAGTCATTTCCAGCCCTAGAGACGCATATAAGAGTTAGCAGTAAGAATGCGTTTAAAACACAGAAGACCCGCTTCGTACAAACTGATGTGCTGTGTGTTGGTTCCTTTTAGGAAGTTGCATCTATGTTTAGATTCAGCGAGGGAAAAAGACTTTTCTTCTAAAAGCTGCGTTTTGATATTCCAGAGTTGAAGGGAGAACAGGCTGTAAAGAGAAATACCTTGCTATAAAACCAAAACGGAACTGTCTAGCAGAATGGTTGTCAATGTGTGTATTCAACTTCCAGAGTTAAACTCATGTTTGTTTACAGCAGTTCAGAAACCCTTTCTTTGGAGAACGTAGAAACAGTCATTTCCAGCCCTAGAGACGCATATAAGAGTTAGCAGTAAGAATGCGTTTAAAACACAGAAGACCCGCTTCATACAAACTGATGTGCTGTGTGTTGGTTCCTTTTAGGAAGTTACATCTATGTTTAGATTCAGCGAGGGAGAAACACGTTTCTTCTAAAAGGTGCGTTTTGACATTCCAGAGTGGATGGGAATACAGACTGTAAAGAGAAATATCTTTGTCTAAAACCAAAACGGAGCTATCTAGCAGAATGTCTGTCAATGTGTTTATTCAACTTCTAGAGATAAACTCAGGTGTGTTTGCAGCAGTTCAGAAACCCTTTCTTTGGAGAATGTAGAAACAGTCATTTCCAGCCCTAGAGACGCATATAAGAGTGAGAAGTAAGAATGCGTTTAAAACACAGAAGACCCGCTTCGTACAAACTGATGTGCTGTGTGTTGGTTCCTTTTAGGAAGTTGCATCTATGTTTAGAATCAGCGAAGGAAAAAGACTTTTCTTCTAAAAGCTGCGTTTTGATATTCCAGAGTTGAAGGGAGAACAGGCTGTAAAGAGAAATACCTTGCTATAAAACCAAAACGGAACTGTCTAGTAGAATGGTTGTCAATGTGTGTATTCAACTACCAGAGTTAAACTTATGTTTGTTTACAGCAGTTCTGAAACCCTTTCTTTGGAGAATGTAGAAACAGTCATTTCCAGCCCTAGAGACGCATATAAGAGTGAGCAGTAAGAATGCGTTTAAAACACAGAAGACCCGCTTCGTACAAACTGATGTGTTGTGTGTTGGTTCCTTTTAGGAAGTTACATCTATGTTTAGATTCAGCGAGGGAGAAACACGTTTCCTCTAAAAGCTGCGTTTTGACATTCCAGAGTGGATGGGAATACAGAGTGTAAAGAGAAATATCTTTGTCTAAAACCAAAACGGAACTATCTAGCAGAATGTCTGTCGATGTGTGTATTCAACTTCTAGAGATAAACTCACGTGTGTTTGCAGCAGTTCAGAAACCCTTTCTTTGGAGAATGTAGAAACAGTCATTTCCAGCCCTAGAGACGCATATAAGAGTTAGCAGTATGAATGCGTTTAAAACACAGAAGACCCGCTTCGTACAAACTGATGTGCTGTGTGTTGGTTCCTTTTAGGAAGTTGCATCTATGTTTAGATTCAGCGAGGGAAAAAGACTTTTCTTCTAAAAGCTGCGTTTTGATATTCCAGAGTTGAAGGGAGAACAGGCTGTAAAGAGAAATACCTTGCTATAAAACCAAAACGGAAATGTCTAGAAGAATGGTTGTCAATGTGTGTATTCAACTTCCAGAGTTAAACTCATGTGTGTTTGCAGCAGTTCAGAAACCCTTTCTTTGCAGAATTTAGAAACAGTCATTTCCAGCCCTAGAGACGCATATAAGAGTCAGCAGTAAGAATGCGTCTAAAACACAGAAGACCCGCTTCGTACAAACTGATGTGCTGAGTGTTGGTTCCTTTTAGGAAGTTGCATCTATGTTTAGATTCAGCGAGGGAGAAACACGTTTCTTCTAAAAGCTGCGTTTTGACATTCCAGAGTGGATGGGAGAACAGGCTGTAAAGAGAAATACCTTGCTCTAAAACCAAAACGGAGCTATCTAGCAGAATGGTTGTCAATGTGTGTATTCAACTTCCAGAGATAAACTCATGTGTGTTTGCAGCAGTTCAGAAACCCTTTCTTTGGAGAATGTAGAAACAGTCATTTCCAGCCCCAGAGACGCATATAGGAGTTAGCAGTAAGAATGCTTTTAAAACACAGAAACCCGCTTCGTACAAACTGATGTGCTGTGTGTTGGTTCCTTTTAGGAAGTTGCATCTATGTTTAGATTCAGCGAGGGAGAAACACGTTTCTTCTAAATGCTGCGTTTTGACATTCCAGAGTGGATGGGAATACAGATTGTAAAGAGAAATATCTTTGTCTAAAACCAAAACGGAGCTATCTAGCAGAATGGTTGTCAATGTGTGTATTCAACTTCTAGAGCTAAACTCACGTGCGTTTGCAGCAGTTCAGAAACCCTTTCTTTGGAGAATGTAGAAACAGTCATTTCCAGCCCTAGAGACGCATATAAGAGTTAGCAGTAAGAATGCGTTTAAAACACAGAAGACCCGCTTCGTACAAACTGATGTGCTGTGTGTTGGTTCCTTTTAGGAAGTTGCATCGATGTTTAGAATCAGCGAAGGAAAAAGACTTTTCTTCTAAAAGCTGCGTTTTGATATTCCAGAGTTGAAGGGAGAACAGGCTGTAAAGAGAAATACCTTGCTATAAAACCAAAACGGAACTGTCTAGCAGAATGGTTGTCAATGTGTTTATTCAACTTCCAGAGTTAAGCTCATGTGTGTTTGCAGCAGTTCAGAAACCCTTTCTTTGCAGAATGTAGAAACAGTCATTTCCAGCCCCAGAGACGCATATAAGAGTCAGCAGTAAGAATGCGTTTAAAACACAGAAGACCCGCTTCGTACAAACTGATGTGCTGAGTGTTGGTTCCTTTTAGGAAGTTGCATCTATGTTTAGATTCAGCGAGGGAGAAACACGTTTCTTCTAAAAGCTGCGTTTTGACATTCCAGAGTGGATGGGAGAACAGGCTGTAAAGAGAAATACCTTGCTCTAAAACCAAAACGGAGCTATCTAGCAGAATGGTTGTCAATGTGTGTATTCAACTTCCAGAGTTAAACTCATGTGTGTTTGCAGCAGTTCAGAAACCCTTTCTTTGGAGAATGTAGAAACAGTCATTTCCAGCCCCAGAGACGCATATAGGAGTTAGCAGTAAGAATGCGTTTAAAACACAGAAACCCGCTTCGTACAAACTGATGTGCTGTGTGTTGGTTCCTTTTAGGAAGTTGCATCTATGTTTAGATTCAGCGAGGGAGAAACACGTTTCTTCTAAATGCTGCGTTTTGACATTGAAGAGTGGATGGGAATACAGATTGTAAAGAGAAATATCTTTGTCTAAAACCAAAACGGAGCTATCTAGCAGAATGGTTGTCAATATGTGTATTCAACTTCCAGAGTTAAACTCATGTTTGTTTACAGTAGTTCAGAAACCCTTTCTTTGGAGAACGTAGAAACAGTCATTTCCAGCCCTAGAGACGCATATAAGAGTTAGCAGTAAGAATGCGTTTAAAACACAGAAGACCCGCTTCGTACAAACTGATGTGCTTTGTGTTGGTTCCTTTTAGGAAGTTACATCTATGTTTAGATTCAGCGAGGGAGAAACACGTTTCTTCTAAAAGGTGCGTTTTGACATTCCAGAGTGGATGGGAATACAGACTGTAAAGATAAATATCTTTGTCTAAAACCAAAACGGAGCTATCTAGCAGAATGTCTGTCAATGTGTGTATTCAACTTCTAGAGATAAACTCACGTGTGTTTGCAGCAGTTCAGAAACCCTTTCTTTGGAGAATGTAGAAACAGTCATTTCCAGCCCTAGAGACGCATATAAGAGTTAGCAGTAAGAATGCGTTTAAAACACAGAAGACCCGCTTCATACAAACTGATGTGCTGTGTGTTGGTTCCTTTTAGGAAGTTGCATCTATGTTTAGATTCAGCGAGGGAAAAAGACTTTTCTTCTAAAAGCTGCGTTTTGATATTCCAGAGTTGAAGGGAGAACAGGCTGTAAAGAGAAATACCTTGCTATAAAACCAAAACGGAACTGTCTAGCAGAATGGTTGTCAATGTGTTTATTCAACTTCCAGAGTTAAACTCATGTGTGTTTGCAGCAGTTCAGAAACCCTTTCTTTGCAGAATGTAGAAACAGTCATTTCCAGCCCCAGAGACGCATATAGGAGTTAGCAGTAAGAATGCTTTTAAAACACAGAAGACCCGCTTCGTACAAACTGATGTGCTGTGTGTTGGTTCCTTTTAGGAAGTTGCATCTATGTTTAGATTCAGCGAGGGAGAAACACGTTTCTTCTAAATGCTGCGTTTTGACATTCCAGAGTGGATGGGAATACAGATTGTAAAGAGAAATATCTTTGTCTAAAACCAAAACGGAGCTATCTAGCAGAATGGTTGTCAATGTGTGTATTCAACTTCTAGAGCTAAACTCACGTGCGTTTGCAGCAGTTCAGAAACCCTTTCTTTGGAGAATGTAGAAACAGTCATTTCCAGCCCTAGAGACGCATATAAGAGTTAGCAGTAAGAATGCGTTTAAAACACAGAAGACCCGCTTCGTACAAACTGATGTGCTGTGTGTTGGTTCCTTTTAGGAAGTTGCATCAATGTTTAGAATCAGCGAAGGAAAAAGACTTTTCTTCTAAAAGCTGCGTTTTGATATTCCAGAGTTGAAGGGAGAACCGGCTGTAAAGAGAAATACCTTGCTATAAAACCAAAACGGAACTGTCTAGCAGAATGGTTGTCAATGTGTGTATTCAACTTCCATAGTTAAACTCATGTTTGTTTACAGCAGTTCAGAAACCCTTTCTTTGGAGAATGTAGAAACAGTCATTTCCAGCCCTAGAGACGCATATAAGAGTTAGCAGTAAGAATGCGTTTAAAACACAGAAGACCCGCTTCGTACAAACTGATGTGCTGTGTGTTGGTTCCTTTTAGGAAGTTACATCTATGTTTAGATTCAGCGAGGGAGAAACACGTTTCTTCTAAAAGCTGCGTTTTGACATTCCAGAGTGGATGGGAATACAGAGTGTAAAGAGAAATATCTTTGTCTAAAACCAAAACGGAGCTATCTAGCAGAATGTCTGTCAATGTGTGTATTCAACTTCTTGAGATAAACTCACGTGTGTTTGAAGCAGTTCAGAAACCCTTTCTTTGGAGAATGTAGAAACAGTCATTTCCAGCCCTAGAGACGCATATAAGAGTTAGCAGTAAGAATGCGTTTAAAACACAGAAGACCCGCTTCGTACAAACTGATGTGCTGTGTGTTGGTTCCTTTTAGGAAGTTGCATCTATGTTTAGATTCAGCGAGGGAAAAAGACTTTTCTTCTAAAAGCTGCCTTTTGACATTCCAGAGTGGAAGGGAGAACAGGCTGTAAAGAGAAATACCTTGCTCTAAAACCAAAACGGAGCTATCTAGCAGAATGGTTGTCAATGTGTGTATTCAACTTCCAGAGTTAAACTCATGTTTGTTTACAGCAGTTCAGAAACCCTTTCTTTGGAGAATGTAGAAACAGTCATTTCCAGCCCTAGAGACGCATATAAGAGTTAGCAGTAAGAATGCGTTTAAAACACAGAAGACCCGCTTCGTACAAACTGATGTGCTTTGTGTTGGTTCCTTTTAGGAAGTTACATCTATGTTTAGATTCAGCGAGGGAGAAACACGTTTCTTCTAAAAGGTGCGTTTTGACACTCCAGAGTGGATGGGAATACAGACTGTAAAGAGAAATATCTTTGTCTAAAACCAAAACGGAGCTATCTAGCAGAATGTCTGTCAATGTGTGTATTCAACTTCTAGAGATAAACTCACGTGTGTTTGCAGCAGTTCAGAAACCCTTTCTTTGGAGAATGTAGAAACAGTCATTTCCAGCCCTAGAGACGCATATAAGAGTTAGCAGTAAGAATGCGTTTAAAACACAGAAGACCCGCTTCGTACAAACTGATGTGCTGTGTGTTGGTTCCTTTTAGGAAGTTGCATCTATGTTTAGATTCAGCGAGGGAAAAAGACTTTTCTTCTAAAAGCTGCGTTTTGATATTCCAGAGATGAAGGGAGAACAGGCTGTAAAGAGAAATACCTTGCTATAAAACCAAAACGGAACTGTCTAGCAGAATGGTTGTCAATGTGTTTATTCAACTTCCAGAGTTAAACTCATGTGTGTTTGCAGCAGTTCAGAAACCCTTTCTTTGCAGAATGTAGAAACAGTCATTTCCAGCCCCAGAGACGCATATAAGAGTCAGCAGTAAGAATGCGTTTAAAACACAGAAGACCCGCTTCGTACAAACTGATGTGCTGAGTGTTGGTTCCTTTTGGGAAGTTGCATCTATGTTTAGATTCAGCGAGGGAGAAACACGTTTCTTCTAAAAGCTGCGTTTTGACATTCCAGAGTGGATGGGAGAACAGGCTGTAAAGAGAAATACCTTGCTCTAAAACCAAAACGGAGCTATCTGGCAGAATGGTTGTCAATGTGTGTATTCAACTTCCAGAGTTAAACTCATGTGTGTTTGCAGCAGTTCAGAAACCCTTTCTTTGGGGAATGTAGAAACAGTCATTTCCAGCCTCAGAGACGCATATAGGAGTTAGCAGTAAGAATGCTTTTAAAACACAGAAACCCGCTTCGTACAAACTGATGTGCTGTGTGTTGGTTCCTTTTAGGAAGTTGCATCTATGTTTAGATTCAGCGAGGGAGAAACACGTTTCTTCTAAATGCTGCGTTTTGACATTCCAGAGTGGATGGGAATACAGATTGTAAAGAGAAATATCTTTGTCTAAAACCAAAACGGAGCTATCTAGCAGAATGGTTGTCAATGTGTGTATTCAACTTCTAGAGCTAAACTCACGTGCGTTTGCAGCAGTTCAGAAACCCTTTCTTTGGAGAATGTAGAAACAGTCATTTCCAGCCCTAGAGACGCATATAAGAGTTAGCAGTAAGAATGCGTTTAAAACACAGAAGACCCGCTTCGTACAAACTGATGTGCTGTGTGTTGGTTCCTTTTAGGAAGTTGCATCAATGTTTAGAATCAGCGAAGGAAAAAGACTTTTCTTCTAAAAGCTGCGTTTTGATATTCCAGAGTTGAAGGGAGAACAGGCTGTAAAGAGAAATACCTTGCTATAAAACCAAAACGGAACTGTCTAGCAGAATGGTTGTCAATGTGTGTATTCAACTTCCAGAGTTAAACTCATGTTTTTTTACAGCAGTTCAGAAACCCTTTCTTTGGAGAATGTAGAAACAGTCATTTCCAGCCCTAGAGACGCATATAAGAGTTAGCAGTAAGAATGCGTTTAAAACACAGAAGACCCGCTTCGTACAAACTGATGTGCTGTGTGTTGGTTCCTTTTAGGAAGTTACATCTATGTTTAGATTCAGCGAGGGAGAAACACGTTTCTTCTAAAAGCTGCGTTTTGACATTCCAGAGTGGATGGGAATACAGAGTGTAAAGAGAAATATCTTTGTCTAAAACCAAAACGGAGCTATCTAGCAGAATGTCTGTCAATGTGTGTATTCAACTTCTAGAGATAAACTCACGTGTGTTTGCAGCAGTTCAGAAACCCTTTCTTTGGAGAATGTAGAAACAGTCATTTCCAGCCCTAGAGACGCATATAAGAGTTAGCAGTAAGAATGCGTTTAAAACACAGAAGACCCGCTTTGTACAAACTGATGTGCTGTGTGTTGGTTCCTTTTAGGAAGTTGCATCTATATTTAGATTCAGCGAGGGAAAAAGACTTTTCTTCTAAAAGCTGCCTTTTGATATTCCAGAGTTGAAGGGAGAACAGGCTGTAAAGAGAAATACCTTGCTATAAAACCAAAACGGAACTGTCTAGCAGAATGGTTGTCAATGTGTGTATTCAACTTCCAGAGTTAAACTCATGTTTGTTTACAGCAGTTCAGAAACCCTTTCTTTGGAGAACGTAGAAACAGTCATTTCCAGCCCTAGAGACGCATATAAGAGTTAGCAGTAAGAATGCGTTTAAAACACAGAAGACCCGCTTCGTACAAACTGATGTGCTTTGTGTTGGTTCCTTTTAGGAAGTTACATCTATGTTTAGATTCAGCAAGGGAGAAAAACGTTTCTCCTAAAAGGTGCGTTTTGACTTTCCAGAGTGGATGGGAATACAGACTGTAAAGAGAAATATCTTTGTCTAAAACCAAAACGGAGCTATCTAGCAGAATGTCTGTCAATGTGTGTATTCAACTTCTAGAGATAAACTCACGTGTGTTTGCAGCAGTTCAGAAACCCTTTCTTTGGAGAATGTAGAAACAGTCATTTCCAGCCCTAGAAACGCATATAAGAGTTAGCAGTAAGAATGTGTTTAAAACACAGAAGACCCGCTTCGTACAAACTGATGTGCTGTGTGTTGGTTCCTTTTAGGAAGTTGCATCTATGTTTAGATTCAGCGAGGGAAAAAGACTTTTCTTCTAAAAGCTGCGTTTTGACATTCCAGAGTGGATGGGAGAACAGGCTGTAAAGAGAAATACCTTGCACTAAAACCAAAACGGAACTGTCTAGCAGAATGGTTGTCAATGTGTGTATTCAACTTCCAGAGTTAAACTCATGTTTGTTTACAGCAGTTCAGAAACCCTTTCTTTGGAGAATGTAGAAACAGTCATTTCCAGCCCTAGTGACGCATATAAGAGTTAGCAGTATGAATGCGTTTAAAACACAGTAGACCCGCTTCGTACAAACTAATGTGCTGTGTGTTGGTTCCTTTTAGGAAGTTACATCTATGTTTAGATTCAGCGAGGGAGAAACACGTTTCTTCTAAAAGCTGCGTTTTGACATTCCAGAGTGGATGGGAATACAGAGTGTAAAGAGAAATATCTTTGTCTAAAACCAAAACGGAGCTATCTTGCAGAATGTCTGTCAATGTGTGTATTCAACTTCTAGAGATAAACTCACTTGTGTTTGCAGCAGTTCAGAAACCCTTTCTTTGGAGAATGTAGAAACAGTCATTTCCAGCCCTAGAGACGCATATAAGAGTTAGCAGTAAGAATGCGTTTAAAACACAGAAGAACCGCTTCGTACAAACTGATGGGCTGTGTGTTGGTTCCTTTTAGGAAGTTGCATCTATGTTTAGATTCAGCGAGGGAAAAAGACTTTTCTTCTAAAAGCTGCGTTTTGATATTCCAGAGTTGAAGGGAGAACAGGCTGTAAAGAGAAATACCTTGCTATAAAACCAAAACGGAGCTATCTAGCAGAATGGTTGTCAATGTGTGTATTCAACTTCCAGAGTTAAACTCATGTGTGTTTGCAGCAGTTCTGAAACCCTTTCTTTGGAGAATGTAGAAACAGTCATTTCCAGCCCTAGAAACGCATATAAGAGTTAGCAGTGGGAATGCGTTTAAAACACAGAAGACCCGCTTCGTACAAACTGATGTGCTGTGTGTTGGTTCCTTTTAGGAAGTTACATCTATGTTTAGATTCAGCGAGGGAGAAACACGTTTCTTCTAAAAGCTGCGTTTTGACATTCCAGAGTGGATGGGAATACAGACTGTAAAGAGAAATATCTTTGTCTAAAACCAAAACGGAGCTATCTAGCAGAATGTCTGTCAATGTGTGTATTCAACTTCTAGAGATAAACTCACGTGTGTTTGCAGCAGTTCAGAAACCCTTTCTTTGGAGAATGTAGAAACAGTCATTTCCAGCCCCAGAGACGCATATAGGAGTTAGCAGTAAGAATGCTTTTAAAACACAGAAACCCGCTTCGTACAAACTGATGTGCTGTGTGTTGGTTCCTTTTAGGAAGTTGCATCTATGTTTAGATTCAGCGAGGGAGAAACACGTTTCTTCTAAATGCTGCGTTTTGACATTCCAGAGTGGATGGGAATACAGATTGTAAAGAGAAATATCTTTGTCTAAAACCAAAACGGAGCTATCTAGCAGAATGGTTGTCAATGTGTGTATTCAACTTCTAGAGCTAAACTCACGTGCGTTTGCAGCAGTTCAGAAACCCTTTCTTTGGAGAATGTAGAAACAGTCATTTCCAGCCCTAGAGACGCATATAAGAGTTAGCAGTAAGAATGCGTTTAAAACACAGAAGACCCGCTTCGTACAAACTGATGTGCTGTGTGTTGGTTCCTTTTAGGAAGTTGCATCAATGTTTAGAATCAGCGAAGGAAAAAGACTTTTCTTCTAAAAGCTGCGTTTTGATATTCCAGAGTTGAAGGGAGAACAGGCTGTAAAGAGAAATACCTTGCTATAAAACCAAAACGGAACTGTCTAGCAGAATGGTTGTCAATGTGTGTATTCAACTTCCATAGTTAAACTCACGTGTGTTTACAGCAGTTCAGAAACCCTTTCTTTGGAGAATGTAGAAACAGTCATTTCCAGCCCTAGAGACGCATATAAGAGTTAGCAGTAAGAATGCGTTTAAAACACAGAAGACCCGCTTCGTACAAACTGATGTGCTGTGTGTTGGTTTTTTTTAGGAAGTTACATCTATGTTTAGATTCAGCGAGGGAGAAACACGTTTCTTCTAAATGCTGCGTTTTGACATTCCAGAGTGGATGGGAATACAGAGTGTAAAGAGAAATATCTTTGTCTAAAACCAAAACGGAGCTATCTAGCAGAATGTCTGTCAATGTGTGTATTCAACTTCTAGAGATAAACTCACGTGTGTTTGCAGCAGTTCAGAAACCCTTTCTTTGGAGAATGTAGAAACAGTCATTTCCAGCCCTAGAGACGCATATAAGAGTTAGCAGTAAGAATGCGTTTAAAACACAGAAGACCCGCTTCGTACAAACTGATGTGCTGTGTGTTGGTTCCTTTTAGGAAGTTGCATCTATGTTTAGATTCAGCGAGGGAAAAAGACTTTTCTTCTAAAAGCTGCGTTTTGATATTCCAGAGTTGAAGGGAGAACAGGCTGTAAAGAGAAATACCTTGCTATAAAACCAAAACGGAACTGTCTAGCAGAATGGTTGTCAATGTGTGTATTCAACTTCCAGAGTTAAACTCATGTTTGTTTACAGCAGTTCAGAAACCCTTTCTTTGGAGAACGTAGAAACAGTCATTTCCAGCCCTAGAGACGCATATAAGAGTTAGCAGTAAGAATGCGTTTAAAACACAGAAGACCCGCTTCGTACAAACTGATGTGCTTTGTGTTGGTTCCTTTTAGGATGTTACATCTATGTTTAGATTCAGCGAGGGAGAAACACGTTTCTTCTAAAAGGTGCGTTTTGACTTTCCAGAGTGGATGGGAATACAGACTGTAAAGAGAAATATCTTTGTCTAAAACCAAAACGGAGCTATCTAGCAGAATGTCTGTCAATGTGTGTATTCAACTTCTAGAGATAAACTCACGTGTGTTTGCAGCAGTTCAGAAACCCTTTCTTTGGAGAATGTAGAAACAGTTATTTCCAGCCCTAGAGACGCATATAAGAGTTAGCAGTAAGAATGCGTTTAAAACACAGAAGACCCGCTTCGTACAAACTGACGTGCTGTGTGTTGGTTCCTTTTAGGTAGTTGCATCTATGTTTAGATTCAGCGAGGGAAAAAGACTTTTCTTCTAAAAGCTGCGTTTTGACATTCCAGAGTGGAAGGGAGAATAGGCTGTAAAGAGAAATACCTTGCTCTAAAACCAAAACGGAGCTATCTAGCAGAATGGTTGTCAATGTGTGTATTCAACTTCCAGAGTTAAACTCATGTGTGTTTGCAGCAGTTCAGAAACCCTTTCTTTGGAGAATGTAGAAACAGTCATTTCCAGCCCCAGAGATGCATATAGGACTTAGCAGTAAGAATGCTTTTAAAACACAGAAACCCGCTTCATACAAACTGATGTGCTGTGTGTTGGTTCCTTTTAGGAAGTTGCATCTATGTTTAGATTCAGCGAGGGAGAAACACGTTTCTTCTAAATGCTGCGTTTTGACATTCCAGAGTGGATGGGAATACAGACTGTAAAGAGAAATATCTTTGTCTAAAACCAAAACGGAGCTATCTAGCAGAATGGTTGTCAATGTGTGTATTCAACTTCTAGAGCTAAACTCACATGTGTTTGCAGCAGTTCAGAAACCCTTTCTTTGGAGAATGTAGAAACAGTCATTTCCAGCCCTAGAGACGCGTATAGGAGTTAGCAGTAAGTATGCTTTTAAAACACAGAAACCCGCTTCGTACAAACTGATGTGCTGTGTGTTGGTTCCTTTTAGGAAGTTGCATCTATGTTTAGATTCAGCGAGGGATGAAGACTTTTCTTCTAAAAGCTGCGTTTTGATATTCCACAGTTGAAGGGAGAACAGGCTGTAAAGAGAAATACCTTGCTATAAAACCAAAACGGAACTGTCTAGCAGAATGGTTGTCAATGTGTGTATTCAACTTCCAGAGTTAAACTCATGTTTGTTTACAGCAGTTCAGAAACCCTTTCTTTGGAGAATGTAGAAACAGTCATTTCCAGCCCTAGAGACGCTTATAAGTGTTAGCAGTAAGAATGCGTTTAAAACACAGAAGACCCGCTTCGTACAAACTGATGTGCTTTGTGTTGGTTCCTTTTAGGAAGTTACATCTATGTTTAGATTCAGCGAGGGAGAAACACGTTTCTTCTAAAAGGTGCGTTTTGACTTTCCAGAGTGGATGGGAATACAGACTGTAAAGAGAAACATCTTTGTCTAAAACCAAAACGGAGCTATCTAGCAGAATGTCTGTCAATGTGTGTATTCAACTTCTAGAGATACACTCACGTGTGTTTGCAGCAGTTCAGAAACCCTTTCTTTGGAGAATGTAGAAACAGTCATTTCCAGCCCTAGAGACGCATATAAGAGTTAGCAGTAAGAATGCGTTTAAAACACAGAAGACCCGCTTCGTACAAACTGATGTGCTGTGTGTTGGTTCCTTTTAGGAAGTTGCATCTATGTTTAGATTCAGCGAGGGAAAAAGACTTTTCTTCTAAAAGCTGCGTTTTGATATTCCAGAGATGAAGGGAGAACAGGCTGTAAAGAGAAATACCTTGCTATAAAACCAAAACGGAACTGTCTAGCAGAATGGTTGTCAATGTGTTTATTCAACTTCCAGAGTTAAACTCATGTGTGTTTGCAGCAGTTCAGAAACCCTTTCTTTGCAGAATGTAGAAACAGTCATTTCCAGCCCCAGAGACGCATATAAGAGTCAGCAGTAAGAATGCGTTTAAAACACAGAAGACCCGCTTCGTACAAACTGATGTGCTGAGTGTTGGTTCCTTTTGGGAAGTTGCATCTATGTTTAGATTCAGCGAGGGAGAAACACGTTTCTTCTAAAAGCTGCGTTTTGACATTCCAGAGTGGATGGGAGAACAGGCTGTAAAGAGAAATACCTTGCTCTAAAACCAAAACGGAGCTATCTGGCAGAATGGTTGTCAATGTGTGTATTCAACTTCCAGAGTTAAACTCATGTGTGTTTGCAGCAGTTCAGAAACCCTTTCTTTGGGGAATGTAGAAACAGTCATTTCCAGCCTCAGAGACGCATATAGGAGTTAGCAGTAAGAATGCTTTTAAAACACAGAAACCCGCTTCGTACAAACTGATGTGCTGTGTGTTGGTTCCTTTTAGGAAGTTGCATCTATGTTTAGATTCAGCGAGGGAGAAACACGTTTCTTCTAAATGCTGCGTTTTGACATTCCAGAGTGGATGGGAATACAGATTGTAAAGAGAAATATCTTTGTCTAAAACCAAAACGGAGCTATCTAGCAGAATGGTTGTCAATGTGTGTATTCAACTTCTAGAGCTAAACTCACGTGCGTTTGCAGCAGTTCAGAAACCCTTTCTTTGGAGAATGTAGAAACAGTCATTTCCAGCCCTAGAGACGCATATAAGAGTTAGCAGTAAGAATGCGTTTAAAACACAGAAGACCCGCTTCGTACAAACTGATGTGCTGTGTGTTGGTTCCTTTTAGGAAGTTGCATCAATGTTTAGAATCAGCGAAGGAAAAAGACTTTTCTTCTAAAAGCTGCGTTTTGATATTCCAGAGTTGAAGGGAGAACAGGCTGTAAAGAGAAATACCTTGCTATAAAACCAAAACGGAACTGTCTAGCAGAATGGTTGTCAATGTGTGTATTCAACTTCCAGAGTTAAACTCATGTTTTTTTACAGCAGTTCAGAAACCCTTTCTTTGGAGAATGTAGAAACAGTCATTTCCAGCCCTAGAGACGCATATAAGAGTTAGCAGTAAGAATGCGTTTAAAACACAGAAGACCCGCGTCGTACAAACTGATGTGCTGTGTGTTGGTTCCTTTTAGGAAGTTACATCTATGTTTAGATTCAGCGAGGGAGAAACACGTTTCTTCTAAAAGGTGCGTTTTGAAATTCCAGAGTGGATGGGAATACAGAGTGTAAAGAGAAATGTCTTTGTCTAAAACCAAAACGGAGCTATCTAGCAGAATGTCTGTCAATGTGTGTATTCAACTTCTAGAGATAAACTCACGTGTGTTTGCAGCAGTTCAGAAACCCTTTCTTTGGAGAATGTAGAAACAGTCATTTCCAGCCCTAGAGACGCATATAAGAGTTAGCAGTAAGAATGCGTTTAAAACACAGAAGACCCGCTTCGTACAAACTGATGGGCTGTGTGTTGGTTCCTTTTAGGAAGTTGCATCTATGTTTAGATTCAGCGAGGGAAAAAGACTTTTCTTCTAAAAGCTGCGTTTTGATATTCCAGAGTTGAAGGGAGAAAAGGCTGTAAAGAGAAATACCTTGCTATAAAACCAAAACGGAACTGTCTAGCAGAATGTTTGTCAATGTGTGTATTCAACTTCCAGAGTTAAACTCATGTTTGTTTACAGCAGTTCAGAAACCCTTTCTTTGGAGAATGTAGAAACAGTCATTTCCAGCCCTAGAGACGCATATAAGAGTTAGCAGTAAGAATGCGTTTAAAACACAGAAGACCCGCTTCGTACAAACTGATGTGCTGTGTGTTGGTTCCTTTTAGGAAGTTACATCTATGTTTAGATTCAGCGAGGGAGAAACACGTTTCTTCTAAATGCTGCGTTTTGACATTCCAGAGTGGATGGGAATACAGACTGTAAAGAGAAATATCTTTGTCTAAAACCAAAACGGAGCTATCTAGCAGAATGTCTGTCAATGTGTGTATCCAACTTCTAGAGATAAACTCACGTGTGTTTGCAGCAGTTCAGAAACCCTTTCTTTGGAGAATGTAGAAACAGTCATTTCCAGCCCTAGAGACGCATATAAGAGTCAGCAGTAAGAATGCGTTTAAAACACAGAAGACCCGCTTCGTACAAACTGATATGCTGTGTGTTGGTTCCTTTTAGGAGGTCACATCTATGTTTAGATTCACGAGGGAGAAACACGTTTCTTCTAAAAGCTGCGTTTTGACATTCCAGAGTGGATGGGAATACAGACTGTAAAGAGAAATATCTTTGTCTAAAACCAAAACGGAGCTATCTAGCAGAATGGTTGTCAATGTGTGTATTCAACTTCCAGAGTTAAACTCATGTGTGTTTGCAGCAGTTCAGAAACCCTTTCTTTGCAGAATGTAGAAACAGTCATTTCCAGCCCTAGAGACGCATGTAAGAGTTAGCTGTAAGAAGGCGTTTAAAACACAGAAACCGACCTCGTACAAACTGATGTGCTGTGTGTTGGTTCCTTTTAGGAAGTTGCATCTATGTTTAGATTCAGCGAGGGAGAAACACGTTTCTTCTAAAAGCTGCGTTTTGACATTCCAGAGTGGATGGGAGAACAGGCTGTAAAGAGAAATATCTTTGCCTAAAACCAAAACGGAGCTATCTAGCAGAATGTCTGTCAATGTGTGTATTCAACTTCTAGAGATAAACTCACGTGTGTTTGCAGCAGTTCAGAAACCCTTTCTTTGGAGAATGTAGAAACAGTCATTTCCAGCCCTAGAGACGCATATAAGAGTTAGCAGTAAGAATGCGTTTAAAACACAGAAGACCCGCTTCGTACAAACTGATGTGCTGTGTGTTGGTTCCTTTTAGGAAGTTGCATCTATGTTTAGATTCAGCGAGGGAAAAAGACTTTTCTTCTAAAACCTGCGTTTTGACATTCCAGAGTGGATGGGAGAACAGGCTGTAAAGAGAAATACCTTGCTCTAAAACCAAAACGGAGCTATCTAGCAGAATGGTTGTCAATGTGTGTATTCAACTTCCAGAGTTCAACTCATGTTTGTTTACAGCAGTTCAGAAACCCTTTCTTTGGAGAATGTAGAAACAGTCATTTCCAGCCCTAGAGACGCATATAAGAGTTAGCAGTAAGAATGCGTTTAAAACACAGAAGACCCGCTTCGTACAAACTGATGTGCTTTGTGTTGGTTCCTTTTAGGAAGTTACATCTATGTTTAGATTCAGCGAGGGAGAAACACGTTTCTTCTAAAAGGTGCGTTTTGACATTCCAGAGTGGATGGGAATACAGACTGTAAAGAGAAGTATCTTTGTCTAAAACCAAAACGGAGCTATCTAGCAGAATGTCTGTCAATGTGTGTATTCAACTTCTAGAGATAAACTCACGTGTGTTTGCAGCAGTTCAGAAACCCTTTCTTTGGAGAATGTAGAAACAGTCATTTCCAGCCCTAGAGACGCATGTAAGAGTTAGCAGTAAGAATGCGTTTAAAACACAGAAGACCCGCTTCGTACAAACTGATGTGCTGTGTGTTGGTTCCTTTTAGGAAGTTGCATCTATGTTTAGATTCAGCGAGGGAAAAAGACTTTTCTTCTAAAAGCTGCGTTTTGATATTCCAGAGTTGAAGGGAGAACAGGCTGTAAAGAGAAATACCTTGCTATAAAACCAAAACGGAACTGTCTAGCAGAATGGTTGTCAATGTGTGTATTCAACTTCCAGAGTTAAACTCATGTGTGCTTGCAGCAGTTCAGAAACCCTTTCTTTGCAGAATGTAGAAACAGTCATTTCCAGCCCCAGAGACGCATATAAGAGTCAGCAGTAAGAATGCGTTTAAAACACAGAAGACCCGCTTCGTACAAACTGATGTGCTGAGTGTTGTTTCCTTTTAGGAAGTTGCATCTATGTTTAGATTCAGCGAGGGAGAAACACGTTTCTTCTAAAAGCTGCGTTTTGACATTCCAGAGTGGATGGGAGAACAGGCTGTAAAGAGAAATACCTTGCTCTAAAACCAAAACGGAGCTATCTAGCAGAATGGTTGTCAATGTGTGTATTCAACTTCCAGAGTTAAACTCATGTGTGTTTGCAGCAGTTCAGAAACCCTTTCTTTGGAGAATGTAGAAACAGTCATTTCCAGCCCCAGAGACGCGTATAGGAGTTAGCAGTAAGAATGCTTTTAAAACACAGAAACCTGCTTCGTACAAACTGATGTGCTGTGTGTTGGTTCCTTTTAGGAAGTTGCATCTATGTTTAGATTCAGCGAGGGAGAAACACGTTTCTTCTAAATGCTGCGTTTTGACATTCCAGAGTGGATGGGAATACAGATTGTAAAGAGAAATATCTTTGTCTAAAACCAAAACGGAGCTATCTAGCAGAATGGTTGTCAATGTGTGTATTCAACTTCTAGAGCTAAACTCACGTGCGTTTGCAGCAGTTCAGAAACCCTTTCTTTGGAGAATGTAGAAACAGTCATTTCCAGCCCCAGAGACGCATATAAGAGTCAGCAGTAAGAATGCGTTTAAAACACAGAAGACCCGCTTCGTACAAACTGATGTGCTGAGTGTTGGTTCCTTTTAGGAAGTTGCATCTATGTTTAGATTCAGCGAGGGAGAAACACCTTTCTTCTAAAAGCTGCGTTTTGACATTCCAGAGTGGATGGGAGAACAGGCTGTAAAGAGAAATACCTTGCTCTAAAACCAAAACGGAGCTATCTAGCAGAATGGTTGTCAATGTGTGTATTCAACTTCCAGAGTTAAACTCATGTGTGTTTGCAGCAGTTCAGAAACCCTTTCTTTGGAGAATGTAGAAACAGTCATTTCCAGCCCCAGAGACGCATATAGGAGTTAGCAGTAAGAATGCTTTTAAAACACAGAAACCTGCTTCGTACAAACTGATGTGCTGTGTGTTGGTTCCTTTTAGGAAGTTGCATCTATGTTTAGATTCAGCGAGGGAGAAACACGTTTCTTCTAAATGCTGCGTTTTGACATTCCAGAGTGGATGGGAATACAGATTGTAAAGAGAAATATCTTTGTCTAAAACCAAAACGGAGCTATCTAGCAGAATGGTTGTCAATGTGTGTATTCAACTTCTAGAGCTAAACTCACGTGCGTTTGCAGCAGTTCAGAAACCCTTTCTTTGGAGAATGTAGAAACAGTCATTTCCAGCCCTAGAGACTCATATAAGAGTTAGCAGTAAGAATGCGTTTAAAACACAGAAGACCCGCTTCGTACAAACTGATGTGCTGTGTGTTGGTTCCTTTTAGGAAGTTGCATCTATGTTTAGATTCAGCGAGGGAAAAAGACTCTTCTTCTAAAAGCTGCGTTTTGATATTCCAGAGTTGAAGGGAGAACAGGCTGTAAAGAGAAATACCTTGCTATAAAACCAAAACGGAACTGTCTAGCAGAATGTTTGTCAATGTGTGTATTCAACTTCCAGAGTTAAACTCATGTTTGTTTACAGCAGTTCAGAAACCCTTTCTTTGTAGAATGTAGAAACAGTCATTTCCAGCCCCAGAGACGCATATAGGAGTTAGCATTAAGAATGCTTTTAAAACACAGAAACCCGCTTCGTACAAACTGATGTGCTGAGTGTTGGTTCCTTTTAGGAAGTTGCATCTATGTTTAGATTCAGCGAGGGAGAAACACGTTTCTTCTAAATGCTGCGTTTTGACATTCCAGAGTGGATGGGAATACAGACTGTAAAGAGAAATATCTTTGTCTAAAACCAAAACGGAGCTATCTAGCAGAATGTCTGTCAATGTGTGTATTCAACTTCTAGAGATAAACTCACGTGTGTTTGCAGCAGTTCAGAAACCCTTTCTTTGGAGAATGTAGAAACAGTCATTTCCAGCCCTAGAGACGCATATAAGAGTCAGCAGTAAGAATGCGTTTAAAACACAGAAGACCCACTTCGTACAAACTGATATGCTGTGTGTTGGTTCCTTTTAGGAGGTTACATCTATGTTTAGATTCAGTGAGGGAGAAACCCGTTTCTTCTAAAAGCTGCGTATTGACATTCCCGAGTGGATGGGAATACAGACTGTAAAGAGAAATATCTTTGTCTAAAACCAAAACGGAGCTATCTAGCAGAATGGTTGTCAATGTGTGTATTCAACTTCCAGAGTTAAACTCATGTGTGTTTGCAGCAGTTCAGAAACCCTTACTTTGCAGAATGTAGAAACAGTCATTTCCAGCCCTAGAGACGCATATAAGAGTTAGCTGTAAGAAGGCGTTTAAAACACAGAAACCGACCTCGTACAAACTGATGTGCTGTGTGTTGGTTCCTTTTAGGAAGTTGCATCTATGTTTAGATTCAGCGAGGGAGAAACACGTTTCTTCTAAAAGCTGCGTTTTGACATTCCAGAGTGGATGGGAGAACAGGCTGTAAAGAGAAATATCTTTGTCTAAAACCAAAACGGAGCTATCTAGCAGAATGTCTGTCAATGTGTGTATTCACCTTCTAGAGATAAACTCACGTGTGTTTGCAGCAGTTCAGAAACCCTTTCTTTGGAGAATGTAGAAACAGTCATTTCCAGCCCCAGAGACGCATATAAGAGTTAGCAGTAAGAATGCGTTTAAAACACAGAAGACCCGCTTCGTACAAACTGATGTGCTGAGTGTTGGTTCCTTTTAGGAAGTTGCATCTATGTTTAGATTCAGCGAGGGAGAAACACCTTTCTTCTAAAAGCTGCGTTTTGACATTCCAGAGTGGATGGGAGAACAGGCTGTAAAGAGAAATACCTTGCTCTAAAACCAAAACGGAGCTATCTAGCAGAATGGTTGTCAATGTGTGTATTCAACTTCCAGAGTTAAACTCATGTGTGTTTGCAGCAGTTCAGAAACCCTTTCTTTGGAGAATGTAGAAACAGTCATTTCCAGCCCCAGAGACGCGTATAGGAGTTAGCAGTAAGAATGCTTTTAAAACACAGAAACCTGCTTCGTACAAACTGATGTGCTGTGTGTTGGTTCCTTTTAGGAAGTTGCATCTATGTTTAGATTCAGCGAGGGAGAAACACGTTTCTTCTAAATGCTGCGTTTTGACATTCCAGAGTGGATGGGAATACAGATTGTAAAGAGAAATATCTTTGTCTAAAACCAAAACGGAGCTATCTAGCAGAATGGTTGTCAATGTGTGTATTCAACTTCTAGAGCTAAACTCACGTGCGTTTGCAGCAGTTCAGAAACCCTTTCTTTGGAGAATGTAGAAACAGTCATTTCCAGCCCTAGAGACTCATATAAGAGTTAGCAGTAAGAATGCGTTTAAAACACAGAAGACCCGCTTCGTACAAACTGATGTGCTGTGTGTTGGTTCCTTTTAGGAAGTTGCATCTATGTTTAGATTCAGCGAGGGAAAAAGACTTTTCTTCTAAAAGCTGCGTTTTGATATTCCAGAGTTGAAGGGAGAACAGGCTGTAAAGAGAAATACCTTGCTATAAAACCAAAACGGAACTGTCTAGCAGAATGGTTGTCAATGTGTGTATTCAACTTCCAGAGTTAAACTCATGTGTGTTTGCAGCAGTTCAGAAACCCTTTCTTTGCAGAATGTAGAAACAGTCATTTCCAGCCCCAGAGACGCATATAAGAGTCAGCAGTAAGAATGCGTTTAAAACACAGAAGACCCGCTTCGTACAAACTGATATGCTGAGTGTTGGTTCCTTTTAGGAAGTTGCATCTATGTTTAGATTCAGCGAGGGAGAAACACCTTTCTTCTAAAAGCTGCGTTTTGACATTCCAGAGTGGATGGGAGAACAGGCTGTAAAGAGAAATATCTTTGTCTAAAACCAAAACGGAGCTATCTAGCAGAATGGTTGTCAATGTGTGTATTCAACTTCTAGAGCTAAACTCACATGTGTTTGCAGCAGTTCAGAAACCCTTTCTTTGGAGAATGTAGAAACAGTCATTTCCAGCCCTAGAGACGCGTATAGGAGTTAGCAGTAAGTATGCTTTTAAAACACAGAAACCCGCTTCGTACAAACTGATGTGCTGTGTGTTGGTTCCTTTTAGGAAGTTGCATCTATGTTTAGATTCAGCGAGGGATGAAGACTTTTCTTCTAAAAGCTGCGTTTTGATATTCCACAGTTGAAGGGAGAACAGGCTGTAAAGAGAAATACCTTGCTATAAAACCAAAACGGAACTGTCTAGCAGAATGGTTGTCAATGTGTGTATTCAACTTCCAGAGTTAAACTCATGTTTGTTTACAGCAGTTCAGAAACCCTTTCTTTGGAGAATGTAGAAACAGTCATTTCCAGCCCTAGAGACGCATATAAGTGTTAGCAGTAAGAATGCGTTTAAAACACAGAAGACCCGCTTCGTACAAACTGATGTGCTTTGTGTTGGTTCCTTTTAGGAAGTTACATCTATGTTTAGATTCAGCGAGGGAGAAACACGTTTCTTCTAAAAGGTGCGTTTTGACTTTCCAGAGTGGATGGGAATACAGACTGTAAAGAGAAACATCTTTGTCTAAAACCAAAACGGAGCTATCTAGCAGAATGTCTGTCAATGTGTGTATTCAACTTCTAGAGATACACTCACGTGTGTTTGCAGAAGTTCAGAAACCCTTTCTTTGGAGAATGTAGAAACAGTCATTTCCAGCCCTAGAGACGCATATAAGAGTTAGCAGTATGAATGCGTTTAAAACACAGAAGACCCGCTTCGTACAAACTGATGTGCTGTGTGTTGGTTCCTTTTAGGAAGTTGCATCTATGTTTAGATTCAGCGAGGGAAAAAGACTTTTCTTCTAAAAGCTGCGTTTTGATATTCCAGAGTTGAAGGGAGAACAGGCTGTAAAGAGAAATACCTTGCTATAAAACCAAAACGGAGCTATCTAGCAGAATGGTTGTCAATGTGTGTATTCAACTTCCAGAGTTAAACTCATGTGTGTTTGCAGCAGTTCAGAAACCCTTTCTTTGGAGAATGTAGAAACAGTCATTTCCAGCCCTAGAGACGCATATAGGAGTTAGCAGTAAGAATGCTTTTAAAACACAGAAACCCGCTTCGTACAAACTGATGTGCTGTGTGTTGGTTCCTTTTAGGAAGTTGCATCTATGTTTAGATTCAGAGAGGGAGAAACACGTTTCTTCTAAATGCTGCTTTTTGACATTCCAGAGTGGATGGGAATACAGATTGTAAAGAGAAATATTTTTGTCTAAAACCAAAACGGAGCTATCCAGCAGAATGGTTGTCAATGTGTGTATTCAACTTCTAGAGCTAAACTCACATGCGTTTGCAGCAGTTCAGAAACCCTTTCTTTGGAGAATGTAGAAACAGTCATTTCCAGCCCTAGAGACGCATATAAGAGTTAGCAGTAAGAATGCGTTTAAAACACAGAAGACCCGCGTCGTACAAACTGATGTGCTGTGTGTTGGTTCCTTTTAGGAAGTTACATCTATGTTTAGATTCAGCGAGGGAGAAACACGTTTCTTCTAAAAGGTGCGTTTTGAAATTCCAGAGTGGATGGGAATACAGAGTGTAAAGAGAAATGTCTTTGTCTAAAACCAAAACGAAGCTATCTAGCAGAATGTCTGCCAATGTGTGTATTCAACTTCTAGAGATAAACTCACGTGTGTTTGCAGCAGTTCAGAAACCCTTTCTTTGGAGAATGTAGAAACAGTCATTTCCAGCCCTAGAGACGCATATAAGAGTTAGCAGTAAGAATGCGTTTAAAACACAGAAGACCCGCTTCGTACAAACTGATGGGCTGTGTGTTGGTTCCTTTTAGGAAGTTGCATCTATGTTTAGATTCAGCGAGGGAAAAAGACTTTTCTTCTAAAAGCTGCGTTTTGATATTCCAGAGTTGAAGGGAGAAAAGGCTGTAAAGAGAAATACCTTGCTATAAAACCAAAATGGAACTGTCTAGCAGAATGTTTGTCAATGTGTGTATTCAACTTCCAGAGTTAAACTCATGTTTGTTTACAGCAGTTCAGAAACCCTTTCTTTGGAGAATGTAGAAACAGTCATTTCCAGCCCTAGAGACGCATATAAGAGTTAGCAGTAAGAATGCGTTTAAAACACAGAAGACCCGCTTCGTACAAACTGATGTGCTGTGTGTTGGTTCCTTTTAGGAAGTTACATCTATGTTTAGATTCAGCGAGGGAGAAACACGTTTCTTCTAAATGCTGCGTTTTGACATTCCAGAGTGGATGGGAATACAGACTGTAAAGAGAAATATCTTTGTCTAAAACCAAAACGGAGCTATCTAGCAGAATGTCTGTCAATGTGTGTATTCAACTTCTAGAGATAAACTCACGTGTGTTTGCAGCAGTTCAGAAACCCTTTCTTTGGAGAATGTAGAAACAGTCATTTCCAGCCCTAGAGACGCATATAAGAGTCAGCAGTAAGAATGCGTTTAAAACACAGAAGACCCACTTCGTACAAACTGATATGCTGTGTGTTGGTTCCTTTTAGGAGTTCACATCTATGTTTAGATTCACGAGGGAGAAACACGTTTCTTCTAAAAGCTGCGTTTTGACATTCCAGAGTGGATGGGAATACAGACTGTAAAGAGAAATATCTTTGTCTAAAACCAAAACGGAGCTATCTAGCAGAATGGTTGTCAATGTGTGTATTCAACTTCCAGAGTTAAACTCATGTGTGTTTGCAGCAGTTCAGAAACCCTTTCTTTGCAGAATGTAGAAACAGTCATTTCCAGCCCTAGAGACGCATGTAAGAGTTAGCTGTAAGAAGGCGTTTAAAACACAGAAACCGACCTCGTACAAACTGATGTGCTGTGTGTTGGTTCCTTTTAGGAAGTTGCATCTATGTTTAGATTCAGCGAGGGAGAAACACGTTTCTTCTAAAAGCTGCGTTTTGACATTCCAGAGTGGATGGGAGAACAGGCTGTAAAGAGAAATATCTTTGCCTAAAACCAAAACGGAGCTATCTAGCAGAATGGTTGTCAATGTGTGTATTCAACTTCTGGAGCTAAACTCACGTGCGTTTGCAGCAGTTCAGAAACCCTTTCTTTGGAGAATGTAGAAACAGTCATTTCCAGCCCTAGAGACTCATATAAGAGTTAGCAGTAAGAATGCGTTTAAAACACAGAAGACCCGCTTCGTACAAACTGATGTGCTGTGTGTTGGTTCCTTTTAGGAAGTTGCATCTATGTTTAGATTCAGCGAGGGAAAAAGACTTTTCTTCTAAAAGCTGCGTTTTGATATTCCAGAGTTGAAGGGAGAACAGGCTGTAAAGAGAAATACCTTGCTATAAAACCAAAACGGAACTGTCTAGCAGAATGGTTGTCAATGTGTGTATTCAACTTCCAGAGTTAAACTCATGTGTGCTTGCAGCAGTTCAGAAACCCTTTCTTTGCAGAATGTAGAAACAGTCATTTCCAGCCCCAGAGACGCATATAAGAGTTAGCAGTAAGAATGCGTTTAAAACACAGAAGACCCGCTTCGTACAAACTGATGTGCTGAGTGTTGGTTCCTTTTAGGAAGTTGCATCTATGTTTAGATTCAGCGAGGGAGAAACACCTTTCTTCTAAAAGCTGCGTTTTGACATTCCAGAGTGGATGGGAGAACAGGCTGTAAAGAGAAATACCTTGCTCTAAAACCAAAACGGAGCTATCTAGCAGAATGGTTGTCAATGTGTGTATTCAACTTCCAGAGTTAAACTCATGTGTGTTTGCAGCAGTTCAGAAACCCTTTCTTTGGAGAATGTAGAAACAGTCATTTCCAGCCCCAGAGACGCGTATAGGAGTTAGCAGTAAGAATGCTTTTAAAACACAGAAACCCGCTTCGTACAAACTGATGTGCTGTGTGTTGGTTCCTTTTAGGAAGTTGCATCTATGTTTAGATTCAGCGAGGGAGAAACACGTTTCTTCTAAATGCTGCGTTTTGACATTCCAGAGTGGATGGGAATACAGATTGTAAAGAGAAATATCTTTGTCTAAAACCAAAACGGAGCTATCTAGCAGAATGGTTGTCAATGTGTGTATTCAACTTCTAGAGCTAAACTCACGTGCGTTTGCAGCAGTTCAGAAACCCTTTCTTTGGAGAATGTAGAAACAGTCATTTCCAGCCCTAGAGACTCATATAAGAGTTAGCAGTAAGAATGCGTTTAAAACACAGAAGACCCGCTTCGTACAAACTGATGTGCTGTGTGTTGGTTCCTTTTAGGAAGTTGCATCTATGTTTAGATTCAGCGAGGGAAAAAGACTTTTCTTCTAAAAGCTGCGTTTTGATATTCCAGAGTTGAAGGGAGAACAGGCTGTAAAGAGAAATACCTTGCTATAAAACCAAAACGGAACTGTCTAGCAGAATGGTTGTCAATGTGTGTATTCAACTTCCAGAGTTAAACTCATGTGTGCTTGCAGCAGTTCAGAAACCCTTTCTTTGCAGAATGTAGAAACAGTCATTTCCAGCCCCAGAGACGCATATAAGAGTCAGCAGTAAGAATGCGTTTAAAACACAGAAGACCCGCTTCGTACAAACTGATGTGCTGAGTGTTGGTTCCTTTTAGGAAGTTGCATCTATGTTTAGATTCAGCGAGGGAGAAACACCTTTCTTCTAAAAGCTGCGTTTTGACATTCCAGAGTGGATGGGAGAACAGGCTGTAAAGAGAAATACCTTGCTCTAAAACCAAAACGGAGCTATCTAGCAGAATGGTTGTCAATGTGTGTATTCAACTTCCAGAGTTAAACTCATGTGTGTTTGCAGCAGTTCAGAAACCCTTTCTTTGGAGAATGTAGAAACAGTCATTTCCAGCCCCAGAGACGCGTATAGGAGTTAGCAGTAAGAATGCTTTTAAAACACAGAAACCTGCTTCGTACAAACTGATGTGCTGTGTGTTGGTTCCTTTTAGGAAGTTGCATCTATGTTTAGATTCAGCGAGGGAGAAACACGTTTCTTCTAAATGCTGCGTTTTGACATTCCAGAGTGGATGGGAATACAGACTGTAAAGAGAAATATCTTTGTTTAAAACCAAAACGGAGCTATCTAGCAGAATGGTTGTCAATGTGTGTATTCAACTTCCAGAGTTAAACTCATCTGTGTTTGCAGCAGTTCAGAAACCCTTTCTTTGGAGAATGTAGAAACAGTCATTTCCAGCCCCAGAGACGCATATAGGAGTTAGCAGTAAGAATGCTTTTAAAACACAGAAACCCGCTTCGTACAAACTGATGTGCTGTGTGTTGGTTCCTTTTAGGAAGTTGCATCTATGTTTAGATTCAGCGAGGGAGAAACACGTTTCTTCTAAATGCTGCGTTTTGACATTCCAGAGTGGATGGGAATACAGACTGTAAAGAGAAATATCTTTGTCTAAAACCAAAACGGAGCTATCTAGCAGAATGGTTGTCAATGTGTGTATTCAACTTCCAGAGTTAAACTCATGTTTGTTAACAGCAGTTCAGAAACCCTTTCTTTGGAGAATGTAGAAACAGTCATTTCCAGCCCTAGAGACGCATATAAGAGTTAGCAGTAAGAATGCGTTTAAAACACAGAAGACCCGCTTCGTACAAACTGATGTGCTTTGTGTTGGTTCCTTTTAGGAAGTTACATCTATGTTTAGATTCAGCGAGGGAGAAACACGTTTCTTCTAAAAGGTGCGTTTTGACATTCCAGAGTGGATGGGAATACAGACTGTAAAGAGAAATATCTTTGTCTAAAACCAAAACGGAGCTATCTAGCAGAATGTCTGTCAATGTGTGTATTCAACTTCTAGAGATAAACTCACGTGTGTTTGCAGCAGTTCAGAAACCCTTTCTTTGGAGAATGTAGAAACAGTCATTTCCAGCCCTAGAGACGCATATAAGAGTTAGCTTTAAGAATGCGTTTAAAACACAGAAGACCCGCTTCGTACAAACTGATGTGCTGTGTGTTGGTTCCTTTTAGGAAGTTACATCTATGTTTAGATTCAGCGAGGGAGAAACACGTTTCTTCTAAAAGGTGCGTTTTGACATTCCAGAGTGGATGGGAATACAGAGTGTAAAGAGAAATATCTTTGTCTAAAACCAAAACGGAGCTATCTAGCAGAATGTCTGTCAATGTGTGTATTCAACTTCTAGAGATAAACTCACGTGTGTTTGCAGCAGTTCAGAAACCCTTTCTTTGGAGAATGTAGAAACAGTCATTTCCAGCCCTAGAGACGCATGTAAGAGTTACCAGTAAGAATGCGTTTAAAACACAGAAGACCCGCTTCGTACAAACTGATGTGCTGTGTGTTGGTTCCTTTTAGGAAGTTGCATCTATGTTTAGATTCAGCGAGGGAAAAAGACTTTTCTTCTAAAAGCTGCGTTTTGATATTCCAGAGTTGAAGGGAGAAAAGGCTGTAAAGAGAAATACCTTGCTATAAAACCAAAACGGAACTGTCTAGCAGAATGGTTGTCAATGTGTGTATTCAACTTCCAGAGTTAAACTCATGTTTGTTTACAGCAGTTCAGAAACCCTTTCTTTGGAGAATGTAGAAACAGTCATTTCCAGCCCTAGAGATGCATATAAGAGTTAGCAGTAAGAATGCGTTTAAAACACAAATGACCCGCTTCGTACAAACTGATGTCCTTTGTGTTGGTTCCTTTTAGGAAGTTACATCTATGTTTAGATTCAGCGAGGGAGAAACACGTTTCTTCTAAAAGGTGCGTTTTGACATTCCAGAGTGGATGGGAATACAGACTGTAAAGATAAATATCTTTGTCTAAAACCAAAACGGAGCTATCTAGCAGAATGCCTGTCAATGTGTGTATTCAACTTCTAGAGATAAACTCACGTGTGTTTGCAGCAGTTCAGAAACCCTTTCTTTGGAGAATGTAGAAACACTCATTTCCAGCCCTAGAGACGCATATAAGAGTTAGCTGTAAGAATGCGTTTAAAACACAGAAACCGACCTCGTACAAACTGATGTGCTGTGTGTTGGTTCCTTTTAGGAAGTTGCATCTATGTTTAGATTCAGCGAGGGAGAAACACGTTTCTTCTAAAAGCTGCGTTTTGACATTCCAGAGTGGATGGGAGAACAGGCTGTAAAGAGAAATACCTTGCTCTAAAACCAAAACGGAGCTATCTAGCAGAATGGTTGTCAATGTGTGTATTCAACTTCCAGAGTTAAACTCATGTTTGTTTACAGCAGTTCAGAAACCCTTTCTTTGGAGAATGTAGAAACAGTCATTTCCAGCCCTAGAGACGCATATAAGAGTTAGCAGTAAGAATGCGTTTAAAACACAGAAGACCCGCTTCGTACAAACTGATGTGCTTTGTGTTGGTTCCTTTTAGGAAGTTGCATCTATGTTTAGAATCAGCGAAGGAAAAAGACTTTTCTTCTAAAAGCTGCGTTTTGATATTCCAGAGTTGAAGGGAGAACAGGCTGTAAAGAGAAATACCTTGCTATAAAACCAAAACGGAGCTATCTAGCAGAATGGTTGTCAATGTGTGTATTCAACTTCCAGAGGTAAACTCATGTGTGATTGCAGCAGTTCAGAAACCCTTTCTTTGGAGAATGTAGAAACAGTCATTTCCAGCCCCAGAGACGCATATAGGAGTTAGCAGTAAGAATGCTTTTAAAACACAGAAACCCGCTTCGTACAAACTGATGTGCTGTGTGTTGGTTCCTTTTAGGAAGTTGCATCTATGTTTAGATTCAGCGAGGGAGAAACACGTTTCTTCTAAATGCTGCGTTTTGACATTCAAGAGTGGATGGGAATACAGATTGTAAAGAGAAATATCTTTGTCTAAAACCAAAACGGAGCTATCTAGCAGAATGGTTGTCTATGTGTTTATTCAACTTCTAGAGCTAAACTCACGTGCGTTTGCAGCAGTTCAGAAACCCTTTCTTTGGAGAATGTAGAAACAGTCATTTCCAGCCCTAGAGACGCATATAAGAGTTAGCAGTAAGAATGCGTTTAAAACACAGGAGACCCGCTTCGTACAAACTGATGTGCTGTGTGTTGGTTCCTTTTAGGAAGTTACATCTATGTTTAGATTCAGCGAGGGAGAAACACGTTTCTTCTAAAAGGTGCGTTTTGACATTCCAGAGTGGATGGGAATACAGAGTGTAAAGAGAAATATCTTTGTCTAAAACCAAAACGGAGCTATCTAGCAGAATGTCTGTCAATGTGTGTATTCAACTTCTAGAGATAAACTCACGTGTGTTTGCAGCAGTTCAGAAACCCTTTCTTTGGAGAATGTAGAAACAGTCATTTCCAGCCCTAGAGACGCATGTAAGAGTTAGCAGTAAGAATGCGTTTAAAACACAGAAGACCCGCTTCGTACAAGCTGATGTGCTGTGTGTTGGTTCCTTTTAGGAAGTTGCATCTATGTTTAGATTCAGCGAGGGAAAAAGACTTTTCTTCTAAAAGCTGCGTTTTGATATTCCAGAGTTGAAGGGAGAAAAGGCTGTAAAGAGAAATACCTTGCTATAAAACCAAAACGGAACTGTCTAGCAGAATGGTTGTCAATGTGTGTATTCAACTTCCAGAGTTAAACTCATGTTTGTTTACAGCAGTTCAGAAACCCTTTCTTTGGAGAATGTAGAAACAGTCATTTCCAGCCCTAGAGATGCATATAAGAGTTAGCAGTAAGAATGCGTTTAAAACACAAAAGACCCGCTTCGTACAAACTGATGTGCTTTGTGTTGGTTCCTTTTAGGAAGTTACATCTATGTTTAGATTCAGCGAGGGAGAAACACGTTTCTTCTAAAAGGTGCGTTTTGACATTCCAGAGTGGATGGGAATACAGACTGTAAAGATAAATATCTTTGTCTAAAACCAAAACGGAGCTATCTAGCAGAATGTCTGTCAATGTGTGTATTCAACTTCTAGAGATAAACTCACGTGTGTTTGCAGCAGTTCAGAAACCCTTTCTTTGCAGAATGTAGAAACACTCATTTCCAGCCCTAGAGACGCATATAAGAGTTAGCTGTAAGAATGCGTTTAAAACACAGAAACCGACCTCGTACAAACTGATGTGCTGTGTGTTGGTTCCTTTTAGGAAGTTGCATCTATGTTTAGATTCAGCGAGGGAGAAACACGTTTCTTCTAAAAGCTGCGTTTTGACATTCCAGAGTGGATGGGAGAACAGGCTGTAAAGAGAAATACCTTGCTCTAAAACCAAAACGGAGCTATCTAGCAGAATGGTTGTCAATGTGTGTATTCAACTTCCAGAGTTAAACTCATGTTTGTTTACAGCAGTTCAGAAACCCTTTCTTTGGAGAATGTAGAAACAGTCATTTCCACCCCTAGAGACGCATATAAGAGTTAGCAGTAAGAATGCGTTTAAAACACAGAAGACCCGCTTCGTACAAACTGATGTGCTTTGTGTTGGTTCCTTTTAGGAAGTTACATCTATGTTTAGATTCAGCGAGGGAGAAACACGTTTCTTCTAAAAGGTGTGTTTTGACATTCCAGAGTGGATGGGAATACAGACTGTAAAGAGAAGTATCTTTGTCTAAAACCAAAACGGAGCTATCTAGCAGAATGTCTGTCTATGTGTGTATTCAACTTCTAGAGATAACCTCACTTGTGTTTGCAGCAGTTCAGAAACCCTTTCTTTGGAGAATGTAGAAACAGTCATTTCCAGCCTTAGAGACACATATAAGAGTTAGCAGTATGAATGCGTTTAAAACACAGAAGACCCGCTTCGTACAAACTGATGTGCTGTGTGTTGGTTCCTTTTAGGAAGTTGCATCTATGTTTAGATTCAGCGAGGGAAAAAGACTTTTCTTCTAAAAGCTGCGTTTTGATATTCCAGAGTGGATGGGAGAACAGGCTGTAAAGAGAAATACCTTGCTCTAAAACCAAAACGGAACTGTCTAGCAGAATGGTTGTCAATGTGTGTATTCAACTTCCAGAGTTAAACTCATGTGTGTTTGCAGCAGTTCAGAAACCCTTTCTTTGCAGAATGTAGAAACAGTCATTTCCAGCCCCAGAGACGCATATAAGAGTCAGCAGTAAGAATGCGTTTAAAACACAGAAGACCCGCTTCGTACAAACTGATGTGCTGAGTGTTGGTTCCTTTTAGGAAGTTGCATCTATGTTTAGATTCAGCGAGGGAGAAACACCTTTCTTCTAAAAGCTGCGTTTTGACATTCCAGAGTGGATGGGAGAACAGGCTGTAAAGAGAAATACCTTGCTCTAAAACCAAAACGGAGCTATCTAGCAGAATGGTTGTCAATGTGTGTATTAAACTTCCAGAGTTAAACTCATGTGTGTTTGCAGCAGTTCAGAAACCCTTTCTTTGAAGAATGTACAAACAGTCATTTCCAGCCCCAGAGACGCATATAGGAGTTAGCAGTAAGAATGCTTTTAAGACACAGAAACCTGCATCGTACAAACTGATGTGCTGTGTGTTGGTTCCTTTTAGGAAGTTGCATCTATGTTTAGATTCAGCGAGGGAGAAACACGTTTCTTCTAAATGCTGCGTTTTGACATTCCAGAGTGGATGGGAATACCGATTGTAAAGAGAAATATCTTTGTCTAAAACCAAAACGGAGCTATCTAGCAGAATGGTTGTCAATGTGTGTATTCAACTTCTAGAGCTAAACTCACGTGCGTTTGCAGCAGTTCAGAAACCCTTTCTTTGGAGAATGTAGAAACAGTCATTTCCAGCCCTAGAGACGCATATAAGAGTTAGCAGTAAGAATGCGTTTAAAAAACAGAAAACCCGCTTCGTACAAACTGATGTGCTGTGTGTTGGTTCCTTTTAGGAAGTTGCATCGATGTTTAGAATCAGCGAAGGAAAAAGACTTTTCTTCTAAAAGCTGCGTTTTGATATTCCAGAGTTGAAGGGAGAACAGGCTGTAAAGAGAAATACCTTGCTATAAAACCAAAACGGAACTGTCTAGCAGAATGGTTGTCAATGTGTTTATTCAACTTCCATAGTTAAACTCATGTTTGTTTACAGCAGTTCAGAAACCCTTTCTTTGGAGAATGTAGAAACAGTCATTTCCAGCCCTAGAGACGCATATAAGAGTTAGCAGTAAGAATGCGTTTAAAACACAGAAGACCCGCTTCGTACAAACTGATGTGCTGTGTGTTGGTTCCTTTTAGGAAGTTACATCTATGTTTAGATTCAGCGAGGGAGAAACACGTTTCTTCTAAAAGGTGCGTTTTGACATTCCAGAGTGGATGGGAATACAGACTGTAAAGAGAAATATCTTTGTCTAAAACCAAAACGGAGCTATCTAGCAGAATGTCTGTCAATGTGTGTATTCAACTTCTAGAGATAAACTCACGTGTGTTTGCAGCAGTTCAGAAACCCTTTCTTTGGAGAATGTAGAAACAGTCATTTCCAGCCCTAGAGACGCATATAAGAGTTAGCAGTAAGAATGCGTTTAAAACACAGAAGACCCGCTTCGTACAAACTGATGTGCTTTGTGTTGGTTCCTTTTAGAAGGTTACATCTATGTTTAGATTCAGCGAGGGAGAAACATGTTTCTTCTAAAAGGTGCGTTTTGACATTCCATAGTGGATGGGAATACAGACTGTAAAGAGAAATATCTTTGTCTAAAACCAAAACGGAGCTATCTAGCAGAATGGTTGTCAATGTGTGTATTCAACTTCCAGAGTTAAACTCATGTGTGTTTGCAGCAGTTCAGAAACCCTTTCTTTGCAGAATGTAGAAACAGTCATTTCCAGCCCTAGAGACGCATATAAGAGTTAGCTTTAAGAATGCGTTTAAAACACAGAAACCGACCTCGTACAATCTGATGTGCTGTGTGTTGGTTCCTTTTAGGAAGTTGCATCTATGTTTAGATTCAGTGAGGGAGAAACACGTTTCTTCTAAATGCTGCGTTTTGACATTCCTGAGTGGATGGGAATACAGACTGTAAAGAGAAATATCTTTGTTTAAAACCAAAACGGAGCTATCTAGCAGAATGGTTGTCAATGTGTGTATTCAACTTCCAGAGTTAAACTCATGTGTGTTTGCAGCAGTTCAGAAACCCTTTCTTTGGAGAATGTAGAAACAGTCATTTCCAGCCCCAGAGACGCATATAGGAGTTAGCAGTAAGAATGCTTTTAAAACACAGAAACCCGCTTCGTACAAACTGATGTGCTGTGTGTTGGTTCCATTTTGGAAGTTGCATTTATGTTTAGATTCAGCGAGGGAGAAACACGTTTCTTCTAAATGCTGCGTTTTGACATTCCAGAGTGGATGGGAATACAGACTGTAAAGAGAAATATCTTTGTCTAAAACCAAAACGGAGCTATCTAGCAGAATGGTTGTCAATGTGTGTATTCAACTTCCAGAGTTAAACTCATGTTTGTTTACAGCAGTTCAGAAACCCTTTCTTTGGAGAATGTAGAAACAGTCATTTCCAGCCCTAGCGACGCATATAAGAGTTAGCAGTAAGAATGCGTTTAAAAAACAGAAAACCCGCTTCGTACAAACTGATGTGCTGTGTGTTGGTTCCTTTTAGGAAGTTGCATCGATGTTTAGAATCAGCGAAGGAAAAAGACTTTTCTTCTAAAAGCTGCGTTTTGATATTCCAGAGTTGAAGGGAGAACAGGCTGTAAAGAGAAATAACTTGCTATAAAACCAAAACGGAACTGTCTAGCAGAATGGTTGTCAATGTGTTTATTCAACTTCCATAGTTAAACTCATGTTTGTTTACAGCAGTTCAGAAACCCTTTCTTTGGAGAATGTAGAAACAGTCATTTCCAGCCCTAGAGACGCATATAAGAGTTAGCAGTAAGAATGCGTTTAAAACACAGAAGACCCGCTTCGTACAAACTGATGTGCTGTGTGTTGGTTCCTTTTAGGAAGTTACATCTATGTTTAGATTCAGCGAGGGAGAAACACGTTTCTTCTAAAAGGTGCGTTTTGACATTCCAGAGTGGATGGGAATACAGACTGTAAAGAGAAATATCTTTGTCTAAAACCAAAACGGAGCTATCTAGCAGAATGTCTGTCAATGTGTGTATTCAACTTCTAGAGATAAAGTCACGTGTGTTTGCAGCAGTTCAGAAACCCTTTCTTTGGAGAATGTAGAAACAGTCATTTCCAGCCCTAGAGACGCATATAAGAGTTAGCAGTAAGAATGCGTTTAAAACACAGAAGACCCGCTTCGTACAAACTGATGTGCTTTGTGTTGGTTCCTTTTAGGAAGTTACATCTATGTTTAGATTCAGCGAGGGAGAAACACGTTTCTTCTAAAAGGTGCGTTTTGACATTCCAGAGTGGATGGGAATACAGACTGTAAAGAGAAATATCTTTGTCTAAAACCAAAACGGAGCTATCTAGCAGAATGGTTGTCAATGTGTGTATTCAACTTCCAGAGTTAAACTCATGTGTGTTTGCAGCAGTTCAGAAACCCTTTCTTTGCAGAATGTAGAAACAGTCATTTCCAGCCCTAGAGACGCATATAAGAGTTAGCTTTAAGAATGCGTTTAAAACACAGAAACCGACCTCGTACAAACTGATGTGCTGTGTGTTGGTTCCTTTTAGGAAGTTGCATCTATGTTTAGATTCAGCGAGGGAGAAACACGTTTCTTCTAAATGCTGCGTTTTGACATTCCTGAGTGGATGGGAATACAGACTGTAAAGAGAAATATCTTTGTTTAAAACCAAAACGGAGCTATCTAGCAGAATGGTTGTCAATGTGTGTATTCAACTTCCAGAGTTAAACTCATGTGTGTTTGCAGCAGTTCAGAAACCCTTTCTTTGGAGAATGTAGAAACAGTCATTTCCAGCCCCAGAGACGCATATAGGAGTTAGCAGTAAGAATGCTTTTAAAACACAGAAACCCGCTTCGTACAAACTGATGTGCTGTGTGTTGGTTCCATTTTGGAAGTTGCATCTATGTTTAGATTCAGCGAGGGAGAAACACGTTTCTTCTAAATGCTGCGTTTTGACATTCCAGAGTGGATGGGAATACAGACTGTAAAGAGAAATATCTTTGTCTAAAACCAAAACGGAGCTATCTAGCAGAATGGTTGTCAATGTGTGTATTCAACTTCCAGAGTTAAACTCATGTTTGTTTACAGCAGTTCAGAAACCCTTTCTTTGGAGAATGTAGAAACAGTCATTTCCAGCCCTAGAGACGCATATAAGAGTTAGCAGTAAGAATGCGTTTAAAACACAGAAGACCCGCTTCGTACAAACTGATGTGCTTTGTGTTGGTTCCCTTTAGGAAGTTACATCTATGTTTAGATTTAGCGAGGGAGAAACACGTTTCTTCTAAAAGGTGCGTTTTGACATTCCAGAGTGGATGGGAATACAGACTGTAAAGAGAAATATCTTTGTCTAAAACCAAAACGGAGCTATCTAGCAGAATGTCTGTCAATGTGTGTATTCAACTTCTAGAGATAAACTCACGTGTGTTTGCAGCACTTCAGAAACCCTTTCTTTGGAGAATGTAGAAACAGTCATTTCCAGCCCTAGAGACGCATATAAGGGTTAGCTTTAAGAATGCGTTTAAAACACAGAAACCGACCTCGTACAAACTGATGTGCTGTGTGTTGGTTCCTTTTAGGAAGTTGCATCTATGTTTAGATTCAGCGAGGGAGAAACACGTTTCTTCTAAATGCTGCGTTTTGACATTCCAGAGTGGATGGGAATACAGACTGTAAAGAGAAATATCTTTGTTTAAAACCAAAACGGAGCTATCTAGCAGAATGGTTGTCAATGTGTGTATTCAACTTCCAGAGTTAAACTCATGTGTGTTTGCAGCAGTTCAGAAACCCTTTCTTTGGAGAATGTAGAAACAGTCATTTCCAGCCCCAGAGACGCATATAGGAGTTAGCAGTAAGAATGCTTTTAAAACACAGAAACCCGCTTCGTACAAACTGATGTGCTGTGTGTTGGTTCCTTTTAGGAAGTTGCATCTATGTTTAGATTCAACGAGGGAGAAACACGTTTCTTCTAAATGCTGCGTTTTGACATTCCAGAGTGGATGGGAATACAGACTGTAAAGAGAAATATCTTTGTCTAAAACCAAAACGGAGCTATCTAGCAGAATGGTTGTCAATGTGTGTATTCAACTTCTAGAGCTAAACTCACGTGTGTTTGCAGCAGTTCAGAAACCCTTTCTTTGGAGAATGTAGAAACAGTCATTTCCAGCCCTAGAGACGCATATAAGAGTTAGCAGTAAGAATGCGTTTAAAACACAGAAGACCCGCTTCGTACAAACTGATGTGCTGTGTGTTGGTTCCTTTTAGGAAGTTACATCTATGTTTAGAATCAGCGAAGGAAAAAGACTTTTCTTCTAAAAGCTGCGTTTTGATATTCCAGAGTTGAAGGGAGAACAGGCTGTAAAGAGAAATACCTTGCTATAAAACCAAAACGGAACTGTCTAGCAGAATGGTTGTCAATGTGTGTATTCAACTTCCAGAGTTAAACTCATGTTTGTTTACAGCAGTTCAGAAACCCTTTCTTTGGAGAATGTAGAAACAGTCATTTCCAGCCCTAGAGACGCATATAAGAGTTAGCAGTAAGAATGCGTTTAAAACACAGAAGACCCGCTTCGTACAAACTGATGTGCTTTGTGTTGGTTCCTTTTAGGAAGTTACATCTATGTTTAGATTCAGCGAGGGAGAAACACGTTTCTTCTAAAAGGTGCGTTTTGACATTCCAGAGTGGATGGGAATACAGACTGTAAAGAGAAATATCTTTGTCTAAAACCAAAACGGAGCTATCTAGCAGAATGTCTGTCAATGTGTGTATTCAACTTCTAGAGATAAACTCACGTGTGTTTGCAGCAGTTCAGAAACCCTTTCTTTGGAGAATGTAGAAACAGTCATTTCCAGCCCTAGAGACGCATATAAGAGTTAGCAGTAAGAATGCGTTTAAAACACAGAAGACCCGCTTCGTACAAACTGATGTGCTGTGTGTTGGTTTCTTTTAGGAAGTTACATCTATGTTTAGATTCAGCGAGGGAGAAACACGTTTCTTCTAAAAGGTGCGTTTTGACATTCCAGAGTGGATGGGAATACAGACTGTAAAGAGAAATATCTTTGTCTAAAACCAAAACGGAGCTATCTAGCAGAATGGTTGTCAATGTGTGTATTCAACTTCCAGAGTTAAACTCATGTGTGTTTGCAGCAGTTCAGAAACCCTTTCTTTGCAGAATGTAGAAACAGTCATTTCCAGCCCTAGAGACGCATATAAGAGTTAGCTTTAAGAATGCGTTTAAAACACAGAAACCGACCTCGTACAAACTGATGTGCTGTGTGTTGGTTCCTTTTAGGAAGTTGCATCTATGTTTAGATTCAGCGAGGGAGAAACACGTTTCTTCTAAATGCTGCGTTTTGACATTCCAGAGTGGATGGGAATACAGACTGTAAAGAGAACTATCTTTGTTTAAAACCAAAACGGAGCTATCTAGCAGAATGGTTGTCAATGTGTGTATTCAACTTCCAGAGTTAAACTCATGTGTGTTTGCAGCAGTTCAGAAACCCTTTCTTTGGAGAATGTAGAAACAGTCATTTCCAGCCCCAGAGACGCATATAGGAGTTAGCAGTAAGAATGCTTTTAAAACACAGAAACCCGCTTCGTACAAACTGATGTGCTGTGTGTTGGTTCCTTTTAGGAAGTTGCATCTATGTTTAGATTCAGCGAGGGAGAAACACGTTTCTTCTAAATGCTGCGTTTTGACATTCCAGAGTGGATGGGAATACAGACTGTAAAGAGAAATATCTTTGTCTAAAACCAAAACGGAGCTATCTAGCAGAATGGTTGTCAATGTGTGTATTCAACTTCTAGAGCTAAACTCACGTGTGTTTGCAGCAGTTCAGAAACCCTTTCTTTGGAGAATGTAGAAACAGTCATTTCCAGCCCTAGAGACGCATATAAGAGTTAGCAGTAAGAATGCGTTTAAAACACAGAAGACCCGCTTCGTACAAACTGATGTGCTGTGTGTTGGTTCCTTTTAGGAAGTTGCATCTATGTTTAGAATCAGCGAAGGAAAAAGACTTTTCTTCTAAAAGCTGCGTTTTGATATTCCAGAGTTGAAGGGAGAACAGGCTGTAAAGAGAAATACCTTGCTATAAAACCAAAACGGAGCTATCTAGCAGAATGGTTGTCAATGTGTGTATTCAACTTCCAGAGTTAAACTCATGTGTGTTTGCAGCAGTTCAGAAACCCTTTCTTTGGAGAATGTAGAAACAGTCATTTCCAGCCCCAGAGACGCATATAGGAGTTAGCAGTAAGAATGCTTTTAAAACACAGAAACCCGCTTCGTACAAACTGATGTGCTGTGTGTTGGTTCCTTTTAGGAAGTTGCATCTATGTTTAGATTCAGCGAGGGAGAAACACGTTTCTTCTAAATGCTGCGTTTTGACATTCAAGAGTGGATGGGAATACAGATTGTAAAGAGAAATATCTTTGTCTAAAACCAAAACGGAGCTATCTAGCAGAATGGTTGTCTATGTGTTTATTCAACTTCTAGAGCTAAACTCACGTGCGTTTGCAGCAGTTCAGAAACCCTTTCTTTGGAGAATGTAGAAACAGTCATTTCCAGCCCTAGAGACGCATATAAGAGTTAGCAGTAAGAATGCGTTTAAAACACAGGAGACCCGCTTCGTACAAACTGATGTGCTGTGTGTTGGTTCCTTTTAGGAAGTTACATCTATGTTTAGATTCAGCGAGGGAGAAACACGTTTCTTCTAAAAGGTGCGTTTTGACATTCCAGAGTGGATGGGAATACAGAGTGTAAAGAGAAATATCTTTGTCTAAAACCAAAACGGAGCTATCTAGCAGAATGTCTGTCAATGTGTGTATTCAACTTCTAGAGATAAACTCACGTGTGTTTGCAGCAGTTCAGAAACCCTTTCTTTGGAGAATGTAGAAACAGTCATTTCCAGCCCTAGAGACGCATGTAAGAGTTAGCAGTAAGAATGCGTTTAAAACACAGAAGACCCGCTTCGTACAAGCTGATGTGCTGTGTGTTGGTTCCTTTTAGGAAGTTGCATCTATGTTTAGATTCAGCGAGGGAAAAAGACTTTTCTTCTAAAAGCTGCGTTTTGATATTCCAGAGTTGAAGGGAGAAAAGGCTGTAAAGAGAAATACCTTGCTATAAAACCAAAACGGAACTGTCTAGCAGAATGGTTGTCAATGTGTGTATTCAACTTCCAGAGTTAAACTCATGTTTGTTTACAGCAGTTCAGAAACCCTTTCTTTGGAGAATGTAGAAACAGTCATTTCCAGCCCTAGAGATGCATATAAGAGTTAGCAGTAAGAATGCGTTTAAAACACAAAAGACCCGCTTCGTACAAACTGATGTGCTTTGTGTTGGTTCCTTTTAGGAAGTTACATCTATGTTTAGATTCAGCGAGGGAGAAACACGTTTCTTCTAAAAGGTGCGTTTTGACATTCCAGAGTGGATGGGAATACAGACTGTAAAGATAAATATCTTTGTCTAAAACCAAAACGGAGCTATCTAGCAGAATGTCTGTCAATGTGTGTATTCAACTTCTAGAGATAAACTCACGTGTGTTTGCAGCAGTTCAGAAACCCTTTCTTTGCAGAATGTAGAAACACTCATTTCCAGCCCTAGAGACGCATATAAGAGTTAGCTGTAAGAATGCGTTTAAAACACAGAAACCGACCTCGTACAAACTGATGTGCTGTGTGTTGGTTCCTTTTAGGAAGTTGCATCGATGTTTAGATTCAGCGAGGGAGAAACACGTTTCTTCTAAAAGCTGCGTTTTGACATTCCAGAGTGGATGGGAGAACAGGCTGTAAAGAGAAATACCTTGCTCTAAAACCAAAACGGAGCTATCTAGCAGAATGGTTGTCAATGTGTGTATTCAACTTCCAGAGTTAAACTCATGTTTGTTTACAGCAGTTCAGAAACCCTTTCTTTGGAGAATGTAGAAACAGTCATTTCCAGCCCTAGAGACGCATATAAGAGTTAGCAGTAAGAATGCGTTTAAAACACAGAAGACCCGCTTCGTACAAACTGATGTGCTTTGTGTTGGTTCCTTTTAGGAAGTTACATCTATGTTTAGATTCAGCGAGGGAGAAACACGTTTCTTCTAAAAGGTGTGTTTTGACATTCCAGAGTGGATGGGAATACAGACTGTAAAGAGAAGTATCTTTGTCTAAAACCAAAACGGAGCTATCTAGCAGAATGTCTGTCAATGTGTGTATTCAACTTCTAGAGATAACCTCACTTGTGTTTGCAGCAGTTCAGAAACCCTTTCTTTGGAGAATGTAGAAACAGTCATTTCCAGCCTTAGAGACACATATAAGAGTTAGCAGTATGAATGCGTTTAAAACACAGAAGACCCGCTTCGTACAAACTGATGTGCTGTGTGTTGGTTCCTTTTAGGAAGTTGCATCTATGTTTAGATTCAGCGAGGGAAAAAGACTTTTCTTCTAAAAGCTGCGTTTTGATATTCCAGAGTGGATGGGAGAACAGGCTGTAAAGAGAAATACCTTGCTCTAAAACCAAAACGGAACTGTCTAGCAGAATGGTTGTCAATGTGTGTATTCAACTTCCAGAGTTAAACTCATGTGTGTTTGCAGCAGTTCAGAAACCCTTTCTTTGCAGAATGTAGAAACAGTCATTTCCAGCCCCAGAGACGCATATAAGAGTCAGCGGTAAGAATGCGTTTAAAACACAGAAGACCCGCTTCGTACAAACTGATGTGCTGAGTGTTGGTTCCTTTTAGGAAGTTGCATCTATGTTTAGATTCAGCGAGGGAGAAACACCTTTCTTCTAAAAGCTGCGTTTTGACATTCCAGAGTGGATGGGAGAACAGGCTGTAAAGAGAAATACCTTGCTCTAAAACCAAAACGGAGCTATCTAGCAGAATGGTTGTCAATGTGTGTATTAAACTTCCAGAGTTAAACTCATGTGTGTTTGCAGCAGTTCAGAAACCCTTTCTTTGGAGAATGTACAAACAGTCATTTCCAGCCCCAGAGACGCATATAGGAGTTAGCAGTAAGAATGCTTTTAAGACACAGAAACCTGCATCGTACAAACTGATGTGCTGTGTGTTGGTTCCTTTTAGGAAGTTGCATCTATGTTTAGATTCAGCGAGGGAGAAACACGTTTCTTCTAAATGCTGCGTTTTGACATTCCAGAGTGGATGGGAATACAGATTGTAAAGAGAAATATCTTTGTCTAAAACCAAAACGGAGCTATCTAGCAGAATGTCTGTCAATGTGTGTATTCAACTTCTAGAGCTAAACTCACGTGCGTTTGCAGCAGTTCAGAAACCCTTTCTTTGGAGAATGTAGAAACAGTCATTTCCAGCCCTAGAGACGCATATAAGAGTTAGCAGTAAGAATGCGTTTAAAAAACAGAAAACCCGCTTCGTACAAACTGATGTGCTGTGTGTTGGTTCCTTTTAGGAAGTTGCATCGATGTTTAGAATCAGCGAAGGAAAAAGACTTTTCTTCTAAAAGCTGCGTTTTGATATTCCAGAGTTGAAGGGAGAACAGGCTGTAAAGAGAAATACCTTGCTATAAAACCAAAACGGAACTGTCTAGCAGAATGGTTGTCAATGTGTTCATTCAACTTCCATAGTTAAACTCATGTTTGTTTACAGCAGTTCAGAAACCCTTTCTTTGGAGAATGTAGAAACAGTCATTTCCAGCCCTAGAGACGCATATAAGAGTTAGCAGTAAGAATGCGTTTAAAACACAGAAGACCCGCTTCGTACAAACTGATGTGCTGTGTGTTGGTTCCTTTTAGGAAGTTACATCTATGTTTAGATTCAGCGAGGGAGAAACACGTTTCTTCTAAAAGGTGCGTTTTGACATTCCAGAGTGGATGGGAATACAGACTGTAAAGAGAAATATCTTTGTCTAAAACCAAAACGGAGCTATCTAGCAGAATGTCTGTCAATGTGTGTATTCAACTTCTAGAGATAAACTCACGTGTGTTTGCAGCAGTTCAGAAACCCTTTCTTTGGAGAATGTAGAAACAGTCATTTCCAGCCCTAGAGACGCATATAAGAGTTAGCAGTAAGAATGCGTTTAAAACACAGAAGACCCGCTTCGTACAAACTGATGTGCTTTGTGTTGGTTCCTTTTAGGAGGTTACATCTATGTTTAGATTCAGCGAGGGAGAAACATGTTTCTTCTAAAAGGTGCGTTTTGACATTCCATAGTGGATGGGAATACAGACTGTAAAGAGAAATATCTTTGTCTAAAACCAAAACGGAGCTATCTAGCAGAATGGTTGTCAATGTGTGTATTCAACTTCCAGAGTTAAACTCATGTGTGTTTGCAGCAGTTCAGAAACCCTTTCTTTGCAGAATGTAGAAACAGTCATTTCCAGCCCTAGAGACGCATATAAGAGTTAGCTTTAAGAATGCGTTTAAAACACAGAAACCGACCTCGTACAATCTGATGTGCTGTGTGTTGGTTCCTTTTAGGAAGTTGCATCTATGTTTAGATTCAGCGAGGGAGAAACACGTTTCTTCTAAATGCTGCGTTTTGACATTCCTGAGTGGATGGGAATACAGACTGTAAAGAGAAATATCTTTGTTTAAAACCAAAACGGAGCTATCTAGCAGAATGGTTGTCAATGTGTGTATTCAACTTCCAGAGTTAAACTCATGTGTGTTTGCAGCAGTTCAGAAACCCTTTCTTTGGAGAATGTAGAAACAGTCATTTCCAGCCCCAGAGACGCATATAGGAGTTAGCAGTAAGAATGCTTTTAAAACACAGAAACCCGCTTCGTACAAACTGATGTGCTGTGTGTTGGTTCCATTTTGGAAGTTGCATCTATGTTTAGATTCAGCGAGGGAGAAACACGTTTCTTCTAAATGCTGCGTTTTGACATTCCAGAGTGGATGGGAATACAGACTGTAAAGAGAAATATCTTTGTCTAAAACCAAAACGGAGCTATCTAGCAGAATGGTTGTCAATGTGTGTATTCAACTTCCAGAGTTAAACTCATGTGTGTTTGCAGCAGTTCAGAAACCCTTTCTTTGCAGAATGTAGAAACAGTCATTTCCAGCCCTAGAGACGCATATAAGAGTTAGCAGTAAGAATGCGTTTAAAACACAGAAGACCCGCTTCGTACAAACTGATGTGCTGTGTGTTGGTTTCTTTTAGGAAGTTACATCTATGTTTAGATTCAGCGAGGGAGAAACACGTTTCTTCTAAAAGGTGCGTTTTGACATTCCAGAGTGGATGGGAATACAGACTGTAAAGAGAAATATCTTTGTCTAAAACCAAAACGGAGCTATCTAGCAGAATGGTTGTCAATGTGTGTATTCAACTTCCAGAGTTAAACTCATGTGTGTTTGCAGCAGTTCAGAAACCCTTTCTTTGCAGAATGTAGAAACAGTCATTTCCAGCCCTAGAGACGCATATAAGAGTTAGCTTTAAGAATGCGTTTAAAACACAGAAACCGACCTCGTACAAACTGATGTGCTGTGTGTTGGTTCCTTTTAGGAAGTTGCATCTATGTTTAGATTCAGCGAGGGAGAAACACGTTTCTTCTAAATGCTGCGTTTTGACATTCCAGAGTGGATGGGAATACAGACTGTAAAGAGAACTATCTTTGTTTAAAACCAAAACGGAGCTATCTAGCAGAATGGTTGTCAATGTGTGTATTCAACTTCCAGAGTTAAACTCATGTGTGTTTGCAGCAGTTCAGAAACCCTTTCTTTGGAGAATGTAGAAACAGTCATTTCCAGCCCCAGAGACGCATATAGGAGTTAGCAGTAAGAATGCTTTTAAAACACAGAAACCCGCTTCGTACAAACTGATGTGCTGTGTGTTGGTTCCTTTTAGGAAGTTGCATCTATGTTTAGATTCAGCGAGGGAGAAACACGTTTCTTCTAAATGCTGCGTTTTGACATTCCAGAGTGGATGGGAATACAGACTGTAAAGAGAAATATCTTTGTCTAAAACCAAAACGGAGCTATCTAGCAGAATGGTTGTCAATGTGTGTATTCAACTTCTAGAGCTAAACTCACGTGTGTTTGCAGCAGTTCAGAAACCCTTTCTTTGGAGAATGTAGAAACAGTCATTTCCAGCCCTAGAGACGCATATAAGAGTTAGCAGTAAGAATGCGTTTAAAACACAGAAGACCCGCTTCGTACAAACTGATGTGCTGTGTGTTGGTTCCTTTTAGGAAGTTGCATCTATGTTTAGAATCAGCGAAGGAAAAAGACTTTTCTTCTAAAAGCTGCGTTTTGATATTCCAGAGTTGAAGGGAGAACAGGCTGTAAAGAGAAATACCTTGCTATAAAACCAAAACGGAGCTATCTAGCAGAATGGTTGTCAATGTGTGTATTCAACTTCCAGAGTTAAACTCATGTGTGTTTGCAGCAGTTCAGAAACCCTTTCTTTGGAGAATGTAGAAACAGTCATTTCCAGCCCCAGAGACGCATATAGGAGTTAGCAGTAAGAATGCTTTTAAAACACAGAAACCCGCTTCGTACAAACTGATGTGCTGTGTGTTGGTTCCTTTTAGGAAGTTGCATCTATGTTTAGATTCAGCGAGGGAGAAACACGTTTCTTCTAAATGCTGCGTTTTGACATTCAAGAGTGGATGGGAATACAGATTGTAAAGAGAAATATCTTTGTCTAAAACCAAAACGGAGCTATCTAGCAGAATGGTTGTCTATGTGTTTATTCAACTTCTAGAGCTAAACTCACGTGCGTTTGCAGCAGTTCAGAAACCCTTTCTTTGGAGAATGTAGAAACAGTCATTTCCAGCCCTAGAGACGCATATAAGAGTTAGCAGTAAGAATGCGTTTAAAACACAGGAGACCCGCTTCGTACAAACTGATGTGCTGTGTGTTGGTTCCTTTTAGGAAGTTACATCTATGTTTAGATTCAGCGAGGGAGAAACACGTTTCTTCTAAAAGGTGCGTTTTGACATTCCAGAGTGGATGGGAATACAGAGTGTAAAGAGAAATATCTTTGTCTAAAACCAAAACGGAGCTATCTAGCAGAATGTCTGTCAATGTGTGTATTCAACTTCTAGAGATAAACTCACGTGTGTTTGCAGCAGTTCAGAAACCCTTTCTTTGGAGAATGTAGAAACAGTCATTTCCAGCCCTAGAGACGCATGTAAGAGTTAGCAGTAAGAATGCGTTTAAAACACAGAAGACCCGCTTCGTACAAGCTGATGTGCTGTGTGTTGGTTCCTTTTAGGAAGTTGCATCTATGTTTAGATTCAGCGAGGGAAAAAGACTTTTCTTCTAAAAGCTGCGTTTTGATATTCCAGAGTTGAAGGGAGAAAAGGCTGTAAAGAGAAATACCTTGCTATAAAACCAAAACGGAACTGTCTAGCAGAATGGTTGTCAATGTGTGTATTCAACTTCCAGAGTTAAACTCATGTTTGTTTACAGCAGTTCAGAAACCCTTTCTTTGGAGAATGTAGAAACAGTCATTTCCAGCCCTAGAGATGCATATAAGAGTTAGCAGTAAGAATGCGTTTAAAACACAAAAGACCCGCTTCGTACAAACTGATGTGCTTTGTGTTGGTTCCTTTTAGGAAGTTACATCTATGTTTAGATTCAGCGAGGGAGAAACACGTTTCTTCTAAAAGGTGCGTTTTGACATTCCAGAGTGGATGGGAATACAGACTGTAAAGATAAATATCTTTGTCTAAAACCAAAACGGAGCTATCTAGCAGAATGTCTGTCAATGTGTGTATTCAACTTCTAGAGATAAACTCACGTGTGTTTGCAGCAGTTCAGAAACCCTTTCTTTGCAGAATGTAGAAACACTCATTTCCAGCCCTAGAGACGCATATAAGAGTTAGCTGTAAGAATGCGTTTAAAACACAGAAACCGACCTCGTACAAACTGATGTGCTGTGTGTTGGTTCCTTTTAGGAAGTTGCATCTATGTTTAGATTCAGCGAGGGAGAAACACGTTTCTTCTAAAAGCTGCGTTTTGACATTCCAGAGTGGATGGGAGAACAGGCTGTAAAGAGAAATACCTTGCTCTAAAACCAAAACGGAGCTATCTAGCAGAATGGTTGTCAATGTGTGTATTCAACTTCCAGAGTTAAACTCATGTTTGTTTACAGCAGTTCAGAAACCCTTTCTTTGGAGAATGTAGAAACAGTCATTTCCAGCCCTAGAGACGCATATAAGAGTTAGCAGTAAGAATGCGTTTAAAACACAGAAGACCCGCTTCGTACAAACTGATGTGCTTTGTGTTGGTTCCTTTTAGGAAGTTACATCTATGTTTAGATTCAGCGAGGGAGAAACACGTTTCTTCTAAAAGGTGTGTTTTGACATTCCAGAGTGGATGGGAATACAGACTGTAAAGAGAAGTATCTTTGTCTAAAACCAAAACGGAGCTATCTAGCAGAATGTCTGTCAATGTGTGTATTCAACTTCTAGAGATAACCTCACTTGTGTTTGCAGCAGTTCAGAAACCCTTTCTTTGGAGAATGTAGAAACAGTCATTTCCAGCCTTAGAGACACATATAAGAGTTAGCAGTATGAATGCGTTTAAAACACAGAAGACCCGCTTCGTACAAACTGATGTGCTGTGTGTTGGTTCCTTTTAGGAAGTTGCATCTATGTTTAGATTCAGCGAGGGAAAAAGACTTTTCTTCTAAAAGCTGCGTTTTGATATTCCAGAGTGGATGGGAGAACAGGCTGTAAAGAGAAATACCTTGCTCTAAAACCAAAACGGAACTGTCTAGCAGAATGGTTGTCAATGTGTGTATTCAACTTCCAGAGTTAAACTCATGTGTGTTTGCAGCAGTTCAGAAACCCTTTCTTTGCAGAATGTAGAAACAGTCATTTCCAGCCCCAGAGACGCATATAAGAGTCAGCGGTAAGAATGCGTTTAAAACACAGAAGACCCGCTTCGTACAAACTGATGTGCTGAGTGTTGGTTCCTTTTAGGAAGTTGCATCTATGTTTAGATTCAGCGAGGGAGAAACACCTTTCTTCTAAAAGCTGCGTTTTGACATTCCAGAGTGGATGGGAGAACAGGCTGTAAAGAGAAATACCTTGCTCTAAAACCAAAACGGAGCTATCTAGCAGAATGGTTGTCAATGTGTGTATTAAACTTCCAGAGTTAAACTCATGTGTGTTTGCAGCAGTTCAGAAACCCTTTCTTTGGAGAATGTACAAACAGTCATTTCCAGCCCCAGAGACGCATATAGGAGTTAGCAGTAAGAATGCTTTTAAGACACAGAAACCTGCATCGTACAAACTGATGTGCTGTGTGTTGGTTCCTTTTAGGAAGTTGCATCTATGTTTAGATTCAGCGAGGGAGAAACACGTTTCTTCTAAATGCTGCGTTTTGACATTCCAGAGTGGATGGGAATACAGATTGTAAAGAGAAATATCTTTGTCTAAAACCAAAACGGAGCTATCTAGCAGAATGGTTGTCAATGTGTGTATTCAACTTCTAGAGCTAAACTCACGTGCGTTTGCAGCAGTTCAGAAACCCTTTCTTTGGAGAATGTAGAAACAGTCATTTCCAGCCCTAGAGACGCATATAAGAGTTAGCAGTAAGAATGCGTTTAAAAAACAGAAAACCCGCTTCGTACAAACTGATGTGCTGTGTGTTGGTTCCTTTTAGGAAGTTGCATCGATGTTTAGAATCAGCGAAGGAAAAAGACTTTTCTTCTAAAAGCTGCGTTTTGATATTCCAGAGTTGAAGGGAGAACAGGCTGTAAAGAGAAATACCTTGCTATAAAACCAAAACGGAACTGTCTAGCAGAATGGTTGTCAATGTGTTCATTCAACTTCCATAGTTAAACTCATGTTTGTTTACAGCAGTTCAGAAACCCTTTCTTTGGAGAATGTAGAAACAGTCATTTCCAGCCCTAGAGACGCATATAAGAGTTAGCAGTAAGAATGCGTTTAAAACACAGAAGACCCGCTTCGTACAAACTGATGTGCTGTGTGTTGGTTCCTTTTAGGAAGTTACATCTATGTTTAGATTCAGCGAGGGAGAAACACGTTTCTTCTAAAAGGTGCGTTTTGACATTCCAGAGTGGATGGGAATACAGACTGTAAAGAGAAATATCTTTGTCTAAAACCAAAACGGAGCTATCTAGCAGAATGTCTGTCAATGTGTGTATTCAACTTCTAGAGATAAACTCACGTGTGTTTGCAGCAGTTCAGAAACCCTTTCTTTGGAGAATGTAGAAACAGTCATTTCCAGCCCTAGAGACGCATATAAGAGTTAGCAGTAAGAATGCGTTTAAAACACAGAAGACCCGCTTCGTACAAACTGATGTGCTTTGTGTTGGTTCCTTTTAGGAGGTTACATCTATGTTTAGATTCAGCGAGGGAGAAACATGTTTCTTCTAAAAGGTGCGTTTTGACATTCCATAGTGGATGGGAATACAGACTGTAAAGAGAAATATCTTTGTCTAAAACCAAAACGGAGCTATCTAGCAGAATGGTTGTCAATGTGTGTATTCAACTTCCAGAGTTAAACTCATGTGTGTTTGCAGCAGTTCAGAAACCCTTTCTTTGCAGAATGTAGAAACAGTCATTTCCAGCCCTAGAGACGCATATAAGAGTTAGCTTTAAGAATGCGTTTAAAACACAGAAACCGACCTCGTACAATCTGATGTGCTGTGTGTTGGTTCCTTTTAGGAAGTTGCATCTATGTTTAGATTCAGCGAGGGAGAAACACGTTTCTTCTAAATGCTGCGTTTTGACATTCCTGAGTGGATGGGAATACAGACTGTAAAGAGAAATATCTTTGTTTAAAACCAAAACGGAGCTATCTAGCAGAATGGTTGTCAATGTGTGTATTCAACTTCCAGAGTTAAACTCATGTGTGTTTGCAGCAGTTCAGAAACCCTTTCTTTGGAGAATGTAGAAACAGTCATTTCCAGCCCCAGAGACGCATATAGGAGTTAGCAGTAAGAATGCTTTTAAAACACAGAAACCCGCTTCGTACAAACTGATGTGCTGTGTGTTGGTTCCATTTTGGAAGTTGCATCTATGTTTAGATTCAGCGAGGGAGAAACACGTTTCTTCTAAATGCTGCGTTTTGACATTCCAGAGTGGATGGGAATACAGACTGTAAAGAGAAATATCTTTGTCTAAAACCAAAACGGAGCTATCTAGCAGAATGGTTGTCAATGTGTGTATTCAACTTCCAGAGTTAAACTCATGTTTGTTTACAGCAGTTCAGAAACCCTTTCTTTGGAGAATGTAGAAACAGTCATTTCCAGCCCTAGCGACGCATATAAGAGTTAGCAGTAAGAATGCGTTTAAAACACAGAAGACCCGCTTCGTACAAACTGATGTGCTTTGTGTTGGTTCCTTTTAGGAAGTTACATCTATGTTTAGATTCAGCGAGGGAGAAACACGTTTCTTCTAAAAGGTGCGTTTTGACATTCCAGAGTGGATGGGAATACAGACTGTAAAGAGAAATATCTTTGTCTAAAACCAAAACGGAGCTATCTAGCAGAATGTCTGTCAATGTGTGTATTCAACTTCTAGAGATAAACTCACGTGTGTTTGCAGCACTTCAGAAACCCTTTCTTTGGAGAATGTAGAAACAGTCATTTCCAGCCCTAGAGACGCATATAAGGGTTAGCTTTAAGAATGCGTTTAAAACACAGAAACCGACCTCGTACAAACTGATGTGCTGTGTGTTGGTTCCTTTTAGGAAGTTGCATCTATGTTTAGATTCAGCGAGGGAGAAACACGTTTCTTCTAAATGCTGCGTTTTGACATTCCAGAGTGGATGGGAATACAGACTGTAAAGAGAAATATCTTTGTTTAAAACCAAAACGGAGCTATCTAGCAGAATGGTTGTCAATGTGTGTATTCAACTTCCAGAGTTAAACTCATGTGTGTTTGCAGCAGTTCAGAAACCCTTTCTTTGGAGCATGTAGAAACAGTCATTTCCAGCCCCAGAGACGCATATAGGAGTTAGCAGTAAGAATGCTTTTAAAACACAGAAACCCGCTTCGTACAAACTGATGTGCTGTGTGTTGGTTCCTTTTAGGAAGTTGCATCTATGTTTAGATTCAGCGAGGGAGAAACACGTTTCTTCTAAATGCTGCGTTTTGACATTCCAGAGTGGATGGGAATACAGACTGTAAAGAGAAATATCTTTGTCTAAAACCAAAACGGAGCTATCTAGCAGAATGGTTGTCAATGTGTGTATTCAACTTCTAGAGCTAAACTCACGTGTGTTTGCAGCAGTTCAGAAACCCTTTCTTTGGAGAATGTAGAAACAGTCATTTCCAGCCCTAGAGACGCATATAAGAGTTAGCAGTAAGAATGCGTTTAAAACACAGAAGACCCGCTTCGTACAAACTGATGTGCTGTGTGTTGGTTCCTTTTAGGAAGTTACATCTATGTTTAGAATCAGCGAAGGAAAAAGACTTTTCTTCTAAAAGCTGCGTTTTGATATTCCAGAGTTGAAGGGAGAACAGGCTGTAAAGAGAAATACCTTGCTATAAAACCAAAACGGAACTGTCTAGCAGAATGGTTGTCAATGTGTGTATTCAACTTCCAGAGTTAAACTCATGTTTGTTTACAGCAGTTCAGAAACCCTTTCTTTGGAGAATGTAGAAACAGTCATTTCCAGCCCTAGAGATGCATATAAGAGTTAGCAGTAAGAATGCGATTAAAACACAGAAGACCCGCTTCGTACAAACTGATGTGCTGTGTGTTGGTTCCTTTTAGGAGGTTACATCTATGTTTAGATTCAGCGAGGGAGAAACACGTTTCTTCTAAAAGGTGCGTTTTGACATTCCAGAGTGGATGGGAATACAGACTGTAAAGAGAAATATCTTTGTCTAAAACCAAAACGGAGCTATCTAGCAGAATGTCTGTCAATGTGTGTATTCAACTTCTAGAGATAAACTCACGTGTGTTTGCAGCAGTTCAGAAACCCTTTCTTTGGAGAATGTAGAAACAGTCATTTCCAGCCCTAGAGACGCATATAAGAGTTAGCTGTAAGAATGCGTTTAAAACACAGAAGACCCGCTTCGTACAAACTGATGTGCTGTGTGTTGGTTCCTTTTAGGAAGTTACATCTATGTTTAGATTCAGCGAGGGAGAAACCCGTTTCTTCTAAAAGGTGCGTTTTGACATTCCAGAGTGGATGGGAATACAGACTGTAAAGAGAACTATCTTTGTTTAAAACCAAAACGGAGCTATCTAGCAGAATGGTTGTCAATGTGTGTATTCAACTTCCAGAGTTAAACTCATGTGTGTTTGCAGCAGTTCAGAAACCCTTTCTTTGCAGAATGTAGAAACAGTCATTTCCAGCCCTAGAGACGCATATAAGAGTTAGCTTTAAGAATGCGTTTAAAACACAGAAACCGACCTCGTACAAACTGATGTGCTGTGTGTTGGTTCCTTTTAGGAAGTTGCATCTATGTTTAGATTCAGCGAGGGAGAAACACGTTTCTTCTAAATGCTGCGTTTTGACATTCCAGAGTGGATGGGAATACAGACTGTAAAGAGAACTATCTTTGTTTAAAACCAAAACGGAGCTATCTAGCAGAATGGTTGTCAATGTGTGTATTCAACTTCCAGAGTTAAACTCATGTGTGTTTGCAGCAGTTCAGAAACCCTTTCTTTGGAGAATGTAGAAACAGTCATTTCCAGCCCCAGAGACGCATATAGGAGTTAGCAGTAAGAATGCTTTTAAAACACAGAAACCCGCTTCGTACAAACTGATGTGCTGTGTGTTGGTTCCTTTTAGGAAGTTGCATCTATGTTTAGATTCAGCGAGGGAGAAACACGTTTCTTCTAAATGCTGCGTTTTGACATTCCAGAGTGGATGGGAATACAGACTGTAAAGAGAAATATCTTTGTCTAAAACCAAAACGGAGCTATCTAGCAGAATGGTTGTCAATGTGTGTATTCAACTTCTAGAGCTAAACTCACGTGTGTTTGCAGCAGTTCAGAAACCCTTTCTTTGGAGAATGTAGAAACAGTCATTTCCAGCCCTAGAGACGCATATAAGAGTTAGCAGTAAGAATGCGTTTAAAACACAGAAGACCCGCTTCGTACAAACTGATGTGCTGTGTGTTGGTTCCTTTTAGGAAGTTGCATCTATGTTTAGAATCAGCGAAGGAAAAAGACTTTTCTTCTAAAAGCTGCGTTTTGATATTCCAGAGTTGAAGGGAGAACAGGCTGTAAAGACAAATACCTTGCTATAAAACCAAAACGGAGCTATCTAGCAGAATGGTTGTCAATGTGTGTATTCAACTTCCAGAGTTAAACTCATGTGTGTTTGCAGCAGTTCAGAAACCCTTTCTTTGGAGAATGTAGAAACAGTCATTTCCAGCCCTAGAGACGCATATAAGAGTTAGCAGTAAGAATGCGTTTAAAACACAGAAGACCCGCTTCGTACAAACTGATGTGCTGTGTGTTGGTTCCTTTTAGGAAGTTGCATCTATGTTTAGATTCAGCGAGGGAAAAAGACTTTTCTTCCAAAAGCTGCGTTTCGGTATTCCAGAGTTGAAGGGAGAAAAGGCTGTAAAGAGAAATACCTTGCTATAAAACCAAAACGGATCTGTCTAGCAGAATGGTTGTCAATGTGTGTATTCAACTTCCAGAGTTAAACTCATGTTTGTTTACAGCAGTTCAGAAACCCTTTCTTTGGAGAATGTAGAAACAGTCATTTCCAGTCCTAGAGATGCATATAAGAGTTAGCAGTAAGAATGCGTTTAAAACACAGAAGACCCGCTTCGTACAAACTGATGTGCTTTGTGTTGGTTCCTTTTAGGAAGTTACATCTATGTTTAGATTCAGCGAGGGAGAAACACGTTTCTTCTAAAAGGTGCGTTTTGACATTCCAGAGTGGATGGAAATACAGACTGTAAAGAGAAATATCTTTGTCTAAAACCAAAACAGAGCTATCTAGCAGAATGTCTGTCAATGTGTGTATTCAACTTCTAGAGATAAACTCACGTGTGTTTGCAGCAGTTCAGAAACCCTTTCTTTGGAGAATGTAGAAACAGTCATTTCCAGCCCTAGAGACGCATATAAGAGTTAGCAGTAAGAATGCGTTTAAAACACAGAAGACCCGCTTCGTACAAACTGATGTGCTGTGTGTTGGTTCCTTTTAGGAAGTTACATCTATGTTTAGATTCAGCGAGGGAGAAACACGTTTCTTCTAAAAGGTGCGTTATGACATTCCAGAGTGGATGGGAATACAGACTGTAAAGAGAAATATCTTTGTCTAAAACCAAAACGGAGCTATCTAGCAGAATGGTTGTCAATGTGTGTATTCAACTTCCAGAGTTAAACTCATGTGTGTTTGCAGCAGTTCAGAAACCCTTTCTTTGCAGAATGTAGAAACAGTCATTTCCAGCCCTAGAGACGCATATAAGAGTTAGCTTTAAGAATGCGTTTAAAACACAGAAACCGACCTCGTACAAACTGATGTGCTGTGTGTTGGTTCCTTTTAGGAAGTTGCATCTATGTTTAGATTCAGCGAGGGAGAAACACGTTTCTTCTAAATGCTGCGTTTTGACATTCCAGAGTGGATGGGAATACAGACTGTAAAGAGAAATATCTTTGTTTAAAACCAAAACGGAGCTATCTAGCAGAATGGTTGTCAATGTGTGTATTCAACTTCCAGAGTTAAACTCATGTGTGTTTGCAGCAGTTCAGAAACCCTTTCTTTGGAGAATGTAGAAACAGTCATTTCCAGCCCCAGAGACGCATATAGGAGTTAGCAGTAAGAATGCTTTTAAAACACAGAAACCCGCTTCGTACAAACTGATGTGCTGTGTGTTGGTTCCTTTTAGGAAGTTGCATCTATGTTTAGATTCAGCGAGGGAGAAACACGTTTCTTCTAAATGCTGCGTTTTGACATTCCAGAGTGGATGGGAATACAGACTGTAAAGAGAAATATCTTTGTCTAAAACCAAAACGGAGCTATCTAGCAGAATGGTTGTCAATGTGTGTATTCAACTTCTAGAGCTAAACTCACGTGTGTTTGCAGCAGTTCAGAAACCCTTTCTTTGGAGAATGTAGAAACAGTCATTTCCAGCCCTAGAGACGCATATAAGAGTTAGCAGTAAGAATGCGTTTAAAACACAGAAGACCCGCTTCGTACAAACTGATGTGCTGTGTGTTGGTTCCTTTTAGGAAGTTGCATCTATGTTTAGATTCAGCGAGGGAAAAAGACTTTTCTTCTAAAAGCTGCGTTTTGATATTCCAGAGTTGAAGGGAGAACAGGCTGTAAAGAGAAATACCTTGCTATAAAACCAAAACGGAGCTATCTAGCAGAATGGTTGTCAATGTGTGTATTCAACTTCCAGAGTTAAACTCATGTGTGTTTGCAGCAGTTCAGAAACCCTTTCTTTGGAGAATGTAGAAACAGTCATTTCCAGCCCCAGAGACGCATATAGGAGTTAGCAGTAAGAATGCTTTTAAAACACAGAAACCTGCTTCGTACAAACTGATGTGCTGTGTGTTGGTTCCTTTTAGGAAGTTGCATCTATGTTTAGATTCAGAGAGGGAGAAACACGTTTCTTCTAAATGCTGCGTTTTGACATTCCAGAGTGGATGGGAATACAGATTGTAAAGAGAAATATCTTTGTCTAAAACCAAAACGGAGCTATCTAGCAGAATGGTTGTCTATGTGTGTATTCAACTTCTAGAGCTAAACTCACGTGCGTTTGCAGCAGTTCAGAAACCCTTTCTTTGGAGAATGTAGAAACAGTCATTTCCAGCCCTAGAGACGCATATAAGAGTTAGCAGTAAGAATGCGTTTAAAACACAGAAGACCCGCTTCGTACAAACTGATGTGCTGTGTGTTGGTTCCTTTTAGGAAGTTGCATCTATGTTTAGATTCAGCGAGGGAGAAACACGTTTCTTCTAAAAGCTGCGTTTTGACATTCCAGAGTGGATGGGAGAACAGGCTGTAAAGAGAAATATCTTTGTCTAAAACCAAAACGGAGCTATCTAGCAGAATGTCTGTCAATGTGTGTATTCAACTTCTAGAGATAAACTCACGTGTGTTTGCAGCAGTTCAGAAACCCTTTCTTTGCAGAATGTAGAAACAGTCATTTCCAGCCCTAGAGACGCATATAAGAGTTAGCAGTAAGAATGCGTTTAAAACACAGAAGACCCGCTTCGTACAAACTGATGTGCTGTGTGTTGGTTCCTTTTAGGAAGTTGCATCTATGTTTAGATTCAGCGAGGGAAAAAGACTTTTCTTCTAAAAGCTGCGTTTTGACATTCCAGAGTGGATGGGAGAACAGGCTGTAAAGAGAAATACCTTGCTCTAAAACCAAAACGGAGCTATCTAGCAGAATGGTTGTCAATGTGTGTATTCAACTTCCAGAGTTAAACTCATGTTTGTTTACAGCAGTTCAGAAACCCTTTCTTTGGAGAACGTAGAAACAGTCATTTCCAGCCCTAGAGACGCATATAAGAGTTAGCAGTAAGAATGCGTTTAAAACACAGAAGACCCGCTTCGTACAAACTGATGTGCTTTGTGTTTTTTCCTTTTAGGAAGTTACATCTATGTTTAGATTCAGCGAGGGAGAAACACGTTTCTTCTAAAAGGTGCGTTTTGACATTCCAGAGTGGATGGGAATACAGACTGTAAAGAGAAGTATCTTTGTCTAAAACCAAAACGGAGCTATCTAGCAGAATGTCTGTCAATGTGTGTATTCAACTTCTAGAGATAAACTCACTTGTGTTTGCAGCAGTTCAGAAACCCTTTCTTTGGAGAATGTAGAAACAGTCATTTCCAGCCTTAGAGACGCATATAAGAGTTAGCAGTATGAATGCGTTTAAAACACAGAAGACCCGCTTCGTACAAACTGATGTGCTGTGTGTTGGTTCCTTTTAGGAAGTTGCATCTATGTTTAGATTCAGCGAGGGAAAAAGACTTTTCTTCTAAAAGCTGCGTTTTGATATTCCAGAGTTGAAGGGAGAACAGGCTGTAAAGAGAAATACCTTGCTATAAAACCAAAACGGAACTGTCTAGCAGAATGGTTGTCAATGTGTTTATTCAACTTCCAGAGTTAAACTCATGTGTGTTTGCAGCAGTTCAGAAACCCTTTCTTTGCAGAATGTAGAAACAGTCATTTCCAGCCCCAGAGACGCATATAAGAGTCAGCAGTAAGAATGCGTTTAAAACACAGAAGACCCGCTTCGTACAAACTTATGTGCTGAGTGTTGGTTCCTTTTAGGAAGTTACATCTATGTTTAGATTCAGCGAGGGAGAAACACGTTTCTTCTAAAAGGTGAGTTTTGACATTCCAGAGTGGATGGGAATACAGACTGTAAAGAGAAATATCTTTGTCTAAAACCAAAACGGAACTATCTAGCAGAATGTCTGTCAATGTGTCTGTTCAACTTCTAGAGATAAACTCACGTGTGTTTGCAGCAGTTCAGAAACCCTTTCTTTGGAGAATGTAGAAACAGTCATTTCCAGCCCTAGAGACGCATATAAGAGTCAGCAGTAAGAATGCGTTTAAAACACAGAAGAACCGCTTCGTACAAACTGATGTGCTGTGTGTTGGTTCCTTTTAGGAGGTTACATCTATGTTTAGATTCAGCGAGGGAGAAACACGTTTCTTCTAAAAGGTGCGTTTTGACATTCCAGAGTGGATGGGAATACAGACTGTAAAGAGAAATATCTTTGTCTAAAACCAAAACGGAGCTATCTAGCAGAATGGTTGTCAATGTGTGTATTCAACTTCCAGAGTTAAACTCATGTGTGTTTGCAGCAGTTCAGAAACCCTTTCTTTGCAGAATGTAGAAACAGTCATTTCCAGCCCTAGAGACGCATATAAGAGTTAGCTGTAAGAATGCGTTTAAAACACAGAAACCGACCTCGTACAAACTGATGTGCTGTGTGTTGGTTCCTTTTAGGAAGTTGCATCTATGTTTAGATTCAGCGAGGGAGAAACACGTTTCTTCTAAAAGCTGCGTTTTGACATTCCAGAGTGGATGGGAGAACAGGCTGTAAAGAGAAATATCTTTGTCTAAAACCAAAACGGAGCTATCTAGCAGAATGTCTGTCAATGTGTGTATTCAACTTCTAGAGATAAACTCACGTGTGTTTGCAGCAGTTCAGAAACCCTTTCTTTGGAGAATGTAGAAACAGTCATTTCCAGCCCTAGAGACGCGTATAAGAGTTAGCAGTAAGAATGCGTTTAAAACACAGAAGACCCGCTTCGTACAAACTGATGTGCTGTGTGTTGGTTCCTTTTAGGAAGTTGCATCTATGTTTAGATTCAGCGAGGGAAAAAGACTTTTCTTCTAAAAGCTGCGTTTTGACATTCCAGAGTGGATGGGAGAACAGGCTGTAAAGAGAAATACCTTGCTCTAAAACCAAAACGGAGCTATCTAGCAGAATGGTTGTCAATGTGTGTATTCAACTTCCAGAGTTAAACTCATGTTGGTTTACAGCAGTTCAGAAACCCTTTCTTTGGAGAGTGTAGAAACAGTCATTTCCAGCCCTAGAGACGCATATAAGAGTTAGCAGTAAGAATGCGTTTAAAACACAGAAGACCCGCTTAGTACAAACTGATGTGCTTTGTGTTGGTTCCTTTTAGGAAGTTACATCTATGTTTAGATTCAGCGAGGGAGAAACATGTTTCTTCTAAAAGGTGCGTTTTGACATTCCAGAGTGGATGGGAATACAGACTGTAAAGAGAAGTATCTTTGTCTAAAACCAAAACGGAGCTATCTAGCAGAATGTCTGTCAATGTGTGTATTCAACTTCTAGAGATAAACACACTTGTGTTTGCAGCAGTTCAGAAACCCTTTCTTTGGAGAATGTAGAAACAGTCATTTCCAGCCTTAGAGACGCATATAAGAGTTAGCAGTATGAATGCGTTTAAAACACAGAAGACCCGCTTCGTACAAACTGATGTGCTGTGTGTTGGTTCCTTTTAGGAAGTTGCATCTATGTTTAGATTCAGCGAGGGAAAAAGACTTTTCTTCTAAAAGCTGCGTTTTGATATTCCAGAGTTGAAGGGAGAACAGGCTGTAAAGAGAAATACCTTGCTATAAAACCAAAACGGAACTGTCTATCAGAATGGTTGTCAATGTGTGTATTCAACTTCCAGAGTTAAACTCATGTGTGTTTGCAGCAGTTCAGAAACCCTTTCTTTGCAGAATGTAGAAACAGTCATTTCCAGCCCCAGAGACGCATATAAGAGTCAGCAGTAAGAATGCGTTTAAAACACAGAAGACTCGCTTCGTACAAACTGATGTGCTGAGTGTTGGTTCCTTTTAGGAAGTTGCATCTATGTTTAGATTCAGCGAGGGAGAAACACCTTTCTTCTAAAAGCTGCGTTTTGACATTCCAGAGTGGATGGGAGAACAGGCTGTAAAGAGAAATACCTTGCTCTAAAACCAAAACGGAGCTATCTAGCAGAATGGTTGTCAATGTGTGTATTCAACTTCCAGAGTTAAACTCACGTTTGTTTACAGCAGTTCAGAAACCCTTTCTTTGGAGAATGTAGAAACAGTCATTTCCAGCCCTAGAGACGCATATAAGTGTTAGCAGTAAGTATGCGTTTCAAACACAGAAGACCCGCTTCGTACAAACTGATGTGCTGTGTGTTGGTTCCTTTTAGGAAGTTACATCTATGTTTAGATTCAGCGAGGGAGAAACACGTTTCTTCTAAAAGGTGCGTTTTGACATTCCAGAGTGGATGGGAATACAGACTGTAAAGAGAAATATCTTTGTCTAAAACCAAAACGGAGCTAGCTAGCAGCATGTCTGTCAATGTGTGTATTCAACTTCTAGAGATAAACTCACGTGTGTTTGCAGCAGTTCAGAAACCCTTTCTTTGGAGAATGTAGAAACAGTCATTTCCAGCCCTAGAGACGCATAAGAGTTAGCAGTAAGAATGCGTTTAAAACACAGAAGACCCGCTTCGTACAAACTGATGTGCTGTGTGTTGGTTCCTTTTAGGAAGTTGCATCTATGTTTAGATTCAGCGAGGGAAAAAGACTTTTCTTCTAAAAGCTGCGTTTTGATATCCCAGAGTTGAAGGTAGAACAGGCTGTAAAGAGAAATACCTTGCTATAAAACCAAAACGGAACTGTCTAGCAGAATGGTTGTCAATGTGTGTATTCAACTTCCAGAGTTAAACTCATGTGTGTTTGCAGCAGTTCAGAAACCCTTTCTTTGGAGAATGTAGAAACAGTCATTTCCAGCCCCAGAGACGCATATAGTAGTTAGCAGTAAGAATGCTTTTAAAACACAGAAACCCGCTTCGTACAAACTGATGTGCTGTGTGTTGGTTCCTTTTAGGAAGTTGCATCTCTGTTTAGATTCAGCGAGGGAGAAACACGTTTCTTCTAAATGCTGCGTTTTGACATAACAGAGTGGATGGGAATACAGACTGTAAAGAGAAATATCTTTGTCTAAAACCAAAACGGAGCTATCTAGCAGAATGGTTGTCAATGTGTGTATTCAACTTCTAGAGCTAAACACACGTGTGTTTGCAGCAGTTCAGAAACCCTTTCTTTGGAGAATGTAGAAACAGTCACTTCCAGCCCTAGAGACGCATATAAGAGCTAGCAGTAAGAATGCGTTTAAAACACAGAAGACCCGCTTCGTACAAACTGATGTGCTGTGTGTTGGTTCCTTTTAGGAAGTTGCATCTATGTTTAGAATCAGCGAGGGAAAAAGACTTTTCTTCTAAAAGCTGCGTTTTGATATTCCAGAGTTGAAAGGAGAACAGGCTGTAAAGAGAAATACCTTGCTATAAAACCAAAACGGAACTGTCTAGCAGAATGGTTCTCAATGTGTGTATTCAACTTCCAGAGTTAAACTCATGTGTGTTTGCAGCAGTTCAGAAACCCCTTCTTTGCAGAATGTAGAAACAGTCATTTCCAGCCCCAGAGACGCATATAAGAGTCAGCAGTAAGAATGCGTTTAAAACACAGAAGACCCACTTCTTACAAACTGATGTGCTGCTTGTTGGTTCCTTTTAGGAAGTTGCATCTATGTTTAGATTCAGCGAGGGAGAAACACGTTTCTTCTAAAAGCTGCGTTTTGACATTCCAGAGTGGATGGGAGAACAGGCTGTAAAGAGAAATACCTTGCTCTAAAACCAAAACGGAGCTATCTAACAGAATGGTTGTCAATGTGTTATACAACTTCTAGAGGTAAACTCATGTGTGTTTGCAGCAGTTCAGAAACCCTTTCTTTGGAGAATGTCGAAACAGTCATTTCCAGCCCTAGAGACGCATATAGGAGTTAGCAGTTCGAATGCGTTTAAAACACAGAAGACCCGCTTCGTACAAACTGATGTGCTGTGTGTTGGTTCCTTTTAGGAAGTTGCATCTATGTTTAGATTCAGCGAGGGAAAAAGACTTTTCTTTAAAAGCTGCGTTATGATATTCCAGAGTTGAATGGAGAACAGGCTGTAAAGAGAAATACCTTGCTATAAAACCAAAACGGAACTGTCTAGCAGAATGGTTGTCAATGTGTGTATACAACTTCCAGAGTTAAACTCATGTGTGTTTGCAGCAGTTCAGAAACCCTTTCTTTGCAGAATGTAGAAACAGTCATTTCCATCCCCAGAGACGCATATAAGAGTCAGCAGTAAGAATGCGTTTAAAACACAGAAGACCCGCTTCGTACAAACTGATGTGCTGTGTGTTGGTTCCTTTTAGGAAGTTGAATCTATGTTTAGATTCAGCGAGGGAAAAAGACTTTTCTTCTAAAAGCTGCGTTTTGATATTCCAGAGTTGAAGGGAGAACAGGCTGTAAAGAGAAATACCTTGCTATAAAACCAAAACGGAACTGTCTAGCAGAATGGTTGTCAATGTGTGTATTCAACTTCCAGAGTTAAACTCATGTGTGTTTGCAGCAGTTCATAAACCCTTTCTTTGGAGAATGTAGAAACAGTCATTTCCAGCCCTAGAGACGCATATAAGAGTTAGCTGTAAGAATGCGTTTAAAACACAGAAACCGACGTCGTACAAACTGATGTGCTGTGTGTTGGTTCCTTTTAGGAAGTTGCATCTATGTTTAGATTCAGCGAGGGAGAAACTCGTTTCTTCTAAAAGCTGAGTTTTGACATTCCAGAGTGGATGGGAGAACAGGCTGTGAAGAGAAATATCTTTGTCTAAAACCAAAACGGAGCTATCTAGCAGAATGTCTGTCAATGTGTTTATTCAACTTCTAGAGATAAACTCACGTGTGTTTGCAGCAGTTCAGAAACCCTTTCTTTGGAGAATGTAGAAACAGTCATTTCCAGCCCCAGAGATGCATATAAAATTAGCAGTAAGAATGCTTTTAAAACACAGAAACCCACTTCGTACAAACTGATGTGCTGTGTGTTGGTTCCATTTTGGAAGTTGCATCTATGTTTAGATTCAGCGAGGGAGAAACACGTTTCTTCTAAAAGCTGCGTCTTGACATTCTAGAGTGGATGGGAGTACAGACTGTAAAGAGAAATATCTTTGTCTAAAACCAAAACGGAGCTATCTAGCAGAATGGTTGTCAATGTGTGTATTCAACTTCTAGAGCTAAACTCACGTGTGTTTGCAGCAGTTCAGAAACCCTTTCTTTGGAGAATGTAGAAACAGTCATTTCCAGCCCTAGAGACGCATATAGGAGTTAGCAGTTAGAATGCGTTTAAAACACAGAAGACCCGCTTCGTACAAACTGATGTGCTGTGTGTTGGTTCCTTTTAGGAAGTTGCATCTATGTTTAGATTCAGCGAGGGAGAAACACGTTTCTTCTAAAAGCTGCGTTTTGACATTCCAGAGTGGATGGGAATACAGACTGTAAAGAGAAATATCTTGGTCTAAAACCAAAACGGAGCTATCTAGCAGAATGGTTGTCAATGTGTGTATTCAACTTCTAGAGCTAAACTCACATGTGTTTGCAGCAGTTCAGAAACCCTTTCTTTTTAGAATGTAAAAACAGTCATTTCCAGCCCTAGAGACGCATATAAGAGTTAGCAGTAAGAATGCGTTTAAAACACAGAAGACCCGCTTCGGACAAACTGATGTGCTGTGTGTTGGTTCCTTTTAGGAAGTTGCATCTATGTTTAGATTCAGCGAGGGAAAAAGTCTTTTCTTCTAAAAGCTGCGTTTTGATATTCCAGAGTTGAAGGGAGAACAGGCTGTAAAGAGAAATACCTTGCTATAAAACCAAAACGGAACTGTCTAGCAGAATGGTTGTCAATGTGTGTATTCAACTTCCAGAGTTAAACTCATGTGTGTTTGCAGCAGTTCAGAAACCCTTTCTTTGGAGAATGTAGAAAGAGTCATTTCCAGCCCTAGAGACGCATATAAGAGTTAGCAGTAAGAATGCGTTTAAAACACAGAAGACCCGCTTCGTACAAACTGATGTGCTGTGTGTTGGTTCCTTTTAGGAAGTTGCATCTATGTTTAGATTCAGCGAGGGAAATAGACTTTTCTTTAAAAGCTGCGTTTTGATATTCCAAAGTTGAATGGAGAACAGGCTGTAAAGAGAAATACCTTGCTATAAAACCAAAACGGAACTGTCTAGCAGAATGGTTGTCAATGTGTGTATTCAACTTCCAGAGTTAAACTCATGTGTGTTTGCAGCAGTTCATAAACCCTTTCTTTGGAGAATGTAGAAACAGTCATTTCCAGCCCTAGAGACGCATATAAGAGTTAGCTGTAAGAATGCGTTTAAAACACAGAAACCGACTTCGTACAAACTGATGTGCTGTGTGTTGGTTCCTTTTAGGAAGTTGCATCTATGTTTAGATTCAGCGAGGGAGAAACTCGTTTCTTCTAAAAGCTGAGTTTTGACATTCCAGAGTGGATGGGAGAACAGGCTGTGAAGAGAAATATCTTTGTCTAAAACCAAAACTGAGCTATCTAGCAGAATGTCTGTCAATGTGTGTATTCAACTTCTAGAGATAAACTCACGTGTGTTTGCAGCAGTTCAGAAACCCTTTCTTTGGAGAATGTAGAAACAGTCATTTCCAGCCCTAGAGACACATATAAGAATTAGCAGTAAGAATGCGTTTAAAACACAGAAGACCCGGTTCGTACAAACTGATGTGCTTGTGTTGGTTCCTTTTAGGAAGTTGCATCTATGTTTAGATTCAGCGAGGGAAAAAGACTTTTCTTCTAAAAGCTGCGTTTTGACATTCCAGAGTGGATGGGAGAACAGGCTGTAAAGAGAAATACCTTGCTCTAAAACCAAAACGGAGCTATCTAGCAGAATGGTTGTCAATGTGTGTATTCAACTTCCAGAGTTAAACTCATGTGTGTTTGCAGCAGTTCAGAAACCCTTTCTTTGGAGAATGTAGAAACAGTCATTTCCAGCCCCAGAGACGCATATAGGAGTTAGCAGTAAGAATGCTTTTAAAACACAGAAACCCGCTTCGTACAAACTGATGTGCTGTGTGTTGGTTCCTTTTAGGAAGTTGCATCTATGTTTAGATTCAGCGAGGGAGAAACACGTTTCTTCTAAATGCTGCGTTTTGACATTCCAGAGTGGATGGGAATACAGACTGTAAAGAGAAATATCTTTGTCTAAAACCAAAACGGAGCTATCTAGCAGAATGGTTGTCAATGTGTGTATTCAACTTCTAGAGCTAAACTCACGTGCGTTTGCAGCAGTTCAGAAACCCTTTCTTTGGAGAATGTAGAAACAGTCATTTCCAGCCCTAGAGACGCATATAAGAGTTAGCAGTAAGAATGCGTTTAAAACACAGAAGACCCGCTTCGTACAAACTGATGTGCTGTGTGTTGGTTCCTTTTAGGAAGTTGCATCTATGTTTAGATTCAGCGAGGAAAAAAGACTTTTCTTCTAAAAGCTGCGTTTTGATATTCCAGAGTTGAAGGGAGAACAGGCTGTAAAGAGAAATACCTTGCTATAAAACCAAAACGGAACTGTCTAGCAGAATGGTTGTCAATGTGTGTATTCAACTTCCCGAGTTAAACTCATGTGTGTTTGCAGCAGTTCAGAAACCCTTTCTTTGCAGAATGTAGAAACAGTCTTTTCCAGCCCCAGAGACGCATATAAGAGTCAGCAGTAAGAATGCGTTTAAAACACAGAAGACCCGCTTCGTACAAACTGATGTGCTGTGTGTTGGTTTTTTTTAGGAAGTTGCATCTATGTTTAGATTCAGCGAGGGAGAAACACGTTTCTTCTAAAAGCTGCGTTTTGACATTCCAGAGTGGATGGGAGAACAGGCTGTAAAGAGAAATACCTTGCTCTAAAACCAAAACGGAGCTATCTAGCAGAATGGTTGTCAATGTGTTATAAAACTTCTAGAGGTAAACTCATGTGTGTTTGCAGCAGTTCATAAACCCTTTCTTTGGAGAATGTAGAAACAGTCATTTCCAGCCCCAAAGAAGCATATAAAAGTTAGCAGTAAGAATGCTTTTAAAACACAGAAACCCACTTCGTACAAACTGATGTGCTGTGTGTTGGTTCCATTTTGGAAGTTGCATCTATGTTTAGATTCAGCGAGGGAGAAACACGTTTCTTCTAAAAGCTGCGTCTTGACATTCTAGAGTGGATGGGAGTACAGACTGTAAAGAGAAATATCTTTGTCTAAAACCAAAACGGAGCTATCTAGCAGAATGGTTGTCAATGTGTGTATTCAACTTCTAGAGCTAAACTCACATGTGTTTGCAGCAGTTCAGAAACCCTTTCTTTTGAGAATGTAGAAACACTCATTTCCAGCCCTAGAGACGCATATAGGAGTTAGCAGTTAGAATGCGTTTAAAACACAGAAGACCCGCTTCGTACAAACTTATGTGCTGTGTGTTGGTTCCTTTTAGGAAGTTGCATCTATGTTTAGATTCAGCGAGGGAGAAACACGTTTCTTCTAAAAGCTGCGTTTTGACATTCCAGAGTGGATGGGAATACAGACTGTAAAGAGAAATATCTTTGTCTAAAACCAAAACGGAGCTATCTAGCAGAATGGTTGTCAATGTGTGTATTCAACTTCTAGAGCTAAACTCACATGTGTTTGCAGCAGTTCAGAAACCCTTTCTTTTGAGAATGTAGAAACAGTCATTTCCAGCCCTAGAGACGCATATAAGAGTTAGCAGTAAGAATGCGTTTAAAACACAGAAGACCCGCTTCGTACAAACTGATGTGCTTTGTGTTGGTTCCTTTTAGGAAGTTACATCTATGTTTAGATTCAGCGAGGGAGAAACACGTTTCTTCTAAAAGGTGCGTTTTGACATTCCAGAGTGGATGGGAATACAGACTGTAAAGAGAAATATCTTTGTCTAAAACCAAAACGGAGCTATCTAGCAGAATGTCTGTCAATGTGTGTATTCAACTTCTAGAGATAAACTCACGTGTGTTTGCAGCAGTTCAGAAACCCTTTCTTTGGAGAATGTAGAAACAGTCATTTCCAGCCCTAGAGACGCATATAAGAGTTAGCAGTAAGAATGCGTTTAAAACACAGAAGACCCGCTTCGTACAAACTGATGTGCTGTGTGTTGGTTCCTTTTAGGAAGTTACATCTATGTTTAGATTCAGCGAGGGAGAAACACGTTTCTTCTAAAAGCTGCGTTTTGACATTCCAGAGTGGATGGGAATACAGACTGTAAAGAGAAATATCTTTCTCTAAAACAAAAACGGAGCTATCTAGCAGAATGGTTGTCAATGTGTGTATTCAACTTCCAGAGTTAAACTCATGTGTGTTTGCAGCAGTTCAGAAACCCTTTCTTTGCAGAATGTAGAAACAGTCATTTCCAGCCCTAGAGACGCATATAAGAGTTAGCTTTAAGAATGCGTTTAAAACACAGAAACCGACCTCGTACAAACTGATGTGCTGTGTGTTGGTTCCTTTTAGGAAGTTGCATCTATGTTTAGATTCAGCGAGGGAGAAAGACGTTTCTTCTAAATGCTGCGTTTTTACATTCCAGAGTGGATGGGAATACAGACTGTAAAGAGAAATATCTTTGTTTAAAACCAAAACGGAGCTATCTAGCAGAATGGTTGTCAATGTGTGTATTCAACTTCCAGAGTTAAACTCATGTGTGTTTGCAGCAGTTCAGAAACCCTTTCTTTGGAGAATGTAGAAACAGTCATTTCCAGCCCCAGAGACGCATATAGGAGTTAGCAGTAAGAATGCTTTTAAAACACAGAAACCCGCTTCGTACAAACTGATGTGCTGTGTGTTGGTTCCTTTTAGGAAGTTGCATCTATGTTTAGATTCAGCGAGGGAGAAACACGTTTCTTCTAAATGCTGCGTTTTGACATTCCAGAGTGGATGGGAATACAGACTGTAAAGAGAAATATCTTTGTCTAAAACCAAAACGGAGCTATCTAGCAGAATGGTTGTCAATGTGTGTATTAAACTTCCAGAGTTAAACTCATGTTTGTTTACAGCAGTTCAGAAACCCTTTCTTTGGAGAATGTAAAAACAGTCATTTCCAGCCCTAGAGACGCATATAAGAGTTAGCAGTAAGAATGCGTTTAAAACACAGAAGACCCGCTTCGTACAAACTGATGTGCTTTGTGTTGGTTCCTTTTAGGAAGTTACATCTATGTTTAGATTCAGCGAGGGAGAAACACGTTTCTTCTAAAAGGTGCGTTTTGACATTCCAGAGTGGATGGGAATACAGACTGTAAAGAGAAATATCTTTGTCTAAAACCAAAACGGAGCTATCTAGCAGAATGTCTGTCAATGTGTGTATTCAACTTCTAGAGATAAACTCACGTGTGTTTGCAGCAGTTCAGAAACCCTTTCTTTGGAGAATGTAGAAACAGTCATTTCCAGCCCTAGAGACGCATATAAGAGTTAGCAGTATGAATGCGTTTAAAACACAGAAGACCCGCTTCGTACAAACTGATGTGCTGTGTGTTGGTTCCTTTTAGGAAGTTGCATCTATGTTTAGATTCAGCGAGGGAAAAAGACTTTTCTTCTAAAAGCTGCGTTTTGATATTCCAGAGTTGAAGGGAGAACAGGCTGTAAAGAGAAATACCTTGCTATAAAACCAAAACGGAAATGTCTAGAAGAATGGTTGTCAATGTGTGTATTCAACTTCCAGAGTTAAACTCATGTGTGTTTGCAGCAGTTCAGAAACCCTTTCTTTGGAGAATGTAGAAACAGTCATTTCCAGCCCCAGAGACGCATATAGGAGTTAGCAGTAAGAATGCTTTTAAAACACAGAAACCCGCTTCGTACAAACTGATGTGCTGTGTGTTGGTTCCTTTTAGGAAGTTGCATCTATGTTTAGATTCAGCGAGGGAGAAACACGTTTCTTCTAAATGCTGCGTTTTGACATTCCAGAGTGGATGGGAATACAGACTGTAAAGAGAAATATCTTTGTCTAAAACCAAAACGGAGCTATCTAGCAGAATGGTTGTCAATGTGTGTATTCAACTTCTAGAGCTAAACTCACGTGTGTTTGCAGCAGTTCAGAAACCCTTTCTTTGGAGAATGTAGAAACAGTCATTTCCAGCCCTAGAGACGCATATAGGAGTTAGCAGTTAGAATGCGTTTAAAACACAGAAGACCCGCTTCGTACAAACTAATGTGCTGTGTGTTGGTTCCTTTTAGGAAGTTGCATCTATGTTTAGATTCAGCGAGGGAAAAAGACTTTTCTTCTAAAAGCTGCGTTTTGATATTCCAGAGTTGAAGGGAGAACAGGCTGTAAAGAGAAATACCTTGCTATAAAACCAAAACGGAACTGTCTAGCAGAATGGTTGTCAATGTGCGTATTCAACTTCCAGAGTTAAACTCATGTTTGTTTACAGCAGTTCAGAAACCCTTTCTTTGGAGAATGTAGAAACAGTCATTTCCAGCCCTAGAGACGCATATAAGAGTTAGCAGTAAGAATGCGTTTAAAACACAGAAGACCCGCTTCGTACAAACTGATGTGCTTTGTGTTGGTTCCTTTTAGGAAGTTACATCTATGTTTAGATTCAGCGAGGGAGAAACACGTTTCTTCTAAAAGGTGCGTTTTGACATTCCAGAGTGGATGGGAATACAGACTGTAAAGAGAAATATCTTTGTCTAAAACCAAAACGGAGCTATCTAGCAGAATGTCTGTCAATGTGTGTATTCAACTTCTAGAGATAAACTCACGTGTGTTTGCAGCAGTTCAGAAACCCTTTCTTTGGAGAATGTAGAAACAGTCATTTCCAGCCCTAGAGACGCATATATGAGTTAGCAGTAAGAATGCGTTTAAAACACAGAAGACCCGCTTCGTACAAACTGATGTGCTGTGTGTTGGTTCCTTTTAGGAAGTTACATCTATGTTTAGATTCAGCGAGGGAGAAACACGTTTCTTCTAAATGCTGCGTTTTGACATTCCATAGTGGATGGGAATACAGACTGTAAAGAGAAATATCTTTCTCTAAAACAAAAACGGAGCTATCTAGCAGAATGGTTGTCAATGTGTGTATTCAACTTCCAGAGTTAAACTCATGTGTGTTTGCAGCAGTTCAGAAACCCTTTCTTTGCAGAATGTAGAAACAGTCATTTCCAGCCCTAGAGACGCATATAAGAGTTAGCTTTAAGAATGCGTTTAAAACACAGAAACCGACCTCGTACAAACTGATGTGCTGTGTGTTGGTTCCTTTTAGGAAGTTGCATCTATGTTTAGATTCAGCGAGGGAGAAAGACGTTTCTTCTAAATGCTGCGTTTTTACATTCCAGAGTGGATGGGAATACAGACTGTAAAGAGAAATATCTTTGTTTAAAACCAAAACGGAGCTATCTAGCAGAATGGTTGTCAATGTGTGTATTCAACTTCCAGAGTTAAACTCATGTGTGTTTGCAGCAGTTCAGAAACCCTTTCTTTGGAGAATGTAGAAACAGTCATTTCCAGCCCCAGAGACGCATATAGGAGTTAGCAGTAAGAATGCTTTTAAAACACAGAAACCCGCTTCGTACAAACTGATGTGCTGTGTGTTGGTTCCTTTTAGGAAGTTGCATCTATGTTTAGATTCAACGAGGGAGAAACACGTTTCTTCTAAATGCTGCGTTTTGACATTCCAGAGTGGATGGGAATACAGACTGTAAAGAGAAATATCTTTGTCTAAAACCAAAACGGAGCTATCTAGCAGAATGGTTGTCAATGTGTGTATTCAACTTCTAGAGCTAAACTCACGTGTGTTTGCAGCAGTTCAGAAACCCTTTCTTTGGAGAATGTAGAAACAGTCATTTCCAGCCCTAGAGACGCATATAGGAGTTAGCAGTTAGAATGCGTTTAAAACACAGAAGACCCGCTTCGTACAAACTGATGTGCTGTGTGTTGGTTCCTTTTAGGAAGTTGCATCTATGTTTAGATTCAGCGAGGGAAAAAGACTTTTCTTCTAAAAGCTGCGTTTTGATATTCCAGAGTTGAAGGGAGAACAGGCTGTAAAGAGAAATACCTTGCTATAAAACCAAAACGGAACTGTCTAGCAGAATGGTTGTCAATGTGCGTATTCAACTTCCAGAGTTAAACTCATGTTTGTTTACAGCAGTTCAGAAACCCTTTCTTTGGAGAATGTAGAAACAGTCATTTCCAGCCCTAGAGACGCATATAAGAGTTAGCAGTAAGAATGCGTTTAAAACACAGAAGACCCGCTTCGTACAAACTGATGTGCTTTGTGTTGGTTCCTTTTAGGAAGTTACATCTATGTTTAGATTCAGCGAGGGAGAAACACGTTTCTTCTAAAAGGTGCGTTTTGACATTCCAGAGTGGATGGGAATACAGACTGTAAAGAGAAATATCTTTGTCTAAAACCAAAACGGAGCTATCTAGCAGAATGTCTGTCAATGTGTGTATTCAACTTCTAGAGATAAACTCACGTGTGTTTGCAGCAGTTCAGAAACCCTTTCTTTGGAGAATGTAGAAACAGTCATTTCCAGCCCTAGAGACGCATATATGAGTTAGCAGTAAGAATGCGTTTAAAACACAGAAGACCCGCTTCGTACAAACTGATGTGCTGTGTGTTGGTTCCTTTTAGGAAGTTACATCTATGTTTAGATTCAGCGAGGGAGAAACACGTTTCTTCTAAATGCTGCGTTTTGACATTCCATAGTGGATGGGAATACAGACTGTAAAGAGAAATATCTTTCTCTAAAACAAAAACGGAGCTATCTAGCAGAATGGTTGTCAATGTGTGTATTCAACTTCCAGAGTTAAACTCATGTGTGTTTGCAGCAGTTCAGAAACCCTTTCTTTGCAGAATGTAGAAACAGTCATTTCCAGCCCTAGAGACGCATATAAGAGTTAGCTTTAAGAATGCGTTTAAAACACAGAAACCGACCTCGTACAAACTGATGTGCTGTGTGTTGGTTCCTTTTAGGAAGTTGCATCTATGTTTAGATTCAGCGAGGGAGAAAGACGTTTCTTCTAAATGCTGCGTTTTTACATTCCAGAGTGGATGGGAATACAGACTGTAAAGAGAAATATCTTTGTTTAAAACCAAAACGGAGCTATCTAGCAGAATGGTTGTCAATGTGTGTATTCAACTTCCAGAGTTAAACTCATGTGTGTTTGCAGCAGTTCAGAAACCCTTTCTTTGGAGAATGTAGAAACAGTCATTTCCAGCCCCAGAGACGCATATAGGAGTTAGCAGTAAGAATGCTTTTAAAACACAGAAACCCGCTTCGTACAAACTGATGTGCTGTGTGTTGGTTCCTTTTAGGAAGTTGCATCTATGTTTAGATTCAGCGAGGGAGAAACACGTTTCTTCTAAATGCTGCGTTTTGACATTCCAGAGTGGATGGGAATACAGACTGTAAAGAGAAATATCTTTGTCTAAAACCAAAACGGAGCTATCTAGCAGAATGGTTGTCAATGTGTGTATTCAACTTCCAGAGTTAAACTCATGTTTGTTTACAGCAGTTCAGAAACCCTTTCTTTGGAGAATGTAGAAACAGTCATTTCCAGCCCTAGAGACGCATATAAGAGTTAGCAGTAAGAATGCGTTTAAAACACAGAAGACCCGCTTCGTACAAACTGATGTGCTTTGTGTTGGTTCCTTTTAGGAAGTTACATCTATGTTTAGATTCAGCGAGGGAGAAACACGTTTCTTCTAAAAGGTGCGTTTTGACATTCCAGAGTGGATGGGAATACAGACTGTAAAGAGAAATATCTTTGTCTAAAACCAAAACGGAGCTATCTAGCAGAATGTCTGTCAATGTGTGTATTCAACTTCTAGAGATAAACTCACGTGTGTTTGCAGCAGTTCAGAAACCCTTTCTTTGGAGAATGTAGAAACAGTCATTTCCAGCCCTAGAGACGCATATAAGAGTTAGCTTTAAGAATGCGTTTAAAACACAGAAACCGACCTCGTACAAACTGATGAGCTGTGTGTTGGTTCCTTTTAGGAAGTTGCATCTATGTTTAGATTCAGCGAGGGAGAAACACGTTTCTTCTAAATGCTGCGTTTTGACATTCCAGAGTGGAAGGGAATACAGACTGTAAAGAGAAATATCTTTGTTTAAAACCAAAACGGAGCTATCTAGCAGAATGGTTGTCAATGTGTGTATTCAACTTCCAGAGTTAAACTCATGTGTGTTTGCAGCAGTTCAGAAACCCTTTCTTTGGAGAATGTAGAAACAGTCATTTCCAGCCCCAGAGACGCATATAGGAGTTAGCAGTAAGAATGCTTTTAAAACACAGAAACCCGCTTCGTACAAACTGATGTGCTGTGTGTTGGTTCCTTTTAGGAAGTTGCATCTATGTTTAGATTCAGCGAGGGAGAAACACGTTTCTTCTAAATGCTGCGTTTTGACATTCCAGAGTGGATGGGAATACAGACTGTAAAGAGAAATATCTTTGTCTAAAACCAAAACGGAGCTATCTAGCAGAATGGTTGTCAATGTGTGTATTCAACTTCTAGAGCTAAACTCACATGTGTTTGCAGCAGTTCAGAAACCCTTTCTTTGGAGAATGTAGAAACAGTCATTTCCAGCCCTAGAGACGCATATAGGAGTTAGCAGTTAGAATGCGTTTAAAACACAGAAGACCCGCTTCGTACAAACTGATGTGCTGTGTGTTGGTTCCTTTTAGGAAGTTGCATCTATGTTTAGATTCAGCGAGGGAAAAAGACTTTTCTTCTAAAAGCTGCGTTTTGATATTCCAGAGTTGAAGGGAGAACAGGCTGTAAAGAGAAATACCTTGCTATAAAACCAAAACGGAACTGTCTAGCAGAATGGTTGTCAATGTGCGTATTCAACTTCCAGAGTTAAACTCATGTTTGTTTACAGCAGTTCAGAAACCCTTTCTTTGGAGAATGTAGAAACAGTCATTTCCAGCCCTAGAGACGCATATAAGAGTTAGCAGTAAGAATGCGTTTAAAACACAGAAGACCCGCTTCGTACAAACTGATGTGCTTTGTGTTGGTTCCTTTTAGGAAGTTACATCTATGTTTAGATTCAGCGAGGGAGAAACACGTTTCTTCTAAAAGGTGCGTTTTGACATTCCAGAGTGGATTGGAATACAGACTGTAAAGAGAAATATCTTTGTCTAAAACCAAAACGGAGCTATCTAGCAGAATGTCTGTCAATGTGTGTATTCAACTTGTAGAGATAAACTCACGTGTGTTTGCAGCAGTTCAGAAACCCTTTCTTTGGAGAATGTAGAAACAGTCATTTCCAGCCCTAGAGACGCATATAAGAGTTAGCAGTAAGAATGCGTTTAAAACACAGAAGACCCGCTTCGTACAAACTGATGTGCTGTGTGTTGGTTCCTTTTAGGAAGTTACATCTATGTTTAGATTCAGCGAGGGAGAAACACGTTTCTTCTAAAAGGTGCGTTTTGACATTCCAGAGTGGATGGGAATACAGACTGTAAAGAGAAATATCTTTCTCTAAAACCAAAACGGAGCTATCTAGCAGAATGGTTGTCAATGTGTGTATTCAACTTCCAGAGTTAAACTCATGTGTGTTTGCAGCAGTTCAGAAACCCTTTCTTTGCAGAATGTAGAAACAGTCATTTCCAGCCCTAGAGACGCATATAAGAGTTAGCTTTAAGAATGCGTTTAAAACACAGAAACCGACCTCGTACAAACTGATGTGCTGTGTGTTGGTTCCTTTTAGGAAGTTGCATCTATGTTTAGATTCAGCGAGGGAGAAAGACGTTTCTTCTAAATGCTGCGTTTTTACATTCCAGAGTGGATGGGAATACAGACTGTAAAGAGAAATATCTTTGTTTAAAACCAAAACGGAGCTATCTAGCAGAATGGTTGTCAATGTGTGTATTCAACTTCCAGAGTTAAACTCATCTGTGTTTGCAGCAGTTCAGAAACCCTTTCTTTGGAGAATGTAGAAACAGTCATTTCCAGCCCCAGAGACGCATATAGGAGTTAGCAGTAAGAATGCTTTTAAAACACAGAAACCCGATTCGTACAAACTGATGTGCTGTGTGTTGGTTCCTTTTAGGAAGTTGCATCTATGTTTAGATTCAGCGAGGGAGAAACACGTTTCTTCTAAATGCTGCGTTTTGACATTCCAGAGTGGATGGGAATACAGACTGTAAAGAGAAATATCTTTGTCTAAAACCAAAACGGAGCTATCTAGCAGAATGGTTGTCAATGTGTGTATTCAACTTCCAGAGTTAAACTCATGTTTGTTTACAGCAGTTCAGAAACCCGTTCTTTGGAGAATGTAGAAACAGTCATTTCCAGCCCTAGAGACGCATATAAGAGTTAGCAGTAAGAATGCGTTTAAAACACAGAAGACCCGCTTCGTACAAACTGATGTGCTTTGTGTTGGTTCCTTTTAGGAAGTTACATCTATGTTTAGATTCAGCGAGGGAGAAACACGTTTCTTCTAAAAGGTGCGTTTTGACATTCCAGAGTGGATGGGAATACAGACTGTAAAGAGAAATATCTTTGTCTAAAACCAAAACGGAGCTATCTAGCAGAATGTCTGTCAATGTGTGTATTCAACTTCTAGAGCTAAACTCACGTGCGTTTGCAGCAGTTCAGAAACCCTTTCTTTGGAGAATGTAGAAACAGTCATTTCCAGCCCTAGAGACGCATATAAGAGTTAGCAGTAAGAATGCGTTTAAAAAAACAGAAAACCCGCTTCGTACAAACTGATGTGCTGTCTGTTGGTTCCTTTTAGGAAGTTGCATCGATGTTTAGAATCAGCGAAGGAAAAAGACTTTTCTTCTAAAAGCTGCGTTTTGATATTCCAGAGTTGAAGGGAGAACAGGCTGTAAAGAGAAATACCTTGCTATAAAACCAAAACGGAACTGTCTAGCAGAATGGTTGTCAATGTGTTTATTCAACTTCCATAGTTAAACTCATGTTTGTTTACAGCAGTTCAGAAACCCTTTCTTTGGAGAATGTAGAAACAGTCATTTCCAGCCCTAGAGACGCATATAAGAGTTAGCAGTAAGAATGCGTTTAAAACACAGAAGACCCGCTTCGTACAAACTGATGTGCTGTGTGTTGGTTCCTTTTAGGAAGTTACATCTATGTTTAGATTCAGCGAGGGAGAAACACGTTTCTTCTAAAAGGTGCGTTTTGACATTCCAGAGTGGATGGGAATACAGACTGTAAAGAGAAATATCTTTGTCTAAAACCAAAACGGAGCTAGCTAGCAGAATGTCTGTCAATGTGTGTATTCAACTTCTAGAGATAAACTCACGTGTGTTTGCAGCAGTTCAGAAACCCTTTCTTTGGAGAATGTAGAAACAGTCATTTCCAGCCCTAGAGACGCATATAAGAGTTAGCAGTAAGAATGCGTTTAAAACACAGAAGACCCGCTTCGTACAAACTGATGTGCTGTGTGTTGGTTCCTTTTAGGAAGTTGCATCTATGTTTAGATTCAGCGAGGGAAAAAGACTTTTCTTCTAAAAGCTGCGTTTTGATATTCCAGAGTTGAAGGGAGAACAGGCTGTAAAGAGAAATACCTTGCTATAAAACCAAAACGGAACTGTCTAGCAGAATGGTTGTCAATGTGTGTATTCAACTTCCAGAGTTAAACTCATGTGTGTTTGCAGCAGTTCAGAAACCCTTTCTTTGGAGAATGTAGAAACAGTCATTTCCAGCCCCAGAGACGCATATAGTAGTTAGCAGTAAGAATGCTTTTAAAACACAGAAACCCGCTTCGTACAAACTGATGTGCTGTGTGTTGGTTCCTTTTAGGAAGTTGCATCTATGTTTAGATTCAGCGAGGGAGAAACACGTTTCTTCTAAATGCTGCGTTTTGACATCCAGAGTGGATGGGAATACAGACTGTAAAGAGAAATATCTTTGTTTAAAACCAAAACGGAGCTATCTAGCAGAATGGTTGTCAATGTGTGTATTCAACTTCCAGAGTTAAACTCATGTGTGTTTGCAGCAGTTCAGAAACCCTTTCTTTGGAGAATGTAGAAACAGTCATTTCCAGCCCCAGAGACGCATATAGGAGTTAGCAGTAAGAATGCTTTTAAAACACAGAAACCTGCTTCGTACAAACTGATGTGCTGTGTGTTGGTTCCTTTTAGGAAGTTACATCTATGTTTAGATTCAGCGAGGGAGAAACACGTTTCTTCTAAAAGGTGCGTTTTGACATTCCAGAGTGGATGGGAATACAGACTGTAAAGAGAAATATCTTTGTCTAAAACCAAAACGGAGCTATCTAGCAGAATGGTTGTCAATGTGTGTATTCAACTTCCAGAGTTAAACTCATGTGTGTTTGCAGCAGTTCAGAAACCCTTTCTTTGCAGAATGTAGAAACAGTCATTTCCAGCCCTAGAGACGCATATAAGAGTTAGCTTTAAGAATGCGTTTAAAACACAGAAACCGACCTCGTACAAACTGATGTGCTGTGTGTTGGTTCCTTTTAGGAAGTTGCATCTATGTTTAGATTCAGCGAGGGAGAAACACGTTTCTTCTAAATGCTGCGTTTTGACATTCCTGAGTGGATGGGAATACAGACTGTAAAGAGAAATATCTTTGTTTAAAACCAAAACGGAGCTATCTAGCAGAATGGTTGTCAATGTGTGTATTCAACTTCCAGAGTTAAACTCATGTGTGTTTGCAGCAGTTCAGAAACCCTTTCTTTGGAGAATGTAGTAACAGTAATTTCCAGCCCCAGAGACGCATATAGGAGTTAGCAGTAAGAATGCTTTTAAAACACAGAAACCCGCTTCGTACAAACTGATGTGCTGTGTGTTGGTTCCATTTTGGAAGTTGCATCTATGTTTAGATTCAGCGAGGGAGAAACACGTTTCTTCTAAATGCTGCGTTTTGACATTCCAGAGTGGATGGGAATACAGACTGTAAAGAGAAATATCTTTGTCTAAAACCAAAACGGAGCTATCTAGCAGAATGGTTGTCAATGTGTGTATTCAACTTCCAGAGTTAAACTCATGTTTGTTTACAGCAGTTCAGAAACCCTTTCTTTGGAGAATGTAGAAACAGTCATTTCCAGCCCTAGAGACGCATATAAGAGTTAGCAGTAAGAATGCGTTTAAAACACAGAAGACCCGCTTCGTACAAACTGATGTGCTTTGTGTTGGTTCCTTTTAGGAAGTTACATCTATGTTTAGATTCAGCGAGGGAGAAACACGTTTCTTCTAAAAGGTGCGTTTTGACATTCCAGAGTGGATGGGAATACAGACTGTAAAGAGAAATATCTTTGTCTAAAACCAAAACGGAGCTATCTAGCAGAATGTCTGTCAATGTGTGTATTCAACTTCTAGAGATAAACTCACGTGTGTTTGCAGCAGTTCAGAAACCCTTTCTTTGGAGAATGTAGAAACAGTCATTTCCAGCCCTAGAGACGCATATAAGGGTTAGCTTTAAGAATGCGTTTAAAACACAGAAACCGACCTCGTACAAACTGATGTGCTGTGTGTTGGTTCCTTTTAGGAAGTTGCATCTATGTTTAGATTCAGCGAGGGAGAAACACGTTTCTTCTAAATGCTGCGTTTTGACATTCCAGAGTGGATGGGAATACAGACTGTAAAGAGAAATATCTTTGTTTAAAACCAAAACGGAGCTATCTAGCAGAATGGTTGTCAATGTGTGTATTCAACTTCCAGAGTTAAACTCATGTGTGTTTGCAGCAGTTCAGAAACCCTTTCTTTGGAGAATGTAGAAACAGTCATTTCCAGCCCCAGAGACGCATATAGGAGTTAGCAGTAAGAATGCTTTTAAAACACAGAAACCCGCTTCGTACAAACTGATGTGCTGTGTGTTGGTTCCTTTTAGGAAGTTGCATCTATATTTAGATTCAGCGAGGGAGAAACACGTTTCTTCTAAATGCTGCGTTTTGACATTCCAGAGTGGATGGGAATACAGACTGTAAAGAGAAATATCTTTGTCTAAAACCAAAACGGAGCTATCTAGCAGAATGGTTGTCAATGTGTGTATTCAACTTCTAGAGCTAAACTCACGTGTGTTTGCAGCAGTTCAGAAAACCTTTCTTTGGAGAATGTAGAAACAGTCATTTCCAGCCCTAGAGACGCATATAAGAGTTAGCAGTAAGAATGCGTTTAAAACACAGAAGACCCGCTTCGTACAAACTGATGTGCTGTGTGTTGGTTCCTTTTAGGAAGTTACATCTATGTTTAGAATCAGCGAAGAAAAAAGACTTTTCTTCTAAAAGCTGCGTTTTGATATTCCAGAGTTGAAGGGAGAACAGGCTGTAAAGAGAAATACCTTGCTATAAAACCAAAACGGAACTGTCTAGCAGAATGGTTGTCAATGTGTGTATTCAACTTCCAGAGTTAAACTCATGTTTGTTTACAGCAGTTCAGAAACCCTTTCTTTGGAGAATGTAGAAACAGTCATTTCCAGCCCTAGAGACGCATATAAGAGTTAGCAGTAAGAATGCGTTTAAAACACAGAAGACCCGCTTCGTACAAACTGATGTGCTTTGTGTTGGTTCCTTTTAGGAAGTTACATCTATGTTTAGATTCAGCGAGGGAGAAACACGTTTCTTCTAAAAGGTTCGTTTTGACATTCCAGAGTGGATGGGAATACAGACTGTAAAGAGAAATATCTTTGTCTAAAACCAAAACGGAGCTATCTAGCAGAATGTCTGTCAATGTGTGTATTCAACTTCTAGAGATAAACTCACGTGTGTTTGCAGCAGTTCAGAAACCCTTTCTTTGGAGAATGTAGAAACAGTCATTTCCAGCCCTAGAGACGCATATAAGAGTTAGCAGTAAGAATGCGTTTAAAACACAGAAGACCCGCTTCGTACAAACTGATGTGCTGTGTGTTGGTTCCTTTTAGGAAGTTACATCTATGTTTAGATTCAGCGAGGGAGAAACACGTTTCTTCTAAAAGGTGCGTTTTGACATTCCAGAGTGGATGGGAATACAGACTGTAAAGAGAAATATCTTTGTCTAAAACCAAAACGGAGCTATCTAGCAGAATGGTTGTCAATGTGTGTATTCAACTTCCAGAGTTAAACTCATGTGTGTTTGCAGCAGTTCAGAAACCCTTTCTTTGCAGAATGTAGAAACAGTCATTTCCAGCCCTAGAGACGCATATAAGAGTTAGCTTTAAGAATGCGTTTAAAACACAGAAACCGACCTCGTACAAACTGATGTGCTGTGTGTTGGTTCCTTTTAGGAAGTTGCATCTATGTTTAGATTCAGCGAGGGAGAAACACGTTTCTTCTAAATGCTGCGTTTTGACATTCCAGAGTGGATGGGAATACAGACTGTAAAGAGAACAATCTTTGTTTAAAACCAAAACGGAGCTATCTAGCAGAATGGTTGTCAATGTGTGTATTCAACTTCCAGAGTTAAACTCATGTGTGTTTGCAGCAGTTCAGAAACCCTTTCTTTGGAGAATGTAGAAACAGTCATTTCCAGCCCGAGAGACGCATATAGGAGTTAGCAGTAAGAATGCTTTTAAAACACAGAAACCCGCTTCGTACAAACTGATGTGCTGTGTGTTGGTTCCATTTTGGAAGTTGCATCTATGTTTAGATTCAGCGAGGGAGAAACACGTTTCTTCTAAATGCTGCGTTTTGACATTCCAGAGTGGATGGGAATACAGACTGTAAAGAGAAATATCTTTGTCTAAAACCAAAACGGAGCTATCTAGCAGAATGGTTGTCAATGTGTGTATTCAACTTCCAGAGTTAAACTCATGTTTGTTTACAGCAGTTCAGAAACCCTTTCTTTGGAGAATGTAGAAACAGTCATTTCCAGCCCTAGAGACGCATATAAGAGTTAGCAGTAAGAATGCGTTTAAAACACAGAAGACCCGCTTCGTACAAACTGATGTGCTTTGTGTTGGTTCCTTTTAGGAAGTTACATCTATGTTTAGATTCAGCGAGGGAGAAACATGTTTCTTCTAAAAGGTGCGTTTTGACATTCCAGAGTGGATGGGAATACAGACTGTAAAGAGAAATATCTTTGTCTAAAACCAAAACGGAGCTATCTAGCAGAATGGTTGTCAATGTGTGTATTCAACTTCCAGAGTTAAACTCATGTGTGTTTGCAGCAGTTCAGAAACCCTTTCTTTGGAGAATGTAGAAACAGTCATTTCCAGCCCCAGAGACGCATATAGGAGTTAGCAGTAAGAATGCTTTTAAAACACAGAAACCCGCTTCGTACAAACTGATGTGCTGTGTGTTGGTTCCTTTTAGGAAGTTGCATCTATGTTTAGATTCAGCGAGGGAGAAACACGTTTCTTCTAAATGCTGCGTTTTGACATTCCAGAGTGGATGGGAATACAGACTGTAAAGAGAAATATCTTTGTCTAAAACCAAAACGGAGCTATCTAGCAGAATGGTTGTCAATGTGTGTATTCAACTTCTAGAGCTAAACTCACGTGTGTTTGCAGCAGTTCAGAAACCCTTTCTTTGGAGAATGTAGAAACAGTCATTTCCAGCCCTAGAGACGCATATAAGAGTTAGCAGTAAGAATGCGTTTAAAACACAGAAGACCCGCTTCGTACAAACTGATGTGCTGTGTGTTGGTTCCTTTTAGGAAGTTGCATCTATGTTTAGAATCAGCGAAGGAAAAAGACTTTTCTTCTAAAAGCTGCGTTTTGATATTCCAGAGTTGAAGGGAGAACAGGCTGTAAAGAGAAATACCTTGCTATAAAACCAAAACGGAGCTATCTAGCAGAATGGTTGTCAATGTGTGTATTCAACTTCCAGAGTTAAACTCATGTGTGTTTGCAGCAGTTCAGAAACCCTTTCTTTGGAGAATGTAGAAACAGTCATTTCCAGCCCCAGAGACGCATATAGGAGTTAGCAGTAAGAATGCTTTTAAAACACAGAAACCCGCTTCGTACAAACTGATGTGCTGTGTGTTGGTTCCTTTTAGGAAGTTGCATCTATGTTTAGATTCAGAGAGGGAGAAACACGTTTCTTCTAAATGCTGCGTTTTGACATTCCAGAGTGGATGGGAATACAGATTGTAAAGAGAAATATCTTTGTCTAAAACCAAAACGGAGCTATCTAGCAGAATGGTTGTCTACGTGTGTATTCAACTTCTAGAGCTAAACTCACTTGCGTTTGCAGCAGTTCAGAAACCCTTTCTTTGGAGAATGTAGAAACAGTCATTTCCAGCCCTAGAGACGCATATAAGAGTTAGCAGTAAGAATGCGTTTAAAACACAGAAGACCCGCTTCGTACAAACTGATGTGCTTTGTGTTGGTTCCTTTTAGGAAGTTACATCTATGTTTAGATTCAGCGAGGGAGAAACACGTTTCTTCTAAAAGCTGCGTTTTGGCATTCCAGAGTGGATGGGAATACAGAGTGTAAAGAGAAATATCTTTGTCTAAAACCAAAACGGAGCTATCTAGCAGAATGTCTGCCAATGTGTGTATTCAACTTCTAGAGATAAACTCACGTGTGTTTGCAGCAGTTCAGAAACCCTTTCTTTGGAGAATGTAGAAACAGTCATTTCCAGCCCTAGGGACGCATATAAGAGTTAGCAGTAAGAATGCGTTTAAAACACAGAAGACCCGCTTCGTACAAACTGATGTGCTGTGTGTTGGTTCCTTTTAGGAAGTTGCATCTATGTTTAGATTCAGCGAGGGAAAAAGACTTTTCTTCCAAAAGCTGCGTTTTGGTATTCCAGAGTTGAAGGGAGAAAAGGCTGTAAAGAGAAATACCTTGCTATAAAACCAAAACGGATCTGTCTAGCAGAATGGTTGTCAATGTGTGTATTCAACTTCCAGAGTTAAACTCATGTTTGTTTACAGCAGTTCAGAAACCCTTTCTTTGGAGAATGTAGAAACAGTCATTTCCAGCCCTAGAGATGCATATAAGAGTTAGCAGTAAGAATGCGTTTAAAACACAGAAGACCCGCTTCGTACAAACTGATGTGCTGTGTGTTGGTTCCTTTTAGGAGGTTACATCTATGTTTAGATTCAGCGAGGGAGAAACACGTTTCTTCTAAAAGCTGCGTTTTGACATTCCAGAGTGGATGGGAATACAGACTGTAAAGAGAAATATCTTTGTCTAAAACCAAAACGGAGCTATCTAGCAGAATGGTTGTCAATGTGTGTATTCAACTTCCAGAGTTAAACTCATGTGTGTTTGCAGCAGTTCAGAAACCCTTTCTTTGCAGAATGTAGAAACAGTCATTTCCAGCCCTAGAGACGCATATAAGAGTTAGCTGTAAGAATGCGTTTAAAACACAGAAACCAACCTCGTACAAACTGATGTGCTGTGTGTTGGTTCCTTTTAGGAAGTTGCATCTATGTTTAGATTCAGCGAGGGAGAAACACGTTTCTTCTAAAAGCTGCGTTTTGACATTCCAGAGTGGATGGGAGAACAGGCTGTAAAGAGAAATATCTTTGTCTAAAACCAAAACGGAGCTATCTAGCAGAATGTCTGTCAATGTGTGTATTCAACTTCTAGAGATAAACTCACGTGTGTTTGCAGCAGTTCAGAAACCCTTTCTTTGGAGAATGTAGAAACAGTCATTTCCAGCCCTAGAGACGCATATAAGAGTTAGCAGTAAGAATGCGTTTAAAACACAGAAGACCCGCTTCGTACAAACTGATGTGCTGTGTGTTGGTTCCTTTTAGGAAGTTGCATCTATGTTTAGATTCAGCGAGGGAAAAAGACTTTTCTTCTAAAAGCTGCGTTTTGACATTCCAGAGTGGATGGGAGAACAGGCTGTAAAGAGAAATACCTTGCTCTAAAACCAAAACGGAGCTATCTAGCAGAATGGTTGTCAATGTGTGTATTCAACTTCCAGAGTTAAACTCATGTTTGTTTACAGCAGTTCAGAAACCCTTTCTTTGGAGAACGTAGAAACAGTCATTTCCAGCCCTAGAGACGCATATAAGAGTTAGCAGTAAGAATGCGTTTAAAACACAGAAGACCCGCTTCGTACAAACTGATGTGCTTTGTGTTGGTTCCTTTTAGGAAGTTACATCTATGTTTAGATTCAGCGAGGGAGAAACACGTTTCTTCTAAAACGTGCGTTTTGACATTCCAGAGTGGATGGGAATACAGACTGTAAAGAGAAGTATCTTTGTCTAAAACCAAAACGGAGCTATCTAGCAGAATGTCTGTCAATGTGTGTATTCAACTTCTAGAGATAAACTCACTTGTGTTTGCAGCAGTTCAGAAACCCTTTCTTTGGAGAATGTAGAAACAGTCATTTCCAGCCTTAGAGACGCATATAAGAGTTAGCAGTATGAATGCGTTTAAAACACAGAAGACCCGCTTCGTACAAACTGATGTGCTGTGTGTTGGTTCCTTTTAGGAATTTTCATCTATGTTTAGATTCAGCGAGGGAAAAAGACTTTTCTTCTAAAAGCTGCGTTTTGATATTCCAGAGTTGAAGGGAGAACAGGCTGTAAAGAGAAATACCTTGCTATAAAACCAAAACGGAACTGTCTAGCAGAATGGTTGTCAATGTGTTTATTCAACTTCCAGAGTTAAACTCATGTGTGTTTGCAGCAGTTCAGAAACCCTTTCTTTGCAGAATGTAGAAACAGTCATTTCCAGCCCCAGAGACGCATATAAGAGTCAGCAGTAAGAATGCGTTTAAAACACAGAAGACCCGCTTCGTACAAACTGATGTGCTGAGTGTTGGTTCCTTTTAGGAAGTTACATCTATGTTTAGATTCAGCGAGGGAGAAACACGTTTCTTCTAAAAGGTGCGTTTTGACATTCCAGAGTGGATGGGAATACAGACTGTAAAGAGAAATATCTTTGTCTAAAACCAAACGGAACTATCTAGCAGAATGTCTGTCAATGTGTCTGTTCAACTTCTAGAGATAAACTCACGTGTGTTTGCAGCAGTTCAGAAACCCTTTCTTTGGAGAATGTAGAAACAGTCATTTCCAGCCCTAGAGACGCATATAAGAGTCAGCAGTAAGAATGCGTTTAAAACACAGAAGAACCGCTTCGTACAAACTGATGTGCTGTGTGTTGGTTCCTTTTAGGAGGTTACATCTATGTTTAGATTCAGCGAGGGAGAAACACGTTTCTTCTAAAAGCTGCGTTTTGACATTCCAGAGTGGATGGGAGAACAGGCTGTAAAGAGAAATATCTTTGTCTAAAACCAAAACGGAGCTATCTAGCAGAATGTCTGTCAATGTGTGTATTCAACTTCTAGAGATAAACTCACGTGTGTTTGCAGCAGTTCAGAAACCCTTTCTTTGGAGAATGTAGAAACAGTCATTTCCAGCCCTAGAGACGCGTATAAGAGTTAGCAGTAAGAATGCGTTTAAAACACAGAAGACCCGCTTCGTACAAACTGATGTGCTGTGTGTTGGTTCCTTTTAGGAAGTTGCATCTACGTTTAGATTCAGAGAGGGAGAAACACGTTTCTTCTAAATGCTGCGTTTTGACATTCCAGAGTGGATGGGAATACAGATTGTAAAGAGAAATATCTTTGTCTAAAACCAAAACGGAGCTATCTAGCAGAATGGTTGTCTACGTGTGTATTCAACTTCTAGAGCTAAACTCACTTGCGTTTGCAGCAGTTCAGAAACCCTTTCTTTGGAGAATGTAGAAACAGTCATTTCCAGCCCTAGAGACGCATATAAGAGTTAGCAGTAAGAATGCGTTTAAAACACAGAAGACCCGCTTAGTACAAACTGATGTGCTTTGTGTTGGTTCCTTTTAGGAAGTTACATCTATGTTTAGATTCAGCGAGGGAGAAACATGTTTCTTCTAAAAGGTGCGTTTTGACATTCCAGAGTGGATGGGAATACAGACTGTAAAGAGAAGTATCTTTGTCTAAAACCAAAACGGAGCTATCTAGCAGAATGTCTGTCAATGTGTGTATTCAACTTCTAGAGATAAACTCACTTGTGTTTGCAGCAGTTCAGAAACCCTTTCTTTGGAGAATGTAGAAACAGTCATTTCCAGCCTTAGAGACGCATATAAGAGTTAGCAGTATGAATGCGTTTAAAACACAGAAGACCCGCTTCGTACAAACTGATGTGCTGTGTGTTGGTTCCTTTTAGGAAGTTGCATTTATGTTTAGATTCAGCGAGGGAAAAAGACTTTTCTTCTAAAAGCTGCGTTTTGATATTCCAGAGTTGAAGGGAGAACAGGCTGTAAAGAGAAATACCTTGCTATAAAACCAAAACGGAACTGTCTATCAGAATGGTTGTCAATGTGTGTATTCAACTTCCAGAGTTAAACTCATGTGTGTTTGCAGCAGTTCAGAAACCCTTTCTTTGCAGAATGTAGAAACAGTCATTTCCAGCCCCAGAGACGCATATAAGAGTCAGCAGTAAGAATGCGTTTAAAACACAGAAGACCCGCTTCGTACAAACTGATGTGCTGAGTGTTGGTTCCTTTTAGGAAGTTGCATCTATGTTTAGATTCAGCGAGGGAGAAACACCTTTCTTCTAAAAGCTGCGTTTTGACATTCCAGAGTGGATGGGAGAACAGGCTGTAAAGAGAAATACCTTGCTCTAAAACCAAAACGGAGCTATCTAGCAGAATGGTTGTCAATGTGTGTATTCAACTTCCAGAGTTAAACTCACGTTTGTTTACAGCAGTTCAGAAACCCTTTCTTTGGAGAATGTAGAAACAGTCATTTCCAGCCCTAGAGACGCATATAAGAGTTAGCAGTAAGTATGCGTTTCAAACACAGAAGACCCGCTTCGTACAAACTGATGTGCTGTGTGTTGGTTCCTTTTAGGAAGTTACATCTATGTTTAGATTCAGCGAGGGAGAAACACGTTTCTTCTAAAAGGTGCGTTTTGACATTCCAGAGTGGATGGGAATACAGACTGTAAAGAGAAATATCTTTGTCTAAAACCAAAACGGAGCTAGCTAGCAGAATGTCTGTCAATGTGTGTATTCAACTTCTAGAGATAAACTCACGTGTGTTTTCAGCAGTTCAGAAACCCTTTCTTTGGAGAATGTAGAAACAGTCATTTCCAGCCCTAGAGACGCATAAGAGTTAGCAGTAAGAATGCGTTTAAAACACAGAAGACCCGCTTCGTACAAACTGATGTGCTGTGTGTTGGTTCCTTTTAGGAAGTTGCATCTATGTTTAGATTCAGCGAGGGAAAAAGACTTTTCTTCTAAAAGCTGCGTTTTGATATCCCAGAGTTGAAGGTAGAACAGGCTGTAAAGAGAAATACCTTGCTATAAAACCAAAACGGAACTGTCTAGCAGAATGGTTGTCAATGTGTGTATTCAACTTCCAGAGTTAAACTCATGTGTGTTTGCAGCAGTTCAGAAACCCTTTCTTTGGAGAATGTAGAAACAGTCATTTCCAGCCCCAGAGACGCATATAGTAGTTAGCAGTAAGAATGCTTTTAAAACACAGAAACCCGCTTCGTACAAACTGATGTGCTGTGTGTTGGTTCCTTTTAGGAAGTTGCATCTATGTTTAGATTCAGCGAGGGAGAAACACGTTTCTTCTAAATGCTGCGTTTTGACATAACAGAGTTGATGGGAATACAGACTGTAAAGAGAAATATCTTTGTCTAAAACCAAAACGGAGCTATATAGCAGAATGGTTGTCAATGTGTGTATTCAACTTCTAGAGCTAAACACACGTGTGTTTGCAGCAGTTCAGAAACCCTTTCTTTGGAGAATGTAGAAACAGTCACTTCCAGCCCTAGAGACGCATATAAGAGCTAGCAGTAAGAATGCGTTTAAAACACAGAAGACCCGCTTCGTACAAACTGATGTGCTGTGTGTTGGTTCCTTTTAGGAAGTTGCATCTATGTTTAGAATCAGCGAAGGAAAAAGACTTTTCTTCTAAAAGCTGCGTTTTGATATTCCAGAGTTGAAGGGAGAACAGGCTGTAAAGAGAAATACCTTGCTATAAAACCAAAACGGAACTGTCTAGCAGAATGGTTCTCAATGTGTGTATTCAACTTCCAGAGTTAAGCTCAAGTTTGTTTACAGCAGTTCAGAAACCCTTTCTTTGGAGAATGTAGAAACAGTCATTTCCAGCCCTAGAGACGCATATGAGTTAGCAGTAAGAATGCGTTTAAAACACAGAAGACCCGCTTCGTACAAACTGATGTGTTGTGTGTTGGTTCCTTTTAGGAAGTTACATCTATGTTTAGATTCAGCGAGGGAGAAACACGTTTCTTCTAAAAGGTGCGTTTTGACATTCCAGAGTGGATGGGAATACAGACTGTAAAGAGAAATATCTTTGTCTAAAACCAAAACGGAGCTATCTAGCAGAATGTCTGTCAATGTGTGTATTCAACTTCTAGAGATAAACTCACGTGTGTTTTCAGCAGTTCAGAAACCCTATCTTTGGAGAATGTAGAAACAGTCATTTCCAGCCCTAGAGACGCATATAAGAGTTAGCCGTAAGAATGCGTTTAAAACACAGAAGACCCGCTTCGTACAAACTGATGTGCTGTGTGTTGGTTCCTTTTAGGAAGTTGCATCTATGTTTAGATTCAGCGATTGAAAAAGACTTTTCTTCTAAAAGCTGCGTTTTGATATTCCACAGTTGAAGGGAGAACAGGCTGTAAAGAGAAATACCTTGCTATAAAACCAAAACGGAACTGTCTAGCAGAATGGTTGTCAATGTGTGTATTCAACTTCCAGAGTTAAACTCATGTGTGTTTGCAGCAGTTCAGAAACCCTTTCTTTGCAGAATGTAGAAACAGTCATTTCCAGCCCCAGAGACATGTATAAGAGTCAGCAGTAAGAATGCGTTTAAAACACAGAAGACCCGCTTCGTACAAACTGATGTGCTGAGTGTTGGTTCCTTTTAGGAAGTTGCATCTATGTTTAGATTCAGCGAGGGAGAAACACGTTTCTTCTAAAAGCTGCGTTTTGACATTCCAGAGTGGATGGGAGAACAGGCTGTAAAGAGAAATACCTTGCTCTAAAACCAAAACGGAGCTATCTAGCAGAATGGTTGTCAATGTGTTATACAACTTCTAGAGGTAAACTCATGTGTGTTTGCAGCAGTTCAGAAACCCTTTCTTTGGAGAATGTAGAAACAGTCATTTCCAGCCCCAGAGATGCATATAAAAGTTAGCAGTAAGAATGCTTTTAAAACACAGAAACCCACTTCGTACAAACTGATGTTCTGTGTGTTGGTTCCATTTTGGAAGTTGCATCTATGTTTAGATTCAGCGAGGGAGAAACACGTTTCTTCTAAAAGCTGCGTCTTGACATTCTAGAGTGGATGGGAGTACAGACTGTAAAGAGAAATATCTTTGTCGAAAACCAAAACGGAGCTATCTAGCAGAATGGTTGTCAATGTGTGTATTCAACTTCTAGAGCTAAACTCACGTGTGTTTGCAGCAGTTCAGAAACCCTTTCTTTGCAGAATGTAGAAACAGTCATTTCCATCCCCAGAGACGCATATAAGAGTCAGCAGTAAGAATGCTTTTAAAACACAGAAGACCCGCTTCGTACAAACTGATGTGCTTAGTGTTGGTTCCTTTTAGGAAGTTGAATCTATGTTTAGATTCAGAGAGGGAGAAACACGTTTCTTCTAAAAGCTGCGTTTTGACATTCCAGAGTGGATGGGAGAACAGGCTGTAAAGAGAAATACCTTGCTCTAAAACCAAAACGGAGCTATCTAGCAGAATGGTTGTCAATGTGTGTATTCAACTTCCAGAGTTAAACTCATGTGTGTTTGCAGCAGTTAAGAAACCCTTTCTTTGGAGAATGTAGAAACAGTCATTTCCAGCCCCAGAGACGCATATAGGAGTTAGCAGTAAGAATGCTTTTAAAACACAGAAACCCGCTTCGTACAAACTGATGTGCTTGTGTTGGTTCCTTTTAGGAAGTTGCATCTATGTTTAGATTTAGCGAGGGAGAAACACGTTTCTTCTAAATGCTGCGTTTTGACATTCCAGAGTGGATGGGAATACAGACTGTAAAGAGAAATATCTTTGTCTAAAACCAAAACGGAGCTATCTAGCAGAATGGTTGTCAATGTGTGTATTCAACTTCTAGAGCTAAACTCACGTGCGTTTGCAGCAATTCAGAAATCCTTTCTTTGGAGAATGTAGAAACAGTCATTTCCAGCCCTAGAGACGCATATAAGAGTTAGCAGTAAGAATGCGTTAAAAACACAGAAGACCCGCTTCGTACAAACTGATGTGCTGTGTGTTGGTTCCTTTTAGGAAGTTGCATCTATGTTTAGATTCAGCGAGGGAAAAAGACTTTTCTTCTAAAAGCTGCGTTTTGATATTCCAGAGTTGAAGGGAGAACAGGCTGTAAAGAGAAATACCTTGATATAAAAGCAAAACGGAACTGTCTAGCAGAATGGTTGTCAATGTGTGTATTCAACTTCCAGAGTTAAACTCATGTGTGTTTGCAGCAGTTCAGAAACCCTTTCTTTGCAGAATGTAGAAACAGTCTTTTCCAGCCCCAGAGACGCATATAAGAGTCAGCAGTAAGAATGCGTTTAAAACACAGAAGACCCGCTTCGTACAAACTGATGTGCTGTGTGTTGGTTCCTTTAAGGAAGTTGCATCTATGTTTAGATTCAGCGAGGGAGAAACACGTTTCTTCTAAAAGCTGCGTTTTGACATTCCAGAGTGGATGGGAGAACAGGCTGTAAAGAGAAATACCTTGCTCTAAAACCAAAACGGAGCTATCTAGCAGAATGGTTGTCAATGTGTTATAAAACTTCTAGAGGTAAACTCATGTGTGTTTGCAGCAGTTCAGAAACCCTTTCTTTGGAGAATGTAGAAACAGTCATTTCCAGCCCCAAAGAAGCATATAAAAGTTAGCAGTAAGAATGCTTTTAAAACACAGAAACCCACTTCGTACAAACTGATGTGCTGTGTGTTGGTTCCATTTTGGAAGTTGCATCTATGTTTAGATTCAGCGAGGGAGAAACACGTTTCTTCTAAAAGCTGCGTCTTGACATTCTAGAGTGGATGGGAGTACAGACTGTAAAGAGAAATATCTTTGTCTAAAACCAAAACGGAGCTATCTAGCAGAATGGTTGTCAATGTCTGTATTCAACTTCTAGAGCTAAACACACGTGTGTTTGCAGCAGTTCAGAAACCCTTTCTTTGGAGAATGTAGAAACAGTCATTTCCAGCCCTAGAGACGCATATAGGAGTTAGCAGTTAGAATGCGTTTAAAACACAGAAGACCCGCTTCGTACAAACTGATGTGCTGTGTGTTGGTTCCTTTTAGGAAGTTGCATCTATGTTTAGATTCAGCGAGGGAGAAACACGTTTCTTCTAAAAGCTGCGTTTTGACATTCCAGAGTGGATGGGAATACAGACTGTAAAGAGAAATATCTTTGTCTAAAACCAAAACGGAGCTATCTAGCAGAATGGTTGTCAATGTGTGTATTCAACTTCTAGAGCTAAACTCACATGTGTTTGCAGCAGTTCAGAAACCCTTTCTTTTGAGAATGTAAAAACAGTCATTTCCAGCCCTAGAGACGCATATAAGAGTTAGCAGTAAGAATGCGTTTAAAACACAGAAGACCCGCTTCGTACAAACTGATGTGCTGTGTGTTGGTTCCTTTTAGGAAGTTGCATCTATGTTTAGATTCAGCGAGGGAAAAAGACTTTTCTTCTAAAAGCTGCGTTTTGATATTCCAGAGTTGAAGGGAGAACAGGCTGTAAAGAGAAATACCTTGCTATAAAACCAAAACGGAACTGTCTAGCAGAATGGTTGTCAATGTGTGTATTCAACTTCCAGAGTTAAACTCATGTGTGTTTGCAGCAGTTCAGAAACCCTTTCTTTGGAGAATGTAGAAACAGTCATTTCCAGCCCTAGAGACACATATAAGAGTTAGCAGTAAGAATGCGTTTAAAACACAGAAGACCCGCTTCGTACAAACTGATGTGCTGTGTGTTGGTTCCATTTTGGAAGTTGCATCTATGTTTAGATTCAGCGAGGGAGAAATACGTTTCTTCTAAAAGCTGCGTCTTGACATTCTAGAGTGGATGGGAGTACAGACTGTAAAGAGAAATATCTTTGTCTAAAACCAAAACGGAGCTATCTAGCAGAATGGTTGTCAATGTGTGTATTCAACTTCTAGAGCTAAACTCACGTGTGTTTGCAGCAGTTCAGAAACCCTTTCTTTGGAGAATGTAGAAACAGTCATTTCCAGCCCTAGAGACGCATATAGGAGTTAGCAGTTAGAATGCGTTTAAAACACAGAATACCCGCTTCGTACAAACTGATGTGCTGTGTGTTGGTTCCTTTTAGGAAGTTGCATCTATGTTTAGATTCAGCGAGGGAGAAACACGTTTCTTCTAAAAGCTGCGTTTTGACATTCCAGAGTGGATGGGAATACAGACTGTAAAGAGAAATATCTTTGTCTAAAACCAAAACGGAGCTATCTAGCAGAATGGTTGTCAATGTGTGTATTCAACTTCTAGAGCTAAACTCACGTGTGTTTGCAGCAGTTCAGAAACCCTTTCTTTTGAGAATGTAAAAACAGTCATTTACAGCCCTAGAGACGCATATAAGAGTTAGCAGTAAGAATGCGTTTAAAACACAGAAAACCCGCTTCGTACAAACTGATGTGCTGTGTGTTGGTTCCTTTTAGGAAGTTGCATCTATGTTTAGATTCAGCGAGGGAAAAAGACTTTTCTTCTAAAAGCTGCGTTTTGATATTCCAGAGTTGAAGGGAGAACAGGCTGTAAAGAGAAATACCTTGCTATAAAACCAAAACGGAACTGTCTAGCAGAATGGTTGTCAATGTGTGTATTCAACTTCCAGAGTTAAACTCATGTTTGTTTACAGCAGTTCAGAAACCCTTTCTTTGGAGAATGTAGAAACAGTCATTTCCAGCCCTAGAGACGCATATAAGAGTTAGCTGTAAGAATGCGTTTAAAACACAGAAACCGACTTCGTACAAACTGATGTGCTGTGTGTTGGTTCCTTTTAGGAAGTTGCATCTATGTTAAGATTCAGCGAGGGAGAAACTCGTTTCTTCTAAAAGCTGAGTTTTGACATTCCAGAGTGGATGGGAGAACAGGCTGTGAAGAGAAATATCTTTGTCTAAAACCAAAACGGAGCTATCTAGCAGAATGTCTGTCAATGTGTGTATTCAACTTCTAGAGATAAACTCACGTGTGTTTGCAGCAGTTCAGAAACCCTTTCTTTGCAGAATGTAGAAACAGTCATTTCCAGCCCTAGAGACGCATATAAGAGTTAGCAGTAAGAATGCGTTTAAAACACAGAAGACCCGCTTCGTACAAACTGATGTGCTTGTGTTGGTTCCTTTTAGGAAGTTGCATCTATGTTTAGATTCAGCGAGGGAAAAAGACTTTTCTTCTAAAAGCTGCGTTTTGACATTCCAGAGTGGATGGGAGAACTGGCTGTAAAGAGAAATACCTTGCTCTAAAACCAAAACGGAGCTATCTAGCAGAATGGTTGTCAATGTGTGTATTCAACTTCCAGAGTTAAACTCATGTGTGTTTGCAGCAGTTCAGAAACCCTTTCTTTGGAGAATGTAGCAACAGTCATTTCCAGCCCCAGAGACGCATATAGGAGTTAGCAGTAAGAATGCTTTTAAAACACAGAAACCCGCTTCGTACAAACTGATGTGCTGTGTGTTGGTTCCTTTTAGGAAGTTGCATCTATGTTTAGATTTAGCGAGGGAGAAACACGTTTCTTCTAAATGCTGCGTTTTGACATTCCAGAGTGGATGGGAATACAGACTGTAAAGAGAAATATCTTTGTCTAAAACCAAAACGGAGCTATCTAGCAGAATGGTTGTCAATGTGTGTATTCAACTTCTAGAGCTAAACTCACGTGCGTTTGCAGCAATTCAGAAACCCTTTCTTTGGAGAATGTAGAAACAGTCATTTCCAGCCCTAGAGACGCATATAAGAGTTAGCAGTAAGAATGCGTTTAAAACACAGAAGACCCGCTTCGTACAAACTGATGTGCTGTGTGTTGGTTCCTTTTAGGAAGTTGCATCTATGTTTAGATTCAGCGAGGGAAAAAGACTTTTCTTCTAAAAGCTGCGTTTTGATATTCCAGAGTTGAAGGGAGAACAGGCTGTAAAGAGAAATACCTTGATATAAAAGCAAAACGGAACTGTCTAGCAGAATGGTTGTCAATGTGTGTATTCAACTTCCCGAGTTAAACTCATGTGTGTTTGCAGCAGTTCAGAAACCCTTTCTTTGCAGAATGTAGAAACAGTCTTTTCCAGCCCCAGAGACGCATATAAGAGTCAGCAGTAAGAATGCGTTTAAAACACAGAAGACCCGCTTCGTACAAACTGATGTGCTGTGTGTTGGTTCCTTTAAGGAAGTTGCATCTATGTTTAGATTCAGCGAGGGAGAAACTCGTTTCTTCTAAAAGCTGCGTTTTGACATTCCAGAGTGGATGGGAGAACAGGCTGTAAAGAGAAATACCTTGCTCTAAAACCAAAACGGAGCTATCTAGCAGAATGGTTGTCAATGTGTTATAAAACTTCTAGAGGTAAACTCATGTGTGTTTGCAGCAGTTCAGAAACCCTTTCTTTGGAGAATGTAGAAACAGTCATTTCCAGCCCCAAAGAAGCATATAAAAGTTAGCAGTAAGAATGCTTTTAAAACACAGAAACCCACTTCGTACAAACTGATGTGCTGTGTGTTGGTTCCATTTTGGAAGTTGCATCTTTGTTTAGATTCAGCGAGGGAGAAACACGTTTCTTCTAAAAGCTGCGTCTTGACATTCTAGAGTGGATGGGAGTACAGACTGTAAAGAGAAATATCTTTGTCTAAAACCAAAACGGAGCTATCTAGCAGAATGGTTGTCAATGTCTGTATTCAACTTCTAGAGCTAAACTCACGTGTGTTTGCAGCAGTTCAGAAACCCTTTCTTTGGAGAATGTAGAAACAGTCATTTCCAGCCCTAGAGACGCATATAGGAGTTAGCAGTTAGAATGCGTTTAAAACACAGAAGACCCGCTTCGTACAAACTGATGTGCTGTGTGTTGGTTCCTTTTAGGAAGTTGCATCTATGTTTAGATTCAGCGAGGGAGAAACACGTTTCTTCTAAAAGCTGCGTTTTGACATTCCAGAGTGGATGGGAATACAGACTGTAAAGAGAAATATCTTTGTCTAAAACCAAAACGGAGCTATCTAGCAGAATGGTTGTCAATGTGTGTATTCAACTTCTAGAGCTAAACTCACATGTGTTTGCAGCAGTTCAGAAACCCTTTCTTTTGAGAATGTAAAAACAGTCATTTCCAGCCCTAGAGACGCATATAAGAGTTAGCAGTAAGAATGCGTTTAAAACACAGAAGACCCGCTTCGTACAAACTGATGTGCTGTGTGTTGGTTCCTTTTAGGAAGTTACATCTATGTTTAGATTCAGCGAGGGAGAAACACGTTTCTTCTAAAAGCTGCGTTTTGACATTCCAGAGTGGATGGGAGAACAGGCTGTAAAGAGAAATACCTTGCTCTAAAACCAAAACGAAGCTATCTAGCAGAATTGTGTTCAATGTGTGTATTCAACTTCCAGAGTTAAACTCATGTGTGTTTGCAGCAGTTCAGAAACCCTTTCTTTGGAGAATGCAGAAACAGTCATTTCCAGCCCCAGAGACGCATATAGGAGTTAGCAGTAAGAATGCTTTTAAAACACAGAAACCCGCTTCGTACAAACTGATGTGCTGTGTGTTGGTTCCTTTTAGGAAGTTGCATCTATGTTTAGATTCAGCGAGGGAGAAACACGTTTCTTCTAAATGCTGTGTTTTGACATTCCAGAGTGGATGGGAATACAGACTGTAAAGAGAAATATCTTTGTCTAAAACCAAAACGGAGCTATCTAGCAGAATGGTTGTCAATGTGTGTATTCAACTTCTAGAGCTAAACTCACCTGTGTTTGCAGCAGTTCAGAAACCCTTTCTTTGGAGAATGTAGAAACAGTCATTTCCAGCCCTAGAGAAGCATATAAGAGTTAGCAGTAAGAATGCGTTTAAAACACAGAAGACCCGCTTCGTACAAACTGATGTGCTGTGTGTTGGTTCCTTTTAGGAAGTTGCATCTATGTTTAGATTCAGCGAGGGAAAAAGACTTTTCTTCTAAAAGCTGCGTTTTGATATTCCAGAGTTGAAGGGAGAACAGGCTGTAAAGAGAAATACCTTGCTATAAAACCAAAACGGAACTGTCTAGCAGAATGGTTGTCAATGTGTGTATTCAACTTCCAGAGTTAAACTCATGTTTGTTTACAGCAGTTCAGAAACCCTTTCTTTGGAGAATGTAGAAACAGTCATTTCCAGCCCTAGAGACGCATATAAGAGTTAGCTGTAAGATTGCGTTTAAAACACAGAAACCGACTTCGTACAAACTGATGTGCTGTGTGTTGGTTCCTTTTAGGAAGTTGCATCTATGTTTAGATTCAGCGAGGGAGAAACACGTTTCTTCTAAAACCTGCGTTTTGACATTCCAGAGTGGATGGGAGAACAGGCTGTAAAGAGAAATACCTTGCTCTAAAACCAAAACGGAGCTATCTAGCAGAATGGTTGTCAATGTGTGTATTCAACTTCCAGAGTTAAACTCATGTGTGTTTGCAGCAGTTCAGAAACCCTTTCTTTGGATAATGTAGAAACAGTCATTTCCAGCACCAGAGACGCATATAGGAGTTAGCAGTAAGAATGCTTTTAAAACACAGAAACCCGCTTCGTACAAACTGATGTGCTGTATATTGGTTCATTTTAGGAAGTTGCATCTATGTTTAGATTCAGCGAGGGAGAAACACGTTTCTTCTAAATGCTGCGTTTTGTCATTCCAGAGTGGATGGGAATACAGACTGTAAAGAGAAATATCTTTGTCTAAAACCAAAACGAAGCTATCTAGCAGAATGGATGTCAATGTGTGTATTCAACTTCTAGAGCTAAACTCACGTGTGTTTGCAGCAGTTCAGAAACCCTTTCTTTGAAGAATGTAGAAACAGTCATTTCCAGCCCTAGTGACGCATATAAGAGTTAGCTGTAAGATTGCGTTTAAAACACAGGAACCGACTTCGTACAAACTGATGTGCTGTGTGTTGGTTCCTTTTAGGAAGTTGCATCTATGTTTAGATTCAGCGAGGGAGAAACACGTTTATTCTAAAAGCTGCGTTTTGACATTCCAGAGTGGATGGGAGAACAGGCTGTAAAGAGAAATACCTAGCTCTAAAACCAAAACGGAGCTATCTAGCAGAATGGTTGTCAATGTGTGTATTCAACTTCCAGAGTTAAACTCATGTTTGTTTACAGCAGTTCAGAAACCCTTTCTTTGGAGAATGTAGAAACAGTCATTTCCAGCCCTAGAGACGCATGTAAGAGTTAGCAGTAAGAATGCGTTTAAAACACAGAAGACCCGCTTCGTACAAACTGATGTGCAGTGTGTTGGTTCCTTTTAGGAAGTTACATCTATGTTTAGATTCAGCGAGGGAGAAACACGTTTCTTCTAAAAGCTGCGTTTTGACATTCCAGAGTGGATGGGAGAACAGGCTGTAAAGAGAAATACCTTGCTCTAAAACCAAAACGAAGCTATCTAGCAGAATGGTTGTCAATGTGTGTATTCAACTTCCCGAGTTAAACTCATGTGTGTTTGCAGCAGTTCAGAAACCCTTTCTTTGGAGAATGCAGAAAGAGTCATTTCCAGCCCCAGAGACGCATATAGGAGTTAGCAGTAAGAATGCTTTTAAAACACAGAAACCCGCTTCGTACAAACTGATGTGCTGTGTGTTGGTTCCTTTTAGGAAGTTGCATCTATGTTTAGATTCAGCGAGGGAGAAACACGTTTCTTCTAAATGCTGTGTTTTGACATTCCAGAGTGGATGGGAATACAGACTGTAAAGAGAAATATCTTTGTCTAAAACCAAAACGGAGCTATCTAGCAGAATGGTTGTCAATGTGTGTATTCAACTTCTAGAGCTAAACTCACCTGTGTTTGCAGCAGTTCAGAAACCCTTTCTTTGGAGAATGTAGAAACAGTCATTTCCAGCCCTAGAGACGCATATAAGAGTTAGCAGTAAGAATGCGTTTAAAACACAGAAGACCCGCTTCGTACAAACTGATGTGCTGTGTGTTGGTTCCTTTTAGGAAGTTGCATCTATGTTTAGATTCAGCGAGGGAAAAAGACTTTTCTTCTAAAAGCTGCGTTTTGATATTCCAGAGTTGAAGGGAGAACAGGCTGTAAAGAGAAATACCTTGCTATAAAACCAAAACGGAACTGTCTAGCAGAATGGTTGTCAATGTGTGTATTCAACTTCCAGAGTTAAACTCATGTTTGTTTACAGCAGTTCAGAAACCCTTTCTTTGGAGAATGTAGAAACAGTCATTTCCAGCCCTAGAGACGCATATAAGAGTTAGCTGTAAGATTGCGTTTAAAACACAGAAACCGACTTCGTACAAACTGATGTGCTGTGTGTTGGTTCCTTTTAGGAAGTTGCATCTATGTTTAGATTCATCGAGGGAGAAACACGTTTCTTCTAAAACCTGCGTTTTGACATTCCAGAGTGGATGGGAGAACAGGCTGTAAAGAGAAATACCTTGCTCTAAAACCAAAACGGAGCTATCTAGCAGAATGGTTGTCAATGTGTGTATTCAACTTCCAGAGTTAAACTCATGTGTGTTTGCAGCAGTTCAGAAACCCTTTCTTTGGAGAATGTAGAAACAGTCATTTCCAGCACCAGAGACGCATATAGGAGTTAGCAGTAAGAATGCTTTTAAAACACAGAAACCCGCTTCGTACAAACTGATGTGCTGTATGTTGGTTCATTTTAGGAAGTTGCATCTATGTTTAGATTCAGCGAGGGAGAAACACGTTTCGTCTAAATGCTGCGTTTTGTCATTCCAGAGTGGATGGGAATACAGACTGTAAAGAGAAATATCTTTGTCTAAAACCAAAACGAAGCTATCTAGCAGAATGGTTGTCAATGTGTGTATTCAACTTCTAGAGCTAAACTCACGTGTGTTTGCAGCAGTTCAGAAACCCTTTCTTTGAAGAATGTAGAAACAGTCATTTCCAGCCCTAGAGACGCATATAAGAGTTAGCTGTAAGATTGCGTTTAAAACACAGGAACCGACTTCGTACAAACTGATGTGCTGTGTGTTGGTTCCTTTTAGGAAGTTGCATCTATGTTTAGATTCAGCGAGGGAGAAACACGTTTCTTCTAAAAGCTGCGTTTTGACATTCCAGAGTGGATGGGAGAACAGGCTGTAAAGAGAAATACCTAGCTCTAAAACCAAAACGGAGCTATCTAGCAGAATGGTTGTCAATGTGTGTATTCAACTTCCAGAGTTAAACTCATGTTTGTTTACAGCAGTTCAGAAACCCTTTCTTTGGAGAATGTAGAAACAGTCATTTCCAGCCCTAGAGACGCATATAAGAGTTAGCAGTAAGAATGCGTTTAAAACACAGAAACCCGCTTCGTACAAACTGATGTGCTGTGTGTTGGTTCCTTTTAGGAAGTTACATCTATGTTTAGATTCAGCGAGGGAGAAACACGTTTCTTCTAAAAGCTGCGTTTTGACATTCCAGAGTGGATGGGAATACAGACTGTAAAGAGAAATATCTCTGTCTAAAACCAAAACAGAGCAATCTAGCAGAATGTCTGTCAATGTGTGTATTCAACTTCCAGAGTTAAACTCATGTGTGTTTCCAGCAGTTCAGAAACCCTTTCTTTGGAGAATGTAGAAACAGTCATTTCCAGCCCTAGAGACGCATATAAGAGTTAGCAGTAAGAATGCGTTTAAAACACAGAAGACCTGCTTCGTACAAACTGATGTGCTGTGTGTTGGTTCCTTTTAGGAACCTGCATCAATGTTTAGATTCAGCGAGGGAAAAAGACTTTTCTTCTAAAAGCTCTGTTTTGATATTCCAGAGTTGAAGGGAGAACAGGCTGTAAAGAGAAATACCTTGCTATAAAACCAAAACGGAACTGTCTAGCAGAATGGTTGTCAATGTGTGTATTCAACTTCCAGAGTTAAACTCAGGTGTGTTTGCAGCAGTTCAGAAACCCTTTCTTTGGAGAATGTAGAAACAGTCATTTCCAGCCCTAGAGACGCATATAAGAGTTAGCTGTAAGAATGCGTTTAAAACACAGGAACCGACTTCGTACAAACTGATGTGCTGTGTGTTGGTTCCTTTGAGGAAGTTGCATCTATGTTTAGATTCAGCGAGGGAGAAACACGTTTCTTCTAAAAGCTGCGTTTTGACATTCCAGAGTGGATGGGAGAACAGGCTGTAAAGAGAAATACCTAGCTCTAAAACCAAAACGGAGCTATCTAGCAGAATGGTTGTCAATGTGTGTATTCAACTTCCAGAGTTAAACTCATGTTTGTTTACAGCAGTTCAGAAACCCTTTCTTTGGAGAATGTAGAAACAGTCATTTCCAGCCCTAGAGACGCATATAAGAGTTAGCAGTAAAAATGCGTTTAAAACACAGAAACCCGCTTCGTACAAACTGATGTGCTGTGTGTTGGTTCCTTTTAGGAAGTTACATCTTTGTTTAGATTCAGCGAGGGAGAAACACGTTTCTTCTAAAAGCTGTGTTTTGACATTCCAGAGTGGATGGGAATACAGACTGTAAAGAGAAATATCTTTGTCTAAAACCAAAACAGAGCTATCTAGCAGAATGTCTGTCAATGTGTGTATTCAACTTCTAGAGACAAACTCACGTGTGTTTGCAGCAGTTCAGAAACCCTTTCTTTGGAGAATGTAGAAACAGTCATTTCCAGCCCTAGAGACGCATATAAGAGTTAGCAGTAAGAATGCGTTTAAAACACAGAAGACCCGCTTCGTACAAACTGATGTGCTGTGTGTTGGTTCCTTTTAGGAAGTTACATCTATGTTTAGATTCAGCGAGGGAGAAACACGTTTCTTCTAAAAGCTGCGTTTTGACATTCCAGAGTGGATGGGAGAACAGGCTGTAAAGAGAAATACCTTGCTCTAAAACCAAAACGGAGCTATCTAGCAGAATGGTTGTCAAGGTGTGTATTCAACTTCCAGAGTTAAACTCATGTGTGTTTGCAGCAGTTCAAAAACCCTTTCTTTGGAGAATGTAGAAACAGTCATTTCCCGCCCCAGAGACGCATATAGCAGTTAGCAGTAAGAATGCTTTTAAAACACAGAAACCCGCTTCGTACAAACTGATGTGCTGTGTGTTGGTTCCTTTTAGGAAGTTGCATCTATGTTTAGATTCAGCGAGGGAGAAACACTTTTCTTCTAAATGCTGCGTTTTGACATTCCAGAGTGGATGGGAATACAGACTGTAAAGAGAAATATCTTTGTCTAAAACCAAAACGGAGCTATCTAGCAGAATGGTTGTCAATGTGTGTATTCAACTTCTAGAGCTAAACTCACGTGCGTTTGCAGCAGTTCAGAAACCCTTTCTTTGGAGAATGTAGAAACAGTCATTTCCAGCCCTAGAGACGCATATAAGAGTTAGCAGTAAGTATGCGTTTAAAACACAGAAGACAAGGTTCGAACAAACTGATGTGCTGTGTGTTGGTCCCTTTTAGGAAGTTGCATCAATGTTTAGAATCAGCGAAGGAAAAAGACTTTTCTTCTAAAAGCTGCGTTTTGATATTCCAGAGTTGAAGGGAGAACAGGCTGTAAAGAGAAATACCTTGCTATAAAACCAAAACGGAACTGTCTAGCAGAATGGTTGTCAATGTGTGTATTCAACTTCCAGAGTTAAACTCATGTTTGTTTACAGCAGTTCAGAAACCCTTTCTTTGGAGAATGTAGAAACAGTCATTTCCAGCCCTAGAGACGCATCTAAGAGTTAGCAGTAAGAATGCGTTTAAAACACAGAAGACCCGCTTCGTACAAACTGATGTGCTGTGTGTTGGTTCCTTTTAGGAAGTTGCATCTATGTTTAGATTCAGCGAGGGAGAAACACGTTTCTTCTAAAAGCTGCGTTTTGACATTCCAGACTGGATGGGAGAACAGGCTGTAAAGAGAAATACCTTGCTCTAAAACCAAAACGGAGCTATCTAGCAGAATGGTTGTCAATGTGTGTATTCAACTTCCAGAGTTAAACTCATGTGTGTTTGCAGCAGTTCAGAAACCCTTTCTTTGGAGAATGTAGAAACAGTCATTTCCAGCCCCAGAGACGCATATAGGAGTTAGCAGTAAGAATGCTTTTAAAACACAGAAACCCGCTTCGTACAAACTGATGTACTGTGTGTTGGTTCCTTTTAGGAAGTTGCATCTATGTTTAGATTCAGCGAGGGAGAAACACTTTTCTTCTAAATGCTGCGTTTTGACATTCCAGAGTGGATGGGAATACAGACTGTAAGGAGAAATATCTTTGTCTAAAACCAAAACGGAGCTATCTAGCAGAATGGTTGTCATTGTGTGTATTCAACTTCTAGAGCTAAACTCACGTGTGTTTGCAGCAGTTCAAAAACCCTTTCTTTGGAGAATGTAGAAACAGTCATTTCCAGCCCTAGAGACGCTTATAAGAGTTAGCAGTAAGAATGCGTTTAAAACACAGAAGACCCGCTTCATACAAACTGATGTGCTGTGTGTTGGTTCCTTTTAAGAAGTTGCATCTATGTTTAGATTCAGCGAGGGAAAAAGACTTTTCTTCTAAAAGCTGCGTTTTGATATTCCAGAGTTGAAGGGAGAACAGGCTGTAAAGAGAAATACCTTGCTATAAAACCAAAACGGAACTGTCTAGCAGAATGGTTGTCAATGTGTGTATTCAACTTCCAGAGTTAAACTCATGTTTGTTTACAGCAGTTCAGAAACCCTTTCTTTGGAGAATGTAGAAACAGTCATTTCCAGCCCTAGAGACGCATATAAGAGTTAGCAGTAAGAATGCGTTTAAAACACAGAAGACCCGCTTCGTACAAACTGATGTGCTGTGTGTTGGTTCCTTTTAGGAAGTTACATCTATGTTTAGATTCAGCGAGGGAGAAACACGTTTCTTCTAAAAGGTGCGTTTTGACATTCCAGAGTGGATGGGAATACAGACTGTAAAGAGAAATATGTTTGTCTAAAACCAAAACGGAGCTATCTAGCAGAATGGTTGTCAATGTGTGTATTCAACTTCTAGAGCTAAACTCACGTGCGTTTGCAGCAGTTCAGAAACATTATCTTTGGAGAATGTAGAAACAGTCATTTCCAGCCCTAGAGACGCATATAAGAGTTAGCAGTAAGAATGCGTTTAAAACACAGAAGACCCGCTTCGTACAAACTGATGTGCTGTGTGTTGGTTCCTTTTAGGAAGTTGCATCGATGCTTAGAATCAGCGAAGGAAAAAGACTTTTCTTCTAAAAGCTACGTTTTGATATTCCAGAGTTGAAGGGAGAACAGGCTGTAAAGAGAAATACCTTGCTATAAAACCAAAACGGAACTGTCTAGAAGAATGGCTGTCAAAGTGTGTATTCAACTTCCATAGTTAAACTCATGTTTGTTTACAGCAGTTCAGAAACCCTTTCTTTGGAGAATGTAGAAACAGTCATTTCCAGCCCTAGAGACGCATATAAGAGTTCGCTGTAAGATTGCGTTTAAAACACAGAAACCCGCTTCGTACAAACTGATGTGCTGCGTGTTGGTTCCTTTTAGGAAGTTGCATCTATGTTTAGATTCAGCGAGGGAAAAACACGTTTCTTCTAAATGCTGCGTTTTGACATTCCAGAGTGGATGGGAATACAGACTGTAAAGAGAAATATCTTTGTCTAAAACCAAAACGGAGCTATCTAGCAGAATGGTTGTCAATGTGTGTATTCAACTTCTAGAGCTAAACTCACGTGTGTTTAGAGCAGTTCAGAAACCCTTTCTTTGGAGAATGTAGAAACAGTCATTTCCAGCCCTAGAGACGCATATAAGAGTTAGCAGTAAGAATGCGTTTAAAACACAGAAGACCCGCTTCGTACAAACTGATGTGCTGTGTGTTGGTTCCTTTTAGGAAGTTGCATCTATGTTTAGATTCAGCGAGGGAAAAAGACTTTTCTTCTAAAAGCTGCGTTTTGATATTCCAGAGTTGAAGGGAGACCAGGCTGTAAAGAGAAATACCTTGCTATAAAACCAAAACGGAACTGTCTAGCAGAATGGTTGTCAATGTGTGTATTCAACTTCCAGAGTTAAACTCATGTTTGTTTACAGCAGTTCAGAAACCCTTTCTTTGGAGAATGTAGAAACAGTCATTTCCAGCCCTAGAGACGCATATAAGAGTTAGCAGTAAGAATGCGTTTAAAACACAGAAGACCCGCTTCGTACAAACTGATGTGCTTTGTGTTGGTTCCTTTTAGGAAGTTACATCTCTGTTTAGATTCAGCGAGGGAGAAACACGTTTCTTCTAAAAGGTGCTTTTTAACATTCCAGAGTTGATGGGAATACAGACTGTAAAGAGAAATATCTTTGTCTAAAACCAAAACGGAGCTATCTAGCAGAATGTCTGTCAATGTGTTTATTCAACTTCTAGAGATAAACTCACGTGTGTTTGCAGCAGTTCAGAAACCCTTTCTTTGGAGAATGTAGAAAAAGTCATTTCCAGCCCTAGAGACGCATATAAGAGTTAGCAGTAAGAATGCGTTTAAAACACAGAAGACCCGCTTCTTACAAACTGATGTGCTGTGTGTTGGTTCCTTTTAGGAAGTTGGATCTATGTTTAGATTCAGCGAGGGAGAAACACGTTTCTTCTACAAGCTGCGTTTTGACATTCCAGAGTAAATGGGAGAACAGGCTGTAAAGGGAAATACCTTGCTCTAAAACCAAAACGGAGCTATCTAGCAGAACGGTTGTCAATGTGTGTATTCAACTTCCAGAGATAAACTCATGTGTGTTTGCAGCAGTTCAGAAACCCTTTCTTTGGAGAATGTAGAAACAGTCATTTCCAGCCCTAGAGACGCATATAAGAGTTAGCAGTAAGAATGCGTTCAAAACACAGAAATCCGCTGCGTACAAACTGATGTGCTGTGTGTTGGCTCCTTTTAGGAAGTTGCATCTATGTTTTGATTCAGCGAGGGAGAAACACGTTTCTTCTAAAAGCTGCGTTTTGACATTCCAGAGTGGATAGGAGAACAGGCTGTAAAGAGAAATACCTTGCTCTAAAACCAAAACGGAGCTATCTAGCAGAGTGGTTGTCAATGTGTCCATTCAACTTCCAGAGTTAAACTCATGTGTGTTTCCAGCACTTCAGAAACCCTTTCTTTGGAGAATGTAGAAACAGTCATTTCCAGCGCCAGAGACGCATATAAGAGTTAGCAGTAAGAATGCTTTTAAAACACAGAAACCCGCTTCGTACAAACTGATGTGCTGTGTGTTGGTTCCTTTTAGGAAGTTGCATCTATGTTTAGATTCAGCGAGGGAGAAACGCGTTTCTTCTAAAAGCTGCGTTTTGACATTCCAGAGTGGATGGGAATACAGACTGTAAAGAGAAATATCTTTGTCTAAAACCAAAACGGAGCTATCTAGCAGAATGGTTGTCAATGTGTGTATTCAACTTCTAGAGCTAAACTCACGTGTGTTTGCAGCAGTTCTGAAACCCTTTCTTTGGAGAATGTAGAAACAGTCATTTCCAGCCCTAGAGACGCATATAAGAGTTAGCAGTAAGAATGCGTTTAAAACACAGAAGACCCGCTTCGTACAAACTGATGTGCTGTGTGTTGGTTCCTTTTAGGAAGTTGCATCTATGTTTAGATTCAGCGAGGGAAAAAGACTTTTCTTCTAAAAGCTTCGTTTTGATATTCCAGAGTTGAAGGGAGAACAGGCTGTAAAGAGAAATACCTTGCTCTAAAACCAAAACGGAACTGTCTAGCAGAATGGTTGTCAATGTGTGTATTCAACTTCCAGAGTTAAACTCATGTTTGTTTACAGCAGTTAAGAAACCCTTTCTTTGGAGAATGTAGAAACAGTCATTTCCAGCCCTAGAGACGCATATAAGAGTTAGTTGTAAGATTGCGTTTAAAACACAGAAACCGACTTCGTACAAACTGATGTGCTGTGTGTTGGTTCCTTTTAGGAAGTTGCATCTATGTTTAGATTCAGCGAGGGAGAAACACGTTTCTTCTAAAACCTGCGTTTTGACATTCCAGAGTGGATGGGAGAACAGGCTGTAAAGAGAAATACCTTGCTCTAAAACCAAAACGGAGCTATCTAGCAGAATGGTTGTCAATGTGTGTATTCAACTTCCAGAGTTAAACTCATGTGTGTTTGCAGCAGTTCAGAAACCCTTTCTTTGGAGAATGTAGAAACAGTCATTTCCAGCCCCAGAGACGCATATAGGAGTTAGCAGTAAGAATGCTTTTAAAACACAGAAACCCGCTTCGTACAAACTGATGTGCTGTATGTTGGTTCATTTTAGGAAGTTGCATCTATGTTTAGATTCAGCGAGGGAGAAACACGTTTCTTCTAAATGCTGCGTTTTGACATTCCAGAGTGGATGGGAATACAGACTGTAAAGAGAAATATCTTTGTCTAAAACCAAAACAGAGCTATCTAGCAGAATGGTTGTCAATGTGTGTATTCAACTTCTAGAGCTAAACTCACGTGTGTTTGCAGCAGTTCAGAAACCCTTTCTTTGAAGAATGTAGAAACAGTCATTTCCAGCCCTAGAGACTAATATAAGAGTTAGCAGTAAGAATGCGTTTAAAACACAGAAACCCGCTTCGTACAAACTGATGTGCTGTGTGTTGGTTCCTTTTAGGAAGTTGCATCTATGTTTAGAATCAGCGAAGGAAAAAGACTTTTCTTCTAAAAGCTGCGTTTTGATATTCCAGAGTTGAAGGGAGAACAGGCTGTAAAGAGAAATACCTTGCTATAAAACGAAAACGGAACTGTCTAGCAGAATGGTTGTCAATGTGTGTATTCAACTTCCAGAGTTAAACTCATGTTTGTTTACAGCAGTTCAGAAACCCTTTCTTTGGAGAATGTAGAAACAGTCATTTCCAGCCCTAGAGACGCATATAAGAGTTAGCAGTAAGAATGCGTTTAAAACACAGAAACCCGCTTCGTACAAACTGATGTGCTGTGTGTTGGTTCCTTTTAGGAAGTTACATCTATGTTTAGATTCAGCGAGGGAGAAACACGTTTCTTCTAAAAGCTGCGTTTTGACTTTCCAGAGTGGATGGGAATACAGACTGTAAAGAGAAATATCTTTGTCTAAAACCAAAACGGAGCTATCTAGCAGAATGTCTGTCAATGTGTGTATTCAACTTCTAGAGACAAACTCACGTGTGTTTGCAGCAGTTCAGAAACCCTTTCTTTGGATAATGTAGAAACAGTCATTTCCAGCCCTAGAGACGCATATAAGAGTTAGCAGTAAGAATGCGTTTAAAACACAGAAGACCCGCTTCGTACAAACTGATGTGCTGTGTGTTGGTTCCTTTTAGGAAGTTACATCTATGTTTAGATTCAGCGAGGGAGAAACACGTTTCTTCTAAAAGCTGCGTTTTGACATTCCAGAGTGGATGGGAATACAGACTGTAAAGAGAAATATCTTTGTCTAAAACCAAAACGGAGCTATCTAGCAAAATGGTTGTCAATGTGTGTATTCAACTTCTAGAGCTAAACTCAGGTGTGTTTGCAGCAGTTCAGAAACCCTTTCTTTGCAGAATGTAGAAACAGTCATTTCCAGCCCTAGAGACGCATATAAGAGTTAGCAGTAAGAATGCGTTTAAAACACAGAAGACCCGCTTCGTACAAACTGATGTGCTGTGTTTTGGTTCCTTTTAAGAAGTTGCATCTATGTTTAGATTCAGCGAGGGAAAAAGACTTTTCTTCTAAAAGTTGCGTTTTGATATTCCAGAGTTGAAGGGAGAACAGGCTGTAAAGAGAAATACCTTGCTATAAAACCAAAACGGAACTGTCTAGCATAATGGTTGTCAATGTGTGTATTCAACTTCCAGAGTTAAACTCATGTTTGTTTACAGCAGTTCAGAAACCCTTTCTTTGGAGAATGTAGAAACAGTCATTTCCAGCCCTAGAGACGCATATAAGAGTTAGCAGTAAGAATGCGTTTAAAACACAGAAGACCCGCTTCGTACAAACTGATGTGCTGTGTGTTGGTTCCTTTTAGGAAGTTAAATCTATGTTTAGATTCAGCGAGGGAGAAACACGTTTCTTCTAAAAGCTGCGTTTTGACATTCCAGAGTGGATGGGAGAACAGGCTGTAAAGAGAAATACCTTGCTCTAAAACCAAAACGGAGCTATCTAGCAGAATGGTTGTCAATGTGTGTATTCAACTTCCAGAGTTAAACTCATGTGTGTTTGCAGCAGTTCAGAAACCCTTTCTTTGGAGAATGTAGAAACAGTCATTTCCAGCCCCAGAGACGCATATAGGAGTTAGCAGTAAGAATGCTTTTAAAACACAGAAACCCGCTTCGTACAAACTGATGTGCTGTGTGTTGGTTCCTTTTAGGAAGTTGCATCTATGTTTAGATTCAGCGAGGGAGAAACACTTTTCTTCTAAATGCTGCGTTTTGACATTCCAGAGTGGATGGGAATACAGACTGTAAAGAGAAATATCTTTGTCTAAAACCAAAACGGAGCTATCTAGCAGAATGGTTGTCAATGTGTGTATTCAACTTCTAGAGCTAAACTCAGGTGTGTTTGCAGCAGTTCAGAAACCCTTTCTTTGGAGAATGTAGAAACAGTCATTTCCAGCCCTAGAGACGCTTATAAGAGTTAGCAGTAAGAATGCGTTTAAAACACAGAAGACCCGCTTCGTACAAACTGATGTGCTGTGTGTTGGTTCCTTTTAAGAAGTTGCATCTATGTTTAGATTCAGCGAGGGAAAAAGACTTTTCTTCTAAAAGCTGCGTTTTGATATTCCAGAGTTGAAGGGAGAACAGGCTGTAAAGAGAAATACCTTGCTATAAAACCAAAACGGAACTGTCTAGCAGAATGGTTGTCAATGTGTGTATTCAACTTCCAGAGTTAAACTCATGTGTGTTTGCAGCAGTTCTGAAACCCTTTCTTTGGAGAATGTAGAAACAGTCATTTCCAGCCCTAGAGACGCATATAAGAGTTAGCTCTAAGAATGCGTTTAAAACACAGAAGACCCGCTTCGTACAAACTGATGTGCTGTTTGTTGGTTCCTTTTAGGAAGTTGCATCTATGTTTAGATTCAGCGAGGGAGAAACACGTTTCTTCTAAAAGCTGCGTTTTGACATTCCAGAGTGGATGGGAGAACAGGCTGTAAAGAGAAATACCTTGCTCTAAAACCAAAACGGAGCTATCTAGCAGAATGGTTGTCAATGTGTGTATTCAACTTCCAGAGTTAAACTCATGTGTGTTTACAGCAGTTCAGAAACCCTTTCTTTGGAGAATGTAGAAACAGTCATTTCCAGCCCTAGAGACGCATATAAGAGTTAGCAGTAAGAATGCGTTTAAAACACAGAAGACCCGCTTCGTACAAACTCATGTGCTGTGTGTTGGTTCCTTTTAGGAAGTTACATCTATGTTTAGATTCAGCGAGGGAGAAACACGTTTCTTCTAAAAGCTGCGTTTTGACATTCCAGAGTGGATGGGAATACAGACTGTAAAGAGAAATATCTTTGTCTAAAACCAAAACGGAGCTATCTAGCAGAATGTCTGTCAATGTGTGTATTCAACTTCCAGAGACAAACTCACGTGTGTTTGCAGCAGTTCAGAAACCCTTTCTTTGGAGAATGTAGAAACAGTCATTTCCAGCCCTAGAGACGCATATAAGAGTTAGCTGTAAGAATGCGTTTAAAACACAGAAGACCCGCTTCGTACAAACTGATGTGCTGTGTGTTGGTTCCTTTTAGGAAGTTACATCTATGTTTAGATTCAGCGAGGGAGAAACACGTTTCTTCTAAAAGGTACGTTTTGACATTCCAGAGTGGATGGGAATACAGACTGTAAAGAGAAATATCTTTGTCTAAAACCAAAACGGAGCTATCTAGCAGAATGTCTGTCAATGTGTGTATTCAACTTCTAGAGATAAACTCACGTGTGTTTGCAGCAGTTCAGAAACCCTTTCTTTGGAGAATGTAGAAACAGTCATTTCCAGCCCTAGAGACGCATATAAGAGTTAGCAGTAAGAATGCGTTTAAAACACAGAAGACCCGCTTCGTACAAACTGATGTGCTGTGTGTTGGTTCCTTTTAGGAAGTTGCATCTATGTTTAGATTCAGCGAGGGAAAAAGACTTTTCTTCTAAAAGCTGCGTTTTGATATTCCAGAGTTGAAGGGAGAACAGTCTGTAAAGAGAAATACCTTGCTATAAAACCAAAACGGAACTGTCTAGCAGAATGGTTTTCAATGTGTGTATTCAACTTCCAGAGTTAAACTCATGTTTCTTTACTGCAGTTCAGAAACCCTTTCTTTGGAGTATGTAGAAACAGTCATTTCCAGCCCTAGAGACGCATATAAGAGTTAGCAGTAAGAATGCGTTTAAAACACAGAAGACCCGCTTCGTACAAACTGATGTGCTGTGTGTTGGTTCCTTTTAGGAAGTTACATCTATGTTTAGATTCAGCGAGGGAGAAACCCGTTTCTTCTAAAAGCTGCGTTTTGACATTCCAGAGTGGATGGGAGAACAGGCTGTAAAGAGAAATACCTTGCTCTAAAACCAAAACGGATCTATCTAGCAGAATGGTTGTCAATGTGTGTATTCAACTTCCAGAGTTAAACTCATGTGTGTTTGCAGCAGTTTAGAAACCCTTTCTTTGGAGAATGTAGAAACAGTCATTTCCAGCCCCAGAGACGCATATAGGAGTTAGCAGTAAGAATGCTTTTAAAACACAGAAACCCGCTTCGTACAAACTGATGTGCTGTGTGTTGGTTCCTTTTAGGAAGTTGCCTCTATGTTTAGATTCAGCGAGGGAGAAACACGTTTCTTCTAAATGCTGCGTTTTGACATTCCAGAGTGGATGGGAATAGAGACTGTAAAGAGAAATATCTTTGTCTAAAACCAAAACGGAGCTATCTAGCAGAATGGTTGTCAATGTGTGTATTCAAATTCTAGAGCTAAACTCACGTGTGTTTGCAGCAGTTCAGAAACCCTTTCTTTGGAGAATGTAGAAACAGTCATTTCCAGCCCTAGAGACGCATATAAGAGTTAGCAGTAAGAATGCGTTTAAAACACAGAAGACCCGCTTCGTACAAACTGATGTGCTGTGTGTTGGTTCCTTTTAGGAAGTTACATCTATGTTTAGATTCAGCGAGGGAGAAACACGTTTCTTCTAAAAGCTGCGTTTTGACATTCCAGAGTGGATGAGAATACAGACTGTAAAGAGAAATATCTTTGTCTAAAACCAAAACGGAGCTATCTAGCAGAATGTCTGTCAATGTGTGTATTCAACTTCTAGAGATAAACTCACGTGTGTTTCCAGCAGTTCAGAAACCCTTTCTTTGGAGAATGTAGAAACAGTCATTTCCAGCCCTAGAGACGCATATAAGAGTTAGCTCTAAGAATGCGTTTAAAACACAGGAACCGACTTCGTACAAACTGATGTGCTGTGTGTTGGTTCCCTTTAGGAAGTTGCATCTATGTTTAGATTCAGCGAGGGAGAAACACGTTTCTTCTAAAAGCTGCGTTTTGACATTCCAGAGTGGATGGGAGAACAGGCTGTAAAGAGAAATACCTTGCTCTAAAACCAAAACGGAGCTATCTAGCAGAATGGTTGTCAATGTGTGTATTCAACTTCCAGAGTTAAACTCATGTTTGTTTACAGCAGTTCAGAAACCCTTTCTTTGGAGAATGTAGAAACAGTCATTTCCACCCCTAGAGACGCATATAAGAGTTAGCAGTAAGAATGCGTTTAAAACACAGAAACCCGCTTCGTACAAACTGATGTGCTGTGTGTTGGTTCCTTTTAGGAAGTTACATCTATGTTTAGATTCAGCGAGGGAGAAACACGTTTCTTCTAAAAGCTGCGTTTTGACATTCTAGAGTGGATGGGAGTACAGACTGTAAAGAGAAATATCTTTGTCTAAAACCAAAACGGAGCTATCAAGCAGAATGTCTGTCAATGTGTGTATTCAACTTCTAGAGACAAACTCACGTGTGTTTGCAGCAGTTCAGAAACCCTTTCTTTGGAGAATGTAGAAACAGTCATTACCAACCCTAGAGACGCATATAAGAGTTAGCAGTAAGAATGCGTTTAAAACACGGAAGACCCGCTTCGTACAAACTGATGTGCTGTGTGTTGGTTCCTTTTAGGAAGTTACATCTATGTTTAGATTCAGCGAGGGAGAAACACGTTTCTTATAAAAGCTGCGTTTTTACATTCCAGAGTGGATGGGAATACAGACTGTAAAGAGAAATATCTTTGTCTAAAACCAAAACGGAGCTATCTAGCAGAATGGTTGTCAATGTGTGTATTCAACTTCTAGAGCTAAAGTCAGGTGTGTTTGCAGCAGTTCAGAAACCCTTTCTTTGGAGAATGTAGAAACAGTCATTTCCAGCCCTAGAGACGCATATAAGAGTTAGCAGTAAGAATGCGTTTAAAACACAGAAGACCCGCTTCGTACAAACTGATGTGCTGTGTGTTGGTTCCTTTTAGGAAGTTGCATCAATGTTTAGATTCAGCGAGGGAAAAAGACTTTTCTTCTAAAAGCTACGTTTTGATATTCCTGAGTTGAAGGGAGAACAGGCTGTAAAGAGAAATACCTTGCTATAAAACCAATACGGAACTGTCTAGCAGAATGGTTGTCAATGTGTGTATTCAACTTCCAGAGTTAAACTCATGTGTGTTTGCAGCTATTCAGAAACCCTTTCTTTGGAGAATGTAGAAACAGTCATTTCCAGCCCTAGAGACGCATATAAGAGTTAGCAGTAAGAATGCGTTTAAAACACAGAAGACCCGCTTCGTACAAACTGATGTGCTGTGTGTTGGTTCCTTTTAGGAAGTTGCATCAATGTTTAGATTCAGCGAGGGAAAAAGACTTTTCTCCTAAAAGCTGCGTTTTGATATTCCAGAGTTGAAGGGAGAACAGGCTGTAAAGAGAAATACCTTGCTATAAAACCAAAACGGAACTGTCTAGCAGAATGGTTGTCAATGTGTGTATTCAACTTCCAGAGTTAAACTCATGTGTGTTTGCAGCAGTTCAGAAACCCTTTCTTTGGAGAATGTAGAAACAGTCATTTCCAGCCCTAGAGACGCATATAAGAGTTAGCTCTAAGAATGCGTTTAAAACACAGGAACCGACTTCGTACAAACTGATGTGTTGTGTGTTGGTTCCTTTTAGGAAGTTGCATCTATGTTTAGATTCAGCGAGGGAGAAACACGTTTCTTCTAAATGCTGCGTTTTGACATTCCAGAGTGGATGGGAGAACAGGCTGTAAAGAGAAATACCTTGCTCTAAAACCAAAACAGAGCTATCTAGCAGAATGGTTGTCAATGTGTGTATTCAACTTCCAGAGTTAAACTCATGTTTGTTTACAGCAGTTCAGAAACCCTTTCTTTGGAGAATGTAGAAACAGTCATTTCCAGCCCTAGAGACGCATATAAGAGTTAGCAGTAAGAATGCGTTTAAAACACAGAAGACCCGCTTCGTACAAACTGATGTGCTGTGTGTTGGTTCCTTTTAGGAAGTTACATCTATGTTTAGATTCAGCGAGGGAGAAACACGTTTCTTCTAAATGCTGCGTTTTGACATTCCAGAGTGGATGGGAATACAGATTGTAAAGAGAAATATCTTTGTCTAAAACCAAAACGGAGCTATCTATCAGAATGTCTCTCAATGTGTGTATTCAACTTCCAGAGTTAAACTCATGTTTCTTTACTGCAGTTCAGAAACCCTTTCTTTGGAGTATGTAGAAACAGTCATTTCCAGCCCTAGAGACGCATATAAGAGTTAGCAGTAAGAATGCGTTTAAAACACAGAAGACCCGGTTCGTACAAACTGATGTGCTGTGTGTTGGTTCCTTTTAGGAAGTTACATCTATGTTTAGATTAAGCGAGGGAGAAACCCGTTTCTTCTAAAAGCTGCGTTTTGACATTCCAGAGTGGATGGGAGAACAGGCTGTAAAGAGAAATACCTTGCTCTAAAACCAAAACGGATCTATCTAGCAGAATGGTTGTCAATGTGTGTATTCAACTTCCAGAGTTAAACTCATGTGTGTTTGCAGCAGTTCAGAAACCCTTTCTTTGGAGAATGTAGAAACAGTCATTTCCAGCCCCAGAGACGCATATAGGAGTTAGCAGTAAGAATGCTTTTAAAACACAGAAACCCGCTTCGTACAAACTGATGTGCTGTGTGTTGGTTCCTTTTAGGAAGTTACATCTATGTTTAGATTCAGCGAGGGAGAAACACGTTTCTTCTAAAAGGTGCGTTTTGACATTCCAGAGTGGATGGGAATACAGACTGTAAAGAGAAATATCTTTGTCTAAAACCAAAACGGAGCTATCTAGCAGAATGTCTGTCAATGTGTGTATTCAACTTCTAGAGATAAACTCACGTGTGTTTCCAGCAGTTCAGAAACCCTTTCTTTGGAGAATGTAGAAACAGTCATTACCAACCCTAGAGACGCATATAAGAGTTAGCAGTAAGAATGCGTTTAAAACACGGAAGACCCGCTTCGTACAAACTGATGTGCTGTGTGTTGGTTCCTTTTAGGAAGTTACATCTATGTTTAGATTCAGCGAGGGAGAAACACGTTTCTTATAAAAGCTGCGTTTTTACATTCCAGAGTGGATGGGAATACAGACTGTAAAGAGAAATATCTTTGTCTAAAACCAAAACGGAGCTATCTAGCAGAATGGTTGTCAATGTGTGTATTCAACTTCTAGAGCTAAACTCAGGTGTGTTTGCAGCAGTTCAGAAACCCTTTCTTTGGAGAATGTAGAAACAGTCATTTCCAGCCCTAGAGACGCATATAAGAGTTAGCAGTAAGAATGCGTTTAAAACACAGAAGACCCGCTTCGTACAAACTGATGTGCTGTGTGTTGGTTCCTTTTAGGAAGTTGCATCAATGTTTAGATTCAGCGAGGGAAAAAGACTTTTCTTCTAAAAGCTGCGTTTTGATATTCCAGAGTTGAAGGGAGAACAGGCTGTAAAGAGAAATACCTTGCTATAAAACCAATACGGAACTGTCTAGCAGAATGGTTTTCAATGTGTGTATTCAACTTCCAGAGTTAAACTCATGTGTGTTTGCAGCAGTTCAGAAACCCTTTCTTTGGAGAATGTAGAAACAGTCATTTCCAGCCCTAGAGACGCATATAAGAGTTAGCTCTAAGAATGCGTTTAAAACACAGGAACCAACTTCGTACAAACTGATGTGCTGTGTGTTGGTTCCTTTTAGGAAGTTGCATCTATGTTTAGATTCAGCGAGGGAGAAACACGTTTCTTCTAAAAGCTGCGTTTTGACATTAAAGAGTGGATGGGAGAACAGGCTGTAAAGAGAAATACCTTGCTCTAAAACCAAAACGGAGCTATCTAGCAGAATGGTTGTCAATGTGTGTATTCAACTTCCAGAGTTAAACTCATGTTTGTTTACAGCAGTTCAGAAACCCTTTCTTTGGAGAATGTAGAAACAGTCATTTCCAGCCCTAGAGACGCATATAAGAGTTAGCGGTAAGAATGCGTTTAAAACACAGAATCCCGCATCGTACAAACTGATGTGCTGTGTGTTGGTTCCTTTTAGGAAGCTACATCTATGTTTAGATTCAGCGAGGGAGAAACACGTTTCTTATAAAAGCTGCGTTTTGACATTCCAGAGTGGATGGGAATACAGACTGTAAAGAGAAATATCTTTGTCAAAAACCAAAACGGAGCTATCTAGCAGAATGGTTGTCAATGTGTGTATTCCACTTCTAGAGATAAACTCAGGTGTGTTTGCAGCAGTTCAGAAACCCTTTCTTTGGAGAATGTAGAAACAGTCATTTCCAGCCCTAGAGACGCATATAAGAGTTAGCAGTATGAATGCGTTTAAAACACAGAAGACCCGCTTCGTACAAACTGATGTGCTGTGTGTTGGTTCCTTTTAGGAAGTTGCATCAATGTTTAGATTCAGCGAGGGAAAAAGACTTTTCTCCTAAAAGCTGCGTTTTGATATTCCAGAGTTGAAGGGAGAACAGGCTGTAAAGAGAAATACCTTGCTATAAAACCAAAACGGAACTGTCCAGCAGAATGGTTGTGAATGTGTGTATTCAACTTCCAGAGTTAAACTCATGTGTGTTTGCAGCAGTTCAGAAACCCTTTCTTTGGAGAATGTAGAAACAGTCATTTCCAGCCCTAGAGACGCATATAAGAGTTAGCTCTAAGAATGCGTTTAAAACACAGGAACCGACTTCGTACAAACTGATGTGCTGTGTGTTGGTTCCTTTGAGGAAGTTGCATCTATGTTTAGATTCAGCGAGGGAGAAACACGTTTCTTCTAAAAGCTGCGTTTTGACATTCCAGAGTGGATGGGAGAACAGGCTGTAAAGAGAAATACCTTGCTCTAAAACCAAAACGGAGCTATCTAGCAGAATGGTTGTCAATGTGTGTATTCAACTTCCAGAGTTAAACTCATGTTTGTTTACAGCAGTTCAGAAACCCTTTCTTTGGAGAATGTAGAAACAGTCATTTCCAGCCCTAGAGACGCATATAAGAGTTAGCAGTAAGAATGCGTTTAAAACACAGAAGACCCGCTTCGTACAAACTGATGTGCTGTGTGTTGGTTCCTTTTAGGAAGTTACATCTATGTTTAGATTCAGCGAGGGAGAAACACGTTTCTTCTAAATGCTGCGTTTTGACATTCCAGAGTGGATGGGAATACAGATTGTAAAGAGAAATATCTTTGTCTAAAACCAAAACGGAGCTATCTAGCAGAATGTCTCTCAATGTGTGTATTCAACTTCCAGAGACAAACTCACGTGTGTTTGCAGCAGTTCAGAAACCCTTTCTTTGGAGAATGTAGAAACAGTCATTTCCAGCCCTAGAGACGCATATAAGAGTTAGCAGTAAGAATGCGTTTAAAACACAGAAGACCCGCTTCGTACAAACTGATGTGCTGTGTGTTGGTTCCTTTTAGGAAGTTGCATCAATGTTTAGATTCAGCGAGGGAAAAAGACTTTTCTTCTAAAAGCTGCGTTTTGATATTCCAGAGTTGAAGGGAGAACAGGCTGTAAAGAGAAATACCTTGCTATAAAACCAAAACGGAACTGTCTAGCAGAATGGTTGTCAATGTGTGTATTCAACTTCCAGAGTTAAACTCATGTGTGTTTGCAGCAGTTCAGAAACCCTTTCTTTGGAGAATGTAGAAACAGTCATTTCCAGCCCTAGAGACGCATATAAGAGTTAGCTCTAAGAATGCGTTTAAAACACAGGAACCGACTTCGTACAAACTGATGTGCTGTGTGTTGGTTCCTTTTAGGAAGTTGCATCTATGTTTAGATTCAGCGAGGGAGAAACACGTTTCTTCTAAAAGCTGCGTTTTGACATTCCAGAGTGGATGGGAGAACAGGCTGTAAAGAGAAATACCTTGCTCTAAAACCAAAACGGAGCTATCTAGCAGAATGGTTGTCAATGTGTGTATTCAACTTCCAGAGTTAAACTCATGTTTGTTTACAGCAGTTCAGAAACCCTTTCTTTGGAGAATGTAGAAACAGTCATTTCCAGCCCTAGAGACGCATATAAGAGTTAGCAGTAAGAATGCGTTTAAAACACAGAAACCCGCTTCGTACAAACTGATGTGCTGTGTGTTGGTTCCTTTTAGGAAGCTACATCTATGTTTAGATTCAGCGAGGGAGAAACACGTTTCTTCTAAAAGCTGCGTTTTGACATTCCAGAGTGGATGGGAATACAGACTGTAAAGAGAAATATCTTTGTCTAAAACCAAAACGGAGCTATCTAGCAGAATGTCTGTCAATGTGTGTATTCAACTTCTAGAGATAAACTCACGTGTGTTTCCAGCAGTTCAGAAACCCTTTCTTTGGAGAATGTAGAAACAGTTATTTCCAGCCCTAGAGACGCATATAAGAGTTAGCAGTAAGAATGCGTTTAAAACACAGAAGACCCGCTTCGTACAAACTGATGTGCTGTGTGTTGGTTCCTTTTAGGAAGTTGCATCAATGTTTAGATTCAGCGAGGGAAAAAGACTTTTCTCCTAAAAGCTGCGTTTTGATATTCCAGAGTTGAAGGGAGAACAGGCTGTAAAGAGAAATACCTTGCTATAAAACCAAAACGGAACTGTCTAGCAGAATGGTTGTCAATGTGTGTATTCAACTTCCAGAGTTAAAGTCATGTGTGTTTGCAGCAGTTCAGAAACCCTTTCTTTGGAGAATGTAGAAACAGTCATTTCCAGCCCTAGAGACGCATATAAGAGTTAGCTCTAAGAATGCGTTTAAAACACAGGAACCGACTTCGTACAAACTGATGTGCTGTGTGTTGGTTCCTTTTAGGAAGTTGCATCTATGTTTAGATTCAGCGAGGGAGAAACACGTTTCTTCTAAAAGGTGCGTTTTGACATTCCAGAGTGGATGGGAGAACAGGCTGTAAAGAGAAATACATTGCTCTAAAACCAAAACGGAGCTATCTAGCAGAATGGTTGTCAATGTGTGTATTCAACTTCCAGAGTTAAACTCATGTTTGTTTACAGCAGTTCAGAAACCCTTTCTTTGGAGAATGTAGAAACAGTCATTTCCAGCCCTAGAGACGCATATAAGAGTTAGCAGTAAGAATGCGTTTAAAACACAGAAGACCCGCTTCGTAAAAACTGATGTGCTGTGTGTTGGTTCCTTTTAGGAAGTTACATCTATGTTTAGATTCAGCGAGGGAGAAACACGTTTCTTCTAAATGCTGCGTTTTGACATTCCAGAGTGGATGGGAATACAGATTGTAAAGAGAAATATCTTTGTCTAAAACCAAAACGGAGCTATCTAGCAGAATGTCTCTCAATGTGTGTATTCACCTTCCAGAGACAAACTCACGTGTGTTTGCAGCAGTTCAGAAACCCTTTCTTTAGAGAATGTAGAAACAGTCATTTCCAGCCCTAGAGACGCATATAAGAGTTTGCAGTAAGAATGCGTTTAAAACACAGAAGACCCGCTTCGTACAAACTGATGTGCTGTCTGTTGGTTCCTTTTAGGAAGTTGCATCAATGTTTAGATTAAGCGAGGGAAAAAGACTTTTCTTCTAAAAGCTGCGTTTTGATATTCCAGAGTTGAAGGGAGAACAGGCTGTAAAGAGAAATACCTTGCTATAAAACCAAAACGGAACTGTCTAGCAGAATGGTTGTCAATGTGTGTATTCAACTTCCAGAGTTAAACTCATGTGTGTTTGCAGCAGTTCAGAAACCCTTTCTTTGGAGAATGTAGAAACAGTCATTTCCAGCCCTAGAGACGCATATAAGAGTTAGCTCTAAGTATGCGTTTAAAACACAGGAACCGACTTCGTACAAACTGATGTGCTGTGTGTTGGTTCCTTTTAGGAAGTTGCATCTATGTTTAGATTCAGCGAGGGAGAAACACGTTTCTTCTAAAAGCTGCGTTTTGACATTCCAGAGTGGATGGGAGAACAGGCTGTAAAGAGAAATACCTTGCTCTAAAACCAAAACGGAGCTATCTAGCAGAATGGTTGTCAATGTGTGTATTCCACTTCTAGAGCTAAACTCAGGTGTGTTTGCAGCAGTTCAGAAACCCTTTCTTTGGAGAATGTAGAAACAGTCATTTCCAGCCCTAGAGACGCATATAAGAGTTAGCAGTATGAATGCGTTTAAAACACAGAAGACCCGCTTCGTACAAACTGATGTGCTGTGTGTTGGTTCCTTTTAGGAAGTTGCATCAATGTTTAGATTCAGCGAGGGAAAAAGACTTTTCTCCTAAAAGCTGCGTTTTGATATTCCAGAGTTGAAGGGAGAACAGGCTGTAAAGAGAAATACCTTGCTATAAAACCAAAACGGAACTGTCTAGCAGAATGGTTGTCAATGTGTGTATTCAACTTCCAGAGTTAAACTCATGTGTGTTTGCAGCAGTTCAGAAACCCTTTCTTTGGAGAATGTAGAAACAGTCATTTCCAGCCCTAGAGACGCATATAAGAGTTAGCTCTAAGAATGCGTTTAAAACACAGGAACCGACTTCGTACAAACTGATGTGCTGTGTGTTGGTTCCTTTTAGGAAGTTGCATCTATGTTTAGATTCAGCGAGGGAGAAACACGTTTCTTCTAAAAGCTGCGTTTTGACATTCCAGAGTGGATGGGAATACAGACTGTAAAGAGAAATATCTTTGTCAAAAACCAAAACGGAGCTATCTAGCAGAATGGTTGTCAATGTGTGTATTCCACTTCTAGAGCTAAACTCAGGTGTGTTTGCAGCAGTTCAGAAACCCTTTCTTTGGAGAATGTAGAAACAGTCATTTCCAGCCCTAGAGACGCATATAAGAGTTAGCAGTATGAATGCGTTTAAAACACAGAAGACCCGCTTCGTACAAACTGATGTGCTGTGTGTTGGTTCCTTTTAGGAAGTTGCATCAATGTTTAGATTCAGCGAGGGAAAAAGACTTTTCTCCTAAAAGCTGCGTTTTGATATTCCAGAGTTGAAGGGAGAACAGGCTGTAAAGAGAAATACCTTGCTATAAAACCAAAACGGAACTGTCTAGCAGAATGGTTGTCAATGTGTGTATTCAACTTCCAGAGTTAAACTCATGTGTGTTTGCAGCAGTTCAGAAACCCTTTCTTTGGAGAATGTAGAAACAGTCATTTCCAGCCCTAGAGACGCATATAAGAGTTAGCTCTAAGAATGCGTTTAAAACACAGGAACCGACTTCGTACAAACTGATGTGCTGTGTGTTGGTTCCTTTTAGGAAGTTGCATCTATGTTTAGATTCAGCGAGGGAGAAACACGTTTCTTCTAAAAGCTGCGTTTTGACATTCCAGAGTGGATGGGAGAACAGGCTGTAAAGAGAAATACCTTGCTCTAAAACCAAAACGGAGCTATCTAGCAGAATGGTTGTCAATGTGTGTATTCAACTTCCAGAGTTAAACTCATGTTTGTTTACAGCAGTTCAGAAACCCTTTCTTTGGAGAATGTAGAAACAGTCATTTCCAGCCCTAGAGACGCATATAAGAGTTAGCAGTAAGAATGCGTTTAAAACACAGAAGACCCGCTTCGTACAAACTGATGTGCTGTGTGTTGGTTCCTTTTAGGAAGTTACATCTATGTTTAGATTCAGCGAGGGAGAAACACGTTTCTTCTAAATGCTGCGTTTTGACATTCCAGAGTGGATGGGAATACAGATTGTAAAGAGAAATATCTTTGTCTAAAACCAAAACGGAGCTATCTAGCAGAATGTCTCTCAATGTGTGTATTCAACTTCCAGAGACAAACTCACGTGTGTTTGCAGCAGTTCAGAAACCCTTTCTTTGGAGAATGTAGAAACAGTCATTTCCAGCCCTAGAGACGCATATAAGAGTTAGCAGTAAGAATGCGTTTAAAACACAGAAGACCCGCTTCGTACAAACTGATGTGCTGTGTGTTGGTTCCTTTTAGGAAGTTGCATCAATGTTTAGATTCAGCGAGGGAAAAAGACTTTTCTTCTAAAAGCTGCGTTTTGATATTCCAGAGTTGAAGGGAGAACAGGCTGTAAAGAGAAATACCTTGCTATAAAACCAAAACGGAACTGTCTAGCAGAATGGTTGTCAATGTGTGTATTCAACTTCCAGAGTTAAACTCATGTGTGTTTGCAGCAGTTCAGAAACCCTTTCTTTGGAGAATGTAGAAACAGTCATTTCCAGCCCTAGAGACGCATATAAGAGTTAGCTCTAAGAATGCGTTTAAAACACAGGAACCGACTTCGTACAAACTGATGTGCTGTGTGTTGGTTCCTTTTAGGAAGTTGCATCAATGTTTAGGTTCAGCGAGGAAGAAACACTTTTCTTCTAAAAGCTGCGTTTTGACATTCCAGAGTGGATGGGAGAACAGGCTGTAAAGAGAAATACCTTGCTCTAAAACCAAAACGGAGCTATCTAGCAGAATGGTTGTCAATGTGTGTATTCAACTTCCAGAGGTAAACTCATGTTTGTTTACAGCAGTTCAGAAACCCTTTCTTTGGAGAATGTAGAAACAGTCATTTCCAGCCCTAGAGACGCATATAAGAGTTAGCAGTAAGAATGCGTTTAAAACACAGAAGACCCGCTTCGTACAAACTGATGTGCTGTGCGTTGGTTCCTTTTAGGAAGCTACATCTATGTTTAGATTCAGCGAGGGAGAAACACGTTTCTTCTAAAAGCTGCGTTTTGACATTCCAGAGTGGATGGGAATACAGACTGTAAAGAGAAATATCTTTGTCTAAAACCAAAACGGAGCTATCTAGCAGAATGTCTGTCAATGTGTGTATTCAACTTCTAGAGATAAACTCACGTGTGTTTCCAGCAGTTCAGAAACCCTTTCTTTGGAGAATGTAGAAACAGTCATTTCCAGCCCTAGAGACGCATATAAGAGTTAGCAGTAAGAATGCGTTTAAAACACAGAAGACCCGCTTCGTACAAACTGATGTGCTGTGTGTTGGTTCCTTTTAGGAAGTTGCATCTATGTTTAGATTCAGCGAGGGAGAAACACGTTTCTTCTAAAAGCTGCGTTTTGACATTCCAGAGTGGATGGGAGAACAGGCTGTAAAGAGAAATACCTTGCTCTAAAACCAAAACGGAGCTATCTGGCAGAATGGTTGTCAATGTGTGTATTCAACTTCCAGAGTTAAACTCATGTTTGTTTACAGCAGTTCAGAAACCCTTTCTTTGGAGAATGTAGAAACAGTCATTTCCAGCCCTAGAGACGCATATAAGAGTTAGCAGTAAGAATGCGTTTAAAACACAGAAGACCCGCTTCGTACAAACTGATGTGCTGTGTGTTGGTTCCTTTTAGGAAGTTACATCTATGTTTAGATTCAGCGAGGGAGAAACACGTTTCTTCTAAATGCTGCGTTTTGACATTCCAGAGTGGATGGGAATACAGATTGTAAAGAGAAATATCTTTGTCTAAAACCAAAACGGAGCTATCTAGCAGAATGTCTCTCAATGTGTGTATTCAACTTCCAGAGACAAACTCACGTGTGTTTGCAGCAGTTCAGAAACCCTTTCTTTGGAGAATGTAGAAACAGTCATTTCCAGCCCTAGAGACGCATATAAGAGTTAGCAGTAAGAATGCGTTTAAAACACAGAAGACCCGCATCGTACAAACTGATGTGCTGTGTGTTGGTTCCTTTTAGGAAGTTGCATCAATGTTTAGATTCAGCGAGGGAAAAAGACTTTTCTTCTAAAAGCTGCGTTTTGATATTCCAGAGTTGAAGGGAGAACAGGCTGTAAAGAGAAATACCTTGCTATAAAACCAAAACGGAACTGTCTAGCAGAATGGTTGTCAATGTGTGTATTCAACTTCCAGAGTTAAACTCATGTGTGTTTGCAGCAGTTCAGAAACCCTTTCTTTGGAGAATGTAGAAACAGTCATTTCCAGCCCTAGAGACGCATATAAGAGTTAGCTCTAAGTATGCGTTTAAAACACAGGAACCGACTTCGTACAAACTGATGTGCTGTGTGTTGGTTCCTTTTAGGAAGTTGCATCTATGTTTAGATTCAGCGAGGGAGAAACACGTTTCTTCTAAAAGCTGCGTTTTGACATTCCAGAGTGGATGGGAGAACAGGCTGTAAAGAGAAATACCTTGCTCTAAAACCAAAATGGAGCTATCTAGCAGAATGGTTGTCAATGTGTGTATTCAACTTCCAGAGTTAAACTCATGTGTGTTTGCAACAGTTCAGAAACCCTTTCTTTGGAGAATGTAGAAACAGTCATTTCCAGCCCCAGAGACGCATATAGGAGTTAGCAGTAAGAATGCTTTTAAAACACAGAAACCCGCTTCGTACAAACTGATGTGCTGTATGTTGGTTCATTTTAGGAAGTTGCATCTATGTTTAGATTCAGCGAGGGAGAAACACGTTTCTTCTAAAAGCTGCGTTTTGACATTCCAGAGTGGATGGGAGAACAGGCTGTAAAGAGAAATACCTTGCTATAAAACCAAAACGGAACTGTCTAGCAGAATGGTTGTCAATGTGTTTATTCAACTTCCAGAGTTAAACTCATGTTTGTTTACAGCAGTTCAGAAACCCTTTCTTTGGAGAATGTAGAAACAGTCATTTCCAGCCCTAGAGACGCATATAAGAGTTAGCAGTAAGAATGCGTTTAAAACACAGAAGACCCGCTTCGTACAAACTGATGTGCTGTGTGTTGGTTCTTTTTAGGAAGTTACATCTATGTTTAGATTCAGCGAGGGAGAAACACGTTTCTTCTAAAAGCTGCGTTTTGACATTCCAGAGTGGAAGGGAGTACAGACTGTAAAGAGAAATATCTTTTTCTAAAACCAAAACGGAGCTATCTAGCAGAATGTCTGTCAATGTGTGTATTCAACTTCCAGAGACAAACTCATGTGTGTTTGCAGCAGTTCAGAAACCCTTTCCTGGGAGAATGTAGAAACAGTCATTTCCAGCCCTAGAGACGCATATAAGAGTTAGCAGTAAGAATGCGTTTAAAACCAAGAAGACCCGCTTCGTACAAACTGATGTGCTGTGTGTTGGTTCCTTTTAGGAAGTTACATCTATGTTTAGATTCAGCGAGGGAGAAACACGTTTCTTCTAAAAGCTGCGTTTTGACATTCCAGAGTGGATGGGAGAACAGGCTGTAAAGAGAAATACCTTGCTCTAAAACCAAAACGGAGCTATCTAGCAGAATAGTTGTCAATGTGTGTATTCAACTTCCAGAGTTAAACTCATGTATGTTTGCAGCAGTTCAGAAACCCTTTCTTTGTAGAATGCAGAAACAGTCATTTCCAACCCCAGAGACGCATATAGGAGTTAGCAGTAAGAATGCTTTTAAAACAAAGAAACCCGCTTCGTACAAACTGATGTGCTGTGTGTTGGTTCCTTTTAGGAAGTTGCATCTATGTTTAGATTCAGTTAGGGAGAAACACGTTTCTTCTAAATGCTGCGTTTTGACATTCCAGAGTGGATGGGAATACAGACTGTAAAGAGAAATATCTTTGTCTAAAACCAAAACGGAGCTATCTAGCAGAATGGTTGTCAATGTGTGTATTCAACTTCTAGAGCTAAACTCACCTGTGTTTGCAGCAGTTCAGAAACCCTTTCTTTGGAGAATGTAGAAACAGTCATTTCCAGCCCTAGAGACGCATATAAGTGTTAGCAGTAAGAATGCGTTTAAAACACAGAAGACCCGCTTCGTACAAACTGATGTGCTGTGTGTTGGTTCCTTTTAGGAAGTTGCATCTGTGTTTAGATTCAGCGAGGGAAAAAGACTTTTCTTCTAAAAGCTGCGTTTTGATATTCCAGAGTTGAAGGGAGAACAGGCTGTAAAGAGAAATACCTTGCTATAAAACCAAAACGGAACTGTCTAGCATAATGGTTGTCAATGTGTGTATTCAACTTCCAGAGTTAAACTCATGTTTGTTTACAGCAGTTCAGAAACCCTTTCTTTGGAGAATGTAGAAACAGTCATTTCCAGCCCTAGAGACGCATCTAAGAGTTAGCTGTAAGATTGCGTTTAAAACACAGAAACCGACTTCGTACAAACTGATGTGCTGTGTGTTGGTTCCTTTTAGGAAGTTGCATCTATGTTTAGATTCAGCGAGGGAGAAACACGTTTCTTCTAAAAGGTGCGTTTTGACATTCCAGAGTGGATGGGAGAACAGGCTGTAAAGAGAAATACCTTGCTCTAAAACCAAAACGGAGCTATCTAGCAGAATGGTTGTCAATGTGTGTATTCAACTTCCAGAGTTAAACTCATGTGTGTTTGCAACAGTTCAGAAACCCTTTCTTTGGAGAATGTAGAAACAGTCATTTCCAGCCCCAGAGACGCATATAGGAGTTAGCAGTAAGAATGCTTTTAAAACACAGAAACCCGCTTCGTACAAACTGATGTGCTGTATGTTGGTTCATTTTAGGAAGTTGCATCTATGTTTAGATTCAGCGAGGGAGAAACACGTTTCTTCTAAAAGCTGCGTTTTGACATTCCAGAGTGGATGGGAGAACAGGCTGTAAAGAGAAATACCTTGCTATAAAACCAAAACGGAACTGTCTAGCAGAATGGTTGTCAATGTGTGTATTCAACTTCCAGAGTTAAACTCATGTTTGTTTACAGCAGGTCAGAAACCCTTTCTTTGGAGAATGTAGAAACAGTCATTTCCAGCCCTAGAGACGCATATAAGAGTTAGCAGTAAGAATGCGTTTAAAACACAGAAGACCCGCTTCGTACAAACTGATGTGCTGTGTGTTGGTTCTTTTTAGGAAGTTACATCTATGTTTAGATTCAGCGAGGGAGAAACACGTTTCTTCTAAAAGCTGCGTTTTGACATTCCAGAGTGGAAGGGAGTACAGACTGTAAAGAGAAATATCTTTTTCTAAAACCAAAACGGAGCTATCTAGCAGAATGGTTGTCAATGTGTGTATTCAACTTCTAGAGCTAAACTCATGTGTGTTTGCAGCAGTTCAGAAACCCTTTCTTTGGAGAATGTAGAAACAGTCATTTCCAGCCCTAGAGACGCATATAAGAATTAGCAGTAAGAATGCGTTTAAAACACAGAAGACCCGCTTCGTACAAACTGATGTGCTGTGTGTTGGTTCCTTTTAGGAAGTTGCATCTTTGTTTAGATTCAGCGAGGGAAAAACATTTTTCTTCTAAAAGCTGCGTTTTGATATTCCAGTGTTGAAGGGAGAACAGGCTGTAAAGAGAAATACCTTGCTATAAAACCAAAATGGAACTGTCTAGCAGAATGATTGTCAATGTGTGTATTCAACTTCCAGAGTTAAACTCATGTGTGTTTCCACCAGTTCAGAAACCCTTTCTTTGGAGAATGTAGAAACAGTCATTTCCAGCCCTAGAAACGCATATAAGAGTTAGCTGTAAGAATGCATTTAAAACACAGAAACCGACTTCGTACAAACTGATGTGCTGTGTGTTGGTTCCTTTTAGGAAGTTGCATCTATGTTTAGATTCAGAGAGGGAGAAACACGTTTCTTCTAAAAGCAGCGTTTTGACATTCCAGAGTGGATGGGAGAACAGGCTGTAAAGAGAAATACCTTGCTCTAAAACCAAAACGGAGCTATCTAGCAGAATGGTTGTCAATGTGTGTATTCAACTTCCAGAGTTAAACTCATGTGTGTTTGCAGCAGTTCAGAAACCCTTTCTTTGGAGAATGTAGAAACAGTCATTTCCAGCCCCAGAGACGCATATAGGAGTTAGCAGTAAGAATGCTTTTAAAACACAGAAACCCGCTTCGTACAAACTGATGTGCTGTGTGTTGGTTCCTTTTAGGAAGTTGCATCTATGTTTAGATTCAGCGAGGGAGAAACACTTTTCTTCTAAATGCTGCGTTTTGACATTCCAGAGTGGATGGGAATAGAGACTGTAAAGAGAAATATCTTTGTCTAAAACCAAAACGGAGCTATCTAGCAGAATGGTTGTCAATGTGTGTATTCAACTTCTAGAGCTAAACTCACGTGCGTTTGCAGCAGTTCAGAAACCCTTTCTTAGGAGAATGTAGAAACAGTCATTTCCAGCCCTAGAGACGCTTATAAGAGTTAGCAGTAAGAATGCGTTTAAAACACAGAAGACCCGCTTCGTACAAACTGATGTGCTTTGTGTTGGTTCCTTTTAGGAAGATGCATCTATGTTTAGATTCAGCGAGGGAAAAAGACTTTTCTTCTAAAAGCTGCGTTTTGATATTCCAGAGTTGAAGGGAGAACAGGCTGTAAAGAGAAATAGCTTGCTATAAAACCAAAACGGAACTGTCTAGCAGAATGGTTGTCAATGTGTGTATTCAACTTCCAGAGTTAAACACATGTTTGTTTATAGCAGTTCAGAAACCCTTTCTTTGGAGAATGTGGAAACAGTCATTTCCAGCCCTAGAGACGCATATAAGAGTTAGCAGTAAGAATGCGTTTAAAACACAGAAGACCCGCTTCGTACAAACTGATGTGCTGTGTGTTGGTTCCTTTTAGGAAGTTAAATCTATGTTTAGATTCAGCGAGGGAGAAACACGTTTCTTCTAAAAGCTGCGTTTTGACATTCCAGAGTGGATGGGAGAACAGGCTGTAAAGAGAAATACCTTGCTATAAAACCAAAACGGAGCTATCTAGCAGAATGGTTATCAATGTGTGTATTCAACTTCCAGAGTTAAACTCATGTGTGTTTGCAGCAGTTCAGAAACCCTTTCTTTGGAGAATGTAGAAACAGTCATTTCCAGCCCCAGAGACGCATATAGGAGTTAGCAGTAAGAATGCTTTTAAAACACAGAAACCCGCTTCGTACAAACTGATGTGCTGTGTGTTGGTTCCTTTTAGGAAGTTGCATCTACGTTTAGATTCAGCGAGGGAGAAACACGTTTCTTCTAAATGCTGCATTTTGACATTCCAGAGTGGATGGGAATACAGACTGTAAAGAGAAATATCTTTGTCTAAAACCAAAACGGAGCTATCTAGCAGAATGGTTGTCAATGTGTGTATTCAACTTCTAGAGCTAAACTCACGTGTGTTTGCAGCAGTTCAAAACCCTTTCTTTGGAGAATGTAGAAACAGTCATTTCCAGCCCTAGAGACGGATATAAGAGTTTTCAGTAAGAATGCGTTTAAAACACAGAAGACCCGCTTCGTACAAACTGATGTGTTGTGTGTTGGTTCCTTTTAGGAAGTTGCATCTATGTTTAGAATCAGCGAAGGAAAAAGACTTTTCTTCTAAAAGCTGCGTTTTGACATTCCAGAGTGGATGGGAGAACAGGCTGTAAAGAGAAATACCTTGCTCTAAAACCAAAACGGAGCTATCTAGCAGAATGGTTGTCAATGTGTGTATTCAACTTCCAGAGTTAAACTCACGTGTGTTTGCAGCAGTTCAGAAACCCTTTCTTTGCAAAATGTAGAAACAGTCATTTCCAGCCCTAGAGACGCATATAAGAGTTAGCTGTAAGACTGCGTTTGAAACACAGAAACCGACCTCGTACAAACTGATGTGCTGTGTGTTGGTTCCTTTTAGGAAGTTGCATCTATGTTTAGATTCAGCGAGGGAGAAACACGTTTCTTCTAAAAGCTGCGTTTTGACATTCCAGAGTGGATGGGAGAACAGGCTGTAAAGAGAAATATCTTTGTCTAAAACCAAAACGGAGCTATCTAGCAGAATGTCTGTCAATGTGTGTATTCAACTTCTAGAGATAAACTCACGTGTGTTTGCAGCAGTTCAGAAACCATTTCTTTGGAGAATGTAGAAACAGTCATTTCCAGCCCTAGAGACGCATATAAGAGTTAGCAGTATGAATGCGTTTAAAACACAGAAGACCCGCTTCGTACAAACTGATGTGCTGTGTGTTGGTTCCTTTTAGGAAGTTGCATCTATGTTTAGATTCAGCGAGGGAAAAAGACGTTTCTTCTAAAAGCTGCGTTTTGATATTCCAGAGTTGAAGGGAGAACAGGCTGTAAAGAGAAATACCTTGCTATAAAACCAAAACGGAACTGTCTAGCAGAATGGTTGTCAATGTGTTTATTCAACTTCCAGAGTTAAACTCATGTGTGTTTGCAGCAGTTCAGAAACCCTTTCTTTGCAGAATGTAGAAACAGTCATTTCCAGCCCCAGAGACGCATATAAGAGTCAGCAGTAAGAATGCGTTTAAAACACAGAAGACCCGCTTCGTACAAACTGATGTGCTGAGTGTTGGTTCCTTTTAGGAAGTTGCATCTATGTTTAGATTCAGCGAGGGAGAAACACGTTTCTTCTAAAAGCTGCGTTTTGACATTCCAGAGTGGATGGGAGAACAGGCTGTAAAGAGAAATACCTTGCTCTAAAACCAAAACGGAGCTATCTAGCAGAATGGTTGTCAATGTGTGTATTCAACTTCCAGAGTTAAACTCATTTGTGTTTGCAGCAGTTCAGAAACCCTTTCTTTGGGGAATGTAGAAACAGTCATTTCCAGCCCCAGAGACGCATATAGGAGTTAGCAGTAAGAATGCTTTTAAAACACAGAAACCCGCTTCGTACAAACTGATGTGCTGTGTGTTGGTTCCTTTTAGGAAGTTGTATCTATGTTTAGATTCAACGAGGGAGAAACAGGTTTCTTCTCAATGCTGCGTTTTGACATTCCAGAGTGGATGGGAATACAGATTGTAAAGAGAAATATCTTTGTCTAAAACCAAAACGGAGCTATCTAGCAGAATGGTTGTCAATGTGTGTATTCAACTTCTAGAGCTAAACTCACGTGCGTTTGCAGCAGTTCAGAAACCCTTTCTTTGGAGAATGTAGAAACAGTCATTTCCAGCCCTAGAGACGCATATAAGAGTTAGCAGTAAGAATGCGTTTAAAACACAGAAGACCCGCTTCGTACAAACTGATGTGCTGTGTGTTGGTTCCTTTTAGGAAGTTGCATCGATGTTTACAATCAGCGAAGGAAAAAGACTTTTCTTCTAAAAGCGGCGTTTTGATATTCCAGAGTTGAAGGGAGAACAGGCTGTAAAGAGAAATACCTTGCTATAAAACCAAAACGGAACTGTCTAGCAGAATGGTTGTCAATGTGTGTATTCAACTTCCATAGTTAAACTCATGTTTGTTTACAGCAGTTCAGAAACCCTTTCTTTGGAGAATGTAGAAACAGTCATTTCCAGCCCTAGAGACGCATATAAGAGTTAGCAGTAAAAATGCGTTTAAAACACAGAAGACCCGCATGGTACAAACTGATGTGCTGTGTGTTGGTTCCTTTTAGGAAGTTACATCTATGTTTAGATTGAGCGAGGGAGAAACACGTTTCTTCTAAAAGCTGCGTTTTGACATTCCAGAGTGGATGGGAATACAGAGTGTAAAGAGAAATATCTTTGTCTAAAACCAAAACGGAGCTATCTAGCAGAATGTCTGTCAATGTGTGTATTCAACTTCTAGAGATAAACTCACGTGTGTTTGCAGCAGTTCAGAAACCCTTTCTTTGGAGAATGTAGAAACAGTCATTTCCAGCCCTAGAGACGCATATAAGAGTTAGCAGTAAGAATGCGTTTAAAACACAGAAGACCCGCTTCGTACAAACTGATGTGCTGTGTGTTGGTTCCTTTTAGGAAGTTGCATCTATGTTTAGATTCAGCGAGGGAAAAAGACTTTTCTTCTAAAAGCTGCGTTTTGATATTCCAGAGTTGAAGGGAGAACAGGCTGTAAAGAGAAATACCTTGCTATAAAACCAAAACGGAACTGTCTAGCAGAATGGTTGTCAATGTGTGTATTCAACTTCCAGAGTTAAACTCATGTTTGTTAACAGCAGTTCAGAAACCCTTTCTTTGGAGAACGTAGAAACAGTCATTTCCAGCCCTAGAGACGCATATAAGAGTTAGCAGTAAGAATGCGCTTAAAACACAGAAGACCCGCTTCGTACAAACTGATGTGCTTTGTGTTGGTTCCTTTTAGGAAGTTACATCTATGTTTAGATTCAGCGAGGGAGAAACACGTTTCTTCTAAAAGGTGCGTTTTGACATTCCAGAGTTAATGGGAATACAGACTGTAAAGAGAAATATCTTTGTCTAAAACCAAAACGGAGCTATCTAACAGAATGTCTGTCAATGTGTGTATTCAACTTCTAGAGATAAACTCACGTGTGTTTCCAGCAGTTCAGAAACCCTTTCTTTGGAGAATGTAGAAACAGTCATTTCCAGCCCTAGAGACGCATATAAGAGTTAGGTGTAAGATTGCGTTTAAAACACAGAAACCGACTTCGTACAAACTGATGTGCTGTGTGTTGGTTCCTTTTAGGAAGTTGCATCTATGTTTAGATTCAGCGAGGGAGAAACACGTTTCTTCTAAAAGGTGCGTTTTGACATTCCAGAGTGGATGGGAGAACAGGCTGTAAAGAGAAATACCTTGCTCTAAAACCAAAACGGAGCTATCTAGCAGAATGGTTGTCAATGTGTGTATTCAACTTCCAGAGTTAAACTCATGTGTGTTTGCAGCAGTTCAGAAACCCTTTCTTTGGAGAATGTAGAAACAGTCATTTCCAGCCCTAGAGACGCATATAAGAGCAGTAAGAATGCGTTTAAAACACAGAAGACCCGCTTCGTACAAACTGATGTGCTTTGTGTTGGTTCCTTTTAGGAAGTTACATCTATGTTTAGATTCAGCGAGGGAGAAACACGTTTCTTCTAAAAGGTGCGTTTTGACATTCCAGAGTGGATGGGAATACAGACTGTAAAGAGAAATATCTTTGTCTAAAACCAAAACGGAGCTATCTAGCAGAATGTCTGTCAATGTGTGTATTCAACTTCTAGAGATAAACTCACGTGTGTTTGCAGCAGTTCAGAAACCCTTTCTTTGGAGAATGTAGAAACAGTCATTTCCAGCCCTAGAGACGCATATAAGAGTTAGCAGTATGAATGCGTTTAAAACACAGAAGACCCGCTTCGTACAAACTGATGTGCTGTGTGTTGGTTCCTTTTAGGAAGTTGCATCTATGTTTAGATTCAGCGAGTGAAAAAGACTTTTCTTCTAAAAGCTGCGTTTTGATATTCCAGAGTTGAAGGGAGAACAGGCTGTAAAGAGAAATACCTTGCTATAAAACCAAAACGGAACTGTCTAGCAGAATGGTTGTCAATGTGTTTATTCAACTTCCAGAGTTAAACTCATGTGTGTTTGCAGCAGTTCAGAAACCCTTTCTTTGCAGAATGTAGAAACAGTCATTTCCAGCCCCAGAGACGCATATAAGAGTCAGCAGTAAGAATGCGTTTAAAACACAGAAGACCCGCTTCGTACAAACTGATGTGCTTTGTGTTGGTTCCTTTTAGGAAGTTACATCTATGTTTAGATTCAGCGAGGGAGAAACACGTTTCTTCTAAAAGCTGCGTTTTGACATTCCAGAGTGGATGGGAGAACAGGCTGTAAAGAGAAATGCCTTGCTCTAAAACCAAAACGGAGCTATCTAGCAGAATGGTTGTCAATGTGTGTATTCAACTTCCAGAGTTAAACTAATGTGTGTTTGCAGCAGTTCAGAAACCCTTTCTTTGGAGAATGTAGAAACAGTCATTTCCAACCCCAGAGACGCATATAGGAGTTAGCAGTAAGAATGCTTTTAAAACACAGAAACCCGCTTCGTACAAACTGATGTGCTGTGTGTTGGTTCCTTTTAGGAAGTTGCATCTATGTTTAGATTCAGCGAGGGAGAAACACGTTTCTTCTAAATGCTGCGTTTTGACATTCCAGAGTGGATGGGAATACAGATTGAAAAGAGAAATATCTTTGTCTAAAACCAAAACGGAGCTATCTAGCAGAATGGTTGTCAATGTGTGTATTCAACTTCTAGAGCTAAACTCACGTGCGTTTGCAGCAGTTCAGAAACCCTTTCTTTGGAGAATGTAGAAACAGTCATTTCCAGCCCTAAGACGCATATAAGAGTTAGCAGTAAGAATGCGTTTAAAACACAGAAGACAAGCTTCATACAAACTGATGTGCTGTGTGTTGGTTCCTTTTAGGAAGTTGCATCGATGTTTAGAATCAGCGAAGGAAAAAGACTTTTCTTCTAAAAGCTGCGTTTTGATATTCCAGAGTTGAAGGGAGAACAGGCTGTAAAGAGAAATACCTTGCTATAAAACCAAAACGGAACTGTCTAGCAGAATGGTTGTCAATTTGTGTATTCAACTTCCAGAGTTAAACTCATGTTTGTTTACAGCAGTTCAGAAACCCTTTCTTTGGAGAATGTAGAAACAGTCATTTCCAGCCCTAGAGACGCATATAAGAGTTAGAAGTAAGAATGCGTTTAAAACACAGAAGACCCGCTTCGTACAAACTGATGTGCTGTGTGTTGGTTCCTTTTAGGAAGTTACATCTATGTTTAGATTCAGCGAGGGAGAAACACGTTTCTTCTAAAAGCTGCGTTTTGACATTCCAGAGTGGATGGGAATACAGACTGTAAAGAGAAATATCTTTGTCTAAAACCAAAACGGAGCTATTTAGCAGAATGTCTGTCAATGTGTGTATTCAACTTCCAGAGTTAAACTCATGTTTATTTACAGCAGTTCCGAAACGCTTTCTTTGGAGAATGTAGAAACAGTCATTTCCAGCCCTAGAGACGCATATAAGAGTTAGCAGTAAGAATGCGTTTAAAACACAGAAGACCCGCTTCGTACAAACTGATGTGCTTTGTGTTGGTTCCTTTTAGGAAGTTACATCTATGTTTAGATTCAGCGAGGGAGAAACACGTTTCTTCTAAAAGGTGCGTTTTGACATTCGAGAGTGGATGGGAATACAGACTGTAAAGAGAAATATCTTTGTCTAAAACCAAAACGGAGCTATCTAGCAGAATGTCTGTCAATGTGTGTATTCAACTTCTAGAGATAAACTCACGTGTGTTTGCAGCAGTTCAGAAACCCTTTCTTTGGAGAATGTAGAAACAGTCATTTCCAGCCCTAGAGACGCATATAAGTGTTAGCAGTATGAATGCGTTTAAAACACAGAAGACCCGCTTCGTACAAACTGATGTGCTGTGTGTTGGTTCCTTTTAGGAAGTTGCATCTATGTTTAGATTCAGCGAGGGAAAAAGACTTTTCTTCTAAAAGCTGCGTTTTGATATTCCAGAGTTGAAGGGAGAACAGGCTGTAAAGAGAAATACCTTGCTATAAAACCAAAACGGAACTGTCTAGCAGAATGGTTGTCAATGTGTTTATTCAACTTCCAGAGTTAAACTCATGTGTGTTTGCAGCAGTTCAGAAACCCTTTCTTTGCAGAATGTAGAAACAGTCATTTCCAGCCCCAGAGACGCATATAAGAGTCAGCAGTAAGAATGCGTTTAAAACACAGAAGACCCGCTTCGTACAAACTGATGTGCTGAGTGTTGGTTCCTTTTAGGAAGTTGCATCTATGTTTAGATTCAGCGAGGGAGAAACACGTTTCTTCTAAAAGCTGCGTTTTGACATTCCAGAGTGGATGGGAGAACAGGCTGTAAAGAGAAATACCTTGCTCTAAAACCAAAACGGAGCTATCTAGCAGAATGGTTGTCAATGTGTGTATTCAACTTCCAGAGTTAAACTCATGTTTGTTTACAGCAGTTCAGAAACGCTTTCTTTGGAGAATGTAGAAACAGTCATTTCCAGCCCTAGAGACGCATATAAGAGTTAGCAGTAAGAATGCGTTTAAAACACAGAAGACCCGCTTCGTACAAACTGATGTGCTTTGTGTTGGTTCCTTTTAGGAAGTTACATCTATGTTTAGATTCAGCGAGGGAGAAACACGTTTCTTCTAAAAGGTGCGTTATGACATTCCAGAGTGGATGGGAATACAGACTGTAAAGAGAAATATCTTTGTCTAAAACCAAAACGGAGCTATCTAGCAGAATGTCTGTCAATGTGTGTATTCAACTTCTAGAGATAAACTCACGTGTGTTTGCAGCAGTTCAGAAACCCTTTCTTTGGAGAATGTAGAAACAGTCATTTCCAGCCCTAGAGACGCATATAAGAGTTAGCAGTATGAATGCGTTTAAAACACAGAAGACCCGCTTCGTACAAACTGATGTGCTGTGTGTTGGTTCCTTTTAGGAAGTTGCATCTATGTTTAGATTCAACGAGGGAAAAAGACTTTTCTTCTAAAAGCTGCGTTTTGATATTCCAGAGTTGAAGGGAGAACAGGCTGTAAAGGGAAATACCTTGCTATAAAACCAAAACGGAACTGTCTAGCAGAATGGTTGTCAATGTGTTTATTCAACTTCCAGAGGTAAACTCATGTGTGTTTGCAGCAGTTCAGAAACCCTTTCTTTGCAGAATGTAGAAACAGTCATTTCCAGCCCTAGAGACGCATATAAGAGTCAGCAGTAAGAATGCGTTTAAAACACAGAAGACCCGCTTCGTACAAACTGATGTGCTGTATGTTGGTTCCTTTTAGGAAGTTGCATCTATGTTTAGATTCAGCGAGGGAGAAACACGTTTCTTCTAAAAGCTGCGTTTTGACATTCCAGAGTGGATGGGAGAACAGGCTGTAAAGAGAAATACCTTGCTCTAAAACCAAAACGGAGCTATCTAGCAGAATGGTTGTCAATGTGTGTATTCAAATTCCAGAGTTAAACTCATGTGTGTTTGCAGCAGTTCAGAAACCCTTTCTTTGGAGAATGTAGAAACAGTCATTTCCAGCCCCAGAGACGCATATAGGAGTTAGCAGTAAGAATGCTTTTAAAACACAGAAACCCGCTTCGTACAAACTGATGTGCTGTGTGTTGGTTCCTTTTAGGAAGTTGCATCTATGTTTAGATTCAGCGAGGGAGAAACACGTTTCTTCTAAATGCTGCGTTTTGACATTCCAGAGTGGATGGGAATACAGATTGTAAAGAGAAATATCTTTGTCTAAAACCAAAACGGAGCTATCTAGCAGAATGGTTGTCAATGTGTGTATTCAACTTCTAGAGCTAAATTCACGTGCGTTTGCAGCAGTTCAGAAACCCTTTCTTTGGAGAATGTAGAAACAGTCATTTCCAGCCCTAGAGACGCATATAAGAGTTAGCAGTAAGAATGCGTTTAAAACACAGAAGACAAGCTTCGTACAAACTGATGTGCTGTGTGTTGGTTCCTTTTAGGAAGTTGCATCGATGTTTAGAATCAGCGAAGGAAAAAGACTTTTCTTCTAAAAGCTGCGTTTTGATATTCCAGAGTTGAAGGGAGAACAGGCTGTAAAGAGAAATACCTTGCTATAAAACCAAAACGGAACTGTCTAGCAGAATGGTTGTCAATGTGTGTATTCAACTTACAGAGTTAAACTCATGTTTGTTTACAGCAGTTCAGAAACCCTTTCTTTGGAGAATGTAGAAACAGTCATTTCCAGCCCTAGAGACGCATATAAGAGTTACCAGTAAGAATGCGTTTAAAACACAGAAGACCCGCTTCGTACAAACTGATGTGCTGTGTGTTGGTTCCTTTTAGGAAGTTGCATCTATGTTTAGATTCAGCGAGGGAGAAACACGTTTCTTCTAAAAGCTGCGTTTTGACATTCCAGAGTGGATGGGAATACAGAGTGTAAAGAGAAATATCTTTGTCTAAAACCAAAACGGAGCTATCTAGCAGAATGTCTGTCAATGTGTGTATTCAACTTCTAGAGATAAACTCACGTGTGTTTGCAGCAGTTCAGAAACCCTTTCTTTGGAGAATGTAGAAACAGTCATTTCCAGCCCTAGAGACGCATATAAGAGTTAGCAGTAAGAATGCGTTTAAAACACAGAAGACCCGCTTCGTACAAACTGATGTGCTGTGTGTTGGTTCCTTTTAGGAAGTTGCATCTATGTTTAGATTCAGCGAGGGAAAAAGACTTTTCTTCTAAAAGCTGCCTTTTGACATTCCAGAGTGGATGGGAGAACAGGCTGTAAAGAGAAATACCTTGCTCTAAAACCAAAACGGAGCTATCTAGCAAAATGGTTGTCAATGTGTGTATTCAACTTCCAGAGTTAAACTCATGTTTGTTTACAGCAGTTCAGAAACGCTTTCTTTGGAGAATGTAGAAACAGTCATTTCCAGCCCTAGAGACGCATATAAGAGTTAGCAGTAAGAATGCGTTTAAAACACAGAAGACCCGCTTCGTACAAACTGATGTGCTTTGTGTTGGTTCCTTTTAGGAAGTTACATCTATGTTTAGATTCAGCGAGGGAGAAACACGTTTCTTCTAAAAGGTGCGTTATGACATTCCAGAGTGGATGGGAATACAGACTGTAAAGAGAAATATCTTTGTCTAAAACCAAAACGGAGCTATCTAGCACAATGTCTGTCAATGTGTGTATTCAACTTCTAGAGATAAACTCACGTGTGTTTGCAGCAGTTCAGAAACCCTTTCTTTGGAGAATGTAGAAACAGTCATTTCCAGCCCTAGAGACGCATATAAGAGTTAGCAGTAAGAATGCGTTTAAAACACAGAAGACCCGCTTCGTACAAACTGATGTGCTGTGTGTTGGTTCCTTTTAGGAAGTTGCATCTATGTTTAGATTCAGCGAGGGAAAAAGACTTTTCTTCTAAAAGCTGCGTTTTGATATTCCAGAGTTGAAGGGAGAACAGGCTGTAAAGAGAAATACCTTGCTATAAAACCAAAACGGAACTGTCTAGCAGAATGGTTGTCAATGTGTTTATTCAACTTCCAGAGTTAAACTCATGTGTGTTTGCAGCAGTTCAGAAACCCTTTCTTTGCAGAATGTAGAAACAGTCATTTCCAGCCCCAGAGACGCATATAAGAGTCAGCAGTAAGAATGCGTTTAAAACACAGAAGACCCGCTTCGTACAAACTGATGTGCTGAGTGTTGGTTCCTTTTAGGAAGTTGCATCTATGTTTAGATTCAGCGAGGGAGAAACACGTTTCTTCTAAAAGCTGCGTTTTGACATTCCAGAGTGGATGGGAGAACAGGCTGTAAAAAGAAATACCTTGCTCTAAAACCAAAACGGAGCTATCTAGCAGAATGGTTGTCAATGTGTGTATTCAACTTCCAAAGTTAAACTCATGTGTGTTTGCAGCAATTCAGAAACCCTTTCTTTTGAGAATGTAGAAACAGTCATTTCCAGCCCCAGAGACGCATATAGGAGTTAGCAGTAAGAATGCTTTTAAAACACAGAAACCCGCTTCGTTCAAACTGATGTGCTGTGTGTTGGTTCCTTTTAGGAAGTTGCATCTATGTTTAGATTCAGCGAGGGAGAAACACGTTTCTTCTAAATGCTGCGTTTTGACATTCCAGAGTGGATGGGAATACAGATTGTAAAGAGAAATATCTTTGTCTAAAACCAAAACGGAGCTATCTAGCAGAATGGTTGTCAATGTGTGTATTCAACTTCTAGAGCTAAACTCACGTGCGTTTGCAGCAGTTCAGAAACCCTTTCTTTGGAGAATGTAGAAACAGTCATTTCCAGCCCTAGAGACGCATATATGAGTTAGCAGTCAGAATGCGTTTAAAACACAGAAGACAAGCTTCGTACAAACTGATGTGCTGTGTGTTGGTTCCTTTTAGGAAGTTGCATCGATGTTTAGAATCAGCGAAGGAAAAAGACTTTTCTTCTAAAAGCTGCGTTTTGATATTCCAGAGTTGAAGGGAGAACAGGCTGTAAAGAGAAATACCTTGCTCTAAAACCAAAACGGAACTGTCTAGCAGAATGGTTGTCAATGTGTGTATTCAACTTCCAGAGTTAAACTCATGTTTGTTTACAGCAGTTCAGAAACCCTTTCTTTGGAGAATGTAGAAACAGTCATTTCCAGCCCTAGAGACGCATATAAGAGTTAGCAGTAAGAATGCGTTTAAAACACAGAAGACCCGCTTCGTACAAACTGATGTGCTGTGTGTTGGTTCCTTTTAGGAAGTTACATCTATGTTTAGATTCAGCGAGGGAGAAACACGTTTCTTCTAAAAGCTGCGTTTTGACATTCCAGAGTGGATGGGAATACAGGGTGTAAAGAGAAATATCTTTGTCTAAAACCAAAACGGAGCTATTTAGCAGAATGTCTGTCAATGTGTGTATTCAACTTCTAGAGATAAACTCACGTGTGTTTGCAGCAGTTCATAAACCCTTTCTTTGGAGAATGTAGAAACAGTCATTTCCAGCCCTAGAGACGCATATAAGAGTTAGCAGTAAGAATGCGTTTAAAACACAGAAGACCCGCTTCGTACAAACTGATGTGCTGTGTGTTGGTTCCTTTTAGGAAGTTGCATCTATGTTTAGATTCAGCGAGGGAAAAAGACTTTTCTTCTAAAAGCTGCGTTTTGATATTCCAGAGTTGAAGGGAGAACAGGCTGTAAAGAGAAATACCTTGCTATAAAACCCAAACGGAACTGTCTAGCAGAATGGTTGTCAATGTGTGTATTCAACTTGCAGAGTTAAACTCATGTTTGTTTACAGCAGTTCAGAAACCCTTTCTTTGGAGAATGTAGAAACAGTCATTTCCAGCCCTAGAGACGCATATAAGAGTTAGCAGTAAGAATGCGTTTAAAACACAGAAGACCCGCTTCGTACAAACTGATGTGCTGTGTGTTGGTTCCTTTTAGGAAGTTACATCTATGTTTAGATTCAGCGAGGGAGAAACACGTTTCTTCTAAAAGGTGCGTTTTGACATTCCAGAGTGGATGGGAATACAGACTGTTAAGAGAAATATCTTTGTCTAAAACCAAAACGGAGCTATATAGCAGAATGGTTGTCAATGTGTGTATTCACCTTCCAGAGTTAAACTCATGTGTGTTTGCAGCAGTTCAGAAACCCTTTCTTTGCAGAATGTAGAAACAGTCATTTCCAGCCCTAGAGACGCATATAAGATTTAGCTGTAAGAATGCGTTTAAAACACAGAAACCGACCTCGTACAAACTGATGTGCTTTGTGTTGGTTCCTTTTAGGAAGTTACATCTATGTTTAGATTCAGCGAGGGAGAAACACGTTTCTTCTAAAAGGTGCGTTTTGACATTCCAGAGTGGATGTGAATACAGACTGTAAAGAGAAATATCTTTGTCTAAAACCAAAACGGAGCTATCTAGCAGAATGTCTGTCAATGTGTGTATTCAACTTCTAGAGATAAACTCACGTGTGTTTGCAGCAGTTCAGAAACCCTTTCTTTGGAGAATGTAGAAACAGTCATTTCCAGCCCTAGAGACGCATATAAGAGTTAGCAGTATGAATGCGTTTAAAACACAGAAGACCCGCTTCGTACAAACTGATGTGCTGTGTGTTGGTTCCTTTTAGGAAGTTGCATCTATGTTTAGATTCAGCGAGGGAAAAAGACTTTTCTTCTAAAAGCTGCGTTTTGATATTCCAGAGTTGAAGGGAGAACAGGCTGTAAAGAGAAATACCTTGCTATAAAACCAAAACGGAACTGTCTAGCAGAATGGTTGTCAATGTGTTTATTCAACTTCCAGAGTTAAACTCATGTGTGTTTGCAGCAGTTCAGAAACCCTTTCTTTGCAGAATGTAGAAACAGTCATTTCCAGCCCCAGAGACGCATATAAGAGTCAGCAGTAAGAATGCGTTTAAAACACAGAAGACCCGCTTCGTACAAACTGATGTGCTGAGTGTTGGTTCCTTTTAGGAAGTTGCATCTATGTTTAGATTCAGCGAGGGAGAAACACGTTTCTTCTAAAAGCTGCGTTTTGACATTCCAGAGTGGATGGGAGAACAGGCTGTAAAGAGAAATACCTTGCTATAAAACCAAAACGGAGCTATCTAGCAGAATGGTTGTCAATGTGTGTATTCAACTTCCAGAGTTAAACTCATGTGTGTTTGCAGCAGTTCAGAAACCCTTTCTTTGGAGAATGTAGAAACAGTCATTTCCAGCCCCAGAGACGCATATAGGAGTTAGCAGTAAGAATGCTTTTAAAACACAGAAACCCGCTTCGTACAAACTGATGTGCTGTGTGTTGGTTCCTTTTAGGAAGTTGCATCTATGTTTAGATTCAGCGAGGGAGAAACACGTTTCTTCTAAATGCTGCGTTTTGACATTCCAGAGTGGATGGGAATACAGATTGTAAAGAGAAATATCTTTGTCTAAAACCAAAACGGAGCTATCTAGCAGAATGGTTGTCAATGTGTTTATTCAACTTCCAGAGTTAAACTCATGTTTGTTTACAGCAGTTCAGAAACCCTTTCTTTGGAGAACGTAGAAACAGTCATTTCCAGCCCTAGAGACGCATATAAGAGTTAGCAGTAAGAATGCGTTTAAAACACAGAAGACTCGCTTCGTACAAACTGATGTGCTTTGTGTTGGTTCCTTTTAGGAAGTTACATCTATGTTTAGATTCAGCGAGGGAGAAACACGTTTCTTCTAAAAGGTGCGTTTTGACATTCCAGAGTGGATGGGAATACAGACTGTAAAGAGAAATATCTTTGTCTAAAACCAAAACGGAGCTATCTAGCAGAATGTCTGTCAATGTGTGTATTCAACTTCTAGAGATAAACTCACGTGTGTTTGCAGCAGTTCAGAAACCCTTTCTTTGGAGAATGTAGAAACAGTCATTTCCAGCCCTAGAGACGAACATAAGAGTTAGCATTAAGAATGCGTTTAAAACACAGAAGACCCGCTTCATACAAACTGATGTGCTGTGTGTTGGTTCCTTTTAGGAAGTTACATCTATGTTTAGATTCAGCGAGGGAGAAACACGTTTCTTCTAAAAGGTGCGTTTTGACATTCCAGAGTGGATGGGAATACAGACTGTAAAGAGAAATATCTTTGTCTAAAACCAAAACGGAGCTATCTAGCAGAGTGTCTGTCAATGTGTGTATTCAACTTCTAGAGATAAACTCAGGTGTGTTTGCAGCAGTTCAGAAACCCTTTCTTTGGAGAATGTAGAAACAGTCATTTCCAGCCCTAGAGACGCATATAAGAGTTAGCAGTAAGAATGCGTTTAAAACACAGAAGACCCGCTTCGAACAAACTGATGTGCTGTGTGTTGGTTCCTTTTAGGAAGTTACATCTATGTTTAGATTCAGCGAGGGAGAAACACGTTTCTTCTAAAAGCTGCGTTTTGACATTCCAGAGTGGATGGGAGAACAGGCTGTAAAGAGAAATACCTTGCTCTAAAACCAAAACGGACCTATCTAGCAGAATGGTTGTCAATGTGTGTATTCAACTACCAGAGTTAAACTTATGTTAGTTTACAACAGTTCTGAAACCCTTTCTTTGGAGAATGTAGAAACAGTCATTTCCAGCCCTAGAGACGCATATAAGAGTGAGCAGTAAGAATGCGTTTAAAACACAGAAGACCCGCTTCGTACAAACTGATGTGTTGTGTGTTGGTTCCTTTTAGGAAGTTACATCTATGTTTAGATTCAGCGAGGGAGAAACACGTTTCTTCTAAAAGCTGCGTTTTGACATTCCAGAGTGGATGGGAATACAGAGTGTAAAGAGAAATATCTTTGTCTAAAACCAAAACGGAGCTATCTAGCAGAATGTCTGTCAATGTGTGTATTCAAATTCTAGAGATAAACTCACGTGTGTTTGCAGCAGTTCAGAAACCCTTTCTTTGGAGAATGTAGAAACAGTCATTTCCAGCCCTAGAGACGCATATGAGAGTTAGCAGTATGAATGCGTTTAAAACACAGAAGACCCGCTTCGTACAAACTGATGTGCTGTGTGTTGGTTCCTTTTAGGAAGTTGCATCTATGTTTAGATTCAGCGAGGGAAAAAGACTTTTCTTCTAAAAGCTGCGTTTTGATATTCCAGAGTTGAAGGGAGAACAGGCTGTAAAGAGATATACCTTGCTATAAAACCAAAACGGAACTGTCTAGCAGAATGGTTGTCAATGTGTTTATTCAACTTCCAGAGTTAAACTCATGTGTGTTTGCAGCAGTTCAGAAACCCTTTCTTTGCAGAATGTAGAAACAGTCATTTCCAGCCCCAGAGACGCATATAAGAGTCAGCAGTAAGAATGCGTTTAAAACACAGAAGACCCGCTTCGTACAAACTGATGTGCTGAGTGATGGTTCCTTTTAGGAAGTTGCATCTATGTTTAGATTCAGCGAGGGAGAAACACGTTTCTTCTAAAAGCTGCGTTTTGACATTCCAGAGTGGATGGGAGAACAGGCTGTAAAGAGAAATACCTTGCTCTAAAACCAAAACGGAGCTATCTAGCAGAATGGTTGTCAATGTGTGTATTCAACTTCCAGAGTTAAACTCATGTGTGTTTGCAGCAGTTCAGAAACCCTTTCTTTGGAGAATGTAGAAACAGTCATTTCCAGCCCCAGAGACGCATATAGGAGTTAGCAGTAAGAATGCTTTTAAAACACAGAAACCCGCTTCGTACAAACTGATGTGCTGTGTGTTGGTTCCTTTTAGGAAGTTGCATCTATGTTTAGATTCAGCGAGGGAGAAACACGTTTCTTCTAAATGCTGCGTTTTGACATTCCAGAGTGGATGGGAATACAGAATGTAAAGAGAAATATCTTTGTCTAAAACCAAAACGGAGCTATCTAGCAGAATGGTTGTCAATGTGTTTATTCAACTTCCAGAGTTAAACTCATGTTTGTTTACAGCAGTTCAGAAACCCTTTCTTTGGAGAACGTAGAAACAGTCATTTCCAGCCCTAGAGACGCATATAAGAGTTAGCAGTAAGAATGCGTTTAAAACACAGAAGACTCGCTTCGTACAAACTGATGTGCTTTGTGTTGGTTCCTTTTAGGAAGTTACATCTATGTTTAGATTCAGCGAGGGAGAAACACGTTTCTTCTAAAAGGTGCGTTTTGACATTCCAGAGTGGATGGGAATACAGACTGTAAAGAGAAATATCTTTGTCTAAAACCAAAACGGAGCTATCTAGCAGAATGTCTGTCAATGTGTGTATTCAACTTCTAGAGATAAACTCACGTGTGTTTGCAGCAGTTCAGAAACCCTTTCTTTGGAGAATGTAGAAACAGTCATTTCCAGGCCTAGAGACGCACATAAGAGTTAGCATTAAGAATGCGTTTAAAACACAGAAGACCCGCTTCATACAAACTGATGTGCTGTGTGTTGGTTCCTTTTAGGAAGTTACATCTATGTTTAGATTCAGCGAGGGAGAAACACGTTTCTTCTAAAAGGTGCGTTTTGACATTCCAGAGTGGATGGGAATACAGACTGTAAAGAGAAATATCTTTGTCTAAAACCAAAACGGAGCTATCTAGCAGAGTGTCTGTCAATGTGTGTATTCAACTTCTAGAGATAAACTCAGGTGTGTTTGCAGCAGTTCAGAAACCCTTTCTTTGGAGAATGTAGAAACAGTCATTTCCAGCCCTAGAGACGCATATAAGAGTTAGCAGTATGAATGCGTTTAAAACACAGAAGACCCGCTTCGTACAAACTGATGTGCTGTGTGTTGGTTCCTTTTAGGAAGTTGCATCTATGTTTAGATTCAGCGAGGGAAAAAGACTTTTCTTCTAAAAGCTGCGTTTTGATATTCCAGAGTTGAAGGGAGAACAGGCTGTAAAGAGAAATACCTTGCTATAAAACCAAAACGGAACTGTCTAGCAGAATGGTTGTCAATGTGTTTATTCAACTTCCAGAGTTAAACTCATGTGTGTTTGCAGCAGTTCAGAAACCCTTTCTTTGCAGAATGTAGAAACAGTCATTTCCAGCCCCAGAGACGCATATAAGAGTCAGCAGTAAGAATGCGTTTAAAACACAGAAGACCCGCTTCGTACAAACTGATGTGCTGAGTGTTGGTTCCTTTTAGGAAGTTGCATCTATGTTTAGATTCAGCGAGGGAGAAACACGTTTCTTCTAAAAGCTGCGTTTTGACATTCCAGAGTGGATGGGAGAACAGGCTGTAAAGAGAAATACCTTGCTATAAAACCAAAACGGAGCTATCTAGCAGAATGGTTGTCAATGTGTGTATTCAACTTCCAGAGTTAAACTCATGTGTGTTTGCAGCAGTTCAGAAACCCTTTCTTTGGAGAATGTAGAAACAGTCATTTCCAGCCCCAGAGACGCATATAGGAGTTAGCAGTAAGAATGCTTTTAAAACACAGAAACCCGCTTCGTACAAACTGATGTGCTGTGTGTTGGTTCCTTTTAGGAAGTTGCATCTATGTTTAGATTCAGCGAGGGAGAAACACGTTTCTTCTAAATGCTGCGTTTTGACATTCCAGAGTGGATGGGAATACAGATTGTAAAGAGAAATATCTTTGTCTAAAACCAAAACGGAGCTATCTAGCAGAATGGTTGTCCATGTGTTTATTCAACTTCCAGAGTTAAACTCATGTTTGTTTACAGCAGTTCAGAAACCCTTTCTTTGGAGAACGTAGAAACAGTCATTTCCAGCCCTAGAGACGCATATAAGAGTTAGCAGTAAGAATGCGTTTAAAACACAGAAGACTCGCTTCGTACAAACTGATGTGCTTTGTGTTGGTTCCTTTTAGGAAGTTACATCTATGTTTAGATTCAGCGAGGGAGAAACACGTTTCTTCTAAAAGGTGCGTTTTGACATTCCAGAGTGGATGGGAATACAGACTGTAAAGAGAAATATCTTTGTCTAAAACCAAAACGGAGCTATCTAGCAGAATGTCTGTCAATGTGTGTATTCAACTTCTAGAGATAAACTCACGTGTGTTTGCAGCAGTTCAGAAACCCTTTCTTTGGAGAATGTAGAAACAGTCATTTCCAGCCCTAGAGACGCATATAAGAGTTAGCTGTAAGAATGCGTTTAAAACACAGAAGACCCGCTTCGAACAAACTGATGTGCTGTGTGTTGGTTCCTTTTAGGAAGTTACATCTATGTTTAGATTCAGCGAGGGAGAAACACGTTTCTTCTAAAAGCTGCGTTTTGACATTCCAGAGTGGATGGGAGAACAGGCTGTAAAGAGAAATACCTTGCTCTAAAACCAAAACGGACCTATCTAGCAGAATGGTTGTCAATGTGTGTATTCAACTACCAGAGTTAAACTTATGTTAGTTTACAACAGTTCTGAAACCCTTTCTTTGGAGAATGTAGAAACAGTCATTTCCAGCCCTAGAGACGCATATAAGAGTGAGCAGTAAGAATGCGTTTAAAACACAGAAGACCCGCTTCGTACAAACTGATGTGTTGTGTGTTGGTTCCTTTTAGGAAGTTACATCTATGTTTAGATTCAGCGAGGGAGAAACACGTTTCTTCTAAAAGCTGCGTTTTGACATTCCAGAGTGGATGGGAATACAGAGTGTAAAGAGAAATATCTTTGTCTAAAACCAAAACGGAGCTATCTAGCAGAATGTCTGTCAATGTGTGTATTCAACTTCTAGAGATAAACTCACGTGTGTTTGCAGCAGTTCAGAAACCCTTTCTTTGGAGAATGTAGAAACAGTCATTTCCAGCCCTAGAGACGCATATGAGAGTTAGCAGTATCAATGCGTTTAAAACACAGAAGACCCGCTTCGTACAAACTGATGTGCTGTGTGTTGGTTCCTTTTAGGAAGTTGCATCTATGTTTAGATTCAGCGAGGGAAAAAGACTTTTCGTCTAAAAGCTGCGTTTTGATATTCCAGAGTTGAAGGGAGAACAGGCTGTAAAGAGAAATACCTTGCTATAAAACCAAAACGGAAATGTCTAGAAGAATGGTTGTCAATGTGTTTATTCAACTTCTAGAGTTAAACTCATGTGTGTTTGCAGCAGTTCAGAAACCCTTTCTTTGCAGAATTTAGAAACAGTCATTTCCAGCCCTAGAGACGCATATAAGAGTCAGCAGTAAGAATGCGTCTAAAACACAGAAGACCCGCTTGGTACAAACTGATGTGCTGAGTGTTGGTTCCTTTTAGGAAGTTGCATCTATGTTTAGATTCAGCGAGGGAGAAACACGTTTCTTCTAAAAGCTGCGTTTTGACATTCCGGAGTTGAAGGGAGAACAGGCTGTAAAGAGAAATACCTTGTTCTAAAACCAAATCGGAGCTATCTAGCAGAATGTCTGTCAATGTGTGTATTCAACTTCTAGAGATAAACTCACGTGTGTTTGCAGCAGTTCAGAAACCCTTTCTTTGGAGAATGTAGAAACAGTCATTTCCAGCCCTAGAGACGCATATAAGAGTTAGCAGTATGAATGCGTTTAAAACACAGAAGACCCGCTTCGTACAAACTGATGTGCTGTGTGTTGGTTCCTTTTAGGAAGTTGCATCTATGTTTAGATTCAGCGAGGGAAAAAGACTTTTCGTCTAAAAGCTACGTTTTGATATTCCAGAGTTAAAGGGAGAACAGGCTGTAAAGAGAAATACCTTGCTATAAAACCAAAACGGAAATTTCTAGAAGAATGGTTGTCAATGTGTGTATTCAACTTCCAGAGTTAAACTCATGTGTGTTTGCAGCAGTTCAGAAACCCTTTCTTTGGAGAATGTAGAAACAGTCATTTCCAGCCCCAGAGACGCATATAGGAGTTAGCAGTAAGAATGCTTTTAAAACACAGAAACCCGCTTCGTACAAACTGATGTGCTGTGTGTTGGTTCCTTTTAGGAAGTTGCATCTATGTTTAGATTCAGCGAGGGAGAAACACTTTTCTTCTAAATGCTGCGTTTTGACATTCCAGAGTGGATGGGAATACAGACTGTAAAAGAAATATCTTTGTCTAAAACCAAAACGGAGCTATCTAGCAGAATGGTTGTCAATGTGTGTATTCAACTTCTAGAGCTAAACTCACGTGCGTTTGCAGCAGTTCAGAAACCCTTTCTTTGGAGAATGTAGAAACAGTCATTTCCAGCCCTAGAGACGCATATAAGTGTTAGCAGTAAGAATGCGTTTAAAACACAGAAGACAAGCTTCGTACAAACTGATGTGCTGTGTGTTGGTCCCTTTTAGGAAGTTGCATCAATGTTTAGAATCAGCGAAGGAAAAAGACTTTTCTTCTAAAAGCTGCGTTTTGATATTCCAGAGTTGAAGGGAGAACAGGCTGTAAAGAGAAATACCTTGCTATAAAACCAAAACGGAACTGTCTAGCAGAATGGTTGTCAATGTGTGTATTCAACTTCCAGAGTTAAACTCATGTTTGTTTACAGCAGTTCAGAAACCCTTTCTTTGGAGAATGTAGAAACAGTCATTTCCAGCCCTAGAGATGCATATAAGAGTTAGCAGTAAGAATGCGTTTAAAACACAGAAGACCCGCTTCGTACAAACTGATGTGCTGTGTGTTGGTTCCTTTTAGGAAGTTACATCTATGTTTAGATTCAGCGAGGGAGAAACACGTTTCTTCTAAAAGCTGCGTTTTGACATTCCAGAGTGGATGGGAATACAGAGTGTAAAGAGAAATATCTTTGTCTAAAACCAAAACGGAGCTATTTAGCAGAATGTCTGTCAATGTGTGTATTCAACTTCTAGAGATAAACTCACGTGTGTTTGCAGCAGTTCAGAAACCCTTTCTTTGGAGAATGTAGAAACAGTCATTTCCAGCCCTAGAGACGCATATAAGAGTTAGCAGTAAGAATGCGTTTAAAACACAGAAGACCCGCTTCGTACAAACTGATGTGCTGTGTGTTGGTTCCTTTTAGGAAGTTGCATCTATGTTTAGATTCAGCGAGGGAAAAAGACTTTTCTTCTAAAAGCTGCGTTTTGATATTCCAGAGTTGAAGGGAGAACAGGCTGTAAAGAGAAATACCTTGCTATAAAACCCAAACGGAACTGTCTAGCAGAATGGTTGTCAATGTGTGTATTCAACTTGCAGAGTTAAACTCATGTTTGTTTACAGCAGTTCAGAAACCCTTTCTTTGGAGAATGTAGAAACAGTCATTTCCAGCCCTAGAGACGCATATAAGAGTTAGCAGTAAGAATGCGTTTAAAACACAGAAGACCCGCTTCGTACAAACTGATGTGCTTTGTGTTGGTTCCTTTTAGGAAGTTACATCTATGTTTAGATTCAGCGAGGGAGAAACACGTTTCTTCTAAAAGGTGCATTTTGACATTCCAGAGTGGATGGGAATACAGACTGTAAAGAGAAATATCTTTGTCTAAAACCAAAACGGAGCTATCTAGCAGAATGTCTGTCAATGTGTGTATTCAACTTCTAGAGATAAACTCACGTGTGTTTGCAGCAGTTCAGAAACCCTTTCTTTGGAGAATGTAGAAACAGTCATTTCCAGCCCCAGAGACGCATATAAGAGTTAGCAGTAAGAATGCGTTTAAAACACAGAAGACCCGCTTCGTACAAACTGATGTGCTGTGTGTTGGTTCCTTTTAGGAAGTTACATCTATGTTTAGATTCAGCGAGGGAGAAACACGTTTCTTCTAAAAGGTGCGTTTTGACATTCCAGAGTGGATGGGAATACAGACTGTTAAGAGAAATATCTTTGTCTAAAACCAAAACGGAGCTATATAGCAGAATGGTTGTCAATGTGTGTATTCAACTTCCAGAGTTAAACTCATGTGTGTTTGCAGCAGTTCAGAAACCCTTTCTTTGCAGAATGTAGAAACAGTCATTTCCAGCCCTAGAGACGCATATAAGAGTTAGCTGTAAGAATGCGTTTAAAACACAGAAACCGACCTCGTACAAACTGATGTGCTGTGTGTTGGTTCCTTTTAGGAAGTTGCATCTATGTTTAGATTCAGCGAGGGAGAAACACGTTTCTTCTAAAAGCTGCGTTTTGACATTCCAGAGTGGATGGGAGAACAGGTTGTAAAGAGAAATATCTTTGTCTAAAACCAAAACGGAGCTATCTAGCAGAATGTCTGTCAATGTGTGTATTCAACTTCTAGAGATAAACTCACGTGTGTTTGCAGCAGTTCAGAAACCCTTTCTTTGGAGAATGTAGAAACAGTCATTTCCAGCCCTAGAGACGCATATAAGAGTTAGCAGTAAGAATGCGTTTAAAACACAGAAGACCCGCTTCGTACAAACTGATGTGCTGTGTGTTGGTTCCTTTTAGGAAGTTGCATCTATGTTTAGATTCAGCGAGGGAAAAAGACTTTTCTTCTAAAAGCTGCGTTTTGACATTCCAGAGTGGATGGGAGAACAGGCTGTAAAGAGAAATACCTTGCTCTAAAACCAAAACGGAGCTATCTAGCAGAATGGTTGTCAATGTGTGTATTCAACTTCCAGAGTTAAACTCATGTTTATTTACAGCAGTTCCGAAACGCTTTCTTTGGAGAATGTAGAAACAGTCATTTCCAGCCCTAGAGACGCATATAAGAGTTAGCAGTAAGAATGCGTTTAAAACACAGAAGACCCGCTTCGTACAAACTGATGTGCTGTGTGTTGGTTCCTTTTAGGAAGTTGCATCGATGTTTAGAATCAGCGAAGGAAAAAGACTTTTCTTCTAAAAGCTGCGTTTTGATATTCCAGAGTTGAAGGGAGAACAGGCTGTAAAGAGAAATACCTTGCTATAAAACCAAAACGGAACTGTCTAGCAGAATGGTTGTCAATGTGTGTATTCAACTTCCAGAGTTAAACTCATGTTTGTTTACAGCAGTTCAGAAACCCTTTCTTTGGAGAATGTAGAAACAGTCATTTCCAGCCCTAGAGACGCATATAAGAGTTAGCAGTAAGAATGCGTTTAAAACACAGAAGACCCGCTTCGTACAAACTGATGTGCTGTGTGTTGGTTCCTTTTAGGAAGTTGCATCTATGTTTAGATTCAGCGAGGGAGAAACACGTTTCTTCTAAAAGCTGCGTTTTGACATTCCAGAGTGGATGGGAATACAGAGTGTAAAGAGAAATATCTTTGTCTAAAACCAAAACGGAGCTATCTAGCAGAATGTCTGTCAATGTGTGTATTCAACTTCTAGAGCTAAACTCACGTGCGTTTGCAGCAGTTCAGAAACCCTTTCTTTGGAGAATGTAGAAACAGTCATTTCCAGCCCTAGAGACGCATATAAGAGTTAGCAGTAAGAATGCTTTTAAAACACAGAAGACCCGCTTCGCACAAACTGATGTGCTGTGTGTTGGTTCCTTTTAGGAAGTTACATCTATGTTTAGATTCAGCGAGGGAGAAACACGTTTCTTCTAAAAGGTGCGTTTTGACATTCCAGAGTGGATTGGAATACAGACTGTTAAGAGAAATATCTTTGTCTAAAACCAAAACGGAGCTATATAGCAGAATGGTTGTCAATGTGTGTATTCACCTTCCAGAGTTAAACTCATGTGTGTTTGCAGCAGTTCAGAAACCCTTTCTTTGCAGAATGTAGCAACAGTCATTTCCAGCCCCAGAGACGCATATAAGAGTCAGCAGTAAGAATGCGTTTAAAACACAGAAGACCCGCTTCGTACAAACTGATGTGCTGAGTGTTGGTTCCTTTTAGGAAGTTGCATCTATGTTTAGATTCAGCGAGGGAGAAACACGTTTCTTCTAAAAGCTGCGTTTTGACATTCCAGAGTGGATGGGAGAACAGGCTGTAAAGAGAAATACCTTGCTCTAAAACCAAAACGGAGCTATCTAGCAGAATGGTTGTCAATGTGTTTATTCAACTTCCAGAGTTAAACTCATGTTTGTTTACAGCAGTTCAGAAACCCTTTCTTTGGAGAACGTAGAAACAGTCATTTCCAGCCCTAGAGACGCATATAAGAGTTAGCAGTAAGAATGCGTTTAAAACACAGAAGACCCGCTTCGTACAAACTGATGTGCTTTGTGTTGGTTCCTTTTAGGAAGTTACATCTATGTTTAGATTCAGCGAGGGAGAAACACGTTTCTTCTAAAAGGTGCGTTTTGACATTCCAGAGTGGATGGGAATACAGACTGTAAAGAGAAATATCTTTGTCTAAAACCAAAACGGAGCTATCTAGCAGAATGTCTGTCAATGTGTGTATTCAACTTCTAGAGATAAACTCACGTGTGTTTGCAGCAGTTCAGAAACCCTTTCTTTTGGAGAATGTAGAAACAGTCATTTCCAGCCCTAGAGATGCACATAAGAGTTAGCATTAAGAATGCGTTTAAAACACAGAAGACCCGCTTCATACAAACTGATGTGCTGTGTGTTGGTTCCTTTTAGGAAGTTACATCTATGTTTAGATTCAGCGAGGGAGAAACACGTTTCTTCTAAAAGGTGCGTTTTGACATTCCAGAGTGGATGGGAATACAGACTGTAAAGAGAAATATCTTTGTCTAAAACCAAAACGGAGCTATCTAGCAGAGTGTCTGTCAATGTGTGTATTCAACTTCTAGAGATAAACTCAGGTGTGTTTGCAGCAGTTCAGAAACCCTTTCTTTGGAGAATGTAGAAACAGTCATTTCCAGCCCTAGAGACGCATATAAGAGTTAGCAGTAAGAATGCGTTTAAAACACAGAAGACCCGCTTCGTACAAACTGATGTGCTGTGTGTTGGTTCCTTTTAGGAAGTTACATCTATGTTTAGATTCAGCGAGGGAGAAACTCGTTTCTTCTAAAAGCTGCGTTTTGACATTCCAGAGTGGATGGGAGAACAGGCTGTAAAGAGAAATACCTTGCTCTAAAACCAAAACGGAGCTATCTAGCAGAATGGTTGTCAATGTGTGTATTCAACTTCCAGAGTTAAACTCATGTGTGTTTGCAGCAGTTCAGAAACCCTTTCTTTGGAGAATGTAGAAACAGTCATTTCCCGCCCCAGAGACGCATTTAGGAGTTAGCAGTAAGAATGCTTTTAAAACACAGAAAGCCGCTTCGTACAAACTGATGTGCTGTGTGTTGGTTCCTTTTAGGAAGTTGCATCTATGTTTATATTCAGCGAGGGAGAAACAGGTTTCTTCTAAATGCTGCGTTTTGACATTCCAGAGTGGATGGGAATACAGACTGTAAAGAGAAATATCTTTGTCTAAAACCAAAACGGAGCTATCTAGCAGAATGGTTGTCAATGTGTGTATTCAACTTCTAGAGCTAAACTCACGTGTGTTTGCAGCAGTTCAGAAACCCTTTCTTTGGAGAATGTAGAAACAGTCATTTCCAGCCCTAGAGACGCATATAAGAGTTAGCAGTAAGAATGCGTTTAAAACACAGAAGACCCGCTTCGTACAAACTGATGTGCTGTGTGTTGGTTCCTTTTAGGAAGTTGCATCTATGTTTAGAATCAGCGAAGGAAAAAGACTTTTCTTCTAAAAGCTGCGTTTTGATATTCCAGAGTTGAAGGGAGAACAGGCTGTAAAGAGAAATACCTTGCTATAAAACCAAAATGGAACTGTCTAGCAGAATGGTTGTCAATGTGTGTATTCAACTACCAGAGTTAAACTTATGTTAGTTTACAGCAGTTCTGAAACCCTTTCTTTGGAGAATGTAGAAACAGTCATTTCCAGCCCTAGAGACGCATATAAGAGTGAGCAGTAAGAATGCGTTTAAAACACAGAAGACCCGCTTCGTACAAACTGATGTGTTGTGTGTTGGTTCCTTTTAGGAAGTTACATCTATGTTTAGATTCAGCGAGGGAGAAACACGTTTCTTCTAAAAGCTGCGTTTTGACATTCCAGAGTGGATGGGAATACAGAGTGTAAAGAGAAATATCTTTGTCTAAAACCAAAACGGAGCTATCTAGCAGAATGTCTGTCAATGTGTGTATTCAACTTCTAGAGATAAACTCACGTGTGTTTGCAGCAGTTCAGAAACCCTTTCTTTGGAGAATGTAGAAACAGTCATTTCCAGCCCTAGAGACGCATATAAGAGTTAGCAGTATGAATGCGTTTAAAACACAGAAGACCCGCTTCGTACAAACTGATGTGCTGTGTGTTGGTTATTTTTAGGAAGTTGTATCTATGTTTAGATTCAGCGAGGGAAAAAGACTTTTCGTCTAAAAGCTGCGTTTTGATATTCCAGAGTTGAAGGGAGAACAGGCTGTAAAGAGAAATACCTTGCTATAAAACCAAAACGGAAATGTCTAGAAGAATGGTTGTCAATGTGTTTATTCAACTTCCAGAGTTAAACTCATGTGTGTTTGCAGCAGTTCAGAAACCCTTTCTTTGCAGAATGTAGAAACAGTCATTTCCAGCCCTAGAGACGCATATAAGAGTCAGCAGTAAGAATGCGTCTAAAACACAGAAGACCCGCTTCGTACAAACTGATGTGCTGAGTGTTGGTTCCTTTTAGGAAGTTGCATCTATGTTTAGATTCAGCGAGGGAGAAAGACGTTTCTTCTAAAAGCTGCGTTTTGACATTCCAGAGTTGAAGGGAGAACAGGCTGTAAAGAGAAATACCTTGCTCTAAAACCAAAACGGAGCTATCTAGCAGAATGCTTGTCAATGTGTGTATTCAACTTCTAGAGCTAAACTCACGTGCGTTTGCAGCAGTTCAGAAACCCTTTCTTTGGAGAATGTAGAAACAGTCATTTCCAGCCCTAGAGACGCATATAAGAGTTAGCAGTAAGAATGCGTTTAAAACACAGAAGACCCGCTTCGTACAAACTGATGTGCTGTGTGTTGGTTCCTTTTAGGAAGTTGCATCGATGTTTAGAATCAGCGAAGGAAAAAGACTTTTCTTCTAAAAGCTGCGTTTTGATATTCCAGAGTTGAAGGGAGAACAGGCTGTAAAGAGAAATACCTTGCTATAAAACCAAAACAGAACTGTCTAGCAGAATGGTTGTCAATGTGTGTATTCAACTTCCAGAGTTAAACTCATGTTTGTTTACAGCAGTTCAGAAACCCTTTCTTTGGAGAATGTAGAAACAGTCATTTCCAGCCCTAGAGACGCATATAAGAGTTAGCAGTAAGAATGCGTTTAAAACACAGAAGACCCGCTTCGTACAAACTGATGTGCTGTGTGTTGGTTCCTTTTAGGAAGTTGCATCTATGTTTAGATTCAGCGAGGGAAAAAGACTTTTCTTCTATAAGCTGCGTTTTGACATTCCAGAGTGGATGGGAGAACAGGCTGTAAAGAGAAATACCTTGCTCTAAAACCAAAACGGAGCTATCTAGCAGAATGGTTGTCAATGTGTGTATTCAACTTCCAGAGTTAAACTCATGTTTGTTTACAGCAGTTCAGAAACGCTTTCTTTGGAGAATGTAGAAACAGTCATTTCCAGCCCTAGAGACGCATATAAGAGTTAGCAGTAAGAATGCGTTTAAAACACAGAAGACCCGCTTCGTACAAACTGATGTGCTTTGTGTTGGTTCCTTTTAGGAAGTTACATCTATGTTTAGATTCAGCGAGGGAGAAACACGTTTCTTCTAAAAGGTGCGTTATGACATTCCAGAGTGGATGGGAATACAGACTGTAAAGAGAAATATCTTTGTCTAAAACCAAAACGGAGCTATCTAGCAGAATGTCTGTCAATGTGTGTATTCAACTTCTAGAGATAAACTCACGTGTGTTTGCAGCAGTTCAGAAACCCTTTCTTTGGAGAATGTAGAAACAGTCATTTCCAGCCCTAGAGACGCATATAAGAGTTAGCAGTATGAATGCGTTTAAAACACAGAAGACCCGCTTCGTACAAACTGATGTGCTGTGTGTTGGTTCCTTTTAGGAAGTTGCATCTATGTTTAGATTCAGCGAGGGAAAAAGACTTTTATTCTAAAAGCTGCGTTTTGATATTCCAGAGTTGAAGGGAGAACAGGCTGTAAAGAGAAATACCTTGCTATAAAACCAAAACGGAACTGTCTAGCAGAATGGTTGTCAATGTGTTTATTCAACTTCCAGAGTTAAACTCATGTGTGTTTGCAGCAGTTCAGAAACCCTTTTTTTGCAGAATGTAGAAACAGTCATTTCCAGCACCAGAGACGCATATAAGAGTCAGCAGTAAGAATGCGTTTAAAACACAGAAGACCCGCTTCGTACAAACTGATGTGCTGAGTGTTGGTTCCTTTTAGGAAGTTACATCTATGTTTAGATTCAGCGAGGGAGAAACACGTTTCTTCTAAAAGCTGCGTTTTGACATTCCAGAGTGGATGGGAGAAAAGGCTGTAAAGAGAAATACCTTGCTCTAAAACCAAAACGGAGCTATCTAGCAGAATGGTTGTCAATGTGTGTATTCAACTTCTACAGCTAAACTCACATGTGTTTGCAGCAGTTCAGAAACCCTTTCTTTTGAGAATGTAAAAACAGTCATTTCCAGCCCTAGAGACGCATATAAGAGTTAGCAGTAAGAATGCGTTTAAAACACAGAAGACCCGCTTCGTACAAACTGATGTGCTGTGTGTTGGTTCCTTTTAGGAAGTTGCATCTATGTTTAGATTCAGCGAGGGAAAAAGACTTTTCTTCTAAAAGCTGCGTTTTGATATTCCAGAGTTGAAGGGAGAACAGGCTGTAAAGAGAAATACCTTGCTATAAAACCCAAACGGAACTGTCTAGCAGAATGGTTGTCAATGTGTGTATTCAACTTCCAGAGTTAAACTCATGTTTGTTTACAGCAGTTCAGAAACCCTTTCTTTGGAGAATGTAGAAACAGTCATTTCCAGCCCTAGAGACGCATATAAGAGTTAGCAGTAAGAATGCGTTTAAAACACAGAAGACCCGCTTCGTACAAACTGATGTGCTGTGTGTTGGTTCCTTTTAGGAAGTTACATCTATGTTTAGATTCAGCGAGGGAGAAACACGTTTCTTCTAAAAGCTGCGTTTTGACATTCCAGAGTGGATGGGAATACAGAGTGTAAAGAGAAATATCTTTGTCTAAAACCAAAACGGAGCTATTTAGCAGAATGTCTGTCAATGTGTGTATTCAACTTCTAGAGATAAACTCACGTGTGTTTGCAGCAGTTCAGAAACCCTTTCTTTGGAGAATGTAGAAACAGTCATTTCCAGCCCTAGAGACGCATATAAGAGTTAGCAGTAAGAATGCGTTTAAAACACAGAAGACCCGCTTCGTACAAACTGATGTGCTTTGTTTTGGTTCCTTTTAGGAAGTTACATCTATGTTTAGATTCAGCGAGGGAGAAACACGTTTCTTCTAAAAGGTGCGTTATGACATTCCAGAGTGGATGGGAATACAGACTGTAAAGAGAAATATCTTTGTCTAAAACCAAAACGGAGCTATCTAGCAGAATGTCTGTCAATGTGTGTATTCAACTTCTAGAGATAAACTCACGTGTGTTTGCAGCAGTTCAGAAACCCTTTCTTTGGAGAATGTAGAAACAGTCATTTCCAGCCCTAGAGACGCATATAAGAGTTAGCAGTAAGAATGCGTTTAAAACACAGAAGACCCGCTTCGTACAAACTGATGTGCTGTGTGTTGGTTCCTTTTAGGAAGTTGCATCTATGTTTAGATTCAGCGAGGGAAAAAGACTTTTCTTCTAAAAGCTGCGTTTTGATATTCCAGAGTTGAAGGGAGAACAGGCTGTAAAGAGAAATACCTTGCTATAAAACCAAAACGGAACTGTCTAGCAGAATGGTTGTCAATGTGTTTATTCAACTTCCAGAGTTAAACTCATGTGTGTTTGCAGCAGTTCAGAAACCCTTTCTTTGCAGAATGTAGAAACAGTCATTTCCAGCCCCAGAGACGCATATAAGAGTCAGCAGTAAGAATGCGTTTAAAACACAGAAGACCCGCTTCGTACAAACTGATGTGCTGAGTGTTGGTTCCTTTTAGGAAGTTGCATCTATGTTTAGATTCAGCGAGGGAGAAACACGTTTCTTCTAAAAGCTGCGTTTTGACATTCCAGAGTGGATGGGAGAACAGGCTGTAAAGAGAAATACCTTGCTCTAAAACCAAAACGGAGCTATCTAGCAGAATGGTTGTCAATGTGTGTATTCAACTTCCAGAGATAAACTCATGAGTGTTTGCAGCAGTTCAGAAACCCTTTCTTTGGAGAATGTAGAAACAGTCATTTCCAGCCCCAGAGACGCATATAGGAGTTAGCAGTAAGAATGCTTTTAAAACACAGAAACCCGCTTCGTACAAACTGATGTGCTGTGTGTTGGTTCCTTTTAGGAAGTTGCATCTATGTTTAGATTCAGCGAGGGAGAAACACGTTTCTTCTAAAAGCTGAGTTTTGACATTCCAGAGAGGATGGGAATACAGAGTGTAAAGAGAAATATCTTTGTCTAAAACCAAAACGGAGCTATCTAGCAGAATGTCTGTCAATGTGTGTATTCAACTTCTAGAGATAAACTCACGTGTGTTTGCAGCAGTTCAGAAACCCTTTCTTTGGAGAATGTAGAAACAGTCATTTCCAGCCCTAGAGACGCATATAAGAGTTAGCAGTAAGAATGCGTTTAAAACACAGAAGACCCGCTTCGTACAAACTGATGTGCTGTGTGTTGGTTCCTTTTAGGAAGTTGCATCTATGTTTAGATTCAGCGAGGGAAAAGGACTTTTCTTCTTAAAGCTGCGTTTTGATATTCCAGAGTTGAAGGGAGAACAGGCTGTAAAGAGAAATACCTTGCTATAAAACCAAAACGGAACTGTCTAGCAGAATGGTGGTCAATGTGTTTATTCAACTTCCAGAGTTAAACTCATGTTTGTTTACAGCAGTTCAGAAACCCTTTCTTTGGAGAATGTAGAAACAGTCATTTCCAGCCCCAGAGACGCATATAAGAGTTAGCAGTAAGAATGCGTTTAAAACACAGAAGACCCGCTTCGTACAAACTGATGTGCTTTGTGTTGGTTCCTTTTAGGAAGTTACATCTATGTTTAGATTCAGCGAGGGAGAAACACGTTTCTTCTAAAAGTGCGTTTTGACATTCCAGAGTGGATCGGAATACAGACTGTAAAGAGAAATATCTTTGTCTAAAACCAAAACGGAGCTATCTAGCAGAATGGTTGTCAATGTGTGTATTCAACTTCTAGAGCTAAACTCACATGTGTTTGCAGCAGTTCAGAAACCCTTTCTTTTGAGAATGTAAAAACAGTCATTTCCAGCCCTAGAGACGCATATAAGAGTTAGCAGTAAGAATGCGTTTAAAACACAGAAGACCCGCTTCGTACAAACTGATGTGCTGTGTGTTGGTTCCTTTTAGGAAGTTGCATCTATGTTTAGATTCAGCGAGGGAAAAAGACTTTTCTTCTAAAAGCTGCGTTTTGATATTCCAGAGTTGAAGGGAGAACAGGCTGTAAAGAGAAATACCTTGCTATAAAACCTAAACGGAACTGTCTAGCAGAATGGTTGTCAATGTGTGTATTCAACTTCCAGAGTTAAACTCATGTGTGTTTGCAGCAGTTCAGAAACCCTTTCTTTGGAGAATGTAGAAACAGTCATTTCCAGCCCTAGAGACGCATATAAGAGTTAGCTGTAAGAATGCGTTTAAAACACAGAAACCGACTTCGTACAAACTGATGTGCTGTGTGTTGGTTCCTTTTAGGAAGTTGCATCTATGTTTAGACTCAGCGAGGGAGAAACACGTTTCTTCTAAAAGCTGCGTTTTGACGTTCCAGAATGGATGGGAGAACAGGCTGTAAAAAGAAATATCTTTGTCTAAAACCAAAACGGAGCTATGTAGCAGAATGTCTGTCAATGTGTATATTCAACGTCTAGAGATAAACTCACGTGTGTTTGCAGCAGTTCAGAAACCCTTTCTTTGGAGAATGTAGAAACAGTCATTTCCAGCCCTAGAGACGCATATAAGAGTTAGCAGTAAGAATGCGTTCAAAACACAGAAGACCCGCTTCGTACAAACTGATGTGCTGTGTGTTGGTTCCTTTTAGGAAGTTGCATCTATGTTTAGATTCAGCGAGGGAAAAAGACTTTTCTTCTAAAAGCTGCGTTTTGATATTCCAGAGTTGAAGGGAGAACAGGCTGTAAAGAGAAATACCTTGCTATAAAACCAAAACGGAACTGTCTAGCAGAATGGTGGTCAATGTGTTTATTCAACTTCCAGAGTTAAACTCATGTTTGTTTACAGCAGTTCAGAAACCCTTTCTTTGGAGAATGTAGAAACAGTCATTTCCAGCCCCAGAGACGCATATAAGAGTTAGCAGTAAGAATGCGTTTAAAACACAGAAGACCCGCTTCGTACAAAATGATGTGCTTTGTGTTGGTTCCTTTTAGGAAGTTACATCTATGTTTAGATTCAGCGAGGGAGAAACACGTTTCTTCTAAAAGGTGCGTTTTGACATTCCAGAGTGGATGGGAATACAGACTGTAAAGAGAAATATCTTTGTCTAAAACCAAAACGGAGCTATCTAGCAGAATGTCTGTCAATGTGTGTATTCAACTTCTAGAGATAAACTCACGTGTGTTTGCAGCAGTTCAGAAACCCTTTCTTTGGAGAATGTAGAAACAGTCATTTCCAGCCCTAGAGACGCATATAAGAGTTAGCAGTATGAATGCGTTTAAAACACAGAAGACCCGCTTCGTACAAACTGATGTGCTGTATGTTGGTTCCTTTTAGGAAGTTGCATCTATGTTTAGATTCAGCGAGGGAAAAAGACTTTTCTTCTAAAAGCTGCGTTTTGATATTCCAGAGTTGAAGGGAGAACAGGCTGTAAAGAGAAATACCTTGCTATAAAACCAAAACGGAACTGTCTAGCAGAATGGTTGTCAATGTGTGTATTCAACTTCCAGAGTTAAACTCATGTGTGTTTGCAGCAGTTCAGAAACCCTTTCTTTGCAGAATGTAGAAACAGTCATTTCCAGCCCCAGAGACGCATATAAGAGTCAGCAGTAAGAATGCGTTTAAAACACAGAAGACCCGCTTCGTACAAACTGATGTGCTGAGTGTTGGTTCCTTTTAGGAAGTTGCATCTATGTTTAGATTCAGCGAGGGAGAAACACCTTTCTTCTAAAAGCTGCGATTTGACATTCCAGAGTGGATGGGAGAACAGGCTGTAAAGAGAAATACCTTGCTCTAAAACCAAAACGGAGCTATCTAGCAGAATGGTTGTCAATGTGTGTATTCAACTTCCAGAGTTAAACTCATGTGTGTTTGCAGCAGTTCAGAAACCCTTTCTTTGGAGAATGTAGAAACAGTCATTTCCAGCCCCAGAGACGCATATAGGAGTTAGCAGTAAGAATGCTTTTAAAACACAGAAACCTGCTTCGTACAAACTGATGTGCTGTGTGTTGGTTCCTTTTAGGAAGTTGCATCTATGTTTAGATTCAGCGAGGGAGAAACACGTTTCTTCTAAATGCTGCGTTTTGACATTCCGGAGTGGATGGGAATACAGATTGTAAAGAGAAATATCTTTGTCTAAAACCAAAACGGAGCTATCTAGCAGAATGGTTGTCAATGTGTGTATTCAACTTCTAGAGCTAAACTCACGTGCGTTTGCAGCAGTTCAGAAACCCTTTCTTTGGAGAATGTAGAAACAGTCATTTCCAGCCCTAGAGACTCATATAAGAGTTAGCAGTAAGAATGCGTTTAAAACACAGAAGACCCGCTTCGTACAAACTGATGTGCTGTGTGTTGGTTCCTTTTAGGAAGTTGCATCTATGTTTAGATTCAGCGAGGGAAAAAGACTTTTCTTCTAAAAGCTGCGTTTTGATATTCCAGAGTTGAATGGAGAACAGGCTGTAAAGAGAAATACCTTGCTATAAAACCAAAACGGAACTGTCTAGCAGAATGGTTGTCAATGTGTGTATTCAACTTCCAGAGTTAAACTCATGTGTGTTTGCAGCAGTTCAGAAACCCTTTCTTTGGAGAATGTAGAAACAGTCATTTCCAGCCCTAGAGATGCATATAAGAGTTAGCAGTAAGAATGCGTTTAAAACACAGAAGACCCGTTTCGTACAAACTGATGTGCTTTGTGTTGGTTCCTTTTAGGAAGTTACATCTATGTTTAGATTCAGCGAGGGAGAAACACGTTTCTTCTAAAAGGTGCGTTTTGACATTCCAGAGTGGATGAGAATACAGACTGTAAAGAGAAATATCTTTGTCTAAAACCAAAACGGAGCTATCTAGCAGAATGTCTGTCAATGTGTGTATTCAACTTCTAGAGATAAACTCACGTGTGTTTGCAGCAGTTCAGAAACCCTTTCTTTGGAGAATGTAGAAACAGTCATTTCCAGCCCTAGAGACGCATATAAGAGTCAGCAGTAAGAATGCGTTTAAAACACAGAAGACCCGCTTCGTACAAACTGATGTGCTGTGTGTTGGTTCCTTTTAGGAAGTTACATCTATGTTTAGATTCAGCGAGGGAGAAACACGTTTCTTCTAAAAGGTGCGTTTTGACATTCCAGAGTGGATGGGAATACAGACTGTAAAGAGAAATATCTTTGTCTAAAACCAAAACGGAGCTATCTTGCAGAATGGTTGTCAATGTGTTTATTCAACTTCCAGAGTTAAACTCATGTGTGTTTGCAGCAGTTCAGAAACCCTTTCTTTGGAGAATGTAGAAACAGTCATTTCCAGCCCTAGAGACGCATATAAGAGTTAGCAGTAAGAATGCGTTTAAAACACAGAAGACCCGCTTCGTACAAACTGATGTGCTGTGTGTTGGTTCCTTTTAGGAAGTTGCATCTATGTTTAGATTCAGCGAGGGAAAAAGACTTTTCTTCTAAAAGCTGCGTTTTGATATTCCAGAGTTGAAGGGAGAAAAGGCTGTAAAGAGAAATACCTAGCTATAAAACCAAAACGGAACTGTCTAGCAGAATGGTTGTCAATGTGTGTATTCAACTTCCAGAGTTAAACTCATGTGTGTTTGCAGCAGTTCAGAAACCCTTTCTTTGCAGAATGTAGAAACAGTCATTTCCAGCCCCAGAGACGCATATAAGAGTCAGCAGTATGTATGCGTTTAAAACACAGAAGACCCGCTTCGTACAAACTGATGTGCTGAGTGTTGGTTCCTTTTAGGAAGTTGCATCTATGTTTAGATTCAGCGAGGGAGAAACACCTTTCTTCTAAAAGCTGCGTTTTGACATTCCAGAGTGGATGGGAATACAGACTGTAAAGAGAAATACCTTGCTCTAAAACCAAAACGGAGCTATCTAGCAGAATGGTTGTCAATGTGTGTATTCAACTTCCAGAGTTAAACTCATGTGTGTTTGCAGCAGTTCAGAAACCCTTTCTTTGCAGAATGTAGAAACAGTCATTTCCAGCCCCAGAGACGCATATAGGAGTTAGCAGTAAGAATGCTTTTAAAACACAGAAACCCGCTTCGTACAAACTGATGTGCTGTGTGTTGGTTCCTTTTAGGAAGTTGCATCTATGTTTAGATTCAGCGAGGGAGAAACACGTTTCTTCTAAATGCTGCGTTTTGACATTCCAGAGTGGATGGGAATACAGATTGTAAAGAGAAATATCTTTGTCTAAAACCAAAACGGAGCTATCTAGCAGAATGGTTGTCAATGTGTGTATTCAACTTCTAGAGCTAAACTCACGTGCGTTTGCAGCAGTTCAGAAACCCTTTCTTTGGAGAATGTAGAAACAGTCATTTCCAGCCCTAGAGACTCATATAAGAGTTAGCAGTAAGAATGCGTTTAAAACACAGAAGACCCGCTTCGTACAAACTGATGTGCTGTGTGTTGGTTCCTTTTAGGAAGTTGCATCTATGTTTAGATTCAGCGAGGGAAAAAGACTTTTCTTCTAAAAGCTGCGTTTTGATATTCCAGAGTTGAAGGGAGAACAGGCTGTAAAGAGAAATACCTTGCTATAAAACCAAAACGGAACTGTCTAGCAGAATGGTTGTCAATGTGTGTATTCAACTTCCAGAGTTAAACTCATGTTTGTTTACAGCAGTTCAGAAACCCTTTCTTTGGAGAATGTAGAAACAGTCATTTCCAGCCCTAGAGATGCATATAAGTGTTAGCAGTAAGAATGCGTTTAAAACACAGAAGACCCGCTTCGTACAAACTGATGTGCTTTGTGTTGGTTCCTTTTAGGAAGTTACATCTATGTTTAGATTCAGCGAGGGAGAAACACGTTTCTTCTAAAAGGTGCGTTTTGACATTCCAGAGTGGATGGGAATACAGACTGTAAAGAGAAGTATCTTTGTCTAAAACCAAAACGGAGCTATCTAACAGAATGTCTGTCAATGTGTGTATTCAACTTCTAGAGATAAACTCACTTGTGTTTGCAGCAGTTCAGAAACCCTTTCTTTGGAGAATGTAGAAACAGTCATTTCCAGCCTTAGAGACGCATATAAGAGTTAGCAGTATGAATGCGTTTAAAACACAGAAGACCCGCTTCGTACAAACTGATGTGCTGTGTGTTGGTTCCTTTTAGGAAGTTGCATCTATGTTTAGATTCAGCGAGGGAAAAAGACTTTTCGTCTAAAAGCTGCGTTTTGATATTCCAGAGTTGAAGGGAGAACAGGCTGTAAAGAGAAATACCTTGCTATAAAACCAAAACGGAACTGTCTAGCAGAATGGTTGTCAATGTGTGTATTCAACTTCCAGAGTTAAACTCATGTGTGTTTGCAGCAGTTCAGAAACCCTTTCTTTGCCGAATGTAGAAACAGTCATTTCCAGCCCCAGAGACGCATATAAGAGTCAGCAGTAAGAATGCGTTTAAAACACAGAAGACACGCTTCGTACAAACTGATGTGCTGAGTGTTGGTTCCTTTTAGGAAGTTGCATCTATGTTTAGATTCAGCGAGGGAGAAACACGTTTCTTCTAAAAGCTGCGTTTTGACATTCCAGAGTGGATGGGAGAACAGGCTGTAAAGAGAAATACCTTGCTCTAAAACCAAAACGGAGCTATCTAGCAGAATGGTTGTCAATGTGTGTATTCAACTTCCAGAGTTAAACTCATGTGTGTTTGCAGCAGTTCAGAAACCCTTTCTTTGGAGAATGTAGAAACAGTCATTTCCAGCCCCAGAGACGCATATAGGAGTTAGCAGTAAGAATGCTTTTAAAACACAGAAACCCGCTTCGTACAAACTGATGTGCTGTGTGTTGGTTCCTTTTAGGAAGGTGCATCTATATTTAGATTCAGCGAGGGAGAAACACGTTTCTTCTAAATGCTGCGTTTTGACATTCCAGAGTGGATGGGAATACAGATTGTAAAGAGAAATATCTTTGTCTAAAACCAAAACGGAGCTATCTAGCAGAATGGTTGCAATGTGTGTATTCAACTTCTAGAGCTAAACTCACGTGCGTTTGCAGCAGTTCAGAAACCCTTTCTTTGGAGAATGTAGAAACAGTCATTTCCAGCCCTAGAGACGCATATAAGAGTTAGCAGTAAGAATGCGTTTAAAACACAGAAGACCCGCTTCGTACAAACTGATGTGCTGTGTGTTGGTTCCTTTTAGGAAGTTGCATCTCTGTTTAGAATCAGCGAAGGAAAAAGACTTTTCTTCTAAAAGCTGCGTTTTGATATTCCAGAGTTGAAGGGAGAACAGGCTGTAAAGAGAAATACCTTGCTATAAAACCAAAAGGGAACTGTCTAGCAGAATGGTTGTCAATGTGTGTATTCAACTACCAGATTTAAACTTATGTTTGTTTACAGCAGTTCTGAAACCCTTTCTTTGGAGAATGTAGAAACAGTCATTTCCAGCCCCAGAGACGCATATAAGAGTGAGCAGTAAGAATGCGTTAAAAACACAGAAGACTTGCTTCGTACAAACTGATGTGTTGTGTGTTGGTTCCTTTTAGGAAGTTACATCTATGTTTAGATTCAGCGAGGGTTAAACACTTTTCTTCTAAAAGCTGCGTTTTGACATTCCAGAGTGGATGGGAATACAGAGTGTAAAGAGAAATATCTTTGTCTAAAACCAAAACGGAGCTATCTAGCAGAATGTCTGTCAATGTGTGTATTCAACTTCTAGAGATAAACTCACGTGTGTTTGCAGCAGTTCAGAAACCCTTTCTTTGGAGAATGTAGAAACAGTCATTTCCAGCCCTAGAGACGCATATAAGAGTTAGCAGTATGAATGCGTTTAAAACACAGAAGACCCGCTTCGTACAAACTGATGTGCTGTGTGTTGGTTCCTTTTAGGAAGTTGCATCTATGTTTAGATTCAGCGAGGGAAAAAGACTTTTCTTCTAAAAGCTGCGTTTTGATATTCCAGAGTTGAAGGGAGAACAGGCTGTAAAGAGAAATACCTTGCTATAAAACCAAAACGGAAATGTCTAGAAGAATGGTTGTCAATGTGTTTATTCAACTTCCAGAGTTAAACTCATGTGTGTTTGCAGCAGTTCAGAAACCCTTTCTTTGCAGAATTTAGAAACAGTCATTTCCAGCCCTAGAGACGCATATAAGAGTCAGCAGTAAGAATGCGTCCAAAACACAGAAGACCCGCTTCGTACAAACTGATGTGCTGAGTGTTGGTTCCTTTCAGGAAGTTGCATCTATGTTTAGATTCAGCGAGGGAGAAACACGTTTCTTCTAAAAGCTGCGTTTTGACATTCCAGAGTGGATGGGAGAACAGGCTGTAAAGAGAAATACCTTGCTCTAAAACCAAAACGGAGCTATCTAGCAGAATGGTTGTCAATGTGTGTATTCAACTTCCAGAGTTAAACTCATGTGTGTTTGCAGCAGTTCAGAAACCCTTTCTTTGGAGAATGTAGAAACAGTCATTTCCAGCCCTAGAGACGCATATAGGAGTTAGCAGTAAGAATGCTTTTAAAACACCGAAACCCGCTTCGTACAAACTGATGTGCTGTGTGTTGGTTCCTTTTAGGAAGTTGCATCTATGTTTAGATTCAGCGAGGGAAAAAGAATTTTCTACTAAAAGCTGCGTTTTGACATTCCAGAGTGGGTGGGAGAACAGGCTGTAAAGAGAAATATCTTTGTCTAAAACCAAAACGGAGCTATCTAGCAGAATGGTTGTCAATGTGTGTATTCAACTTCCAGAGTTAAACTCATGTTTGTTTACAGCAGTTCAGAAACCCTTTCTTTGGAGAATGTAGAAACAGTCATTTCCAGCCCTAGAGACGCATATAAGAGTTAGCAGTAAGAATGCGTTTAAAACACAGAAGACCCGCTTCGTACAAACTGATGTGCTGTGTGTTGGTTCCTTTTAGGAAGTTGCATCTATGTTTAGATTCAGCGAGGGAAAAAGACTTTTCTTCTAAAAGCTGCGTTTTGACATTCCAGAGTGGATGGGAGAACAGGCTGTAAAGAGAAATACCTTGCTCTAAAACCAAAACGGAGCTATCTAGCAGAATGGTTGTCAATGTGTGTATTCAACTTCCAGAGTTAAACTCATGTTTATTTACAGCAGTTCCGAAACGCTTTCTTTGAAGAATGTAGAAACAGTCATTTCCAGCCCTAGAGACGCATATAAGAGTTAGCAGTAAGAATGCGTTTAAAGCACAGAAGACCCGCTTCGTACAAACTGATGTGCTTTGTGTTGGTTCCTTTTAGGAAGTTACATCTATGTTTAGATTCAGCGAGGGAGAAACACGTTTCTTCTAAAAGCTGCGTTTTGACATTCCAGAGTGGATGGGAATACAGACTGTAAAGAGAAATATCTTTGTCTAAAACCAAAACGTAGCTATCTAGCAGAATGTCTGTCAATGTGTGTATTCAACTTCTAGAGATAAACTCACGTGTGTTTGCAGCAGTTCAGAAACCCTTTCTTTGGAGAATGTAGAAACAGTCATTTCCAGCCCTAGAGACGCATATAAGAGTTAGCAGTAAGAATGCGTTTAAAACACAGAAGACCCGCTTCGTACAAACTGATGTGCTGTGTGTTGGTTCCTTTTAGGAAGTTGCATCTATGTTTAGATTCAGCGAGGGAAAAAGACTTTTCTTCTAAAAGCTGCGTTTTGATATTCCAGAGTTGAAGGGAGAACAGGCTGTAAAGAGAAATACCTTGCTATAAAACCAAAACGGAACTGTCTAGCAGAATGGTTGTCAATGTGTTTATTCAACTTCCAGAGGTAAACTCATGTGTGTTTGCAGCAGTTCAGAAACCCTTTCTTTGCAGAATGTAGAAACAGTCATTTCCAGCCCCAGAGACGCATATAAGAGTCAGCAGTAAGAATGCGTTTAAAACACAGAAGACCCGCTTCGTACAAACTGATGTGCTGAGTGTTGGTTCCTTTTAGGAAGTTGCATCTATGTTTAGATTCAGCGAGGGAGAAACACGTTTCTTCTAAAAGCTGCGTTTTGACATTCCAGAGTGGATGGGAGAACAGGCTGTAAAGAGAAATACCTTGCTCTAAAACCAAAACGGAGCTATCTAGCAGAACGGTTGTCAATGTGTGTATTCAACTTGCAGAGTTAAACTCATGTGTGTTTGCAGCAGTTCAGAAACCCTTTCTTTGGAGAATGTAGAAACCGTCATTTCCAGCCCCAGAGACGCATATAGGAGTTAGCAGTAAGAATGCTTTTAAAACACAGAAACCCGCTTCGTACAAACTGATGTGCTGTGTGTTGGTTCCTTTTAGGAAGTTGCATCTATGTTTAGATTCAGCGAGGGAGAAACACGTTTCTTCTAAATGCTGCGTTTTGACATTCCAGAGTGGATGGGAATACAGACTGTAAAGAGAAATATCTTTGTCTAAAACCAAAACGGAGCTATCTAGCAGAATGGTTGTCAATGTGTGTATTCAACTTCTAGAGCTAAACTCACGTGCGTTTGCAGCAGTTCAGAAACCCTTTCTTTGGAGAATGTAGAAACAGTCATTTCCAGCCCTAGAGACGCATATAAGAGTTAGCAGTAAGAATGCGTTTAAAACACAGAAGACCCGCTTCGTACAAACTGATGTGCTGTGTGTTGGTTCCTTTTAGGAAGTTGCATCGATGTTTAGAATCAGCGAAGGAAAAAGACTTTTCTTCTAAAAGCTGCGTTTTGATATTCCAGAGTTGAAGGGAGAACAGGCTGTAAAGAGAAATACCTTGCTATAAAACCAAAACGGAACTGTCTAGCAGAATGGTTGTCAATGTGTGTATTCAACTTCCAGAGTTAAACTCATGTTTGTTTACAGCAGTTCAGAAACCCTTTCTTTGGAGAATGTAGAAACAGTCATTTCCAGCCCTAGAGACGCATATAAGAGTTAGCAGTAAGAATGCGTTTAAAACACAGAAGACCCGCTTCGTACAAACTGATGTGCTGTGTGTTGGTTCCTTTTAGGAAGTTACATCTATGTTTAGATTCAGCGAGGGAGAAACACGTTTCTTCTAAAAGCTGCGTTTTGACATTCCAGAGTGGATGGGAATACAGAGTGTAAAGAGAAATATCTTTCTCTAAAACCAAAACGGAGCTATCTAGCAGAATGTCTGTCAATGTGTGTATTCAACTTCTAGAGATAAATTCACGTGTGTTTGCAGCAGTTCAGAAACCCTTTCTTTGGAGAATGTAGAAACAGTCATTTCCAGCCCTAGAGACGCATACAAGAGTTAGCAGTAAGAATGCGTTTAAAACACAGAAGACCCGCTTCGTACAAACTGATGTGCTGTGTGTTGGTTCCTTTTAGGAAGTTACATCTATGTTTAGATTCAGCGAGGGAGAAACACGTTTCTTCTAAAAGGTGCATTTTGACATTCCAGAGTGGATGGGAATACAGACTGTAAAGAGAAATATCTTTGTCTAAAACCAAAACGGAGCTATCTAGCAGAATGTCTGTCAATGTGTGTATTCAACTTCTAGAGATAAACTCACGTGTGTTTGCAGCAGTTCAGAAACCCTTTCTTTGGAGAATGTAGGAACAGTCATTTCCAGCCCCAGAGACGCATATAAGTGTTAGCAGTAAGAATGCGTTTAAAACACAGAAGACCCGCTTCGTACAAACTGATGTGCTGTGTGTTGGTTCCTTTTAGGAAGTTACATCTATGTTTAGATTCAGCGAGGGAGAAACACGTTTCTTCTAAAAGGTGCGTTTTGACATTCCAGAGTGGATGGGAATACAGACTGTTAAGAGAAATATCTTTGTCTAAAACCAAAACGGAGCTATATAGCAGAATGGTTGTCAATGTGTGTATTCAACTTCCAGAGTTAAACTCATGTGTGTTTGCAGCAGTTCAGAAACCCTTTCTTTGCAGAATGTAGAAACAGTCATTTCCAGCCCTAGAGACGCATATAAGAGTTAGCTGTAAGAATGCGTTTAAAACACAGAAACCGACCTCGTACAAACTGATGTGCTGTGTGTTGGTTCCTTTTAGGAAGTTGCATCTATGTTTAGATTCAGCGAGGGAGAAACACGTTTCTTCTAAAAGCTGCGTTTTGACATTCCAGAGTGGATGGGAGAACAGGTTGTAAAGAGAAATATCTTTGTCTAAAACCAAAACGGAGCTATCTAGCAGAATGTCTGTCAATGTGTGTATTCAACTTCTAGAGATAAACTCACGTGTGTTTGCAGCAGTTCAGAAACCCTTTCTTTGGAGAATGTAGAAACAGTCATTTCCAGCCCTAGAGACGCATATAAGAGTTAGCAGTAAGAATGCGTTTAAAACACAGAAGACCCGCTTCGTACAAACTGATGTGCTGTGTGTTGGTTCCTTTTAGGAAGTTGCATCTATGTTTAGATTCAGCGAGGGAAAAAGACTTTTCTTCTAAAAGCTGCGTTTTGACATTCCAGAGTGGATGGGAGAACAGGCTGTAAAGAGAAATACCTTGCTCTAAAACCAAAACGGAGCTATCTAGCAGAATGGTTGTCAATGTGTGTATTCAACTTCCAGAGTTAAACTCATGTTTATTTACAGCAGTTCCGAAACGCTTTCTTTGGAGAATGTAGAAACAGTCATTTCCAGCCCTAGAGACGCATATAAGAGTTAGCAGTAAGAATGCGTTTAAAACACAGAAGACCCGCTTCGTACAAACTGATGTGCTGTGTGTTGGTTCCTTTTAGGAAGTTGCATCGATGTTTAGAATCAGCGAAGGAAAAAGACTTTTCTTCTAAAAGCTGCGTTTTGATATTCCAGAGTTGAAGGGAGAACAGGCTGTAAAGAGAAATACCTTGCTATAAAACCAAAACGGAACTGTCTAGCAGAATGGTTGTCAATGTGTGTATTCAACTTCCAGAGTTAAACTCATGTTTGTTTACAGCAGTTCAGAAACCCTTTCTTTGGAGAATGTAGAAACAGTCATTTCCAGCCCTAGAGACGCATATAAGAGTTAGCAGTAAGAATGCGTTTAAAACACAGAAGACCCGCTTCGTACAAACTGATGTGCTGTGTGTTGGTTCCTTTTAGGAAGTTGCATCTATGTTTAGATTCAGCGAGGGAGAAACACGTTTCTTCTAAAAGCTGCGTTTTGACATTCCAGAGTGGATGGGAATACAGAGTGTAAAGAGAAATATCTTTGTCTAAAACCAAAACGGAGCTATCTAGCAGAATGTCTGTCAATGTGTGTATTCAACTTCTAGAGCTAAACTCACGTGCGTTTGCAGCAGTTCAGAAACCCTTTCTTTGGAGAATGTAGAAACAGTCATTTCCAGCCCTAGAGACGCATATAAGAGTTAGCAGTAAGAATGCTTTTAAAACACAGAAGACCCGCTTCGCACAAACTGATGTGCTGTGTGTTGGTTCCTTTTAGGAAGTTACATCTATGTTTAGATTCAGCGAGGGAGAAACACGTTTCTTCTAAAAGGTGCGTTTTGACATTCCAGAGTGGATTGGAATACAGACTGTTAAGAGAAATATCTTTGTCTAAAACCAAAACGGAGCTATATAGCAGAATGGTTGTCAATGTGTGTATTCACCTTCCAGAGTTAAACTCATGTGTGTTTGCAGCAGTTCAGAAACCCTTTCTTTGCAGAATGTAGCAACAGTCATTTCCAGCCCCAGAGACGCATATAAGAGTCAGCAGTAAGAATGCGTTTAAAACACAGAAGACCCGCTTCGTACAAACTGATGTGCTGAGTGTTGGTTCCTTTTAGGAAGTTGCATCTATGTTTAGATTCAGCGAGGGAGAAACACGTTTCTTCTAAAAGCTGCGTTTTGACATTCCAGAGTGGATGGGAGAACAGGCTGTAAAGAGAAATACCTTGCTCTAAAACCAAAACGGAGCTATCTAGCAGAATGGTTGTCAATGTGTTTATTCAACTTCCAGAGTTAAACTCATGTTTGTTTACAGCAGTTCAGAAACCCTTTCTTTGGAGAACGTAGAAACAGTCATTTCCAGCCCTAGAGACGCATATAAGAGTTAGCAGTAAGAATGCGTTTAAAACACAGAAGACCCGCTTCGTACAAACTGATGTGCTTTGTGTTGGTTCCTTTTAGGAAGTTACATCTATGTTTAGATTCAGCGAGGGAGAAACACGTTTCTTCTAAAAGGTGCGTTTTGACATTCCAGAGTGGATGGGAATACAGACTGTAAAGAGAAATATCTTTGTCTAAAACCAAAACGGAGCTATCTAGCAGAATGTCTGTCAATGTGTGTATTCAACTTCTAGAGATAAACTCACGTGTGTTTGCAGCAGTTCAGAAACCCTTTCTTTGGAGAATGTAGAAACAGTCATTTCCAGCCCTAGAGATGCACATAAGAGTTAGCATTAAGAATGCGTTTAAAACACAGAAGACCCGCTTCATACAAACTGATGTGCTGTGTGTTGGTTCCTTTTAGGAAGTTACATCTATGTTTAGATTCAGCGAGGGAGAAACACGTTTCTTCTAAAAGGTGCGTTTTGACATTCCAGAGTGGATGGGAATACAGACTGTAAAGAGAAATATCTTTGTCTAAAACCAAAACGGAGCTATCTAGCAGAGTGTCTGTCAATGTGTGTATTCAACTTCTAGAGATAAACTCAGGTGTGTTTGCAGCAGTTCAGAAACCCTTTCTTTGGAGAATGTAGAAACAGTCATTTCCAGCCCTAGAGACGCATATAAGAGTTAGCAGTAAGAATGCGTTTAAAACACAGAAGACCCGCTTCGTACAAACTGATGTGCTGTGTGTTGGTTCCTTTTAGGAAGTTACATCTATGTTTAGATTCAGCGAGGGAGAAACTCGTTTCTTCTAAAAGCTGCGTTTTGACATTCCAGAGTGGATGGGAGAACAGGCTGTAAAGAGAAATACCTTGCTCTAAAACCAAAACGGAGCTATCTAGCAGAATGGTTGTCAATGTGTGTATTCAACTTCCAGAGTTAAACTCATGTGTGTTTGCAGCAGTTCAGAAACCCTTTCTTTGGAGAATGTAGAAACAGTCATTTCCCGCCCCAGAGACGCATTTAGGAGTTAGCAGTAAGAATGCTTTTAAAACACAGAAAGCCGCTTCGTACAAACTGATGTGCTGTGTGTTGGTTCCTTTTAGGAAGTTGCATCTATGTTTATATTCAGCGAGGGAGAAACAGGTTTCTTCTAAATGCTGCGTTTTGACATTCCAGAGTGGATGGGAATACAGACTGTAAAGAGAAATATCTTTGTCTAAAACCAAAACGGAGCTATCTAGCAGAATGGTTGTCAATGTGTGTATTCAACTTCTAGAGCTAAACTCACGTGTGTTTGCAGCAGTTCAGAAACCCTTTCTTTGGAGAATGTAGAAACAGTCATTTCCAGCCCTAGAGACGCATATAAGAGTTAGCAGTAAGAATGCGTTTAAAACACAGAAGACCCGCTTCGTACAAACTGATGTGCTGTGTGTTGGTTCCTTTTAGGAAGTTGCATCTATGTTTAGAATCAGCGAAGGAAAAAGACTTTTCTTCTAAAAGCTGCGTTTTGATATTCCAGAGTTGAAGGGAGAACAGGCTGTAAAGAGAAATACCTTGCTATAAAACCAAAATGGAACTGTCTAGCAGAATGGTTGTCAATGTGTGTATTCAACTACCAGAGTTAAACTTATGTTAGTTTACAGCAGTTCTGAAACCCTTTCTTTGGAGAATGTAGAAACAGTCATTTCCAGCCCTAGAGACGCATATAAGAGTGAGCAGTAAGAATGCGTTTAAAACACAGAAGACCCGCTTCGTACAAACTGATGTGTTGTGTGTTGGTTCCTTTTAGGAAGTTACATCTATGTTTAGATTCAGCGAGGGAGAAACACGTTTCTTCTAAAAGCTGCGTTTTGACATTCCAGAGTGGATGGGAATACAGAGTGTAAAGAGAAATATCTTTGTCTAAAACCAAAACGGAGCTATCTAGCAGAATGTCTGTCAATGTGTGTATTCAACTTCTAGAGATAAACTCACGTGTGTTTGCAGCAGTTCAGAAACCCTTTCTTTGGAGAATGTAGAAACAGTCATTTCCAGCCCTAGAGACGCATATAAGAGTTAGCAGTATGAATGCGTTTAAAACACAGAAGACCCGCTTCGTACAAACTGATGTGCTGTGTGTTGGTTATTTTTAGGAAGTTGTATCTATGTTTAGATTCAGCGAGGGAAAAAGACTTTTCGTCTAAAAGCTGCGTTTTGATATTCCAGAGTTGAAGGGAGAACAGGCTGTAAAGAGAAATACCTTGCTATAAAACCAAAACGGAAATGTCTAGAAGAATGGTTGTCAATGTGTTTATTCAACTTCCAGAGTTAAACTCATGTGTGTTTGCAGCAGTTCAGAAACCCTTTCTTTGCAGAATGTAGAAACAGTCATTTCCAGCCCTAGAGACGCATATAAGAGTCAGCAGTAAGAATGCGTCTAAAACACAGAAGACCCGCTTCGTACAAACTGATGTGCTGAGTGTTGGTTCCTTTTAGGAAGTTGCATCTATGTTTAGATTCAGCGAGGGAGAAAGACGTTTCTTCTAAAAGCTGCGTTTTGACATTCCAGAGTTGAAGGGAGAACAGGCTGTAAAGAGAAATACCTTGCTCTAAAACCAAAACGGAGCTATCTAGCAGAATGCTTGTCAATGTGTGTATTCAACTTCTAGAGCTAAACTCACGTGCGTTTGCAGCAGTTCAGAAACCCTTTCTTTGGAGAATGTAGAAACAGTCATTTCCAGCCCTAGAGACGCATATAAGAGTTAGCAGTAAGAATGCGTTTAAAACACAGAAGACCCGCTTCGTACAAACTGATGTGCTGTGTGTTGGTTCCTTTTAGGAAGTTGCATCGATGTTTAGAATCAGCGAAGGAAAAAGACTTTTCTTCTAAAAGCTGCGTTTTGATATTCCAGAGTTGAAGGGAGAACAGGCTGTAAAGAGAAATACCTTGCTATAAAACCAAAACAGAACTGTCTAGCAGAATGGTTGTCAATGTGTGTATTCAACTTCCAGAGTTAAACTCATGTTTGTTTACAGCAGTTCAGAAACCCTTTCTTTGGAGAATGTAGAAACAGTCATTTCCAGCCCTAGAGACGCATATAAGAGTTAGCAGTAAGAATGCGTTTAAAACACAGAAGACCCGCTTCGTACAAACTGATGTGCTGTGTGTTGGTTCCTTTTAGGAAGTTGCATCTATGTTTAGATTCAGCGAGGGAAAAAGACTTTTCTTCTATAAGCTGCGTTTTGACATTCCAGAGTGGATGGGAGAACAGGCTGTAAAGAGAAATACCTTGCTCTAAAACCAAAACGGAGCTATCTAGCAGAATGGTTGTCAATGTGTGTATTCAACTTCCAGAGTTAAACTCATGTTTGTTTACAGCAGTTCAGAAACGCTTTCTTTGGAGAATGTAGAAACAGTCATTTCCAGCCCTAGAGACGCATATAAGAGTTAGCAGTAAGAATGCGTTTAAAACACAGAAGACCCGCTTCGTACAAACTGATGTGCTTTGTGTTGGTTCCTTTTAGGAAGTTACATCTATGTTTAGATTCAGCGAGGGAGAAACACGTTTCTTCTAAAAGGTGCGTTATGACATTCCAGAGTGGATGGGAATACAGACTGTAAAGAGAAATATCTTTGTCTAAAACCAAAACGGAGCTATCTAGCAGAATGTCTGTCAATGTGTGTATTCAACTTCTAGAGATAAACTCACGTGTGTTTGCAGCAGTTCAGAAACCCTTTCTTTGGAGAATGTAGAAACAGTCATTTCCAGCCCTAGAGACGCATATAAGAGTTAGCAGTATGAATGCGTTTAAAACACAGAAGACCCGCTTCGTACAAACTGATGTGCTGTGTGTTGGTTCCTTTTAGGAAGTTGCATCTATGTTTAGATTCAGCGAGGGAAAAAGACTTTTATTCTAAAAGCTGCGTTTTGATATTCCAGAGTTGAAGGGAGAACAGGCTGTAAAGAGAAATACCTTGCTATAAAACCAAAACGGAACTGTCTAGCAGAATGGTTGTCAATGTGTTTATTCAACTTCCAGAGTTAAACTCATGTGTGTTTGCAGCAGTTCAGAAACCCTTTTTTTGCAGAATGTAGAAACAGTCATTTCCAGCGCCAGAGACGCATATAAGAGTCAGCAGTAAGAATGCGTTTAAAACACAGAAGACCCGCTTCGTACAAACTGATGTGCTGAGTGTTGGTTCCTTTTAGGAAGTTACATCTATGTTTAGATTCAGCGAGGGAGAAACACGTTTCTTCTAAAAGCTGCGTTTTGACATTCCAGAGTGGATGGGAGAAAAGGCTGTAAAGAGAAATACCTTGCTCTAAAACCAAAACGGAGCTATCTAGCAGAATGGTTGTCAATGTGTGTATTCAACTTCTACAGCTAAACTCACATGTGTTTGCAGCAGTTCAGAAACCCTTTCTTTTGAGAATGTAAAAACAGTCATTTCCAGCCCTAGAGACGCATATAAGAGTTAGCAGTAAGAATGCGTTTAAAACACAGAAGACCCGCTTCGTACAAACTGATGTGCTGTGTGTTGGTTCCTTTTAGGAAGTTGCATCTATGTTTAGATTCAGCGAGGGAAAAAGACTTTTCTTCTAAAAGCTGCGTTTTGATATTCCAGAGTTGAAGGGAGAACAGGCTGTAAAGAGAAATACCTTGCTATAAAACCCAAACGGAACTGTCTAGCAGAATGGTTGTCAATGTGTGTATTCAACTTCCAGAGTTAAACTCATGTTTGTTTACAGCAGTTCAGAAACCCTTTCTTTGGAGAATGTAGAAACAGTCATTTCCAGCCCTAGAGACGCATATAAGAGTTAGCAGTAAGAATGCGTTTAAAACACAGAAGACCCGCTTCGTACAAACTGATGTGCTGTGTGTTGGTTCCTTTTAGGAAGTTACATCTATGTTTAGATTCAGCGAGGGAGAAACACGTTTCTTCTAAAAGCTGCGTTTTGACATTCCAGAGTGGATGGGAATACAGAGTGTAAAGAGAAATATCTTTGTCTAAAACCAAAACGGAGCTATTTAGCAGAATGTCTGTCAATGTGTGTATTCAACTTCTAGAGATAAACTCACGTGTGTTTGCAGCAGTTCAGAAACCCTTTCTTTGGAGAATGTAGAAACAGTCATTTCCAGCCCTAGAGACGCATATAAGACTTAGCAGTAAGAATGCGTTTAAAACACAGAAGACCCGCTTCGTACAAACTGATGTGCTTTGTTTTGGTTCCTTTTAGGAAGTTACATCTATGTTTAGATTCAGCGAGGGAGAAACACGTTTCTTCTAAAAGGTGCGTTATGACATTCCAGAGTGGATGGGAATACAGACTGTAAAGAGAAATATCTTTGTCTAAAACCAAAACGGAGCTATCTAGCAGAATGTCTGTCAATGTGTGTATTCAACTTCTAGAGATAAACTCACGTGTGTTTGCAGCAGTTCAGAAACCCTTTCTTTGGAGAATGTAGAAACAGTCATTTCCAGCCCTAGAGATGCACATAAGAGTTAGCATTAAGAATGCGTTTAAAACACAGAAGACCCGCTTCATACAAACTGATGTGCTGTGTGTTGGTTCCTTTTAGGAAGTTACATCTATGTTTAGATTCAGCGAGGGAGAAACACGTTTCTTCTAAAAGGTGCGTTTTGACATTCCAGAGTGGATGGGAATACAGACTGTAAAGAGAAATATCTTTGTCTAAAACCAAAACGGAGCTATCTAGCAGAGTGTCTGTCAATGTGTGTATTCAACTTCTAGAGATAAACTCAGGTGTGTTTGCAGCAGTTCAGAAACCCTTTCTTTGGAGAATGTAGAAACAGTCATTTCCAGCCCTAGAGACGCATATAAGAGTTAGCAGTAAGAATGCGTTTAAAACACAGAAGACCCGCTTCGTACAAACTGATGTGCTGTGTGTTGGTTCCTTTTAGGAAGTTACATCTATGTTTAGATTCAGCGAGGGAGAAACTCGTTTCTTCTAAAAGCTGCGTTTTGACATTCCAGAGTGGATGGGAGAACAGGCTGTAAAGAGAAATACCTTGCTCTAAAACCAAAACGGAGCTATCTAGCAGAATGGTTGTCAATGTGTGTATTCAACTTCCAGAGTTAAACTCATGTGTGTTTGCAGCAGTTCAGAAACCCTTTCTTTGGAGAATGTAGAAACAGTCATTTCCCGCCCCAGAGACGCATTTAGGAGTTAGCAGTAAGAATGCTTTTAAAACACAGAAAGCCGCTTCGTACAAACTGATGTGCTGTGTGTTGGTTCCTTTTAGGAAGTTGCATCTATGTTTATATTCAGCGAGGGAGAAACAGGTTTCTTCTAAATGCTGCGTTTTGACATTCCAGAGTGGATGGGAATACAGACTGTAAAGAGAAATATCTTTGTCTAAAACCAAAACGGAGCTATCTAGCAGAATGGTTGTCAATGTGTGTATTCAACTTCTAGAGCTAAACTCACGTGTGTTTGCAGCAGTTCAGAAACCCTTTCTTTGGAGAATGTAGAAACAGTCATTTCCAGCCCTAGAGACGCATATAAGAGTTAGCAGTAAGAATGCGTTTAAAACACAGAAGACCCGCTTCGTACAAACTGATGTGCTGTGTGTTGGTTCCTTTTAGGAAGTTGCATCTATGTTTAGAATCAGCGAAGGAAAAAGACTTTTCTTCTAAAAGCTGCGTTTTGATATTCCAGAGTTGAAGGGAGAACAGGCTGTAAAGAGAAATACCTTGCTATAAAACCAAAATGGAACTGTCTAGCAGAATGGTTGTCAATGTGTGTATTCAACTACCAGAGTTAAACTTATGTTAGTTTACAGCAGTTCTGAAACCCTTTCTTTGGAGAATGTAGAAACAGTCATTTCCAGCCCTAGAGACGCATATAAGAGTGAGCAGTAAGAATGCGTTTAAAACACAGAAGACCCGCTTCGTACAAACTGATGTGTTGTGTGTTGGTTCCTTTTAGGAAGTTACATCTATGTTTAGATTCAGCGAGGGAGAAACACGTTTCTTCTAAAAGCTGCGTTTTGACATTCCAGAGTGGATGGGAATACAGAGTGTAAAGAGAAATATCTTTGTCTAAAACCAAAACGGAGCTATCTAGCAGAATGTCTGTCAATGTGTGTATTCAACTTCTAGAGATAAACTCACGTGTGTTTGCAGCAGTTCAGAAACCCTTTCTTTGGAGAATGTAGAAACAGTCATTTCCAGCCCTAGAGACGCATATAAGAGTTAGCAGTATGAATGCGTTTAAAACACAGAAGACCCGCTTCGTACAAACTGATGTGCTGTGTGTTGGTTATTTTTAGGAAGTTGTATCTATGTTTAGATTCAGCGAGGGAAAAAGACTTTTCGTCTAAAAGCTGCGTTTTGATATTCCAGAGTTGAAGGGAGAACAGGCTGTAAAGAGAAATACCTTGCTATAAAACCAAAACGGAAATGTCTAGAAGAATGGTTGTCAATGTGTTTATTCAACTTCCAGAGTTAAACTCATGTGTGTTTGCAGCAGTTCAGAAACCCTTTCTTTGCAGAATGTAGAAACAGTCATTTCCAGCCCTAGAGACGCATATAAGAGTCAGCAGTAAGAATGCGTCTAAAACACAGAAGACCCGCTTCGTACAAACTGATGTGCTGAGTGTTGGTTCCTTTTAGGAAGTTGCATCTATGTTTAGATTCAGCGAGGGAGAAAGACGTTTCTTCTAAAAGCTGCGTTTTGACATTCCAGAGTTGAAGGGAGAACAGGCTGTAAAGAGAAATACCTTGCTCTAAAACCAAAACGGAGCTATCTAGCAGAATGCTTGTCAATGTGTGTATTCAACTTCTAGAGCTAAACTCACGTGCGTTTGCAGCAGTTCAGAAACCCTTTCTTTGGAGAATGTAGAAACAGTCATTTCCAGCCCTAGAGACGCATATAAGAGTTAGCAGTAAGAATGCGTTTAAAACACAGAAGACCCGCTTCGTACAAACTGATGTGCTGTGTGTTGGTTCCTTTTAGGAAGTTGCATCGATGTTTAGAATCAGCGAAGGAAAAAGACTTTTCTTCTAAAAGCTGCGTTTTGATATTCCAGAGTTGAAGGGAGAACAGGCTGTAAAGAGAAATACCTTGCTATAAAACCAAAACAGAACTGTCTAGCAGAATGGTTGTCAATGTGTGTATTCAACTTCCAGAGTTAAACTCATGTTTGTTTACAGCAGTTCAGAAACCCTTTCTTTGGAGAATGTAGAAACAGTCATTTCCAGCCCTAGAGACGCATATAAGAGTTAGCAGTAAGAATGCGTTTAAAACACAGAAGACCCGCTTCGTACAAACTGATGTGCTGTGTGTTGGTTCCTTTTAGGAAGTTGCATCTATGTTTAGATTCAGCGAGGGAAAAAGACTTTTCTTCTATAAGCTGCGTTTTGACATTCCAGAGTGGATGGGAGAACAGGCTGTAAAGAGAAATACCTTGCTCTAAAACCAAAACGGAGCTATCTAGCAGAATGGTTGTCAATGTGTGTATTCAACTTCCAGAGTTAAACTCATGTTTGTTTACAGCAGTTCAGAAACGCTTTCTTTGGAGAATGTAGAAACAGTCATTTCCAGCCCTAGAGACGCATATAAGAGTTAGCAGTAAGAATGCGTTTAAAACACAGAAGACCCGCTTCGTACAAACTGATGTGCTTTGTGTTGGTTCCTTTTAGGAAGTTACATCTATGTTTAGATTCAGCGAGGGAGAAACACGTTTCTTCTAAAAGGTGCGTTATGACATTCCAGAGTGGATGGGAATACAGACTGTAAAGAGAAATATCTTTGTCTAAAACCAAAACGGAGCTATCTAGCAGAATGTCTGTCAATGTGTGTATTCAACTTCTAGAGATAAACTCACGTGTGTTTGCAGCAGTTCAGAAACCCTTTCTTTGGAGAATGTAGAAACAGTCATTTCCAGCCCTAGAGACGCATATAAGAGTTAGCAGTATGAATGCGTTTAAAACACAGAAGACCCGCTTCGTACAAACTGATGTGCTGTGTGTTGGTTCCTTTTAGGAAGTTGCATCTATGTTTAGATTCAGCGAGGGAAAAAGACTTTTATTCTAAAAGCTGCGTTTTGATATTCCAGAGTTGAAGGGAGAACAGGCTGTAAAGAGAAATACCTTGCTATAAAACCAAAACGGAACTGTCTAGCAGAATGGTTGTCAATGTGTTTATTCAACTTCCAGAGTTAAACTCATGTGTGTTTGCAGCAGTTCAGAAACCCTTTTTTTGCAGAATGTAGAAACAGTCATTTCCAGCGCCAGAGACGCATATAAGAGTCAGCAGTAAGAATGCGTTTAAAACACAGAAGACCCGCTTCGTACAAACTGATGTGCTGAGTGTTGGTTCCTTTTAGGAAGTTACATCTATGTTTAGATTCAGCGAGGGAGAAACACGTTTCTTCTAAAAGCTGCGTTTTGACATTCCAGAGTGGATGGGAGAAAAGGCTGTAAAGAGAAATACCTTGCTCTAAAACCAAAACGGAGCTATCTAGCAGAATGGTTGTCAATGTGTGTATTCAACTTCTACAGCTAAACTCACATGTGTTTGCAGCAGTTCAGAAACCCTTTCTTTTGAGAATGTAAAAACAGTCATTTCCAGCCCTAGAGACGCATATAAGAGTTAGCAGTAAGAATGCGTTTAAAACACAGAAGACCCGCTTCGTACAAACTGATGTGCTGTGTGTTGGTTCCTTTTAGGAAGTTGCATCTATGTTTAGATTCAGCGAGGGAAAAAGACTTTTCTTCTAAAAGCTGCGTTTTGATATTCCAGAGTTGAAGGGAGAACAGGCTGTAAAGAGAAATACCTTGCTATAAAACCCAAACGGAACTGTCTAGCAGAATGGTTGTCAATGTGTGTATTCAACTTCCAGAGTTAAACTCATGTTTGTTTACAGCAGTTCAGAAACCCTTTCTTTGGAGAATGTAGAAACAGTCATTTCCAGCCCTAGAGACGCATATAAGAGTTAGCAGTAAGAATGCGTTTAAAACACAGAAGACCCGCTTCGTACAAACTGATGTGCTGTGTGTTGGTTCCTTTTAGGAAGTTACATCTATGTTTAGATTCAGCGAGGGAGAAACACGTTTCTTCTAAAAGCTGCGTTTTGACATTCCAGAGTGGATGGGAATACAGAGTGTAAAGAGAAATATCTTTGTCTAAAACCAAAACGGAGCTATTTAGCAGAATGTCTGTCAATGTGTGTATTCAACTTCTAGAGATAAACTCACGTGTGTTTGCAGCAGTTCAGAAACCCTTTCTTTGGAGAATGTAGAAACAGTCATTTCCAGCCCTAGAGACGCATATAAGACTTAGCAGTAAGAATGCGTTTAAAACACAGAAGACCCGCTTCGTACAAACTGATGTGCTTTGTTTTGGTTCCTTTTAGGAAGTTACATCTATGTTTAGATTCAGCGAGGGAGAAACACGTTTCTTCTAAAAGGTGCGTTATGACATTCCAGAGTGGATGGGAATACAGACTGTAAAGAGAAATATCTTTGTCTAAAACCAAAACGGAGCTATCTAGCAGAATGTCTGTCAATGTGTGTATTCAACTTCTAGAGATAAACTCACGTGTGTTTGCAGCAGTTCAGAAACCCTTTCTTTGGAGAATGTAGAAACAGTCATTTCCAGCCCTAGAGACGGATATAAGAGTTAGCAGTAAGAATGCGTTTAAAACACAGAAGACCCGCTTCGTACAAACTGATGTGCTGTGTGTTGGTTCCTTTTAGGAAGTTGCATCTATGTTTAGATTCAGCGAGGGAAAAAGACTTTTCTTCTAAAAGCTGCGTTTTGATATTCCAGAGTTGAAGGGAGAACAGGCTGTAAAGAGAAATACCTTGCTATAAAACCAAAACGGAACTGTCTAGCAGAATGGTTGTCAATGTGTTTATTCAACTTCCAGAGTTAAACTCATGTGTGTTTGCAGCAGTTCAGAAACCCTTTCTTTGCAGAATGTAGAAACAGTCATTTCCAGCCCCAGAGACGCATATAAGAGTCAGCAGTAAGAATGCGTTTAAAACACAGAAGACCCGCTTCGTACAAACTGATGTGCTGAGTGTTGGTTCCTTTTAGGAAGTTGCATCTATGTTTAGATTCAGCGAGGGAGAAACACGTTTCTTCTAAAAGCTGCGTTTTGACATTCCAGAGTGGATGGGAGAACAGGCTGTAAAGAGAAATACCTTGCTCTAAAACCAAAACGGAGCTATCTAGCAGAATGGTTGTCAATGTGTGTATTCAACTTCCAGAGATAAACTCATGAGTGTTTGCAGCAGTTCAGAAACCCTTTCTTTGGAGAATGTAGAAACAGTCATTTCCAGCCCCAGAGACGCATATAGGAGTTAGCAGTAAGAATGCTTTTAAAACACAGAAACCCGCTTCGTACAAACTGATGTGCTGTGTGTTGGTTCCTTTTAGGAAGTTGCATCTATGTTTAGATTCAGCGAGGGAGAAACACGTTTCTTCTAAAAGCTGAGTTTTGACATTCCAGAGAGGATGGGAATACAGAGTGTAAAGAGAAATATCTTTGTCTAAAACCAAAACGGAGCTATCTAGCAGAATGTCTGTCAATGTGTGTATTCAACTTCTAGAGATAAACTCACGTGTGTTTGCAGCAGTTCAGAAACCCTTTCTTTGGAGAATGTAGAAACAGTCATTTCCAGCCCTAGAGACGCATATAAGAGTTAGCAGTAAGAATGCGTTTAAAACACAGAAGACCCGCTTCGTACAAACTGATGTGCTGTGTGTTGGTTCCTTTTAGGAAGTTGCATCTATGTTTAGATTCAGCGAGGGAAAAGGACTTTTCTTCTTAAAGCTGCGTTTTGATATTCCAGAGTTGAAGGGAGAACAGGCTGTAAAGAGAAATACCTTGCTATAAAACCAAAACGGAACTGTCTAGCAGAATGGTGGTCAATGTGTTTATTCAACTTCCAGAGTTAAACTCATGTTTGTTTACAGCAGTTCAGAAACCCTTTCTTTGGAGAATGTAGAAACAGTCATTTCCAGCCCCAGAGACGCATATAAGAGTTAGCAGTAAGAATGCGTTTAAAACACAGAAGACCCGCTTCGTACAAACTGATGTGCTTTGTGTTGGTTCCTTTTAGGAAGTTACATCTATGTTTAGATTCAGCGAGGGAGAAACACGTTTCTTCTAAAAGTGCGTTTTGACATTCCAGAGTGGATCGGAATACAGACTGTAAAGAGAAATATCTTTGTCTAAAACCAAAACGGAGCTATCTAGCAGAATGGTTGTCAATGTGTGTATTCAACTTCTAGAGCTAAACTCACATGTGTTTGCAGCAGTTCAGAAACCCTTTCTTTTGAGAATATAAAAACAGTCATTTCCAGCCCTAGAGACGCATATAAGAGTTAGCAGTAAGAATGCGTTTAAAACACAGAAGACCCGCTTCGTACAAACTGATGTGCTGTGTGTTGGTTCCTTTTAGGAAGTTGCATCTATGTTTAGATTCAGCGAGGGAAAAAGACTTTTCTTCTAAAAGCTGCGTTTTGATATTCCAGAGTTGAAGGGAGAACAGGCTGTAAAGAGAAATACCTTGCTATAAAACCTAAACGGAACTGTCTAGCAGAATGGTTGTCAATGTGTGTATTCAACTTCCAGAGTTAAACTCATGTGTGTTTGCAGCAGTTCAGAAACCCTTTCTTTGGAGAATGTAGAAACAGTCATTTCCAGCCCTAGAGACGCATATAAGAGTTAGCTGTAAGAATGCGTTTAAAACACAGAAACCGACTTCGTACAAACTGATGTGCTGTGTGTTGGTTCCTTTTAGGAAGTTGCATCTATGTTTAGACTCAGCGAGGGAGAAACACGTTTCTTCTAAAAGCTGCGTTTTGACGTTCCAGAATGGATGGGAGAACAGGCTGTAAAAAGAAATATCTTTGTCTAAAACCAAAACGGAGCTATGTAGCAGAATGTCTGTCAATGTGTATATTCAACGTCTAGAGATAAACTCACGTGTGTTTGCAGCAGTTCAGAAACCCTTTCTTTGGAGAATGTAGAAACAGTCATTTCCAGCCCTAGAGACGCATATAAGAGTTAGCAGTAAGAATGCGTTCAAAACACAGAAGACCCGCTTCGTACAAACTGATGTGCTGTGTGTTGGTTCCTTTTAGGAAGTTGCATCTATGTTTAGATTCAGCGAGGGAAAAAGACTTTTCTTCTAAAAGCTGCGTTTTGATATTCCAGAGTTGAAGGGAGAACAGGCTGTAAAGAGAAATACCTTGCTATAAAACCAAAACGGAACTGTCTAGCAGAATGGTGGTCAATGTGTTTATTCAACTTCCAGAGTTAAACTCATGTTTGTTTACAGCAGTTCAGAAACCCTTTCTTTGGAGAATGTAGAAACAGTCATTTCCAGCCCCAGAGACGCATATAAGAGTTAGCAGTAAGAATGCGTTTAAAACACAGAAGACCCGCTTCGTACAAAATGATGTGCTTTGTGTTGGTTCCTTTTAGGAAGTTACATCTATGTTTAGATTCAGCGAGGGAGAAACACGTTTCTTCTAAAAGGTGCGTTTTGACATTCCAGAGTGGATGGGAATACAGACTGTAAAGAGAAATATCTTTGTCTAAAACCAAAACGGAGCTATCTAGCAGAATGTCTGTCAATGTGTGTATTCAACTTCTAGAGATAAACTCACGTGTGTTTGCAGCAGTTCAGAAACCCTTTCTTTGGAGAATGTAGAAACAGTCATTTCCAGCCCTAGAGACGCATATAAGAGTTAGCAGTATGAATGCGTTTAAAACACAGAAGACCCGCTTCGTACAAACTGATGTGCTGTATGTTGGTTCCTTTTAGGAAGTTGCATCTATGTTTAGATTCAGCGAGGGAAAAAGACTTTTCTTCTAAAAGCTGCGTTTTGATATTCCAGAGTTGAAGGGAGAACAGGCTGTAAAGAGAAATACCTTGCTATAAAACCAAAACGGAACTGTCTAGCAGAATGGTTGTCAATGTGTGTATTCAACTTCCAGAGTTAAACTCATGTGTGTTTGCAGCAGTTCAGAAACCCTTTCTTTGCAGAATGTAGAAACAGTCATTTCCAGCCCCAGGAACGCATATAAGAGTCAGCAGTAAGAATGCGTTTAAAACACAGAAGACCCGCTTCGTACAAACTGATGTGCTGAGTGTTGGTTCCTTTTAGGAAGTTGCATCTATGTTTAGATTCAGCGAGGGAGAAACACCTTTCTTCTAAAAGCTGCGATTTGACATTCCAGAGTGGATGGGAGAACAGGCTGTAAAGAGAAATACCTTGCTCTAAAACCAAAACGGAGCTATCTAGCAGAATGGTTGTCAATGTGTGTATTCAACTTCCAGAGTTAAACTCATGTGTGTTTGCAGCAGTTCAGAAACCCTTTCTTTGGAGAATGTAGAAACAGTCATTTCCAGCCCCAGAGACGCATATAGGAGTTAGCAGTAAGAATGCTTTTAAAACACAGAAACCTGCTTCGTACAAACTGATGTGCTGTGTGTTGGTTCCTTTTAGGAAGTTGCATCTATGTTTAGATTCAGCGAGGGAGAAACACGTTTCTTCTAAATGCTGCGTTTTGACATTCCGGAGTGGATGGGAATACAGATTGTAAAGAGAAATATCTTTGTCTAAAACCAAAACGGAGCTATCTAGCAGAATGGTTGTCAATGTGTGTATTCAACTTCTAGAGCTAAACTCACGTGCGTTTGCAGCAGTTCAGAAACCCTTTCTTTGGAGAATGTAGAAACAGTCATTTCCAGCCCTAGAGACTCATATAAGAGTTAGCAGTAAGAATGCGTTTAAAACACAGAAGACCCGCTTCGTACAAACTGATGTGCTGTGTGTTGGTTCCTTTTAGGAAGTTGCATCTATGTTTAGATTCAGCGAGGGAAAAAGACTTTTCTTCTAAAAGCTGCGTTTTGATATTCCAGAGTTGAATGGAGAACAGGCTGTAAAGAGAAATACCTTGCTATAAAACCAAAACGGAACTGTCTAGCAGAATGGTTGTCAATGTGTGTATTCAACTTCCAGAGTTAAACTCATGTGTGTTTGCAGCAGTTCAGAAACCCTTTCTTTGGAGAATGTAGAAACAGTCATTTCCAGCCCTAGAGATGCATATAAGAGTTAGCAGTAAGAATGCGTTTAAAACACAGAAGACCCGTTTCGTACAAACTGATGTGCTTTGTGTTGGTTCCTTTTAGGAAGTTACATCTATGTTTAGATTCAGCGAGGGAGAAACACGTTTCTTCTAAAAGGTGCGTTTTGACATTCCAGAGTGGATGAGAATACAGACTGTAAAGAGAAATATCTTTGTCTAAAACCAAAACGGAGCTATCTAGCAGAATGTCTGTCAATGTGTGTATTCAACTTCTAGAGATAAACTCACGTGTGTTTGCAGCAGTTCAGAAACCCTTTCTTTGGAGAATGTAGAAACAGTCATTTCCAGCCCTAGAGACGCATATAAGAGTCAGCAGTAAGAATGCGTTTAAAACACAGAAGACCCGCTTCGTACAAACTGATGTGCTGTGTGTTGGTTCCTTTTAGGAAGTTACATCTATGTTTAGATTCAGCGAGGGAGAAACACGTTTCTTCTAAAAGGTGCGTTTTGACATTCCAGAGTGGATGGGAATACAGACTGTAAAGAGAAATATCTTTGTCTAAAACCAAAACGGAGCTATCTTGCAGAATGGTTGTCAATGTGTTTATTCAACTTCCAGAGTTAAACTCATGTGTGTTTGCAGCAGTTCAGAAACCCTTTCTTTGGAGAATGTAGAAACAGTCATTTCCAGCCCTAGAGACGCATATAAGAGTTAGCAGTAAGAATGCGTTTAAAACACAGAAGACCCGCTTCGTACAAACTGATGTGCTGTGTGTTGGTTCCTTTTAGGAAGTTGCATCTATGTTTAGATTCAGCGAGGGAAAAAGACTTTTCTTCTAAAAGCTGCGTTTTGATATTCCAGAGTTGAAGGGAGAAAAGGCTGTAAAGAGAAATACCTAGCTATAAAACCAAAACGGAACTGTCTAGCAGAATGGTTGTCAATGTGTGTATTCAACTTCCAGAGTTAAACTCATGTGTGTTTGCAGCAGTTCAGAAACCCTTTCTTTGCAGAATGTAGAAACAGTCATTTCCAGCCCCAGAGACGCATATAAGAGTCAGCAGTAAGTATGCGTTTAAAACACAGAAGACCCGCTTCGTACAAACTGATGTGCTGAGTGTTGGTTCCTTTTAGGAAGTTGCATCTATGTTTAGATTCAGCGAGGGAGAAACACCTTTCTTCTAAAAGCTGCGTTTTGACATTCCAGAGTGGATGGGAATACAGACTGTAAAGAGAAATACCTTGCTCTAAAACCAAAACGGAGCTATCTAGCAGAATGGTTGTCAATGTGTGTATTCAACTTCCAGAGTTAAACTCATGTGTGTTTGCAGCAGTTCAGAAACCCTTTCTTTGCAGAATGTAGAAACAGTCATTTCCAGCCCCAGAGACGCATATAGGAGTTAGCAGTAAGAATGCTTTTAAAACACAGAAACCCGCTTCGTACAAACTGATGTGCTGTGTGTTGGTTCCTTTTAGGAAGTTGCATCTATGTTTAGATTCAGCGAGGGAGAAACACGTTTCTTCTAAATGCTGCGTTTTGACATTCCAGAGTGGATGGGAATACAGATTGTAAAGAGAAATATCTTTGTCTAAAACCAAAACGGAGCTATCTAGCAGAATGGTTGTCAATGTGTGTATTCAACTTCTAGAGCTAAACTCACGTGCGTTTGCAGCAGTTCAGAAACCCTTTCTTTGGAGAATGTAGAAACAGTCATTTCCAGCCCTAGAGACTCATATAAGAGTTAGCAGTAAGAATGCGTTTAAAACACAGAAGACCCGCTTCGTACAAACTGATGTGCTGTGTGTTGGTTCCTTTTAGGAAGTTGCATCTATGTTTAGATTCAGCGAGGGAAAAAGACTTTTCTTCTAAAAGCTGCGTTTTGATATTCCAGAGTTGAAGGGAGAACAGGCTGTAAAGAGAAATACCTTGCTATAAAACCAAAACGGAACTGTCTAGCAGAATGGTTGTCAATGTGTGTATTCAACTTCCAGAGTTAAACTCATGTTTGTTTACAGCAGTTCAGAAACCCTTTCTTTGGAGAATGTAGAAACAGTCATTTCCAGCCCTAGAGATGCATATAAGTGTTAGCAGTAAGAATGCGTTTAAAACACAGAAGACCCGCTTCGTACAAACTGATGTGCTTTGTGTTGGTTCCTTTTAGGAAGTTACATCTATGTTTAGATTCAGCGAGGGAGAAACACGTTTCTTCTAAAAGGTGCGTTTTGACATTCCAGAGTGGATGGGAATACAGACTGTAAAGAGAAGTATCTTTGTCTAAAACCAAAACGGAGCTATCTAACAGAATGTCTGTCAATGTGTGTATTCAACTTCTAGAGATAAACTCACTTGTGTTTGCAGCAGTTCAGAAACCCTTTCTTTGGAGAATGTAGAAACAGTCATTTCCAGCCTTAGAGACGCATATAAGAGTTAGCAGTATGAATGCGTTTAAAACACAGAAGACCCGCTTCGTACAAACTGATGTGCTGTGTGTTGGTTCCTTTTAGGAAGTTGCATCTATGTTTAGATTCAGCGAGGGAAAAAGACTTTTCGTCTAAAAGCTGCGTTTTGATATTCCAGAGTTGAAGGGAGAACAGGCTGTAAAGAGAAATACCTTGCTATAAAACCAAAACGGAACTGTCTAGCAGAATGGTTGTCAATGTGTGTATTCAACTTCCAGAGTTAAACTCATGTGTGTTTGCAGCAGTTCAGAAACCCTTTCTTTGCCGAATGTAGAAACAGTCATTTCCAGCCCCAGAGACGCATATAAGAGTCAGCAGTAAGAATGCGTTTAAAACACAGAAGACACGCTTCGTACAAACTGATGTGCTGAGTGTTGGTTCCTTTTAGGAAGTTGCATCTATGTTTAGATTCAGCGAGGGAGAAACACGTTTCTTCTAAAAGCTGCGTTTTGACATTCCAGAGTGGATGGGAGAACAGGCTGTAAAGAGAAATACCTTGCTCTAAAACCAAAACGGAGCTATCTAGCAGAATGGTTGTCAATGTGTGTATTCAACTTCCAGAGTTAAACTCATGTGTGTTTGCAGCAGTTCAGAAACCCTTTCTTTGGAGAATGTAGAAACAGTCATTTCCAGCCCCAGAGACGCATATAGGAGTTAGCAGTAAGAATGCTTTTAAAACACAGAAACCCGCTTCGTACAAACTGATGTGCTGTGTGTTGGTTCCTTTTAGGAAGGTGCATCTATGTTTAGATTCAGCGAGGGAGAAACACGTTTCTTCTAAATGCTGCGTTTTGACATTCCAGAGTGGATGGGAATACAGATTGTAAAGAGAAATATCTTTGTCTAAAACCAAAACGGAGCTATCTAGCAGAATGGTTGCAATGTGTGTATTCAACTTCTAGAGCTAAACTCACGTGCGTTTGCAGCAGTTCAGAAACCCTTTCTTTGGAGAATGTAGAAACAGTCATTTCCAGCCCTAGAGACGCATATAAGAGTTAGCAGTAAGAATGCGTTTAAAACACAGAAGACCCGCTTCGTACAAACTGATGTGCTGTGTGTTGGTTCCTTTTAGGAAGTTGCATCTCTGTTTAGAATCAGCGAAGGAAAAAGACTTTTCTTCTAAAAGCTGCGTTTTGATATTCCAGAGTTGAAGGGAGAACAGGCTGTAAAGAGAAATACCTTGCTATAAAACCAAAAGGGAACTGTCTAGCAGAATGGTTGTCAATGTGTGTATTCAACTACCAGATTTAAACTTATGTTTGTTTACAGCAGTTCTGAAACCCTTTCTTTGGAGAATGTAGAAACAGTCATTTCCAGCCCCAGAGACGCATATAAGAGTGAGCAGTAAGAATGCGTTAAAAACACAGAAGACTTGCTTCGTACAAACTGATGTGTTGTGTGTTGGTTCCTTTTAGGAAGTTACATCTATGTTTAGATTCAGCGAGGGTTAAACACTTTTCTTCTAAAAGCTGCGTTTTGACATTCCAGAGTGGATGGGAATACAGAGTGTAAAGAGAAATATCTTTGTCTAAAACCAAAACGGAGCTATCTAGCAGAATGTCTGTCAATGTGTGTATTCAACTTCTAGAGATAAACTCACGTGTGTTTGCAGCAGTTCAGAAACCCTTTCTTTGGAGAATGTAGAAACAGTCATTTCCAGCCCTAGAGACGCATATAAGAGTTAGCAGTATGAATGCGTTTAAAACACAGAAGACCCGCTTCGTACAAACTGATGTGCTGTGTGTTGGTTCCTTTTAGGAAGTTGCATCTATGTTTAGATTCAGCGAGGGAAAAAGACTTTTCTTCTAAAAGCTGCGTTTTGATATTCCAGAGTTGAAGGGAGAACAGGCTGTAAAGAGAAATACCTTGCTATAAAACCAAAACGGAAATGTCTAGAAGAATGGTTGTCAATGTGTTTATTCAACTTCCAGAGTTAAACTCATGTGTGTTTGCAGCAGTTCAGAAACCCTTTCTTTGCAGAATTTAGAAACAGTCATTTCCAGCCCTAGAGACGCATATAAGAGTCAGCAGTAAGAATGCGTCCAAAACACAGAAGACCCGCTTCGTACAAACTGATGTGCTGAGTGTTGGTTCCTTTCAGGAAGTTGCATCTATGTTTAGATTCAGCGAGGGAGAAACACGTTTCTTCTAAAAGCTGCGTTTTGACATTCCAGAGTGGATGGGAGAACAGGCTGTAAAGAGAAATACCTTGCTCTAAAACCAAAACGGAGCTATCTAGCAGAATGGTTGTCAATGTGTGTATTCAACTTCCAGAGTTAAACTCATGTGTGTTTGCAGCAGTTCAGAAACCCTTTCTTTGGAGAATGTAGAAACAGTCATTTCCAGCCCTAGAGACGCATATAGGAGTTAGCAGTAAGAATGCTTTTAAAACACCGAAACCCGCTTCGTACAAACTGATGTGCTGTGTGTTGGTTCCTTTTAGGAAGTTGCATCTATGTTTAGATTCAGCGAGGGAAAAAGAATTTTCTACTAAAAGCTGCGTTTTGACATTCCAGAGTGGGTGGGAGAACAGGCTGTAAAGAGAAATATCTTTGTCTAAAACCAAAACGGAGCTATCTAGCAGAATGGTTGTCAATGTGTGTATTCAACTTCCAGAGTTAAACTCATGTTTGTTTACAGCAGTTCAGAAACCCTTTCTTTGGAGAATGTAGAAACAGTCATTTCCAGCCCTAGAGACGCATATAAGAGTTAGCAGTAAGAATGCGTTTAAAACACAGAAGACCCGCTTCGTACAAACTGATGTGCTGTGTGTTGGTTCCTTTTAGGAAGTTGCATCTATGTTTAGATTCAGCGAGGGAAAAAGACTTTTCTTCTAAAAGCTGCCTTTTGACATTCCAGAGTGGATGGGAGAACAGGCTGTAAAGAGAAATACCTTGCTCTAAAACCAAAACGGAGCTATCTAGCAGAATGGTTGTCAATGTGTGTATTCAACTTCCAGAGTTAAACTCATGTTTGTTTACAGCAGTTCAGAAACGCTTTCTTTGGAGAATGTAGAAACAGTCATTTCCAGCCCTAGAGACGCATATAAGAGTTAGCAGTAAGAATGCGTTTAAAACACAGAAGACCCGCTTCGTACAAACTGTTGTGCTTTGTGTTGGTTCCTTTTAGGAAGTTACATCTATGTTTAGATTCAGCGAGGGAGAAACACGTTTCTTCTAATAGGTGCGTTATGACATTCCAGAGTGGATGGGAATACAGACTGTAAAGAGAAATATCTTTGTCTAAAACCAAAACGGAGCTATCTAGCAGAATGTCTGTCAATGTGTGTATTCAACTTCTAGAGATAAACTCACGTGTGTTTGCAGCAGTTCAGAAACCCTTTCTTTGGAGAATGTAGAAACAGTCATTTCCAGCCCCAGAGACGCATATAAGAGTCAGCAGTAAGAATGCGTTTAAAACACAGAAGACCCGCTTCGTACAAACTGATGTGCTGAGTGTTGGTTCCTTTGAGGAAGTTGCATCTATGTTTAGATTCAGCGAGGGAGAAACACGTTTCTTCTAAAAGCTGCGTTTTGACATTCCAGAGTGGATGGGAGAACAGGCTGTAAAGAGAAATACCTTGCTCTAAAACCAAAACGGAGCTATCTAGCAGAATGGTTGTCAATGTGTGTATTCAACTTCCAGAGTTAAACTCATGTGTGTTTGCAGCAGTTCAGAAACCCTTTCTTTGGAGAATGTAGAAACAGTCATTTCCAGCCCCAGAGACGCATATAGGAGTTAGCAGTAAGAATGCTTTTAAAACACAGAAACCCGCTTCGTACAAACTGATGTGCTGTGTGTTGGTTCCTTTTAGGAAGTTGCATCTATGTTTAGATTCAGCGAGGGAGAAACACGTTTCTTCTAAATGCTGCGTTTTGACATTCCAGAGTGGATGGGAATACAGACTGTAAAGAGAAATATCTTTGTCTAAAACCAAAACGGAGCTATCTAGCAGAATGGTTGTCAATGTGTGTATTCAACTTCTAGAGCTAAACTCACGTGCGTTTGCAGCAGTTCAGAAACCCTTTCTTTGGAGAATGTAGAAACAGTCATTTCCAGCCCTAGAGACGCATATAAGAGTTAGCAGTAAGAATGCGTTTAAAACACAGAAGACAAGCTTCGTACAAACTGATGTGCTGTGTGTTGGTTCCTTTTAGGAAGTTGCATCTATGTTTAGATTCAGCGAGGGAAAAAGACTTTTCTTCTAAAAGCTGCGTTTTGATATTCCAGAGTTGAAGGGAGAACAGGCTGTAAAGAGAAATACCTTGCTATAAAACCAAAACGGAACTGTCTAGCAGAATGGTTGTCAATGTGTGTATTCAACTTCCAGAGTTAAACTCTTGTGTGTTTGCAGCAGTTCAGAAACCCTTTCTTTGCAGAATGTAGAAACAGTCATTTCCAGCCGTAGAGACGCATATAAGAGTTAGCAGTAAGAATGCGTTTAAAACACAGAAGACCCACTTCGTACAAACTGATGTGCTGTGTGTTGGTTCCTTTTAGGAAGTTACATCTATGTTTAGATTCAGCGAGGGAGAAACACGTTTCTTCTAAAAGGTGCGTTTTGACATTCCAGAGTGGATGGTAATACAGACTGTTAAGAGAAATATCTTTGTCTAAAACCAAAACGGAGCTATATAGCAGAATGGTTGTCAATGTGTGTATTCAACTTCCAGAGTTAAACTCATGTGTGTTTGCAGCAGTTCAGAAACCCTTTCTTTGCAGAATGTAGAAACAGTCATTTCCAGCCCTAGAGACGCATATAAGAGTTAGCTGTAAGAATGCGTTTAAAACACAGAAACCGACCTCGTGCAAACTGATGTGCTTTGTGTTGGTTCCTTTTAGGAAGTTACATCTATGTTTAGATTCAGCGAGGGAGAAACACGTTTCTTCTAAAAGGTGCGTTTTGACATTCCAGAGTGGATGGGAATACAGACTGTAAAGAGAAATATCTTGTCTAAAACCAAAACGGAGCTCTCTAGCAGAATGTCTGTCAATGTGTGTATTCAACTTCTAGAGATAAACTCACGTGTGTTTGCAGCAGTTCAGAAACCCTTTCTTTGGAGAATGTAGAAACAGTCATTTCCAGCCCTAGAGACGCATATAAGAGTTAGCAGTATGAATGCGTTTAAAATACAGAAGACCCGCTTCGTACAAACTGATGTGCTGTGTGTTGGTTCCTTTTAGGAAGTTGCATCTATGTTTAGATTCAGCGAGGGAAAAAGACTTTTCTTCTAAAAGCTGCGTTTTGATATTCCAGAGTTGAAGGGAGAACAGGCTGTAAAGAGAAATACCTTGCTATAAAACCAAAACGGAACTGTCTAGCAGAATGGTTGTCAATGTGTTTATTCAACTTCCAGAGTTAAACTCATGTGTGTTTGCAGCAGTTCAGAAACCCTTTCTTTGGAGAATGTAGAAACAGTCATTTCCAGCCCCAGAGACGCATATAAGAGTCAGCAGTAAGAATGCGTTTAAAACACAGAAGACCCGCTTCGTACAAACTGATGTGCTGAGTGTTGGTTCCTTTTAGGAAGTTGCATCTATGTTTAGATTCAGCGAGGGAGAAACACGTTTCTTCTAAAAGCTGCGTTTTGACATTCCAGAGTGGATGGGAGAACAGGCTGTAAAGAGAAATACCTTGCTCTAAAACCAAAACGGAGCTATCTAGCAGAATGGTTGTCAATGTGTGTATTCAACTTCCAGAGTTAAACTCATGTGTGTTTGCAGCAGTTCAGAAACCCTTTCTTTGCAGAATGTAGAAACAGTCATTTCCAGCCCCAGAGACGCATATAGGAGTTAGCAGTAAGAATGCTTTTAAAACACAGAAACCCGCTTCGTACAAACTGATGTGCTGTGTGTTGGTTCCTTTTAGGAAGTTGCATCTATGTTTAGATTCAGCGAGGGAGAAACACGTTTCTTCTAAATGCTGCGTTTTGACATTCCAGAGTGGATGGGAATACAGATTGTAAAGAGAAATATCTTTGTCTAAAACCAAAACGGAGCTATCTAGCAGAATGGTTGTCAATGTGTGTATTCAACTTCCAGAGTTAAACTCATGTTTGTTTACAGCAGTTCAGAAACCCTTTCTTTGGAGAACGTAGAAACAGTCATTTCCAGCCCTAGAGACGCATATAAGAGTTAGCAGTAAGAATGCGTTTAAAACACAGAAGACCCGCTTCGTACAAACTGATGTGCTGTGTGTTGGTTCCTTTTAGGAAGTTACATCTATGTTTAGATTCAGCGAGGGAGAAACACGTTTCTTCTAAAAGGTGCGTTTTGACATTCCATAGTGGATGGGAATACAGACTGTAAAGAGAAATATCTTTGTCTAAAACCAAAACGGAGCTATCTAGCAGAATGTCTGTCAATGTGTGTATTCAACTTCTAGAGATAAACTCAGGTGTGTTTGCAGCAGTTCAGAAACCCTTTCTTTGGAGAATGTAGAAACAGTCATTTCCAGCCCTAGAGACGCATATAAGAGTTAGCAGTAAGAATGCGTTTAAAACACAGAAGACCCGTTTTGTACAAACTGATGTGCTGTGTGTTGGTTCCTTTTAGGAAGTAACATCTATCTTTAGATTCAGCGAGGGAGAAACACGTTTCTTCTAAAAGCTGCGTTTTGACTTTCCAGAGTGGATGGGAGAACAGGCTGTAAAGAGAAATACCTTGCTCTAAAACCAAAACGGAGCTATCTAGCAGAATGGTTGTCAATGTGTGTATTCAACTTCCAGAGTTCAACTCATGTGTGTTTGCAGCAGTTCAGAAACCCTTTCTTTGGAGAATGTAGAAACAGTCATTTCCCGCCCCAGAGACGCATTTAGGAGTTAGCAGTAAGAATGCTTTTAAAACACAGAAACCCGCTTCGTACAAACTGATGTGCTGTGTGTTGGTTCCTTTTAGGAAGTTGCATCTATGCTTAGATTCAGCGAGGTAGAAACACGTTTCTTCTAAATGCTGCGTTTTGACATTCCAGAGTGGATGGGAATACAGACTGTAAAGAGAAATATCTTTGTCTAAAACCAAAACGGAGCTATCTAGCAGAATGGTTGTCAATGTGTGTATTCAACTTCTAGAGCTAAACTCACGTGCGTTTGCAGCAGTTCAGAAACCCTTTCTTTGGAGAATGTAGAAACAGTCATTTCCAGCCCTAGAGACGCATATAAGAGTTAGCAGTAAGAATGCGTTTAAAACACAGAAGACCCGCTTCGTACAAACTGATGTGCTGTGTGTTGGTTCCTTTTAGGAAGTTGCATCAATGTTTAGAATCAGCGAAGGAAAAAGACTTTTCTTCTAAAAGCTGCGTTTTGATATTCCAGAGTTGAAGGGAGAACAGGCTGTAAAGAGAAATACCTTGCTATAAAACCAAAACGGAACTGTCTAGCAGAATGGTTGTCAATGTGTGTATTCAACTTCCAGAGTTAAACTCATGTTTGTTTACAGCAGTTCAGAAACCCTTTCTTTGGAGAATGTAGAAACAGTCATTTCCAGCCCTAGAGACGCATATAAGAGTTAGCAGTAAGAATGCGTTTAAAACACAGAAGACCCGCTTCGTACAAACTGATGTGCTGTGTGTTGGTTCCTTTTAGGAAGTTACATCTATGTTTAGATTCAGCGAGGGAGAAACACGTTTCTTCTAAAAGGTGCGTTTTGACATTCCATAGTGGATGGGAATACAGACTGTAAAGAGAAATATCTTTGTCTAAAACCAAAACGGAGCTATCTAGCAGAATGTCTGTCAATGTGTGTATTCAACTTCTAGAGATAAACTCAGGTGTGTTTGCAGCAGTTCAGAAACCCTTTCTTTGGAGAATGTAGAAACAGTCATTTCCAGCCCTAGAGACGCATATAAGAGTTAGCAGTAAGAATGCGTTTAAAACACAGAAGACCCGCTTCGTACAAACTGATGTGCTGTGTGTTGGTTCCTTTTAGGAAGTTGCATCTATGTTTAGATTCAGCGAGGGAAAAAGACTTTTCTTCTAAAAGCTGCGTTTTGATATTCCAGAGTTGAAGGGAGAACAGGCTGTAAAGAGAAATACCTTGCTATAAAACCCAAACGGAACTGTCTAGCAGAATGGTTGTCAATGTGTGTATTCAACTTGCAGAGTTAAACTCATATTTGTTTACAGCAGTTCAGAAACCCTTTCTTTGGAGAATGTAGAAACAGTCATTTCCAGCCCTACAGACGCATATAAGAGTTAGCAGTAAGAATGCGTTTAAAACACAGAAGACCCGCTTCGTACAAACTGATGTGCTTTGTGTTGGTTCCTTTTAGGAAGTTACATCTATGTTTAGATTCAGCGAGGGAGAAACACGTTTCTTCTAAAAGATGCGTTTTGACATTCCAGAGTGGTTGGGAATACAGACTGTAAAGAGAAATATCTTTGTCTAAAACCAAAACGGAGCTATCTAGCAGAATGTCTGTCAATGTGTGTATTCAACTTCTAGAGATAAACTCACGTGTCTTTGCAGCAGTTCAGAAACCCTTTCTTTGGAGAATGTAGAAACAGTCATTTCCAGCCCTAGAGACGCATATAAGAGTTAGCAGTAAGAATGCGTTTAAAACACAGAAGACCCGCTTCGTACAAACTGATGTGCTGTGTGTTGGTTCCTTTTAGGAAGTTACATCTATGTTTAGATTAAGCGAGGGAGAAACACGTTTCTTCTAAAAGGTGCGTTTTGACATTCCAGAGTGGATGGGAATACAGACTGTTAAGAGAAATATCTTTGTCTAAAACCAAAACGGAGCTATATAGCAGAATGGTTGTCAATGTGTGTATTCAACTTCCAGAGTTAAACTCATGTGTGTTTGCAGCAGTTCAGAAACCCTTTCTTTGCCGAATGTAGAAACAGTCATTTCCAGCCCTAGAGACGCATATAAGAGTTAGCTGTAAGAATGCGTTTAAAACACAGAAGACCCGCTTCGTACCAACTGATGTGCTGTGTGTTGGTTCCTTTTAGGAGGTTACATCTATGTTTAGATTCAGCGAGGGAGAAACACGTTTCTTCTAAAAGGTGCGTTTTGACATTCCAGAGTGGATGGGAATACAGATTGTAAAGAGAAATATCTTTGTCTAAAACCAAAACGGAGCTATCTAGCAGAATGGTTGTCAATGTGTGTATTCAACTTCCAGAGTTAAACTCATGTGTGTTTGCAGCAGTTCAGAAACCCTTTCTTTGCAGAATGTAGAAACAGTCATTTCCAGCCCCAGAGACGCATATAAGAGTTAGCTGTAAGAATGCGTTTAAAACACAGAAACCGACCTCGTACATACTGATGTGCTGTGTGTTGGTTCCTTTTAGGAAGTTGCATCTATGTTTAGATTCAGCGAGGGAGAAACACGTTTCTTCTAAAAGCTGCGTTTTGACATTCCAGAGTGGATGGGAGAACAGGCTGTAAAGAGAAATATCTTTGTCTAAAACCAAAACGGAGCTATCTAGCAGAATGTCTGTCAATGTGTGTATTCAACTTCTAGAGATAAACTCACGTGTGTTTGCAGCAGTTCAGAAACCCTTTCTTTGGAGAATGTAGAAACAGTCATTTCCAGCCCTAGAGACGCATATAAGAGTTAGCAGTAAGAATGCGTTTAAAACACAGAAGACCCGCTTCGTACAAACTGATGTGCTGTGTGTTGGTTCCTTTTAGGAAGTTGCATCTATGTTTAGATTCAGCGAGGGAAAAAGACTTTTCTTCTAAAAGCTGCGTTTTGACAGTCCAGAGTGGATGGGAGAACAGGCTGTAAAGAGAAATAACTTGCTCTAAAACCAAAACGGAGCTATCTAGCAGAATGGTTGTCAATGTGTGTATTCAACTTCCAGAGTTAAACTCATGTTTGTTTACAGCAGTTCAGAAACCCTTTCTTTGGACAATGTAGAAACAGTCATTTCCAGCCCTAGAGACGCATATAAGAGTTAGCTGTAAGAATGCGTTTAAAACACAGAAGACCCGCTTCGTACAAACTGATGTGCTTTGTGTTGGTTCCTTTTAGGAAGTTACATCTATGTTTAGATTCAGCGAGGGAGAAACACGTTTCTTCTAAAAGGTGCGTTTTGACATTCCAGAGTGGATGGGAATACAGACTGTAAAGAGAAGTATCTTTGTCTAAAACCAAAACGGAGCTATCTAGCAGAATGTCTGTCAATGTGTGTATTCAACTTCTAGAGATAAACTCACGTGTGTTTGCAGCAGTTCAGAAACCCTTTCTTTGGAGAATGTAGAAACAGTCATTTCCAGCCCTAGAGACGCATATAAGAGTTAGCAGTATGAATGCGTTTAAAACACAGAAGACCCGCTTCGTACAAACTGATGTGCTGTGTGTTGGTTCCTTTTAGGAAGTTGCATCTATGTTTAGATTCAGCGAGGGAAAAAGACTTTTCTTCTAAAAGCTGCGTTTTGATATTCCAGAGTTGAAGGGAGAACAGGCTGTAAAGAGAAATACCTTGCTCTAAAACCAAAACGGAGCTATCTAGCAGAATGGTTGTCAATGTCTGTATTCAACTTCCAGAGTTAAACTCATGTGTGTTTGCAGCAGTTCAGAAACCCTTTCTTTGGAGAATGTAGAAACAGTCATTTCCAGCCCCAGAGACGCATATAGGAGTTAGCAGTAAGAATGCTTTTAAAACACAGAAACCCGCTTCGTACAAACTGATGTGCTGTGTGTTGGTTCCTTTTAGGAAGTTGCATCTATGTTTAGATTCAGCGAGGGAGAAACACGTTTCTTCTAAATGCTGCGTTTTGACATTCCAGAGTGGATGGGAATACAGACTGTAAAGAGAAATATCTTTGTCTAAAACCAAAACGGAGCTATCTAGCAGAATGGTTGTCAATGTGTGTATTCAACTTCTAGAGCTAAACTCACATGCGTTTGCAGCAGTTCAGAAACCCTTTCTTTGGAGAATGTAGAAACAGTCATTTCCAGCCCTAGAGACGCATATAAGAGTTAGCAGTAAGAATGCGTTTAAAACACAGAAGACAAGCTTCGTACAAACTGATGTGCTGTGTGTTGGTTCCTTTTAGGAAGTTGCATCTATGTTTAGATTCAGCGAGGGAAAAAGACTTTTCTTCTAAAAGCTGCGTTTTGATATTCCAGAGTTGAAGGGAGAACAGGCTGTAAAGAGAAATACCTTGCTATAAAACCAAAACGGAACTGTCTAGCAGAATGGTTGTCAATGTGTGTATTCAACTTCCAGAGTTAAACTCTTGTGTGTTTGCAGCAGTTCAGAAACCCTTTCTTTGCAGAATGTAGAAACAGTCATTTCCAGCCGTAGAGACGCATATAAGAGTTAGCAGTAAGAATGCGTTTAAAACACAGAAGACCCACTTCGTACAAACTGATGTGCTGTGTGTTGGTTCCTTTTAGGAAGTTACATCTATGTTTAGATTCAGCGAGGGAGAAACACGTTTCTTCTAAAAGGTGCGTTTTGACATTCCAGAGTGGATGGTAATACAGACTGTTAAGAGAAATATCTTTGTCTAAAACCAAAACGGAGCTATATAGCAGAATGGTTGTCAATGTGTGTATTCAACTTCCAGAGTTAAACTCATGTGTGTTTGCAGCAGTTCAGAAACCCTTTCTTTGCAGAATGTAGAAACAGTCATTTCCAGCCCTAGAGACGCATATAAGAGTTAGCTGTAAGAATGCGTTTAAAACACAGAAACCGACCTCGTGCAAACTGATGTGCTTTGTGTTGGTTCCTTTTAGGAAGTTACATCTATGTTTAGATTCAGCGAGGGAGAAACACGTTTCTTCTAAAAGGTGCGTTTTGACATTCCAGAGTGGATGGGAATACAGACTGTAAAGAGAAATATCTTGTCTAAAACCAAAACGGAGCTCTCTAGCAGAATGTCTGTCAATGTGTGTATTCAACTTCTAGAGATAAACTCACGTGTGTTTGCAGCAGTTCAGAAACCCTTTCTTTGGAGAATGTAGAAACAGTCATTTCCAGCCCTAGAGACGCATATAAGAGTTAGCAGTATGAATGCGTTTAAAATACAGAAGACCCGCTTCGTACAAACTGATGTGCTGTGTGTTGGTTCCTTTTAGGAAGTTGCATCTATGTTTAGATTCAGCGAGGGAAAAAGACTTTTCTTCTAAAAGCTGCGTTTTGATATTCCAGAGTTGAAGGGAGAACAGGCTGTAAAGAGAAATACCTTGCTATAAAACCAAAACGGAACTGTCTAGCAGAATGGTTGTCAATGTGTTTATTCAACTTCCAGAGTTAAACTCATGTGTGTTTGCAGCAGTTCAGAAACCCTTTCTTTGGAGAATGTAGAAACAGTCATTTCCAGCCCCAGAGACACATATAAGAGTCAGCAGTAAGAATGCGTTTAAAACACAGAAGACCCGCTTCGTACAAACTGATGTGCTGAGTGTTGGTTCCTTTTAGGAAGTTGCATCTATGTTTAGATTCAGCGAGGGAGAAACACGTTTCTTCTAAAAGCTGCGTTTTGACATTCCAGAGTGGATGGGAGAACAGGCTGTAAAGAGAAATACCTTGCTCTAAAACCAAAACGGAGCTATCTAGCAGAATGGTTGTCAATATGTGTATTCAACTTCCAGAGTTAAACTCATGTGTGTTTGCAGCAGTTCAGAAACCCTTTCTTTGGAGAATGTAGAAACAGTCATTTCCAGCCCCAGAGACGCATATAGGAGTTAGCAGTAAGAATGCTTTTAAAACACAGAAACCCGCTTTGTACAAACTGATGTGCTGTGTGTTGGTTCCTTTTAGGAAGTTGCATCTATGTTTAGATTCAGCGAGGGAGAAACACGATTCTTCTAAATGCTGCGTTTTGACATTCCAGAGTGGATGGGAATACAGATTGTAAAGAGAAATATCTTTGTCTAAAACCAAAACGGAGCTATCTAGCAGAATGGTTGTCAATGTGTGTATTCAACTTCCAGAGTTAAACTCATGTTTGTTTACAGCAGTTCAGAAACCCTTTCTTTGGAGAACGTAGAAACAGTCATTTCCAGCCCTAGAGACGCATATAAGAGTTAGCAGTAAGAATGCGTTTAAAACACAGAAGACCCGCTTCGTACAAACTGATGTGCTGTGTGTTGGTTCCTTTTAGGAAGTTACATCTATGTTTAGATTCAGCGAGGGAGAAACACGTTTCTTCTAAAAGGTGCGTTTTGACATTCCATAGTGGATGGGAATACAGACTGTAAAGAGAAATATCTTTGTCTAAAACCAAAACGGAGCTATCTAGCAGAATGTCTGTCAATGTGTGTATTCAACTTCTAGAGATAAACTCAGGTGTGTTTGCAGCAGTTCAGAAACCCTTTCTTTGGAGAATGTAGAAACAGTCATTTCCAGCCCTAGAGACGCATATAAGAGTTAGCAGTAAGAATGCGTTTAAAACACAGAAGACCCGCTTTGTACAAACTGATGTGCTGTGTGTTGGTTCCTTTTAGGAAGTAACATCTATGTTTAGATTCAGCGAGGGAGAAACACGTTTCTTCTAAAAGCTGCGTTTTGACTTTCCAGAGTGGATGGGAGAACAGGCTGTAAAGAGAAATACCTTGCTCTAAAACCAAAACGGAGCTATCTAGCAGAATGGTTGTCAATGTGTGTATTCAACTTCCAGAGTTCAACTCATGTGTGTTTGCAGCAGTTCAGAAACCCTTTCTTTGGAGAATGTAGAAACAGTCATTTCCCGCCCCAGAGACGCATTTAGGAGTTAGCAGTAAGAATGCTTTTAAAACACAGAAACCCGCTTCGTACAAACTGATGTGCTGTGTGTTGGTTCCTTTTAGGAAGTTGCATCTATGCTTAGATTCAGCGAGGGAGAAACACGTTTCTTCTAAATGCTGCGTTTTGACATTCCAGAGTGGATGGGAATACAGACTGTAAAGAGAAATATCTTTGTCTAAAACCAAAACGGAGCTATCTAGCAGAATGGTTGTCAATGTGTGTATTCAACTTCTAGAGCTAAACTCACGTGCGTTTGCAGCAGTTCAGAAACCCTTTCTTTGGAGAATGTAGAAACAGTCATTTCCAGCCCTAGAGACGCATATAAGAGTTAGCAGTAAGAATGCGTTTAAAACACAGAAGACCCGCTTCGTACAAACTGATGTGCTGTGTGTTGGTTCCTTTTAGGAAGTTGCATCAATGTTTAGAATCAGCGAAGGAAAAAGACTTTTCTTCTAAAAGCTGCGTTTTGATATTCCAGAGTTGAAGGGAGAACAGGCTGTAAAGAGAAATACCTTGCTATAAAACCAAAACGGAACTGTCTAACAGAATGGTTGTCAATGTGTGTATTCAACTTCCAGAGTTAAACTCATGTTTGTTTACAGCAGTTCAGAAACCCTTTCTTTGGAGAATGTAGAAACAGTCATTTCCAGCCCTAGAGACGCATATAAGAGTTAGCAGTAAGAATGCGTTTAAAACACAGAAGACCCGCTTCGTACAAACTGATGTGCTGTGTGTTGGTTCCTTTTAGGAAGTTACATCTATGTTTAGATTCAGCGAGGGAGAAACACGTTTCTTCTAAAAGCTGCGTTTTGACATTCCAGAGTGGATGGGAATACAGAGTGTAAAGAGAAATATCTTTGTCTAAAACCAAAACGGAGCTATTTAGCAGAATGTCTGTCAATGTGTGTATTCAACTTCTAGAGATAAACTCACGTGTGTTTGCAGCAGTTCAGAAACCCTTTCTTTGGAGAATGTAGAAACAGTCATTTCCAGCCCTAGAGACGCATATAAGAGTTAACAGTAAGAATGCGTTTAAAACACAGAAGACCCGCTTCGTACAAACTGATGTGCTGTGTGTTGGTTCCTTTTAGGAAGTTGCATCTATGTTTAGATTCAGCGAGGGAAAAAGACTTTTCTTCTAAAAGCTGCGTTTTGATATTCCAGAGTTGAAGGGAGAACAGGCTGTAAAGAGAAATACCTTGCTATAAAACCAAAACGGAACTGTCTAGCAGAATGGTTGTCAATGTGTGTATTCAACTTGCAGAGTTAAACTCATATTTGTTTACAGCAGTTCAGAAACCCTTTCTTTGGAGAATGTAGAAACAGTCATTTCCAGCCCTACAGACGCATATAAGAGTTAGCAGTAAGAATGCGTTTAAAACACAGAAGACCCGCTTCGTACAAACTGATGTGCTTTGTGTTGGTTCCTTTTAGGAAGTTACATCTATGTTTAGATTCAGCGAGGGAGAAACACGTTTCTTCTAAAAGATGCGTTTTGACATTCCAGAGTGGTTGGGAATACAGACTGTAAAGAGAAATATCTTTGTCTAAAACCAAAACGGAGCTATCTAGCAGAATGTCTGTCAATGTGTGTATTCAACTTCTAGAGATAAACTCACGTGTCTTTGCAGCAGTTCAGAAACCCTTTCTTTGGAGAATGTAGAAACAGTCATTTCCAGCCCTAGAGACGCATATAAGAGTTAGCTGTAAGAATGCGTTTAAAACACAGAAGACCCGCTTCGTACCAACTGATGTGCTGTGTGTTGGTTCCTTTTAGGAGGTTACATCTATGTTTAGATTCAGCGAGGGAGAAACACGTTTCTTCTAAAAGGTGCGTTTTGACATTCCAGAGTGGATGGGAATACAGATTGTAAAGAGAAATATCTTTGTCTAAAACCAAAACGGAGCTATCTAGCAGAATGGTTGTCAATGTGTGTATTCAACTTCCAGAGTTAAACTCATGTGTGTTTGCAGCAGTTCAGAAACCCTTTCTTTGCAGAATGTAGAAACAGTCATTTCCAGCCCTAGAGACGCATATAAGAGTTAGCTGTAAGAATGCGTTTAAAACACAGAAACCGACCTCGTACATACTGATGTGCTGTGTGTTGGTTCCTTTTAGGAAGTTGCATCTATGTTTAGATTCAGCGAGGGAGAAACACGTTTCTTCTAAAAGCTGCGTTTTGACATTCCAGAGTGGATGGGAGAACAGGCTGTAAAGAGAAATATCTTTGTCTAAAACCAAAACGGAGCTATCTAGCAGAATGTCTGTCAATGTGTGTATTCAACTTCTAGAGATAAACTCACGTGTGTTTGCAGCAGTTCAGAAACCCTTTCTTTGGAGAATGTAGAAACAGTCATTTCCAGCCCTAGAGACGCATATAAGAGTTAGCAGTAAGAATGCGTTTAAAACACAGAAGACCCGCTTCGTACAAACTGATGTGCTGTGTGTTGGTTCCTTTTAGGAAGTTGCATCTATGTTTAGATTCAGCGAGGGAAAAAGACTTTTCTTCTAAAAGCTGCGTTTTGACAGTCCAGAGTGGATGGGAGAACAGGCTGTAAAGAGAAATAACTTGCTCTAAAACCAAAACGGAGCTATCTAGCAGAATGGTTGTCAATGTGTGTATTCAACTTCCAGAGTTAAGCTCATGTTTGTTTACAGCAGTTCAGAAACCCTTTCTTTGGACAATGTAGAAACAGTCATTTCCAGCCCTAGAGACGCATATAAGAGTTAGCTGTAAGAATGCGTTTAAAACACAGAAGACCCGCTTCGTACAAACTGATGTGCTTTGTGTTGGTTCCTTTTAGGAAGTTACATCTATGTTTAGATTCAGCGAGGGAGAAACACGTTTCTTCTAAAAGGTGCGTTTTGACATTCCAGAGTGGATGGGAATACAGACTGTAAAGAGAAGTATCTTTGTCTAAAACCAAAACGGAGCTATCTAGCAGAATGTCTGTCAATGTGTGTATTCAACTTCTAGAGATAAACTCACGTGTGTTTGCAGCAGTTCAGAAACCCTTTCTTTGGAGAATGTAGAAACAGTCATTTCCAGCCCTAGAGACGCATATAAGAGTTAGCAGTATGAATGCGTTTAAAACACAGAAGACCCGCTTCGTACAAACTGATGTGCTGTGTGTTGGTTCCTTTTAGGAAGTTGCATCTATGTTTAGATTCAGCGAGGGAAAAAGACTTTTCTTCTAAAAGCTGCGTTTTGATATTCCAGAGTTGAAGGGAGAACAGGCTGTAAAGAGAAATACCTTGCTCTAAAACCAAAACGGAGCTATCTAGCAGAATGGTTGTCAATGTCTGTATTCAACTTCCAGAGTTAAACTCATGTGTGTTTGCAGCAGTTCAGAAACCCTTTCTTTGGAGAATGTAGAAACAGTCATTTCCAGCCCCAGAGACGCATATAGGAGTTAGCAGTAAGAATGCTTTTAAAACACAGAAACCCGCTTCGTACAAACTGATGTGCTGTGTGTTGGTTCCTTTTAGGAAGTTGCATCTATGTTTAGATTCAGCGAGGGAGAAACACGTTTCTTCTAAATGCTGCGTTTTGACATTCCAGAGTGGATGGGAATACAGACTGTAAAGAGAAATATCTTTGTCTAAAACCAAAACGGAGCTATCTAGCAGAATGGTTGTCAATGTGTGTATTCAACTTCTAGAGCTAAACTCACGTGCGTTTGCAGCAGTTCAGAAACCCTTTCTTTGGAGAATGTAGAAACAGTCATTTCCAGCCCTAGAGACGCATATAAGAGTTAGCAGTAAGAATGCGTTTAAAACACAGAAGACAAGCTTCGTACAAACTGATGTGCTGTGTGTTGGTTCCTTTTAGGAAGTTGCATCTATGTTTAGATTCAGCGAGGGAAAAAGACTTTTCTTCTAAAAGCTGCGTTTTGATATTCCAGAGTTGAAGGGAGAACAGGCTGTAAAGAGAAATACCTTGCTATAAAACCAAAACGGAACTGTCTAGCAGAATGGTTGTCAATGTGTGTATTCAACTTCCAGAGTTAAACTCTTGTGTGTTTGCAGCAGTTCAGAAACCCTTTCTTTGCAGAATGTAGAAACAGTCATTTCCAGCCGTAGAGACGCATATAAGAGTTAGCAGTAAGAATGCGTTTAAAACACAGAAGACCCACTTCGTACAAACTGATGTGCTGTGTGTTGGTTCCTTTTAGGAAGTTACATCTATGTTTAGATTCAGCGAGGGAGAAACACGTTTCTTCTAAAAGGTGCGTTTTGACATTCCAGAGTGGATGGTAATACAGACTGTTAAGAGAAATATCTTTGTCTAAAACCAAAACGGAGCTATATAGCAGAATGGTTGTCAATGTGTGTATTCAACTTCCAGAGTTAAACTCATGTGTGTTTGCAGCAGTTCAGAAACCCTTTCTTTGGAGAATGTAGAAACAGTCATTTCCAGCCCTAGAGACGCATATAAGAGTTAGCTGTAAGAATGCGTTTAAAACACAGAAACCGACCTCGTGCAAACTGATGTGCTTTGTGTTGGTTCCTTTTAGGAAGTTACATCTATGTTTAGATTCAGCGAGGGAGAAACACGTTTCTTCTAAAAGGTGCGTTTTGACATTCCAGAGTGGATGGGAATACAGACTGTAAAGAGAAATATCTTGTCTAAAACCAAAACGGAGCTCTCTAGCAGAATGTCTGTCAATGTGTGTATTCAACTTCTAGAGATAAACTCACGTGTGTTTGCAGCAGTTCAGAAACCCTTTCTTTGGAGAATGTAGAAACAGTCATTTCCAGCCCTAGAGACGCATATAAGAGTTAGCAGTATGAATGCGTTTAAAATACAGAAGACCCGCTTCGTACAAACTGATGTGCTGTGTGTTGGTTCCTTTTAGGAAGTTGCATCTATGTTTAGATTCAGCGAGGGAAAAAGACTTTTCTTCTAAAAGCTGCGTTTTGATATTCCAGAGTTGAAGGGAGAACAGGCTGTAAAGAGAAATACCTTGCTATAAAACCAAAACGGAACTGTCTAGCAGAATGGTTGTCAATGTGTTTATTCAACTTCCAGAGTTAAACTCATGTGTGTTTGCAGCAGTTCAGAAACCCTTTCTTTGGAGAATGTAGAAACAGTCATTTCCAGCCCCAGAGACGCATATAAGAGTCAGCAGTAAGAATGCGTTTAAAACACAGAAGACCCGCTTCGTACAAACTGATGTGCTGAGTGTTGGTTCCTTTTAGGAAGTTGCATCTATGTTTAGATTCAGCGAGGGAGAAACACGTTTCTTCTAAAAGCTGCGTTTTGACATTCCAGAGTGGATGGGAGAACAGGCTGTAAAGAGAAATACCTTGCTCTAAAACCAAAACGGAGCTATCTAGCAGAATGGTTGTCAATATGTGTATTCAACTTCCAGAGTTAAACTCATGTGTGTTTGCAGCAGTTCAGAAACCCTTTCTTTGGAGAATGTAGAAACAGTCATTTCCAGCCCCAGAGACGCATATAGGAGTTAGCAGTAAGAATGCTTTTAAAACACAGAAACCCGCTTTGTACAAACTGATGTGCTGTGTGTTGGTTCCTTTTAGGAAGTTGCATCTATGTTTAGATTCAGCGAGGGAGAAACACGATTCTTCTAAATGCTGCGTTTTGACATTCCAGAGTGGATGGGAATACAGATTGTAAAGAGAAATATCTTTGTCTAAAACCAAAACGGAGCTATCTAGCAGAATGGTTGTCAATGTGTGTATTCAACTTCCAGAGTTAAACTCATGTTTGTTTACAGCAGTTCAGAAACCCTTTCTTTGGAGAACGTAGAAACAGTCATTTCCAGCCCTAGAGACGCATATAAGAGTTAGCAGTAAGAATGCGTTTAAAACACAGAAGACCCGCTTCGTACAAACTGATGTGCTGTGTGTTGGTTCCTTTTAGGAAGTTACATCTATGTTTAGATTCAGCGAGGGAGAAACACGTTTCTTCTAAAAGGTGCGTTTTGACATTCCATAGTGGATGGGAATACAGACTGTAAAGAGAAATATCTTTGTCTAAAACCAAAACGGAGCTATCTAGCAGAATGTCTGTCAATGTGTGTATTCAACTTCTAGAGATAAACTCAGGTGTGTTTGCAGCAGTTCAGAAACCCTTTCTTTGGAGAATGTAGAAACAGTCATTTCCAGCCCTAGAGACGCATATAAGAGTTAGCAGTAAGAATGCGTTTAAAACACAGAAGACCCGCTTTGTACAAACTGATGTGCTGTGTGTTGGTTCCTTTTAGGAAGTAACATCTATGTTTAGATTCAGCGAGGGAGAAACACGTTTCTTCTAAAAGCTGCGTTTTGACTTTCCAGAGTGGATGGGAGAACAGGCTGTAAAGAGAAATACCTTGCTCTAAAACCAAAACGGAGCTATCTAGCAGAATGGTTGTCAATGTGTGTATTCAACTTCCAGAGTTCAACTCATGTGTGTTTGCAGCAGTTCAGAAACCCTTTCTTTGGAGAATGTAGAAACAGTCATTTCCCGCCCCAGAGACGCATTTAGGAGTTAGCAGTAAGAATGCTTTTAAAACACAGAAACCCGCTTCGTACAAACTGATGTGCTGTGTGTTGGTTCCTTTTAGGAAGTTGCATCTATGCTTAGATTCAGCGAGGGAGAAACACGTTTCTTCTAAATGCTGCGTTTTGACATTCCAGAGTGGATGGGAATACAGACTGTAAAGAGAAATATCTTTGTCTAAAACCAAAACGGAGCTATCTAGCAGAATGGTTGTCAATGTGTGTATTCAACTTCTAGAGCTAAACTCACGTGCGTTTGCAGCAGTTCAGAAACCCTTTCTTTGGAGAATGTAGAAACAGTCATTTCCAGCCCTAGAGACGCATATAAGAGTTAGCAGTAAGAATGCGTTTAAAACACAGAAGACCCGCTTCGTACAAACTGATGTGCTGTGTGTTGGTTCCTTTTAGGAAGTTGCATCAATGTTTAGAATCAGCGAAGGAAAAAGACTTTTCTTCTAAAAGCTGCGTTTTGATATTCCAGAGTTGAAGGGAGAACAGGCTGTAAAGAGAAATACCTTGCTATAAAACCAAAAAGGAACTGTCTAACAGAATGGTTGTCAATGTGTGTATTCAACTTCCAGAGTTAAACTCATGTTTGTTTACAGCAGTTCAGAAACCCTTTCTTTGGAGAATGTAGAAACAGTCATTTCCAGCCCTAGAGACGCATATAAGAGTTAGCAGTAAGAATGCGTTTAAAACACAGAAGACCCGCTTCGTACAAACTGATGTGCTGTGTGTTGGTTCCTTTTAGGAAGTTACATCTATGTTTAGATTCAGCGAGGGAGAAACACGTTTCTTCTAAAAGCTGCGTTTTGACATTCCAGAGTGGATGGGAATACAGAGTGTAAAGAGAAATATCTTTGTCTAAAACCAAAACGGAGCTATTTAGCAGAATGTCTGTCAATGTGTGTATTCAACTTCTAGAGATAAACTCACGTGTGTTTGCAGCAGTTCAGAAACCCTTTCTTTGGAGAATGTAGAAACAGTCATTTCCAGCCCTAGAGACGCATATAAGAGTTAGCAGTAAGAATGCGTTTAAAACACAGAAGACCCGCTTCGTACAAACTGATGTGCTGTGTGTTGGTTCCTTTTAGGAAGTTGCATCTATGTTTAGATTCAGCGAGGGAAAAAGACTTTTCTTCTAAAAGCTGCGTTTTGATATTCCAGAGTTGAAGGGAGAACAGGCTGTAAAGAGAAATACCTTGCTATAAAACCAAAACGGAACTGTCTAGCAGAATGGTTGTCAATGTGTGTATTCAACTTGCAGAGTTAAACTCATATTTGTTTACAGCAGTTCAGAAACCCTTTCTTTGGAGAATGTAGAAACAGTCATTTCCAGCCCTACAGACGCATATAAGAGTTAGCAGTAAGAATGCGTTTAAAACACAGAAGACCCGCTTCGTACAAACTGATGTGCTTTGTGTTGGTTCCTTTTAGGAAGTTACATCTATGTTTAGATTCAGCGAGGGAGAAACACGTTTCTTCTAAAAGATGCGTTTTGACATTCCAGAGTGGTTGGGAATACAGACTGTAAAGAGAAATATCTTTGTCTAAAACCAAAACGGAGCTATCTAGCAGAATGTCTGTCAATGTGTGTATTCAACTTCTAGAGATAAACTCACGTGTCTTTGCAGCAGTTCAGAAACCCTTTCTTTGGAGAATGTAGAAACAGTCATTTCCAGCCCTAGAGACGCATATAAGAGTTAGCTGTAAGAATGCGTTTAAAACACAGAAGACCCGCTTCGTACCAACTGATGTGCTGTGTGTTGGTTCCTTTTAGGAGGTTACATCTATGTTTAGATTCAGCGAGGGAGAAACACGTTTCTTCTAAAAGGTGCGTTTTGACATTCCAGAGTGGATGGGAATACAGATTGTAAAGAGAAATATCTTTGTCTAAAACCAAAACGGAGCTATCTAGCAGAATGGTTGTCAATGTGTGTATTCAACTTCCAGAGTTAAACTCATGTGTGTTTGCAGCAGTTCAGAAACCCTTTCTTTGCAGAATGTAGAAACAGTCATTTCCAGCCCTAGAGACGCATATAAGAGTTAGCTGTAAGAATGCGTTTAAAACACAGAAACCGACCTCGTACATACTGATGTGCTGTGTGTTGGTTCCTTTTAGGAAGTTGCATCTATGTTTAGATTCAGCGAGGGAGAAACACGTTTCTTCTAAAAGCTGCGTTTTGACATTCCAGAGTGGATGGGAGAACAGGCTGTAAAGAGAAATATCTTTGTCTAAAACCAAAACGGAGCTATCTAGCAGAATGTCTGTCAATGTGTGTATTCAACTTCTAGAGATAAACTCACGTGTGTTTGCAGCAGTTCAGAAACCCTTTCTTTGGAGAATGTAGAAACAGTCATTTCCAGCCCTAGAGACGCATATAAGAGTTAGCAGTAAGAATGCGTTTAAAACACAGAAGACCCGCTTCGTACAAACTGATGTGCTGTGTGTTGGTTCCTTTTAGGAAGTTGCATCTATGTTTAGATTCAGCGAGGGAAAAAGACTTTTCTTCTAAAAGCTGCGTTTTGACAGTCCAGAGTGGATGGGAGAACAGGCTGTAAAGAGAAATAACTTGCTCTAAAACCAAAACGGAGCTATCTAGCAGAATGGTTGTCAATGTGTGTATTCAACTTCCAGAGTTAAACTCATGTTTGTTTACAGCAGTTCAGAAACCCTTTCTTTGGACAATGTAGAAACAGTCATTTCCAGCCCTAGAGACGCATATAAGAGTTAGCTGTAAGAATGCGTTTAAAACACAGAAGACCCGCTTCGTACAAACTGATGTGCTTTGTGTTGGTTCCTTTTAGGACGTTACATCTATGTTTAGATTCAGCGAGGGAGAAACACGTTTCTTCTAAAAGGTGCGTTTTGACATTCCAGAGTGGATGGGAATACAGACTGTAAAGAGAAGTATCTTTGTCTAAAACCAAAACGGAGCTATCTAGCAGAATGTCTGTCAATGTGTGTATTCAACTTCTAGAGATAAACTCAGGTGTGTTTGCAGCAGTTCAGAAACCCTTTTTTGGAAATGTAGAAACAGTCATTTCCAGCCCTAGAGACGCATATAAGAGTTAGCAGTATGAATGCGTTTAAAACACAGAAGACCCGCTTCGTACAAACTGATGTGCTGTGTGTTGGTTCCTTTTAGGAAGTTGCATCTATGTTTAGATTCAGCGAGGGAAAAAGACTTTTCTTCTAAAAGCTGCGTTTTGATATTCCAGAGTTGAAGGGAGAACAGGCTGTAAAGAGAAATACCTTGCTATAAAACCAAAACGGAGCTATCTAGCAGAATGGTTGTCAATGTCTGTATTCAACTTCCAGAGTTAAACTCATGTGTGTTTGCAGCAGTTCAGAAACCCTTTCTTTGGAGAATGTAGAAACAGTCATTTCCAGCCCCAGAGACGCATATAGGAGTTAGCAGTAAGAATGCTTTTAAAACACAGAAACCCGCTTCGTACAAACTGATGTGCTGTGTGTTGGTTCCTTTTAGGAAGTTGCATCTATGTTTAGATTCAGAGAGGGAGAAACACGTTTCTTCTAAATGCTGCGTTTTGACATTCCAGAGTGGATGGGAATACAGATTGTAAAGAGAAATATTTTTGTCTAAAACCAAAACGGAGCTATCTAGCAGAATGGTTGTCAATGTGTGTATTCAACTTCCAGAGTTAAACTCACGTGCGTTTGCAGCAGTTCAGAAACCCTTTCTTTGGAGAATGTAGAAACAGTCATTTCCAGCCCTAGAGACGCATATAAGAGTTAGCAGTATGAATGCGTTTAAAACACAGAAGACCCGCTTCGTACAAACTGATGTGCTGTGTGTTGGTTCCTTTTAGGAAGTTGCATCTATGTTTAGATTCAGCGAGGGAAAAAGACTTTTCTTCTAAAAGCTGCGTTTTGATATTCCAGAGTTGAAGGGAGAACAGGCTGTAAAGAGAAATACCTTGCTATAAAACCAAAACGGAAATGTCTAGAAGAATGGTTGTCAATGTGTTTATTCAACTTCCAGAGTTAAACTCATGTGTGTTTGCAGCAGTTCAGAAACCCTTTCTTTGCAGAATTTAGAAACAGTCATTTCCAGCCCTAGAGACGCATATAAGAGTCGGCAGTAAGAATGCGTCCAAAACACAGAAGACCCGCTTCGTACAAACTGATGTGCTGAGTGTTGGTTCCTTTCAGGAAGTTGCATCTATGTTTAGATTCAGCGAGGGAGAAACACGTTTCTTCTAAAAGCTGCGTTTTGACATTCCAGAGTGGATGGGAGAACAGGCTGTAAAGAGAAATACCTTGCTCTAAAACCAAAACGGAGCTATCTAGCAGAATGGTTGTCAATGTGTGTATTCAACTTCCAGAGTTAAACTCATGTGTGTTTGCAGCAGTTCAGAAACCCTTTCTTTGGAGAATGTAGAAACAGTCATTTCCAGCCCCAGAGACGCATATAGGAGTTAGCAGTAAGAATGCTTTTAAAACACCGAAACCCGCTTCGTACAAACTGATGTGCTGTGTGTTGGTTCCTTTTAGGAAGTTGCATCTATGTTTAGATTCAGCGAGGGAAAAAGAATTTTCTACTAAAAGCTGCGTTTTGACATTCCAGAGTGGGTGGGAGAACAGGCTGTAAAGAGAAATATCTTTGTCTAAAACCAAAACGGAGCTATCTAGCAGAATGGTTGTCAATGTGTGTATTCAACTTCCAGAGTTAAACTCACGTTTGTTTACAGCAGTTCAGAAACCCTTTCTTTGGAGAATGTAGAAACAGTCATTTCCAGCCCTAGAGACGCATATAAGAGTTAGCAGTAAGAATGCGTTTAAAACACAGAAGACCCGCTTCGTACAAACTGATGTGCTGTGTGTTGGTTCCTTTTAGGAAGTTGCATCTATGTTTAGATTCAGCGAGGGAAAAAGACTTTTCTTCTAAAAGCTGCATTTTGACATTCCAGAGTGGATGGGAGAACAGGCTGTAAAGAGAAATACCTTGCTCTAAAACCAAAACGGAGCTATCTAGCAGAATGGTTGTCAATGTGTGTATTCAACTTCCAGAGTTAAACTCATGTTTATTTACAGCAGTTCCGAAACGCTTTCTTTGGAGAATGTAGAAACAGTCATTTCCAGCCCTAGAGACGCATATAAGAGTTAGCAGTAAGAATGCGTTTAAAGCACAGAAGACCCGCTTCGTACAAACTGATGTGCTTTGTGTTGGTTCCTTTTAGGAAGTTGCATCTATGTTTAGATTCAGCGAGGGAGAAACACGTTTCTTCTAAAAGCTGCGTTTTGACATTCCAGAGTGGATGGGAGAACAGGCTGTAAAGAGAAATACCTTGCTCTAAAACCAAAACGGAGCTATCTAGCAGAATGGTTGTCAATGTTTGTATTCAACTTCCAGAGTTAAACTCATGTGTGTTTGCAGCAGTTCAGAAACCCTTTCTTTGGAGAATGTAGAAACAGTCATTTCCCGCCCCAGAGATGCATATAGGAGTTAGCAGTAAGAATGCTTTTAAAACACAGAAACCCGCTTCGTACAAACTGATGTGCTGTGTGTTGGTTCCTTTTAGGAAGTTGCATCTATGTTTAGATTCAGCGAGGGAGAAACACGTTTCTTCTAAATGCTGCGTTTTGACATTCCAGAGTGGATGGGAATACAGACTGTAAAGAGAAATATCTTTGTCTAAAACCAAAACGGAGCTATCTAGCAGAATGGTTGTCATTGTGTGTATTCAACTTCTAGAGCTAAACTCACGTGTGTTTGCAGCAGTTCAGAAACCCTTTCTTTGGAGAATGTAGAAACAGTCATTTCCAGCCCTACAGACGCTTATAAGATTTAGCAGTAAGAATGCGTTTAAAACACAGAAGACCCGCTTCGTACAAACTGATGTGCTGTGTGTTGGTTCCTTTTAGGAAGTTGCATCTATGTTTAGAATCAGCGAAGGAAAAAGACTTTTCTTCTAAAAGCTGCGTTTTGATATTCCAGAGTTGAAGGGAGAACAGGCTGTAAAGAGAAATACCTTGCTATAAAACCAAAAGGGAACTGTCTAGCAGAATGGTTGTCAATGTGTGTATTCAACTACCAGAGTTAAACTTATGTTTGTTTACAGCAGTTCTGAAACCCTTTCTTTGGAGAATGTAGAAACAGTCATTTCCAGCCCTAGAGACGCATATAAGAGTGAGCAGTAAGAATGCGTTTAAAACACAGAAGACTCGCTTCGTACAAACTGATGTGTTGTGTGTTGGTTCCCTTTAGGAAGTTACATCTATGTTTAGATTCAGCGAGGGAGAAACACGTTTCTTCTAAAAGCTGCGTTTTGACATTCCAGAGTGGATGGGAATACAGAGTTTAAAGAGAAATATCTTTGTCTAAAACCAAAACGGAGCTATCTAGCAGAATGTCTGTCAATGTGTGTATTCAACTTCTAGAGATAAACTCAGGTGTGTTTGCAGCAGTTCAGAAACCCTTTCTTTGGAGAATGTAGAAACAGTCATTTCCAGCCCTAGAGACGCATATAAGAGTTAGCAGTATGAATGCGTTTAAAACACAGAAGACCCGCTTCGTACAAACTGATGTGCTGTGTGTTGGTTCCTTTTAGGAAGTTGCATCTATGTTTAGATTCAGCGAGGGAAAAAGACTTTTCTTCTAAAAGCTGCGTTTGGATATTCCAGAGTTGAAGTGAGAACAGGCTGTAAAGAGAAATACCTTGCTATAAAACCAAAACGGAAATGTCTAGAAGAATGGTTGTCAATGTGTTTATTCAACTTCCAGAGTTAAACACATGTGTGTTTGCAGCAGTTCAGAAACCCTTTCTTTGCTGAATTTAGAAACAGTCATTTCCAGCCCTAGAGACGCATATAAGAGTCAGCAGTAAGAATGCGTCCAAAACACAGAAGACCCGCTTCGTACAAACTGATGTGCTGAGTGTTAGTTCCTTTCAGGAAGTTGCATCTATGTTTAGATTCAGCGAGGGAGAAACACGTTTCTTCTAAAAGCTGCGTTTTGACATTCCAGAGTGGATGGGAGAACAGGCTGTAAAGAGAAATACCTTGCTCTAAAACCAAAACGGAGCTATCTAGCAGAATGGTTGTCAATGTGTGTATTCAACTTCCAGAGTTAAACTCATGTGTGTTTGCAGCAGTTCAGAAACCCTTTCTTTGGAGAATGTAGAAACCGTCATTTCCAGCCCCAGAGACGCATATAGGAGTTAGCAGTAAGAATGCTTTTAAAACACAGAAACCCGCTTCGTACAAACTGATGTGCTGTGTGTTGGTTCCTTTTAGGAAGTTGCATCTATGTTTAGATTCAGCGAGGGAGAAACACGTTTCTTCTAAATGCTGCGTTTTGACATTCCAGAGTGGATGGGAATACAGATTGTAAAGAGAAATATCTTTGTCTAAAACCAAAACGGAGCTATCTAGCAGAATGGTTGTCAATGTGTGTATTCAACTTCTAGAGCTAAACTCACGTGCGTTTGCAGCAGTTCAGAAACCCTTTCTTTGGAGAATGTAGAAACAGTCATTTCCAGCCCTAGAGACGCATATAAGAGTTAGCAGTAAGAATGCGTTTAAAACACAGAAGACCCGCTTCGTACAAACTGATGTGCTGTGTGTTGGTTCCTTTTAGGAAGTTGCATCGATGTTTAGAATCAGGGAAGGAAAAAGACTTTTCTTCTAAAAGCTGCGTTTTGATATTCCAGAGTTGAAGGGAGAACAGGCTGTAAAGAGAAATACCCTGCTATAAAACCAAAACGGAACTGTCTAGCAGAATGGTTGTCAATGTGTGTATTCAACTTCCAGAGTTAAACTCATGTTTGTTTACAGCAGTTCAGAAACCCTTTCTTTGGAGAATGTAGAAACAGTCATTTCCAGCCCTAGAGACGCATATAAGAGTTAGCAGTAAGAATGCGTTTAAAACACAGAAGACCCGCTTCGTACAAACTGATGTGCTGTGTGTTGGTTCCTTTTAGGAAGTTACATCTATGTTTAGATTCAGCGAGGGAGAAACACGTTTCTTCTAAAAGCTGCGTTTTGACATTCCAGAGTGGATGGGAATACAGAGTGTAAAGAGAAATATCTTTGTCTAAAACCAAAACGGAGCTATTTAGCAGAATGTCTGTCAATGTGTGTATTCAACTTCTAGAGATAAACTCACGTGTGTTTGCAGCAGTTCAGAAACCCTTTCTTTGGAGAATGTAGAAACAGTCATTTCCAGCCCTAGAGACGCATATAAGAGTTAGCAGTAAGAATGCGTTTAAAACACAGAAGACCCGCTTCTTACAAACTGATGTGCTGTGTGTTGGTTCCTTTTAGGAAGTTACATCTATGTTTAGATTCAGCGAGGGAGAAACACGTTTCTTCTAAAAGCTGCGTTTTGACATTCCAGAGTGGATGGGAATACAGACTGTAAAGAGAAATATCTTTGTCTAAAACCAAAACGGAGCTATTTAGCAGAATGTCTGTCAATGTGTGTATTCAACTTCTAGAGATAAACTCACGTGTGTTTGCAGCAGTTCAGAAACCCTTTCTTTGGAGAATGTAGAAACAGTCATTTCCAGCCCTAGAGACGCATATAAGAGTTAGCAGTAAGAATGCGTTTAAAACACAGAAGACCCGCTTCGTACAAACTGATGTGCTTTGTGTTGGTTCCTTTTAGGAAGTTACATCTATGTTTAGATTCAGCGAGGGAGAAACACGTTTCTTCTAAAAGCTACGTTTTGACATTCCAGAGTGGATGGGAATACAGACTGTAAAGAGAAATATCTTTGTCTAAAACCAAAACGGAGCTGTCTAGCAGAATGTCTGTCAATGTGTGTATTCAACTTCTAGAGATAAACTCACGTGTGTTTGCAGCAGTTCAGAAACCCTTTCTTTGGAGAATGTAGAAACAGTCATTTCCAGCCCTAGAGACGCATATAAGAGTTAGCAGTAAGAATGCGTTTAAAACACAGAAGACCCGCTTCGTACAAACTGATGTGCTGTGTGTTGGTTCCTTTTAGGAAGTTGCATCTATGTTTAGATTCAGCGAGGGAAAAAGACTTTTCTTCTAAAAGCTGCCTTTTGACATTCCAGAGTGGATGGGAGAACAGGCTGTAAAGAGAAATACCTTGCTCTAAAACCAAAACGGAGCTATCTAGCAGAATGGTTGTCAATGTGTGTATTCAACTTCCAGAGTTAAACTCATGTTTGTTTACAGCAGTTCAGAAACGCTTTCTTTGGAGAATGTAGAAACAGTCATTTCCAGCCCTAGAGACGCATATAAGAGTTAGCAGTAAGAATGCGTTTAAAACACAGAAGACCCGCTTCGTACAAACTGATGTGCTTTGTGTTGGTTCCTTTTAGGAAGTTACATCTATGTTTAGATTCAGCGAGGGAGAAGCACGTTTCTTCTAATAGGTGCGTTATGACATTCCAGAGTGGATGGGAATACAGACTGTAAAGAGAAATATCTTTGTCTAAAACCAAAACGGAGCTATCTAGCAGAATGTCTGTCAATGTGTGTATTCAACTTCTAGAGATAAACTCACGTGTGTTTGCAGCAGTTCAGAATCCCTTTCTTTGGAGAATGTAGAAACAGTCATTTCCAGCCCCAGAGACGCATATAAGAGTCAGCAGTAAGAATGCGTTTAAAAAACAGAAGACCCGCTTCGTACAAACTGATGTGCTGAGTGTTGGTTCCTTTGAGAAAGTTGCATCGATGTTTAGAATCAGCGAAGGAAAAAGACTTTTCTTCTAAAAGCTGCGTTTTGATATTCCAGAGTTGAAGGGAGAACAGGCTGTAAAGAGAAATACCTTGCTATAAAACCAAAACGGAACTGTCTAGCAGAATGGTTGTCAATGTGTGTATTCAACTTCCAGAGTTAAACTCATGTGTGTTTACAGCAGTTCAGAAACCCTTTCTTTGGAGAATGTAGAAACAGTCATTTCCAGCCCTAGAGACGCATATAAGAGTTAGCAGTAAGAATGCGTTTAAAACACAGAAGACCCGCTTCGTACAAACTGATGTGCTGTGTGTTGGTTCCTTTTAGGAAGTTGCATCTATGTTTAGATTCAGCGAGGGAAAAAGACTTTTCTTCTAAAAGCTGCGTTTTGATATTCCAGAGTTGAAGGGAGAACAGGCTGTAAAGAGAAATACCTTGCTATAAAACCCAAACGGAACGGTCTAGCAGAATAGTTGTCAATGTGTGTATTCAACTTGCAGAGTTAAACTCATGTTTGTTTACAGCAGTTCAGAAACCCTTTCTTTGGAGAATGTAGAAACAGTCATTTCCAGCCCTAGAGACGCATATAAGAGTTAGCAGTAAGAATGCGTTTAAAACACAGAAGACCCGCTTCGTACAAACTGATGTGCTGTGTGTTGGTTCCTTTTAGGAAGTTGCATCTATGTTTAGATTCAGCGAGGGAGAAACACGTTTCTTCTAAATGCTGCGTTTTGAGATTCCAGAGTGGATGGGAATACAGACTGTAAAGAGAAATATCTTTGTCTAAAACCAAAACGGAGCTATCTAGCAGAATGTCTGTCAATGTGTGTATTCAACTTCTAGAGATAAACTCACGTGTGTTTGCAGCAGTTCAGAAACCCTTTCTTTGGAGAATGTAGAAACAGTCATTTCCAGCCCTAGAGACGCATATAAGAGTTAGCAGTAAGAATGCGTTTAAAACACAGAAGACCCGCTTCGTACAAACTGATGTGCTTTGTGTTGGTTCCTTTTAGGAAGTTACATCTATGTTTAGATTCAGCGAGGGAGAAACACGTTTCTTCTAAAAGGTGCGTTTTGACATTCCAGAGTGGATGGGAATACAGACTGTAAAGAGAAATATCTTTGTCTAAAACCAAAACGGAGCTATCTAGCAGAATGTCTGTCAATGTGTGTATTCAACTTCTAGAGATAAACTCACGTGTGTTTGCAGCAGTTCAGAAACCCTTTCTTTGCAGAATGTAGAAACAGTCATTTCCAGCCCCAGAGACGCATATAAGAGTCAGCAGTAAGAATGCGTTTAAAAAACAGAAGACCCGCTTCGTACAAACTGATGTGCTGAGTGTTGGTTCCTTTGAGGAAGTTGCATCTATGTTTAGATTCAGCGAGGGAGAAACACGTTTCTTCTAAAAGCTGCGTTTTGATATTCCAGAGTTGAAGGGAGAAAAGGCTGTAAAGAGAAATACCTTGCTATAAAACCAAAACGGAGCTATCTAGCAGAATGGTTGTCAATGTGTGTATTCAACTTCCAGAGTTAAACTCATGTGTGTTTGCAGCAGTTCAGAAACCCTTTCTTTGGAGAATGTAGAAACAGTCATTTCCAGCCCCGGAGACGCATATAGGAGTTAGCAGTAAGAATGCTTTTAAAACACAGAAACCCGCTTCGTACAAACTGATGTGCTGTGTGTTGGTTCCTTTTAGGAGGTTACATCTATGTTTAGATTCAGCGAGGGAGAAACACGTTTCTTCTAAATGCTGCGTTTTGACATTCCAGAGTGGATGGGAATACAGACTGTAAAGAGAAATATCTTTGTCTAAAACCAAAACGGAGCTATCTAGCAGAATGGTTGTCAATGTGTGTATTCAACTTCTAGAGCTAAACTCACGTGCGTTTGCAGCAGTTCAGAAACCCTTTCTTTGGAGAATGTAGAAACAGTCATTTCCAGCCCTAGAGACGCATATAAGAGTTAGCAGTAAGAATGCGTTTAAAACACAGAAACCGACCTCGTACAAACTGATGTGCTGTGTGTTGGTTCCTTTTAGGAAGTTGCATCTATGTTTAGATTCAGCGAGGGAAAAAGACTTTTCTTCTAAAAGCTGCGTTTTGACAGTCCAGAGTGGATGGGAGAACAGGCTGTAAAGAGAAATATCTTGCTCTAAAACCAAAACGGAGCTATCTAGCAGAATGGTTGTCAATGTGTGTATTCAACTTCCAGAGTTAAACTCATGTTTGTTTACAGCAGTTCAGAAACCCTTTCTTTGGAGAATGTAGAAACAGTCATTTCCAGCCCTAGAGACGCATATAAGAGTTAGCTGTAAGAATGCGTTTAAAACACAGAAGACCCGCTTCGTACAAACTGATGTGCTTTGTGTTGGTTCCTTTTAGGAAGTTACATCTATGTTTAGATTCAGCGAGGGAGAAACACGTTTCTTCTAAAAGGTGCGTTTTGACATTCCAGAGTGGATGGGAGAACAGGCTGTAAAGAGAAATACCTTGCTCTAAAACCAAAACGGAGCTATCTAGCAGAATGTCTGTCAATGTGTGTATTCAACTTCCAGAGTTAAACTCATGTTTGTTTACAGCAGTTCAGAAACCCTTTCTTTGGAGAATGTAGAAACAGTCATTTCCAGCCCTACAGACGCATATAAGAGTTAGCAGTAAGAATGCGTTTAAAACACAGAAGACCCGCTTCGTACAAACTGATGTGCTTTGTGTTGGTTCCTTTTAGGAAGTTACATCTATGTTTAGATTCAGCGAGGGAGAAACACGTTTCTTCTAAAAGGTGCGTTTTGACATTCCAGAGTGGATGGGAATACAGACTGTAAAGAGAAATATCTTTGTCTAAAACCAAAACGGAGCTATCTAGCAGAATGGTTGTCAATGTGTGTATTCAACTTCCAGAGTTAAACTCATGTGTGTTTGCAGCAGTTCAGAAACCCTTTCTTTGGAGAATGTAGAAACAGTCATTTCCAGCCCTAGAGACGCATATAAGAGTCAGCAGTAAGAATGCGTTTAAAACACAGAAGACCCGCTTCGTACAAACTGATGTGCTGTGTGTTGGTTCCTTTTAGGAGGTTACATCTATGTTTAGATTCAGCGAGGGAGAAACACGTTTCTTCTAAAAGGTGCGTTTTGACATTCCAGATTGGATGGGAATACAGACTGTAAAGAGAAATATCTTTGTCTAAAACCAAAACGGAGCTATCTAGCAGAATGGTTGTCAATGTGTGTATTCAACTTCCAGAGTTAAACTCATGTTTGTTTACAGCAGTTCAGAAACCCTTTCTTTGCAGAATGTAGAAACAGTCATTTCCAGCCCTAGAGACGCATATATGAGTCAGCAGTAAGAATGCGTTTAAAACACAGAAGACCCGCTTCGTACAAACTGATGTGCTGTGTGTTGGTTCCTTTTAGGAGGTTACATCTATGTTTAGATTCAGCGAGGGAGAAACACGTTTCTTCTAAAAGCTGCGTTTTGACATTCCAGAGTGGATGGGAATACAGGCTGTAAAGAGAAATATCTTTGTCTAAAACCAAAACGGAGCTATCTAGCAGAATGGTTGTCAATGTGTGTATTCAACTTCCAGAGTTAAACTCATGTGTGTTTGCAGCAGTTCAGAAACCCTTTCTTTGCAGAATGTAGAAACAGTCATTTCCAGCCCTAGAGACGCATATATGAGTTAGCTGTAAGAATGCGTTTAAAACACAGAAACCGACCTCGTACAAACTGATGTGCTGTGTGTTGGTTCCTTTTAGGAAGTTGCATCTATGTTTAGATTCAGCGAGGGAGAAACACGTTTCTTCTAAAAGCTGCGTTTTGACATTCCAGAGTGGATGGGTGAACAGGCTGTAAAGAGAAATATCTTTGTCTAAAACCAAAACGGAGCTATCTAGCAGAATGTCTGTCAATGTGTTTATTCAACTCCTAGAGATAAACTCACGTGTGTTTGCAGCAGTTCAGAAACCCTTTCTTTGGAGAATGTAGAAACAGTCATTTCCAGCCCTAGAGACGCATATAAGAGTTAGCAGTAAGAATGCGTTTAAAACACAGAAGACCCGCTTCGTACAAACTGATGTGCTGTGTGTTGGTTCCTTTTAGGAAGTTGCATCTATGTTTAGATTCAGCGAGGGAAAAAGACTTTTCTTCTAAAAGCTGCGTTTTGACATTCCAGAGTGAATGGGAGAACAGGCTGTAAAGAGAAATACCTTGCTCTAAAACCAAAACGGAGCTATCTAGCAGAATGGTTGTCAATGTGTGTATTCAACTTCCAGAGTTAAACTCATGTTTGTTTACAGCAGTTCAGAAACCCTTTCTTTGGAGAATGTAGAAACAGTCATTTCCAGCCCTAGAGACGCATATAAGAGTTAGCAGTAAGAATGCGTTTAAAACACAGAAGACCCGCTTCGTACAAACTGATGTGCTTTGTGTTGGTTCCTTTTAGGAAGTTACATCTATGTTTAGATTCAGCGAGGGAGAAACACGTTTCTTCTAAAAGGTGCGTTTTGACATTCCAGAGTGGATGGGAATACAGACTGTAAAGAGAAATATCTTTGTCTAAAACCAAAACGGAGCTATCTAGCAGAATGGTTGTCAATGTGTTTATTCAACTTCCAGAGTTAAACTCATGTGTGTTTGCAGCAGTTCAGAAACCCTTTCTTTGGAGAATGTAGAAACGGTCATTTCCAGCCCTAGAGACGCATATAAGAGTTAGCAGTAAGAATGCGTTTAAAACACAGAAGACCCGCTTCGTACAAACTGATGTGCTGTGTGTTGGTTCCTTTTAGGAAGTTGCATCTATGTTTAGATTCAGCGAGGGAAAAAGACTTTTCTTCTAAAATCTGCGTTTTGATATTCCAGAGTTGAAGGGAGAAAAGGCTGTAAAGAGAAATACCTTGCTATAAAACCAAAACGGAACTGTCTAGCAGAATGGTTGTCAATGTGTGTATTCAACTTCCATAGTTAAACTCATGTTTGTTTACAGCAGTTCAGAAACCCTTTCTTTGGAGAATGTAGAAACAGTCATTTCCAGCCCTAGAGACGCATATAAGAGTCAGCAGTAAGAATGCGTTTAAAACACAGAAGACCCGCTTCGTACAAACTGATGTGCTGTGTGTTGGTTCCTTTTAGGAGGTTGCATCTATGTTTAGATTCAGCGAGGGAGAAACACGTTTCTTCTAAAAGGTGCGTTTTGACATTCCAGAGTGGATGGGAATACAGACTGTAAAGAGAAATATCTTTGTCTAAAACCAATACGGAGCTATCTAGCAGAATGGTTGTCAATGTGTGTATTCAACTTCCAGAGTTAAACTCATGTGTGTTTGCAGCAGTTCAGAAACCCTTTCTTTGCAGAATGTAGAAACAGTCATTTCCAGCCCTAGAGACGCATATAAGAGTTAGCTGTAAGAATGCGTTTAAAACACAGAAACCGACCTCGTACAAACTGATGTGCTGTGTGTTGGTTCCTTTTAGGAAGTTGCATCTATGTTTAGATTCAGCGAGGGAGAAACACGTTTCTTCTAAAAGCTGCGTTTTGACATTCCAGAGTGGATGGGTGAACAGGCTGTAAAGAGAAATATCTTTGTCTAAAACCAAAACGGAGCTATCTAGCAGAATGTCTGTCAATGTGTGTATTCAACTTCTAGAGATAAACTCACGTGTGTTTGCAGCAGTTCAGAAACCCTTTCTTTGGAGAATGTAGAAACAGTCATTTCCAGCCCTAGAGACGCATATAAGAGTTAGCAGTAAGAATGCGTTTAAAACACAGAAGACCCGCTTCGTACAAACTGATGTGCTGTGTGTTGGTTCCTTTTAGGAAGTTGCATCTATGTTTAGATTCAGCGAGGGAAAAAGACTTTTCTTCTAAAAGCTGCGTTTTGACATTCCAGAGTGGATGGGAGAACAGGCTGTAAAGAGAAATACCTTGCTCTAAAACCAAAACGGAGCTATCTAGCAGAATGGTTGTCAATGTGTGTATTCAACTTCCAGAGTTAAACTCATGTTTGTTTACGGCAGTTCAGAAACCCTTTCTTTGGAGAATGTAGAAACAGTCATTTCCAGCCCTAGAGACGCATATAAGAGTTAGCAGTAAGAATGCGTTTAAAACACAGAAGACCCGCTTCGTACAAACTGATGCGCTTTGTGTTGGTTCCTTTTAGGAAGTTACATCTATGTTTAGATTCAGCGAGGGAGAAACACGTTTCTTCTAAAAGGTGCGTTTTGACATTCCAGAGTGGATGGGAATACAGACTGTAAAGAGAATATCGTTGTCTAAAACCAAAACGGAGCTATCTAGCAGAATGTCTGTCAATGTGTGTATTCAACTTCTAGAGATAAACTCACTTGTGTTTGCAGCAGTTCAGAAACCCTTTCTTTGGAGAATGTAGAAACAGTCATTTCCAGCCCTAGAGACGCATATAAGAGTTAGCAGTATGAATGCGTTTAAAACACAGAAGACACGCTTCGTACAAACTGATGTGCTGTGTGTTAGTTCCTTTTAGGAAGTTGCATCTATGTTTAGATTCAGCGAGGGAAAAAGACTTTTCTTCTAAAAGCTGAGTTTTGATATTCCAGAGTTGAAGGGAGAACAGGCTGTAAAGAGAAATACCTAGCTATAAAACCAAAACGGAACTGTCTAGCAGAATGGTTGTCAATGTGTGTATTCAACTTCCAGAGTTAAACTCATGTGTGTTTGCAGCAGTTCAGAAACCCTTTCTTTGCAGAATGTAGAAACAGTCATTTCCAGCCCCAGAGACGCATATAAGAGTCAGCAGTAAGAATGCGTTTAAAACACAGAAGACCCGCTTCGTACAAACTGATGTGCTGAGTGTTGGTTCCTTTTAGGAAGTTGCATCTATGTTTAGATTCAGCGAGGGAGAAACACCTTTCTTCTAAAAGCTGCGTTTTGACATTCCAGAGTGGATGGGAGAACAGGCTGTAAAGAGAAATACCTTGCTCTAAAACCAAAACGGAGCTATCTAGCAGAATGGTTGTCAATGTGTGTATTCAACTTCCAGAGTTAAACTCATGTGTGCTTGCAGCAGTTCAGAAACCCTTTCTTTGGAGAATGTAGAAACAGTCATTTCCAGCCCCAGAGACGCATATAGGAGTTAGCAGTAAGAATGCTTTTAAAACACAGAAACCTGCTTCGTACAAACTGATGTGCTGTGTGTTGGTTCCTTTTAGGAAGTTGCATCTATGTTTAGATTCAGCGAGGGAGAAACACGTTTCTTCTAAATGCTGCGTTTTGACATTCCAGAGTGGATGGGAATACAGATTGTAAAGAGAAATATCTTTGTCTAAAACCAAAACGGAGCTATCTAGCAGAATGGTTGTCAATGTGTGTATTCAACTTCTAGAGCTAAACTCACGTGCGTTTGCAGCAGTTCAGAAACCCTTTCTTTGGAGAATGTAGAAACAGTCATTTCCAGCCCTAGAGACTCATATAAGAGTTAGCAGTAAGAATGCGTTTAAAACACAGAAGACCCGCTTCGTACAAACTGATGTGCTGTGTGTTGGTTCCTTTTAGGAAGTTGCATCTATGTTTAGATTCAGCGAGGGAAAAAGGCTTTTCTTCTTAAAGCTGCGTTTTGATATTCCAGAGTTGAAGGGAGAACAGGCTGTAAAGAGAAATACCTTGCTATAAAACCAAAACGGAACTGTCTAGCAGAATGGTTGTCAATGTGTGTATTCAACTTCCAGAGTTAAACTCATGTTTGTTTACAGCAGTTCAGAAACCCTTTCTTTGGAGAATGTAGAAACAGTCATTTCCAGCCCTAGAGACGCATATAAGAGTTAGCAGTAAGAATGCGTTTAAAACACAGAAGACCCGCTTCGTACAAACTGATGTGCTTTGTGTTGGTTCCTTTTAGGAAGTTACATCTATGTTTAGATTCAGCGAGGGAGAAACACGTTTCTTCTAAAAGGTGCGTTTTGACATTCCAGAGTGGATGGGAATACAGACTGTAAAGAGAAGTATCTTTGTCTAAAACCAAAACGGAGCTATCTAGCAGAATGTCTGTCAATGTGTGTATTCAACTTCTAGAGATAAACTCACTTGTGTTTGCAGCAGTTCAGAAACCCTTTCTTTGGAGAATGTAGAAACAGTCATTTCCAGCCTTAGAGACGCATATAAGAGTTAGCAGTATGAATGCGTTTAAAACACAGAAGACCCGCTTCGTACAAACTGATGTGCTGTGTGTTGGTTCCTTTTAGGAAGTTGCATCTATGTTTAGATTCAGCGAGGGAAAAAGACTTTTCTTCTAAAAGCTGCGTTTTGATATTCCAGAGTTGAAGGGAGAACAGGCTGTAAAGAGAAATACCTTGCTATAAAACCAAAACGGAACTGTCTAGCAGAATGGTTGTCAATGTGTGTATTCAACTTCCAGAGTTAAACTCATGTGTGTTTGCAGCAGTTCAGAAACCCTTTCTTTGCAGAATGTAGAAACAGTCATTTCCAGCCCCAGAGACGCATATAAGAGTCAGCAGTAAGAATGCGTTTAAAACACAGAAGACCCGCTTCGTACAAACTGATGTGCTGAGTGTTGGTTCTTTTTAGGAAGTTGCATCTATGTTTAGATTCAGCGATGGAGAAACACCTTTCTTCTAAAAGCTGCGTTTTGACATTCCAGAGTGGATGGGAGAACAGGCTGTAAAGAGAAATACCTTGCTCTAAAACCAAAACGGAGCTATCTAGCAGAATGGTTGTCAATGTGTGTATTCAACTTCTAGAGCTAAACTCACGTGCGTTTGCAGCAGTTCAGAAACCCTTTCTTTGGAGAATGTAGAAACAGTCATTTCCAGCCCTAGAGACGCATATAAGAGTTAGCAGTAAGAATGCGTTTAAAAAACAGAAAACCCGCTTCGTACAAACTGATGTGCTGTGTGTTGGTTCCTTTTAGGAAGTTGCATCGATGTTTAGAATCAGCGAAGGAAAAAGACTTTTCTTCTAAAAGCTGCGTTTTGATATTCCAGAGTTGAAGGGAGAACAGGCTGTAAAGAGAAATACCTTGCTATAAAACCAAAACGGAACCTTCTAGCAGAATGGTTGTCAATGTGTTTATTCAACTTCCATAGTTAAACTCATGTTTGTTTACAGCAGTTCAGAAACCCTTTCTTTGGAGAATGTAGAAACAGTCATTTCCAGCCCTAGAGACGCATATAAGAGTTAGCAGTAAGAATGCGTTTAAAACACCGAAGACCCGCTTCGTACAAACTGATGTGCTGTGTGTTGGTTCCTTTTAGGAAGTTACATCTATGTTTAGATTCAGCGAGGGAGAAACACGTTTCTTCTAAAAGCTGCGTTTTGACATTCCAGAGTGGATGGGAATACAGAGTGTAAAGAGAAATATCTTTGTCTAAAACCAAAACGGAGCTATTTAGCAGAATGTCTGTCAATGTGTGTATTCAACTTCTAGAGATAAACTCACGTGTGTTTGCAGCAGTTCAGAAACCCTTTCTTTGGAGAATGTAGAAACAGTCATTTCCAGCCCTAGAGACGCATATAAGAGTTAGCAGTAAGAATGCGTTTAAAACACAGAAGACCCGCTTCGTACAAACTGATGTGCTGTGTGTTGGTTTTTTTTAGGAAGTTGCATCTATGTTTAGATTCAGCGAGGGAAAAAGACTTTTCTTCTAAAAGCTGCGTTTTGACATTCCAGAGTGGATGGGAGAACAGGCTGTAAAGAGAAATACCTTGCTCTAAAACCAAAACGGAGCTATCTAGCAGAATGGTTGTCAATGTGTGTATTCAACTTCCAGAGTTAAACTCATGTTTGTTTACAGCAGTTCAGAAACCCTTTCTTTGGAGAATGTAGAAACAGTCATTTCCAGCCCTAGAGACGCATATAAGAGTTAGCAGTAAGAATGCGTTTAAAACACAGAAGACCCGCTTCGTACAAACTGATGTGCTTTGTGTTGGTTCCTTTTAGGAAGTTACATCTATGTTTAGATTCAGCGAGGGAGAAACACGTTTCTTCTAAAAGCTGCGTTACGACATTCCAGAGTGGATGGGAATACAGACTGTAAAGAGAAATATCTTTGTCTAAAACCAAAACGGTGCTATCTAGCAGAATGTCTGTCAATGTGTGTATTCAACTTCTAGAGATAAACTCACGTGTGTTTGCAGCAGTTCAGAAACCCTTTCTTTGGAGAATGTAGAAACAGTCATTTCCAGCCCTAGAGACGCATATAAGAGTTAGCAGTAAGAATGCGTTTAAAACACAGAAGACCCGCTTCGTACAAACTGATGTGCTGTGTGTTGGTTCCTTTTAGGAAGTTGCATCTATGTTTAGATTCAGCGAGGGAAAAAGACTTTTCTTCTAAAAGCTGCGTTTTGACATTCCAGAGTGGATGGGAGAACAGGCTGTAAAGAGAAATACCTTGCTCTAAAACCAAAACGGAGCTATCTAGCAGAATGGTTGTCAATGTGTGTATTCAACTTCCAGAGTTAAACTCATGTTTGTTTACAGCAGTTCAGAAACGCTTTCTTTGGAGAATGTAGAAACAGTCATTTCCAGCCCTAGAGACGCATATAAGAGTTAGCAGTAGGAATGCGTTTAAAACACAGAAGACCCGCTTCGTACAAACTGATGTGCTTTGTGTTGGTTCCTTTTAGGAAGTTACATCTATGTTTAGATTCAGCGAGGGAGAAACACGTTTCTTCTAAAAGCTGCGTTATGACATTCCAGAGTGGATGGGAATACAGACTGTAAAGAGAAATATCTTTGTCTAAAACCAAAACGGTGCTATCTAGCAGAATGTCTGTCAATGTGTGTATTCAACTTCCAGAGTTAAACTCATGTGTGTTTGCAGCAGTTCAGAAACCCTTTCTTTGGAGAATGTAGAAACAGTCATTTCCAGCCCTAGAGACGCATATAAGAATCAGCAGTAAGAATGCGTCTAAAACACAGAAGACCCGCTTCGTACAAACTGATGTGCTGTGTGTTGGTTCCTTTAAGGAAGTTGCATCTATGTTTAGATTCAGCGAGGGAGAAACACGTTTCTTCTAAAAGCTGCGTTTTGACATTCCAGAGTGGATGGGAGAACAGGCTGTAAAGAGAAATACCTTGCTCTAAAACCAAAACGGAGCTATCTAGCAGAATGGTTGTCAATGTGTGTATTCAAATTCCAGAGTTAAACTCATGTGTTTGCAGCAGTTCAGAAACCCTTTCTTTGGAGAATGTAGAAACAGTCATTTCCAGCCCCAGATACGAATATAGGAGTTAGCAGTAAGAATGCTTTTAAAACACAGAAACCCGCTTCGTACAAACTGATGTGCTGTGTGTTGGTTCCTTTTAGGAAGTTGCATCTATGTTTAGATTCAGCGAGGGAGAAACACGTTTCTTCTAAATGCTGCGTTTTGACATTCCAGAGTGGATGGGAATACAGATTGTAAAGAGAAATATCTTTGTCTAAAACCAAAACGGAGCTATCTAGCAGAATGGTTGTCAATGTGTGTATTCAACTTCTAGAGCTAAATTCACGTGCGTTTGCAGCAGTTCAGAAACCCTTTCTTTGGAGAATGTAGAAACAGTCATTTCCAGCCCTAGAGACGCATATAAGAGTTAGCAGTAAGAATGCGTTTAAAACACAGAAGACCCGCTTCGTACAAACTGATGTGCTGTGTGTTGGTTCCTTTTAGGAAGTTGCATCGATGTTTAGAATCAGCGAAGGAAAAAGACTTTTCTTCTAAAAGCTGCGTTTTGATATTCCAGAGTTGAAGGGAGAACAGGCTGTAAAGAGAAATACCTTGCTATAAAACCAAAACGGAACTGTCTAGCAGAATGGTTGTCAATGTGTGTATTCAACTTCCAGAGTTAAACTCATGTTTGTTTACAGCAGTTCAGAAACCCTTTCTTTGGAGAATGTAGAAACAGTCATTTCCAGCCCTAGAGACGCATATAAGAGTTAGCAGTAAGAATGCGTTTAAAACACAGAAGACCCGCTTCGTACAAACTGATGTGCTGTGTGTTGGTTACTTTTAGGAAGTTACATCTATGTTTAGATTCAGCGAGGGAGAAACACGTTTCTTCTAAAAGCTGCGTTTTGACATTCCAGAGTGGGTGGGAATACAGAGTGTAAAGAGAAATATCTTTGTCTAAAACCAAAACGGAGCTATTTAGCAGAATGTCTGTCAATGTGTGTATTCAACTTCAAGAGATAAACTCACGTGTGTTTGCAGCAGTTCAGAAACCCTTTCTTTGGAGAATGTAGAAACAGTCATTTCCAGCCCTAGAGACGCATATAAGAGTTAGCAGTAAGAATGCGTTTAAAACACAGAAGACCCGCTTCGTACAAACTGATGTGCTTTGTGTTGGTTCCTTTTAGGAAGTTACATCTATGTTTAGATTCAGCGAGGGAGAAACACGTTTCTTCTAAAAGCTGCGTTTTGACATTCCAGAGTGGATGGGAATAGAGACTGTAAAGAGAAATATCTTTGTCTAAAACCAAAACGGAGCTATCTAGCAGAATGGTTGTCAATGTGTGTATTCAACTTCTAGAGCTAAACTCACGTGCGTTTGCAGCAGTTCAGAAACCCTTTCTTTGGAGAATGTAGAAACAGTCATTTCCAGCCCTAGAGACGCATATAAGAGTTAGCTTTAAGAATGCGTTTAAAACACAGAAACCGACCTCGTACAAACTGATGTGCTGTGTGTTGGTTCCTTTTAGGAAGTTGCATCTATGTTTAGATTCAGCGAGGGAGAAACACGTTTCTTCTAAATGCTGCGTTTTGACATTCCAGAGTGGATGGGAATACAGACTGTAAAGAGAAATATCTTTGTTTAAAACCAAAACGGAGCTATCTAGCAGAATGGTTGTCAATGTGTGTATTCAACTTCCAGAGTTAAACTCATGTGTGTTTGCAGCAGTTCAGAAACCCTTTCTTTGGAGAATGTAAAAACAGTCATTTCCAGCCCCAGAGACGCATATAGGAGTTAGCAGTAAGAATGATTTTAAAACACAGAAACCCGCTTCGTACAAACTGATGTGCTGTGTGTTGGTTCCTTTTAGGAAGTTGCATCTATGTTTAGATTCAGCGAGGGAGAAACACGTTTCTTCTAAATGCTGCGTTTTGACATTCCAGAGTGGATGGGAATACAGGCTGTAAAGAGAAATATCTTTGTCTAAACCCAAAACGGAGCTATCTAGCAGAATGGTTGTCAATGTGTGTATTCAACTTCCAGAGTTAAACTCATGTTTGTTTACAGCAGTTCAGAAACCCTTTCTTTGGAGAATGTAGAAACAGTCATTTCCAGCCCTAGAGACGCATATAAGAGTTAGCAGTAAGAATGCGTTTAAAACACAGAAGACCCGCTTCGTACAAACTGATGTGCTTTGTGTTGGTTCCTTTTAGGAAGTTACATCTATGTTTAGATTCAGCGAGGGAGAAACACGTTTCTTCTAAAAGGTGCGTTTTGACATTCCAGAGTGGATGGGAATACAGACTGTAAAGAGAAATATCTTTGTCTAAAACCAAAACGGAGCTATCTAGCAGACTGTCTGTCAATGTGTGTATTCAACTTCTAGAGATAAACTCACGTGTGTTTGCAGCAGTTCAGAAACCCTTTCTTTGGAGAATGTAGAAACAGTCATTTCCAGCCCTAGAGACGCATATAAGAGTCAGCAGTAAGAATGCGTTTAAAACACAGAAGACCCGCTTCGTACAAACTGATGTGCTGTGTGTTGGTTCCTTTTAGGAAGTTACATCTATGTTTAGATTCAGCGAGGGAGAAACACGTTTCTTCTAAAAGGTGCGTTTTGACATTCCAGAGTGGATGGGAATACAGACTGTAAAGAGAAATATCTTTGTCTAAAACCAAAACGGAGCTATCTAGCAGAATGGTTGTCAATGTGTTTATTCAACTTCCAGAGTTAAACTCATGTGTGTTTGCAGCAGTTCAGAAACCCTTTCTTTGGAGAATGTAGAAACAGTCATTTCCAGCCCTAGAGACGCATATAAGAGTTAGCAGTAAGAATGCGTTTAAAACACAGAAGACCCGCTTCGTACAAACTGATGTGCTGTGTGTTGGTTCCTTTTAGGAAGTTGCATCTATGTTTAGATTCAGCGAGGGAAAAAGACTTTTCTTCTAAAAGCTGCGTTTTGATATTCCAGAGTTGAAGGGAGAAAAGGCTGTAAAGAGAAATACCTTGCTATAAAACCAAAACGGAACTGTCTAGCAGAATGTTTGTCAATGTGTTTATTCAACTTCCATAGTTAAACTCATGTTTGTTTACAGCAGTTCAGAAACCCTTTCTTTGGAGAATGTAGAAACAGTCATTTCCAGCCCTAGAGACGCATATAAGAGTCAGCAGTAAGAATGCGTTTAAAACACAGAAGACCCGCTTCGTACAAACTGATGTGCTGTGTGTTGGTTCCTTTTAGGAGGTTACATCTATGTTTAGATTCAGCAAGGGAGAAACACGTTTCTTCTAAAAGGTGCGTTTTGACATTCCAGAGTGGATGGGAATACAGACTGTAAAGAGAAATATCTTTGTCTAAAACCAAAACGGAGCTATCTAGCAGAATGGTTGTCAATGTGTGTATTCAACTTCCAGAGTTAAACTCATGTGTGTTTGCAGCAGTTCAGAAACCCTTTCTTAGCAGAATGTAGAAACAGTCATTTCCAGCCCTAGAGACGCATATAAGAGTTAGCTGTAAGAATGCGTTTAAAACACAGAAACCGACCTCGTACAAACTGATGTGCTGTGTGTTGGTTCCTTTTAGGAAGTTGCATCTATGTTTAGATTCAGCGAGGGAGAAACACGTTTCTTCTAAAAGCTGCGTTTTGACATTCCAGAGTGGATGGGTGAACAGGCTGTAAAGAGAAATATCTTTGTCTAAACCCAAAACGGAGCTATCTAGCAGAATGGTTGTCAATGTGTGTATTCAACTTCCAGAGTTAAACTCATGTTTGTTTACAGCAGTTCAGAAACCCTTTCTTTGGAGAATGTAGAAACAGTCATTTCCAGCCCTAGAGACGCATATAAGAGTTAGCAGTAAGAATGCGTTTAAAACACAGAAGACCCGCTTCGTACAAACTGATGTGCTGTGTGTTGGTTCCTTTTAGGAAGTTACATCTATGTTTAGATTCAGCGAGGGAGAAACACGTTTCTTCTAAAAGGTGCGTTTTGACATTCCAGAGTGGATGGGAATACAGACTGTAAAGAGAAATATCTTTGTCTAAAACCAAAACGGAGCTATCTAGCAGAATGTCTGTCAATGTGTGTATTCAACTTCTAGAGATAAACTCACGTGTGTTTGCAGCAGTTCAGAAACCCTTTCTTTGGAGAATGTAGAAACAGTCATTTCCAGCCCTAGAGACGCATATAAGAGTTAGCAGTAAGAATGCGTTTAAAACACAGAAGACCCGCTTCGTACAAACTGATGTGCTGTGTGTTGGTTCCTTTTAGGAAGTTGCATCTATGTTTAGATTCAGCGAGGGAAAAAGACTTTTCTTCTAAAAGCTGCGTTTTGACATTCCAGAGTGGATGGGAGAACAGGCTGTAAAGAGAAATACCTTGCTCTAAAACCAAAACGGAGCTATCTAGCAGAATGGTTGTCAATGTGTGTATTCAACTTCCAGAGTTAAACTCATGTTTGTTTACAGCAGTTCAGAAACGCTTTCTTTGGAGAATGTAGAAACAGTCATTTCCAGCCCTAGAGACGCATATAAGAGTTAGCAGTAAGAATGCGTTTAAAACACAGAAGACCCGCTTCGTACAAACTGATGTGCTTTGTGTTGGTTCCTTTTAGGAAGTTACATCTATGTTTAGATTCAGCGAGGGAGAAACACGTTTCTTCTAAAAGCTGCGTTATGACATTCCAGAGTGGATGGGAATACAGACTGTAAAGAGAAATATCTTTGTCTAAAACCAAAACGGTGCTATCTAGCAGAATGTCTGTCAATGTGTGTATTCAACTTCTAGAGATAAACTCACGTGTGTTTGCAGCAGTTCAGAAACCCTTTCTTTGGAGAATGTAGAAACAGTCATTTCCAGCCCTAGAGACGCATATAAGAGTTAGCAGTAAGAATGCGTTTAAAACACAGAAGACCCGCTTCGTACAAACTGATGTGCTGTGTGTTGGTTCCTTTTAGGAAGTTGCATCTATGTTTAGATTCAGCGAGGGAAAAAGACTTTTCTTCTAAAAGCTGCGTTTTGACATTCCAGAGTGGATGGGAGAACAGGCTGTAAAGAGAAATACCTTGCTCTAAAACCAAAACGGAGCTATCTAGCAGAATGGTTGTCAATGTGTGTATTCAACTTCCAGAGTTAAACTCATGTTTGTTTACAGCAGTTCAGAAACGCTTTCTTTGGAGAATGTAGAAACAGTCATTTCCAGCCCTAGAGACGCATATAAGAGTTAGCAGTAAGAGTGCGTTTAAAACACAGAAGACCCGCTTCGTACAAACTGATGTGCTTTGTGTTGGTTCCTTTTAGGAAGTTACATCTATGTTTAGATTCAGCGAGGGAGAAACACGTTTCTTCTAAAAGGTGCGTTTTGACATTCCAGAGTGGATGGGAATACAGACTGTAAAGAGAAATATCTTTGTCTAAAACCAAAACGGAGCTATCTAGCAGAATGTCTGTCAATGTGTGTATTCAACTTCTAGAGATAAACTCACGTGTGTTTGCAGCAGTTCAGAAACCCTTTCTTTGGAGAATGTAGAAACAGTCATTTCCAGCCCTAGAGACGCATATAAGAGTCAGCAGTAAGAATGCGTTTAAAACACAGAAGACCCGCTTCGTACAAACTGATGTGCTGTGTGTTGGTTCCTTTTAGGAAGTTACATCTATGTTTAGATTCAGCGAGGGAGAAACACGTTTCTTCTAAAAGGTGCGTTTTGACATTCCAGAGTGGATGGGAATACAGACTGTAAAGAGAAATATCTTTGTCTAAAACCAAAACGGAGCTATCTAGCAGAATGGTTGTCAATGTGTTTATTCAACTTCCAGAGTTAAACTCATGTGTGTTTGCAGCAGTTCAGAAACCCTTTCTTTGGAGAATGTAGAAACAGTCATTTCTAGCCCTAGAGACGCATATAAGAGTTAGCAGTAAGAATGCGTTTAAAACACAGAAGACCCGCTTTGTACAAACTGATGTGCTGTGTGTTGGTTCCTTTTAGGAAGTTGCATCTATGTTTAGATTCAGCGAGGGAAAAAGACTTTTCTTCTAAAAGCTGCGTTTTGATATTCCAGAGTTGAAGGGAGAAAAGGCTGTAAAGAGAAATACCTTGCTATAAAACCAAAACGGAACTGTCTAGCAGAATGTTTGTCAATGTGTTTATTCAACTTCCAGAGTTAAACTCATGTTTGTTTACAGCAGTTCAGAAACCCTTTCTTTGGAGAATGTAGAAACAGTCATTTCCAGCCCTAGAGACGCATATAAGAGTCAGCAGTAAGAATGCGTTTAAAACACAGAAGACCCGCTTCGTACAAACTGATGTGCTGTGTGTTGGTTCCTTTTAGGAGGTTACATCTATGTTTAGATTCAGCAAGGGAGAAACACGTTTCTTCTAAAAGGTGCGTTTTGACATTCCAGAGTGGATGGGAATACAGACTGTAAAGAGAAATATCTTTGTCTAAAACCAAAACGGAGCTATCTAGCAGAATGGTTGTCAATGTGTGTATTCAACTTCCAGAGTTAAACTCATGTGTGTTTGCAGCAGTTCAGAAACCCTTTCTTTGCAGAATGTAGAAACAGTCATTTCCAGCCCTAGAGACGCATATAAGAGTTAGCTGTAAGAATGCGTTTAAAACACAGAAACCGACCTCGTACAAACTGATGTGCTGTGTGTTGGTTCCTTTTAGGAAGTTGCATCTATGTTTAGATTCAGCGAGGGAGAAACACGTTTCTTCTAAAAGCTGCGTTTTGACATTCCAGAGTGGATGGGTGAACAGGCTGTAAAGAGAAATATCTTTGTCTAAACCCAAAACGGAGCTATCTAGCAGAATGGTTGTCAATGTGTGTATTCAACTTCCAGAGTTAAACTCATGTTTGTTTACAGCAGTTCAGAAACCCTTTCTTTGGAGAATGTAGAAACAGTCATTTCCAGCCCTAGAGACGCATATAAGAGTTAGCAGTAAGAATGCGTTTAAAACACAGAAGACCCGCTTCGTACAAACTGATGTGCTGTGTGTTGGTTCCTTTTAGGAAGTTACATCTATGTTTAGATTCAGCGAGGGAGAAACACGTTTCTTCTAAAAGGTGCGTTTTGACATTCCAGAGTGGATGGGAATACAGAGTGTAAAGAGAAATATCTTTGTCTAAAACCAAAACGGAGCTATCTAGCAGAATGTCTGTCAATGTGTGTATTCAACTTCTAGAGATAAACTCACGTGTGTTTGCAGCAGTTCAGAAACCCTTTCTTTGGAGAATGTAGAAACAGTCATTTCCAGCCCTAGAGACGCATATAAGAGTTAGCAGTAAGAATGCGTTTAAAACACAGAAGACCCGCTTCGTACAAACTGATGTGCTGTGTGTTGGTTCCTTTTAGGAAGTTGCATCTATGTTTAGATTCAGCGAGGGAGAAACACGTTTCTTCTAAATGCTGCGTTTTGACATTCCAGAGTGGATGGGAATACAGATTGTAAAGAGAAATATCTTTGTCTAAAACCAAAACGGAGCTATCTAGCAGAATGGTTGTCAATGTGTGTATTCAACTTCTAGAGCTAAATTCACGTGCGTTTGCAGCAGTTCAGAAACCCTTTCTTTGGAGAATGTAGAAACAGTCATTTCCAGCCCTAGAGACGCATATAAGAGTTAGCAGTAAGAATGCGTTTAAAACACAGAAGACCCGCTTCGTACAAACTGATGTGCTGTGTGTTGGTTCCTTTTAGGAAGTTGCATCGATGTTTAGAATCAGCGAAGGAAAAAGACTTTTCTTCTAAAAGCTGCGTTTTGATATTCCAGAGTTGAAGGGAGAACAGGCTGTAAAGAGAAATACCTTGCTATAAAACCAAAACGGAACTGTCTAGCAGAATGGTTGTCAATGTGTGTATTCAACTTCCAGAGTTAAACTCATGTTTGTTTACAGCAGTTCAGAAACCCTTTCTTTGGAGAATGTAGAAACAGTCATTTCCAGCCCTAGAGACGCATATAAGAGTTAGCAGTAAGAATGCGTTTAAAACACAGAAGACCCGCTTCGTACAAACTGATGTGCTGTGTGTTGGTTACTTTTAGGAAGTTACATCTATGTTTAGATTCAGCGAGGGAGAAACACGTTTCTTCTAAAAGCTGCGTTTTGACATTCCAGAGTGGGTGGGAATACAGAGTGTAAAGAGAAGTATCTTTGTCTAAAACCAAAACGGAGCTATTTAGCAGAATGTCTGTCAATGTGTGTATTCAACTTCAAGAGATAAACTCACGTGTGTTTGCAGCAGTTCAGAAACCCTTTCTTTGGAGAATGTAGAAACAGTCATTTCCAGCCCTAGAGACGCATATAAGAGTTAGCAGTAAGAATGCGTTTAAAACACAGAAGACCCGCTTCGTACAAACTGATGTGCTTTGTGTTGGTTCCTTTTAGGAAGTTACATCTATGTTTAGATTCAGCGAGGGAGAAACACGTTTCTTCTAAAAGCTGCGTTTTGACATTCCAGAGTGGATGGGAATACAGACTGTAAAGAGAAATATCTTTGTCTAAAACCAAAACGGAGCTATCTAGCAGAATGGTTGTCAATGTGTGTATTCAACTTCCAGAGTTAAACTCATGTGTGTTTGCAGCAGTTCAGAAACCCTTTCTTTGCAGAATGTAGAAACAGTCATTTCCAGCCCTAGAGACGCATATAAGAGTTAGCTTTAAGAATGCGTTTAAAACACAGAAACCGACCTCGTACAAACTGATGTGCTGTGTGTTGGTTCCTTTTAGGAAGTTGCATCTATGTTTAGATTCAGCGAGGGAGAAACACGTTTCTTCTAAATGCTGCATTTTGACATTCCAGAGTGGATGGGAATACAGACTGTAAAGAGAAATATCTTTGTTTAAAACCAAAACGGAGCTATCTAGCAGAATGGTTGTCAATGTGTGTATTCAACTTCCAGAGTTAAACTCATGTGTGTTTGCAGCAGTTCAGAAACCCTTTCTTTGGAGAATGTAAAAACAGTCATTTCCAGCCCCAGAGACGCATATAGGAGTTAGCAGTAAGAATGATTTTAAAACACAGAAACCCGCTTCGTACAAACTGATGTGCTGTGTGTTGGTTCCTTTTAGGAAGTTGCATCTATGTTTAGATTCAGCGAGGGAGAAACACGTTTCTTCTAAATGCTGCGTTTTGACATTCCAGAGTGGATGGGAATACAGACTGTAAAGAGAAATATCTTTGTCTAAACCCAAAACGGAGCTATCTAGCAGAATGGTTGTCAATGTGTGTATTCAACTTCCAGAGTTAAACTCATGTTTGTTTACAGCAGTTCAGAAACCCTTTCTTTGGAGAATGTAGAAACAGTCATTTCCAGCCCTAGAGACGCATATAAGAGTTAGCAGTAAGAATGCGTTTAAAACACAGAAGACCCGCTTCGTACAAACTGATGTGCTTTGTGTTGGTTCCTTTTAGGAAGTTACATCTATGTTTAGATTCAGCGAGGGAGAAACACGTTTCTTCTAAAAGGTGCGTTTTGACATTCCAGAGTGGATGGGAATACAGACTGTAAAGAGAAATATCTTTGTCTAAAACCAAAACGGAGCTATCTAGCAGAATGTCTGTCAATGTGTGTATTCAACTTCTAGAGATAAACTCACGTGTGTTTGCAGCAGTTCAGAAACCCTTTCTTTGGAGAATGTAGAAACAGTCATTTCCAGCCCTAGAGACGCATATAAGAGTCAGCAGTAAGAATGCGTTTAAAACACAGAAGACCCGCTTCGTACAAACTGATGTGCTGTGTGTTGGTTCCTTTTAGGAAGTTACATCTATGTTTAGATTCAGCGAGGGAGAAACACGTTTCTTCTAAAAGGTGCGTTTTGACATTCCAGAGTGGATGGGAATACAGACTGTAAAGAGAAATATCTTTGTCTAAAACCAAAACGGAGCTATCTAGCAGAATGTCTGTCAATGTGTGTATTCAACTTCTAGAGATAAACTCACGTGTGTTTGCAGCAGTTCAGAAACCCTTTCTTTGGAGAATGTAGAAACAGTCATTTCCAGCCCTAGAGACGCATATAAGAGTCAGCAGTAAGAATGCGTTTAAAACACAGAAGACCCGCTTCGTACAAACTGATGTGCTGTGTGTTGGTTCCTTTTAGGAAGTTACATCTATGTTTAGATTCAGCGAGGGAGAAACACGTTTCTTCTAAAAGGTGCGTTTTGACATTCCAGAGTGGATGGGAATACAGACTGTAAAGAGAAATATCTTTGTCTAAAACCAAAACGGAGCTATCTAGCAGAATGTCTGTCAATGTGTGTATTCAACTTCTAGAGATAAACTCACGTGTGTTTGCAGCAGTTCAGAAACCCTTTCTTTGGAGAATGTAGAAACAGTCATTTCCAGCCCTAGAGACGCATATAAGAGTCAGCAGTAAGAATGCGTTTAAAACACAGAAGACCCGCTTCGTACAAACTGATGTGCTGTGTGTTGGTTCCTTTTAGGAAGTTGCATCTATGTTTAGATTCAGCGAGGGAAAAAGACTTTTCTTCTAAAAGCTGCGTTTTGACATTCCAGAGTGGATGGGAGAACAGGCTGTAAAGAGAAATACCTTGCTCTAAAACCAAAACGGAGCTATCTAGCAGAATGGTTGTCAATGTGTGTATTCAACTTCCAGAGTTAAACTCATGTTTGTTTACAGCAGTTCAGAAACCCTTTCTTTGGAGAATGTAGAAACAGTCATTTCCAGCCCTAGAGACGCATATAAGAGTTAGCAGTAAGAATGCGTTTAAAACACAGAAGACCCGCTTCGTACAAACTGATGTGCTGTGTGTTGGTTCCTTTTAGGAAGTTGCATCTATGTTTAGATTCAGCGAGGGAAAAAGACTTTTCTTCTAAAAGCTGCGTTTTGATATTCCAGAGTTGAAGGGAGAAAAGGCTGTAAAGAGAAATACCTTGCTATAAAACCAAAACGGAACTGTCTAGCAGAATGGTTGTCAATGTGTGTATTCAACTTCCAGAGTTAAACTCACTTGTGTTTGCAGCAGTTCAGAAACCCTTTCTTTGGAGAATGTAGAAACAGTCATTTCCAGCCCTAGAGACGCATATAAGAGTTAGCAGTAAGAATGCGTTTAAAACACAGAAGACCCGCTTCGTACAAACTGATGTGCTGTGTGTTGGTTCCTTTTAGGAAGTTGCATCTATCTTTAGATTCAGCGAGGGAAAAAGACTTTTCTTCTAAAAGCTGCGTTTTGACATTCCAGGGTGGATGGGAGAACAGGCTGTAAAGAGAAATACCTTGCTCTAAAACCAAAACGGAGCTATCTAGCAGAATGGTTGTCAATGTGTGTATTCAACTTCCAGAGTTAAACTCATGTTTGTTTACAGCAGTTCAGAAACCCGTTCTTTGGAGAATGTAGAAACAGTCATTTCCAGCCCTAGAGACGCATATAAGAGTTAGCAGTAAGAATGCGTTTAAAACACAGAAGACCCGCTTCGTACAAACTGATGCGCTTTGTGTTGGTTCCTTTTAGGAAGTTACATCTATGTTTAGATTCAGCGAGGGAGAAACACGTTTCTTCTAAAAGGTGAGTTTTGACATTCCAGAGTGGATGGGAATACAGACTGTAAAGAGAAGTATCTTTGTCTAAAACCAAAACGGAGCTATCTAGCAGAATGTCTGTCAATGTGTGTATTGAACTTCTAGAGATAAACTCACTTGTGTTTGCAGCAGTTCAGAAACCCTTTCTTTGGAGAATGTAGAAACAGTCATTTCCAGCCTTAGAGACGCATATAAGAGTTAGCAGTATGAATGCGTTTAAAACACAGAAGACCCGCTTCGTACAAACTGATGTGCTGTGTGTTGGTTCCTTTTAGGAAGTTGCATCTATGTTTAGATTCAGCGAGGGAAAAAGACTTTTCTTCTAAAAGCTGCCTTTTGATATTCCAGAGTTGAAGGGAGAACAGGCTGTAAAGAGAAATACCTTGCTATAAAACCAAAACGGAACTGTCTAGCAGAATGGTTGTCAATGTGTGTATTCAACTTCCAGAGTTAAACTCATGTGTGTTTGCAGCAGTTCAGAAACCCTTTCTTTGCAGAATGTAGAAACAGTCATTTCCATCCCCAGAGACGCATATAAGAGTCAGCAGTAAGAATGCGTTTAAAACACAGAAGACCCGCTTCGTACAAACTGATGTGCTGAGTGTTGGTTCTTTTTAGGAAGTTGCATCTATGTTTAGATTCAGCGAGGGAGAAACACCTTTCTTCTAAAAGCTGCGTTTTGACATTCCAGAGTGGATGGGAGAACAGGCTGTAAAGAGAAATACCTTGCTCTAAAACCAAAACGGAGCTATCTAGCAGAATGGTTGTCAATGTGTGTATTCAACTTCTAGAGCTAAACTCACGTGCGTTTGCAGCAGTTCAGAAACCCTTTCTTTGGAGAATGTAGAAACAGTCATTTCCAGCCCTAGAGACGCATATAAGAGTTAGCAGTAAGAATGCGTTTAAAAAACAGAAAACCCGCTTCGTACAAACTGATGTGCTGTGTGTTGGTTCCTTTTAGGAAGTTGCATCGATGTTTAGAATCAGCGAAGGAAAAAGACTTTTCTTCTAAAAGCTGCGTTTTGATATTCCAGAGTTGAAGGGAGAACAGGCTGTAAAGAGAAATACCTTGCTATAAAACCAAAACGGAACCTTCTAGCAGAATGGTTGTCAATGTGTTTATTCAACTTCCATAGTTAAACTCATGTTTGTTTACAGCAGTTCAGAAACCCTTTCTTTGGAGAATGTAGAAACAGTCATTTCCAGCCCTAGAGACGCATATAAGAGTTAGCAGTAAGAATGCGTTTAAAACACCGAAGACCCGCTTCGTACAAACTGATGTGCTGTGTGTTGGTTCCTTTTAGGAAGTTACATCTATGTTTAGATTCAGCGAGGGAGAAACACGTTTCTTCTAAAAGCTGCGTTTTGACATTCCAGAGTGGATGGGAATACAGAGTGTAAAGAGAAATATCTTTGTCTAAAACCAAAACGGAGCTATTTAGCAGAATGTCTGTCAATGTGTGTATTCAACTTCTAGAGATAAACTCACGTGTGTTTGCAGCAGTTCAGAAACCCTTTCTTTGGAGAATGTAGAAACAGTCATTTCCAGCCCTAGAGACGCATATAAGAGTTAGCAGTAAGAATGCGTTTAAAACACAGAAGACCCGCTTCGTACAAACTGATGTGCTTTGTGTTGGTTCCTTTTAGGAAGTTACATCTATGTTTAGATTCAGCGAGGGAGAAACACGTTTCTTCTAAAAGTTGCGTTTTGACATTCCAGAGTGGATGGGAATACAGACTGTAAAGAGAAATATCTTTGTCTAAAACCAAAACGGAGCTATCTAGCAGAATGTCTGTCAATGTGTGTATTCAACTTCTAGAGATAAACTCACGTGTGTTTGCAGCAGTTCAGAAACCCTTTCTTTGGAGAATGTAGAAACAGTCATTTCCAGCCCTAGAGACGCATATAAGAGTTAGCAGTAAGAATGCGTTTAAAACACAGAAGACCCGCTTCGTACAAACTGATGTGCTGTGTGTTGGTTCCTTTTAGGAAGTTGCATCTATGTTTAGATTCAGCGAGGGAAAAAGACTTTTCTTCTAAAATCTGCGTTTTGACATTCCAGAGTGGATGGGAGAACAGGCTGTAAAGAGAAATACCTTGCTCTAAAACCAAAACGGAGCTATCTAGCAGAATGGTTGTCAATGTGTGTATTCAACTTCCAGAGTTAAACTCATGTTTGTTTACAGCAGTTCAGAAACGCTTTCTTTGGAGAATGTAGAAACAGTCATTTCCAGCCCTAGAGACGCATATAAGAGTTAGCAGTAAGAATGCGTTTAAAACACAGAAGACCCGCTTCGTACAAACTGATGTGCTTTGTGTTGGTTCCTTTTAGGAAGTTACATCTATGTTTAGATTCAGCGAGGGAGAAACACGTTTCTTCTAAAAGCTGCGTTATGACATTCCAGAGTGGATGGGAATACAGACTGTAAAGAGAAATATCTTTGTCTAAAACCAAAACGGTGCTATCTAGCAGAATGTCTGTCAATGTGTGTATTCAACTTCTAGAGATAAACTCACGTGTGTTTGCAGCAGTTCAGAAACCCTTTCTTTGGAGAATGTAGAAACAGTCATTTCCAGCCCTAGAGACGCATATAAGAGTTAGCAGTATGAATGCTTTTAAAACACAGAAGACCCGCTTCGTACAAACTGATGTGCTGTGTGTTGGTTCCTTTTAGGAAGTTGCATCTATGTTTAGATTCAGCGAGGGAAAAAGACTTTTCTTCTAAAAGCTGCGTTTTGATATTCCAGAGTTGAAGGGAGAACAGGCTGTAAAGGGAAATACCTTGCTATAAAACCAAAACGGAACTGTCTAGCAGAATGGTTGTCAATGTGTTTATTCAACTTCCAGAGTTAAACTCATGTGTGTTTGCAGCAGTTCAGAAACCCTTTCTTTGCAGAATGTAGAAACAGTCATTTCCAGCCCTAGAGACGCATATAAGAATCAGCAGTAAGAATGCGTCTAAAACACAGAAGACCCGCTTCGTACAAACTGATGTGCTGTGTGTTGGTTCCTTTAAGGAAGTTGCATCTATGTTTAGATTCAGCGAGGGAGAAACACGTTTCTTCTAAAAGCTGCGTTTTGACATTCCAGAGTGGATGGGAGAACAGGCTGTAAAGAGAAATACCTTGCTCTAAAACCAAAACGGAGCTATCTAGCAGAATGGTTGTCAATGTGTGTATTCAACTTCCAGAGTTAAACTCATGTGTGTTTGCAGCAGTTCAGAAACCCTTTCTTTGGAGAATGTAGAAACAGTCATTTCCAGCCCCAGAGACGAATATAGGAGTTAGCAGTAAGAATGCTTTTAAAACACAGAAACCCGCTTCGTACAAACTGATGTGCTGTGTGTTGGTTCCTTTTAGGAAGTTGCATCTATGTTTAGATTCAGCGAGGGAGGAACACGTTTCTTCTAAATGCTGCGTTTTGACATTCCAGAGTGGATGGGAATACAGAGTGTAAAGAGAAATATCTTTGTCTAAAACCAAAACGGAGCTATCTAGCAGAATGGTTGTCAATGTGTGTATTCAACTTCTAGAGCTAAATTCACGTGCGTTTGCAGCAGTTCAGAAACCCTTTCTTTGGAGAATGTAGAAACAGTCATTTCCAGCCCTAGAGACGCATATAAGAGTTAGCAGTAAGAATGCGTTTAAAACACAGAAGACCCGCTTCGTACAAACTGATGTGCTGTGTGTTGGTTCCTTTTAGGAAGTTGCATCGATGTTTAGAATCAGCGAAGGAAAAAGACTTTTCTTCTAAAAGCTGCGTTTTGATATTCCAGAGTTGAAGGGAGAACAGGCTGTAAAGAGAAATAACTTGCTATAAAACCAAAACGGAACTGTCTAGCAGAATGGTTGTCAATGTGTGTATTCAACTTCCAGAGTTAAACTCATGTTTGTTTACAGCAGTTCAGAAACCCTTTCTTTGGAGAATGTAGAAACAGTCATTTCCAGCCCTAGAGACGCATATAAGAGTTAGCAGTAAGAATGCGTTTAAAACACAGAAGACCCGCTTCGTACAAACTGATGTGCTGTGTGTTGGTTACTTTTAGGAAGTTACATCTATGTTTAGATTCAGCGAGGGAGAAACAGGTTTCTTCTAAAAGCTGCGTTTTGACATTCCAGAGTGGGTGGGAATACAGAGTGTAAAGAGAAATATCTTTGTCTAAAACCAAAACGGAGCTATTTAGCAGAATGTCTGTCAATGTGTGTATTCAACTTCTAGAGATAAACTCACGTGTGTTTGCAGCAGTTCAGAAACCCTTTCTTTGGAGAATGTAGAAACAGTCATTTCCAGCCCTAGAGACGCATATAAGAGTTAGCAGTAAGAATGCGTTTAAAACACAGAAGACCCGCTTCGTACAAACTGATGTGCTTTGTGTTGGTTCCTTTTAGGAAGTTACATCTATGTTTAGATTCAGCGAGGGAGAAACACGTTTCTTCTAAAATGTGCGTTTTGACATTCCAGAGTGGATGGGAATACAGACTGTAAAGAGAAATATCTTTGTCTAAAACCAAAACGGAGCTATCTAGCAGAATGTCTGTCAATGTGTGTATTCAACTTCTAGAGATAAACTCACGTGTGTTTGCAGCAGTTCAGAAACCCTTTCTTTGGAGAATGTAGAAACAGTCATTTCCAGCCCTAGAGACGCATATAAGAGTTAGCAGTAAGAATGCGTTTAAAACACAGAAGACCCGCTTCGTACAAACTGATGTGCTGTGTGTTGGTTCCTTTTAGGAAGTTACATCTATGTTTAGATTCAGCGAGGGAGAAACACGTTTCTTCTAAAAGGTGCGTTTTGACATTCCAGAGTGGATGGGAATACAGACTGTAAAGAGAAATATCTTTGTCTAAAACCAAAACGGAGCTATCTAGCAGAATGGTTGTCAATGTGTTTATTCAACTTCCAGAGTTAAACTCATGTGTGTTTGCAGCAGTTCAGAAACCCTTTCTTTGGAGAATGTAGAAACAGTCATTTCCAGCCCTAGAGACGCATATAAGAGTTAGCAGTAAGAATGCGTTTAAAACACAGAAGACCCGCTTCGTACAAACTGATGTGCTGTGTGTTGGTTCCTTTTAGGAAGTTGCATCTATGTTTAGATTCAGCGAGGGAAAAAGACTTTTCTTCTAAAAGCTGCGTTTTGATATTCCAGAGTTGAAGGGAGAAAAGGCTGTAAAGAGAAATACCTTGCTATAAAACCAAAACGGAACTGTCTAGCAGAATGGTTGTCAATGTGTGTATTCAACTTCCAGAGTTAAACTCATGTTTGTTTACAGCAGTTCAGAAACCCTTTCTTTGGAGAATGTAGAAACAGTCATTTCCAGCCCTAGAGACGCATATAAGAGTCAGCAGTAAGAATGCGTTTAAAACACAGAAGACCCGCTTCGTACAAACTGATGTGCTGTGTGTTGGTTCCTTTTAGGAGGTTACATCTATGTTTAGATTCAGCGAGGGAGAAACACGTTTCTTCTAAAAGGTGCGTTTTGACATTCCAGAGTGGATGGGAATACAGACTGTAAAGAGAAATATCTTTGTCTAAAACCAAAACGGAGCTATCTAGCAGAATGGTTGTCAATGTGTGTATTCAACTTCCAGAGTTAAACACATGTGTGTTTGCAGCAGTTCAGAAACCCTTTCTTTGCAGAATGTAGAAACAGTCATTTCCAGCCCTAGAGACGCATATAAGAGTTAGCTGTAAGAATGCGTTTAAAACACAGAAACCGACCTCGTACAAACTGATGTGCTGTGTGTTGGTTCCTTTTAGGAAGTTGCATCTATGTTTAGATTCAGCGAGGGAGAAACACGTTTCTTCTAAAAGCTGCGTTTTGACATTCCAGAGTGGATGGGTGAACAGGCTGTAAAGAGAAATATCTTTGTCTAAAACCAAAACGGAGCTATCTAGCAGAATGTCTGTCAATGTGTTTATTCAACTTCTAGAGATAAACTCACGTGTGTTTGCAGCAGTTCAGAAACCCTTTCTTTGGAGAATGTAGAAACAGTCATTTCCAGCCCTAGAGACGCATATAAGAGTTAGCAGTAAGAATGCGTTTAAAACACAGAAGACCCGCTTCGTACAAACTGATGTGCTGTGTGCTGGTTCCTTTTAGGAAGTTGCATCTATGTTTAGATTCAGCGAGGGAAAAAGACTTTTCTTCTAAAAGCTGCGTTTTGACATTCCAGAGTGGATGGGAGAACAGGCTGTAAAGAGAAATACCTTGCTCTAAAACCAAAACGGAGCTATCTAGCAGAATGGTTGTCAATGTGTGTATTCAACTTCCAGAGTTAAACTCATGTTTGTTTACAGCAGTTCAGAAACCCTTTCTTTGGAGAATGTAGAAACAGTCATTTCCAGCCCTAGAGACGCATATAAGAGTTAGCAGTAAGAATGCGTTTAAAACACAGAAGACCCGCTTCGTACAAACTGATGTGCTTTGTGTTGGTTCCTTTTAGGAAGTTACATCTATGTTTAGATTCAGCGAGGGAGAAACACGTTTCTTCTAAAAGGTGCGTTTTGACATTCCAGAGTGGATGGGAATACAGACTGTAAAGAGAAATATCTTTGTCTAAAACCAAAACGGAGCTATCTAGCAGAATGGTTGTCAATGTGTTTATTCAACTTCCAGAGTTAAACTCATGTGTGTTTGCAGCAGTTCAGAAACCCTTTCTTTGGAGAATGTAGAAACAGTCATTTCCAGCCCTAGAGACGCATATAAGAGTCAGCAGTAAGAATGCGTTTAAAACACAGAAGACCCGCTTCGTACAAACTGATGTGCTGTGTGTTGGTTCCTTTTAGGAAGTTGCATCTATGTTTAGATTCAGCGAGGGAAAAAGGCTTTTCTTCTAAAAGCTGCGTTTTGATATTCCAGAGTTGAAGGGAGAAAAGGCTGTAAAGAGAAATACCTTGCTATAAAACCAAAACAGAACTGTCTAGCAGAATGGTTGTCAATGTGTGTATTCAACTTCCAGAGTTAAACTCACTTGTGTTTGCAGCAGTTCAGAAACCCTTTCTTTGGAGAATGTAGAAACAGTCATTTCCAGCCCTAGAGACGCATATAAGAGTTAGCAGTAAGAATGCGTTTAAAACACAGAAGACCCGCTTCGTAAAAACTGATGTGCTGTGTGTTGGTTCCTTTTAGGAAGTTGCATCTATGTTTAGATTCAGCGAGGGAAAAAGACTTTTCTTCTAAAAGCTGCCTTTTGATATTCCAGAGTTGAAGGGAGAAAAGGCTGTAAAGAGAAATACCTTGCTATAAAACCAAAACGGAACTGTCTAGCACAATGGTTGTCAATGTGTGTATTCAACTTCCAGAGTTAAACTCATGTTTGTTTACAGCAGTTCAGAAACCCTTATTTTGGAGAATGTAGAAACAGTCATTTCCAGCCCTAGAGAGGCATATAAGAGTCAGCAGTAAGAATGCGTTTAAAACACAGAAGACCCGCTTCGTTCAAACTGATGTGTTGTGTGTTGGTTCCTTTTAGGAGGTTACATCTATGTTTAGATTCAGCGAGGGAGAAACACGTTTCTTCTAAAAGGTGCGTTTTGACATTCCAGAGTGGATGGGAATACAGACTGTAAAGAGAAATATCTTTGTCTAAAACCAAAACGGAGCTATCTAGCAGAATGGTTGTCAATGTGTGTATTCAACTTCCAGAGTTAAACTCATGTGTGTTTGCAGCAGTTCAGAAACCCTTTCTTTGCAGAATGTAGAAACAGTCATTTCCAGCCCTAGAGACGCATATAAGAGTCAGCTGTAAGAATGCGTTTAAAACACAGAAACCGACCTCGTACAAACTGATGTGCTGTGTGTTGGTTCCTTTTAGGAAGTTGCATCTATGTTTAGATTCAGCGATGGAGAAACACGTTTCTTCTAAAAGCTGCGTTTTGACATTCCAGAGTGGATGGGTGAACAGGCTGTAAAGAGAAATATCTTTGTCTAAAACCAAAACGGAGCTATCTAGCAGAATGTCTGTCAATGTGTGTATTCAACTTCTAGAGATAAACTCACGTGTGTTTGCAGCAGTTCAGAAACCCTTTCTTTGGAGAATGTAGAAACAGTCATTTCCAGCCCTAGAGACGCATATAAGAGTTAGCAGTATGAATGCGTTTAAAACACAGAAGACCCGCTTCGTACAAACTGATGTGCTGTGTGTTAGTTCCTTTTAGGAAGTTGCATCTATGTTTAGATTCAGCGAGGGAAAAAGACTTTTCTTCTAAAAGCTGCGTTTTGATATTCCAGAGTTGAAGGGAGAACAGGCTGTAAAGAGAAATACCTAGCTATAAAACCAAAACGGAACTGTCTAGCAGAATGGTTGTCAATGTGTGTATTCAACTTCCAGAGTTAAACTCATGTGTGTTTGCAGCAGTTCAGAAACCCTTTCTTTGCAGAATGTAGAAACAGTCATTTCCAGCCCCAGAGACGCATATAAGAGTCAGCAGTAAGAATGCGTTTAAAACACAGAAGACCCGCTTCGTACAAACTGATGTGCTGAGTGTTGGTTCCTTTTAGGAAGTTGCATCTATGTTTAGATTCAGCGAGGGAGAAACACCTTTCTTCTAAAAGCTGCGTTTTGACATTCCAGAGTGGATGGGAGAACAGGCTGTAAAGAGAAATACCTTGCTCTAAAACCAAAACGGAGCTATCTAGCAGAATGGTTGTCAATGTGTGTATTCAACTTCCAGAGTTAAACTCATGTGTGCTTGCAGCAGTTCAGAAACCCTTTCTTTGGAGAATGTAGAAACAGTCATTTCCAGCCCCAGAGACGCATATAGGAGTTAGCAGTAAGAATGCTTTTAAAACACAGAAACCTGCTTCGTACAAACTGATGTGCTGTGTGTTGGTTCCTTTTAGGAAGTTGCATCTATGTTTAGATTCAGCGAGGGAGAAACACGTTTCTTCTAAATGCTGCGTTTTGACATTCCAGAGTGGATGGGAATACAGATTGTAAAAGAAATATCTTTGTCTAAAACCAAAACGGAGCTATCTAGCAGAATGGTTGTCAATGTGTGTATTCAACTTCTAGAGCTAAACTCACGTGCGTTTGCAGCAGTTCAGAAACCCTTTCTTTGGAGAATGTAGAAACAGTCATTTCCAGCCCTAGAGACTCATATAAGAGTTAGCAGTAAGAATGCGTTTAAAACACAGAAGACCCGCTTCGTACAAACTGATGTGCTGTGTGTTGGTTCCTTTTAGGAAGTTGCATCTATGTTTAGATTCAGCGAGGGAAAAAGGCTTTTCTTCTAAAAGCTGCGTTTTGATATTCCAGAGTTGAAGGGAGAACAGGCTGTAAAGAGAAATACCTTGCTATAAAACCAAAACGGAACTGTCTAGCAGAATGGTTGTCAATGTGTGTATTCAACTTCCAGAGTTAAACTCATGTTTGTTTACAGAAGTTCAGAAACCCTTTCTTTGGAGAATGTAGAAACAGTCATTTCCAGCCCTAGAGACGCATATAAGAGTTAGCAGTAAGAATGCGTTTAAAACACAGAAGACCCGCTTCGTACAAACTGATGTGCTTTGTGTTGGTTCCTTTTAGGAAGTTACATCTATGTTTAGATTCAGCGAGGGAGAAACACGTTTCTTCTAAAAGGTGCGTTTTGACATTCCAGAGTGGATGGGAATACAGACTGTAAAGAGAAGTATCTTTGTCTAAAACCAAAACGGAGCTATCTAGCAGAATGTCTGTCAATGTGTGTATTCAACTTCTAGACATAAACTCACTTGTGTTTGCAGCAGTTCAGAAACCCTTTCTTTGGAGAATGTAGAAACAGTCATTTCCAGCCCTACAGACGCATATAAGAGTTAGCAGTAAGAATGCGTTTAAAACACAGAAGACCCGCTTCGTACAAACTGATGTGCTGTGTGTTGGTTCCTTTTAGGAAGTTGCATCTATGTTTAGATTCAGCGAGGGAAAAAGACTTTTCTTCTAAAAGCTGCGTTTTGATATTCCAGAGTTGAAGGGAGAAAAGGCTGTAAAGAGAAATACCTTGCTATAAAACCAAAACGGAACTGTCTAGCAGAATGGTTGTCAATGTGTGTATTCAACTTCCAGAGTTAAACTCATGTTTGTTTACAGCAGTTCAGAAACCCTTTCTTTGGAGAATGTAGAAACAGTCATTTCCAGCCCTAGAGACGCATATAAGAGTCAGCAGTAAGAATGCGTTTAAAACACAGAAGACCCGCTTCGTACAAACTGATGTGCTGTGTGTTGGTTCCTTTTAGGAGGTTACATCTATGTTTAGATTCAGCGAGGGAGAAACACGTTTCTTCTAAAAGGTGCGTTTTGACATTCCAGAGTGGATGGGAATACAGACTGTAAAGAGAAATATCTTTGTCTAAAACCAAAACGGAGCTATCTAGCAGAATGGTTGTCAATGTGTGTATTCAACTTCCAGAGTTAAACACATGTGTGTTTGCAGCAGTTCAGAAACCCTTTCTTTGCAGAATGTAGAAACAGTCATTTCCAGCCCTAGAGACGCATATAAGAGTTAGCTGTAAGAATGCGTTTAAAACACAGAAACCGACCTCGTACAAACTGATGTGCTGTGTGTTGGTTCCTTTTAGGAAGTTGCATCTATGTTTAGATTCAGCGAGGGAGAAACACGTTTCTTCTAAAAGCTGCGTTTTGACATTCCAGAGTGGATGGGTGAACAGGCTGTAAAGAGAAATATCTTTGTCTAAAACCAAAACGGAGCTATCTAGCAGAATGTCTGTCAATGTGTTTATTCAACTTCTAGAGATAAACTCACGTGTGTTTGCAGCAGTTCAGAAACCCTTTCTTTGGAGAATGTAGAAACAGTCATTTCCAGCCCTAGAGACGCATATAAGAGTTAGCAGTAAGAATGCGTTTAAAACACAGAAGACCCGCTTCGTACAAACTGATGTGCTGTGTGTTGGTTCCTTTTAGGAAGTTGCATCTATGTTTAGATTCAGCGAGGGAAAAAGACTTTTCTTCTAAAAGCTGCGTTTTGACATTCCAGAGTGGATGGGAGAACAGGCTGTAAAGAGAAATACCTTGCTCTAAAACCAAAACGGAGCTATCTAGCAGAATGGTTGTCAATGTGTGTATTCAACTTCCAGAGTTAAACTCATGTTTGTTTACAGCAGTTCAGAAACCCTTTCTTTGGAGAATGTAGAAACAGTCATTTCCAGCCCTAGAGACGCATATAAGAGTTAGCAGTAAGAATGCGTTTAAAACACAGAAGACCCGCTTCGTACAAACTGATGTGCTTTGTGTTGGTTCCTTTTAGGAAGTTACATCTATGTTTAGATTCAGCGAGGGAGAAACACGTTTCTTCTAAAAGGTGCGTTTTGACATTCCAGAGTGGATGGGAATACAGACTGTAAAGAGAAATATCTTTGTCTAAAACCAAAACGGAGCTATCTAGCAGAATGGTTGTCAATGTGTTTATTCAACTTCCAGAGTTAAACTCATGTGTGTTTGCAGCAGTTCAGAAACCCTTTCTTTGGAGAATGTAGAAACAGTCATTTCCAGCCCTAGAGACGCATATAAGAGTCAGCAGTAAGAATGCGTTTAAAACACAGAAGACCCGCTTCGTACAAACTGATGTGCTGTGTGTTGGTTCCTTTTAGGAAGTTGCATCTATGTTTAGATTCAGCGAGGGAAAAAGGCTTTTCTTCTAAAAGCTGCGTTTTGATATTCCAGAGTTGAAGGGAGAAAAGGCTGTAAAGAGAAATACCTTGCTATAAAACCAAAACGGAACTGTCTAGCAGAATGGTTGTCAATGTGTGTATTCAACTTCCAGAGTTAAACTCACTTGTGTTTGCAGCAGTTCAGAAACCCTTTCTTTGGAGAATGTAGAAACAGTCATTTCCAGCCCTAGAGACGCATATAAGAGTTAGCAGTAAGAATGCGTTTAAAACACAGAAGACCCGCTTCGTAAAAACTGATGTGCTGTGTGTTGGTTCCTTTTAGGAAGTTGCATCTATGTTTAGATTCAGCGAGGGAAAAAGACTTTTCTTCTAAAAGCTGCGTTTTGATATTCCAGAGTTGAAGGGAGAAAAGGCTGTAAAGAGAAATACCTTGCTATAAAACCAAAACGGAACTGTCTAGCACAATGGTTGTCAATGTGTGTATTCAACTTCCAGAGTTAAACTCATGTTTGTTTAGAGCAGTTCAGAAACCCTTTCTTTGGAGAATGTAGAAACAGTCATTTCCAGCCCTAGAGACGCATATAAGAGTCAGCAGTAAGAATGCGTTTAAAACACAGAAGACCCGCTTCGTTCAAACTGATGTGTTGTGTGTTGGTTCCTTTTAGGAGGTTACATCTATGTTTAGATTCAGCGAGGGAGAAACACGTTTCTTCTAAAAGGTGCGTTTTGACATTCCAGAGTGGATGGGAATACAGACTGTAAAGAGAAATATCTTTGTCTAAAACCAAAACGGAGCTATCTAGCAGAATGGTTGTCAATGTGTGTATTCAACTTCCAGAGTTAAACTCATGTGTGTTTGCAGCAGTTCAGAAACCCTTTCTTTGCAGAATGTAGAAACAGTCATTTCCAGCCCTAGAGACGCATATAAGAGTCAGCTGTAAGAATGCGTTTAAAACACAGAAACCGACCTCGTACAAACTGATGTGCTGTGTGTTGGTTCCTTTTAGGAAGTTGCATCTATGTTTAGATTCAGCGATGGAGAAACACGTTTCTTCTAAAAGCTGCGTTTTGACATTCCAGAGTGGATGGGTGAACAGGCTGTAAAGAGAAATATCTTTGTCTAAAACCAAAACGGAGCTATCTAGCAGAATGTCTGTCAATGTGTGTATTCAACTTCTAGAGATAAACTCACGTGTGTTTGCAGCAGTTCAGAAACCCTTTCTTTGGAGAATGTAGAAACAGTCATTTCCAGCCCTAGAGACGCATATAAGAGTTAGCAGTAAGAATGCGTTTAAAACACAGAAGACCCGCTTCGTACAAACTGATGTGCTGTGTGTTGGTTCCTTTTAGGAAGTTGCATCTATGTTTAGATTCAGCGAGGGAAAAAGACTTTTCTTCTAAAAGCTGCGTTTTGATATTCCAGAGTTGAAGGGAGAACAGGCTGTAAAGAGAAATACCTAGCTATAAAACCAAAACGGAACTGTCTAGCAGAATGGTTGTCAATGTGTGTATTCAACTTCCAGAGTTAAACTCATGTGTGTTTGCAGCAGTTCAGAAACCCTTTCTTTGCAGAATGTAGAAACAGTCATTTCCAGCCCCAGAGACGCATATAAGAGTCAGCAGTAAGAATGCGTTTAAAACACAGAAGACCCGCTTCGTACAAACTGATGTGCTGAGTGTTGGTTCCTTTTAGGAAGTTGCATCTATGTTTAGATTCAGCGAGGGAGAAACACCTTTCTTCTAAAAGCTGCGTTTTGACATTCCAGAGTGGATGGGAGAACAGGCTGTAAAGAGAAATACCTTGCTCTAAAACCAAAACGGAGCTATCTAGCAGAATGGTTGTCAATGTGTGTATTCAACTTCCAGAGTTAAACTCATGTGTGCTTGCAGCAGTTCAGAAACCCTTTCTTTGGAGAATGTAGAAACAGTCATTTCCAGCCCCAGAGACGCATATAGGAGTTAGCAGTAAGAATGCTTTTAAAACACAGAAACCTGCTTCGTACAAACTGATGTGCTGTGTGTTGGTTCCTTTTAGGAAGTTGCATCTATGTTTAGATTCAGCGAGGGAGAAACACGTTTCTTCTAAATGCTGCGTTTTGACATTCCAGAGTGGATGGGAATACAGATTGTAAAAAGAAATATCTTTGTCTAAAACCAAAACGGAGCTATCTAGCAGAATGGTTGTCAATGTCTGTATTCAACTTCTAGAGCTAAACTCACGTGCGTTTGCAGCAGTTCAGAAACCCTTTCTTTGGAGAATGTAGAAACAGTCATTTCCAGCCCTAGAGACTCATATAAGAGTTAGCACTAAGAATGCGTTTAAAACACAGAAGACCCGCTTCGTACAAACTGATGTGCTGTGTGTTGGTTCCTTTTAGGAAGTTGCATCTATGTTTAGATTCAGCGAGGGAAAAAGGCTTTTCTTCTAAAAGCTGCGTTTTGATATTCCAGAGTTGAAGGGAGAACAGGCTGTAAAGAGAAATACCTTGCTATAAAACCAAAACGGAACTGTCTAGCAGAATGGTTGTCAATGTGTGTATTCAACTTCCAGAGTTAAACTCATGTTTGTTTACAGAAGTTCAGAAACCCTTTCTTTGGAGAATGTAGAAACAGTCATTTCCAGCCCTAGAGACGCATATAAGAGTTAGCAGTAAGAATGCGTTTAAAACACAGAAGACCCGCTTCGTACAAACTGATGTGCTTTGTGTTGGTTCCTTTTAGGAAGTTACATCTATGTTTAGATTCAGCGAGGGAGAAACACGTTTCTTCTAAAAGGTGCGTTTTGACATTCCAGAGTGGATGGGAATACAGACTGTAAAGAGAAGTATCTTTGTCTAAAACCAAAACGGAGCTATCTAGCAGAATGTCTGTCAATGTGTGTATTCAACTTCTAGAGATAAACTCACTTGTGTTTGCAGCAGTTCAGAAACCCTTTCTTTGGAGAATGTAGAAACAGTCATTTCCAGCCTTAGAGACGCATATAAGAGTTAGCAGTATGAATGCGTTTAAAACACAGAAGACCCGCTTCGTACAAACTGATGTGCTGTGTGTTGGTTCCTTTTAGGAAGTTGCATCTATGTTTAGATTCAGCGAGGGAAAAAGACTTTTCTTCTAAAAGCTGCGTTTTGATATTCCAGAGTTGAAGGGAGAACAGGTTGTAAAGAGAAATACCTTGCTATAAAACCAAAACGGAACTGTCTAGCAGAATGGTTGTCAATGTGTGTATTCAACTTCCAGAGTTAAACTCATGTGTGTTTGCAGCAGTTCAGAAACCCTTTCTTTGCAGAATGTAGAAACAGTCATTTCCAGCCCCAGAGACGCATATAAGAGTCAGCAGTAAGAATGCGTTTAAAACACAGAAGACCCGATTCGTACAAACTGATGTGCTGAGGGTTGGTTCTTTTTAGGAAGTTGCATCTATGTTTAGATTCAGCGAGGGAGAAACACCTTTCTTCTAAAAGCTGCGTTTTGACATTCCAGAGTGGATAGGAGAACAGGCTGTAAAGGGAAATACCTTCCTCTGAAACCAAAACGGAGCTATCTAGCAGAATGGTTGTCAATGTGTGTATTCAACTTCTAGAGCTAAACTCACGTGCGTTTGCAGCAGTTCAGAAACCCTTTCTTTGGAGAATGTAGAAACAGTCATTTCCAGCCCTAGAGACGCATATAAGAGTTAGCAGTAAGAATGCGTTTAAAAAACAGAAAACCCGCTTCGTACAAACTGATGTGCTGTGTGTTGGTTCCTTTTAGGAAGTTGCATCGATGTTTAGAATCAGCGAAGGAAAAAGACTTTTCTTCTAAAAGCTGCGTTTTGATATTCCAGAGTTGAAGGGAGAACAGGCTGTAAAGAGAAATACCTTGCTATAAAACCAAAACGGAACCTTCTAGCAGAATGGTTGTCAATGTGTTTATTCAACTTCCATAGTTAAACTCATGTTTGTTTACAGCAGTTCAGAAACCCTTTCTTTGGAGAATGTAGAAACAGTCATTTCCAGCCCTAGAGACGCATATAAGAGTTAGCAGTAAGAATGCGTTTAAAACACCGAAGACCCGCTTCGTACAAACTGATGTGCTGTGTGTTGGTTCCTTTTAGGAAGTTACATCTATGTTTAGATTCAGCGAGGGAGAAACACGTTTCTTCTAAAAGCTGCGTTTTGACATTCCAGAGTGGATGGGAATACAGAGTGTAAAGAGAAATATCTTTGTCTAAAACCAAAACGGAGCTATTTAGCAGAATGTCTGTCAATGTGTGTATTCAACTTCTAGAGATAATCTCACGTGTGTTTGCAGCAGTTCAGAAACCCTTTCTTTGGAGAATGTAGAAACAGTCATTTCCAGCCCTAGAGACGCATATAAGAGTTAGCAGTAAGAATGCGTTTAAAACACAGAAGACCCGCTTCGTACAAACTGATGCGCTTTGTGTTGGTTCCTTTTAGGAAGTTACATCTATGTTTAGATTCAGCGAGGGAGAAACACGTTTCTTCTAAAAGGTGCGTTTTGACATTCCAGAGTGGATGGGAATACAGACTGTAAAGAGAAATATCTTTGTCTAAAACCAAAACGGAGCTATCTAGCAGAATGTCTGTCAATGTGTGTATTCAAATTCTAGAGATAAACTCACGTGTGTTTGCAGCAGTTCAGAAACCCTTTCTTTGGAGAATGTAGAAACAGTCATTTCCAGCCCTAGAGACGCATATAAGAGTCAGCAGTAAGAATGCGTTTAAAACACAGAAGACCCGCTTCGTACAAACTGATGTGCTGTGTGTTGGTTCCTTTTAGGAAGTTGCATCTATGTTTAGATTCAGCGAGGGAAAAAGACTTTTCTTCTAAAAGCTGCGTTTTGATATTCCAGAGTTGAAGGGAGAAAAGGATGTAAAGAGAAATACCTTGCTATAAAACCAAAACGGAACTGTCTAGCAGAATGGTTGTCAATGTGTGTATTCAACTTCCAGAGTTAAACTCATGTTTGTTTACAGCAGTTCAGAAACCCTTTCTTTGGAGAATGTAGAAACAGTCATTTCCAGCCCTAGAGACGCATATAAGAGTCAGCAGTAAGAATGCGTTTAAAACACAGAAGACCCGCTTCGTACAAACTGATGTGTTGTGTGTTGGTTCCTTTTAGGAGGTTACATCTATGTTTAGATTCAGCGAGGGAGAAACACGTTTCTTCTAAAAGGTGCGTTTTGACATTCCAGAGTGGATGGGAATACAGACTGTAAAGAGAAATATCTTTGTCTAAAACCAAAACGGAGCTATCTAGCAGAATGGTTGTCAATGTGTGTATTCAACTTCCAGAGTTAAACTCATGTGTGTTTGCAGCAGTTCAGAAACCCTTTCTTTGCAGAATGTAGAAACAGTCATTTCCAGCCCTAGAGACGCATATAAGAGTTAGCTGTAAGAATGCGTTTAAAACACAGAAACCGACCTCGTACAAACTGATGTGCTGTGTGTTGGTTCCTTTTAGGAAGTTGCATCTATGTTTAGATTCAGCGAGGGAGAAACACGTTTCTTCTAAAAGCTGCGTTTTGACATTCCAGAGTGGATGGGTGAACAGGCTGTAAAGAGAAATATCTTTGTCTAAAACCAAAACGGAGCTATCTAGCAGAATGTCTGTCAATGTGTGTATTCAACTTCTAGAGATAAACTCACGTGTGTTTGCAGCAGTTCAGAAACCCTTTCTTTGGAGAATGTAGAAACAGTCATTTCCAGCCCTAGAGACGCATATAAGAGTTAGCAGTAAGAATGCGTTTAAAACACAGAAGACCCGCTTCGTACAAACTGATGTGCTGTGTGTTGGTTCCTTTTAGGAAGTTGCATCTATGTTTAGATTCAGCGAGGGAAAAAGACTTTTCTTCTAAAAGCTGCGTTTTGACATTCCAGAGTGGATGGGAGAACAGGCTGTAAAGAGAAATACCTTGCTCTAAAACCAAAACGGAGCTATCTAGCAGAATGGTTGTCAATGTGTGTATTCAACTTCCAGAGTTAAACTCATGTTTGTTTACAGCAGTTCAGAAACCCTTTCTTTGGAGAATGTAGAAACAGTCATTTCCAGCCCTAGAGACGCATATAAGAGTTAGCAGTAAGAATGCGTTTAAAACACAGAAGACCCGCTTCGTACAAACTGATGTGCTTTGTGTTGGTTCCTTTTAGGAAGTTACATCTATGTTTAGATTCAGCGAGGGAGAAACACGTTTCTTCTAAAAGGTGCGTTTTGACATTCCAGAGTGGATGGGAATACAGACTGTAAAGAGAAATATCTTTGTCTAAAACCAAAACGGAGCTATCTAGCAGAATGGTTGTCAATGTGTTTATTCAACTTCCAGAGTTAAACTCATGTGTGTTTGCAGCAGTTCAGAAACCCTTTCTTTGGAGAATGTAGAAACAGTCATTTCCAGCCCTAGAGACGCATATAAGAGTCAGCAGTAAGAATGCGTTTAAAACACAGAAGACCCGCTTCGTACAAACTGATGTGCTGTGTGTTGGTTCCTTTTAGGAAGTTGCATCTATGTTTAGATTCAGCGAGGGAAAAAGGCTTTTCTTCTAAAAGCTGCGTTTTGATATTCCAGAGTTGAAGGGAGAAAAGGCTGTAAAGAGAAATACCTTGCTATAAAACCAAAACGGAACTGTCTAGCAGAATGGTTGTCAATGTGTGTATTCAACTTCCAGAGTTAAACTCACTTGTGTTTGCAGCAGTTCAGAAACCCTTTCTTTGGAGAATGTAGAAACAGTCATTTCCAGCCCTAGAGACGCATATAAGAGTTAGCAGTAAGAATGCGTTTAAAACACAGAAGACCCGCTTCGTAAAAACTGATGTGCTGTGTGTTGGTTCCTTTTAGGAAGTTGCATCTATGTTTAGATTCAGCGAGGGAAAAAGACTTTTCTTCTAAAAGCTGCGTTTTGATATTCCAGAGTTGAAGGGAGAAAAGGCTGTAAAGAGAAATACCTTGCTATAAAACCAAAACGGAACTGTCTAGCACAATGGTTGTCAATGTGTGTATTCAACTTCCAGAGTTAAACTCATGTTTGTTTAGAGCAGTTCAGAAACCCTTTCTTTGGAGAATGTAGAAACAGTCATTTCCAGCCCTAGAGACGCATATAAGAGTCAGCAGTAAGAATGCGTTTAAAACACAGAAGACCCGCTTCGTTCAAACTGATGTGTTGTGTGTTGGTTCCTTTTAGGAGGTTACATCTATGTTTAGATTCAGCGAGGGAGAAACACGTTTCTTCTAAAAGGTGCGTTTTGACATTCCAGAGTGGATGGGAATACAGACTGTAAAGAGAAATATCTTTGTCTAAAACCAAAACGGAGCTATCTAGCAGAATGGTTGTCAATGTGTGTATTCAACTTCCAGAGTTAAACTCATGTGTGTTTGCAGCAGTTCAGAAACCCTTTCTTTGCAGAATGTAGAAACAGTCATTTCCAGCCCTAGAGACGCATATAAGAGTCAGCTGTAAGAATGCGTTTAAAACACAGAAACCGACCTCGTACAAACTGATGTGCTGTGTGTTGGTTCCTTTTAGGAAGTTGCATCTATGTTTAGATTCAGCGATGGAGAAACACGTTTCTTCTAAAAGCTGCGTTTTGACATTCCAGAGTGGATGGGTGAACAGGCTGTAAAGAGAAATATCTTTGTCTAAAACCAAAACGGAGCTATCTAGCAGAATGTCTGTCAATGTGTGTATTCAACTTCTAGAGATAAACTCACGTGTGTTTGCAGCAGTTCAGAAACCCTTTCTTTGGAGAATGTGGAAACAGTCATTTCCAGCCCTAGAGACGCATATAAGAGTTAGCAGTAAGAATGCGTTTAAAACACAGAAGACCCGCTTCGTACAAACTGATGTGCTGTGTGTTGGTTCCTTTTAGGAAGTTGCATCTATGTTTAGATTCAGCGAGGGAAAAAGACTTTTCTTCTAAAAGCTGCGTTTTGATATTCCAGAGTTGAAGGGAGAACAGGCTGTAAAGAGAAATACCTAGCTATAAAACCAAAACGGAACTGTCTAGCAGAATGGTTGTCAATGTGTGTATTCAACTTCCAGAGTTAAACTCATGTGTGTTTGCAGCAGTTCAGAAACCCTTTCTTTGCAGAATGTAGAAACAGTCATTTCCAGCCCCAGAGACGCATATAAGAGTCAGCAGTAAGAATGCGTTTAAAACACAGAAGACCCGCTTCGTACAAACTGATGTGCTGAGTGTTGGTTCCTTTTAGGAAGTTGCATCTATGTTTAGATTCAGCGAGGGAGAAACACCTTTCTTCTAAAAGCTGCGTTTTGACATTCCAGAGTGGATGGGAGAACAGGCTGTAAAGAGAAATACCTTGCTCTAAAACCAAAACGGAGCTATCTAGCAGAATGGTTGTCAATGTGTGTATTCAACTTCCAGAGTTAAACTCATGTGTGCTTGCAGCAGTTCAGAAACCCTTTCTTTGGAGAATGTAGAAACAGTCATTTCCAGCCCCAGAGACGCATATAGGAGTTAGCAGTAAGAATGCTTTTAAAACACAGAAACCTGCTTCGTACAAACTGATGTGCTGTGTGTTGGTTCCTTTTAGGAAGTTGCATCTATGTTTAGATTCAGCGAGGGAGAAACACGTTTCTTCTAAATGCTGCGTTTTGACATTCCAGAGTGGATGGGAATACAGATTGTAAAAAGAAATATCTTTGTCTAAAACCAAAACGGAGCTATCTAGCAGAATGGTTGTCAATGTGTGTATTCAACTTCTAGAGCTAAACTCACGTGCGTTTGCAGCAGTTCAGAAACCCTTTCTTTGGAGAATGTAGAAACAGTCATTTCCAGCCCTAGAGACTCATATAAGAGTTAGCAGTAAGAATGCGTTTAAAACACAGAAGACCCGCTTCGTACAAACTGATGTGCTGTGTGTTGGTTCCTTTTAGGAAGTTGCATCTATGTTTAGATTCAGCGAGGGAAAAAGGCTTTTCTTCTAAAAGCTGCGTTTTGATATTCCAGAGTTGAAGGGAGAACAGGCTGTAAAGAGAAATACCTTGCTATAAAACCAAAACGGAACTGTCTAGCAGAATGGTTGTCAATGTGTGTATTCAACTTCCAGAGTTAAACTCATGTTTGTTTACAGAAGTTCAGAAACCCTTTCTTTGGAGAATGTAGAAACAGTCATTTCCAGCCCTAGAGACGCATATAAGAGTTAGCAGTAAGAATGCGTTTAAAACACAGAAGACCCGCTTCGTACAAACTGATGTGCTTTGTGTTGGTTCCTTTTAGGAAGTTACATCTATGTTTAGATTCAGCGAGGGAGAAACACGTTTCTTCTAAAAGGTGCGTTTTGACATTCCAGAGTGGATGGGAATACAGACTGTAAAGAGAAGTATCTTTGTCTAAAACCAAAACGGAGCTATCTAGCAGAATGTCTGTCAATGTGTGTATTCAACTTCTAGAGATAAACTCACTTGTGTTTGCAGCAGTTCAGAAACCCTTTCTTTGGAGAATGTAGAAACAGTCATTTCCAGCCTTAGAGACGCATATAAGAGTTAGCAGTATGAATGCGTTTAAAACACAGAAGACCCGCTTCGTACAAACTGATGTGCTGTGTGTTGGTTCCTTTTAGGAAGTTGCATCTATGTTTAGATTCAGCGAGGGAAAAAGACTTTTCTTCTAAAAGCTGCGTTTTGATATTCCAGAGTTGAAGGGAGAACAGGTTGTAAAGAGAAATACCTTGCTATAAAACCAAAACGGAACTGTCTAGCAGAATGGTTGTCAATGTGTGTATTCAACTTCCAGAGTTAAACTCATGTGTGTTTGCAGCAGTTCAGAAACCCTTTCTTTGCAGAATGTAGAAACAGTCATTTCCAGCCCCAGAGACGCATATAAGAGTCAGCAGTAAGAATGCGTTTAAAACACAGAAGACCCGATTGGTACAAACTGATGTGCTGAGTGTTGGTTCTTTTTAGGAAGTTGCATCTATGTTTAGATTCAGCGAGGGAGAAACACCTTTCTTCTAAAAGCTGCGTTTTGACATTCCAGAGTGGATAGGAGAACAGGCTGTAAAGGGAAATACCTTCCTCTGAAACCAAAACGGAGCTATCTAGCAGAATGGTTGTCAATGTGTGTATTCAACTTCTAGAGCTAAACTCACGTGCGTTTGCAGCAGTTCAGAAACCCTTTCTTTGGAGAATGTAGAAACAGTCATTTCCAGCCCTAGAGACGCATATAAGAGTTAGCAGTAAGAATGCGTTTAAAAAACAGAAAACCCGCTTCGTACAAACTGATGTGCTGTGTGTTGGTTCCTTTTAGGAAGTTGCATCGATGTTTAGAATCAGCGAAGGAAAAAGACTTTTCTTCTAAAAGCTGCGTTTTGATATTCCAGAGTTGAAGGGAGAACAGGCTGTAAAGAGAAATACCTTGCTATAAAACCAAAACGGAACCTTCTAGCAGAATGGTTGTCAATGTGTTTATTCAACTTCCATAGTTAAACTCATGTTTGTTTACAGCAGTTCAGAAACCCTTTCTTTGGAGAATGTAGAAACAGTCATTTCCAGCCCTAGAGACGCATATAAGAGTTAGCAGTAAGAATGCGTTTAAAACACCGAAGACCCGCTTCGTACAAACTGATGTGCTGTGTGTTGGTTCCTTTTAGGAAGTTACATCTATGTTTAGATTCAGCGAGGGAGAAACACGTTTCTTCTAAAAGCTGCGTTTTGACATTCCAGAGTGGATGGGAATACAGAGTGTAAAGAGAAATATCTTTGTCTAAAACCAAAACGGAGCTATTTAGCAGAATGTCTGTCAATGTGTGTATTCAACTTCTAGAGATAATCTCACGTGTGTTTGCAGCAGTTCAGAAACCCTTTCTTTGGAGAATGTAGAAACAGTCATTTCCAGCCCTAGAGACGCATATAAGAGTTAGCAGTAAGAATGCGTTTAAAACACAGAAGACCCGCTTCGTACAAACTGATGCGCTTTGTGTTGGTTCCTTTTAGGAAGTTACATCTATGTTTAGATTCAGCGAGGGAGAAACACGTTTCTTCTAAAAGGTGCGTTTTGACATTCCAGAGTGGATGGGAATACAGACTGTAAAGAGAAATATCTTTGTCTAAAACCAAAACGGAGCTATCTAGCAGAATGTCTGTCAATGTGTGTATTCAACTTCTAGAGATAAACTCACGTGTGTTTGCAGCAGTTCAGAAACCCTTTCTTTGGAGAATGTAGAAACAGTCATTTCCAGCCCTAGAGACGCATATAAGAGTCAGCAGTAAGAATGCGTTTAAAACACAGAAGACCCGCTTCGTACAAACTGATGTGCTGTGTGTTGGTTCCTTTTAGGAAGTTGCATCTATGTTTAGATTCAGCGAGGGAAAAAGACTTTTCTTCTAAAAGCTGCGTTTTGATATTCCAGAGTTGAAGGGAGAAAAGGATGTAAAGAGAAATACCTTGCTATAAAACCAAAACGGAACTGTCTAGCAGAATGGTTGTCAATGTGTGTATTCAACTTCCAGAGTTAAACTCATGTTTGTTTACAGCAGTTCAGAAACCCTTTCTTTGGAGAATGTAGAAACAGTCATTTCCAGCCCTAGAGACGCATATAAGAGTCAGCAGTAAGAATGCGTTTAAAACACAGAAGACCCGCTTCGTACAAACTGATGTGTTGTGTGTTGGTTCCTTTTAGGAGGTTACATCTATGTTTAGATTCAGCGAGGGAGAAACACGTTTCTTCTAAAAGGTGCGTTTTGACATTCCAGAGTGGATGGGAATACAGACTGTAAAGAGAAATATCTTTGTCTAAAACCAAAACGGAGCTATCTAGCAGAATGGTTGTCAATGTGTGTATTCAACTTCCAGAGTTAAACTCATGTGTGTTTGCAGCAGTTCAGAAACCCTTTCTTTGCAGAATGTAGAAACAGTCATTTCCAGCCCTAGAGACGCATATAAGAGTTAGCTGTAAGAATGCGTTTAAAACACAGAAACCGACCTCGTACAAACTGATGTGCTGTGTGTTGGTTCCTTTTAGGAAGTTGCATCTATGTTTAGATTCAGCGAGGGAGAAACACGTTTCTTCTAAAAGCTGCGTTTTGACATTCCAGAGTGGATGGGTGAACAGGCTGTAAAGAGAAATATCTTTGTCTAAAACCAAAACGGAGCTATCTAGCAGAATGTCTGTCAATGTGTGTATTCAACTTCTAGAGATAAACTCACGTGTGTTTGCAGCAGTTCAGAAACCCTTTCTTTGGAGAATGTAGAAACAGTCATTTCCAGCCCTAGAGACGCATATAAGAGTTAGCAGTAAGAATGCGTTTAAAACACAGAAGACCCGCTTCGTACAAACTGATGTGCTGTGTGTTGGTTCCTTTTAGGAAGTTGCATCTATGTTTAGATTCAGCGAGGGAAAAAGACTTTTCTTCTAAAAGCTGCGTTTTGACATTCCAGAGTGGATGGGAGAACAGGCTGTAAAGAGAAATACCTTGCTCTAAAACCAAAACGGAGCTATCTAGCAGAATGGTTGTCAATGTGTGTATTCAACTTCCAGAGTTAAACTCATGTTTGTTTACAGCAGTTCAGAAACCCTTTCTTTGGAGAATGTAGAAACAGTCATTTCCAGCCCTAGAGACGCATATAAGAGTTAGCAGTAAGAATGCGTTTAAAACACAGAAGACCCGCTTCGTACAAACTGATGTGCTTTGTGTTGGTTCCTTTTAGGAAGTTACATCTATGTTTAGATTCAGCGAGGGAGAAACACGTTTCTTCTAAAAGGTGCGTTTTGACATTCCAGAGTGGATGGGAATACAGACTGTAAAGAGAAATATCTTTGTCTAAAACCAAAACGGAGCTATCTAGCAGAATGGTTGTCAATGTGTTTATTCAACTTCCAGAGTTAAACTCATGTGTGTTTGCAGCAGTTCAGAAACCCTTTCTTTGGAGAATGTAGAAACAGTCATTTCCAGCCCTAGAGACGCATATAAGAGTCAGCAGTAAGAATGCGTTTAAAACACAGAAGACCCGCTTCGTACAAACTGATGTGCTGTGTGTTGGTTCCTTTTAGGAAGTTGCATCTATGTTTAGATTCAGCGAGGGAAAAAGGCTTTTCTTCTAAAAGCTGCGTTTTGATATTCCAGAGTTGAAGGGAGAAAAGGCTGTAAAGAGAAATACCTTGCTATAAAACCAAAACGGAACTGTCTAGCAGAATGGTTGTCAATGTGTGTATTCAACTTCCAGAGTTAAACTCACTTGTGTTTGCAGCAGTTCAGAAACCCTTTCTTTGGAGAATGTAGAAACAGTCACTTCCAGCCCTAGAGACGCATATAAGAGTTAGCAGTAAGAATGCGTTTAAAACACAGAAGACCCGCTTCGTAAAAACTGATGTGCTGTGTGTTGGTTCCTTTTAGGAAGTTGCATCTATGTTTAGATTCAGCGAGGGAAAAAGACTTTTCTTCTAAAAGCTGCGTTTTGATATTCCAGAGTTGAAGGGAGAAAAGGCTGTAAAGAGAAATACCTTGCTATAAAACCAAAACGGAACTGTCTAGCACAATGGTTGTCAATGTGTGTATTCAACTTCCAGAGTTAAACTCATGTTTGTTTAGAGCAGTTCAGAAACCCTTTCTTTGGAGAATGTAGAAACAGTCATTTCCAGCCCTAGAGACGCATATAAGAGTCAGCAGTAAGAATGCGTTTAAAACACAGAAGACCCGCTTCGTTCAAACTGATGTGTTGTGTGTTGGTTCCTTTTAGGAGGTTACATCTATGTTTAGATTCAGCGAGGGAGAAACACGTTTCTTCTAAAAGGTGCGTTTTCACATTCCAGAGTGGATGGGAATACAGACTGTAAAGAGAAATATCTGTGTCTAAAACCAAAACGGAGCTATCTAGCAGAATGGTTGTCAATGTGTGTATTCAACTTCCAGAGTTAAACTCATGTGTGTTTGCAGCAGTTCAGAAACCCTTTCTTTGCAGAATGTAGAAACAGTCATTTCCAGCCCTAGAGACGCATATAAGAGTCAGCTGTAAGAATGCGTTTAAAACACAGAAACCGACCTCGTACAAACTGATGTGCTGTGTGTTAGTTCCTTTTAGGAAGTTGCATCTATGTTTAGATTCAGCGAGGGAAAAAGACTTTTCTTCTAAAAGCTGCGTTTTGATATTCCAGAGTTGAAGGGAGAACAGGCTGTAAAGAGAAATACCTAGCTATAAAACCAAAACGGAACTGTCTAGCAGAATGGTTGTCAATGTGTGTATTCAACTTCCAGAGTTAAACTCATGTGTGTTTGCAGCAGTTCAGAAACCCTTTCTTTGCAGAATGTAGAAACAGTCATTTCCAGCCCCAGAGACGCATATAAGAGTCAGCAGTAAGAATGCGTTTAAAACACAGAAGACCCGCTTCGTACAAACTGATGTGCTGAGTGTTGGTTCCTTTTAGGAAGTTGCATCTATGTTTAGATTCAGCGAGGGAGAAACACCTTTCTTCTAAAAGCTGCGTTTTGACATTCCAGAGTGGATGGGAGAACAGGCTGTAAAGAGAAATACCTTGCTCTAAAACCAAAACGGAGCTATCTAGCAGAATGGTTGTCAATGTGTGTATTCAACTTCCAGAGTTAAACTCATGTGTGCTTGCAGCAGTTCAGAAACCCTTTCTTTGGAGAATGTAGAAACAGTCATTTCCAGCCCCAGAGACGCATATAGGAGTTAGCAGTAAGAATGCTTTTAAAACACAGAAACCTGCTTCGTACAAACTGATGTGCTGTGTGTTGGTTCCTTTTAGGAAGTTGCATCTATGTTTAGATTCAGCGAGGGAGAAACACGTTTCTTCTAAATGCTGCGTTTTGACATTCCAGAGTGGATGGGAATACAGATTGTAAAAAGAAATATCTTTGTCTAAAACCAAAACGGAGCTATCTAGCAGAATGGTTGTCAATGTGTGTATTCAACTTCTAGAGCTAAACTCACGTGCGTTTGCAGCAGTTCAGAAACCCTTTCTTTGGAGAATGTAGAAACAGTCATTTCCAGCCCTAGAGACTCATATAAGAGTTAGCAGTAAGAATGCGTTTAAAACACAGAAGACCCGCTTCGTACAAACTGATGTGCTGTGTGTTGGTTCCTTTTAGGAAGTTGCATCTATGTTTAGATTCAGCGAGGGAAAAAGGCTTTTCTTCTAAAAGCTGCGTTTTGATATTCCAGAGTTGAAGGGAGAACAGGCTGTAAAGAGAAATACCTTGCTATAAAACCAAAACGGAACTGTCTAGCAGAATGGTTATCAATGTGTGTATTCAACTTCCAGAGTTAAACTCATGTTTGTTTACAGAAGTTCAGAAACCCTTTCTTTGGAGAATGTAGAAACAGTCATTTCCAGCCCTAGAGACGCATATAAGAGTTAGCAGTAAGAATGCGTTTAAAACACAGAAGACCCGCTTCGTACAAACTGATGTGCTTTGTGTTGGTTCCTTTTAGGAAGTTACATCTATGTTTAGATTCAGCGAGGGAGAAACACGTTTCTTCTAAAAGGTGCGTTTTGACATTCCAGAGTGGATGGGAATACAGACTGTAAAGAGAAGTATCTTTGTCTAAAACCAAAACGGAGCTATCTAGCAGAATGTCTGTCAATGTGTGTATTCAACTTCTAGAGATAAACTCACTTGTGTTTGCAGCAGTTCAGAAACCCTTTCTTTGGAGAATGTAGAAACAGTCATTTCCAGCCCTAGAGACGCATATAAGAGTTAGCAGTAAGAATGCGTTTAAAACACAGAAGACCCGCTTCGTACAAACTGATGTGCTGTGTGTTGGTTCCTTTTAGGAAGTTGCATCTATGTTTAGATTCAGCGAGGGAAAAAGACTTTTCTTCTAAAAGCTGCGTTTTGATATTCCAGAGTTGAAGGGAGAACAGGCTGTAAAGAGAAATACCTTGCTATAAAACCAAAACGGAACTGTCTAGCAGAATGGTTGTCAATGTGTGTATTCAACTTCCAGAGTTAAACTCATGTGTGTTTGCAGCAGTTCAGAAACCCTTTCTTTGCAGAATGTAGAAACAGTCATTTCCAGCCCCAGAGACGCATATAAGAGTCAGCAGTAAGAATGCGTTTAAAACACAGAAGACCCGATTCGTACAAACTGATGTGCTGAGTGTTGGTTCTTTTTAGGAAGTTGCATCTATGTTTAGATTCAGCGAGGGAGAAACACCTTTCTTCTAAAAGCTGCGTTTTGACATTCCAGAGTGGATAGGAGAACAGGCTGTAAAGGGAAGTACCTTCCTCTGAAACCAAAACGGAGCTATCTAGCAGAATGGTTGTCAATGTGTGTATTCAACTTCTAGAGCTAAACTCACGTGCGTTTGCAGCAGTTCAGAAACCCTTTCTTTGGAGAATGTAGAAACAGTCATTTCCAGCCCTAGAGACGCATATAAGAGTTAGCAGTAAGAATGCGTTTAAAAAACAGAAAACCCGCTTCGTACAAACTGATGTGCTGTGTGTTGGTTCCTTTTAGGAAGTTGCATCGATGTTTAGAATCAGCGAAGGAAAAAGACTTTTCTTCTAAAAGCTGCGTTTTGATATTCCAGAGTTGAAGGGAGAACAGGCTGTAAAGAGAAATACCTTGCTATAAAACCAAAACGGAACCTTCTAGCAGAATGGTTGTCAATGTGTTTATTCAACTTCCATAGTTAAACTCATGTTTGTTTACAGCAGTTCAGAAACCCTTTCTTTGGAGAATGTAGAAACAGTCATTTCCAGCCCTAGAGACGCATATAAGAGTTAGCAGTAAGAATGCGTTTAAAACACCGAAGACCCGCTTCGTACAAACTGATGTGCTGTGTGTTGGTTCCTTTTAGGAAGTTACATCTATGTTTAGATTCAGCGAGGGAGAAACACGTTTCTTCTAAAAGCTGCGTTTTGACATTCCAGAGTGGATGGGAATACAGAGTGTAAAGAGAAATATCTTTGTCTAAAACCAAAACGGAGCTATTTAGCAGAATGTCTGTCAATGTGTGTATTCAACTTCTAGAGATAATCTCACGTGTGTTTGCAGCAGTTCAGAAACCCTTTCTTTGGAGAATGTAGAAACAGTCATTTCCAGCCCTAGAGACGCATATAAGAGTTAGCAGTAAGAATGCGTTTAAAACACAGAAGACCCGCTTCGTACAAACTGATGCGCTTTGTGTTGGTTCCTTTTAGGAAGTTACATCTATGTTTAGATTCAGCGAGGGAGAAACACGTTTCTTCTAAAAGGTGCGTTTTGACATTCCAGAGTGGATGGGAATACAGACTGTAAAGAGAAATATCTTTGTCTAAAACCAAAACGGAGCTATCTAGCAGAATGTCTGTCAATGTGTGTATTCAACTTCTAGAGATAAACTCACGTGTGTTTGCAGCAGTTCAGAAACCCTTTCTTTGGAGAATGTAGAAACAGTCATTTCCAGCCCTAGAGACGCATATAAGAGTCAGCAGTAAGAATGCGTTTAAAACACAGAAGACCCGCTTCGTACAAACTGATGTGCTGTGTGTTGGTTCCTTTTAGGAAGTTACATCTATGTTTAAATTCAGCGAGGGAGAAACACGTTTCTTCTAAAAGGTGCGTTTTGACATTCCAGAGTGGATGGGAATACAGACTGTAAAGAGAAATATCTTTGTCTAAAACCAAAACGGAGCTATCTAGCAGAATGGTTGTCAATGTGTTTATTCAACTTCCAGAGTTAAACTCATGTGTGTTTGCAGCAGTTCAGAAACCCTTTCTTTGGAGAATGTAGAAACAGTCATTTCCAGCCCTAGAGACGCATATAAGTGTTAGCAGTAAGAATGCGTTTAAAACACAGAAGACCCGCTTCGTACAAACTGATGTGCTGTGTGTTGGTTCCTTTTAGGAAGTTGCATCTATGTTTAGATTCAGCGAGGGAAAAAGACTTTTCTTCTAAAAGCTGCGTTTTGATATTCCAGAGTTGAAGGGAGAAAAGGATGTAAAGAGAAATACCTTGCTATAAAACCAAAACGGAACTGTCTAGCAGAATGGTTGTCAATGTGTGTATTCAACTTCCAGAGTTAAACTCATGTTTGTTTACAGCAGTTCAGAAACCCTTTCTTTGGAGAATGTAGAAACAGTCATTTCCAGCCCTAGAGACGCATATAAGAGTCAGCAGTAAGAATGCGTTTAAAACACAGAAGACCCGCTTCGTACAAACTGATGTGTTGTGTGTTGGTTTCTTTTAGGAGGTTACATCTATGTTTAGATTCAGCGAGGGAGAAACACGTTTCTTCTAAAAGGTGCGTTTTGACATTCCAGAGTGGATGGGAATACAGACTGTAAAGAGAAATATCTTTGTCTAAAACCAAAACGGAGCTATCTAGCAGAATGGTTGTCAATGTGTGTATTCAACTTCCAGAGTTAAACTCATGTGTGTTTGCAGCAGTTCAGAAACCCTTTCTTTGCAGAATGTAGAAACAGTCATTTCCAGCCCTAGAGACGCATATAAGAGTTAGCTGTAAGAATGCGTTTAAAACACAGAAACCGACCTCGTACAAACTGATGTGCTGTGTGTTGGTTCCTTTTAGGAAGTTGCATCTATGTTTAGATTCAGCGAGGGAGAAACACGTTTCTTCTAAAAGCTGCGTTTTGACATTCCAGAGTGGATGGGTGAACAGGCTGTAAAGAGAAATATCTTTGTCTAAAACCAAAACGGAGCTATCTAGCAGAATGTCTGTCAATGTGTGTATTCAACTTCTAGAGATAAACTCACGTGTGTTTGCAGCAGTTCAGAAACCCTTTCTTTGGAGAATGTAGAAACAGTCATTTCCAGCCCTAGAGACGCATATAAGAGTTAGCAGTAAGAATGCGTTTAAAACACAGAAGACCCGCTTCGTACAAACTGATGTGCTGTGTGTTGGTTCCTTTTAGGAAGTTGCATCTATGTTTAGATTCAGCGAGGGAAAAAGACTTTTCTTCTAAAATCTGCGTTTTGACATTCCAGAGTGGATGGGAGAACAGGCTGTAAAGAGAAATACCTTGCTCTAAAACCAAAACGGAGCTATCTAGCAGAATGGTTGTCAATGTGTGTATTCAACTTCCAGAGTTAAACTCATGTTTGTTTACAGCAGTTCAGAAACGCTTTCTTTGGAGAATGTAGAAACAGTCATTTCCAGCCCTAGAGACGCATATAAGAGTTAGCAGTAAGAATGCGTTTAAAACACAGAAGACCCGCTTCGTACAAACTGATGTGCTTTGTGTTGGTTCCTTTTAGGAAGTTACATCTATGTTTAGATTCAGCGAGGGAGAAACACGTTTCTTCTAAAAGCTGCGTTATGACATTCCAGAGTGGATGGGAATACAGACTGTAAAGAGAAATATCTTTGTCTAAAACCAAAACGGTGCTATCTAGCAGAATGTCTGTCAATGTGTGTATTCAACTTCTAGAGATAAACTCACGTGTGTTTGCAGCAGTTCAGAAACCCTTTCTTTGGAGAATGTAGAAACAGTCATTTCCAGCCCTAGAGACGCATATAAGAGTTAGCAGTATGAATGCTTTTAAAACACAGAAGACCCGCTTCGTACAAACTGATGTGGTGTGTTGGTTCCTTTTAGGAAGTTGCATCTATGTTTAGATTAAGCGAGGGAAAAAGACTTTTCTTCTAAAAGCTGCGTTTTGATATTCCAGAGTTGAAGGGAGAACAGGCTGTAAAGGGAAATACCTTGCTATAAAACCAAAACGGAACTGTCTAGCAGAATGGTTGTCAATGTGTTTATTCAACTTCCAGAGTTAAACTCATGTGTGTTTGCAGCAGTTCAGAAACCCTTTCTTTGCAGAATGTAGAAACAGTCATTTCCAGCCCTAGAGACGCATATAAGAATCAGCAGTAAGAATGCGTCTAAAACACAGAAGACCCGCTTCGTACAAACTGATGTGCTGTGTGTTGGTTCCTTTAAGGAAGTTGCATCTATGTTTAGATTCAGCGAGGGAGAAACACGTTTCTTCTAAAAGCTGCGTTTTGACATTCCAGAGTGGATGGGAGAACAGGCTGTAAAGAGAAATACCTTGCTCTAAAACCAAAACGGAGCTATCTAGCAGAATGGTTGTCAATGTGTGTATTCAACTTCCAGAGTTAAACTCATGTGTGTTTGCAGCCGTTCAGAAACCCTTTCTTTGGAGAATGTAGAAACAGTCATTTCCAGCCCCAGAGACGAATATAGGAGTTAGCAGTAAGAATGCTTTTAAAACACAGAAACCCGCTTCGTACAAACTGATGTGCTGTGTGTTGGTTCCTTTTAGGAAGTTGCATCTATGTTTAGATTCAGCGAGGGAGAAACACGTTTCTTCTAAATGCTGCGTTTTGACATTCCAGAGTGGATGGGAATACAGATTGTAAAGAGAAATATCTTTGTCTAAAACCAAAACGGAGCTATCTAGCAGAATGGTTGTCAATGTGTGTATTCAACTTCTAGAGATAAATTCACGTGCGTTTGCAGCAGTTCAGAAACCCTTTCTTTGGAGAATGTAGAAACAGTCATTTCCAGCCCTAGAGACGCATATAAGAGTTAGCAGTAAGAATGCGTTTAAAACACAGAAGACCCGCTTCGTACAAACTGATGTGCTGTGTGTTGGTTCCTTTTAGGAAGTTGCATCGATGTTTAGAATCAGCGAAGGAAAAAGACTTTTCTTCTAAAAGCTGCGTTTTGATATTCCAGAGTTGAAGGGAGAACAGGCTGTAAAGAGAAATACCTTGCTATAAAACCAAAACGGAACTGTCTAGCAGAATGGTTGTCAATGTGTGTATTCAACTTCCAGAGTTAAACTCATGTTTGTTTACAGCAGTTCAGAAACCCTTTCTTTGGAGAATGTAGAAACAGTCATTTCCAGCCCTAGAGACGCATATAAGAGTTAGCAGTAAGAATGCGTTTAAAACACAGAAGACCCGCTTCGTACAAACTGATGTGCTGTGTGTTGGTTACTTTTAGGAAGTTACATCTATGTTTAGATTCAGCGAGGGAGAAACAGGTTTCTTCTAAAAGCTGCGTTTTGACATTCCAGAGTGGGTGGGAATACAGAGTGTAAAGAGAAATATCTTTGTCTAAAACCAAAACGGAGCTATTTAGCAGAATGTCTGTCAATGTGTGTATTCAACTTCTAGAGATAAACTCACGTGTGTTTGCAGCAGTTCAGAAACCCTTTCTTTGGAGAATGTAGAAACAGTCATTTCCAGCCCTAGAGACGCATATAAGAGTTAGCAGTAAGAATGCGTTTAAAACACAGAAGACCCGCTTCGTACAAACTGATGTGCTTTGTGTTGGTTCCTTTTAGGAAGTTACATCTATGTTTAGATTCAGCGAGGGAGAAACACGTTTCTTCTAAAAGGTGCGTTTTGACATTCCAGAGTGGATGGGAATACAGACTGTAAAGAGAAATATCTTTGTCTAAAACCAAAACAGAGCTATCTAGCAGAATGTCTGTCAATGTGTGTATTCAACTTCTAGAGATAAACTCACGTGTGTTTGCAGCAGTTCAGAAACCCTTTCTTTGGAGAATGTAGAAACAGTCATTTCCAGCCCTAGAGACGCATATAAGAGTTAGCAGTAAGAATGCGTTTAAAACACAGAAGACCCGCTTCGTACAAACTGATGTGCTGTGTGTTGGTTCCTTTTAGGAAGTTACATCTATGTTTAGATTCAGCGAGGGAGAAACACGTTTCTTCTAAAAGCTGCGTTTTGACATTCCAGAGTGGATGGGTGAACAGGCTGTAAAGAGAAATATCTTTGTCTAAAACCAAAACGGAGCTATCTAGCAGAATGTCTGTCAATGTGTTTATTCAACTTCTAGAGATAAACTCACGTGTGTTTGCAGCAGTTCAGAAACCCTTTCTTTGGAGAATGTAGAAACAGTCATTTCCAGCCCTAGAGACGCATATAAGAGTTAGCAGTAAGAATGCGTTTAAAACACAGAAGACCCGCTTCGTACAAACTGATGTGCTGTGTGTTGGTTCCTTTTAGGAAGTTGCATCTATGTTTAGATTCAGCGAGGGAAAAAGGCTTTTCTTCTAAAAGCTGCGTTTTGATATTCCAGAGTTGAAGGGAGAAAAGGCTGTAAAGAGAAATACCTTGCTATAAAACCAAAACGGAACTGTCTAGCAGAATGGTTGTCAATGTGTGTATTCAACTTCCAGAGTTAAACTCACTTGTGTTTGCAGCAGTTCAGAAACCCTTTCTTTGGAGAATGTAGAAACAGTCATTTCCAGCCCTAGAGACGCATATAAGAGTTAGCAGTAAGAATGCGTTTAAAACACAGAAGACCCGCTTCGTACAAACTGATGTGCTGTGTGTTGGTTCCTTTTAGGAAGTTGCATCTATGTTTAGATTCAGCGAGGGAAAAAGACTTTTCTTCTAAAAGCTGCGTTTTGATATTAAAGAGTTGAAGGGAGAAAAGGTGTAAAGAGAAATACCTTGCTATAAAACCAAAACGGAACTGTCTAGCACAATGGTTGTCAATGTGTGTATTCAACTTCCAGAGTTAAACTCATGTTTGTTTACAGCAGTTCAGAAACCCTTTCTTTGGAGAATGTAGAAACAGTCATTTCCAGCCCTAGAGACGCATATAAGAGTCAGCAGTAAGAATGCGTTTAAAACACAGAAGACCCGCTTCGTTCAAACTGATGTGTTGTGTGTTGGTTCCTTTTAGGAGGTTACATCTATGTTTAGATTCAGCGAGGGAGAAACACGTTTCTTCTAAAAGGTGCGTTTTGACATTCCAGAGTGGATGGGAATACAGACTGTAAAGAGAAATATCTTTGTCTAAAACCAAAACGGAGCTATCTAGCAGAATGGTTGTCAATGTGTGTATTCAACTTCCAGAGTTAAACTCATGTGTGTTTGCAGCAGTTCAGAAACCCTTTCTTTGCAGAATGTAGAAACAGTCATTTCCAGCCCTAGAGACGCATATAAGAGTCAGCTGTAAGAATGCGTTTAAAACACAGAAACCGACCTCGTACAAACTGATGTGCTGTGTGTTGGTTCCTTTTAGGAAGTTGCATCTATGTTTAGATTCAGCGATGGAGAAACACGTTTCTTCTAAAAGCTGCGTTTTGACATTCCAGAGTGGATGGGTGAACAGGCTGTAAAGAGAAATATCTTTGTCTAAAACCAAAACGGAGCTATCTAGCAGAATGTCTGTCAATGTGTGTATTCAACTTCTAGAGATAAACTCACGTGTGTTTGCAGCAGTTCAGAAACCCTTTCTTTGGAAAATGTAGAAACAGTCATTTCCAGCCCTAGAGACGCATATAAGAGTTAGCAGTATGAATGCGTTTAAAACACAGAAGACCCGCTTCGTACAAACTGATGTGCTGTGTGTTAGTTCCTTTTAGGAAGCTGCATCTATGTTTAGATTCAGCGAGGGAAAAAGACTTTTCTTCTAAAAGCTGCGTTTTGATATTCCAGAGTTGAAGGGAGAACAGGCTGTAAAGAGAAATACCTAGCTATAAAACCAAAACGGAACTGTCTAGCAGAATGGTTGTCAATGTGTGTATTCAACTTCCAGAGTTAAACTCATGTGTGTTTGCAGCAGTTCAGAAACCCTTTCTTTGCAGAATGTAGAAACAGTCATTTCCAGCCCCAGAGACCCATATAAGAGTCAGCAGTAAGAATGCGTTTAAAACACAGAAGACCCGCTTCGTACAAACTGATGTGCTGAGTGTTGGTTCCTTTTAGGAAGTTGCATCTATGTTTAGATTCAGCGAGGGAGAAACACCTTTCTTCTAAAAGCTGCGTTTTGACATTCCAGAGTGGATGGGAGAACAGGCTGTAAAGAGAAATACCTTGCTCTAAAACCAAAACGGAGCTATCTAGCAGAATGGTTGTCAATGTGTGTATTCAACTTCCAGAGTTAAACTCATGTGTGCTTGCAGCAGTTCAGAAACCCTTTCTTTGGAGAATGTAGAAACAGTCATTTCCAGCCCCAGAGACGCATATAGGAGTTAGCAGTAAGAATGCTTTTAAAACACAGAAACCTGCTTCGTACAAACTGATGTGCTGTGTGTTGGTTCCTTTTAGGAAGTTGCATCTATGTTTAGATTCAGCGAGGGAGAAACACGTTTCTTCTAAATGCTGCGTTTTGACATTCCAGAGTGGATGGGAATACAGATTGTAAAAAGAAATATCTTTGTCTAAAACCAAAACGGAGCTATCTAGCAGAATGGTTGTCAATGTGTGTATTCAACTTCTAGAGCTAAACTCACGTGCGTTTGCAGCAGTTCAGAAACCCTTTCTTTGGAGAATGTAGAAACAGTCATTTCCAGCCCTAGAGACTCATATAAGAGTTAGCAGTAAGAATGCGTTTAAAACACAGAAGACCCGCTTCGTACAAACTGATGTGCTGTGTGTTGGTTCCTTTTAGGAAGTTGCATCTATGTTTAGATTCAGCGAGGGAAAAAGGCTTTTCTTCTAAAAGCTGCGTTTTGATATTCCAGAGTTGAAGGGAGAACAGGCTGTAAAGAGAAATACCTTGCTATAAAACCAAAACGGAACTGTCTAGCAGAATGGTTGTCAATGTGTGTATTCAACTTCCAGAGTTAAACTCATGTTTGTTTACAGAAGTTCAGAAACCCTTTCTTTGGAGAATGTAGAAACAGTCATTTCCAGCCCTAGAGACGCATATAAGAGTTAGCAGTAAGAATGCGTTTAAAACACAGAAGACCCGCTTCGTACAAACTGATGTGCTTTGTGTTGGTTCCTTTTAGGAAGTTACATCTATGTTTAGATTCAGCGAGGGAGAAACACTTTTCTTCTAAAAGGTGCGTTTTGACATTCCAGAGTGGATGGGAATACAGACTGTAAAGAGAAGTATCTTTGTCTAAAACCAAAACGGAGCTATCTAGCAGAATGTCTGTCAATGTGTGTATTCAACTTCTAGAGATAAACTCACTTGTGTTTGCAGCAGTTCAGAAACCCTTTCTTTGGAGAATGTAGAAACAGTCATTTCCAGCCCTAGAGACGCATATAAGAGTTAGCAGTAAGAATGCGTTTAAAACACAGAAGACCCGCTTCGTACAAACTGATGTGCTGTGTGTTGGTTCCTTTTAGGAAGTTGCATCTATGTTTAGATTCAGCGAGGGAAAAAGACTTTTCTTCTAAAAGCTGCGTTTTGATATTCCAGAGTTGAAGGGAGAAAAGGCTGTAAAGAGAAATACCTTGCTATAAAACCAAAACGGAACTGTCTAGCAGAATGGTTGTCAATGTGTGTATTCAACTTCCAGAGTTAAACTCATGTTTGTTTACAGCAGTTCAGAAACCCTTTCTTTGGAGAATGTAGAAACAGTCATTTCCAGCCCTAGAGACGCATATAAGAGTCAGCAGTAAGAATGCGTTTAAAACACAGAAGACCCGCTTCGTACAAACTGATGTGCTGTGTGTTGGTTCCTTTTAGGAGGTTACATCTATGTTTAGATTCAGCGAGGGAGAAACACGTTTCTTCTAAAAGGTGCGTTTTGACATTCCAGAGTGGATGGGAATACAGACTGTAAAGAGAAATATCTTTGTCTAAAACCAAAACGGAGCTATCTAGCAGAATGGTTGTCAATGTGTGTATTCAACTTCCAGAGTTAAACACATGTGTGTTTGCAGCAGTTCAGAAACCCTTTCTTTGCAGAATGTAGAAACAGTCATTTCCAGCCCTAGAGACGCATATAAGAGTTAGCTGTAAGAATGCGTTTAAAACACAGAAACCGACCTCGTACAAACTGATGTGCTGTGTGTTGGTTCCTTTTAGGAAGTTGCATCTATGTTTAGATTCAGCGAGGGAGAAACACGTTTCTTCTAAAAGCTGCGTTTTGACATTCCAGAGTGGATGGGTGAACAGGCTGTAAAGAGAAATATCTTTGTCTAAAACCAAAACGGAGCTATCTAGCAGAATGTCTGTCAATGTGTTTATTCAACTTCTAGAGATAAACTCACGTGTGTTTGCAGCAGTTCAGAAACCCTTTCTTTGGAGAATGTAGAAACAGTCATTTCCAGCCCTAGAGACGCATATAAGGGTTAGCAGTAAGAATGCGTTTAAAACACAGAAGACCCGCTTCGTACAAACTGATGTGCTGTGTGTTGGTTCCTTTTAGGAAGTTGCATCTATGTTTAGATTCAGCGAGGGAAAAAGACTTTTCTTCTAAAAGCTGCGTTTTGACATTCCAGAGTGGATGGGAGAACAGGCTGTAAAGAGAAATACCTTGCTCTAAAACCAAAACGGAGCTATCTAGCAGAATGGTTGTCAATGTGTGTATTCAACTTCCAGAGTTAAACTCATGTTTGTTTACAGCAGTTCAGAAACCCTTTCTTTGGAGAATGTAGAAACAGTCATTTCCAGCCCTAGAGACGCATATAAGAGTTAGCAGTAAGAATGCGTTTAAAACACAGAAGACCCGTATCGTACAAACTGATGTGCTTTGTGTTGGTTCCTTTTAGGAAGTTACATCTATGTTTAGATTCAGCGAGGGAGAAACACGTTTCTTCTAAAAGGTGCGTTTTGACATTCCAGAGTGGATGGGAATACAGACTGTAAAGAGAAATATCTTTGTCTAAAACCAAAACGGAGCTATCTAGCAGAATGGTTGTCAATGTGTTTATTCAACTTCCAGAGTTAAACTCATGTGTGTTTGCAGCAGTTCAGAAACCCTTTCTTTGGAGAATGTAGAAACAGTCATTTCCAGCCCTAGAGACGCATATAAGAGTCAGCAGTAAGAATGCGTTTAAAACACAGAAGACCCGCTTCGTACAAACTGATGTGCTGTGTGTTGGTTCCTTTTAGGAAGTTGCATCTATGTTTAGATTCAGCGAGGGAAAAAGGCTTTTCTTCTAAAAGCTGCGTTTTGATATTCCAGAGTTGAAGGGAGAAAAGGCTGTAAAGAGAAATACCTTGCTATAAAACCAAAACGGAACTGTCTAGCAGAATGGTTGTCAATGTGTGTATTCAACTTCCAGAGTTAAACTCACTTGTGTTTGCAGCAGTTCAGAAACCCTTTCTTTGGAGAATGTAGAAACAGTCATTTCCAGCCCTAGAGACGCATATAAGAGTTAGCAGTAAGAATGCGTTTAAAACACAGAAGACCCGCTTCGTAAAAACTGATGTGCTGTGTGTTGGTTCCTTTTAGGAAGTTGCATCTATGTTTAGATTCAGCGAGGGAAAAAGACTTTTCTTCTAAAAGCTGCGTTTTGATATTCCAGAGTTGAAGGGAGAAAAGGCTGTAAAGAGAAATACCTTGCTATAAAACCAAAACGGAACTGTCTAGCACAATGGTTGTCAATGTGTGTATTCAACTTCCAGAGTTAAACTCATGTTTGTTTAGAGCAGTTCAGAAACCCTTTCTTTGGAGAATGTAGAAACAGTCATTTCCAGCCCTAGAGACGCATATAAGAGTCAGCAGTAAGAATGCGTTTAAAACACAGAAGACCCGCTTCGTTCAAACTGATGTGTTGTGTGTTGGTTCCTTTTAGGAGGTTACATCTATGTTTAGATTCAGCGAGGGAGAAACACGTTTCTTCTAAAAGGTGCGTTTTGACATTCCAGAGTGGATGGGAATACAGACTGTAAAGAGAAATATCTTTGTCTAAAACCAAAACGGAGCTATCTAGCAGAATGGTTGTCAATGTGTGTATTCAACTTCCAGAGTTAAACTCATGTGTGTTTGCAGCAGTTCAGAAACCCTTTCTTTGCAGAATGTAGAAACAGTCATTTCCAGCCCTAGAGACGCATATAAGAGTCAGCTGTAAGAATGCGTTTAAAACACAGAAACCGACCTCGTACAAACTGATGTGCTGTGTGTTGGTTCCTTTTAGGAAGTTGCATCTATGTTTAGATTCAGCGATGGAGAAACACGTTTCTTCTAAAAGCTGCGTTTTGACATTCCAGAGTGGATGGGTGAACAGGCTGTAAAGAGAAATATCTTTGTCTAAAACCAAAACGGAGCTATCTAGCAGAATGTCTGTCAATGTGTGTATTCAACTTCTAGAGATAAACTCACGTGTGTTTGCAGCAGTTCAGAAACCCTTTCTTTGGAGAATGTAGAAACAGTCATTTCCAGCCCTAGAGACGCATATAAGAGTTAGCAGTATGAATGCGTTTAAAACACAGAAGACCCGCTTCGTACAAACTGATGTGCTGTGTGTTAGTTCCTTTTAGGAAGTTGCATCTATGTTTAGATTCAGCGAGGGAAAAAGACTTTTCTTCTAAAAGCTGCGTTTTGATATTCCAGAGTTGAAGGGAGAACAGGCTGTAAAGAGAAATACCTAGCTATAAAACAAAAACGGAACTGTCTAGCAGAATGGTTGTCAATGTGTGTATTCAACTTCCAGAGTTAAACTCATGTGTGTTTGCAGCAGTTCAGAAACCCTTTCTTTGCAGAATGTAGAAACAGTCATTTCCAGCCCCAGAGACGCATATAAGAGTCAGCAGTAAGAATGCGTTTAAAACACAGAAGACCCGCTTCGTACAAACTGATGTGCTGAGTGTTGGTTCCTTTTAGGAAGTTGCATCTATGTTTAGATTCAGCGAGGGAGAAACACCTTTCTTCTAAAAGCTGCGTTTTGACATTCCAGAGTGGATGGGAGAACAGGCTGTAAAGAGAAATACCTTGCTCTAAAACCAAAACGGAGCTATCTAGCAGAATGGTTGTCAATGTGTGTATTCAACTTCCAGAGTTAAACTCATGTGTGCTTGCAGCAGTTCAGAAACCCTTTCTTTGGAGAATGTAGAAACAGTCATTTCCAGCCCCAGAGACGCATATAGGAGTTAGCAGTAAGAATGCTTTTAAAACACAGAAACCTGCTTCGTACAAACTGATGTGCTGTGTGTTGGTTCCTTTTAGGAAGTTGCATCTATGTTTAGATTCAGCGAGGGAGAAACACGTTTCTTCTAAATGCTGCGTTTTGACATTCCAGAGTGGATGGGAATACAGATTGTAAAAAGAAATATCTTTGTCTAAAACCAAAACGGAGCTATCTAGCAGAATGGTTGTCAATGTGTGTATTCAACTTCTAGAGCTAAACTCACGTGCGTTTGCAGCAGTTCAGAAACCCTTTCTTTGGAGAATGTAGAAACAGTCATTTCCAGCCCTAGAGACTCATATAAGAGTTAACAGTAAGAATGCGTTTAAAACACAGAAGACCCGCTTCGTACAAACTGATGTGCTGTGTGTTGGTTCCTTTTAGGAAGTTGCATCTATGTTTAGATTCAGCGAGGGAAAAAGGCTTTTCTTCTAAAAGCTGCGTTTTGATATTCCAGAGTTGAAGGGAGAACAGGCTGTAAAGAGAAATACCTTGCTATAAAACCAAAACGGAACTGTCTAGCAGAATGGTTGTCAATGTGTGTATTCAACTTCCAGAGTTAAACTCATGTTTGTTTACAGAAGTTCAGAAACCCTTTCTTTGGAGAATGTAGAAACAGTCATTTCCAGCCCTAGAGACGCATATAAGAGTTAGCAGTAAGAATGCGTTTAAAACACAGAAGACCCGCTTCGTACAAACTGATGTGCTTTGTGTTGGTTCCTTTTAGGAAGTTACATCTATGTTTAGATTCAGCGAGGGAGAAACACGTTTCTTCTAAAAGGTGCGTTTTGACATTCCAGAGTGGATGGGAATACAGACTGTAAAGAGAAGTATCTTTGTCTAAAACCAAAACGGAGCTATCTAGCAGAATGTCTGTCAATGTGTGTATTCAACTTCTAGAGATAAACTCACTTGTGTTTGCAGCAGTTCAGAAACCCTTTCTTTGGAGAATGTAGAAACAGTCATTTCCAGCCTTAGAGACGCATATAAGAGTTAGCAGTATGAATGCGTTTAAAACACAGAAGACCCGCTTCGTACAAACTGATGTGCTGTGTGTTGGTTCCTTTTAGGAAGTTGCATCTATGTTTAGATTCAGCGAGGGAAAAAGACTTTTCTTCTAAAAGCTGCGTTTTGATATTCCAGAGTTGAAGGGAGAACAGGCTGTAAAGAGAAATACCTTGCTATAAAACCAAAACGGAACTGTCTAGCAGAATGGTTGTCAATGTGTGTATTCAACTTCCAGAGTTAAACTCATGTGTGTTTGCAGCAGTTCAGAAACCCTTTCTTTGCAGAATGTAGAAACAGTCATTTCCAGCCCCAGAGACGCATATAAGAGTCAGCAGTAAGAATGCGTTTAAAACACAGAAGACCCGATTCGTACAAACTGATGTGCTGAGTGTTGGTTCTTTTTAGGAAGTTGCATCTATGTTTAGATTCAGCGAGGGAGAAACACCTTTCTTCTAAAAGCTGCGTTTTGACATTCCAGAGTGGATAGGAGAACAGGCTGTAAAGGGAAATACCTTCCTCTGAAACCAAAACGGAGCTATCTAGCAGAATGGTTGTCAATGTGTGTATTCAACTTCTAGAGCTAAACTCACGTGCGTTTGCAGCAGTTCAGAAACCCTTTCTTTGGAGAATGTAGAAACAGTCATTTCCAGCCCTAGAGACGCATATAGGAGTTAGCAGTAAGAATGCGTTTAAAAAACAGAAAACCCGCTTCGTACAAACTGATGTGCTGTGTGTTGGTTCCTTTTAGGAAGTTGCATCGATGTTTAGAATCAGCGAAGGAAAAAGACTTTTCTTCTAAAAGCTGCGTTTTGATATTCCAGAGTTGAAGGGAGAACAGGCTGTAAAGAGAAATACCTTGCTATAAAACCAAAACGGAACCTTCTAGCAGAATGGTTGTCAATGTGTTTATTCAACTTCCATAGTTAAACTCATGTTTGTTTACAGCAGTTCAGAAACCCTTTCTTTGGAGAATGTAGAAACAGTCATTTCCAGCCCTAGAGACGCATATAAGAGTTAGCAGTAAGAATGCGTTTAAAACACCGAAGACCCGCTTCGTACAAACTGATGTGCTGTGTGTTGGTTCCTTTTAGGAAGTTACATCTATGTTTAGATTCAGCGAGGGAGAAACACGTTTCTTCTAAAAGCTGCGTTTTGACATTCCAGAGTGGATGGGAATACAGAGTGTAAAGAGAAATATCTTTGTCTAAAACCAAAACGGAGCTATTTAGCAGAATGTCTGTCAATGTGTGTATTCAACTTCTAGAGATAATCTCACGTGTGTTTGCAGCAGTTCAGAAACCCTTTCTTTGGAGAATGTAGAAACAGTCATTTCCAGCCCTAGAGACGCATATAAGAGTTAGCAGTAAGAATGCGTTTAAAACACAGAAGACCCGCTTCGTACAAACTGATGCGCTTTGTGTTGGTTCCTTTTAGGAAGTTACATCTATGTTTAGATTCAGCGAGGGAGAAACACGTTTCTTCTAAAAGGTGCGTTTTGACATTCCAGAGTGGATGGGAATACAGACTGTAAAGAGAAATATCTTTGTCTAAAACCAAAACGGAGCTATCTAGCAGAATGTCTGTCAATGTGTGTATTCAACTTCTAGAGATAAACTCACGTGTGTTTGCAGCAGTTCAGAAACCCTTTCTTTGGAGAATGTAGAAACAGTCATTTCCAGCCCTAGAGACGCATATAAGAGTCAGCAGTAAGAATGCGTTTAAAACACAGAAGACCCGCTTCGTACAAACTGATGTGCTGTGTGTTGGTTCCTTTTAGGAAGTTACATCTATGTTTAAATTCAGCGAGGGAGAAACACGTTTCTTCTAAAAGGTGCGTTTTGACATTCCAGAGTGGATGGGAATACAGACTGTAAAGAGAAATATCTTTGTCTAAAACCAAAACGGAGCTATCTAGCAGAATGGTTGTCAATGTGTTTATTCAACTTCCAGAGTTAAACTCATGTGTGTTTGCAGCAGTTCAGAAACCCTTTCTTTGGAGAATGTAGAAACAGTCATTTCCAGCCCTAGAGACGCATATAAGTGTTAGCAGTAAGAATGCGTTTAAAACACAGAAGACCCGCTTCGTACAAACTGATGTGCTGTGTGTTGGTTCCTTTTAGGAAGTTGCATCTATGTTTAGATTCAGCGAGGGAAAAAGACTTTTCTTCTAAAAGCTGCGTTTTGATATTCCAGAGTTGAAGGGAGAAAAGGATGTAAAGAGAAATACCTTGCTATAAAACCAAAACGGAACTGTCTAGCAGAATGGTTGTCAATGTGTGTATTCAACTTCCAGAGTTAAACTCATGTTTGTTTACAGCAGTTCAGAAACCCTTTCTTTGGAGAATGTAGAAACAGTCATTTCCAGCCCTAGAGACGCATATAAGAGTCAGCAGTAAGAATGCGTTTAAAACACAGAAGACCCGCTTCGTACAAACTGATGTGTTGTGTGTTGGTTTCTTTTAGGAGGTTACATCTATGTTTAGATTCAGCGAGGGAGAAACACGTTTCTTCTAAAAGGTGCGTTTTGACATTCCAGAGTGGATGGGAATACAGACTGTAAAGAGAAATATCTTTGTCTAAAACCAAAACGGAGCTATCTAGCAGAATGGTTGTCAATGTGTGTATTCAACTTCCAGAGTTAAACTCATGTGTGTTTGCAGCAGTTCAGAAACCCTTTCTTTGCAGAATGTAGAAACAGTCATTTCCAGCCCTAGAGACGCATATAAGAGTTAGCTGTAAGAATGCGTTTAAAACACAGAAACCGACCTCGTACAAACTGATGTGCTGTGTGTTGGTTCCTTTTAGGAAGTTGCATCTATGTTTAGATTCAGCGAGGGAGAAACACGTTTCTTCTAAAAGCTGCGTTTTGACATTCCAGAGTGGATGGGTGAACAGGCTGTAAAGAGAAATATCTTTGTCTAAAACCAAAACGGAGCTATCTAGCAGAATGTCTGTCAATGTGTGTATTCAACTTCTAGAGATAAACTCACGTGTGTTTGCAGCAGTTCAGAAACCCTTTCTTTGGAGAATGTAGAAACAGTCATTTCCAGCCCTAGAGACGCATATAAGAGTTAGCAGTAAGAATGCGTTTAAAACACAGAAGACCCGCTTCGTACAAACTGATGTGCTATGTGTTGGTTCCTTTTAGGAAGTTGCATCTATGTTTAGATTCAGCGAGGGAAAAAGACTTTTCTTCTAAAAGCTGCGTTTTGACATTCCAGAGTGGATGGGAGAACAGGCTGTAAAGAGAAATACCTTGCTCTAAAACCAAAACGGAGCTATCTAGCAGAATGGTTGTCAATGTGTGTATTCAACTTCCAGAGTTGAACTCATGTTTGTTTACAGCAGTTCAGAAACCCTTTCTTTGGAGAATGTAGAAACAGTCATTTCCAGCCCTAGAGACGCATATAAGAGTTAGCAGTAAGAATGCGTTTAAAACACAGAAGACCCGCTTCGTACAAACTGATGCGCTTTGTGTTGGTTCCTTTTAAGAAGTTACATCTATGTTTAGATTCAGCGAGGGAGAAACACGTTTCTTCTAAAAGGTGCGTTTTGACATTCCAGAGTGGATGGGAATACAGACTGTAAAGAGAATATCGTTGTCTAAAACCAAAACGGAGCTATCTAGCAGAATGTCTGTCAATGTGTGTATTCAACTTCTAGAGATAAACTCACTTGTGTTTGCAGCAGTTCAGAAACCCTTTCTTTGGAGAATGTAGAAACAGTCATTTCCAGCCCTAGAGACGCATATAAGAGTTAGCAGTATGAATGCGTTTAAAACACAGAAGACCCGCTTCGTACAAACTGATGTGCTGTGTGTTAGTTCCTTTTAGGAAGTTGCATCTATGTTTAGATTCAGCGAGGGAAAAAGACTTTTCTTCTAAAAGCTGCGTTTTGATATTCCAGAGTTGAAGGGAGAACAGGCTGTAAAGAGAAATACCTAGCTATAAAACCAAAACGGAACTGTCTAGCAGAATGGTTGTCAATGTGTGTATTCAACATCCAGAGTTAAACTCATGTGTGTTTGCAGCAGTTCAGAAACCCTTTCTTTGCAGAATGTAGAAACAGTCATTTCCAGCCCCAGAGACGCATATAAGAGTCAGCAGTAAGAATGCGTTTAAAACACAGAAGACCCGCTTCGTACAAACTGATGTGCTGAGTGTTGGTTCCTTTTAGGAAGTTGCATCTATGTTTAGATTCAGCGAGGGAGAAACACCTTTCTTCTAAAAGCTGCGTTTTGACATTCCAGAGTGGATGGGAGAACAGGCTGTAAAGAGAAATACCTTGCTCTAAAACCAAAACGGAGCTATCTAGCAGAATGGTTGTCAATGTGTGTATTCAACTTCCAGAGTTAAACTCATGTGTGCTTGCAGCAGTTCAGAAACCCTTTCTTTGCAGAATGTAGAAACAGTCATTTCCAGCCCTAGAGACGCATATAAGAGTTAGCTTTAAGAATGCTTTTAAAACACAGAAACCGACCTCGTACAAACTGATGTGCTGTGTGTTGGTTCCTTTTAGGAAGTTGCATCTATGTTTAGATTCAGCGAGGGAGAAACACGTTTCTTCTAAATGCTGCGTTTTGACATTCCAGAGTGGATGGGAATACAGACTGTAAAGAGAAATATCTTTGTTTAAAACCAAAACGGAGCTATCTAGCAGAATGGTTGTCAATGTGTGTATTCAACTTCCAGAGTTAAACTCATGTGTGTTTGCAGCAGTTCAGAAACCCTTTCTTTGGAGAATGTAAAAACAGTCATTTCCAGCCCCAGAGACGCATATAGGAGTTAGCAGTAAGAATGATTTTAAAACACAGAAACCCGCTTCGTACAAACTGATGTGCTGTGTGTTGGTTCCTTTTAGGAAGTTGCATCTATGTTTAGATTCAGCGAGGGAGAAACACGTTTCTTCTAAATGCTGCGTTTTGAAATTCCAGAGTGGATGGGAATACAGACTGTAAAGAGAAATATCTTTGTCTAAACCCAAAACGGAGCTATCTAGCAGAATGGTTGTCAATGTGTGTATTCAACTTCCAGAGTTAAACTCATGTTTGTTTACAGCAGTTCAGAAACCCTTTCTTTGGAGAATGTAGAAAAAGTCATTTCCAGCCCTAGAGACGCATATAAGAGTTAGCAGTAAGAATGCGTTTAAAACACAGAAGACCCGCTTCGTACAAACTGATGTGCTTTGTGTTGGTTCCTTTTAGGAAGTTACATCTATGTTTAGATTCAGCGAGGGAGAAACACGTTTCTTCTAAAAGGTGCGTTTTGACATTCCAGAGTGGATGGGAATACAGACTGTAAAGAGAAATATCTTTGTCTAAAACCAAAACGGAGCTATCTAGCAGAATGTCTGTCAATGTGTGTATTCAACTTCTAGAGATAAACTCACGTGTGTTTGCAGCAGTTCAGAAACCCTTTCTTTGGAGAATGTAGAAACAGTCATTTCCAGCCCTAGAGACGCATATAAGAGTTAGCAGTAAGAATGCGTTTAAAACACAGAAGACCCGCTTCGTACAAACTGATGTGCTGTGTGTTGGTTCCTTTTAGGAAGTTACATCTATGTTTAGATTCAGCGAGGGAGAAACACGTTTCTTCTAAAAGGTGCGTTTTGACATTCCAGAGTGGATGGGAATACAGACTGTAAAGAGAAATATCTTTGTCTAAAACCAAAACGGAGCTATCTAGCAGAATGGTTGTCAATGTGTTTATTCAACTTCCAGAGTTAAACTCATGTGTGTTTGCAGCAGTTCAGAAACCCTTTCTTTGGAGAATGTAGAAACAGTCATTTCCAGCCCTAGAGACGCATATAAGAGTTAGCAGTAAGAATGCGTTTAAAACACAGAAGACCCGCTTCGTACAAACTGATGTGCTGTGTGTTGGTTCCTTTTAGGAAGTTGCATCTATGTTTAGATTCAGCGAGGGAAAAAGACTTTTCTTCTAAAAGCTGCGTTTTGATATTCCAGAGTTGAAGGGAGAAAAGGCTGTAAAGAGAAATACCTTGCTATAAAACCAAAACGGAACTGTCTAGCAGAATGGTTGTCAATGTGTGTATTCAACTTCCAGAGTTAAACTCATGTTTGTTTACAGCAGTTCAGAAACCCTTTCTTTGGAGAATGTAGAAACAGTCATTTCCAGCCCTAGAGACGCATATAAGAGTCAGCAGTAAGAATGCGTTTAAAACACAGAAGACCCGCTTCGTACAAACTGATGTGCTGTGTGTTGGTTCCTTTTAGGAGGTTACATCTATGTTTAGATTCAGCGAGGGAGAAACACGTTTCTTCTAAAAGGTGCGTTTTGACATTCCAGAGTGGATGGGAATACAGACTGTAAAGAGAAATATCTTTGTCTAAAACCAAACCGGAGCTATCTAGCAGAATGGTTGTCAATGTGTGTATTCAACTTCCAGAGTTAAACTCATGTGTGTTTGCAGCAGTTCAGAAACCCTTTCTTTGCAGAATGTAGAAACAGTCATTTCCAGCCCTAGAGACGCATATAAGAGTTAGCTGTAAGAATGCGTTTAAAACACAGAAACCGACCTCGTACAAACTGATGTGCTGTGTGTTGGTTCCTTTTAGGAAGTTGCATCTATGTTTAGATTCAGCGAGGGAGAAACACGTTTCTTCTAAAAGCTGCGTTTTGACATTCCAGAGTGGATGGGTGAACAGGCTGTAAAGAGAAATATCTTTGTCTAAAACCAAAACGGAGCTATCTAGCAGAATGTCTGTCAATGTGTTTATTCAACTTCTAGAGATAAACTCACGTGTGTTTGCAGCAGTTCAGAAACCCTTTCTTTGGAGAATGTAGAAACAGTCATTTCCAGCCCTAGAGACGCATATAAGAGTTAGCAGTAAGAATGCGTTTAAAACACAGAAGACCCGCTTCGTACAAACTGATGTGCTGTGTGTTGGTTCCTTTTAGGAAGTTGCATCTATGTTTAGATTCAGCGAGGGAAAAAGACTTTTCTTCTAAAAGCTGCGTTTTGACATTCCAGAGTGGATGGGAGAACAGGCTGTAAAGAGAAATACCTTGCTCTAAAACCAAAACGGAGCTATCTAGCAGAATGGTTGTCAATGTGTGTATTCAACTTCCAGAGTTAAACTCATGTTTGTTTACAGCAGTTCAGAAACCCTTTCTTTGGAGAATGTAGAAACAGTCATTTCCAGCCCTAGAGACGCATATAAGAGTTAGCAGTAAGAATGCGTTTAAAACACAGAAGACCCGCTTCGTACAAACTGATGTGCTTTGTGTTGGTTCCTTTTAGGAAGTTACATCTATGTTTAGATTCAGCGAGGGAGAAACACGTTTCTTCTAAAAGGTGCGTTTTGACATTCCAGAGTGGATGGGAATACAGACTGTAAAGAGAAATATCTTTGTCTAAAACCAAAACGGAGCTATCTAGCAGAATGGTTGTCAATGTGTGTATTCAACGTCCAGAGTTAAACTCATGTGTGTTTGCAGCAGTTCAGAAACCCTTTCTTTGGAGAATGTAGAAACAGTCATTTCCAGCCCTAGAGACGCATATAAGAGTTAGCAGTAAGAATGCGTTTAAAACACAGAAGACCCGCTTCGTACAAACTGATGTGCTGTGTGTTGGTTCCTTTTAGGAAGTTGCATCTATGTTTAGATTCAACGAGGGAAAAAGGCTTTTCTTCTAAAAGCTGCGTTTTGATATTCCAGAATTGAAGGGAGAAAAGGCTGTAAAGAGAAATACCTTGCTATAAAACCAAAACGGAACTGTCTAGCAGAAAGGTTGTCAATGTGTGTATTCAACTTCCAGAGTTAAACTCACTTGCGTTTGCAGCAGTTCAGAAACCCTTTCTTTGGAGAATGTAGAAACAGTCATTTCCAGCCCTAGAGACGCATATAAGAGTTAGCAGTAAGAATACGTTTAAAACACAGAAGACCCGCTTCGTACAAACTGATGTGCTGTGTGTTGGTTCCTTTTAGGAAGTTGCATCTATGTTTAGATTCAGCGAGGGAAAAAGACTTTTCTTCTAAAAGCTGCGTTTTGACATTCCAGGGTGGATGGGAGAACAGGCTGTAAAGAGAAATACCTTGCTCTAAAACCAAAACGGAGCTATCTAGCAGAATGGTTGTCAATGTGTGTATTCAACTTCCAGAGTTAAACTCATGTTTGTTTACAGCAGTTCAGAAACCCGTTCTTTGGAGAATGTAGAAACAGTCATTTCCAGCCCTAGAGACGCATATAAGAGTTAGCAGTAAGAATGCGTTTAAAACACAGAAGACCCGCTTCGTACAAACTGATGCGCTTTGTGTTGGTTCCTTTTAGGAAGTTACATCTATGTTTAGATTCAGCGAGGGAGAAACACGTTTCTTCTAAAAGGTGCGTTTTGACATTCCAGAGTGGATGGGAATACAGACTGTAAAGAGAAATATCTTTGTCTAAAACCAAAACGGAGCTATCTAGCAGAATGTCTGTCAATGTGTGTATTCAACTTCTAGAGATAAACTCACGTGTGTTTGCAGCAGTTCAGAAACCCTTTCTTTGGAGAATGTAGAAACAGTCATTTCCAGCCCTAGAGACGCATATAAGAGTCAGCAGTAAGAATGCATTTAAAACACAGAAGACCCGCTTCGTACAAACTGATGTGCTGTGTGTTGGTTCCTTTTAGGAAGTTACATCTATGTTTAGATTCAGCGAGGGAGAAACACGTTTCTTCTAAAAGGTGCGTTTTGACATTCCAGAGTGGATGGGAATACAGACTGTAAAGAGAAATATCTTTGTCTAAAACCAAAACGGAGCTATCTAGCAGAATGGTTGTCAATGTGTTTATTCAACTTCCAGAGTTAAACTCATGTGTGTTTGCAGCAGTTCAGAAACCCTTTCTTTGGAGAATGTAGAAACAGTCATTTCCAGCCCTAGAGACGCATATAAGAGTTAGCAGTAAGAATGCGTTTAAAACACAGAAGACCCGCTTCGTACAAACTGATGTGCTGTGTGTTGGTTCCTTTTAGGAAGTTGCATCTATGTTTAGATTCAGCGAGGGAAAAAGACTTTTCTTCTAAAAGCTGCGTTTTGATATTCCAGAGTTGAAGGGAGAAAAGGCTGTAAAGAGAAATACCTTGCTATAAAACCAAAACGGAACTGTCTAGCAGAATGGTTGTCAATGTGTGTATTCAACTTCCAGAGTTAAACTCATGTTTGTTTACAGCAGTTCAGAAACCCTTTCTTTGGAGAATGTAGAAACAGTCATTTCCAGCCCTAGAGACGCATATAAGAGTCAGCAGTAAGAATGCGTTTAAAACACAGAAGACCCGCTTCGTTCAAACTGATGTGTTGTGTGTTGGTTCCTTTTAGGAGGTTACATCTATGTTTAGATTCAGCGAGGGAGAAACACGTTTCTTCTAAAAGGTGCGTTTTGACATTCCAGAGTGGATTGGAATACAGACTGTAAAGAGAAATATCTTTGTCTAAAACCAAAACGGAGCTATCTAGCAGAATGGTTGTCAATGTGTGTATTCAACTTCCAGAGTTAAACTCATGTGTGTTTGCAGCAGTTCAGAAACCCTTTCTTTGCAGAATGTAGAAACAGTCATTTCCAGCCCTAGAGACGCATATAAGAGTCAGCTGTAAGAATGCGTTTAAAACACAGAAACCGACCTCGTACAAACTGATGTGCTGTGTGTTGGTTCCTTTTAGGAAGTTGCATCTATGTTTAGATTCAGCGAGGGAGAAACACGTTTCTTCTAAAAGCTGCGTTTTGACATTCCAGAGTGGATGGGTGAACAGGCTGTAAAGAGAAATATCTTTGTCTAAAACCAAAACGGAGCTATCTAGCAGAATGTCTGTCAATGTGTGTATTCAACTTCTAGAGATAAACTCACGTGTGTTTGCAGCAGTTCAGAAACCCTTTCTTTGGAGAATGTAGAAACAGTCATTTCCAGCCCTAGAGACGCATATAAGAGTTAGCAGTAAGAATGCGTTTAAAACACAGAAGACCCGCTTCGTACAAACTGATGTGCTGTGTGTTGGTTCCTTTTAGGAAGTTGCATCTATGTTTAGATTCAGCGAGGGAAAAAGACTTTTCTTCTAAAAGCTGCGTTTTGACATTCCAGAGTGGATGGGAGAACAGGCTGTAAAGAGAAATACCTTGCTCTAAAACCAAAACGGAGCTATCTAGCAGAATGGTTGTCAATGTGTGTATTCAACTTCCAGAGTTGAACTCATGTTTGTTTACGGCAGTTCAGAAACCCTTTCTTTGGAGAATGTAGAAACAGTCATTTCCAGCCCTAGAGACGCATATAAGAGTTAGCAGTACGAATGCGTTTAAAACACAGAAGACCCGCTTCGTACAAACTGATGCGCTTTGTGTTGGTTCCTTTTAGGAAGTTACATCTATGTTTAGATTCAGCGAGGGAGAAACACGTTTCTTCTAAAAGGTGCGTTTTGACATTCCAGAGTGGATGGGAATACAGACTGTAAAGAGAATATCGTTGTCTAAAACCAAAACGGAGCTATCTAGCAGAATGTCTGTCAATGTGTGTATTCAACTTCTAGAGATAAACTCACTTGTGTTTGCAGCAGTTCAGAAACCCTTTCTTTGGAGAATGTAGAAACAGTCATTTCCAGCCCTAGAGACGCATATAAGAGTTAGCAGTATGAATGCGTTTAAAACACAGAAGACCCGCTTCGTACAAACTGATGTGCTGTGTGTTAGTTCCTTTTAGGAAGTTGCATCTATGTTTAGATTCAGCGAGGGAAAAAGACTTTTCTTCTAAAAGCTGCGTTTTGATATTCCAGAGTTGAAGGGAGAACAGGCTGTAAAGAGAAATACATTGCTCTAAAACCAAAACGGAGCTATCTAGCAGAATGGTTGTCAATGTGTGTATTCAAATTCCAGAGTTAAACTCATGTGTGTTTGCAGCAGTTCAGAAACCCTTTCTTTGGAGAATGTAGAAACAGTCATTTCCAGCCCCAGAGACGAATATAGGAGTTAGCAGTAAGAATGCTTTTAAAACACAGAAACCCGCTTCGTACAAACTGATGTGCTGTGTGTTGGTTCCTTTTAGGAAGTTGCATCTATGTTTAGATTCAGCGAGGGAGAAACACGTTTCTTCTAAATGCTGCGTTTTGACATTCCAGAGTGGATGGGAATACAGATTGTAAAGAGAAATATCTTTGTCTAAAACCAAAACGGAGCTATCTAGCAGAATGGTTGTCAATGTGTGTATTCAACTTCTAGAGCTAAATTCACGTGCGTTTGCAGCAGTTCAGAAACCCTTTCTTTGGAGAATGTAGAAACAGTCATTTCCAGCCCTAGAGACGCATATAAGAGTTAGCAGTAAGAATGCGTTTAAAACACAGAAGACCCGCTTCGTACAAACTGATGCGCTGTGTGTTGGTTCCTTTTAGGAAGTTGCATCGATGTTTAGAATCAGCGAAGGAAAAAGACTTTTCTTCTAAAAGCTGCGTTTTGATATTCCAGAGTTGAAGGGAGAACAGGCTGTAAAGAGAAATACCTTGCTATAAAACCAAAACGGAACTGTCTAGCAGAATGGTTGTCAATGTGTGTATTCAACTTCTAGAGTTAAACTCATGTTTGTTTACAGCAGTTCAGAAACCCTTTCTTTGGAGAATGTAGAAACAGTCATTTCCAGCCCTAGAGATGCATATAAGAGTTAGCAGTAAGAATGCGTTTAAAACACAGAAGACCCGCTTCGTACAAACTGATGTGCTGTGTGTTGGTTACTTTTAGGAAGTTACATCTATGTTTAGATTCAGCGAGGGAGAAACACGTTTCTTCTAAAAGCTGCGTTTTGACATTCCAGAGTGGGTGGGAATACAGAGTGTAAAGAGAAATATCTTTGTCTAAAACCAAAACGGAGCTATTTAGCAGAATGTCTGTCAATGTGTGTATTCAACTTCTAGAGATAAACTCACGTGTGTTTGCAGCAGTTCAGAAACCCTTTCTTTGGAGAATGTAGAAACAGTCATTTCCAGGCCTAGAGACGCATATAAGAGTTAGCAGTAAGAATGCGTTTAAAACACAGAAGACCCGCTTCGTACAAACTGATGTGCTTTGTGTTGGTTCCTTTTAGGAAGTTACATCTATGTTTAGATTCAGCGAGGGAGAAACACGTTTCTTCTAAAAGCTGCGTTTTGACATTCCAGAGTGGATGGGAATACAGACTGTAAAGAGAAATATCTTTGTCTAAAACCAAAACGGAGCTATCTAGCAGAATGGTTGTCAATGTGTGTATTCAACTTCCAGAGTTAAACTCATGTGTGTTTGCAGCAGTTCAGAAACCCTTTCTTTGCAGAATGTAGAAACAGTCATTTCCAGCCCTAGAGACGCATATAAGAGTTAGCTTTAAGAATGCGTTTAAAACACAGAAACCGACCTCGTACAAACTGATGTGCTGTGTGTTGGTTCCTTTTAGGAAGTTGCATCTATGTTTAGATTCAGCGAGGGAGAAACACGTTTCTTCTAAATGCTGCGTTTTGACATTCCAGAGTGGATGGGAATACAGACTGTAAAGAGAAATATCTTTGTTTAAAACCAAAACGGAGATATCTAGCAGAATGGTTGTCAATGTGTGTATTCAACTTCAAGAGTTAAACTCATGTGTGTTTGCAGAAGTTCAGAAACCCTTTCTTTGGAGAATGTAAAAACAGTCATTTCCAGCCCCAGAGACGCATATAGGAGTTAGCAGTAAGAATGATTTTAAAACACAGAAACCCGCTTCGTACAAACTGATGTGCTGTGTGTTGGTTCCTTTTAGGAAGTTGCATCTATGTTTAGATTCAGCGAGGGAGAAACACGTCTCTTCTAAATGCTGCGTTTTGACATTCCAGAGTGGATGGGAATACAGACTGTAAAGAGAAATATCTTTGTCTAAATCCAAAACGGAGCTATCTAGCAGAATGGTTGTCAATGTGTGTATTCAACTTCCAGAGTTAAACTCATGTTTGTTTACAGCAGTTCAGAAACCCTTTCTTTGGAGAATGTAGAAAAAGTCATTTCCAGCCCTAGAGACGCATATAAGAGTTAGCAGTAAGAATGCGTTTAAAACACAGAAGACCCGCTTCGTACAAACTGATGTGCTTTGTGTTGGTTCCTTTTAGGAAGTTACATCTATGTTTAGATTCAGCGAGGGAGAAACACGTTTCTTCTAAAAGGTGCGTTTTGACATTCCAGAGTGGATGGGAATACAGACTGTAAAGAGAAATATCTTTGTCTAAAACCAAAACGGAGCTATCTAGCAGAATGTCTGTCAATGTGTGTATTCAACTTCTAGAGATAAACTCACGTGTGTTTGCAGCAGTTCAGAAACCCTTTCTTTGGAGAATGTAGAAACAGTCATTTCCAGCCCTAGAGACGCATATAAGAGTTAGCAGTAAGAATGCGTTTAAAACACAGAAGACCCGCTTCGTACAAACTGATGTGCTGTGTGTTGGTTCCTTTTAGGAAGTTACATCTATGTTTAGATTCAGCGAGGGAGAAACACGTTTCTTCTAAAAGGTGCGTTTTGACATTCCAGAGTGGATGGGAATACAGACTGTAAAGAGAAATATCTTTGTCTAAAACCAAAACGGAGCTATCTAGCAGAATGGTTGTCAATGTGTTTATTCAACTTCCAGAGTTAAACTCATGTGTGTTTGCAGCAGTTCAGAAACCCTTTCTTTGGAGAATGTAGAAACAGTCATTTCCAGCCCTAGAGACGCATATAAGAGTTAGCAGTAAGAATGCGTTTAAAACACAGAAGACCCGCTTCGTACAAACTGATGTGCTGTGTGTTGGTTCCTTTTAGGAAGTTGCATCTATGTTTAGATTCAGCGAGGGAAAAAGACTTTTCTTCTAAAAGCTGCGTTTTGATATTCCAGAGTTGAAGGGAGAAAAGGCTGTAAAGAGAAATACCTTGCTATAAAACCAAAACGGAACTGTCTAGCAGAATGGTTGTCAATGTGTGTATTCAACTTCCAGAGTTAAACTCATGTTTGTTTACAGCAGTTCAGAAACCCTTTCTTTGGAGAATGTAGAAACAGTCATTTCCAGCCCTAGAGACGCATATAAGAGTCAGCAGTAAGAATGCGTTTAAAACACAGAAGACCCGCTTCGTACAAACTGATGTGCTGTGTGTTGGTTCCTTTTAGGAGGTTACATCTATGTTTAGATTCAGCGAGGGAGAAACACGTTTCTTCTAAAAGGTGCGTTTTGACATTCCAGAGTGGATGGGAATACAGACTGTAAAGAGAAATATCTTTGTCTAAAACCAAACCGGAGCTATCTAGCAGAATGGTTGTCAATGTGTGTATTCAACTTCCAGAGTTAAACTCATGTGTGTTTGCAGCAGTTCAGAAACCCTTTCTTTGCAGAATGTAGAAACAGTCATTTCCAGCCCTAGAGACGCATATAAGAGTTAGCTGTAAGAATGCGTTTAAAACACAGAAACCGACCTCGTACAAACTGATGTGCTGTGTGTTGGTTCCTTTTAGGAAGTTGCATCTATGTTTAGATTCAGCGAGGGAGAAACACGTTTCTTCTAAAAGCTGCGTTTTGACATTCCAGAGTGGATGGGTGAACAGGCTGTAAAGAGAAATATCTTTGTCTAAAACCAAAACGGAGCTATCTAGCAGAATGTCTGTCAATGTGTTTATTCAACTTCTAGAGATAAACTCACGTGTGTTTGCAGCAGTTCAGAAACCCTTTCTTTGGAGAATGTAGAAACAGTCATTTCCAGCCCTAGAGACGCATATAAGAGTTAGCAGTAAGAATGCGTTTAAAACACAGAAGACCCGCTTCGTACAAACTGATGTGCTGTGTGTTGGTTCCTTTTAGGAAGTTGCATCTATGTTTAGATTCAGCGAGGGAAAAAGACTTTTCTTCTAAAAGCTGCGTTTTGACATTCCAGAGTGGATGGGAGAACAGGCTGTAAAGAGAAATACCTTGCTCTAAAACCAAAACGGAGCTATCTAGCAGAATGGTTGTCAATGTGTGTATTCAACTTCCAGAGTTAAACTCATGTTTGTTTACAGCAGTTCAGAAACCCTTTCTTTGGAGAATGTATAAACAGTCATTTCCAGCCCTAGAGACGCATATAAGAGTTAGCAGTAAGAATGCGTTTAAAACACAGAAGACCCGCTTCGTACAAACTGATGTGCTTTGTGTTGGTTCCTTTTAGGAAGTTACATCTATGTTTAGATTCAGCGAGGGAGAAACACGTTTCTTCTAAAAGGTGCGTTTTGACATTCCAGAGTGGATGGGAATACAGACTGTAAAGAGAAATATCTTTGTCTAAAACCAAAACGGAGCTATCTAGCAGAATGGTTGTCAATGTGTTTATTCAACTTCCAGAGTTAAACTCATGTGTGTTTGCAGCAGTTCAGAAACCCTTTCTTTGGAGAATGTAGAAACAGTCATTTCCAGCCCTAGAGACGCATATAAGAGTTAGCAGTAAGAATGCGTTTAAAACACAGAAGACCCGCTTCGTACAAACTGATGTGCTGTGTGTTGGTTCCTTTTAGGAAGTTGCATCTATGTTTAGATTCAGCGAGGGAAAAAGGCTTTTCTTCTAAAAGCTGCGTTTTGATATTCCAGAGTTGAAGGGAGAAAAGGCTGTAAAGAGAAATACCTTGCTATAAAACCAAAACGGAACTGTCTAGCAGAATGGTTGTCAATGTGTGTATTCAACTTCCAGAGTTAAACTCACTTGTGTTTGCAGCAGTTCAGAAACCCTTTCTTTGGAGAATGTAGAAACAGTCATTTCCAGCCCTAGAGACGCATATATGAGTTAGCAGTAAGAATACGTTTAAAACACAGAAGACCCGCTTCGTACAAACTGATGTGCTGTGTGTTGGTTCCTTTTAGGAAGTTGCATCTATGTTTAGATTCAGCGAGGGAAAAAGACTTTTCTTCTAAAAGCTGCGTTTTGACATTCCAGGGTGGATGGGAGAACAGGCTGTAAAGAGAAATACCTTGCTCTAAAACCAAAACGGAGCTATCTAGCAGAATGGTTGTCAATGTGTGTATTCAACTTCCAGAGTTAAACTCATGTTTGTTTACAGCAGTTCAGAAACCCGTTCTTTGGAGAATGTAGAAACAGTCATTTCCAGCCCTAGAGACGCATATAAGAGTTAGCAGTAAGAATGCGTTTAAAACACAGAAGACCCGCTTCGTACAAACTGATGCGCTTTGTGTTGGTTCCTTTTAGGAAGTTACATCTATGTTTAGATTCAGCGAGGGAGAAACACGTTTCTTCTAAAAGGTGCGTTTTGACATTCCAGAGTGGATGGGAATACAGACTGTAAAGAGAAATATCTTTGTCTAAAACCAAAACGGAGCTATCTAGCAGAATGTCTGTCAATGTGTGTATTCAACTTCTAGAGATAAACTCACGTGTGTTTGCAGCAGTTCAGAAACCCTTTCTTTGGAGAATGTAGAAACAGTCATTTCCAGCCCTAGAGACGCATATAAGAGTCAGCAGTAAGAATGCATTTAAAACACAGAAGACCCGCTTCGTACAAACTGATGTGCTGTGTGTTGGTTCCTTTTAGGAAGTTACATCTATGTTTAGATTCAGCGAGGGAGAAACACGTTTCTTCTAAAAGGTGCGTTTTGACATTCCAGAGTGGATGGGAATACAGACTGTAAAGAGAAATATCTTTGTCTAAAACCAAAACGGAGCTATCTAGCAGAATGGTTGTCAATGTGTTAATTCAACTTCCAGAGTTAAACTCATGTGTGTTTGCAGCAGTTCAGAAACCCTTTCTTTGGAGAATGTAGAAACAGTCATTTCCAGCCCTAGAGACGCATATAAGAGTTAGCAGTAAGAATGCGTTTAAAACACAGAAGACCCGCTTCGTACAAACTGATGTGCTGTGTGTTGGTTCCTTTTAGGAAGTTGCATCGATGTTTAGATTCAGCGAGGGAAAAAGACTTTTCTTCTAAAAGCTGCGTTTTGATATTCCAGAGTTGAAGGGAGAAAAGGCTGTAAAGAGAAATACCTTGCTATAAAACCAAAACGGAACTGTCTAGCAGAATGGTTGTCAATGTGTGTATTCAACTTCCAGAGTTAAACTCATGTTTGTTTACAGCAGTTCAGAAACCCTTTCTTTGGAGAATGTAGAAACAGTCATTTCCAGCCCCAGAGACGCATATAAGAGTCAGCAGTAAGAATGCGTTTAAAACACAGAAGACCCGCTTCGTACAAACATGTGCTGAGTGTTGGTTCCTTTTAGGAAGTTGCATCTATGTTTAGATTCAGCGAGGGAGAAACACCTTTCTTCTAAAAGCTGCGTTTTGACATTCCAGAGTGGATGGGAGAACAGGCTGTAAAGAGAAATACCTTGCTCTAAAACCAAAACGGAGCTATCTAGCAGAATGGTTGTCAATGTGTGTATTCAACTTCCAGAGTTAAACTCATGTGTGTTTGCAGCAGTTCAGAAACCCTTTCTTTGGAGAATGTAGAAACAGTCATTTCCAGCCCCAGAGACGCATATAGGAGTTAGCAGTAAGAATGCTTTTAAAACACAGAAACCTGCTTCGTACAAACTGATGTGCTGTGTGTTGGTTCCTTTTAGGAAGTTGCATCTATGTTTAGATTCAGCGAGGGAGAAACACGTTTCTTCTAAATGCTGCGTTTTGACATTCCAGAGTGGATGGGAATACAGATTGTAAAGAGAAATATCTTTGTCTAAAACCAAAACGGAGCTATCTAGCAGAATGGTTGTCAATGTGTGTATTCAACTTCTAGAGCTAAACTCACGTGCGTTTGCAGCAGTTCAGAAACCCTTTCTTTGGAGAATGTAGAAACAGTCATTTCCAGCCCTAGAGACTCATATAAGAGTTAGCAGTAAGAATGCGTTTAAAACACAGAAGACCCGCTTCGTACAAACTGATGTGCTGTGTGTTGGTTCCTTTTAGGAGGTTACATCTATGTTTAGATTCAGCGAGGGAGAAACACGTTTCTTCTAAAAGGTGCGTTTTGACATTCCAGAGTGGATGGGAATACAGACTGTAAAGAGAAATATCTTTGTCTAAAACCAAAACGGAGCTATCTAGCAGAATGGTTGTCAATGTGTGTATTCAACTTCCAGAGTTAAACTTATGTGTGTTTGCAGCAGTTCAGAAACCCTTTCTTTGCAGAATGTAGAAACAGTCATTTCCAGCCCTAGAGACGCATATAAGAGTTAGCTGTAAGAATGCGTTTAAAACACAGAAACCGACCTCGTACAAACTGATGTGCTGTGTGTTGGTTCCTTTTAGGAAGTTGCATCTATGTTTAGATTCAGCGAGGGAGAAACACGTTTCTTCTAAAAGCTGCGTTTTGACATTCCAGAGTGGATGGGTGAACAGGCTGTAAAGAGAAATATCTTTGTCTAAAACCAAAACGGAGCTATCTAGCAGAATGTCTGTCAATGTGTGTATTCAACTTCTAGAGATAAACTCACGTGTGTTTGCAGCAGTTCAGAAACCCTTTCTTTGGAGAATGTAGAAACAGTCATTTCCAGCCCTAGAGACGCATATAAGAGTTAGCTGTAAGAATGCGTTTAAAACACAGAAGACCCGCTTCGTACAAACTGATGTGCTGTGTGTTTGTTCCTTTTAGGAAGTTGCATCTATGTTTAGATTCAGCGAGGGAAAAAGACTTTTCTTCTAAAAGCTGCGTTTTGACATTCCAGAGTGGATGGGAGAACAGGCTGTAAAGAGAAATACCTTGCTCTAAAACCAAAACGGAGCTATCTAGCAGAATGGTTGTCAATGTGTGTATTCAACTTCCAGAGTTAAACTCATGTTTGTTTACAGCAGTTCAGAAACCCTTTCTTTGGAGAATGTAGAAACAGTCATTTCCAGCCCTAGAGACGCATATAAGAGTTAGCAGTAAGAATGCGTTTAAAACACAGAAGACCCGCTTCGTACAAACTGATGCGCTTTGTGTTTGTTCCTTTTAGGAAGTTACATCTATGTTTAGATTCAGCGAGGGAGAAACACGTTTCTTCTAAAAGGTGCGTTTTGACATTCCAGAGTGGATGGGAATACAGACTGTAAAGAGAATATCTTTCTCTAAAACCAAAACGGAGCTATCTAGCAGAATGTCTGTCAATGTGTGTATTCAACTTCTAGAGATAAACTCACTTGTGTTTGCAGCAGTTCAGAAACCCTTTCTTTGGAGAATGTAGAAACAGTCATTTCCAGCCCTAGAGACGCATATAAGAGTTAGCAGTATGAATGCGTTTAAAACACAGAAGACCCGCTTCGTACAAACTGATGTGCTGTGTGTTAGTTCCTTTTAGGACGTTGCATCTATGTTTAGATTCAGCGAGGGAAAAAGACTTTTCTTCTAAAAGCTGCGTTTTGATATTCCAGAGTTGAAGGGAGAACAGGCTGTAAAGAGAAATACCTAGCTATAAAACCAAAACGGAACTGTCTAGCAGAATGGTTGTCAATGTGTGTATTCAACTTCCAGAGTTAAACTCATGTGTGTTTGCAGCAGTTCAGAAACCCTTTCTTTGCAGAATGTAGAAACAGTCATTTCCAGCCCCAGAGACGCATATAAGAGTCAGCAGTAAGAATGCGTTTAAAACACAGAAGACCCGCTTCGTACAAACTGATGTGCTGAGTGTTGGTTCCTTTTAGGAAGTTGCATCTATGTTTAGATTCAGCGAGGGAGAAACACCTTTCTTCTAAAAGCTGCGTTTTGACATTCCAGAGTGGATGGGAATAAAGATTGTAAAGAGAAATATCTTTGTCTAAAACCAAAACGGAGCTATCTAGCAGAATGGTTGTCAATGTGTGTATTCAACTTCTAGAGCTAAACTCACGTGCGTTTGCAGCAGTTCAGAAACCCTTTCTTTGGAGAATGTAGAAACAGTCATTTCCAGCCCTAGAGACTCATATAAGAGTTAGCAGTAAGAATGCGTTTAAAACACAGAAGACCCGCTTCGTACAAACTGATGCGCTTTGTGTTGGTTCCTTTTAGGAAGTTACATCTATGTTTAGATTCAGCGAGGGAGAAACACGTTTCTTCTAAAAGGTGCGTTTTGACATTCCAGAGTGGATGGGAATACAGACTGTAAAGAGAAATATCTTTGTCTAAAACCAAAACGGAGCTATCTAGCAGAATGTCTGTCAATGTGTGTATTCAACTTCTAGAGATAAACTCACGTGTGTTTGCAGCAGTTCAGAAACCCTTTCTTTGGAGAATGTAGAAACAGTCATTTCCAGCCCTAGAGACGCATATAAGAGTCAGCAGTAAGAATGCATTTAAAACACAGAAGACCCGCTTCGTACAAACTGATGTGCTGTGTGTTGGTTCCTTTTAGGAAGTTACATCTATGTTTAGATTCAGCGAGGGAGAAACACGTTTCTTCTAAAAGGTGCGTTTTGACATTCCAGAGTGGATGGGAATACAGACTGTAAAGAGAAATATCTTTGTCTAAAACCAAAACGGAGCTATCTAGCAGAATGGTTGTCAATGTGTTAATTCAACTTCCAGAGTTAAACTCATGTGTGTTTGCAGCAGTTCAGAAACCCTTTCTTTGGAGAATGTAGAAACAGTCATTTCCAGCCCTAGAGACGCATATAAGAGTTAGCAGTAAGAATGCGTTTAAAACACAGAAGACCCGCTTCGTACAAACTGATGTGCTGTGTGTTGGTTCCTTTTAGGAAGTTGCATCGATGTTTAGATTCAGCGAGGGAAAAAGACTTTTCTTCTAAAAGCTGCGTTTTGATATTCCAGAGTTGAAGGGAGAAAAGGCTGTAAAGAGAAATACCTTGCTATAAAACCAAAACGGAACTGTCTAGCAGAATGGTTGTCAATGTGTGTATTCAACTTCCAGAGTTAAACTCATGTTTGTTTACAGCAGTTCAGAAACCCTTTCTTTGGAGAATGTAGAAACAGTCATTTCCAGCCCCAGAGACGCATATAAGAGTCAGCAGTAAGAATGCGTTTAAAACACAGAAGACCCGCTTCGTACAAACATGTGCTGAGTGTTGGTTCCTTTTAGGAAGTTGCATCTATGTTTAGATTCAGCGAGGGAGAAACACCTTTCTTCTAAAAGCTGCGTTTTGACATTCCAGAGTGGATGGGAGAACAGGCTGTAAAGAGAAATACCTTGCTCTAAAACCAAAACGGAGCTATCTAGCAGAATGGTTGTCAATGTGTGTATTCAACTTCCAGAGTTAAACTCATGTGTGTTTGCAGCAGTTCAGAAACCCTTTCTTTGGAGAATGTAGAAACAGTCATTTCCAGCCCCAGAGACGCATATAGGAGTTAGCAGTAAGAATGCTTTTAAAACACAGAAACCTGCTTCGTACAAACTGATGTGCTGTGTGTTGGTTCCTTTTAGGAAGTTGCATCTATGTTTAGATTCAGCGAGGGAGAAACACGTTTCTTCTAAATGCTGCGTTTTGACATTCCAGAGTGGATGGGAATACAGATTGTAAAGAGAAATATCTTTGTCTAAAACCAAAACGGAGCTATCTAGCAGAATGGTTGTCAATGTGTGTATTCAACTTCTAGAGCTAAACTCACGTGCGTTTGCAGCAGTTCAGAAACCCTTTCTTTGGAGAATGTAGAAACAGTCATTTCCAGCCCTAGAGACTCATATAAGAGTTAGCAGTAAGAATGCGTTTAAAACACAGAAGACCCGCTTCGTACAAACTGATGTGCTGTGTGTTGGTTCCTTTTAGGAGGTTACATCTATGTTTAGATTCAGCGAGGGAGAAACACGTTTCTTCTAAAAGGTGCGTTTTGACATTCCAGAGTGGATGGGAATACAGACTGTAAAGAGAAATATCTTTGTCTAAAACCAAAACGGAGCTATCTAGCAGAATGGTTGTCAATGTGTGTATTCAACTTCCAGAGTTAAACTTATGTGTGTTTGCAGCAGTTCAGAAACCCTTTCTTTGCAGAATGTAGAAACAGTCATTTCCAGCCCTAGAGACGCATATAAGAGTTAGCTGTAAGAATGCGTTTAAAACACAGAAACCGACCTCGTACAAACTGATGTGCTGTGTGTTGGTTCCTTTTAGGAAGTTGCATCTATGTTTAGATTCAGCGAGGGAGAAACACGTTTCTTCTAAAAGCTGCGTTTTGACATTCCAGAGTGGATGGGTGAACAGGCTGTAAAGAGAAATATCTTTGTCTAAAACCAAAACGGAGCTATCTAGCAGAATGTCTGTCAATGTGTGTATTCAACTTCTAGAGATAAACTCACGTGTGTTTGCAGCAGTTCAGAAACCCTTTCTTTGGAGAATGTAGAAACAGTCATTTCCAGCCCTAGAGACGCATATAAGAGTTAGCTGTAAGAATGCGTTTAAAACACAGAAGACCCGCTTCGTACAAACTGATGTGCTGTGTGTTTGTTCCTTTTAGGAAGTTGCATCTATGTTTAGATTCAGCGAGGGAAAAAGACTTTTCTTCTAAAAGCTGCGTTTTGACATTCCAGAGTGGATGGGAGAACAGGCTGTAAAGAGAAATACCTTGCTCTAAAACCAAAACGGAGCTATCTAGCAGAATGGTTGTCAATGTGTGTATTCAACTTCCAGAGTTAAACTCATGTTTGTTTACAGCAGTTCAGAAACCCTTTCTTTGGAGAATGTAGAAACAGTCATTTCCAGCCCTAGAGACGCATATAAGAGTTAGCAGTAAGAATGCGTTTAAAACACAGAAGACCCGCTTCGTACAAACTGATGCGCTTTGTGTTTGTTCCTTTTAGGAAGTTACATCTATGTTTAGATTCAGCGAGGGAGAAACACGTTTCTTCTAAAAGGTGCGTTTTGACATTCCAGAGTGGATGGGAATACAGACTGTAAAGAGAATATCTTTCTCTAAAACCAAAACGGAGCTATCTAGCAGAATGTCTGTCAATGTGTGTATTCAACTTCTAGAGATAAACTCACTTGTGTTTGCAGCAGTTCAGAAACCCTTTCTTTGGAGAATGTAGAAACAGTCATTTCCAGCCCTAGAGACGCATATAAGAGTTAGCAGTATGAATGCGTTTAAAACACAGAAGACCCGCTTCGTACAAACTGATGTGCTGTGTGTTAGTTCCTTTTAGGACGTTGCATCTATGTTTAGATTCAGCGAGGGAAAAAGACTTTTCTTCTAAAAGCTGCGTTTTGATATTCCAGAGTTGAAGGGAGAACAGGCTGTAAAGAGAAATACCTAGCTATAAAACCAAAACGGAACTGTCTAGCAGAATGGTTGTCAATGTGTGTATTCAACTTCCAGAGTTAAACTCATGTGTGTTTGCAGCAGTTCAGAAACCCTTTCTTTGCAGAATGTAGAAACAGTCATTTCCAGCCCCAGAGACGCATATAAGAGTCAGCAGTAAGAATGCGTTTAAAACACAGAAGACCCGCTTCGTACAAACTGATGTGCTGAGTGTTGGTTCCTTTTAGGAAGTTGCATCTATGTTTAGATTCAGCGAGGGAGAAACACCTTTCTTCTAAAAGCTGCGTTTTGACATTCCAGAGTGGATGGGAGAACAGGCTGTAAAGAGAAATACCTTGCTCTAAAACCAAAACGGAGCTATCTAGCAGAATGGTTGTCAATGTGTGTATTCAACTTCCAGAGTTAAACTCATGTGTGTTTGCAGCAGTTCAGAAACCCTTTCTTTGGAGAATGTAGAAACAGTCATACCCAGCCCCAGAGACGCATGTAGGAGTTAGCAGTAAGAATGCTTTTAAAACACAGAAACCTGCTTCGTACAAACTGATGTGCTGTGTGTTGGTTCCTTTTAGGAAGTTGCATCTATGTTTAGATTCAGCGAGGGAGAAACACGTTTCTTCTAAATGCTGCGTTTTGACATTCCAGAGTGGATGGGAATAAAGATTGTAAAGAGAAATATCTTTGTCTAAAACCAAAACGGAGCTATCTAGCAGAATGGTTGTCAATGTGTGTATTCAACTTCTAGAGCTAAACTCACGTGCGTTTGCAGCAGTTCAGAAACCCTTTCTTTGGAGAATGTAGAAACAGTCATTTCCAGCCCTAGAGACTCATATAAGAGTTAGCAGTAAGAATGCGTTTAAAACACAGAAGACCCGCTTCGTACAAACTGATGTGCTGTGTGTTGGTTCCTTTTAGGAGGTTACATCTATGTTTAGATTCAGCGAGGGAGAAACACGTTTCTTCTAAAAGGTGCGTTTTGACATTCCAGAGTGGATGGGAATACAGACTGTAAAGAGAAATATCTTTGTCTAAAACCAAAACGGAGCTATCTAGCAGAATGGTTGTCAATGTGTGTATTCAACTTCCAGAGTTAAACTCATGTGTGTTTGCAGCAGTTCAGAAACCCTTTCTTTGCAGAATGTAGAAACAGTCATTTCCAGCCCTAGAGACGCATATAAGAGTTAGCTGTAAGAATGCGTTTAAAACACAGAAACCGACCTCGTACAAACTGATGTGCTGTGTGTTGGTTCCTTTTAGGAAGTTGCATCTATGTTTAGATTCAGCGAGGGAGAAACACGTTTCTTCTAAAAGCTGCGTTTTGACATTCCAGAGTGGATGGGTGAACAGGCTGTAAAGAGAAATATCTTTGTCTAAAACCAAAACGGAGCTATCTAGCAGAATGTCTGTCAATGTGTGTATTCAACTTCTAGAGATAAACTCACGTGTGTTTGCAGCAGTTCAGAAACCCTTTCTTTGGAGAATGTAGAAACAGTCATTTCCAGCCCTAGAGACGCATATAAGAGTTAGCAGTAAGAATGCGTTTAAAACACAGAAGACCCGCTTCGTACAAACTGATGTGCTGTGTGTTGGTTCCTTTTAGGAAGTTGCATCTATGTTTAGATTCAGCGAGGGAAAAAGACTTTTCTTCTAAAAGCTGCGTTTTGACATTCCAGAGTGGATGGGAGAACAGGCTGTAAAGAGAAATACCTTGCTCTAAAACCAAAACGGAGCTATCTAGCAGAATGGTTGTCAATGTGTGTATTCAACTTCCAGAGTTAAACTCATGTTTGTTTACGGCAGTTCAGAAACCCTTTCTTTGGAGAATGTAGAAACAGTCATTTCCAGCCCTAGAGACGCATATAAGAGTTAGCAGTAAGAATGCGTTTAAAACACAGAAGACCCGCTTCGTACAAACTGATGCGCTTTGTGTTGGTTCCTTTTAGGAAGTTACATCTATGTTTAGATTCAGCGAGGGAGAAACACGTTTCTTCTAAAAGGTGCGTTTTGACATTCCAGAGTGGATGGGAATACAGACTGTAAAGAGAATATCGTTGTCTAAAACCAAAACGGAGCTATCTAGCAGAATGTCTGTCAATGTGTGTATTCAACTTCTAGAGATAAACTCACTTGTGTTTGCAGCAGTTCAGAAACCCTTTCTTTGGAGAATGTAGAAACAGTCATTTCCAGCCCTAGAGACGCATATAAGAGTTAGCAGTATGAATGCGTTTAAAACACAGAAGACCCGCTTCGTACAAACTGATGTGCTGTGTGTTAGTTCCTTTTAGGAAGTTGCATCTATGTTTAGATTCAGCGAGGGAAAAAGACTTTTCTTCTAAAAGCTGCGTTTTGATATTCCAGAGTTGAAGGGAGAACAGGCTGTAAAGAGAAATACCTAGCTATAAAACCAAAACGGAACTGTCTAGCAGAATGGTTGTCAATGTGTGTATTCAACTTCCAGAGTTAAACTCATGTGTGTTTGCAGCAGTTCAGAAACCCTTTCTTTGCAGAATGTAGAAACAGTCATTTCCAGCCCCAGAGACGCATATAAGAGTCAGCAGTAAGAATGCGTTTAAAACACAGAAGACCCGCTTCGTACAAACTGATGTGCTGAGTGTTGGTTCCTTTTAGGAAGTTGCATCTATGTTTAGATTCAGCGAGGGAGAAACACCTTTCTTCTAAAAGCTGCGTTTTGACATTCCAGAGTGGATGGGAGAACAGGCTGTAAAGAGAAATACCTTGCTCTAAAACCAAAACGGAGCTATCTAGCAGAATGGTTGTCAATGTGTGTATTCAACTTCCAGAGTTAAACTCATGTGTGCTTGCAGCAGTTCAGAAACCCTTTCTTTGGAGAATGTAGAAACAGTCATTTCCAGCCCCAGAGACGAATATAGGAGTTAGCAGTAAGAATGCTTTTAAAACACAGAAACCCGCTTCGTACAAACTGATGTGCTGTGTGTTGGTTCCTTTTAGGAAGTTGCATCTATGTTTAGATTCAGCGAGGGAGAAACACGTTTCTTCTAAATGCTGCGTTTTGACATTCCAGAGTGGATGGGAATACAGATTGTAAAGAGAAATATCTTTGTCTAAAACCAAAACGGAGCTATCTAGCAGAATGGTTGTCAATGTGTGTATTCAACTTCTAGAGCTAAATTCACGTGCGTTTGCAGCAGTTCAGAAACCCTTTCTTTGGAGAATGTAGAAACAGTCATTTCCAGCCCTAGAGACGCATATAAGAGTTAGCAGTAAGAATGCGTTTAAAACACAGAAGACCCGCTTCGTACAAACTGATGTGCTGTGTGTTGGTTCCTTTTAGGAAGTTGCATCGAAGTTTAGAATCAGCGAAGGAAAAAGACTTTTCTTCTAAAAGCTGCGTTTTGATATTCCAGAGTTGAAGGGAGAACAGGCTGTAAAGAGAAATACCTTGCTATAAAACCAAAACGGAACTGTCTAGCAGAATGGTTGTCAATGTGTGTATTCAACTTCCAGAGTTAAACTCATGTTTGTTTACAGCAGTTCAGAAACCCTTTCTTTGGAGAATGTAGAAACAGTCATTTCCAGCCCTAGAGACGCATATAAGAGTTAGCAGTAAGAATGCGTTTAAAACACAGAAGACCCGCTTCGTACAAACTGATGTGCTGTGTGTTGGTTACTTTTAGGAAGTTACATCTATGTTTAGATTCAGCGAGGGAGAAACACGTTTCTTCTAAAAGCTGCGTTTTGACATTCCAGAGTGGGTGGGAATACAGAGTGTAAAGAGAAATATCTTTGTCTAAAACCAAAACGGAGCTATTTAGCAGAATGTCTGTCAATGTGTGTATTCAACTTCTAGAGATAAACTCACGTGTGTTTGCAGCAGTTCAGAAACCCTTTCTTTGGAGAATGTAGAAACAGTCATTTCCAGCCCTAGAGACGCATATAAGAGTTAGCAGTAAGAATGCGTTTAAAACACAGAAGACCCGCTTCGTACAAACTGATGTGCTTTGTGTTGGTTCCTTTTAGGAAGTTACATCTATGTTTAGATTCAGCGAGGGAGAAACACGTTTCTTCTAAAAGCTGCGTTTTGACATTCCAGAGTGGATGGCTATACAGACTGTAAAGAGAAATATCTTTGTCTAAAACCAAAACGGAGCTATCTAGCAGAATGGTTGTCAATGTGTGTATTCAACTTCCAGAGTTAAACTCATGTGTGTTTGCAGCAGTTCAGAAACCCTTTCTTTGCAGAATGTAGAAACAGTCATTTCCAGCCCTAGAGACGCATATAAGAGTTAGCTTTAAGAATGCGTTTAAAACACAGAAACCGACCTCGTACAAACTGATGTGCTGTGTGTTGGTTCCTTTTAGGAAGTTGCATCTATGTTTAGATTCAGCGAGGGAGAAACACGTTTCTTCTAAATGCTGCGTTTTGACATTCCAGAGTGGATGGGAATACAGACTGTAAAGAGAAATATCTTTGTTTAAAACCAAAACGGAGCTATCTAGCAGAATGGTTGTCAATGTGTGTATTCAACTTCCAGAGTTAAACTCATGTGTGTTTGCAGCAGTTCAGAAACCCTTTCTTTGGAGAATGTAAAAACAGTCATTTCCAGCCCCAGAGACGCATATAGGAGTTAGCAGTAAGAATGATGTTAAAACACAGAAACCCGCTTCGTACAAACTGATGTGCTGTGTGTTGGTTCCTTTTAGGAAGTTGCATCTATGTTTAGATTCAGCGAGGGAGAAACACGTTTCTTCTAAAAGGTGCGTTTTGACATTCCAGAGTGGATGGGAATACAGACTGTAAAGAGAAATATCTTTGTCTAAAACCAAAACGGAGCTATCTAGCAGAATGTCTGTCAATGTGTGTATTCAACTTCTAGAGATAAACTCACGTTTTTTTGCAGCAGTTCAGAAACCCTTTCTTTGGAGAATGTAGAAACAGTCATTTCCAGCCCTAGAGACGCATATAAGTTAGCAGTAAGAATGCGTTTAAAACACAGAAGACCCGCTTCGTACAAACTGATGTGCTGTGTGTTGGTTCCTTTTAGGAAGTTACATCTATGTTTAGATTCAGCGAGGGAGAAACACGTTTCTTCTAAAAGGTGCGTTTTGACATTCCAGAGTGGATGGGAATACAGACTGTAAAGAGAAATATCTTTTTCTAAAACCAAAACGGAGCTATCTAGCAGAATGGTTGTCAATGTGTTTATTCAACTTCCAGAGTTAAACTCATGTGTGTTTGCAGCAGTTCAGAAACCCTTTCTTTGGAGAATGTAGAAGCAGTCATTTCCAGCCCTAGAGACGCATATAAGAGTTAGCAGTAAGAATGCGTTTAAAACACAGAAGACCCGCTTCGTACAAACTGATGTGCTGTGTGTTGGTTCCTTTTAGGAAGTTGCATCTATGTTTAGATTCAGCGAGGGAAAAAGACTTTTCTTCTAAAAGCTGCGTTTTGATATTCCAGAGTTGAAGGGAGAAAAGGCTGTAAAGAGAAATACCTTGCTATAAAACCAAAACGGAACTGTCTAGCAGAATGGTTGTCAATGTGTGTATTCAACTTCCAGAGTTAAACTCATGTTTGTTTACAGCAGTTCAGAAACCCTTTCTTTGGAGAATGTAGAAACAGTCATTTCCAGCCCTAGAGACGCATATAAGAGTCAGCAGTAAGAATGCGTTTAAAACACAGAAGACCCGCTTCGTACAAACTGATGTGCTGTGTGTTGGTTCCTTTTAGGAGGTTACATCTATGTTTAGATTCAGCGAGGGAGAAACACGTTTCTTCTAAAAGGTGCGTTTTGACATTCCAGAGTGGATGGGAATACAGACTGTAAAGAGAAATATCTTTGTCTAAAACCAAAACGGAGCTATCTAGCAGAATGGTTGTCAATGTGTGTATTCAACAACCAGAGTTAAACTCATGTGTGTTTGCAGCAGTTCAGAAACCCTTTCTTTGCAGAATGTAGAAACAGTCATTTCCAGCCCTAGAGACGCATATAAGAGTTAGCAGTAAGAATGCGTTTAAAACACAGAAGACCCGCTTCGTACAAACTGATGTGCTTTGTGTTGGTTCCTTTTAGGAAGTTACATCTATGTTTAGATTCAGCGAGGGAGAAACACGTTTCTTCTAAAAGCTGCGTTTTGACATTCCAGAGTGGATGGCTATACAGACTGTAAAGAGAAATATCTTTGTCTAAAACCAAAACGGAGCTATCTAGCAGAATGGTTGTCAATGTGTGTATTCAACTTCCAGAGTTAAACTCATGTGTGTTTGCAGCAGTTCAGAAACCCTTTCTTTGCAGAATGTAGAAACAGTCATTTCCAGCCCTAGAGACGCATATAAGAGTTAGCTTTAAGAATGCGTTTAAAACACAGAAACCGACCTCGTACAAACTGATGTGCTGTGTGTTGGTTCCTTTTAGGAAGTTGCATCTATGTTTAGATTCAGCGAGGGAGAAACACGTTTCTTCTAAATGCTGCGTTTTGACATTCCAGAGTGGATGGGAATACAGACTGTAAAGAGAAATATCTTTGTTTAAAACCAAAACGGAGCTATCTAGCAGAATGGTTGTCAATGTGTGTATTCAACTTCCAGAGTTAAACTCATGTGTGTTTGCAGCAGTTCAGAAACCCTTTCTTTGGAGAATGTAAAAACAGTCATTTCCAGCCCCAGAGACGCATATAGGAGTTAGCAGTAAGAATGATTTTAAAACACAGAAACCCGCTTCGTACAAACTGATGTGCTGTGTGTTGGTTCCTTTTAGGAAGTTGCATCTATGTTTAGATTCAGCGAGGGAGAAACACGTTTCTTCTAAAAGGTGCGTTTTGACATTCCAGAGTGGATGGGAATACAGACTGTAAAGAGAAATATCTTTGTCTAAAACCAAAACGGAGCTATCTAGCAGAATGTCTGTCAATGTGTGTATTCAACTTCTAGAGATAAACTCACGTGTGTTTGCAGCAGTTCAGAAACCCTTTCTTTGGAGAATGTAGAAACAGTCATTTCCAGCCCTAGAGACGCATATAAGTTAGCAGTAAGAATGCGTTTAAAACACAGAAGACCCGCTTCGTACAAACTGATGTGCTGTGTGTTGGTTCCTTTTAGGAAGTTACATCTATGTTTAGATTCAGCGAGGGAGAAACACGTTTCTTCTAAAAGGTGCGTTTTGACATTCCAGAGTGGATGGGAATACAGACTGTAAAGAGAAATATCTTTGTCTAAAACCAAAACGGAGCTATCTAGCAGAATGGTTGTCAATGTGTTTATTCAACTTCCAGAGTTAAACTCATGTGTGTTTGCAGCAGTTCAGAAACCCTTTCTTTGGAGAATGTAGAAGCAGTCATTTCCAGCCCTAGAGACGCATATAAGAGTTAGCAGTAAGAATGCGTTTAAAACACAGAAGACCCGCTTCGTACAAACTGATGTGCTGTGTGTTGGTTCCTTTTAGGAAGTTGCATCTATGTTTAGATTCAGCGAGGGAAAAAGACTTTTCTTCTAAAAGCTGCGTTTTGATATTCCAGAGTTGAAGGGAGAAAAGGCTGTAAAGAGAAATACCTTGCTATAAAACCAAAACGGAACTGTCTAGCAGAATGGTTGTCAATGTGTGTATTCAACTTCCAGAGTTAAACTCATGTTTGTTTACAGCAGTTCAGAAACCCTTTCTTTGGAGAATGTAGAAACAGTCATTTCCAGCCCTAGAGACGCATATAAGAGTCAGCAGTAAGAATGCGTTTAAAACACAGAAGACCCGCTTCGTACAAACTGATGTGCTGTGTGTTGGTTCCTTTTAGGAGGTTACATCTATGTTTAGATTCAGCGAGGGAGAAACACGTTTCTTCTAAAAGGTGCGTTTTGACATTCCAGAGTGGATGGGAATACAGACTGTAAAGAGAAATATCTTTGTCTAAAACCAAAACGGAGCTATCTAGCAGAATGGTTGTCAATGTGTGTATTCAACTTCCAGAGTTAAACTCATGTGTGTTTGCAGCAGTTCAGAAACCCTTTCTTTGCAGAATGTAGAAACAGTCATTTCCAGCCCTAGAGACGCATATAAGAGTTAGCTGTAAGAATGCGTTTAAAACACAGAAACCGACCTCGTACAAACTGATGTGCTGTGTGTTGGTTCCTTTTAGGAAGTTGCATCTATGTTTAGATTCAGCGAGGGAGAAACACGTTTCTTCTAAAAGCTGCGTTTTGACATTCCAGAGTGGATGGGTGAACAGGCTGTAATGAGAAATATCTTTGTCTAAAACCAAAACGGAGCTATCTAGCAGAATGTCTGTCAATGTGTTTATTCAACTTCTAGAGATAAACTCACGTGTGTTTGCAGCAGTTCAGAAACCCTTTCTTTGGAGAATGTAGAAACAGTCATTTCCAGCCCTAGAGACGCATATAAGAGTTAGCAGTAAAAATGCGTTTAAAACACAGAAGACCCGCTTCGTACAAACTGATGTGCTGTGTGTTGGTTCCTTTTAGGAAGTTGCATCTATGTTTAGATTCCGCGAGGGAAAAAGACTTTTCTTCTAAAAGCTGCGTTTTGACATTCCAGAGTGGATGGGAGAACAGGCTGTAAAGAGAAATACCTTGCTCTAAAACCAAAACGGAGCTATCTAGCAGAATGGTTGTCAATGTGTGTATTCAACTTCCAGAGTTAAACTCATGTTTGTTTACAGCAGTTCAGAAACCCTTTCTTTGGAGAATGTAGAAACAGTCATTTCCAGCCCTAGAGACGCATATAAGAGTTAGCAGTAAGAATGCGTTTAAAACACAGAAGACCCGCTTCGTACAAACTGATGTGCTTTGTGTTGGTTCCTTTTAGGAAGTTACATCTATGTTTAGATTCAGCGAGGGAGAAACAGGTTTCTTCTAAAAGGTGCGTTTTGACATTCCAGAGTGGATGGGAATACAGACTGTAAAGAGAAATATCTTTGTCTAAAACCAAAACGGAGCTATCTAGCAGAATGTCTGTCAATGTGTGTATTCAACTTCTAGAGATAAACTCACGTGTGTTTGCAGCAGTTCAGAAACCCTTTCTTTGGAGAATGTAGAAACAGTCATTTCCAGCCCTAGAGACGCATATAAGAGTTAGCAGTAAGAATGCGTTTAAAACACAGAAGACCCGCTTCGTACAAACTGATGTGCTGTGTGTTGGTTCCTTTTAGGAAGTTACATCTATGTTTAGATTCAGCGAGGGAGAAACACGTTTCTTCTAAAAGGTGCGTTTTGACATTCCAGAGTGGATGGGAATACAGACTGTAAAGAGAAATATCTTTGTCTAAAACCAAAACGGAGCTATCTAGCAGAATGGTTGTCAATGTGTTTATTCAACTTCCAGAGTTAAACTCACGTGTGTTTGCAGCAGTTCAGAAACCCTTTCTTTGGAGAATGTAGAAACAGTCATTTCCAGCCCTAGAGACGCATATCAGAGTTAGCAGTAAGAATGCGTTTAAAACACAGAAGACCCGCTTCGTACAAACTGATGTGCTGTGTGTTGGTTCCTTTTAGGAAGTTGCATCTATGTTTAGATTCAGCGAGGGAAAAAGACTTTTCTTCTAAAAGCTGCGTTTTGATATTCCAGAGTTGAAGTGAGAAAAGGCTGTAAAGAGAAATACCTTGCTATAAAACCAAAACGGAACTGTCTAGCAGAATGGTTGTCAATGTGTGTATTCAACTTCCAGAGTTAAACTCATGTTTGTTTACAGCAGTTCAGAAACCCTTTCTTTGGAGAATGTAGAAACAGTCATTTCCAGCCCTAGAGACGCATATAAGAGTCAGCAGTAAGAATGCGTTTAAAACACAGAAGACCCGCTTCGTACAAACTGATGTGCTGTGTGTTGGTTCCTTTTAGGAGGTTACATCTATGTTTAGATTCAGCGAGGGAGAAACACGTTTCTTCTAAAAGGTGCGTTTTGACATTCCAGAGTGGATGGGAATACAGACTGTAAAGAGAAATATCTTTGTCTAAAACCAAAACGGAGCTATCTAGCAGAATGGTTGTCAATGTGTGTATTCAACTTCCAGAGTTAAACTCATGTGTGTTTGCAGCAGTTCAGAAACCCTTTCTTTGCAGAATGTAGAAACAGTCATTTCCAGCCCTAGAGACGCATATAAGAGTTAGCTGTAAGAATGCGTTTAAAACACAGAAACCGACCTCGTACAAACTGATGTGCTGTGTGTTGGTTCCTTTTAGGAAGTTGCATCTATGTTTAGATTCAGCGAGGGAGAAACACGTTTCTTCTAAAAGCTGCGTTTTGACATTCCAGAGTGGATGGGAGAACAGGCTGTAAAGAGAAATATCTTTGTCTAAAACCAAAACGGAGCTATCTAGCAGAATGTCTGTCAATGTGTGTATTCAACTTCTAGAGATAAACTCACGTGTGTTTGCAGCAGTTCAGAAACCCTTTCTTTGGAGAATGTAGAAACAGTCATTTCCAGCCCTAGAGACGCATATAAGAGTTAGCACTAAGAATGCGTTTAAAACACAGAAGACCCGCTTCGTACAAACTAATGTGCTGTGTGTTGGTTCCTTTTAGGTAGTTGCATCTATGTTTAGATTCAGCGAGGGAAAAAGACTTTTCTTCTAAAAGCTGCGTTTTGACATTACAGAGTGGATGGGAGAACAGGCTGTAAAGAGAAATACCTTGCTCTAAAACCAAAACGGAGCTATCTAGCAGAATGGTTGTCAATGTGTGTATTCAACTTCCAGAGTTAAACTCATGTTTGTTTACAGCAGTTCAGAAACCCTTTCTTTGGAGAATGTAGAAACAGTCATTTCCAGCCCTAGAGACGCATATAAGAGTTAGCAGTAAGAATGCGTTTAAAACACAGAAGACCCGCTTCGTACAAACTGATGTGCTTTGTGTTGGTTCCTTTTAGGAAGTTACATCTATGTTTAGATTCAGCGAGGGAGAAACACGTTTCTTCTAAAAGCTGCGTTTTGACATTCCAGAGTGGATGGGAATACAGACTGTAAAGAGAAATATCTTTGTCTAAAACCAAAACGGAGCTATCTAGCAGAATGGTTGTCAATGTGTGTATTCAACTTCCAGAGTTAAACTCATGTGTGTTTGCAGCAGTTCAGAAACCCTTTCTTTGCAGAATGTAGAAACAGTCATTTCCAGCCCTAGAGACGCATATAAGAGTTAGCTTTAAGAATGCGTTTAAAACACAGAAACCGACCTCGTACAAACTGATGTGCTGTGTGTTGGTTCCTTTTAGGAAGTTGCATCTATGTTTAGATTCAGCGAGGGAGAAACACGTTTCTTCTAAATGCTGCGTTTTGACATTCCAGAGTGGATGGGAATACAGACTGTAAAGAGAAATATCTTTGTTTAAAACCAAAACGGAGCTATCTAGCAGAATGGTTGTCAATGTGTGTATTCAACTTCCAGAGTTAAACTCATGTGTGTTTGCAGCAGTTCAGAAACCCTTTCTTTGGAGAATGTAAAAACAGTCATTTCCAGCCCCAGAGACGCATATAGGAGTTAGCAGTAAGAATGATTTTAAAACACAGAAACCCGCTTCGTACAAACTGATGTGCTGTGTGTTGGTTCCTTTTAGGAAGTTGCATCTATGTTTAGATTCAGCGAGGGAGAAACACGTTTCTTCTAAAAGGTGCGTTTTGACATTCCAGAGTGGATGGGAATACAGACTGTAAAGAGAAATATCTTTGTCTAAAACCAAAACGGAGCTATCTAGCAGAATGTCTGTCAATGTGTGTATTCAACTTCTAGAGATAAACTCACGTGTGTTTGCAGCAGTTCAGAAACCCTTTCTTTGGAGAATGTAGAAACAGTCATTTCCAGCCCTAGAGACGCATATAAGTTAGCAGTAAGAATGCGTTTAAAACACAGAAGACCCGCTTCGTACAAACTGATGTGCTGTGTGTTGGTTCCTTTTAGGAAGTTACATCTATGTTTAGATTCTGCGAGGGAGAAACACGTTTCTTCTAAAAGGTGCGTTTTGACATTCCAGAGTGGATGGGAATACAGACTGTAAAGAGAAATATCTTTGTCTAAAACCAAAACGGAGCTATCTAGCAGAATGGTTGTCAATGTGTTTATTCAACTTCCAGAGTTAAACTCATGTGTGTTTGCAGCAGTTCAGAAACCCTTTCTTTGGAGAATGTAGAAGCAGTCATTTCCAGCCCTAGAGACGCATATAAGAGTTAGCAGTAAGAATGCGTTTAAAACACAGAAGACCCGCTTCGTACAAACTGATGTGCTGTGTGTTGGTTCCTTTTAGGAAGTTGCATCTATGTTTAGATTCAGCGAGGGAAAAAGACTTTTCTTCTAAAAGCTGCGTTTTGATATTCCAGAGTTGAAGGGAGAAAAGGCTGTAAAGAGAAATACCTTGCTATAAAACCAAAATGGAACTGTCTAGCAGAATGGTTGTCAATGTGTGTATTCAACTTCCAGAGTTAAACTCATGTTTGTTTACAGCAGTTCAGAAACCCTTTCTTTGGAGAATGTAGAAACAGTCATTTCCAGCCCTAGAGACGCATATAAGAGTCAGCAGTAAGAATGCGTTTAAAACACAGAAGACCCGCTTCGTACAAACTGATGTGCTGTGTGTTGGTTCCTTTTAGGAGGTTACATCTATGTTTAGATTCAGCGAGGGAGAAACACGTTTCTTCTAAAAGGTGCGTTTTGACATTCCAGAGTGGATGGGAATACAGACTGTAAAGAGAAATATCTTTGTCTAAAACCAAAACGGAGCTATCTAGCAGAATGGTTGTCAATGTGTGTATTCAACTTCCAGAGTTAAACTCATGTGTGTTTGCAGCAGTTCAGAAACCCTTTCTTTGCAGAATGTAGAAACAGTCATTTCCAGCCCTAGAGACGCATATAAGAGTTAGCTGTAAGAATGCGTTTAAAACACAGAAACCGACCTCGTACAAACTGATGTGCTGTGTGTTGGTTCCTTTTAGGAAGTTGCATCTATGTTTAGATTCAGCGAGGGAGAAACACGTTTCTTCTAAAAGCTGCGTTTTGACATTCCAGAGTGGATGGGTGAACAGGCTGTAAAGAGAAATATCTTTGTCTAAAACCAAAACGGAGCTATCTAGCAGAATGTCTGTCAATGTGTTTATTCAACTTCTAGAGATAAACTCACGTGTGTTTGCAGCAGTTCAGAAACCCTTTCTTTGGAGAATGTAGAAACAGTCATTTCCAGCCCTAGAGACGCATATATGAGTTAGCAGTAAAAATGCGTTTAAAACACAGAAGACCCGCTTCGTACAAACTGATGTGCTGTGTGTTGGTTCCTTTTAGGAAGTTGCATCTATGTTTAGATTCCGCGAGGGAAAAAGACTTTTCTTCTAAAAGCTGCGTTTTGACATTCCAGAGTGGATGGGAGAACAGGCTGTAAAGAGAAATACCTTGCTCTAAAACCAAAACGGAGCTATCTAGCAGAATGGTTGTCAATGTGTGTATTCAACTTCTAGAGTTATACTCATGTTTGTTTACAGCAGTTCAGAAACCCTTTCTTTGGAGAATGTAGAAACAGTCATTTCCAGCCCTAGAGACGCATATAAGAGTTAGCAGTAAGAATGCGTTTAAAACACAGAAGACCCGCTTCGTACAAACTGATGTGCTTTGTGTTGGTTCCTTTTAGGAAGTTACATCTATGTTTAGATTCAGCGAGGGAGAAACAGGTTTCTTCTAAAAGGTGCGTTTTGACATTCCAGAGTGGATGGGAATACAGACTGTAAAGAGAAATATCTTTGTCTAAAACCAAAACGGAGCTATCTAGCAGAATGTCTGTCAATGTGTGTATTCAACTTCTAGAGATAAACTCACGTGTGTTTGCAGCAGTTCAGAAACCCTTTCTTTGGAGAATGTAGAAACAGTCATTTCCAGCCCTAGAGACGCATATAAGAGTTAGCAGTAAGAATGCGTTTAAAACACAGAAGACCCGCTTCGTACAAACTGATGTGCTGTGTGTTGGTTCCTTTTAGGAAGTTACATCTATGTTTAGATTCAGCGAGGGAGAAACACGTTTCTTCTAAAAGGTGCGTTTTGACATTCCAGAGTGGATGGGAATACAGACTGTAAAGAGAAATATCTTTGTCTAAAACCAAAACGGAGCTATCTAGCAGAATGGTTGTCAATGTGTTTATTCAACTTCCAGAGTTAAACTCATGTGTGTTTGCAGCAGTTCAGAAACCCTTTCTTTGGAGAATGTAGAAACAGTCATTTCCAGCCCTAGAGACGCATATAAGAGTTAGCAGTAAGAATGCGTTTAAAACACAGAAGACCCGCTTCGTACAAACTGATGTGCTGTGTGTTGGTTCCTTTTAGGAAGTTGCATCTATGTTTAGATTCAGCGAGGGAAAAAGACTTTTCTTCTAAAAGCTGCGTTTTGATATTCCAGAGTTGAAGGGAGAAAAGGCTGTAAAGAGAAATACCTTGCTATAAAACCAAAACGGAACTGTCTAGCAGAATGGTTGTCAATGTGTGTATTCAACTTCCAGAGTTAAACTCATGTTTGTTTACAGCAGTTCAGAAACCCTTCCTTTGGAGAATGTAGAAACAGTCATTTCCAGCCCTAGAGACGCATATAAGAGTCAGCAGTAAGAATGCGTTTAAAACACAGAAGACCCGCTTCGTACAAACTGATGTGCTGTGTGTTGGTTCCTTTTAGGAGGTTACATCTATGTTTAGATTCAGCGAGGGAGAAACACGTTTCTTCTAAAAGGTGCGTTTTGACATTCCAGAGTGGATGGGAATACAGACTGTAAAGAGAAATATCTTTGTCTAAAACCAAAACGGAGCTATCTAGCAGAATGGTTGTCAATGTGTGTATTCAACTTCCAGAGTTAAACTCATGTGTGTTTGCAGCAGTTCTGAAACCCTTTCTTTGCAGAATGTAGAAACAGTCATTTCCAGCCCTAGAGACGCATATAAGAGTTAGCTGTAAGAATGCGTTTAAAACACAGAAACCGACCTCGTACAAACTGATGTGCTGTGTGTTGGTTCCTTTTAGGAAGTTGCATCTATGTTTAGATTCAGCGAGGGAGAAACACGTTTCTTCTAAAAGCTGCGTTTTGACATTCCAGAGTGGATGGGAGAACAGGCTGTAAAGAGAAATATCTTTGTCTAAAACCAAAACGGAGCTATCTAGCAGAATGTCTGTCAATGTGTGTATTCAACTTCTAGAGATAAACTCACGTGTGTTTGCAGCAGTTCAGAAACCCTTTCTTTGGAGAATGTAGAAACAGTCATTTCCAGCCCTAGAGACGCATATAAGAGTTAGCAGTAAGAATGCGTTTAAAACACAGAAGACCCGCTTCGTACAAACTGATGTGCTGTGTGTTGGTTCCTTTTAGGAAGTTGCATCTATGTTTAGATTCAGCGAGGGAAAAAGACTTTTCTTCTAAAAGCTGCGTTTTGACATTCCAGAGTGGATGGGAGAACAGGCTGTAAAGAGAAATACCTTGCTCTAAAACCAAAACGGAGCTATCTAGCAGAATGGTTGTCAATGTGTGTATTCAACTTCCAGAGTTAAACTCATGTTTGTTTACAGCAGTTCAGAAACCCTTTCTTTGGAGAATGTAGAAACAGTCATTTCCAGCCCTAGAGACGCATATAAGAGTTAGCAGTAAGAATGCGTTTAAAACACAGAAGACCCGCTTCGTACAAACTGATGTGCTGTGTGTTGGTTCCTTTTAGGAAGTTGCATCTATGTTTAGATTCAGCGAGGGAAAAAGACTTTTCTTCTAAAAGCTGCGTTTTGATATTCCAGAGTTGAAGGGAGAAAAGGCTGTAAAGAGAAATACCTTGCTATAAAACCAAAACGGAACTGTCTAGCAGAATGGTTGTCAATGTGTGTATTCAACTTCCAGAGTTAAACTCATTTGTGTTTGCAGCAGTTCAGAAACCCTTTCTTTGGAGAATGTAGAAGCAGTCATTTCCAGCCCTAGAGACGCATATAAGAGTTAGCAGTAAGAATGCGTTTAAAACACAGAAGACCCGCTTCGTACAAACTGATGTGCTGTGTGTTGGTTCCTTTTAGGAAGTTGCATCTATGTTTAGATTCAGCGAGGGAAAAAGACTTTTCTTCTAAAAGCTGCGTTTTGACATTCCAGGGTGGATGGGAGAACAGGCTGTAAAGAGAAATACCTTGCTCTAAAACCAAAACGGAGCTATCTAGCAGAATGGTTGTCAATGTGTGTATTCAACTTCCAGAGTTAAACTCATGTTTGTTTACAGCAGTTCAGAAACCCGTTCTTTGGAGAATGTAGAAACAGTCATTTCCAGCCCTAGAGACGCATATAAGAGTTAGCAGTAAGAATGCGTTTAAAACACAGAAGACCCGCTTCGTACAAACTGATGCGCTTTGTGTTGGTTCCTTTTAGGAAGTTACATCTATGTTTAGATTCAGCGAGGGAGAAACACGTTTCTTCTAAAAGGTGCGTTTTGACATTCCAGAGTGGATGGGAATACAGACTGTAAAGAGAAATATCTTTGTCTAAAACCAAAACGGAGCTATCTAGCAGAATGTCTGTCAATGTGTGTATTCAACTTCTAGAGATAAACTCACGTGTGTTTGCAGCAGTTCAGAAACCCTTTCTTTGGAGAATGTAGAAACAGTCATTTCCAGCCCTAGAGACGCATATAAGAGTCAGCAGTAAGAATGCATTTAAAACACAGAAGACCCGCTTCGTACAAACTGATGTGCTGTGTGTTGGTTCCTTTTAGGAAGTTACATCTATGTTTAGATTCAGCGAGGGAGAAACACGTTTCTTCTAAAAGGTGCGTTTTGACATTCCAGAGTGGATGGGAATACAGACTGTAAAGAGAAATATCTTTGTCTAAAACCAAAACGGAGCTATCTAGCAGAATGGTTGTCAATGTGTTTATTCAACTTCCAGAGTTAAACTCCTGTGTGTTTGCAGCAGTTCAGAAACCCTTTCTTTGGAGAATGTAGAAACAGTCATTTCCAGCCCTAGAGACGCATATAAGAGTTAGCAGTAAGAATGCGTTTAAAACACAGAAGACCCGCTTCGTACAAACTGATGTGCTGTGTGTTGGTTCCTTTTAGGAAGTTGCATCTATGTTTAGATTCAGCGACGGAAAAAGACTTTTCTTCTAAAAGCTGCGTTTTGATATTCCAGAGTTGAAGGGAGAAAAGGCTGTAAAGAGAAATACCTTGCTATAAAACCAAAACGGTACTGTCTAGCAGAATGGTTGTCAATGTGTGTATTCAACTTCCAGAGTTAAACTCATGTTTGTTTACAGCAGTTCAGAAACCCTTTCTTTGGAGAATGTAGAAACAGTCATTTCCAGCCCTAGAGACGCATATAAGAGTCAACAGTAAGAATGCGTTTAAAACACAGAAGACCCGCTTCGTACAAACTGATGTGTTGTGTGTTGGTTCCTTTTAGGAGGTTACATCTATGTTTAGATTCAGTGAGGGAGAAACACGTTTCTTCTAAAAGGTGCGTTTTGACATTCCAGAGTGGATGGGAATACAGACTGTAAAGAGAAATATCTTTGTCTAAAACCAAAACGGAGCTATCTAGCAGAATGGTTGTCAATGTGTGTATTCAACTTCCAGAGTTAAACTCATGTGTGTTTGCAGCAGTTCAGAAACCCTTTCTTTGCAGAATGTAGAAACAGTCATTTCCAGCCCTAGAGACGCATATAAGAGTTAGCAGTAAGAATGCGTTTAAAACACAGAAACCGACCTCGTACAAACTGATGTGCTGTGTGTTGGTTCCTTTTAGGAAGTTGCATCTATGTTTAGATTCAGCGAGGGAGAAACACGTTTCTTCTAAAAGCTGCGTTTTGACATTCCAGAGTGGATGGGTGAACAGGCTGTAAAGAGAAATATCTTTGTCTAAAAGCAAAACGGAGCTATCTAGCAGAATGTCTGTCAATGTGTGTATTCAACTTCTAGAGATAAACTCACGTGTGTTTGCAGCAGTTCAGAAACCCTTTCTTTGGAGAATGTAGAAACAGTCATTTCCAGCCCTAGAGACGCATATAAGAGTTAGCAGTAAGAATGCGTTTAAAACACAGAAGACCCGCTTCGTACAAACTGATGTGCTGTGTGTTGGTTCCTTTTAGGAAGTTGCATCTATGTTTAGATTCAGCGAGGGAAAAAGACTTTTCTTCTAAAAGCTGCGTTTTGACATTCCAGAGTGGATGGGAGAACAGGCTGTAAAGAGAAATACCTTGCTCTAAAACCAAAACGGAGCTATCTAGCAGAATGGTTGTCAATGTGTGTATTCAACTTCCAGAGTTAAACTCATGTTTGTTTACGGCAGTTCAGAAACCCTTTCTTTGGAGAATGTAGAAACAGTCATTTCCAGCCCTAGAGACGCATATAAGAGTTAGCAGTAAGAATGCGTTTAAAACACAGAAGACCCGCTTCGTACAAACTGATGCGCTTTGTGTTGGTTCCTTTTAGGAAGTTACATCTATGTTTAGATTCAGCGAGGGAGAAACACGTTTCTTCTAAAAGGTGCGTTTTGTCATTCCAGAGTGGATGGGAATACAGACTGTAAAGAGAATATCGCTGTCTAAAACCAAAACGGAGCTATCTAGCAGAATGTCTGTCAATGTGTGTATTCAACTTCTAGAGATAAACTCACTTGTGTTTGCAGCAGTTCAGAAACCCTTTCTTTGGAGAATGTAGAAACAGTCATTTCCAGCCCTAGAGACGCATATAAGAGTTAGCAGTATGAATGCGTTTAAAACACAGAAGACCCGCTTCGTACAAACTGATGTGCTGTGTGTTAGTTCCTTTTAGGAAGTTGCATCTATGTTTAGATTCAGCGAGGGAAAAAGACTTTTCTTCTAAAAGCTGCGTTTTGATATTCCAGAGTTGAAGGGAGAACAGGCTGTAAAGAGAAATACCTAGCTATAAAACCAAAACGGAACTGTCTAGCAGAATGGTTGTCAATGTGTGTATTCAACTTCCAGAGTTAAACTCATGTGTGTTTGCAGCAGTTCAGAAACCCTTTCTTTGCAGAATGTAGAAACAGTCATTTCCAGCCCCAGAGACGCATATAAGAGTCAGCAGTAAGAATGCGTTTAAAACACAGAAGACCCGCTTCGTACAAACTGATGTGCTGAGTGTTGGTTCCTTTTAGGAAGTTGCATCTATGTTTGGATTCAGCGAGGGAGAAACACCTTTCTTCTAAAAGCTGCGTTTTGACATTCCAGAGTGGATGGGAGAACAGGCTGTAAAGAGAAATACCTTGCTCTAAAACCAAAACGGAGCTATCTAGCAGAATGGTTGTCAATGTGTGTATTCAACTTCCAGAGTTAAACTCATGTGTGCTTGCAGCAGTTCAGAAACCCTTTCTTTGGAGAATGTAGAAACAGTCATTTCCAGCCCCAGAGACGCATATAGGAGTTAGCAGTAAGAATGCTTTTAAAACACAGAAACCTGCTTCGTACAAACTGATGTGCTGTGTGTTGGTTCCTTTTAGGAAGTTGCATCTATGTGTAGATTCAGCGAGGGAGAAACACGTTTCTTCTAAATGCTGCGTTTTGACATTCCAGAGTGGATGGGAATACAGATTGTAAAGAGAAATATCTTTGTCTATAACCAAAACGGAGCTATCTAGCAGAATGGTTGTCAATGTGTGTATTCAACTTCTAGAGCTAAACTCACGTGCGTTTGCAGCAGTTCAGAAACCCTTTCTTTGGAGAATGTAGAAACAGTCATTTCCAGCCCTAGAGACTCATATAAGAGTTAGCAGTAAGAATGCGTTTAAAACACAGAAGACCCGCTTCGTACAAACTGATGTGCTGTGTGTTGGTTCCTTTTAGGAAGTTGCATCTATGTTTAGATTCAGCGAGGGAAAAAGGCTTTTCTTCTAAAAGCTGCATTTTGATATTCCAGAGTTGAAGGGAGAACAGGCTGTAAAGAGAAATACCTTGCTATAAAACCAAAACGGAACTGTCTAGCAGAATGGTTGTCAATGTGTGTATTCAACTTCCAGAGTTAAACTCATGTTTGTTTACAGCAGTTCAGAAACCCTTTCTTTGGAGAATGTAGAAACAGTCATTTCCAGCCCTAGAGACGCATATAAGAGTTAGCAGTAAGAATGCGTTTAAAACACAGAAGACCCGCTTCGTACAAACTGATGTGCTTTGTGTTGGTTCCTTTTAGGAAGTTACATCTATGTTTAGATTCAGCGAGGGAGAAGCACGTTTCTTCTAAAAGGTGCGTTTTGACATTCCAGAGTGGATGGGAATACAGACTGTAAAGAGAAGTATCTTTGTCTAAAACCAAAACGGAGCTATCTAGCAGAATGTCTGTCAATGTGTGTATTCAACTTCTAGAGATAAACTCACGTGTGTTTGCAGCAGTTCAGAAACCCTTTCTTTGGAGAATGTAGAAACAGTCATTTCCAGCCCTAGAGACGCATATAAGAGTCAGCAGTAAGAATGCATTTAAAACACAGAAGACCCGCTTCGTACAAACTGATGTGCTGTGTGTTGGTTCCTTTTAGGAAGTTACAACTATGTTTAGATTCAGCGAGGGAGAAGCACGTTTCTTCTAAAAGGTGCGTTTTGACATTCCAGAGTGGATGGGAATACAGACTGTAAAGAGAAATATCTTTGTCTAAAACCAAAACGGAGCTATCTAGCAGAATGGTTGTCAATGTGTTTATTCAACTTCCAGAGTTAAACTCATGTGTGTTTGCAGCAGTTCAGAAACCCTTTCTTTGGAGAATGTAGAAACAGTCATTTCCAGCCCTAGAGACGCATATAAGAGTTAGCAGTAAGAATGCGTTTAAAACACAGAAGACCCGCTTCGTACAAACTGATGTGCTGTGTGTTGGTTCCTTTTAGGAAGTTGCATCTATGTTTAGATTCAGCGAGGGAAAAAGACTTTTCTTCTAAAAGCTGCGTTTTGATATTCCAGAGTTGAAGGGAGAAAAGGCTGTAAAGAGAAATACCTTGCTATAAAACCAAAACGGAACTGTCTAGCAGAATGGTTGTCAATGTGTGTATTCAACTTCCAGAGTTAAACTCATGTTTGTTTACAGCAGTTCAGAAACCCTTTCTTTGGAGAATGTAGAAACAGTCATTTCCAGCCCTAGAGACGCATATAAGAGTCAACAGTAAGAATGCGTTTAAAACACAGAAGACCCGCTTCGTACAAACTGATGTGTTGTGTGTTGGTTCCTTTTAGGAGGTTACATCTATGTTTAGATTCAGCGAGGGAGAAACACGTTTCTTCTAAAAGGTGCGTTTTGACATTCCAGAGTGGATGGGAATACAGACTGTAAAGAGAAATATCTTTGTCTAAAACCAAAACGGAGCTATCTAGCAGAATGGTTGTCAATGTGTGTATTCAACTTCCAGAGTTAAACTCATGTGTGTTTGCAGCAGTTCAGAAACCCTTTCTTTGCAGAATGTAGAAACAGTCATTTCCAGCCCTAGAGACGCATATAAGAGTTAGCTGTAAGAATGCGTTTAAAACACAGAAACCGACCTCGTACAAACTGATGTGCTGTGTGTTGGTTCCTTTTAGGAAGTTGCATCTATGTTTAGATTCAGCGAGGGAGAAACACGTTTCTTCTAAAAGCTGCGTTTTGACATTCCAGAGTGGATGGGTGAACAGGCTGTAAAGAGAAATATCTTTGTCTAAAACCAAAACGGAGCTATCTAGCAGAATGTCTGTCAATGTGTGTATTCAACTTCTAGAGATAAACTCAGGTGTGTTTGCAGCAGTTCAGAAACCCTTTCTTTGGAGAATGTAGAAACAGTCATTTCCAGCCCTAGAGACGCATATAAGAGTTAGCAGTAAGAATGCGTTTAAAACACAGAAGACCCGCTTCGTACAAACTGATGTGCTGTGTGTTGGTTCCTTTTAGGAAGTTGCATCTATGTTTAGGTTCAGCGAGGGAAAAAGACTTTTCTTCTAAAAGCTGCGTTTTGACATTCCAGAGTGGATGGGAGAACAGGCTGTAAAGAGAAATACCTTGCTCTAAAACCAAAACGGAGCTATCTAGCAGAATGGTTGTCAATGTGTGTATTCAACTTCCAGAGTTAAACTCATGTTTGTTTACGGCAGTTCAGAAACCCTTTCTTTGGAGAATGTAGAAACAGTCATTTCCAGCCCTAGAGAGGCATATAAGAGTTAGCAGTAAGAATGCGTTTAAAACACAGAAGACCCGCTTCGTACAAACTGATGCGCTTTGTGTTGGTTCCTTTTAGGAAGTTACATCTATGTTTAGATTCAGCAAGGGAGAAACACGTTTCTACTAAAAGGTGCGTTTTGACATTCCAGAGTGGATGGGAATACAGACTGTAAAGAGAATATCGTTGTCTAAAACCAAAACGGAGCTATCTAGCAGAATGTCTGTCAATGTGTGTATTCAACTTCTAGAGATAAACTCACTTGTGTTTGCAGCAGTTCAGAAACCCTTTCTTTGGAGAATGTAGAAACAGTCATTTCCAGCCCTAGAGACGCATATAAGAGTTAGCAGTATGAATGCGTTTAAAACACAGAAGACCCGCTTCGTACAAACTGATGTGCTGTGTGTTAGTTCCTTTTAGGAAGTTGCATCTATGTTTAGATTCAGCGAGGGAAAAAGACTTTTCTTCTAAAAGCTGCGTTTTGATATTCCAGAGTTGAAGGAAGAACAGGCTGTAAAGAGAAATACCTAGCTATAAAACCAAAACGGAACTGTCTAGCAGAATGGTTGTCAATGTGTGTATTCAACTTCCAGAGTTAAACTCATGTGTGTTTGCAGCAGTTCAGAAACCCTTTCTTTGCAGAATGTAGAAACAGTCATTTCCAGCCCCAGAGACGCATATAAGAGTCAGCAGTAAGAATGCGTTTAAAACACAGAAGACCCGCTTCGTACAAACTGATGTGCTGTGTGTTGGTTCCTTTTAGGAAGTTGCATCTATGTTTAGATTCAGCGAGGGAGAAACACCTTTCTTCTAAAAGCTGCGTTTTGACATTCCAGAGTGGATGGGAGAACAGGCTGTAAAGAGAAATACCTTGCTCTAAAACCAAAACGGAGCGATCTAGCAGAATGGTTGTCAATGTGTGTATTCAACTTCCAGAGTTAAACTCATGTGTGCTTGCAGCAGTTCAGAAACCCTTTCTTTGGATAATGTAGAAACAGTCATTTCCAGCCCCAGAGACGCATATAGGAGTTAGCAGTAAGAATGCTTTTAAAACACAGAAACCTGCTTCGTACAAACTGATGTGCTGTGTGTTGGTTCCTTTTAGGAAGTTGCATCTATGTTTAGATTCAGCGAGGGAGAAACACGTTTCTTCTAAATGCTGCGTTTTGACATTCCAGAGTGGATGGGAATACAGATTGTAAAGAGAAATACCTTTGTCTAAAACCAAAACGGAGCTATCTAGCAGAATGGTTGTCAATGTGTGTATTCAACTTCTAGAGCTAAACTCACGTGCGTTTGCAGCAGTTCAGAAACCCTTTCTTTGGAGAATGTAGAAACAGTCATTTCCAGCCCTAGAGACTCATATAAGAGTTAGCAGTAAGAATGCGTTTAAAACACAGAAGACCCGCTTCGTACAAACTGATGTGCTGTGTGTTGGTTCCTTTTAGGAAGTTGCATCTATGTTTAGATTCAGCGAGGGAAAAAGGCTTTTCTTCTAAAAGCTGCGTTTTGATATTCCAGAGTTGAAGGGAGAACAGGCTGTAAAGGGAAATACCTTGCTATAAAACCTAAACGGAACTGTCTAGCAGAATGGTTGTCAATGTGTTTATTCAACTTCCAGAGTTAAACTCATGTGTGTTTGCAGCAGTTCAGAAACCCTTTCTTTGGAGAATGTAGAAACAGTCATTTCCAGCCCTAGAGACGCATATAAGAATCAGCAGTAAGAATGCGTCTAAAACACAGAAGACCCGCTTCGTACAAACTGATGTGCTGTGTGTTGGTTCCTTTAAGGAAGTTGCATCTATGTTTAGATTCAGCGAGGGAGAAACACGTTTCTTCTAAAAGCTGCGTTTTGACATTCCAGAGTGGATGGGAGAACAGGCTGTAAAGAGAAATACCTTGCTCTAAAACCAAAACGGAGCTATCTAGCAGAATGGTTGTCAATGTGTGTATTCAAATTCCAGAGTTAAACTCATGTGTGTTTGCAGCAGTTCAGAAACCCTTTCTTTGGAGAATGTAGAAACAGTCATTTCCAGCCCCAGAGACGCATATAGGAGTTAGCAGTAAGAATGCTTTTAAAACACAGAAACCCGCTTCGTACAAACTGATGTGCTGTGTGTTGGTTCCTTTTAGGAAGTTGCATCTATGTTTAGATTCAGCGAGGGAGAAACACGTTTCTTCTAAATGCTGCGTTTTGACATTCCAGAGTGGATGGGAATACAGATTGTAAAGAGAAATATCTTTGTCTAAAACCAAAACGGAGCTATCTAGCAGAATGGTTGTCAATGTGTGTATTCAACTTCTAGAGCTAAATTCACGTGCGTTTGCAGCAGTTCAGAAACCCTTTCTTTGGAGAATGTAGAAACAGTCATTTCCAGCCCTAGAGACGCATATAAGAGTTAGCAGTAAGAATGCGTTTAAAACACAGAAGACCCGCTTCGTACAAACTGATGTGCTGTGTGTTGGTTCCTTTTAGGAAGTTGCATCGAAGTTTAGAATCAGCGAAGGAAAAAGACTTTTCTTCTAAAAGCTGCGTTTTGATATTCCAGAGTTGAAGGGAGAACAGGCTGTAAAGAGAAATACCTTGCTATAAAACCAAAACGGAACTGTCTAGCAGAATGGTTGTCAATGTGTGTATTCAACTTCCAGAGTTAAACTCATGTTTGTTTACAGCAGTTCAGAAACCCTTTCTTTGGAGAATGTAGAAACAGTCATTTCCAGCCCTAGAGACGCATATAAGAGTTAGCAGTAAGAATGCGTTTAAAACACAGAAGACCCGCTTCGTACAAACTGATGTGCTGTGTGTTGGTTACTTTTAGGAAGTTACATCTATGTTTAGATTCAGCGAGGGAGAAACACGTTTCTTCTAAAAGCTGCGTTTTGACATTCCAGAGTGGGTGGGAATACAGAGTGTAAAGAGAAATATCTTTGTCTAAAACCAAAACGGAGCTATTTAGCAGAATGTCTGTCAATGTGTGTATTCAACTTCTAGAGATAAACTCACGTGTGTTTGCAGCAGTTCAGAAACCCTTTCTTTGGAGAATGTAGAAACAGTCATTTCCAGCCCTAGAGACGCATATAAGAGTTAGCAGTAAGAATGCGTTTAAAACACAGAAGACCCGCTTCGTACAAACTGATGTGCTTTGTGTTGGTTCCTTTTAGGAAGTTACATCTATGTTTAGATTCAGCGAGGGAGAAACACGTTTCTTCTAAAAGCTGCGTTTTGACATTCCAGAGTGGATGGCTATACAGACTGTAAAGAGAAATATCTTTGTCTAAAACCAAAACGGAGCTATCTAGCAGAATGGTTGTCAATGTGTGTATTCAACTTCCAGAGTTAAACTCATGTGTGTTTGCAGCAGTTCAGAAACCCTTTCTTTGCAGAATGTAGAAACAGTCATTTCCAGCCCTAGAGACGCATATAAGAGTTAGCTTTAAGAATGCGTTTAAAACACAGAAACCGACCTCGTACAAACTGATGTGCTGTGTGTTGGTTCCTTTTAGGAAGTTGCATCTATGTTTAGATTCAGCGAGGGAGAAACACGTTTCTTCTAAATGCTGCGTTTTGACATTCCAGAGTGGATGGGAATACAGACTGTAAAGAGAAATATCTTTGTTTAAAACCAAAACGGAGCTATCTAGCAGAATGGTTGTCAATGTGTGTATTCAACTTCCAGAGTTAAACTCATGTGTGTTTGCAGCAGTTCAGAAACCCTTTCTTTGGAGAATGTAAAAACAGTCATTTCCAGCCCCAGAGACGCATATAGGAGTTAGCAGTAAGAATGATTTTAAAACACAGAAACCCGCTTCGTACAAACTGATGTGCTGTGTGTTGGTTCCTTTTAGGAAGTTGCATCTATGTTTAGATTCAGCGAGGGAGAAACACGTTTCTTCTAAAAGGTGCGTTTTGACATTCCAGAGTGGATGGGAATACAGACTGTAAAGAGAAATATCTTTGTCTAAAACCAAAACGGAGCTATCTAGCAGAATGTCTGTCAATGTGTGTATTCAACTTCTAGAGATAAACTCACGTGTGTTTGCAGCAGTTCAGAAACCCTTTCTTTGGAGAATGTAGAAACAGTCATTTCCAGCCCTAGAGACGCATATAAGTTAGCAGTAAGAATGCGTTTAAAACACAGAAGACCCGCTTCGTACAAACTGATGTGCTGTGTGTTGGTTCCTTTTAGGAAGTTACATCTATGTTTAGATTCAGCGAGGGAGAAACACGTTTCTTCTAAAAGGTGCGTTTTGACATTCCAGAGTGGATGGGAATACAGACTGTAAAGAGAAATATCTTTGTCTAAAACCAAAACGGAGCTATCTAGCAGAATGGTTGTCAATGTGTTTATTCAACTTCCAGAGTTAAACTCCTGTGTGTTTGCAGCAGTTCAGAAACCCTTTCTTTGGAGAATGTAGAAGCAGTCATTTCCAGCCCTAGAGACGCATATAAGAGTTAGCAGTAAGAATGCGTTTAAAACACAGAAGACCCGCTTCGTACAAACTGATGTGCTGTGTGTTGGTTCCTTTTAGGAAGTTGCATCTATGTTTAGATTCAGCGAGGGAAAAAGACTTTTCTTCTAAAAGCTGCGTTTTGATATTCCAGAGTTGAAGGGAGAAAAGGCTGTAAAGAGAAATACCTTGCTATAAAACCAAAACGGAACTGTCTAGCAGAATGGTTGTCAATGTGTGTATTCAACTTCCAGAGTTAAACTCATGTTTGTTTACAGCAGTTCAGAAACCCTTTCTTTGGAGAATGTAGAAACAGTCATTTCCAGCCCTAGAGACGCATATAAGAGTCAGCAGTAAGAATGCGTTTAAAACACAGAAGACCCGCTTCGTACAAACTGATGTGCTGTGTGTTGGTTCCTTTTAGGAGGTTACATCTATGTTTAGATTCAGCGAGGGAGAAACACGTTTCTTCTAAAAGGTGCGTTTTGACATTCCAGAGTGGATGGGAATACAGACTGTAAAGAGAAATATCTTTGTCTAAAACCAAAACGGAGCTATCTAGCAGAATGGTTGTCAATGTGTGTATTCAACTTCCAGAGTTAAACTCATGTGTGTTTGCAGCAGTTCAGAAACCCTTTCTTTGCAGAATGTAGAAACAGTCATTTCCAGCCCTAGAGACGCATATAAGAGTTAGCAGTAAGAATGCGTTTAAAACACAGAAGACCCGCTTCGTACAAACTGATGTGCTTTGTGTTGGTTCCTTTTAGGAAGTTACATCTATGTTTAGATTCAGCGAGGGAGAAACACGTTTCTTCTAAAAGCTGCGTTTTGACATTCCAGAGTGGATGGCTATACAGACTGTAAAGAGAAATATCTTTGTCTAAAACCAAAACGGAGCTATCTAGCAGAATGGTTGTCAATGTGTGTATTCAACTTCCAGAGTTAAACTCATGTGTGTTTGCAGCAGTTCAGAAACCCTTTCTTTGCAGAATGTAGAAACAGTCATTTCCAGCCCTAGAGACGCATATAAGAGTTAGCTTTAAGAATGCGTTTAAAACACAGAAACCGACCTCGTACAAACTGATGTGCTGTGTGTTGGTTCCTTTTAGGAAGTTGCATCTATGTTTAGATTCAGCGAGGGAGAAACACGTTTCTTCTAAATGCTGCGTTTTGACATTCCAGAGTGGATGGGAATACAGACTGTAAAGAGAAATATCTTTGTTTAAAACCAAAACGGAGCTATCTAGCAGAATGGTTGTCAATGTGTGTATTCAACTTCCAGAGTTAAACTCATGTGTGTTTGCAGCAGTTCAGAAACCCTTTCTTTGGAGAATGTAAAAACAGTCATTTCCAGCCCCAGAGACGCATATAGGAGTTAGCAGTAAGAATGATTTTAAAACACAGAAACCCGCTTCGTACAAACTGATGTGCTGTGTGTTGGTTCCTTTTAGGAAGTTGCATCTATGTTTAGATTCAGCGAGGGAGAAACACGTTTCTTCTAAAAGGTGCGTTTTGACATTCCAGAGTGGATGGGAATACAGACTGTAAAGAGAAATATCTTTGTCTAAAACCAAAACGGAGCTATCTAGCAGAATGTCTGTCAATGTGTGTATTCAACTTCTAGAGATAAACTCACGTGTGTTTGCAGCAGTTCAGAAACCCTTTCTTTGGAGAATGTAGAAACAGTCATTTCCAGCCCTAGAGACGCATATAAGTTAGCAGTAAGAATGCGTTTAAAACACAGAAGACCCGCTTCGTACAAACTGATGTGCTGTGTGTTGGTTCCTTTTAGGAAGTTACATCTATGTTTAGATTCAGCGAGGGAGAAACACGTTTCTTCTAAAAGGTGCGTTTTGACATTCCAGAGTGGATGGGAATACAGACTGTAAAGAGAAATATCTTTGTCTAAAACCAAAACGGAGCTATCTAGCAGAATGGTTGTCAATGTGTTTATTCAACTTCCAGAGTTAAACTCATGTGTGTTTGCAGCAGTTCAGAAACCCTTTCTTTGGAGAATGTAGAAGCAGTCATTTCCAGCCCTAGAGACGCATATAAGAGTTAGCAGTAAGAATGCGTTTAAAACACAGAAGACCCGCTTCGTACAAACTGATGTGCTGTGTGTTGGTTCCTTTTAGGAGGTTACATCTATGTTTAGATTCAGCGAGGGAGAAACACGTTTCTTCTAAAAGGTGCGTTTTGACATTCCAGAGTGGATGGGAATACAGACTGTAAAGAGAAATATCTTTGTCTAAAACCAAAACGGAGCTATCTAGCAGAATGGTTGTCAATGTGTGTATTCAACTTCCAGAGTTAAACTCATGTGTGTTTGCAGCAGTTCAGAAACCCTTTCTTTGCAGAATGTAGAAACAGTCATTTCCAGCCCTAGAGACGCATATAAGAGTTAGCTGTAAGAATGCGTTTAAAACACAGAAACCGACCTCGTACAAACTGATGTGCTTTGTGTTGGTTCCTTTTAGGAAGTTGCATCTATGTTTAGATTCAGCGAGGGAGAAACACGTTTCTTCTAAAAGCTGCGTTTTGACATTCCAGAGTGGATGGGTGAACAGGCTGTAAAGAGAAATATCTTTGTCTAAAACCAAAACGGAGCTATCTAGCAGAATGTCTGTCAATGTGTTTATTCAACTTCTAGAGATAAACTCACGTGTGTTTGCAGCAGTTCAGAAACCCTTTCTTTGGAGAATGTAGAAACAGTCATTTCCAGCCCTAGAGACGCATATAAGAGTTAGCAGTAAAAATGCGTTTAAAACACAGAAGACCCGCTTCGTACAAACTGATGTGCTGTGTGTTGGTTCCTTTTAGGAAGTTGCATCTATGTTTAGATTCCGCGAGGGAAAAAGACTTTTCTTCTAAAAGCTGCGTTTTGACATTCCAGAGTGGATGGGAGAACAGGCTGTAAAGAGAAATACCTTGCTCTAAAACCAAAACGGAGCTATCTAGCAGAATGGTTGTCAATGTGTGTATTCAACTTCCAGAGTTAAACTCATGTTTGTTTACAGCAGTTCAGAAACCCTTTCTTTGGAGAATGTAGAAACAGTCATTTCCAGCCCTAGAGACGCATATAAGAGTTAGCAGTAAGAATGCGTTTAAAACACAGAAGACCCGCTTCGTACAAACTGATGTGCTTTGTGTTGGTTCCTTTTAGGAAGTTACATCTATGTTTAGATTCAGCGAGGGAGAAACAGGTTTCTTCTAAAAGGTGCGTTTTGACATTCCAGAGTGGATGGGAATACAGACTGTAAAGAGAAATATCTTTGTCTAAAACCAAAACGGAGCTATCTAGCAGAATGTCTGTCAATGTGTGTATTCAACTTCTAGAGATAAACTCACGTGTGTTTGCAGCAGTTCAGAAACCCTTTCTTTGGAGAATGTAGAAACAGTCATTTCCAGCCCTAGAGACGCATATAAGAGTTAGCAGTAAGAATGCGTTTAAAACACAGAAGACCCGCTTCGTACAAACTGATGTGCTGTGTGTTGGTTCCTTTTAGGAAGTTACATCTATGTTTAGATTCAGCGAGGGAGAAACACGTTTCTTCTAAGAGGTGCGTTTTGACATTCCAGAGTGGATGGGAATACAGACTGTAAAGAGAAATATCTTTGTCTAAAACCAAAACGGAGCTATCTAGCAGAATGGTTGTCAATGTGTTTATTCAACTTCCAGAGTTAAACTCACGTGTGTTTGCAGCAGTTCAGAAACCCTTTCTTTGGAGAATGTAGAAACAGTCATTTCCAGCCCTAGAGACGCATATAAGAGTTAGCAGTAAGAATGCGTTTAAAACACAGAAGACCCGCTTCGTACAAACTGATGTGCTGTGTGTTGGTTCCTTTTAGGAAGTTGCATCTATGTTTAGATTCAGCGAGGGAAAAAGACTTTTCTTCTAAAAGCTGCGTTTTGATATTCCAGAGTTGAAGTGAGAAAAGGCTGTAAAGAGAAATACCTTGCTATAAAACCAAAACGGAACTGTCTAGCAGAATGGTTGTCAATGTGTGTATTCAACTTCCAGAGTTAAACTCATGTTTGTTTACAGCAGTTCAGAAACCCTTTCTTTGGAGAATGTAGAAACAGTCATTTCCAGCCCTAGAGACGCATATAAGAGTCAGCAGTAAGAATGCGTTTAAAACACAGAAGACCCGCTTCGTACAAACTGATGTGCTGTGTGTTGGTTCCTTTTAGGAGGTTACATCTATGTTTAGATTCAGCGAGGGAGAAACACGTTTCTTCTAAAAGGTGCGTTTTGACATTCCAGAGTGGATGGGAATACAGACTGTAAAGAGAAATATCTTTGTCTAAAACCAAAACGGAGCTATCTAGCAGAATGGTTGTCAATGTGTGTATTCAACTTCCAGAGTTAAACTCATGTGTGTTTGCAGCAGTTCAGAAACCCTTTCTTTGCAGAATGTAGAAACAGTCATTTCCAGCCCTAGAGACGCATATAAGAGTTAGCTGTAAGAATGCGTTTAAAACACAGAAACCGACCTCGTACAAACTGATGTGCTGTGTGTTGGTTCCTTTTAGGAAGTTGCATCTATGTTTAGATTCAGCGAGGGAGAAACACGTTTCTTCTAAAAGCTGCGTTTTGACATTCCAGAGTGGATGGGAGAACAGGCTGTAAAGAGAAATATCTTTGTCTAAAACCAAAACGGAGCTATCTAGCAGAATGTCTGTCAATGTGTGTATTCAACTTCTAGAGATAAACTCACGTGTGTTTGCAGCAGTTCAGAAACCCTTTCTTTGGAGAATGTAGAAACAGTCATTTCCAGCCCTAGAGACGCATATAAGAGTTAGCACTAAGAATGCGTTTAAAACACAGAAGACCCGCTTCGTACAAACTGATGTGCTGTGTGTTGGTTCCTTTTAGGAAGTTGCATCTATGTTTAGATTCAGCGAGGGAGAAACACGTTTCTTCTAAATGCTGCGTTTTGACATTCCAGAGTGGATGGGAATACAGACTGTAAAGAGAAATATCTTTGTTTAAAACCAAAACGGAGCTATCTAGCAGAATGGTTGTCAATGTGTGTATTCAACTTCCAGAGTTAAACTCATGTGTGTTTGCAGCAGTTCAGAAACCCTTTCTTTGCAGAATGTAGAAACAGTCATTTCCAGCCCTAGAGACGCATATAAGAGTTAGCTTTAAGAATGCGTTTAAAACACAGAAACCGACCTCGTACAAACTGATGTGCTGTGTGTTGGTTCCTTTTAGGAAGTTGCATCTATGTTTAGATTCAGCGAGGGAGAAACACGTTTCTTCTAAATGCTGCGTTTTGACATTCCAGAGTGGATGGGAATACAGACTGTAAAGAGAAATATCTTTGTTTAAAACCAAAACGGAGCTATCTAGCAGAATGGTTGTCAATGTGTGTATTCAACTTCCAGAGTTAAACTCATGTGTGTTTGCAGCAGTTCAGAAACCCTTTCTTTGGAGAATGTAAAAACAGTCATTTCCAGCCCCAGAGACGCATATAGGAGTTAGCAGTAAGAATGATTTTAAAACACAGAAACCCGCTTCGTACAAACTGATGTGCTGTGTGTTGGTTCCTTTTAGGAAGTTGCATCTATGTTTAGATTCAGCGAGGGAGAAACACGTTTCTTCTAAAAGGTGCGTTTTGACATTCCAGAGTGGATGGGAATACAGACTGTAAAGAGAAATATCTTTGTCTAAAACCAAAACGGAGCTATCTAGCAGAATGTCTGTCAATGTGTGTATTCAACTTCTAGAGATAAACTCACGTGTGTTTGCAGCAGTTCAGAAACCCTTTCTTTGGAGAATGTAGAAACAGTCATTTCCAGCCCTAGAGACGCATATAAGTTAGCAGTAAGAATGCGTTTAAAACACAGAAGACCCGCTTCGTACAAACTGATGTGCTGTGTGTTGGTTCCTTTTAGGAAGTTACATCTATGTTTAGATTCAGCGAGGGAGAAACACGTTTCTTCTAAAAGGTGCGTTTTGACATTCCAGAGTGGATGGGAATACAGACTGTAAAGAGAAATATCTTTGTCTAAAACCAAAACGGAGCTATCTAGCAGAATGGTTGTCAATGTGTTTATTCAACTTCCAGAGTTAAACTCATGTGTGTTTGCAGCAGTTCAGAAACCCTTTCTTTGGAGAATGTAGAAGCAGTCATTTCCAGCCCTAGAGACGCATATAAGAGTTAGCAGTAAGAATGCGTTTAAAACACAGAAGACCCGCTTCGTACAAACTGATGTGCTGTGTGTTGGTTCCTTTTAGGAAGTTGCATCTATGTTTAGATTCAGCGAGGGAAAAAGACTTTTCTTCTAAAAGCTGCGTTTTGATATTCCAGAGTTGAAGGGAGAAAAGGCTGTAAAGAGAAATACCTTGCTATAAAACCAAAACGGAACTGTCTAGCAGAATGGTTGTCAATGTGTGTATTCAACTTCCAGAGTTAAACTCATGTTTGTTTACAGCAGTTCAGAAACCCTTTCTTTGGAGAATGTAGAAACAGTCATTTCCAGCCCTAGAGACGCATATAAGAGTCAGCAGTAAGAATGCGTTTAAAACACAGAAGACCCGCTTCGTACAAACTGATGTGCTGTGTGTTGGTTCCTTTTAGGAGGTTACATCTATGTTTAGATTCAGCGAGGGAGAAACACGTTTCTTCTAAAAGGTGCGTTTTGACATTCCAGAGTGGATGGGAATACAGACTGTAAAGAGAAATATCTTTGTCTAAAACCAAAACGGAGCTATCTAGCAGAATGGTTGTCAATGTGTGTATTCAACTTCCAGAGTTAAACTCATGTGTGTTTGCAGCAGTTCAGAAACCCTTTCTTTGCAGAATGTAGAAACAGTCATTTCCAGCCCTAGAGACGCATATAAGAGTTAGCTGTAAGAATGCGTTTAAAACACAGAAACCGACCTCGTACAAACTGATGTGCTTTGTGTTGGTTCCTTTTAGGAAGTTGCATCTATGTTTAGATTCAGCGAGGGAGAAACACGTTTCTTCTAAAAGCTGCGTTTTGACATTCCAGAGTGGATGGGTGAACAGGCTGTAAAGAGAAATATCTTTGTCTAAAACCAAAACGGAGCTATCTAGCAGAATGTCTGTCAATGTGTTTATTCAACTTCTAGAGATAAACTCACGTGTGTTTGCAGCAGTTCAGAAACCCTTTCTTTGGAGAATGTAGAAACAGTCATTTCCAGCCCTAGAGACGCATATAAGAGTTAGCAGTAAAAATGCGTTTAAAACACAGAAGACCCGCTTCGTACAAACTGATGTGCTGTGTGTTGGTTCCTTTTAGGAAGTTGCATCTATGTTTAGATTCCGCGAGGGAAAAAGACTTTTCTTCTAAAAGCTGCGTTTTGACATTCCAGAGTGGATGGGAGAACAGGCTGTAAAGAGAAATACCTTGCTCTAAAACCAAAACGGAGCTATCTAGCAGAATGGTTGTCAATGTGTGTATTCAACTTCCAGAGTTAAACTCATGTTTGTTTACAGCAGTTCAGAAACCCTTTCTTTGGAGAATGTAGAAACAGTCATTTCCAGCCCTAGAGACGCATATAAGAGTTAGCAGTAAGAATGCGTTTAAAACACAGAAGACCCGCTTCGTACAAACTGATGTGCTTTGTGTTGGTTCCTTTTAGGAAGTTACATCTATGTTTAGATTCAGCGAGGGAGAAACAGGTTTCTTCTAAAAGGTGCGTTTTGACATTCCAGAGTGGATGGGAATACAGACTGTAAAGAGAAATATCTTTGTCTAAAACCAAAACGGAGCTATCTAGCAGAATGTCTGTCAATGTGTGTATTCAACTTCTAGAGATAAACTCACGTGTGTTTGCAGCAGTTCAGAAACCCTTTCTTTGGAGAATGTAGAAACAGTCATTTCCAGCCCTAGAGACGCATATAAGAGTTAGCAGTAAGAATGCGTTTAAAACACAGAAGACCCGCTTCGTACAAACTGATGTGCTGTGTGTTGGTTCCTTTTAGGAAGTTACATCTATGTTTAGATTCAGCGAGGGAGAAACACGTTTCTTCTAAGAGGTGCGTTTTGACATTCCAGAGTGGATGGGAATACAGACTGTAAAGAGAAATATCTTTGTCTAAAACCAAAACGGAGCTATCTAGCAGAATGGTTGTCAATGTGTTTATTCAACTTCCAGAGTTAAACTCACGTGTGTTTGCAGCAGTTCAGAAACCCTTTCTTTGGAGAATGTAGAAACAGTCATTTCCAGCCCTAGAGACGCATATAAGAGTTAGCAGTAAGAATGCGTTTAAAACACAGAAGACCCGCTTCGTACAAACTGATGTGCTGTGTGTTGGTTCCTTTTAGGAAGTTGCATCTATGTTTAGATTCAGCGAGGGAAAAAGACTTTTCTTCTAAAAGCTGCGTTTTGATATTCCAGAGTTGAAGTGAGAAAAGGCTGTAAAGAGAAATACCTTGCTATAAAACCAAAACGGAACTGTCTAGCAGAATGGTTGTCAATGTGTGTATTCAACTTCCAGAGTTAAACTCATGTTTGTTTACAGCAGTTCAGAAACCCTTTCTTTGGAGAATGTAGAAACAGTCATTTCCAGCCCTAGAGACGCATATAAGAGTCAGCAGTAAGAATGCGTTTAAAACACAGAAGACCCGCTTCGTACAAACTGATGTGCTGTGTGTTGGTTCCTTTTAGGAGGTTACATCTATGTTTAGATTCAGCGAGGGAGAAACACGTTTCTTCTAAAAGGTGCGTTTTGACATTCCAGAGTGGATGGGAATACAGACTGTAAAGAGAAATATCTTTGTCTAAAACCAAAACGGAGCTATCTAGCAGAATGGTTGTCAATGTGTGTATTCAACTTCCAGAGTTAAACTCATGTGTGTTTGCAGCAGTTCAGAAACCCTTTCTTTGCAGAATGTAGAAACAGTCATTTCCAGCCCTAGAGACGCATATAAGAGTTAGCTGTAAGAATGCGTTTAAAACACAGAAACCGACCTCGTACAAACTGATGTGCTGTGTGTTGGTTCCTTTTAGGAAGTTGCATCTATGTTTAGATTCAGCGAGGGAGAAACACGTTTCTTCTAAAAGCTGCGTTTTGACATTCCAGAGTGGATGGGAGAACAGGCTGTAAAGAGAAATATCTTTGTCTAAAACCAAAACGGAGCTATCTAGCAGAATGTCTGTCAATGTGTGTATTCAACTTCTAGAGATAAACTCACGTGTGTTTGCAGCAGTTCAGAAACCCTTTCTTTGGAGAATGTAGAAACAGTCATTTCCAGCCCTAGAGACGCATATAAGAGTTAGCACTAAGAATGCGTTTAAAACACAGAAGACCCGCTTCGTACAAACTGATGTGCTGTGTGTTGGTTCCTTTTAGGAAGTTGCATCTATGTTTAGATTCAGCGAGGGAAAAAGACTTTTCTTCTAAAAGCTGCGTTTTGACATTACAGAGTGGATGGGAGAACAGGCTGTAAAGAGAAATACCTTGCTCTAAAACCAAAACGGAGCTATCTAGCAGAATGGTTGTCAATGTGTGTATTCAACTTCCAGAGTTAAACTCATGTTTGTTTACAGCAGTTCAGAAACCCTTTCTTTGGAGAATGTAGAAACAGTCATTTCCAGCCCTAGAGACGCATATAAGAGTTAGCAGTAAGAATGCGTTTAAAACACAGAAGACCCGCTTCGTACAAACTGATGTGCTTTGTGTTGGTTCCTTTTAGGAAGTTACATCTATGTTTAGATTCAGCGAGGGAGAAACACGTTTCTTCTAAAAGCTGCGTTTTGACATTCCAGAGTGGATGGGAATACAGACTGTAAAGAGAAATATCTTTGTCTAAAACCAAAACGGAGCTATCTAGCAGAATGGTTGTCAATGTGTGTATTCAACTTCCAGAGTTAAACTCATGTGTGTTTGCAGCAGTTCAGAAACCCTTTCTTTGCAGAATGTAGAAACAGTCATTTCCAGCCCTAGAGACGCATATAAGAGTTAGCTTTAAGAATGCGTTTAAAACACAGAAACCGACCTCGTACAAACTGATGTGCTGTGTGTTGGTTCCTTTTAGGAAGTTGCATCTATGTTTAGATTCAGCGAGGGAGAAACACGTTTCTTCTAAATGCTGCGTTTTGACATTCCAGAGTGGATGGGAATACAGACTGTAAAGAGAAATATCTTTGTTTAAAACCAAAACGGAGCTATCTAGCAGAATGGTTGTCAATGTGTGTATTCAACTTCCAGAGTTAAACTCATGTGTGTTTGCAGCAGTTCAGAAACCCTTTCTTTGGAGAATGTAGAAACAGTCATTTCCAGCCCCAGAGACGCATATAGGAGTTAGCAGTAAGAATGATTTTAAAACACAGAAACCCGCTTCGTACAAACTGATGTGCTGTGTGTTGGTTCCTTTTAGGAAGTTGCATCTATGTTTAGATTCAGCGAGGGAGAAACACGTTTCTTCTAAAAGCTGCGTTTTGACATTCCAGAGTGGATGGGAGAACAGGCTGTAAAGAGAAATATCTTTGTCTAAAACCAAAACGGAGCTATCTAGCAGAATGTCTGTCAATGTGTGTATTCAACTTCTAGAGATAAACTCACGTGTGTTTGCAGCAGTTCAGAAACCCTTTCTTTGGAGAATGTAGAAACAGTCATTTCCAGCCCTAGAGACGCATATAAGAGTTAGCAGTAAGAATGCGTTTAAAACACAGAAGACCCGCTTCGTACAAACTGATGTGCTGTGTGTTGGTTCCTTTTAGGAAGTTGCATCTATGTTTAGATTCAGCGAGGGAAAAAGACTTTTCTTCTAAAAGCTGCGTTTTGACATTCCAGAGTGGATGGGAGAACAGGCTGTAAAGAGAAATACCTTGCTCTAAAACCAAAACGGAGCTATCTAGCAGAATGGTTGTCAATGTGTGTATTCAACTTCCAGAGTTAAACTCATGTTTGTTTACAGCAGTTCAGAAACCCTTTCTTTGGAGAATGTAGAAACAGTCATTTCCAGCCCTAGAGACGCATATAAGAGTTAGCAGTAAGAATGCGTTTAAAACACAGAAGACCCGCTTCGTACAAACTGATGTGCTGTGTGTTGGTTCCTTTTAGGAAGTTGCATCTATGTTTAGATTCAGCGAGGGAAAAAGACTTTTCTTCTAAAAGCTGCGTTTTGATATTCCAGAGTTGAAGGGAGAAAAGGCTGTAAAGAGAAATACCTTGCTATAAAACCAAAACGGAACTGTCTAGCAGAATGGTTGTCAATGTGTGTATTCAACTTCCAGAGTTAAACTCATTTGTGTTTGCAGCAGTTCAGAAACCCTTTCTTTGGAGAATGTAGAAGCAGTCATTTCCAGCCCTAGAGACGCATATAAGAGTTAGCAGTAAGAATGCATTTAAAACACAGAAGACCCGCTTCGTACAAACTGATGTGCTGTGTGTTGGTTCCTTTTAGGAAGTTGCATCTATGTTTAGATTCAGCGAGGGAAAAAGACTTTTCTTCTAAAAGCTGCGTTTTGACATTCCAGGGTGGATGGGAGAACAGGCTGTAAAGAGAAATACCTTGCTCTAAAACCAAAACGGAGCTATCTAGCAGAATGGTTGTCAATGTGTGTATTCAACTTCCAGAGTTAAACTCATGTTTGTTTACAGCAGTTCAGAAACCCGTTCTTTGGAGAATGTAGAAACAGTCATTTCCAGCCCTAGAGACGCATATAAGAGTTAGCAGTAAGAATGCGTTTAAAACACAGAAGACCCGCTTCGTACAAACTGATGCGCTTTGTGTTGGTTCCTTTTAGGAAGTTACATCTATGTTTAGATTCAGCGAGGGAGAAACACGTTTCTTCTAAAAGGTGCGTTTTGACATTCCAGAGTGGATGGGAATACAGACTGTAAAGAGAAATATCTTTGTCTAAAACCAAAACGGAGCTATCTAGCAGAATGTCTGTCAATGTGTGTATTCAACTTCTAGAGATAAACTCACTTGTGTTTGCAGCAGTTCAGAAACCCTTTCTTTGGAGAATGTAGAAACAGTCATTTCCAGCCCTAGAGACGCATATAAGAGTTAGCAGTATGAATGCGTTTAAAACACAGAAGACCCGCTTCGTACAAACTGATGTGCTGTGTGTTAGTTCCTTTTAGGAAGTTGCATCTATGTTTAGATTCAGCGAGGGAAAAAGACTTTTCTTCTAAAAGCTGCGTTTTGATATTCCAGAGTTGAAGGGAGAACAGGCTGTAAAGAGAAATACCTAGCTATAAAACCAAAACGGAACTGTCTAGCAGAATGGTTGTCAATGTGTGTATTCAACTTCCAGAGTTAAACTCATGTGTGTTTGCAGCAGTTCAGAAACCCTTTCTTTGCAGAATGTAGAAACAGTCATTTCCAGCCCCAGAGACGCATATAAGAGTCAGCAGTAAGAATGCGTTTAAAACACAGAAGACCCGCTTCGTACAAACTGATGTGCTGAGTGTTGGTTCCTTTTAGGAAGTTGCATCTATGTTTAGATTCAGCGAGGGAGAAACACCTTTCTTCTAAAAGCTGCGTTTTGACATTCCAGAGTGGATGGGAGAACAGGCTGTAAAGAGAAATACCTTGCTCTAAAACCAAAACGGAGCTATCTAGCAGAATGGTTGTCAATGTGTGTATTCAACTTCCAGAGTTAAACTCATGTGTGCTTGCAGCAGTTCAGAAACCCTTTCTTTGGAGAATGTAGAAACAGTCATTTCCAGCCCCAGAGACGCATATAGGAGTTAGCAGTAAGAATGCTTTTAAAACACAGAAACCTGCTTCGTACAAACTGATGTGCTGTGTGTTGGTTCCTTTTAGGAAGTTGCATCTATGTGTAGATTCAGCGAGGGAGAAACACGTTTCTTCTAAATGCTGCGTTTTGACATTCCAGAGTGGATGGGAATACAGATTGTAAAGAGAAATATCTTTGTCTATAACCAAAACGGAGCTATCTAGCAGAATGGTTGTCAATGTGTGTATTCAACTTCTAGAGCTAAACTCACGTGCGTTTGCAGCAGTTCAGAAACCCTTTCTTTGGAGAATGTAGAAACAGTCATTTCCAGCCCTAGAGACTCATATAAGAGTTAGCAGTAAGAATGCGTTTAAAACACAGAAGACCCGCTTCGTACAAACTGATGTGCTGTGTGTTGGTTCCTTTTAGGAAGTTGCATCTATGTTTAGATTCAGCGAGGGAAAAAGGCTTTTCTTCTAAAAGCTGCATTTTGATATTCCAGAGTTGAAGGGAGAACAGGCTGTAAAGAGAAATACCTTGCTATAAAACCAAAACGGAACTGTCTAGCAGAATGGTTGTCAATGTGTGTATTCAACTTCCAGAGTTAAACTCATGTTTGTTTACAGCAGTTCAGAAACCCTTTCTTTGGAGAATGTAGAAACAGTCATTTCCAGCCCTAGAGACGCATATAAGAGTTAGCAGTAAGAATGCGTTTAAAACACAGAAGACCCGCTTCGTACAAACTGATGTGCTTTGTGTTGGTTCCTTTTAGGAAGTTACATCTATGTTTAGATTCAGCGAGGGAGAAGCACGTTTCTTCTAAAAGGTGCGTTTTGACATTCCAGAGTGGATGGGAATACAGACTGTAAAGAGAAGTATCTTTGTCTAAAACCAAAACGGAGCTATCTAGCAGAATGTCTGTCAATGTGTGTATTCAACTTCTAGAGATAAACTCACGTGTGTTTGCAGCAGTTCAGAAACCCTTTCTTTGGAGAATGTAGAAACAGTCATTTCCAGCCCTAGAGACGCATATAAGAGTCAGCAGTAAGAATGCATTTAAAACACAGAAGACCCGCTTCGTACAAACTGATGTGCTGTGTGTTGGTTCCTTTTAGGAAGTTACAACTATGTTTAGATTCAGCGAGGGAGAAGCACGTTTCTTCTAAAAGGTGCGTTTTGACATTCCAGAGTGGATGGGAATACAGACTGTAAAGAGAAATATCTTTGTCTAAAACCAAAACGGAGCTATCTAGCAGAATGGTTGTCAATGTGTTTATTCAACTTCCAGAGTTAAACTCATGTGTGTTTGCAGCAGTTCAGAAACCCTTTCTTTGGAGAATGTAGAAACAGTCATTTCCAGCCCTAGAGACGCATATAAGAGTTAGCAGTAAGAATGCGTTTAAAACACAGAAGACCCGCTTCGTACAAACTGATGTGCTGTCTGTTGGTTCCTTTTAGGAAGTTGCATCTATGTTTAGATTCAGCGAGGGAAAAAGACTTTTCTTCTAAAAGCTGCGTTTTGATATTCCAGAGTTGAAGGGAGAAAAGGCTGTAAAGAGAAATACCTTGCTATAAAACCAAAACGGAACTGTCTAGCAGAATGGTTGTCAATGTGTGTATTCAACTTCCAGAGTTAAACTCATGTTTGTTTACAGCAGTTCAGAAACCCTTTCTTTGGAGAATGTAGAAACAGTCATTTCCAGCCCTAGAGACGCATATAAGAGTCAACAGTAAGAATGCGTTTAAAACACAGAAGACCCGCTTCGTACAAACTGATGTGTTGTGTGTTGGTTCCTTTTAGGAGGTTACATCTATGTTTAGATTCAGCGAGGGAGAAACACGTTTCTTCTAAAAGGTGCGTTTTGACATTCCAGAGTGGATGGGAATACAGACTGTAAAGAGAAATATCTTTGTCTAAAACCAAAACGGAGCTATCTAGCAGAATGGTTGTCAATGTGTGTATTCAACTTCCAGAGTTAAACTCATGTGTGTTTGCAGCAGTTCAGAAACCCTTTCTTTGCAGAATGTAGAAACAGTCATTTCCAGCCCTAGAGACGCATATAAGAGTTAGCTGTAAGAATGCGTTTAAAACACAGAAACCGACCTCGTACAAACTGATGTGCTGTGTGTTGGTTCCTTTTAGGAAGTTGCATCTATGTTTAGATTCAGCGAGGGAGAAACACGTTTCTTCTAAAAGCTGCGTTTTGACATTCCAGAGTGGATGGGTGAACAGGCTGTAAAGAGAAATATCTTTGTCTAAAACCAAAACGGAGCTATCTAGCAGAATGTCTGTCAATGTGTGTATTCAACTTCTAGAGATAAACTCAGGTGTGTTTGCAGCAGTTCAGAAACCCTTTCTTTGGAGAATGTAGAAACAGTCATTTCCAGCCCTAGAGACGCATATAAGAGTTAGCAGTAAGAATGCGTTTAAAACACAGAAGACCCGCTTCGTACAAACTGATGTGCTGTGTGTTGGTTCCTTTTAGGAAGTTGCATCTATGTTTAGGTTCAGCGAGGGAAAAAGACTTTTCTTCTAAAAGCTGCGTTTTGACATTCCAGAGTGGATGGGAGAACAGGCTGTAAAGAGAAATACCTTGCTCTAAAACCAAAACGGAGCTATCTAGCAGAATGGTTGTCAATGTGTGTATTCAACTTCCAGAGTTAAACTCATGTTTGTTTACGGCAGTTCAGAAACCCTTTCTTTGGAGAATGTAGAAACAGTCATTTCCAGCCCTAGAGACGCATATAAGAGTTAGCAGTAAGAATGCGTTTAAAACACAGAAGACCCGCTTCGTACAAACTGATGCGCTTTGTGTTGGTTCCTTTTAGGAAGTTACATCTATGTTTAGATTCAGCAAGGGAGAAACACGTTTCTACTAAAAGGTGCGTTTTGACATTCCAGAGTGGATGGGAATACAGACTGTAAAGAGAATATCGTTGTCTAAAACCAAAACGGAGCTATCTAGCAGAATGTCTGTCAATGTGTGTATTCAACTTCTAGAGATAAACTCACTTGTGTTTGCAGCAGTTCAGAAACCCTTTCTTTGGAGAATGTAGAAACAGTCATTTCCAGCCCTAGAGACGCATATAAGAGTTAGCAGTATGAATGCGTTTAAAACACAGAAGACCCGCTTCGTACAAACTGATGTGCTGTGTGTTAGTTCCTTTTAGGAAGTTGCATCTATGTTTAGATTCAGCGAGGGAAAAAGACTTTTCTTCTAAAAGCTGCGTTTTGATATTCCAGAGTTGAAGGAAGAACAGGCTGTAAAGAGAAATACCTAGCTATAAAACCAAAACGGAACTGTCTAGCAGAATGGTTGTCAATGTGTGTATTCAACTTCCAGAGTTAAACTCATGTGTGTTTGCAGCAGTTCAGAAACCCTTTCTTTGCAGAATGTAGAAACAGTCATTTCCAGCCCCAGAGACGCATATAAGAGTCAGCAGTAAGAATGCGTTTAAAACACAGAAGACCCGCTTCGTACAAACTGATGTGCTGTGTGTTGGTTCCTTTTAGGAAGTTGCATCTATGTTTAGATTCAGCGAGGGAGAAACACCTTTCTTCTAAAAGCTGCGTTTTGACATTCCAGAGTGGATGGGAGAACAGGCTGTAAAGAGAAATACCTTGCTCTAAAACCAAAACGGAGCGATCTAGCAGAATGGTTGTCAATGTGTGTATTCAACTTCCAGAGTTAAACTCATGTGTGCTTGCAGCAGTTCAGAAACCCTTTCTTTGGATAATGTAGAAACAGTCATTTCCAGCCCCAGAGACGCATATAGGAGTTAGCAGTAAGAATGCTTTTAAAACACAGAAACCTGCTTCGTACAAACTGATGTGCTGTGTGTTGGTTCCTTTTAGGAAGTTGCATCTATGTTTAGATTCAGCGAGGGAGAAACACGTTTCTTCTAAATGCTGCGTTTTGACATTCCAGAGTGGATGGGAATACAGATTGTAAAGAGAAATACCTTTGTCTAAAACCAAAACGGAGCTATCTAGCAGAATGGTTGTCAATGTGTGTATTCAACTTCTAGAGCTAAACTCACGTGCGTTTGAAGCAGTTCAGAAACCCTTTCTTTGGAGAATGTAGAAACAGTCATTTCCAGCCCTAGAGACTCATATAAGAGTTAGCAGTAAGAATGCGTTTAAAACACAGAAGACCCGCTTCGTACAAACTGATGTGCTGTGTGTTGGTTCCTTTTAGGAAGTTGCATCTATGTTTAGATTCAGCGAGGGAAAAAGGCTTTTCTTCTAAAAGCTGCGTTTTGATATTCCAGAGTTGAAGGGAGAACAGGCTGTAAAGGGAAATACCTTGCTATAAAACCAAAACGGAACTGTCTAGCAGAATGGTTGTCAATGTGTTTATTCAACTTCCAGAGTTAAACTCATGTGTGTTTGCAGCAGTTCAGAAACCCTTTCTTTGGAGAATGTAGAAACAGTCATTTCCAGCCCTAGAGACGCATATAAGAATCAGCAGTAAGAATGCGTCTAAAACACAGAAGACCCGCTTCGTACAAACTGATGTGCTGTGTGTTGGTTCCTTTAAGGAAGTTGCATCTATGTTTAGATTCAGCGAGGGAGAAACACGTTTCTTCTAAAAGCTGCGTTTTGACATTCCAGAGTGGATGGGAGAACAGGCTGTAAAGAGAAATACCTTGCTCTAAAACCAAAACGGAGCTATCTAGCAGAATGGTTGTCAATGTGTGTATTCAAATTCCAGAGTTAAACTCATGTGTGTTTGCAGCAGTTCAGAAACCCTTTCTTTGGAGAATGTAGAAACAGTCATTTCCAGCCCCAGAGACGAATATAGGAGTTAGCAGTAAGAATGCTTTTAAAACACAGAAACCCGCTTCGTACAAACTGATGTGCTGTGTGTTGGTTCCTTTTAGGAAGTTGCATCTATGTTTAGATTCAGCGAGGGAGAAACACGTTTCTTCTAAATGCTGCGTTTTGACATTCCAGAGTGGATGGGAATACAGATTGTAAAGAGAAATATCTTTGTCTAAAACCAAAACGGAGCTATCTAGCAGAATGGTTGTCAATGTGTGTATTCAACTTCTAGAGCTAAATTCACGTGCGTTTGCAGCAGTTCAGAAACCCTTTCTTTGGAGAATGTAGAAACAGTCATTTCCAGCCCTAGAGACGCATATAAGAGTTAGCAGTAAGAATGCGTTTAAAACACAGAAGACCCGCTTCGTACAAACTGATGTGCTGTGTGTTGGTTCCTTTTAGGAAGTTGCATCGATGTTTAGAATCAGCGAAGGAAAAAGACTTTTCTTCTAAAAGCTGCGTTTTGATATTCCAGAGTTGAAGGGAGAACAGGCTGTAAAGAGAAATACCTTGCTATAAAACCAAAACGGAACTGTCTAGCAGAATGGTTGTCAATGTGTGTATTCAACTTCCAGAGTTAAACTCATGTTTGTTTACAGCAGTTCAGAAACCCTTTCTTTGGAGAATGTAGAAACAGTCATTTCCAGCCCTAGAGACGCATATAAGAGTTAGCAGTAAGAATGTGTTTAAAACACAGAAGACCCGCTTCGTACAAACTGATGTGCTGTGTGTTGGTTACTTTTAGGAAGTTACATCTATGTTTAGATTCAGCGAGGGAGAAACACGTTTCTTCTAAAAGCTGCGTTTTGACATTCCAGAGTGGGTGGGAATACAGAGTGTAAAGAGAAATATCTTTGTCTAAAACCAAAACGGAGCTATTTAGCAGAATGTCTGTCAATGTGTGTATTCAACTTCTAGAGATAAACTCACGTGTGTTTGCAGCAGTTCAGAAACCCTTTCTTTGGAGAATGTAGAAACAGTCATTTCCAGCCCTAGAGACGCATATAAGAGTTAGCAGTAAGAATGCGTTTAAAACACAGAAGACCCGCTTCGTACAAACTGATGTGCTTTGTGTTGGTTCCTTTTAGGAAGTTACATCTATGTTTAGATTCAGCGAGGGAGAAACACGTTTCTTCTAAAAGCTGCGTTTTGACATTCCAGAGTGGATGGGAATACAGACTGTAAAGAGAAATATCTTTGTCTAAAACCAAATCGGAGCTATCTAGCAGAATGGTTGTCAATGTGTGTATTCAACTTCCAGAGTTAAACTCATGTGTGTTTGCAGCAGTTCAGAAACCCTTTCTTTGCAGAATGTAGAAACAGTCATTTCCAGCCCTAGAGACGCATATAAGAGTTAGCTTTAAGAATGCGTTTAAAACACAGAAACCGACCTCGTACAAACTGATGTGCTGTGTGTTGGTTCCTTTTAGGAAGTTGCATCTATGTTTAGATTCAGCGAGGGAGAAACACGTTTCTTCTAAATGCTGCGTTTTGACATTCCAGAGTGGATGGGAATACAGACTGTAAAGAGAAATATCTTTGTTTAAAACCAAAACGGAGCTATCTAGCAGAATGGTTGTCAATGTGTGTATTCAACTTCCAGAGTTAAACTCATGTGTGTTTGCAGCAGTTCAGAAACCCTTTCTTTGGAGAATGTAAAAACAGTCATTTCCAGCCCCAGAGACGCATATAGGAGTTAGCAGTAAGAATGATTTTAAAACACAGAAACCCGCTTCGTACAAACTGATGTGCTGTGTGTTGGTTCCTTTTAGGAAGTTGCATCTATGTTTACATTCAGCGAGGGAGAAACACGTTTCTTCTAAATGCTGCGTTTTGACATTCCAGAGTGGATGGGAATACAGACTGTAAAGAGAAATATCTTTGTCTAAACCCAAAACGGAGCTATCTAGCAGAATGGTTGTCAATGTGTGTATTCAACTTCCAGAGTTAAACTCATGTTTGTTTACAGCAGTTCAGAAACCCTTTCTTTGGAGAATGTAGAAACAGTCATTTCCAGCCCTAGAGACGCATATAAGAGTTAGCAGTAAAAATACGTTTAAAACACAGAAGACCCGCTTCGTACAAACTGATGCGCTTTGTGTTGGTTCCTTTTAGGAAGTTACATCTATGTTTAGATTCAGCGAGGGAGAAACACGTTTCTTCTAAAAGGTGCGTTTTGACATTCCAGAGTGGATGGGAATACAGACTGTAAAGAGAAATATCTTTGTCTAAAACCAAAACGGAGCTATCTAGCAGAATGGTTGTCAATGTGTGTATTCAAATTCCAGAGTTAAACTCATGTGTGTTTGCAGCAGTTCAGAAACCCTTTCTTTGGAGAATGTAGAAACAGTCATTTCCAGCCCCAGAGACGAATATAGCAGTTAGCAGTAAGAATGCTTTTAAAACACAGAAACCCGCTTCGTACAAACTGATGTGCTGTGTGTTGGTTCCTTTTAGGAAGTTGCATCTATGTTTAGATTCAGCGAGGGAGAAACACGTTTCTTCTAAATGATGCGTTTTGACATTCCAGAGTGGATGGGAATACAGATTGTAAAGAGAAATATCTTTGTCTAAAACCAAAACGGAGCTATCTAGCAGAATGGTTGTCAATGTGTGTATTCAACATCCAGAGCTAAATTCACGTGCGTTTGCAGCAGTTCAGAAACCCTTTCTTTGGAGAATGTAGAAACAGTCATTTCCAGCCCTAGAGACGCATATAAGAGTTAGCAGTAAGAATGCGTTTAAAACACAGAAGACCCGCTTCGTACAAACTGATGTGCTGTGTGTTGGTTCCTTTTAGGAAGTTGCATCGATGTTTAGAATCAGCGAAGGAAAAAGACTTTTCTTCTAAAAGCTGCGTTTTGATATTCCAGAGTTGAAGGGAGAACAGGCTGTAAAGAGAAATACCTTGCTATAAAACCAAAACGGAACTGTCTAGCAGAATGGTTGTCAATGTGTGTATTCAACTTCCAGAGTTAAACTCATGTTTGTTTACAGCAGTTCAGAAACCCTTTCTTTGGAGAATGTAGAAACAGTCATTTCCAGCCCTAGAGACGCATATAAGAGTTAGCAGTAAGAATGCGTTTAAAACACAGAAGACCCGCTTCGTACAAACTGATGCGCTTTGTGTTGGTTACTTTTAGGAAGTTACATCTATGTTTAGATTCAGCGAGGGAGAAACACGTTTCTTCTAAAAGCTGCGTTTTGACATTCCAGAGTGGATGGGAATACAGAGTGTAAAGAGAAATATCTTTGTCTAAAACCAAAACGGAGCTATTTAGCAGAATGTCTGTCAATGTGTGTATTCAACTTCTAGAGATAAACTCACGTGTGTTTGCAGCAGTTCAGAAACCCTTTCTTTGGAGAATGTAGAAACAGTCATTTCCAGCCCTAGAGACGCATATAAGAGTTAGCAGTATGAATGCGTTTAAAACACAGAAGACCCGCTTCGTACAAACTGATGTGCTGTGTGTTGGTTCCTTTTAGGAAGTTACATCTATGTTTAGATTCAGCGAGGTAGAAACACGTTTCTTCTAAAAGCTGCGTTTTGACATTCCAGAGTGGATGGGAATACAGACTGTAAAGAGAAATATCTTTCTCTAAAACCAAAACGGAGCTATCTAGCAGAATGGTTGTCAATGTGTGTATTCAACTTCCAGAGTTAAACTCATGTGTGTTTGCAGCAGTTCAGAAACCCTTTCTTTGCAGAATGTAGAAACAGTCATTTCCAGCCCTAGAGACGCATATAAGAGTTAGCTTTAAGAATGCGTTTAAAACACAGAAACCGACCTCGTACAAACTGATGTGCTGTGTGTTGGTTCGTTTTAGGAAGTTGCATCTATGTTTAGATTCAGCGAGGGAGAAACACGTTTCTTCTAAATGCTGCGTTTTGACATTCCAGAGTGGATGGGAATAGAGACTGTAAAGAGAAATATCTTTGTTTAAAACCAAAACGGAGCTATCTAGCAGAATGGTTGTCAATGTGTGTATTCAACTTCCAGAGTTAAACTCATGTGTGTTTGCAGCAGTTCAGAAACCCTTTCTTTGGAGAATGTAGAAACAGTCATTTCCAGCCCCAGAGACGCATATAGGAGTTAGCAGTAAGAATGATTTTAAAACACAGAAACCCGCTTCGTACAAACTGATGTGCTGTGTGTTGGTTCCTTTTAGGAAGTTGCATCTATGTTTAGATTCAGCGAGGGAGAAACACGTTTCTTCTAAATGCTGCGTTTTGACATTCCAGAGTGGATGGGAATACAGACTGTAAAGAGAAATATCTTTGTCTAAACCCAAAACGGAGCTATCTAGCAGAATGGTTGTCAATGTGTGTATTCAACTTCCAGAGTTAAACTCATGTTTGTTTACAGCAGTTCAGAAACCCTTTCTTTGGAGAATGTAGAAACAGTCATTTCCAGCCCTAGAGATGCATATAAGAGTTAGCAGTAAGAATGCGTTTAAAACACAGAAGACCCGCTTCGTACAAACTGATGTGCTTTGTGTTGGTTCCTTTTAGGAAGTTACATCTATGTTTAGATTCAGCGAGGGAGAAACACGTTTCTTCTAAAAGGTGCGTTTTGACATTCCAGAGTGGATGGGAATACAGACTGTAAAGAGAAATATCTTTTTCTAAAACCAAAACGGAGCTATCTAGCAGAATGTCTGTCAATGTGTGTATTCAACTTCTAGAGATAAACTCACGTGTGTTTGCAGCAGTTCAGAAACCCTTTCTTTGGAGAATGTAGAAACAGTCATTTCCAGCCCTAGAGACGCATATAAGAGTTAGCAGTAAGAATGCGTTTAAAACACAGAAGTCCCGCTTCGTACAAACTGATGTGCTGTGTGTTGGTTCCTTTTAAGAAGTTACATCTATGTTTAGATTCAGCGAGGGAGAAACACGTTTCTTCTAAAAGGTGCGTTTTGACATTCCAGAGTGGATGGGAATACAGACTGTAAAGAGAAATATCTTTGTCTAAAACCAAAACGGACCTATCTAGCAGAATGGTTGTCAATGTGTTTATTCAACTTCCAGAGTTAAACTCATGTGTGTTTGCAGCAGTTCAGAAACCCTTTCTTTGGAGAATGTAGAAACAGTCATTTCCAGCCCTAGAGACGCATATAAGAGTTAGCAGTAAGAATGCGTTTAAAACACAGAAGACCCGCTTCGTACAAACTGATGTGCTGTGTGTTGGTTCCTTTTAGGAAGTTGCATCTATGTTTAGATTCAGCGAGGGAAAAAGACTTTTCTTCTAAAAGCTGCGTTTTGATATTCCAGAGTTGAAGGGAGAAAAGGCTGTAAAGAGAAATACCTTGCTATAAAACCAAAACGGAACTGTCTAGCAGAATGGTTGTCAATGTGTGTATTCAACTTCCAGAGTTAAACTCATGTTTGTTTACAGCAGTTCAGAAACCCTTTCTTTGGAGAATGTAGAAACAGTCATTTCCAGCCCTAGAGACGCATATAAGAGTCAGCAGTAAGAATGCGTTTAAAACACAGAAGACCCGCTTCGTACAAACTGATGTGCTGTGTGTTGGTTCCTTTTAGGAGGTTACATCTATGTTTAGATTCAGCGAGGGAGAAACACGTTTCTTCTAAAAGGTGCGTTTTGACATTCCAGAGTGGATGGGAATACAGACTGTAAAGAGAAATATCTTTGTCTAAAACCAAAACGGAGCTATCTAGCAGAATGGTTGTCAATGTGTGTATTCAACTTCCAGAGTTAAACTCATGTGTGTTTGCAGCAGTTCAGAAACCCTTTCTTTGCAGAATGTAGAAACAGTCATTTCCAGCCCTAGAGACGCATATAAGAGTTAGCTGTAAGAATGCGTTTAAAACACAGAAACCGACCTCGTACAAACTGATGTGCTGTGTGTTGGTTCCTTTTAGGAAGTTGCATCTATGTTTAGATTCAGCGAGGGAGAAACACGTTTCTTCTAAAAGCTGCGTTTTGACATTCCAGAGTGGATGGGTGAACAGGCTGTAAAGAGAAATATCTTTGTCTAAAACCAAAACGGAGCTATCTAGCAGAATGTCTGTCAATGTGTTTATTCAACTTCTAGAGATAAACTCACGTGTGTTTGCAGCAGTTCAGAAACCCTTTCTTTGGAGAATGTAGAAACAGTCATTTCCAGCCCTAGAGACGCATATAAGAGTTACCAGTAAGAATGCGTTTAAAACACAGAAGACCCGCTTCGTACAAACTGATGTGCTGTGTGTTGGTTCCTTTTAGGAAGTTGCATCTATGTTTAGATTCAGCGAGGGAAAAAGACTTTTCTTCTAAAAGCTGCGTTTTGACATTCCAGAGTGGATGGGAGAACAGGCTGTAAAGAGAAATACCTTGCTCTAAAACCAAAACGGAGCTATCTAGCAGAATGGTTGTCAATGTGTGTATTCAACTTCCAGAGTTAAACTCATGTTTGTTTACAGCAGTTCAGAAACCCTTTCTTTGGAGAATGTAGAAACAGTCATTTCCAGCCCTAGAGACGCATATAAGAGTTAGCAGTAAGAATGCGTTTAAAACACAGAAGACCCGCTTCGTACAAACTGATGTGCTTTGTGTTGGTTCCTTTTAGGAAGTTACATCTATGTTTAGATTCAGCGAGGGAGAAACACGTTTCTTCTAAAAGGTGCGTTTTGACATTCCAGAGTGGATGGGAATACAGACTGTAAAGAGAAATATCTTTGTCTAAAACCAAAACGGAGCTATCTAGCAGAATGGTTGTCAATGTGTTTATTCAACTTCCAGAGTTAAACTCATGTGTGTTTGCAGCAGTTCAGAAACCCTTTCTTTGGAGAATGTAGAAACAGTCATTTCCAGCCCTAGAGACGCATATAAGAGTTAGCAGTAAGAATGCGTTTAAAACACAGAAGACCCGCTTCGTACAAACTGATGTGCTGTGTGTTGGTTCCTTTTAGGAAGTTGCATCTATGTTTAGATTCAGCGAGGGAAAAAGACTTTTCTTCTAAAAGCTGCGTTTTGATATTCCAGAGTTGAAGGGAGAACAGGCTGTAAAGAGAAATACCTTGCTATAAAACCAAAACGGAACTGTCTAGCAGAATGGTTGTCAATGTGTGTATTCAACTTCCAGAGTTAAACTCATGTGTGTTTGCAGCAGTTCAGAAACCCTTTCTTTGCAGAATGTAGAAACAGTCATTTCAAGCCCCAGAGACGCATATAAGAGTCAGCAGTAAGAATGCGTTTAAAACACAGAAGACCCGCTTCGTACAAACTGATGTGCTGAGTGTTGGTTCCTTTTAGGAAGTTGCATCTATGTTTAGATTCAGCGAGGGAGAAACACCTTTCCTCTAAAAGCTGCGTTTTGACATTCCAGAGTGGATGGGAGAACAGGCTGTAAAGAGAAATACCTTGCTCTAAAACCAAAACGGAGCTATGTAGCAGAATGGTTGTCAATGTGTGTATTCAACTTCCAGAGTTAAACTCATGTGTGTTTGCAGCAGTTCAGAAACCCTTTCTTTGGAGAATGTAGAAACAGTCATTTCCAGCCCCAGAGACGCATATAGGAGTTAGCAGTAAGAATGCTTTTAAAACACAGAAACCTGCTTCGTACAAACTGATGTGCTGTGTGTTGGTTCCTTTTAGGAAGTAGCATCTATGTTTAGATTCAGCGAGGGAGAAACACGTTTCTTCTAAATGCTGCGTTTTGACATTCCAGAGTGGATGGGAATACAGATTGTAAAGAGAAATATCTTTGTCTAAAACCAAAACGGAGCTATCTAGCAGAATGGTTGTCAATGTGTGTATTCAACTTCTAGAGCTAAACTCACGTGCGTTTGCAGCAGTTCAGAAACCCTTTCTTTGGAGAATGTAGAAACAGTCATTTCCAGCCCTAGAGACTCATATAAGAGTTAGCAGTAAGAATGCGTTTAAAACACAGAAGACCCGCTTCGTACAAACTGATGTGCTGTGTGTTGGTTCCTTTTAGGAAGTTGCATCTATGTTTAGATTCAGCGAGGGAAAAAGACTTTTGTTCTAAAAGCTGCGTTTTGATATTCCAGAGTTGAAGGGAGAACAGGCTGCAAAGAGAAATACCTTGCTATAAAACCAAAACGGAACTGTCTAGCAGAATGGTTGTCAATGTGTGTATTCAACTTCCAGAGTTAAACTCATGTTTGTTTACAGCAGTTCAGAAACCCTTTCTTTGGAGAATGTAGAAACAGTCATTTCCAGCCCTAGAGACGCATATAAGAGTTAGCAGTAAGAATGCGTTTAAAACACAGAAGACCCGCTTCGTACAAACTGATGTGCTTTGTGTTGGTTCCTTTTAGGAAGTTACATCTATGTTTAGATTCAGCGAGGGAGAAACACGTTTCTTCTAAAAGGTGCGTTTTGACATTCCAGAGTGGAAGGGAATACAGACTGTAAAGAGAAATATCTTTGTCTAAAACCAAAACGGAGCTATCTAGCAGAATGTCTGTCAATGTGTGTATTCAACTTCTAGAGATAAACTCACGTGCGTTTGCAGCAGTTCAGAAACCCTTTCTTTGGAGAATGTAGAAACAGTCATTTCCAGCCCTAGAGACGCATATAAGAGTTAGCAGTAAGAATGCGTTTAAAACACAGAAGACCCGCTTCGTACAAACTGATGTGCTGTGTGTTGGTTCCTTTTAGGAAGTTACATCTATGTTTAGATTCAGCGAGGGAGAAACACGTTTCTTCTAAAAGGTGCGTTTTGACATTCCAGAGTGGATGGGAATACAGACTGTAAAGAGAAATATCTTTCTCTAAAACCAAAACGGAGCTATCTAGCAGAATGGTTGTCAATGTGTGTATTCAACTTCCAGAGTTAAACTCATGTGTGTTTGCAGCAGTTCAGAAACCCTTTCTTTGCAGAATGTAGAAACAGTCATTTCCAGCCCTAGAGACGCATATAAGAGTTAGCTTTAAGAATGCGTTTAAAACACAGAAACCGACCTCGTACAAACTGATGTGCTGTGTGTTGGTTCCTTTTAGGAAGTTGCATCTATGTTTAGATTCAGCGAGGGAGAAACACGTTTCTTCTAAATGCTGCGTTTTGACATTCCAGAGTGGATGGGAATACAGACTGTAAAGAGAAATATCTTTGTTTAAAACCAAAACGGAGCTATCTAGAAGAATGGTTGTCAATGTGTGTATTCAACTTCCAGAGATAAACTCATGTGTGTTTGCAGCAGTTCAGAAACCCTTTCTTTGGAGAATGTAGAAACAGTCATTTCCAGCCCCAGAGACGCATATAGGAGTTAGCAGTAAGAATGCTTTTAAAACACAGAAACCTGCTTCGTACAAACTGATGTGCTGTGTGTTGGTTCCTTTTAGGAAGTTGCATCTATGTTTAGATTCAGCGAGGGAGAAACACGTTTCTTCTAAATGCTGCGTTTTGACATTCCAGAGTGGATGGGAATACAGATTGTAAAGAGAAATATCTTTGTCTAAAACCAAAACGGAGCTATCTAGCAGAATGGTTGTCAATGTGTGTATTCAACTTCTAGAGCTAAACTCACGTGCGTTTGCAGCAGTTCAGAAACCCTTTCTTTGGAGAATGTAGAAACAGTCATTTCCAGCCCTAGAGACAAATATAAGTGTTTGCAGTAAGAATGCGTTTAAAACACAGAAGACCCGCTTCGTACAAACTGATGTGCTGTGTGTTGGTTCCTTTTAGGAAGTTGCATCTATGTTTAGATTCAGCGAGGGAAAAAGACTTTTCTTCTAAAAGCTGCGTTTTGATATTCCAGAGTTGAAGGGAGAACAGGCTGTAAAGAGAAATACCTTGCTATAAAACCAAAACGGAACTGTCTAGCAGAATGGTTGTCAATGTGTGTATTCAACTTCCAGAGTTAAACTCATGTGTGTTTGCAGCAGTTCAGAAACCCTTTCTTTGGAGAATGTAGAAACAGTCATTTCCAGCCCCAGAGACGCATATAGTAGTTAGCATTAAGAATGCTTTTAAAACACAGAAGACCCGCTTCGTACAAACTGATGTGCTGTGTGTTGGTTCCTTTTAGGAAGTTGCATCTATGTTTAGATTCAGCGAGGGAGAAACACGTTTCTTCTAAATGCTGCGTTTTGACATAACAGAGTGGATGGGAATACAGACTGTAAAGAGAAATATCTTTGTCTAAAACCAAAACGGAGCTATCTAGCAGAATGGTTGTCAATGTGTGTATTCAACTTCTAGAGCTAAACACACGTGTGTTTGCAGCAGTTCAGAAACCCTTTCTTTGGAGAATGTAGAAACAGTCACTTCCAGCCCTAGAGACGCATATAAGCGTTAGCAGTAAGAATGCGTTTAAAACACAGAAGACCCGCTTCGTACAAACTGATGTGCTGTGTGTTGGTTCCTTTTAGGAAGTTGCATCTATGTTTACATTCAGCGAGGGAAAAAGACTTTTCTTCTAAAAGCTGCGTTTTGATATTCCAGAGTTGAAGGGAGAACAGGCTGTAAAGAGAAATACCTTGCTATAAAACCAAAACGGAACTGTCTAGCAGAATGGTTGTCAATGTGTGTATTCAACTTCCAGAGTTAAACTCATGTTTGTTTACAGCAGTTCAGAAACCCTTTCTTTGGAGAATGTAGAAACAGTCATTTCCAGCCCTAGAGACGCATATAAGAGTTAGCAGTAAGAATGCGTTTAAAACACAGAAGACCCGCTTCGTACAAACTGATGTGCTTTGTGTTGGTTCCTTTTAGGAAGTTACATCTATGTTTAGATTCAGCGAGGGAGAAACACGTTTCTTCTAAAAGGTGCGTTTTGACATTCCAGAGTGGAAGGGAATACAGACTGTAAAGAGAAATATTTTGTCTAAAACCAAAACGGAGCTATCTAGCAGAATGTCTGTCAATGTGTGTATTCAACTTCTAGAGATAAACTCACGTGTGTTTGCAGCAGTTCAGAAACCCTTTCTTTGGAGAATGTAGAAACAGTCATTTCCAGACCTAGAGACGCATATAAGAGTTAGCAGTAAGAATGCGTTTAAAACACAGAAGACCCGCTTCGTACAAACTGATGTGCTGTGTGTTGGTTCCTTTTAGGAAGTTACATCTATGTTTAGATTCAGCGAGGGAGAAACACGTTTCTTCTAAAAGGTGCGTTTTGACATTCCAGAGTGGATGGGAATACAGACTGTAAAGAGAAATATCTTTCTCTAAAACCAAAACGGAGCTATCTAGCAGAATGGTTGTCAATGTGTGTATTCTACTTCCAGAGTTAAACTCATGTGTGTTTGCAGCAGTTCAGAAACCCTTTCTTTGCAGAATGTAGAAACAGTCATTTCCAGCCCTAGAGACGCATATAAGAGTTAGCTTTAAGAATGCGTTTAAAACACAGAAACCGACCTCGTACAAACTGATGTGCTGTGTGTTGGTTCCTTTTAGGAAGTTGCATCTATGTTTAGATTCAGCGAGGGAGAAACACGTTTCTTCTAAATGCTGCGTTTTGATATTCCAGAGTTGAAGGGAGAACAGGCTGTAAAGAGAAATACCTTGCTATAAAACCAAAACGGAACTGTCTAGCAGAATGGTTGTCAATGTGTGTATTCAACTTCCAGAGTTAAACTCATGTTTGTTTACAGCAGTTCAGAAACCCTTTCTTTGGAGAATGTAGAAACAGTCATTTCCAGCCCTAGAGACGCATATAAGAGTTAGCAGTAAGAATGCATTTAAAACACAGAAGACCCGCTTCGTACAAACTGATGTGCTGTGTGTTGGTTCCTTTTAGGAAGTTACATCTATGTTTAGATTCAGCGAGGGAGAAACACGTTTCTTCTAAAAGGTGCGTTTTGACATTCCAGAGTGGATGGGAATACAGACTGTAAAGAGAAATATCTTTTTCTAAAACCAAAACGGAGCTAGCTAGCAGAATGTCTGTCAATGTGTGTATTCAACTTCTAGAGATAAACTCACTTGTGTTTGCAGCAGTTCAGAAACCCTTTCTTTGGAGAATGTAGAAACAGTCATTTCCAGCCCTAGAGACGCATATAAGAGTTAGCAGTAAGAATGCGTTTAAAACACAGAAGACACGCTTCGTACAAACTGATGTGCTGTGTGCTGGTTCCTTTTAGGAAGTTGCATCTATGTTTAGATTCAGCGAGGGAAAAAGACTTTTCTTCTAAAAGCTGCGTTTTGATATTCCAGAGTTGAAGGGAGAACAGGCTGTAAAGAGAAATACCTTGCTATAAAACCAAAACGGAACTGTCTAGCAGAATGGTTGTCAATGTGTGTATTCAACTTCCAGAGTTAAACTCATGTGTGTTTGCAGCAGTTCAGAAACCCTTTCTTTGGAGAATGTAGAAACAGTCATTTCCAGCCCCAGAGACGCATATAGGAGTTAGCAGTAAGAATGCTTTTAAAACACAGAAACCCGCTTCGTACAAACTGATGTGCTGTGTGTTGGTTCCTTTTAGGAAGTTGCATCTATGTTTAGATTCAGCGAGGGAGAAACACGTTTCTTCTAAATGCTGCGTTTTGACATAACAGAGTGGATGGGAATACAGACTGTAAAGAGAAATATCTTTGTCTAAAACCAAAACGGAGCTATCTAGCAGAATGGTTGTCAATGTGTGTATTCAACTTCTAGAGCTAAACACACGTGTGTTTGCAGCAGTTCAGAAACCCTTTCTTTGGAGAATGTAGAAACAGTCACTTCCAGCCCTAGAGACGCATATAAGAGTTAGCAGTAAGAATGCGTTTAAAACACAGAAGACCCGCTTCGTACAAACTGATGTGCTGTGTGTTGGTTCCTTTTAGGAAGTTGCATCTATGTTTAGATTCAGCGAGGGAAAAAGACTTTTCTTCTAAAAGCTGCGTTTTGATATTCCAGAGTTGAAGGGAGAACAGGCTGTAAAGAGAAATACCTTGCTATAAAACCAAAACGGAACTGTCTAGCAGAATGGTTGTCAATGTGTGTATTCAACTTCCAGAGTTAAACTCATGTTTGTTTACAGCAGTTCAGAAACCCTTTCTTTGGAGAATGTAGAAACAGTCATTTCCAGCCCTAGAGACGCATATAAGAGTTAGCAGTAAGAATGTGTTTAAAACACAGAAGACCCGCTTCGTACAAACTGATGTGCTTTGTGTTGGTTCCTTTTAGGAAGTTACATCTATGTTTAGATTCAGCGAGGGAGAAACACGTTTCTTCTAAAAGGTGCGTTTTGACATTCCAGAGTGGAAGGGAATACAGACTGTAAAGAGAAATATCTTTGTCTAAAACCAAAACGGAGCTATCTAGCAGAATGTCTGTCAATGTGTGTATTCAACTTCTAGAGATAAACTCACGTGTGTTTGCAGCAGTTCAGAAACCCTTTCTTTGGAGAATGTAGAAACAGTCATTTCCAGCCCTAGAGACGCATATAAGAGTTAGCAGTAAGAATGCGTTTAAAACACAGAAGACCCGCTTCGTACAAACTGATGTGCTGTGTGTTGGTTCCTTTTAGGAAGTTACATCTATGTTTAGATTCAGCGAGGGAGAAACACGTTTCTTCTAAAAGGTGCGTTTTGACATTCCAGAGTGGATGGGAATACAGACTGTAAAGAGAAATATCTTTGTCTAAAACCAAAACGGAGCTATCTAGCAGAATGGTTGTCAATGTGTGTATTCAACTTCCAGAGTTAAACTCATGTGTGTTTGCAGCAGTTCAGAAACCCTTTCTTTACAGAATGTAGAAACAGTCATTTCCAGCCCTAGAGACGCATATAAGAGTTAGCTTTAAGAATGCGTTTAAAACACAGAAACCGACCTCGTACAAACTGATGTGCTCTGTGTTGGTTCCTTTTAGGAAGTTGCATCTATGTTTAGATTCAGCGAGGGAGAAACACGTTTCTTCTAAATGCTGCGTTTTGACATTCCAGAGTGGATGGGAATACAGACTGTAAAGAGAAATATCTTTGTTTAAAACCAAAACGGAGCTATCTAGAAGAATGGTTGTCAATGTGTGTATTCAACTTCCAGAGTTAAACTCATGTGTGTTTGCAGCAGTTCAGAAACCCTTTCTTTGGAGAATGTAGAAACAGTCATTTCCAGCCCCAGAGACGCATATAGGAGTTAGCAGTAAGAATGCTTTTAAAACACAGAAACCTGTTTCGTACAAACTGATGTGCTGTGTGTTGGTTCCTTTTAGGAAGTTGCATCTATGTTTAGATTCAGCGAGGGAGAAACACGTTTCTTCTAAATGCTGCGTTTTGACATTCCAGAGTGGATGGGAATACAGATTGTAAAGAGAAATATCTTTGTCTAAAACCAAAACGGAGCTATCTAGCAGAATGGTTGTCAATGTGTGTATTCAACTTCTAGAGATAAACTCACTTGTGTTTGCAGCAGTTCAGAAACCCTTTCTTTGGAGAATGTAGAAACAGTCATTTCCAGAACTAAAGACGCATATAAGTGTTAGCAGTAAGAATGCGTTTAAAACACAGAAGACCCGCTTCGTACAAACTGATGTGCTGTGTGTTGGTTCCTTTTAGGAAGTTGCATCTATGTTTAGATTCAGCGAGGGAAAAAGACTTTTCTTCTAAAAGCTGCGTTTTGATATTCCAGAGTTGAAGGGAGAACAGGCCGTAAAGAGAAATACCTTGCTATAAAACCAAAACGGAACTGTCTAGCAGAATGGTTGTCAATGTGTGTATTCAACTTCCAGAGTTAAACTCATGTGTGTTTACAGCAGTTCAGAAACCCTTTCTTTGGAGAATGTAGAAACAGTCATTTCCAGCCCTAGAGACGCATATAAGAGTTAGCAGTAAGAATGCGTTTAAAACACAGAAGACCCGCTTCGTACAAACTGATGTGCTTTGTGTTGGTTCCTTTTAGGAAGTTACATCTATGTTTAGATTCAGCGAGGGAGAAACACGTTTCTTCTAAAAGGTGCGTTTTGACATTCCAGAGTGGAAGGGAATACAGACTGTAAAGAGAAATATCTTTGTCTAAAACCAAAACGGAGCTATCTAGCAGAATGTCTGTCAATGTGTGTATTCAACTTCTAGAGATAAACTCACGTGTGTTTGCAGCAGTTCAGAAACCCTTTCTTTGGAGAATGTAGAAACAGTCATTTCCAGCCCTAGAGACGCATATAAGAGTTAGCAGTAAGAATGCGTTTAAAACACAGAAGACCCGCTTCGTACAAACTGATGTGCTGTGTGTTGGTTCCTTTTAAGAAGTTACATCTATGTTTAGATTCAGCGAGGGAGAAACACGTTTCTTCTAAAAGGTGCGTTTTGACATTCCAGAGTGGATGGGAATACAGACTGTAAAGAGAAATATCTTTCTCTAAAACCAAAACGGAGCTATCTAGCAGAATGGTTGTCAATGTGTGTATTCAACTTCCAGAGTTAAACTCATGTGTGTTTGCAGCAGTTCAGAAACCCTTTCTTTGCAGAATGTAGAAACAGTCATTTCCAGCCCTAGAGACGCATATAAGAGTTAGCTTTAAGAATGCGTTTAAAACACAGAAACCGACCTCGTACAAACTGATGTGCTGTGTGTTGGTTCCTTTTAGGAAGTTGCATCTATGTTTAGATTCAGCGAGGGAGAAACACGTTTCTTCTAAATTCTGCGTCTTGACATTCCAGAGTGGATGGGAATACAGACTGTAAAGAGAAATATCTTTGTTTAAAACCAAAACGGAGCTATCTAGCAGAATGGTTGTCAATGTGTGTATTCAACTTCCAGAGTTAAACTCATGTGTGTTTGCAGCAGTTCAGAAACCCTTTCTTTGGAGAATGTAGAAACAGTCATTTCCAGCCCCAGAGAACCATATAGGAGTTAGCAGTAAGAATGCTTTTAAAACACAGAAACCTGCTTCGTACAAACTGATGTGCTGTGTGTTGGTTCCTTTTAGGAAGTTACATCTATGTTTAGATTCAGCGAGGGAGAAACACGTTTCTTCTAAAAGGTGCGTTTTGACATTCCAGAGTGGATGGGAATACAGACTGTAAAGAGAAATATCTTTGTCTAAAACCAAAACGGAGCTATCTAGCAGAATGTCTGTCAATGTGTGTATTCAACTTCTAGAGATAAACTCACGTGTGTTTGCAGCAGTTCAGAAACCCTTTCTTTGGAGAATGTAGAAACAGTCATTTCCAGCCCTAGAGACGCATATAAGAGTTAGCAGTAAGAATGCGTTTAAAACACAGAAGACCCGCTTCGTACAAACTGATGTGCTGTGTGTTGGTTCCTTTTAGGAAGTTGGATCTATGTTTAGATTCAGCGAGGGAGAAACACGTTTCTTCTAAAAGGTGCGTTTTGACATTCCAGAGTGGAATGGAATACAGACTGTAAAGAGAAATATCTTTGTCTAAAACCAAAACGGAGCTATCTAGCAGAATGGTTGTCAATGTGTGTATTCAACTTCCAGAGTTAAACTCATGTGTGTTTGCAGCAGTTCAGAAACCCTTTCTTTGGAGAATGTAGAAACAGTCATTTCCAGCCCTAGAGACGCATATAAGAGTTAGCTTTAAGAATGCGTTTAAAACACAGGAACCGACCTCGTACAAACTGATGTGCTGTGTGTTGGTTCCTTTTAGGAAGTTGCATCTATGTTTAGATTCAGCGAGGGAGAAACACGTTTCTTCTAAAAGGTGCGTTTTGACATTCCAGAGTGGATGGGAATACAGACTGTAAAGAGAAATATCTTTGTTTAAAACCAAAACGGAGCTATCTAGCAGAATGGTTGTCAATGTGTGTATTCAACTTCCAGAGTTAATCTCATGTGTGTTTGCAGCAGTTCAGAAACCCTTTCTTTGGAGAATGTAGAAACAGTCATTTCCAGCCCCAGAGACGCATATAGGAGTTAGCAGTAAGAATGCTTTTAAAACACAGAAACCCGCTTCGTACAAACTGATGTGCTGTGTGATGGTTCCATTTTGGAAGTTGCATCTATGTTTAGATTCAGCGAGGGAGAAACACGTTTCTTCTAAATGCTGCGTTTTGACATTCCAGAGTGGATGGGAATACAGACTGTAAAGAGAAATATATTTGTCTAAAACCAAAACGGAGCTATCTAGCAGAATGGTTGTCAATGTGTGTATTCAACTTCCAGAGTTAAACTCATGTTTGTTTACAGCAGTTCAGAAACCCTTTCTTTGGAGAATGTAGAAACAGTCATTTCCAGCCCTAGAGACGCATATAAGAGTTAGCAGTAAGAATGCGTTTAAAACACAGAAGACCCGCTTCGTACAAACTGATGTGCTTTGTGTTGGTTCCTTTTAGGAAGTTACATCTATGTTTAGATTCAGCGAGGGAGAAACACGTTTCTTCTAAAAGGTGCGTTTTGACATTACAGAGTGGATGGGAATACAGACTGTAAAGAGAAATATCTTTGTCTAAAACCAAAACGGAGCTATCTAGCAGAATGTCTGTCAATCTGTGTATTCAACTTCTAGAGATAAACTCACGTGTGTTTGCAGCAGTTCAGAAACCCTTTCTTTGGAGAATGTAGAAACAGTCATTTCCAGCCCTAGAGACGCATATAAGTGTTAGCTTTAAGAATGCGTTTAAAACACAGAAACCGACCTCGTACAAACTGATGTGCTGTGTGTTGGTTCCTTTTAGGAAGTTGCATCTATGTTTAGATTCAGCGAGGGAGAAACACGTTTCTTCTAAATGCTGCGTTTTGACATTCCAGAGTGGATGGGAATACAGACTGTAAAGAGAAATATCTTTGTTTAAAACCAAAACGGAGCTATCTAGCAGAATGGTTGTCAATGTGTGTATTCAACTTCCAGAGTTAAACTCATGTGTGTTTGCAGCAGTTCAGAAACCCTTTCTTTGGAGAATGTAGAAACAGTCATTTCCAGCCCCAGAGACGCATATAGGAGTTAGCAGTAAGAATGCTTTTAAAACACAGAAACCCGCTTCGTACAAACTGATTTGCTGTGTGTTGGTTCCTTTTAGGAAGTTGCATCTATGTTTAGATTCAGCGAGGGAGAAACACGTTTCTTCTAAAAGGTGCGTTTTGACATTCCAGAGTGGATGGGAATACAGACTGTAAAGAGAAATATCTTTGTCTAAAACCAAAACGGAGCTATCTAGCAGAATGATTGTCAATGTGTGTATTCAACTTCTAGAGCTAAACTCACGTGTGTTTGCAGCAGTTCAGAAACCCTTTCTTTGGAGAATGTAGAAACAGTCATTTCCAGCCCTAGAGACGCATATAAGAGTTAGCAGTAAGAATGCGTTTAAAACACAGAAGACCCACTTCGTACAAACTGATGTGCTGTGTGTTGGTTCCTTTTAGGAAGTTGCATCTATGTTTAGAATCAGCGAAGGAAAAAGACTTTTCTTCTAAAAGCTGCGTTTTGATATTCCAGAGTTGAAGGGAGAACAGGCTGTAAAGAGAAATACCTTGCTATAAAACCAAAACGGAGCTATCTAGCAGAATGGTTGTCAATGTGTGTATTCAACTTCCAGAGTTAAACTCATGTTTGTTTACAGCAGTTCAGAAACCCTTTCTTTGGAGAATGTAGAAACAGTCATTTCCAGCCCTAGAGACGCATATAAGAGTTAGCAGTAAGAATGCGTTTAAAACACAGAAGACCCGCTTCGTACAAACTGATGTGCTTTGTGTTGGTTCCTTTTACGAAGTTACATCTATGTTTAGATTCAGCGAGGGAGAAACACGTTTCTTCTAAAAGGTGCGTTTTGACATTCCAGAGTGGATGGGAATACAGACTGTAAAGAGAAATATCTTTGTCTAAAACTAAAACGGAGCTATCTAGCAGAATGTCTGTCAATGTGTGTATTCAACTTCTAGAGATAAACTCACTTGTGTTTGCAGCAGTTCAGAAACCCTTTTTTTGGAGAATGTAGAAACAGTCATTTCCAGCCCTAGAGACGCATATAAGAGTTAGCAGTATGAATGCGTTTGAAACACAGAAGACCCGCTTCGTACAAACTGATGTGCTGTGTGTTGGTTCCTTTTAGGAAGTTGCATCTATGTTTAGATTCAGCGAGGGAAAAAGACTTTTCTTCTAAAAGCTGCGTTTTGATATTCCAGAGTTGAAGGGAGAACAGGCTGTAAAGAGAAATACCTTGCTATAAAACCAAAACGGAACTGTCTAGCAGAATGGTTGTCAATGTGTGTATTCAACTTCCAGAGTTAAACTCATGTGTGTTTGCAGCAGTTCAGAAACCCTTTCTTTGCAGAATGTAGAAACAGTCATTTCCAGCCCCAGAGACGCATATAAGAGTCAGCAGTAAGAATGCGTTTAAAACACAGAAGACCCGCTTCGTACAAACTGATGTGCTTTGTGTTGGTTCCTTTTAGGAAGTTACATCTATGTTTAGATTCAGCGAGGGAGAAACACGTTTCTTCTAAAAGGTGCGTTTTGACATTCCAGAGTGGATGGGAATACAGACTGTAAAGAGAAGTATCTTTGTCTAAAACCAAAACGGAGCTATCTAGCAGAATGTCTGTCAATGTGTGTTTTCAACTTCTAGAGATAAACTCACTTGTGTTTGCAGCAGTTCAGAAACCCTTTCTTTGGAGAATGTAGAAACAGTCATTTCCAGCCTTAGAGACGCATATAAGAGTTAGCAGTATGAATGCGTTTAAAACACAGAAGACCCGCTTCGTACAAACTGATGTGCTGTGTGTTGGTTCCTTTTAGGAAGTTGCATCTATGTTTAGATTCAGCGAGGGAAAAAGACTTTTCTTCTAAAAGCTGCGTTTTGATATTCCAGAGTTGAAGGGAGAACAGGCTGTAAAGAGAAATACCTTGCTATAAAACGAAAACGGAACTGTCTAGCAGAATGGTTGTCAATGTGTGTATTCAACTTCCAGAGTTAAACTCATGTGTGTTTGCAGCATTTCAGAAACCCTTTCTTTGGAGAATGTAGAAACAGTCATTTCCAGCCCTAGAGACGCATATAAGAGTTAGCAGTAAGAATGCGTTTAAAACACAGAAGACCCGCTTCGTACAAACTGATGTGCTTTGTGTTGGTTCCTTTTAGGAAGTTACATCTATGTTTAGATTCAGCGAGGGAGAAACACGTTTCTTCTAAAAGGTGCGTTTTGACATTCCAGAGTGGATGGGAATACAGACTGTAAAGAGAAATATCTTTGTCTAAAACCAAAACGGAGCTAGCTAGCAGAATGTCTGTCAATGTGTGTATTCAACTTCTAGAGATAAACTCACTTGTGTTTGCAGCAGTTCAGAAACCCTTTCTTTGGAGAATGTAGAAACAGTCATTTCCAGCCCTAGAGACGCATATAAGAGTTAGCAGTAAGAATGCGTTTAAAACACAGAAGACCCGCTTCGTACAAACTGATGTGCTGTGTGTTGGTTCCTTTTAGGAAGTTGCATGTATGTTTAGATTCAGCGAGGGAAAAAGACTTTTCTTCGAAAAGCTGCGTTTTGATATTCCAGAGTTGAAGGGAGAACAGGCTGTAAAGAGAAATACCTTGCTGTAAAACCAAAACGGAACTGTCTAGCAGAATGGTTGTCAATGTGTTTATTCAACTTCCAGAGTTAAACTCATGTGTGTTTGCAGCAGTTCAGAAACCCTTTCTTTGGAGAATGTAGAAACAGTCATTTCCAGCCCCAGAGACGCATATAGTAGTTAGCAGTAAGAATGCTTTTAAAACACAGAAACCCGCTTCGTACAAACTGATGTGCTGTGTGTTGGTTCCTTTTAGGAAGTTGCATCTATGTTTAGATTCAGCGAGGGAGAAACACGTTTCTTCTAAATGCTGCGTTTTGACATAACAGAGTGGATGGGAATACAGACTGTAAAGAGAAATATCTTTGTCTAAAACCAAAACGGAGCTATCTAGCAGAATGGTTGTCAATGTGTGTATTCAACTTCTAGAGCTAAACACACGTGTGTTTGCAGCAGTTCAGAAACCCTTTCTTTGGAGAATGTAGAAACAGTCACTTCCAGCCCTAGAGACGCATATAAGCGTTAGCAGTAAGAATGCGTTTAATACACAGAAGACCCGCTTCGTACAAACTGATGTGCTGTGTGTTGGTTCCTTTTAGGAAGTTGCATCTATGTTTAGATTCAGCGAGGGAAAAAGACTTTTCTTCTAAAAGCTGCGTTTTGATATTCCAGAGTTGAAGGGAGAACAGGCTGTAAAGAGAAATACCTTGCTATAAAACCAAAACGGAACTGTCTAGCAGAATGGTTGTCAATGTGTGTATTCAACTTCCAGAGTTAAACTCATGTTTGTTTACAGCAGTTCAGAAACCCTTTCTTTGGAGAATGTAGAAACAGTCATTTCCAGCCCTAGAGACGCATATAAGAGTTAGCAGTAAGAATGCGTTTAAAACACAGAAGACCCGCTTCGTACAAACTGATGTGCTTTGTGTTGGTTCCTTTTAGGAAGTTACATCTATGTTTAGATTCAGCGAGGGAGAAACACGTTTCTTCTAAAAGGTGCGTTTTGACATTCCAGAGTGGAAGGGAATACAGACTGTAAAGAGAAATATCTTTGTCTAAAACCAAAATGGAGCTATCTAGCAGAATGGTTGTCAATGTGTGTATTCAACTTCTAGAGATAAACTCACGTGTGTTTGCAGCAGTTCAGAAACCCTTTCTTTGGAGAATGTAGAAACAGTCATTTCCAGCCCTAGAGACGCATATAAGAGTTAGCAGTAAGAATGCGTTTAAAACACAGAAGACCCGCTTCGTACAAACTGATGTGCTGTGTGTTGGTTCCTTTTAGGAAGTTACATCTATGTTTAGATTCAGCGAGGGAGAAACACGTTTCTTCTAAAAGGTGCGTTTTGACATTCCAGAGTGGATGGGAATACAGACTGTAAAGAAAAATATTATTCTCTAAAACCAAAACGGAGCTATCTAGCAGAATGGTTGTCAATGTGTGTATTCAACTTCCAGAGTTAAACTCATGTGTGTTTGCAGCAGTTCAGAAACCCTTTCTTTGCAGAATGTAGAAACAGTCATTTCCAGCCCTAGAGACGCATATAAGAGTTAGCTTTAAGAATGCGTTTAAAACACAGAAACCGACCTCGTACAAACTGATGTGCTGTGTGTTGGTTCCTTTTAGGAAGTTGCATCTATGTTTAGATTCAGCGAAGGAGAAACACGTTTCTTCTAAATGCTGCGTTTTGACATTCCAGAGTGGATGGGAATACAGACTGTAAAGAGAAATATCTTTGTTTAAAACCAAAACGGAGCTATCTAGAAGAATGGTTGTCAATGTGTTTATTCAACTTCCAGAGTTAAACTCATGTGTGTTTGCAGCAGTTCAGAAACCCTTTCTTTGGAGAATGTAGAAACAGTCATTTCCAGCCCCAGAGACGCATATAGGAGTTAGCAGTAAGAATGCTTTTAAAACACAGAAACCTGCTTCGTACAAACTGATGTGCTGTGTGTTGGTTCCTTTTAGGAAGTTGCATCTATGTTTAGATTCAGCGAGGGAGAAACACGTTTCTTCTAAATGCTGCATTTTGACATTCCAGAGTGGATGGGAATACAGATTGTAAAGAGAAATATCTTTGTCTAAAACCAAAACGGAGCTATCTAGCAGAATGGTTGTCAATGTGTGTATTCAACTTCTAGAGCTAAACTCACGTGCGTTTGCAGCAGTTCAGAAACCCTTTCTTTGGAGAATGTAGAAACAGTCATTTCCAGCCCTAGAGACGCATATAAGTGTTAGCAGTATGAATGCGTTTAAAACACAGAAGACCCGCTTCGTACAAACTGATGTGCTGTGTGTTGGTTCCTTTTAGGAAGTTGCATCTATGTTTAGATTCAGCGAGGGAAAAAGACTTTTCTTCTAAAAGCTGCGTTTTGATATTCCAGAGTTGAAGGGAGAACAGGCTGTAAAGAGAAATACCTTGCTATAAAACCAACACGGAACTGTCTAGCAGAATGGTTGTCAATGTGTGTATTCAACTTCCAGAGTTAAACTCATGTGTGTTTGCAGCAGTTCAGAAACCCTTTCTTTGGAGAATGTAGAAACAGTCATTTCCAGCCCCAGAGACGCATATAGTAGTTAGCAGTAAGAATGCTTTTAAAACACAGAAACCCGCTTCGTACAAACTGATGTGCTGTGTGTTGGTTCCTTTTAGGAAGTTGCATCTATGTTTAGATTCAGCGAGGGAGAAACACGTTTCTTCTAAATGCTGCGTTTTGACATAACAGAGTGGATGGGAATACAGACTGTAAAGAGAAGTATCTTTGTCTAAAACCAAAACGGAGCTATCTAGCAGAATGTCTGTCAATGTGTGTTTTCAACTTCTAGAGATAAACTCACTTGTGTTTGCAGCAGTTCAGAAACCCTTTCTTTGGAGAATGTAGAAACAGTCATTTCCAGCCTTAGAGACGCATATAAGAGTTAGCAGTATGAATGCGTTTAAAACACAGAAGACCCGCTTCGTACAAACTGATGTGCTGTGTGTTGGTTCCTTTTAGGAAGTTGCATCTATGTTTAGATTCAGCGAGGGAAAAAGACTTTTCTTCTAAAAGCTGCGTTTTGATATTCCAGAGTTGAAGGGAGAACAGGCTGTAAAGAGAAATACCTTGCTATAAAACGAAAACGGAACTGTCTAGCAGAATGGTTGTCAATGTGTGTATTCAACTTCCAGAGTTAAACTCATGTGTGTTTGCAGCATTTCAGAAACCCTTTCTTTGCAGAATGTAGAAACAGTCATTTCCAGCCCCAGAGACGCATATAAGAGTCAGCAGTAAGAATGCGTTTAAAACACAGAAGACCCGCTTCGTACAAACTGATGTGCTGAGTGTTGGTTCCTTTTAGGAAGTTGCATCTATGTTTAGATTCAGCGAGGGAAAAACACCTTTCTTCTAAAAGCTGCGTTTTGACATTCCAGAGTGGATGGGAGAACAGGCTGTAAAGAGAAATACCTTGCTATAAAACCAAAACGGAACTGTCTAGCAGAATGGTTGTCAATGTGTGTATTCAACTTCCAGAGTTAAACTCATGTTTGTTTACAGCAGTTCAGAAACCCTTTCTTTGGAGAATGTAGAAACAGTCATTTCCAGCCCTAGAGACGCATATAAGAGTTAGCAGTAAGAATGCGTTTAAAACACAGAAGACCCGCTTCGTACAAACTGATGTGCTTTGTGTTGGTTCCTTTTAGGAAGTTACATCTATGTTTAGATTCAGCGAGGGAGAAACACGTTTCTTCTAAAAGGTGCGTTTTGACATTCCAGAGTGGATGGGAATACAGACTGTAAAGAGAAATATCTTTGTCTAAAACCAAAACGGAGCTAGCTAGCAGAATGTCTGTCAATGTGTGTATTCAACTTCTAGAGATAAACTCACTTGTGTTTGCAGCAGTTCAGAAACCCTTTCTTTGGAGAATGTAGAAACAGTCATTTCCAGCCCTAGAGACGCATATAAGAGTTAGCAGTAAGAATGCGTTTAAAACACAGAAGACCCGCTTCGTACAAACTGATGTGCTGTGTGTTGGTTCCTTTTAGGAAGTTGCATGTATGTTTAGATTCAGCGAGGGAAAAAGACTTTTCTTCGAAAAGCTGCGTTTTGATATTCCAGAGTTGAAGGGAGAACAGGCTGTAAAGAGAAATACCTTGCTGTAAAACCAAAACGGAACTGTCTAGCAGAATGGTTGTCAATGTGTTTATTCAACTTCCAGAGTTAAACTCATGTGTGTTTGCAGCAGTTCAGAAACCCTTTCTTTGGAGAATGTAGAAACAGTCATTTCCAGCCCCAGAGACGCATATAGTAGTTAGCAGTAAGAATGCTTTTAAAACACAGAAACCCGCTTCGTACAAACTGATGTGCTGTGTGTTGGTTCCTTTTAGGAAGTTGCATCTATGTTTAGATTCAGCGAGGGAGAAACACGTTTCTTCTAAATGCTGCGTTTTGACATAACAGAGTGGATGGGAATACAGACTGTAAAGAGAAATATCTTTGTCTAAAACCAAAACGGAGCTATCTAGCAGAATGGTTGTCAATGTGTGTATTCAACTTCTAGAGCTAAACACACGTGTGTTTGCAGCAGTTCAGAAACCCTTTCTTTGGAGAATGTAGAAACAGTCACTTCCAGCCCTAGAGACGCATATAAGCGTTAGCAGTAAGAATGCGTTTAATACACAGAAGACCCGCTTCGTACAAACTGATGTGCTGTGTGTTGGTTCCTTTTAGGAAGTTGCATCTATGTTTAGATTCAGCGAGGGAAAAAGACTTTTCTTCTAAAAGCTGCGTTTTGATATTCCAGAGTTGAAGGGAGAACAGGCTGTAAAGAGAAATACCTTGCTATAAAACCAAAACGGAACTGTCTAGCAGAATGGTTGTCAATGTGTGTATTCAACTTCCAGAGTTAAACTCATGTTTGTTTACAGCAGTTCAGAAACCCTTTCTTTGGAGAATGTAGAAACAGTCATTTCCAGCCCTAGAGACGCATATAAGAGTTAGCAGTAAGAATGCGTTTAAAACACAGAAGACCCGCTTCGTACAAACTGATGTGCTTTGTGTTGGTTCCTTTTAGGAAGTTACATCTATGTTTAGATTCAGCGAGGGAGAAACACGTTTCTTCTAAAAGGTGCGTTTTGACATTCCAGAGTGGAAGGGAATACAGACTGTAAAGAGAAATATCTTTGTCTAAAACCAAAATGGAGCTATCTAGCAGAATGGTTGTCAATGTGTGTATTCAACTTCTAGAGATAAACTCACGTGTGTTTGCAGCAGTTCAGAAACCCTTTCTTTGGAGAATGTAGAAACAGTCATTTCCAGCCCTAGAGACGCATATAAGAGTTAGCAGTAAGAATGCGTTTAAAACACAGAAGACCCGCTTCGTACAAACTGATGTGCTGTGTGTTGGTTCCTTTTAGGAAGTTACATCTATGTTTAGATTCAGCGAGGGAGAAACACGTTTCTTCTAAAAGGTGCGTTTTGACATTCCAGAGTGGATGGGAATACAGACTGTAAAGAAAAATATTATTCTCTAAAACCAAAACGGAGCTATCTAGCAGAATGGTTGTCAATGTGTGTATTCAACTTCCAGAGTTAAACTCATGTGTGTTTGCAGCAGTTCAGAAACCCTTTCTTTGCAGAATGTAGAAACAGTCATTTCCAGCCCTAGAGACGCATATAAGAGTTAGCTTTAAGAATGCGTTTAAAACACAGAAACCGACCTCGTACAAACTGATGTGCTGTGTGTTGGTTCCTTTTAGGAAGTTGCATCTATGTTTAGATTCAGCGAAGGAGAAACACGTTTCTTCTAAATGCTGCGTTTTGACATTCCAGAGTGGATGGGAATACAGACTGTAAAGAGAAATATCTTTGTTTAAAACCAAAACGGAGCTATCTAGAAGAATGGTTGTCAATGTGTTTATTCAACTTCCAGAGTTAAACTCATGTGTGTTTGCAGCAGTTCAGAAACCCTTTCTTTGGAGAATGTAGAAACAGTCATTTCCAGCCCCAGAGACGCATATAGGAGTTAGCAGTAAGAATGCTTTTAAAACACAGAAACCTGCTTCGTACAAACTGATGTGCTGTGTGTTGGTTCCTTTTAGGAAGTTGCATCTATGTTTAGATTCAGCGAGGGAGAAACACGTTTCTTCTAAATGCTGCATTTTGACATTCCAGAGTGGATGGGAATACAGATTGTAAAGAGAAATATCTTTGTCTAAAACCAAAACGGAGCTATCTAGCAGAATGGTTGTCAATGTGTGTATTCAACTTCTAGAGCTAAACTCACGTGCGTTTGCAGCAGTTCAGAAACCCTTTCTTTGGAGAATGTAGAAACAGTCATTTCCAGCCCTAGAGACGCATATAAGTGTTAGCAGTATGAATGCGTTTAAAACACAGAAGACCCGCTTCGTACAAACTGATGTGCTGTGTGTTGGTTCCTTTTAGGAAGTTGCATCTATGTTTAGATTCAGCGAGGGAAAAAGACTTTTCTTCTAAAAGCTGCGTTTTGATATTCCAGAGTTGAAGGGAGAACAGGCTGTAAAGAGAAATACCTTGCTATAAAACCAACACGGAACTGTCTAGCAGAATGGTTGTCAATGTGTGTATTCAACTTCCAGAGTTAAACTCATGTGTGTTTGCAGCAGTTCAGAAACCCTTTCTTTGGAGAATGTAGAAACAGTCATTTCCAGCCCCAGAGACGCATATAGTAGTTAGCAGTAAGAATGCTTTTAAAACACAGAAACCCGCTTCGTACAAACTGATGTGCTGTGTGTTGGTTCCTTTTAGGAAGTTGCATCTATGTTTAGATTCAGCGAGGGAGAAACACGTTTCTTCTAAATGCTGCGTTTTGACATAACAGAGTGGATGGGAATACAGACTGTAAAGAGAAATATCTTTGTCTAAAACCAAAACGGAGCTATCTAGCAGAATGGTTGTCAATGTGTGTATTCAACATCTAGAGATAAACACACGTGTGTTTGCAGCAGTTCAGAAACCCTTTCTTTGGAGAATGTAGAAACAGTCACTTCCAGCCCTAGAGACGCATATAAGCGTTAGCAGTAAGAATGCGTTTAAAACACAGAAGACCCGCTTTGTACAAACTGATGTGCTGTGTGTTGGTTCCTTTTAGGAAGTTGCATCTATGTTTAGATTCAGCGAGGGAGAAACATGTTTCTTCTAAATGCTGCGTTTTGACATTCCAGAGTGGATGGGAATACAGACTGTAAAGAGAAATATCTTTGTTTAAAATCAAAACGGAGCTATCTAGAAGAATGGTTGTCAATGTGTGTATTCAACTTCCAGAGTTAAACTCATGTGTGTTTGCAGCAGTTCAGAAACCCTTTCTTTGGAGAATGTAGAAACAGTCATTTCCAGCCCCAGAGACGCATATAGGAGTTAGCAGTAAGAATGCTTTTAAAACACAGAAACCTGCTTCGTACAAACTGATGTGCTGTGTGTTGGTTCCTTTTAGGAAGTTGCATCTATGTTTAGATTCAGCGAGGGATAAACACGTTTCTTCTAAATGCTGCGTTTTGACATTCCAGAGTGGATGGGAATACAGATTGTAAAGAGAAATATCTTTGTCTAAAACCAAAACGGAGCTATCTAGCAGAATGGTTGTCAATGTGTGTATTCAACTTCTAGAGATAAACTCACGTGCGTTTGCAGCAGTTCAGAAACCCTTTCTTTGCAGAATGTAGAAACAGTCATTTCCAGCCCTAGAGACGCATATAAGTGTTAGCAGTAAGAATGCGTTTAAAACACAGAAGACCCGCTTCGTACAAACTGATGTGCTGTGTGTTGGTTCCTTTTAGGAAGTTGCATCTATGTTTAGATTCAGCGAGGGAAAAAGACTTTTCTTCTAAAAGCTGCGTTTTGATATTCCAGAGTTGAAGGGAGAACAGGCTGTAAAGAGAAATACCTTGCTATAAAACCAAAACGGAACTGTCTAGCAGAATGGTTGTCAATGTGTGTATTGAACTTCCAGAGTTAAACTCATGTTTGTTTACAGCAGTTCAGAAACCCTTTCTTTGGAGAATGTAGAAACAGTCATTTCCAGCCCTAGAGACGCATATAAGAGTTAGCAGTAAGAATGCGTTTAAAACACAGAAGACCCGCTTCGTACAAACTGATGTGCTTTGTGTTGGTTCCTTTTAGGAAGTTACATCTATGTTTAGATTCAGCGAGGGAGAAACACGTTTCTTCTAAAAGGTGCGTTTTGACATTCCAGATTGGATGGGAATACAGACTGTAAAGAGAAATATCTTTGTCTAAAACCAAAACGGAGCTATCTAGCAGAATGTCTGTCAATGTGTGTATTCAACTTCTAGAGATAAACTCACGTGTGTTTGCAGCAGTTCAGAAACCCTTTCTTTGGAGAATGTAGAAACAGTCATTTCCAGCCCTAGAGACGCATATAAGAGTTAGCAGTAAGAATGCGTTTAAAACACAGAAGACCCGCTTCGTACAAACTGATGTGCTGTGTGTTGGTTCCTTTTAGGAAGTTGGATCTATGTTTAGATTCAGCGAGGGCGAAACACGTTTCTTCTAAAAGGTGCGTTTTGACATTCCAGAGTGGAATGGAATACAGACTGTAAAGAGAAATATCTTTGTTTAAAACCAAAACGGAGCTATCTAGCAGAATGGTTGTCAATGTGTGTATTCAACTTCCAGAGTTAAACTCATGTGTGTTTGCAGCAGTTCAGAAACCCTTTCTTTGGAGAATGTAGAAACAGTCATTTCCAGCCCCAGAGACGCATATAGGAGTTAGCAGTAAGAATGCTTTTAAAACACAGAAACCCGCTTCGTACAAACTGATGTGCTGTGTGTTGGTTCCATTTTGGAAGTTGCATCTATGTTTAGATTCAGCGAGGGAGAAACACGTTTCTTCTAAATGCTGCGTTTTGACATTCCAGAGTGGATGGGAATACAGACTGTAAAGAGAAATATCTTTGTCTAAAACCAAAACGGAGCTATCTAGCAGAATGGTTGTCAATGTGTGTATTCAACTTCCAGAGTTAAACTCATGTTTGTTTACAGCAGTTCAGAAACGCTTTCTTTGGAGAATGTAGAAACAGTCATTTCCAGCCCTAGAGACGCATATAAGAGTTAGCAGTAAGAATGCGTTTAAAACACAGAAGACCCGCTTCGTACAAACTGATGTGCTTTGTGTTGGTTCCTTTTAGGAAGTTACATCTATGTTTAGATTCAGCGAGGGAGAAACACGTTTCTTCTAAAAGGTGCGTTTTGACATTCCAGAGTGGATGGGAATACAGACTGTAAAGAGAAATATCTTTGTCTAAAACCAAAACGGAGCTATCTAGCAGAATGTCTGTCAATCTGTGTATTCAACTTCTAGAGATAAACTCACGTGTGTTTGCAGCAGTTCAGAAACCCTTTCTTTGGAGAATGTAGAAACAGTCATTTCCAGCCCTAGAGACGCATATAAGTGTTAGCTTTAAGAATGCGTTTAAAACACAGAAACCGACCTCGTACAAACTGATGCGCTGTGTGTTGGTTCCTTTTAGGAAGTTGCATCTATGTTTAGATTCAGCGAGGGAGAAACACGTTTCTTCTAAATGCTGCGTTTTGACATTCCAGAGTGGATGGGAATACAGACTGTAAAGAGAAATATCTTTGTTTAAAACCAAAACGGAGCTATCTAGCAGAATGGTTGTCAATGTGTGTATTCAACTTCCAGAGTTAAACTCATGTGTGTTTGCAGCAGTTCAGAAACCCTTTCTTTGGAGAATGTAGAAACAGTCATTTCCAGCCCCAGAGACGCCTATAGGAGTTAGCAGTAAGAATGCTTTTAAAACACAGAAACCCGCTTCGTACAAACTGATGTGCTGTGTGTTGGTTCCTTTTAGGAAGTTGCATCTATGTTTAGATTCAGCGAGGGAGAAACACGTTTCTTCTAAAAGGTGCGTTTTGACATTCCAGAGTGGATGGGAATACAGACTGTAAAGAGAAATATCTTTGTCTAAAACCAAAACGGAGCTATCTAGCAGAATGGTTGTCAATGTGTGTATTCAACTTCTAGAGCTAAACTCACGTGTGTTTGCAGCAGTTCAGAAACCCTTTCTTTGGAGAATGTAGAAACAGTCATTTCCAGCCCTAGAGACGCATATAAGAGTTAGCAGTAAGAATGCGTTTAAAACACAGAAGACCCGCTTTGTACAAACTGATGTGCTGTGTGTTGGTTCCTTTTAGGAAGTTGCATCTATGTTTAGAATCAGCGAAGGAAAAAGACTTTTCTTCTAAAAGCTGCGTTTTGATATTCCAGAGTTGAAGGGAGAACAGACTGTAAAGAGAAGTATCTTTGTCTAAAACTAAAACGGAGCTATCTAGCAGAATGTCTGTCAATGTGTGTATTCAACTTCTAGAGATAAACTCACTTGTGTTTGCAGCAGTTCAGAAACCCTTTCTTTGGAGAATGTAGAAACAGTCATTTCCAGCCCTAGAGACGCATATAAGAGTTAGCAGTAAGAATGCGTTTAAAACACAGAAGACCCGCTTCGTACAAACTGATGTGCTGTGTGTTGGTTCCTTTTAGGAAGTTGCATCTATGTTTAGATTCAGCGAGGGAAAAAGACTTTTCTTCTAAAAGCTGCGTTTTGATATTCCAGAGTTGAAGGGAGAACAGGCTGTAAAGAGAAATACCTTGCTATAAAACCAAAACGGAACTGTCTAGCAGAATGGTTGTCAATGTGTGTATTGAACTTCCAGAGTTAAACTCATGTTTGTTTACAGCAGTTCAGAAACCCTTTCTTTGGAGAATGTAGAAACAGTCATTTCCAGCCCTAGAGACGCATATAAGAGTTAGCAGTAAGAATGCGTTTAAAACACAGAAGACCCGCTTCGTACAAACTGATGTGCTTTGTGTTGGTTCCTTTTAGGAAGTTACATCTATGTTTAGATTCAGCGAGGGAGAAACACGTTTCTTCTAAAAGGTGCGTTTTGACATTCCAGATTGGATGGGAATACAGACTGTAAAGAGAAATATCTTTGTCTAAAACCAAAACGGAGCTATCTAGCAGAATGTCTGTCAATGTGTGTATTCAACTTCTAGAGATAAACTCACGTGTGTTTGCAGCAGTTCAGAAACCCTTTCTTTGGAGAATGTAGAAACAGTCATTTCCAGCCCTAGAGACGCATATAAGAGTTAGCAGTAAGAATGCGTTTAAAACACAGAAGACCCGCTTCGTACAAACTGATGTGCTGTGTGTTGGTTCCTTTTAGGAAGTTGGATCTATGTTTAGATTCAGCGAGGGCGAAACACGTTTCTTCTAAAAGGTGCGTTTTGACATTCCAGAGTGGAATGGAATACAGACTGTAAAGAGAAATATCTTTGTTTAAAACCAAAACGGAGCTATCTAGCAGAATGGTTGTCAATGTGTGTATTCAACTTCCAGAGTTAAACTCATGTGTGTTTGCAGCAGTTCAGAAACCCTTTCTTTGGAGAATGTAGAAACAGTCATTTCCAGCCCCAGAGACGCATATAGGAGTTAGCAGTAAGAATGCTTTTAAAACACAGAAACCCGCTTCGTACAAACTGATGTGCTGTGTGTTGGTTCCATTTTGGAAGTTGCATCTATGTTTAGATTCAGCGAGGGAGAAACACGTTTCTTCTAAATGCTGCGTTTTGACATTCCAGAGTGGATGGGAATACAGACTGTAAAGAGAAATATCTTTGTCTAAAACCAAAACGGAGCTATCTAGCAGAATGGTTGTCAATGTGTGTATTCAACTTCCAGAGTTAAACTCATGTTTGTTTACAGCAGTTCAGAAACGCTTTCTTTGGAGAATGTAGAAACAGTCATTTCCAGCCCTAGAGACGCATATAAGAGTTAGCAGTAAGAATGCGTTTAAAACACAGAAGACCCGCTTCGTACAAACTGATGTGCTTTGTGTTGGTTCCTTTTAGGAAGTTACATCTATGTTTAGATTCAGCGAGGGAGAAACACGTTTCTTCTAAAAGGTGCGTTTTGACATTCCAGAGTGGATGGGAATACAGACTGTAAAGAGAAATATCTTTGTCTAAAACCAAAACGGAGCTATCTAGCAGAATGTCTGTCAATCTGTGTATTCAACTTCTAGAGATAAACTCACGTGTGTTTGCAGCAGTTCAGAAACCCTTTCTTTGGAGAATGTAGAAACAGTCATTTCCAGCCCTAGAGACGCATATAAGTGTTAGCTTTAAGAATGCGTTTAAAACACAGAAACCGACCTCGTACAAACTGATGCGCTGTGTGTTGGTTCCTTTTAGGAAGTTGCATCTATGTTTAGATTCAGCGAGGGAGAAACACGTTTCTTCTAAATGCTGCGTTTTGACATTCCAGAGTGGATGGGAATACAGACTGTAAAGAGAAATATCTTTGTTTAAAACCAAAACGGAGCTATCTAGCAGAATGGTTGTCAATGTGTGTATTCAACTTCCAGAGTTAAACTCATGTGTGTTTGCAGCAGTTCAGAAACCCTTTCTTTGGAGAATGTAGAAACAGTCATTTCCAGCCCCAGAGACGCCTATAGGAGTTAGCAGTAAGAATGCTTTTAAAACACAGAAACCCGCTTCGTACAAACTGATGTGCTGTGTGTTGGTTCCTTTTAGGAAGTTGCATCTATGTTTAGATTCAGCGAGGGAGAAACACGTTTCTTCTAAAAGGTGCGTTTTGACATTCCAGAGTGGATGGGAATACAGACTGTAAAGAGAAATATCTTTGTCTAAAACCAAAACGGAGCTATCTAGCAGAATGGTTGTCAATGTGTGTATTCAACTTCTAGAGCTAAACTCACGTGTGTTTGCAGCAGTTCAGAAACCCTTTCTTTGGAGAATGTAGAAACAGTCATTTCCAGCCCTAGAGACGCATATAAGAGTTAGCAGTAAGAATGCGTTTAAAACACAGAAGACCCGCTTTGTACAAACTGATGTGCTGTGTGTTGGTTCCTTTTAGGAAGTTGCATCTATGTTTAGAATCAGCGAAGGAAAAAGACTTTTCTTCTAAAAGCTGCGTTTTGATATTCCAGAGTTGAAGGGAGAACAGGCTGTAAAGAGAAATACCTTGCTATAAAACCAAAACGGAGCTATCTAGCAGAATGGTTGTCAATGTGTGTATTCAACTTCCAGAGTTAAACTCATGTTTGTTTACAGCAGTTCAGAAACCCTTTCTTTGGAGAATGTAGAAACAGTCATTTCCAGCCCTAGAGACGCATATAAGAGTTAACAGTAAGAATGCGTTTAAAACACAGAAGACCCGCTTCGTACAAACTGATGTGCTTTGTGTTGGTTCCTTTTAGGAAGTTACATCTAAGTTTAGATTCAGCGAGGGAGAAACACGTTTCTTCTAAAAGGTGCGTTTTGACATTCCAGAGTGGATGGGAATACAGACTGTAAAGAGAAGTATCTTTGTCTAAAACTAAAACGGAGCTATCTAGCAGAATGTCTGTCAATGTGTGTATTCAACTTCTAGAGATAAACTCACTTGTGTTTGCAGCAGTTCAGAAACCCTTTCTTTGGAGAATGTAGAAACAGTCATTTCCAGCCCTAGAGACGCATATAAGAGTTAGCAGTATGAATGCGTTTGAAACACAGAAGACCCGCTTCATACAAACTGATGTGCTGTGTGTTGGTTCCTTTTAGGAAGTTGCATCTATGTTTAGATTCAGCGAGGGAAAAAGACTTTTCTTCTAAAAGCTGCGTTTTGATATTCCAGAGTTGAAGGGAGAACAGGCTGTAAAGAGAAATACCTTGCTATAAAACCAAAACGGAACTGTCTAGCAGAATGGTTGTCAATGTGTGTATTCAACTTCCAGAGTTAAACTCATGTGTGTTTGCAGCAGTTCAGAAACTCTTTCTTTGCAGAATGTAGAAACAGTCATTTCCAGCCCCAGAGACGCATATAAGAGTCAGCAGTAAGAATGCGTTTAAAACACAGAAGACCCGCTTCGTACAAACTGATGTGCTGTGTGTTGGTTCCTTTTAGGGAGTTGCATCTATGTTTAGATTCAGCGAGGGAGAAACACGTTTCTTCTAAATGCTGCGTTTTGATATTCCAGAGTTGAAGGGAGAACAGGCTGTAAAGAGAAATACCTTGCTATAAAACCAAAACGGAACTGTCTAGCAGAATGGTTGTCAATGTGTGTATTCAACTTCCAGAGTTAAACTCATGTTTGTTTACAGCAGTTCAGAAACCCTTTCTTTGGAGAATGTAGAAACAGTCATTTCCAGCCCTAGAGACGCATATAAGAGTTAGCAGTAAGAATGCGTTTAAAACACAGAAGACCCGCTTCGTACAAACTGATGTGCTTTGTGTTGGTTCCTTTTAGGAAGTTACATCTATGTTTAGATTCAGCGAGGGAGAAACACGTTTCTTCTAAAAGGTGCGTTTTGACATTCCAGAGTGGAAGGGAATACAGACTGTAAAGAGAAATATCTTTGTCTAAAACCAAAACGGAGCTATCTAGCAGAATGTCTGTCAATGTGTGTATTCAACTTCTAGAGATAAACTCACGTGTGTTTGCAGCAGTTCAGAAACCCTTTCTTTGGAGAATGTAGAAACAGTCATTTCCAGCCCTAGAGACGCATATAAGAGTTAGCAGTAAGAATGCGTTTAAAACACAGAAGACCCGCTTCGTACACACTGATGTGCTGTGTGTTGGTTCCTTTTAGGAAGTTACATCTATGTTTAGATTCAGCGAGGGAGAAACACGTTTCTTCTAAAAGGTGAGTTTTGACATTCCAGAGTGGATGGGAATACAGACTGTAAAGAGAAATATCTTTGTCTAAAACCAAAACGGAGCTATCTAGCAGAATGGTTGTCAATGTGTGTATTCAACTTCCAGAGTTAAACTCATGTGTGTTTGCAGCAGTTCAGAAACCCTTTCTTTGCAGAATGTAGAAACAGTCATTTCCAGCACTAGAGACGCATATAAGAGTTAGCTTTAAGAATGCGTTTAAAACACAGAAACCGACCTCGTACAAACTGATGTGCTGTGTGTTGGTTCCTTTTAGGAAGTTGCATCTATGTTTAGATTCAGCGAGGGAGAAACACGTTTCTTCTAAATGCTGCGTTTTGACATTCCAGAGTGGATGGGAATACAGACTGTAAAGAGAAATATCTTTGTTTAAAACCAAAACGGAGCTATCTAGAAGAATGGTTGTCAATGTGTGTATTCAACTTCCAGAGTTAAACTCATGTGTGTTTGCAGCAGTTCAGAAACCCTTTCTTTGGAGAATGTAGAAACAGTCATTTCCAGCCCCAGAGACGCATATAGGAGTTAGCAGTAAGAATGCTTTTAAAACACAGAAACCTGCTTCGTACAAACTGATGTGCTGTGTGTTGGTTCCTTTTAGGAAGTTGCATCTATGTTTAGATTCAGCGAGGGATAAACACGTTTCTTCTAAATGCTGCGTTTTGACATTCCAGAGTGGATGGGAATACAGATTGTAAAGAGAAATATCTTTGTCTAAAACCAAAACGGAGCTATCTAGCAGAATGGTTGTCAATGTGTGTATTCAACTTCTAGAGATAAACTCACGTGCGTTTGCAGCAGTTCAGAAACCCTTTCTTTGCAGAATGTAGAAACAGTCATTTCCAGCCCTAGAGACGCATATAAGTGTTAGCAGTAAGAATGCGTTTAAAACACAGAAGACCCGCTTCGTACAAACTGATGTGCTGTGTGTTGGTTCCTTTTAGGAAGTTGCATCTATGTTTAGATTCAGCGAGGGAAAAAGACTTTTCTTCTAAAAGCTGCGTTTTGATATTCCAGAGTTGAAGGGAGAACAGGCTGTAAAGAGAAATACCTTGCTATAAAACCAAAACGGAACTGTCTAGCAGAATGGTTGTCAATGTGTGTATTCAACTTCCAGAGTTAAACTCATGTGTGTTTGCAGCAGTTCAGAAACCCTTTCTTTGGAGAATGTAGAAACAGTCATTTCCAGCCCCAGAGACGCATATAGTAGTTAGCAGTAAGAATGCTTTTAAAACACAGAAACCCGCTTCGTACAAACTGATGTGCTGAGTGTTGGTTCCTTTTAGGAAGTTGCATCTATGTTTAGATTCAGCGAGGGAGAAACACGTTTCTTCTAAATGCTGCGTTTTGACATAACAGAGTGGATGGGAATACAGACTGTAAAGAGAAATATCTTTGTCTAAAACCAAAACGGAGCTATCTAGCAGAATGGTTGTCAATGTGTGTATTCAACTTCTAGAGCTAAACACACGTGTGTTTGCAGCAGTTCAGAAACCCTTTCTTTGGAGAATGTAGAAACAGTCACTTCCAGCCCTAGAGACGCATATAAGCGTTAGCAGTAAGAATGCGTTTAAAACACAGAAGACCCGCTTCGTACAAACTGATGTGCTGTGTGTTGGTTCCTTTTAGGAAGTTGCATCTATGTTTAGATTCAGCGAGGGAAAAAGACTTTTCTTCTAAAAGCTGCGTTTTGATATTCCAGAGTTGAAGGGAGAACAGGCTGTAAAGAGTAATACCTTGCTATAAAACCAAAACGGAACTGTCTAGCAGAATGGTTGTCAATGTGTGTATTCAACTTCCAGAGTTAAACTCATGTTTGTTTACAGCAGTTCAGAAACCCTTTCTTTGGAGAATGTAGAAACAGTCATTTCCAGCCCTAGAGACGCATATAAGAGTTAGCAGTAAGAATGCGTTTAAAACACAGAAGACCCGCTTCGTACAAACTGATGTGCTTTGTGTTGGTTCCTTTTAGGAAGTTGCATCTATGTTTAGATTCAGCGAGGGAGAAACACGTTTCTTCTAAAAGGTGCGTTTTGACATTCCAGAGTGGAAGGTAATACAGACTGTAAAGAGAAATATCTTTGTCTAAAACCAAAACGGAGCTATCTAGCAGAATGTCTGTCAATGTGTGTATTCAACTTCTAGAGATAAACTCACGTGTGTTTGCAGCAGTTCAGAAACCCTTTCTTTGGAGAATGTAGAAACAGTCATTTCCAGCCCTAGAGACGCATATAAGTGTTAGCAGTAAGAATGCGTTTAAAACACAGAAGACCCGCTTCGTACAAACTGATGTGCTGTGTGTTGGTTCCTTTTAGGAAGTTACATCTATGTTTAGATTCAGCGAGGGAGAAACACGTTTCTTCTAAAAGCTGCGTTTTGACATTCCAGAGTGGATGGGAATACAGACTGTAAAGAGAAATATCTTTCTCTAAAACCAAAACGGAGCTATCTAGCAGAATGGTTGTCAATGTGTGTATTCAACTTCCAGAGTTAAACTCATGTGTGTTTGCAGCAGTTCAGAAACCCTTTCTTTGCAGAATGTAGAAACAGTCATTTCCAGCCCTAGAGACGCATATAAGAGTTAGCTTTAAGAATGCGTTTAAAACACAGAAACCGACCTCGTACAAACTGATGTGCTGTGTGTTGGTTCCTTTTAGGAAGTTGCATCTATGTTTAGATTCAGCGAGGGAGAAACACGTTTCTTCTAAATGCTGCGTTTTGACATTCCAGAGTGGATGGGAATACAGACTGTAAAGAGAAATATCTTTGTTTAAAACCAAAACGGAGCTATCTAGAAGAATGGTTGTCAATGTGTGTATTCAACTTCCAGAGTTAAACTCATGTGTGTTTGCAGCAGTTCAGAAACCCTTTCTTTGGAGAATGTAGAAACAGTCATTTCCAGCCCCAGAGACGCATATAGGGGTTAGCAGTAAGAATGCTTTTAAAACACAGAAACCTGCTTCGTACAAACTGATGTGCTGTGTGTTGGTTCCTTTTAGGAAGTTGCATCTATGTTTAGATTCAGCGAGGGATAAACACGTTTCTTCTAAATGCTGCGTTTTGACATTTCAGAGTGGATGGGAATACAGATTGTAAAGAGAAATATCTTTGTCTAAAACCAAAACGGAGCTATCTAGCAGAATGGTTGTCAATGTGTGTATTCAACTTCTAGAGATAAACTCACGTGCGTTTGCAGCAGTTCAGAAACCCTTTCTTTGCAGAATGTAGAAACAGTCATTTCCAGCCCTAGAGACGCATATAAGTGTTAGCAGTAAGAATGCGTTTAAAACACAGAAGACCCGCTTCGTACAAACTGATGTGCTGTGTGTTGGTTCCTTTTAGGAAGTTGCATCTATGTTTAGATTCAGCGAGGGAAAAAGACTTTTCTTCTAAAAGCTGCGTTTTGATATTCCAGAGTTGAAGGGAGAACAGGCTGTAAAGAGAAATACCTTGCTATAAAACCAAAACGGAACTGTCTAGCAGAATGGTTGTCAATGTGTGTATTCAACTTCCAGAGTTAAACTCATGTGTGTTTGCAGCAGTTCAGAAACCCTTTCTTTGGAGAATGTAGAAACAGTCATTTCCAGCCCCAGAGACGCATATAGTAGTTAGCAGTAAGAATGCTTTTAAAACACAGAAACCCGCTTCGTACAAACTGATGTGCTGAGTGTTGGTTCCTTTTAGGAAGTTGCATCTATGTTTAGATTCAGCGAGGGAGAAACACGTTTCTTCTAAATGCTGCGTTTTGACATAACAGAGTGGATGGGAATACAGACTGTAAAGAGAAATATCTTTGTCTAAAACCAAAACGGAGCTATCTAGCAGAATGGTTGTCAATGTGTGTATTCAACTTCTAGAGCTAAACACACGTGTGTTTGCAGCAGTTCAGAAACCCTTTCTTTGGAGAATGTAGAAACAGTCATTTCCAGCCCTAGAGACGCATATAAGAGTTAGCAGTAAGAATGCGTTTAAAACACAGAAGACCCGCTTCGTACAAACTGATGTGCTTTGTGTTGGTTCCTTTTAGGAAGTTACATCTATGTTTAGATTCAGCGAGGGAGAAACACGTTTCTTCTAAAAGGTGCGTTTTGACATTCCAGATTGGATGGGAATACAGACTGTAAAGAGAAATATCTTTGTCTAAAACCAAAACGGAGCTATCTAGCAGAATGTCTGTCAATGTGTGTATTCAACTTCTAGAGATAAACTCACGTGTGTTTGCAGCAGTTCAGAAACCCTTTCTTTGGAGAATGTAGAAACAGTCATTTCCAGCCCTAGAGACGCATATAAGAGTTAGCAGTAAGAATGCGTTTAAAACACAGAAGACCCGCTTCGTACAAACTGATGTGCTGTGTGTTGGTTCCTTTTAGGAAGTTGGATCTATGTTTAGATTCAGCGAGGGAGAAACACGTTTCTTCTAAAAGGTGCGTTTTGACATTCCAGAGTGGAATGGAATACAGACTGTAAAGAGAAATATCTTTGTCTAAAACCAAAACGGAGCTATCTAGCAGAATGGTTGTCAATGTGTGTATTCAACTTCCAGAGTTAAACTCATGTGTGTTTGCAGCAGTTCAGAAACCCTTTCTTTGCAGAATGTAGAAACAGTCATTTCCAGCCCTAGAGACGCATATAAGAGTTAGCTTTAAGAATGCGTTTAAAACACAGAAACCGACCTCGTACAAACTGTTGTGCTGTGTGTTGGTTCCTTTTAGGAAGTTGCATCTATGTTTAGATTCAGCCAGGGAGAAACACGTTTCTTCTAAAAGGTGCGTTTTGACATTCCAGAGTGGATGGGAATACAGACTGTAAAGAGACATACCTTGCTATAAAACCAAAACGGAGCTATCTAGCAGAATGGTTGTCAATGTGTGTATTCAACTTCCAGAGTTAAACTCATGTGTGTTTGCAGCAGTTCAGAAACCCTTTCTTTGGAGAATGTAGAAACAGTCATTTCCAGCCCCAGAGACGCATATAGGAGTTAGCAGTAAGAATGCTTTTAAAACACAGAAACCCGCTTCGTACAAACTGATGTGCTGTGTGTTGGTTCCATTTTGGAAGTTGCATCTATGTTTAGATTCAGCGAGGGAGAAACACGTTTCTTCTAAATGCTGCGTTTTGACATTCCAGAGTGGATGGGAATACAGACTGTAAAGAGAAATATCTTTGTCTAAAACCAAAACGGAGCTATCTAGCAGAATGGTTGTCAATGTGTGTATTCAACTTCCAGAGTTAAACTCATGTTTGTTTACAGCAGTTCAGAAACGCTTTCTTTGGAGAATGTAGAAACAGTCATTTCCAGCCCTAGAGACGCATATAAGAGTTAGCAGTAAGAATGCGTTTAAAACACAGAAGACCCGCTTCGTACAAACTGATGTGCTTTGTGTTGGTACCTTTTAGGAAGTTACATCTATGTTTAGATTCAGCGAGGGAGAAACACGTTTCTTCTAAAAGGTGCGTTTTGACATTCCAGAGAGGATGGGAATACAGACTGTAAAGAGAAATACCTTGCTATAAAACCAAAACGGAGCTATCTAGCAGAATGGTTGTCAATGTGTTTATTCAACTTCCAGAGTTAAACTCATGTTTGTTTACAGCAGTTCAGAAACCCTTTCTTTGGAGAATGTAGAAACAGTCATTTCCAGCCCTAGAGACGCATATAAGAGTTAGCAGTAAGAATGCGTTTAAAACACAGAAGACCCGCTTCGTACAAACTGATGTGCTTTGTGTTGGTTCCTTTTAGGAAGTTACATCTATGTTTAGATTCAGCGAGGGAGAAACACGTTTCTTCTAAAAGGTGCGTTTTGACATTCCAGAGTGGATGGGAATACAGACTGTAAAGAGAAGTATCTTTGTCTAAAACTAAAACGGAGCTATCTAGCAGAATGTCTGTCAATGTGTGTATTCAACTTCTAGAGGTAAACTCACTTGTGTTTGCAGCAGTTCAGAAACCCTTTCTTTGGAGAATGTAGAAACAGTCATTTCCAGCCCTAGAGACGCATATAAGAGTTAGCAGTATGAATGCGTTTGAAACACAGAAGACCCGCTTCGTACAAACTGATGTGCTGTGTGTTGGTTCCTTTTAGGAAGTTGCATCTATGTTTAGATTCAGCGAGGGAAAAAGACTTTTCTTCTAAAAGCTGCGTTTTGATATTCCAGAGTTGAAGGGAGAACAGGCTGTAAAGAGAAATACCTTGCTATAAAACCAAAACGGAACTGTCTAGCAGAATGGTTGTCAATGTGTGTATTCAACTTCCAGAGTTAAACTCATGTGTGTTTGCAGCAGTTCAGAAACTCTTTCTTTGCAGAATGTAGAAACAGTCATTTCCAGCCCCAGAGACGCATATAAGAGTCAGCAGTAAGAATGCGTTTAAAACACAGAAGACCCGCTTCGTACAAACTGATGTGCTTTGTGTTGGTTCCTTTTAGGAAGTTACATCTATGTTTAGATTCAGCGAGGGAGAAACACGTTTCTTCTAAAAGGTGCGTTTTGACATTCCAGAGTGGATGGGAATACAGACTGTAAAGAGAAGTATCTTTGTCTAAAACCAAAACGGAGCTATCTAGCAGAATGTCTGTCAATGTGTGTATTCAACTTCTAGAGATAAACTCACTTGTGTTTGCAGCAGTTCAGAAACCCTTTCTTTGGAGAATGTAGAAACAGTCATTTCCAGCCTTAGAGACGCATATAAGAGTTAGCAGTATGAATGCGTTTAAAACACAGAAGACCCGCTTCGTACAAACTGATGTGCTGTGTGTTGGTTCCTTTTAGGAAGTTGCATCTATGTTTAGATTCAGCGAGGGAAAAAGACTTTTCTTCTAAAAGCTGCGTTTTGATATTCCAGAGTTGAAGGGAGAACAGGCTGTAAAGAGAAATACCTTGCTATAAAACCAAAACGGAACTGTCTAGCAGAATGGTTGTCAATGTGTGTATTCAACTTCCAGAGTTAAACTCATGTGTGTTTGCAGCATTTCAGAAACCCTTTCTTTGCAGAATGTAGAAACAGTCATTTCCAGCCCCAGAGACGCATATAAGAGTCAGCAGTAAGAATGCGTTTAAAACACAGAAGACCCGCTTCGTACAAACTGATGTGCTGAGTGTTGGTTCCTTTTAGGAAGTTGCATCTATGTTTAGATTCAGCGAGGGAGAAACACCTTTCTTCTAAAAGCTGCGTTTTGACATTCCAGAGTGGATGGGAGAACAGGCTGTAAAGAGAAATACCTTGCTATAAAACCAAAACGGAACTGTCTAGCAGAATGGTTGTCAATGTGTGTATTCAACTTCCAGAGTTAAACTCATGTTTGTTTACAGCAGTTCAGAAACCCTTTCTTTGGAGAATGTAGAAACAGTCATTTCCAGCCCTAGAGACGCATATAAGAGTTAGCAGTAAGAATGCGTTTAAAACACAGAAGACCCGCTTCGTACAAACTGATGTGCTTTGTGTTGGTTCCTTTTAGGAAGTTACATCTATGTTTAGATTCAGCGAGGGAGAAACACGTTTCTTCTAAAAGGTGCGTTTTGACATTCCAGAGTGGAAGGGAATACACACTGTAAAGAGAAATATCTTTGTCTAAAACCAAAACGGAGCTATCTAGCAGAATGTCTGTCAATGTGTGTATTCAACTTCTAGAGATAAACTCACGTGTGTTTGCAGCAGTTCAGAAACCCTTTCTTTGGAGAATGTAGAAACAGTCATTTCCAGCCCTAGAGACGCATATAAGAGTTAGCAGTAAGAATGCGTTTAAAACACAGAAGACCCGCTTCGTACACACTGATGTGCTGTGTGTTGGTTCCTTTTAGGAAGTTACATCTATGTTTAGATTCAGCGAGGGAGAAACACGTTTCTTCTAAAAGGTGCGTTTTGACATTCCGGAGTGGATGGGAATACAGACTGTAAAGAGAAATATCTTTGTTTAAAACCAAAACGGAGCTATCTAGAAGAATGGTTGTCAATGTGTGTATTCAACTTCCAGAGTTAAACTCATGTGTTTTTGCAGCAGTTCAGAAACCCTTTCCTTGGAGAATGTAGAAACAGTCATTTCCAGCCCCAGAGACGCATATAGGAGTTAGCAGTAAGAATGCTTTTAAAACACAGAAACCTGCTTCGTACAAACTGATGTGCTGTGTGTTGGTTCCTTTTAGGAAGTTGCATCTATGTTTAGATTCAGCGAGGGAGAAACACGTTTCTTCTAAATGCTGCGTTTTGACATTCCAGAGTGGATGGGAATACAGATTGTAAAGAGAAATATCTTTGTCTAAAACCAAAACGGAGCTATCTAGCAGAATGGTTGTCAATGTGTGTATTCAACTTCTAGAGATAAACTCACGTGCGTTTGCAGCAGTTCAGAAACCCTTTCTTTGGAGAATGTAGAAACAGTCATTTCCAGCCCTAGAGACGCATATAAGAGTCAGCAGTAAGAATGCGTTTAAAACACAGAAGACCCGCTTCGTACAAACTGATGTGCTGTGTGTTGGTTCCTTTTAGGAAGTTGCATCTATGTTTAGAATCAGCGAAGGAAAAAGACTTTTCTTCTAAAAGCTGCGTTTTGATATTCCAGAGTTGAAGGGAGAACGGGCTGTAAAGAGAAATACCTTGCTATAAAACCAAAACGGAGCTATCTAGCAGAATGGTTGTCAATGTGTGTATTCAACTTCCAGAGTTAAACTCATGTTTGTTTACAGCAGTTCAGAAACCCTTTCTTTGGAGAATGTAGAAACAGTCATTTCCAGCCCTAGAGACGCATATAAGAGTTAGCAGTAAGAATGCGTTTAAAACACAGAAGACCCGCTTCGTACAAACTGATGTGCTTTGTGTTGGTTCCTTTTAGGAAGTTACATCTATGTTTAGATTCAGCGAGGGAGAAACACGTTTCTTCTAAAAGGTGCGTTTTGACATTCCAGAGTGGATGGGAATACAGACTGTAAAGAGAAGTATCTTTGTCTAAAACTAAAACGGAGCTATCTAGCAGAATGTCTGTCAATGTGTGTATTCAACTTCTAGAGATAAACTCACTTGTGTTTGCAGCAGTTCAGAAACCCTTTCTTTGGAGAATGTAGAAACAGTCATTTCCAGCCCTAGAGACGCATATAAGAGTTAGCAGTATGAATGCGTTTGAAACACAGAAGACCCGCTTCGTACAAACTGATGTGCTGTGTGTTGGTTCCTTTTAGGAAGTTGCATCTATGTTTAGATTCAGCGAGGGAAAAAGACTTTTCTTCTAAAAGCTGAGTTTTGATATTCCAGAGTTGAAGGGAGAACAGGCTGTAAAGAGAAATACCTTGCTATAAAACCAAAACGGAACTGTCTAGCAGAATGGTTGTCAATGTGTGTATTCAACTTCCAGAGTTAAACTCATGTGTGTTTGCAGCAGTTCAGAAACCCTTTCTTTGCAGAATGTAGAAACAGTCATTTCCAGCCCCAGAGACGCATATAAGAGTCAGCAGTAAGAATGCGTTTAAAACACAGAAGACCCGCTTCGTACAAACTGATGTGCTTTGTGTTGGTTCCTTTTAGGAAGTTACATCTATGTTTAGATTCAGCGAGGGAGAAACACGTTTCTTCTAAAAGGTGCGTTTTGACATTCCAGAGTGGATGGGAATACAGACTGTAAAGAGAAGTATCTTTGTCTAAAACCAAAACGGAGCTATCTAGCAGAATGTCTGTCAATGTGTGTATTCAACTTCTAGAGATAAACTCACTTGTGTTTGCAGCAGTTCAGAAACCCTTTCTTTGGAGAATGTAGAAACAGTCATTTCCAGCCTTAGAGACGCATATAAGAGTTAGCAGTATGAATGCGTTTAAAACACAGAAGACCCGCTTCGTACAAACTGATGTGCTGTGTGTTGGTTCCTTTTAGGAAGTTGCATCTATGTTTAGATTCAGCGAGGGAAAAAGACTTTTCTTCTAAAAGCTGCGTTTTGATATTCCAGAGTTGAAGGGAGAACAGGCTGTAAAGAGAAATACCTTGCTATAAAACCAAAACGGAACTGTCTAGCAGAATGGTTGTCAATGTGTGTATTAAACTTCCAGAGATAAACTCATGTGTGTTTGCAGCATTTCAGAAACCCTTTCTTTGCAGAATGTAGAAACAGTCATTTCCAGCCCCAGAGACGCATATAAGAGTCAGCAGTAAGAATGCGTTTAAAACACAGAAGACCCGCTTCGTACAAACTGATGTGCTGAGTGTTGGTTCCTTTTAGGAAGTTGCATCTATGTTTAGATTCAGCGAGGGAGAAACACGTTTCTTCTAAAAGCTGCGTTTTGACATTCCAGAGTGGATGGGAGAACAGGCTGTAAATAGAAATACCTTGCTATAAAACCAAAACGGAACTGTCTAGCAGAATGGTTGTCAATGTGTGTATTCAACTTCCAGAGTTAAACTCATGTTTTTTTACAGCAGTTCAGAAACCCTTTCTTTGGAGAATGTAGAAACAGTCATTTCCAGCCCTAGAGACGCATATAAGAGTTAGCAGTAAGAATGCGTTTAAAACACAGAAGACCCGCTTCGTACAAACTGATGTGCTTTGTGTTGGTTCCTTTTAGGAAGTTACATCTATGTTTAGATTCAGCGAGGGAGAAACACGTTTCTTCTAAAAGGTGCGTTTTGACATTCCAGAGTGGAAGGGAATACAGACTGTAAAGAGAAATATCTTTGTCTAAAACCAAAACGGAGCTATCTAGCAGAATGTCTGTCAATGTGTGTATTCAACTTCTAGAGATAAACTCACGTGTGTTTGCAGCAGTTCAGAAACCCTTTCTTTGGAGAATGTAGAAACAGTCATTTCCAGCCCTAGAGACGCATATAAGAGTTAGCAGTAAGAATGCGTTTAAAACACAGAAGACCCGCTTCGTACAAACTGATGTGCTGTGTGTTGGTTCCTTTTAGGAAGTTACATCTATGTTTAGATTCAGCGAGGGAGAAACACGTTTCTTCTAAAAGGTGCGTTTTGACATTCCAGAGTGGATGGGAATACAGACTGTAAAGAGAAATATCTTTCTCTAAAACCAAAACGGAGCTATCTAGCAGAATGGTTGTCAATGTATGTATTCAACTTCCAGAGTTAAACTCATGTGTGTTTGCAGCAGTTCAGAAACCCTTTCTTTGCAGAATGTAGAAACAGTCATTTCCAGCCCTAGAGACGCATATAAGAGTTAGCTTTAAGAATGCGTTTAAAACACAGAAACCGACCTCGTACAAACTGATGTGCTGTGTGTTGGTTCCTTTTAGGAAGTTGCATCTATGTTTAGATTCAGCGAGGGAGAAACACGTTTCTTCTAAAAGGTGCGTTTTGACATTCCAGAGTGGATGGGAATACAGACTGTAAAGAGAAATATCTTTGTTTAAAACCAAAACGGAGCTATCTAGAAGAATGGTTGTCAATGTGTGTATTCAACTTCCAGAGTTAAACTCATGTGTGTTTGCAGCAGTTCAGAAACCCTTTCTTTGGAGAATGTAGAAACAGTCATTTCCAGCCCCAGAGACGCATATAGGAGTTATCAGTAAGAATGCTTTTAAAACACAGAAACCTGCTTCGTACAAACTGATGTGCTGTGTGTTGGTTCCTTTTAGGAAGTTGCATCTATGTTTAGATTCAGCGAGGGAGAAACACGTTTCTTCTAAATGCTGCGTTTTGACATTCCAGAGTGGATGGGAATACAGATTGTAAAGAGAAATATCTTTGTCTAAAACCAAAACGGAGCTATCTAGCAGAATGGTTGTCAATGTGTGTATTCAACTTCTAGAGCTAAACTCACGTGCGTTTGCAGCAGTTCAGAAACCCTTTCTTTGGAGAATGTAGAAACAGTCATTTCCAGCCCTAGAGACGCATATAAGTGTTAGCAGTAAGAATGCGTTTAAAACACAGAAGACCCGCTTCGTACAAACTGATGTGCTGTGTGTTGGTTCCTTTTAGGAAGTTGCATCTATGTTTAGATTCAGCGAGGGAAAAAGACTTTTCTTCTAAAAGCTGCGTTTTGATATTCCAGAGTTGAAGGGAGAACAGGCTGTAAAGAGAAATACCTTGCTATAAAACCAAAACGGAACTGTCTAGCAGAATGGTTGTCAATGTGTGTATTCAACTTCCAGAGTTAAACTCATGTTTGTTTACAGCAGTTCAGAAACGCTTTCTTTGGAGAATGTAGAAACAGTCATTTCCAGCCCCAGAGACGCATATAGGAGTTAGCAGTAAGAATGCTTTTAAAACACAGAAACCTGCTTCGTACAAACTGATGTGCTGTGTGTTGGTTCCTTTTAGGAAGTTGCATCTATGTTTAGATTCAGCGAGGGAGAAACACGTTTCTTCTAAATGCTGCGTTTTGACATTCCAGAGTGGATGGGAATACAGATTGTAAAGAGAAATATCTTTGTCTAAAACCAAAACGGAGCTATCTAGCAGAATGGTTGTCAATGTGTGTATTCAACTTCTAGAGCTAAACTCACGTGCGTTTGCAGCAGTTCAGAAACCCTTTCTTTGGAGAATGTAGAAACAGTCATTTCCAGCCCTAGAGACGCATATAAGTGTTAGCAGTAAGAATGCGTTTAAAACACAGAAGACCCGCTTCGTACAAACTGATGTGCTGTGTGTTGGTTCCTTTTAGGAAGTTGCATCTATGTTTAGATTCAGCGAGGGAAAAAGACTTTTCTTCTAAAAGCTGCGTTTTGATATTCCAGAGTTGAAGGGAGAACAGGCTGTAAAGAGAAATACCTTGCTATAAAACCAAAACGGAACTGTCTAGCAGAATGGTTGTCAATGTGTGTATTCAACTTCCAGAGTTAAACTCATGTTTGTTTACAGCAGTTCAGAAACGCTTTCTTTGGAGAATGTAGAAACAGTCATTTCCAGCCCTAGAGACGCATATAAGAGTTAGCAGTAAGAATGCGTTTAAAACACAGAAGACCCGCTTCGTACAAACTGATGTGCTTTGTGTTGGTTCCTTTTAGGAAGTTACATCTATGTTTAGATTCAGCGAGGGAGAAACACGTTTCTTCTAAAAGGTGCGTTTTGACATTCCAGAGTGGATGGGAATACAGACTGTAAAGAGAAGTATCTTTGTCTAAAACCAAAACGGAGCTATCTAGCAGAATGTCTGTCAATGTGTGTATTCAACTTCTAGAGATAAACTCACTTGTGTTTGCAGCAGTTCAGAAACCCTTTCTTTGGAGAATGTAGAAACAGTCATTTCCAGCCTTAGAGACGCATATAAGAGTTAGCAGTATGAATGCGTTTAAAACACAGAAGACCCGCTTCGTACAAACTGATGTGCTGTGTGTTGGTTCCTTTTAGGAAGTTGCATCTATGTTTAGATTCAGCGAGGGAAAAAGACTTTTCTTCTAAAAGCTGCGTTTTGATATTCCAGAGTTGAAGGGAGAACAGGCTGTAAAGAGAAATACCTTGCTATAAAACCAAAACGGAACTGTCTAGCAGAATGGTTGTCAATGTGTGTATTCAACTTCCAGAGTTAAACTCATGTGTGTTTGCAGCATTTCAGAAACCCTTTCTTTGCAGAATGTAGAAACAGTCATTTCCAGCCCCAGAGACGCATATAAGAGTCAGCAGTAAGAATGCGTTTAAAACACAGAAGACCCGCTTCGTACAAACTGATGTGCTGAGTGTTGGTTCCTTTTAGGAAGTTGCATCTATGTTTAGATTCAGCGAGGGAGAAACACCTTTCTTCTAAAAGCTGCGTTTTGACATTCCAGAGTGGATGGGAGAACAGGCTGTAAAGAGAAATACCTTGCTATAAAACCAAAACGGAACTGTCTAGCAGAATGGTTGTCAATGTGTGTATTCAACTTCCAGAGTTAAACTCATGTTTGTTTACAGCAGTTCAGAAACCCTTTCTTTGGAGAATGTAGAAACAGTCATTTCCAGCCCTAGAGACGCATATAAGAGTTAGCAGTAAGAATGCGTTTAAAACACAGAAGACCCGCTTCGTACAAACTGATGTGCTTTGTGTTGGTTCCTTTTAGGAAGTTACATCTATGTTTAGATTCAGCGAGGGAGAAACACGTTTCTTCTAAAAGGTGCGTTTTGACATTCCAGAGTGGAAGGGAATACACACTGTAAAGAGAAATATCTTTGTCTAAAACCAAAACGGAGCTATCTAGCAGAATGTCTGTCAATGTGTGTATTCAACTTCTAGAGATAAACTCACGTGTGTTTGCAGCAGTTCAGAAACCCTTTCTTTGGAGAATGTAGAAACAGTCATTTCCAGCCCTAGAGACGCATATAAGAGTTAGCAGTAAGAATGCGTTTAAAACACAGAAGACCCGCTTCGTACACACTGATGTGCTGTGTGTTGGTTCCTTTTAGGAAGTTACATCTATGTTTAGATTCAGCGAGGGAGAAACACGTTTCTTCTAAAAGGTGCGTTTTGACATTCCAGAGTGGATGGGAATACAGACTGTAAAGAGAAATATCTTTGTTTAAAACCAAAACGGAGCTATCTAGAAGAATGGTTGTCAATGTGTGTATTCAACTTCCAGAGTTAAACTCATGTGTGTTTGCAGCAGTTCAGAAACCCTTTCCTTGGAGAATGTAGAAACAGTCATTTCCAGCCCCAGAGACGCATATAGGAGTTAGCAGTAAGAATGCTTTTAAAACACAGAAACCTGCTTCGTACAAACTGATGTGCTGTGTGTTGGTTCCTTTTAGGAAGTTGCATCTATGTTTAGATTCAGCGAGGTAGAAACACGTTTCTTCTAAATGCTGCGTTTTGACATTCCAGAGTGGATGGGAATACAGACTGTAAAGAGAAATATCTTTGTTTAAAACCAAAACGGAGCTATCTAGCAGAATGGTTGTCAATGTGTGTATTCAACTTCCAGAGTTAAACTCATGTGTGTTTGCAGCAGTTCAGAAACCCTTTCTTTGGAGAATGTAGAAACAGTCATTTCCAGCCCCAGAGACGCATATAGGAGTTAGCAGTAAGAATGCTTTTAAAACACAGAAACCTGCTTCGTACAAACTGATGTGCTGTGTGTTGGTTCCTTTTAGGAAGTTGCATCTATGTTTAGATTCAGCGAGGGAGAAACACGTTTCTTCTAAATGCTGCGTTTTGACATTCCAGAGTGGATGGGAATACAGATTGTAAAGAGAAATATCTTTGTCTAAAACCAAAACGAAGCTATCTAGCAGAATGGTTGTCAATGTGTGTATTCAACTTCTAGAGCTAAACTCACGTGCGTTTGCAGCAGTTCAGAAACCCTTTCTTTGGAGAATGTAGAAACAGTCATTTCCAGCCCTAGAGACGCATATAAGTGTTAGCAGTAAGAATGCGTTTAAAACACAGAAGACCCGCTTCGTACAAACTGATGTGCTGTGTGTTGGTTCCTTTTAGGAAGTTGCATCTATGTTTAGATTCAGCGAGGGAAAAAGACTTTTCTTCTAAAAGCTGCGTTTTGATATTCCAGAGTTGAAGGGAGAACAGGCTCTAAAGAGAAATACCTTGCTATAAAACCAAAACGGAACTGTCTAGCAGAATGGTTGTCAATGTGTGTATTCAACTTCCAGAGTTAAACTCATGTGTGTTTGCAGCAGTTCAGAAACCCTTTCTTTGAAGAATGTAGAAACAGTCATTTCCAGCACCTGAGACGCATATAGTAGTTAGCAGTAAGAATGCTTTTAAAACACAGAAACCCGCTTCGTACAAACTGATGTGCTGTGTGTTGGTTCCTTTTAGGAAGTTGCATCTATGTTTAGATTCAGCGAGGGAGAAACACGTTTCTTCTAAATGCTGCGTTTTGACATAACAGAGTGGATGGGAATACAGACTGTAAAGAGAAATATCTTTGTCTAAAACCAAAACGGAGCTATCTAGCAGAATGGTTGTCAATGTGTGTATTCAACTTCTAGAGCTAAACACACGTGTGTTTGCAGCAGTTCAGAAACCCTTTCTTTGGAGAATGTAGAAACAGTCACTTCCAGCCCTAGAGACGCATAGAAGCGTTAGCAGTAAGAATGCGTTTAAAACACAGAAGACCCGCTTCGTACAAACTGATGTGCTGTGTGTTGGTTCCTTTTAGGAAGTTGCATCTATGTTTAGATTCAGCGAGGGAAAAAGACTTTTCTTCTAAAAGCTGCGTTTTGATATTCCAGAGTTGAAGGGAGAACAGGCTGTAAAGAGAAATACCTTGCTATAAAACCAAAACGGAACTGTCTAGCAGAATGGTTGTCAATGTGTGTATTCAACTTCCAGAGTTAAACTCATGTTTGTTTACAGCAGTTCAGAAACCCTTTCTTTGGATAATGTAGAAACAGTCATTTCCAGCCCTAGAGACGCATATAAGAGTTAGCAGTAAGAATGCGTTTAAAGCACAGAAGACCCGCTTCGTACAAACTGATGTGCTTTGTGTTGGTTCCTTTTAGGAAGTTATATCTATGTTTAGATTCAGCGAGGGAGAAACACGTTTCTTCTAAAAGGTGCGTTTTGACATTCCAGAGTGGATGGGAATACAGACTGTAAAGAGAAGTATCTTTGTCTAAAACCAAAACGGAGCTATCTAGCAGAATGTCTGTCAATGTGTGTATTCAACTTCTAGAGATAAACTCACTTGTGTTTGCAGCAGTTCAGAAACCCTTTCTTTGGAGAATGTAGAAACAGTCATTTCCAGCCTTAGAGACGCATATAAGAGTTAGCAGTATGAATGCGTTTAAAACACAGAAGACCCGCTTCGTACAAACTGATGTGCTGTGTGTTGGTTCCTTTTAGGAAGTTGCATCTATGTTTAGATTCAGCGAGGGAAAAAGACTTTTCTTCTAAAAGCTGCGTTTTGATATTCCAGAGTTGAAGGGAGAACAGGCTGTAAAGAGAAATACCTTGCTATAAAACCAAAACGGAACTGTCTAGCAGAATGGTTGTCAATGTGTGTATTCAACTTCCAGAGTTAAACTCATGTGTGTTTGCAGCATTTCAGAAACCCTTTCTTTGCAGAATGTAGAAACAGTCATTTCCAGCCCCAGAGACGCATATAAGAGTCAGCAGTAAGAATGCGTTTAAAACACAGAAGACCCGCTTCGTACAAACTGATGTGCTGAGTGTTGGTTCCTTTTAGGAAGTTGCATCTATGTTTAGATTCAGCGAGGGAGAAACACCTTTCTTCTAAAAGCTGCGTTTTGACATTCCAGAGTGGATGGGAGAACAGGCTGTAAAGAGAAATACCCTGCTATAAAACCAAAACGGAACTGTCTAGCAGAATGGTTGTCAATGTGTGTATTCAACTTCCAGAGTTAAACTCATGTTTGTTTACAGCAGTTCAGAAACCCTTTCTTTGGAGAATGTAGAAACAGTCATTTCCAGCCCTAGAGACGCATATAAGAGTTAGCAGTAAGAATGCGTTTAAAACACAGAAGACCCGCTTCGTACAAACTGATGTGCTTTGTGTTGGTTCCTTTTAGGAAGTTACATCTATGTTTAGATTCAGCGAGGGAGAAACACGTTTCTTCTAAAAGGTGCGTTTTGACATTCCAGAGTGGAAGGGAATACAGACTGTAAAGAGAAATATCTTTGTCTAAAACCAAAACGGAGCTATCTCGCAGAATGTCTGTCAATGTGTGTATTCAACTTCTAGAGATAAACTCACGTGTGTTTGCAGCAGTTCAGAAACCCTTTCTTTGGAGAATGTAGAAACAGTCATTTCCAGCCCTAGAGACGCATATAAGAGTTAGCAGTAAGAATGCGTTTAAAACACAGAAGACCCGCTTCGTACACACTGATGTGCTGTGTGTTGGTTCCTTTTAGGAAGTTACATCTATGTTTAGATTCAGCGAGGGAGAAACACGTTTCTTCTAAAAGGTGCGTTTTGACATTCCAGAGTGGAATGGAATACAGACTGTAAAGAGAAGTATCTTTGTCTAAAACTAAAACGGAGCTATCTAGCAGAATGTCTGTCAATGTGTGTATTCAACTTCTAGAGATAAACTCACTTGTGTTTGCAGCAGTTCAGAAACCCTTTCTTTGGAGAATGTAGAAACAGTCATTTCCAGCCCTAGAGACGCATATAAGAGTTAGCAGTATGAATGCGTTTGAAACACAGAAGACCCGCTTCGTACAAACTGATGTGCTGTGTGTTGGTTCCTTTTAGGAAGTTGCATCTATGTTTAGATTCAACGAGGGAAAAAGACTTTTCTTCTAAAAGCTGCGTTTTGATATTCCAGAGTTGAAGGGAGAACAGGCTGTAAAGAGAAATACCTTGCTATAAAACCAAAACGGAACTGTCTAGCAGAATGGTTGTCAATGTGTGTATTCAACTTCCAGAGTTAAACTCATGTGTGTTTGCAGCAGTTCAGAAACCCTTTCTTTGCAGAATGTAGAAACAGTCATTTCCAGCCCCAGAGACGCATATAAGAGTCAGCAGTAAGAATGCGTTTAAAACACAGAAGACCCGCTTCGTACAAACTGATGTGCTTTGTGTTGGTTCCTTTTAGGAAGTTACATCTATGTTTAGATTCAGTGAGGGAGAAACACGTTTCTTCTAAAAGGTGCTTTTTGACATTCCAGAGTGGATGGGAATACAGACTGTAAAGAGAAGTATCTTTGTCTAAAACCAAAACGGAGTTATCTAGCAGAATGTCTGTCAATGTGTGTATTCAACTTCTAGAGATAAACTCACTTGTGTTTGCAGCAGTTCAGAAACCCTTTCTTTGGAGAATGTAGAAACAGTCATTTCCAGCCTTAGAGACGCATATAAGAGTTAGCAGTATGAATGCGTTTAAAACACAGAAGACCCGCTTCGTACAAACTGATGTGCTGTGTGTTGGTTCCTTTTAGGAAGTTGCATCTATGTTTAGATTCAGCGAGGGAAAAAGACTTTTCTTCTAAAAGCTGCGTTTTGATATTCCAGAGTTGAAGGGAGAACAGGCTGTAAAGAGAAATACCTTGCTATAAAACCAAAACGGAACTGTCTAGCAGAATGGTTGTCAATGTGTGTATTCAACTTCCAGAGTTAAACTCATGTGTGTTTGCAGCATTTCAGAAACCCTTTCTTTGCAGAATGTAGAAACAGTCATTTCCAGCCCCAGAGACGCATATAAGAGTCAGCAGTAAGAATGCGTTTAAAACACAGAAGACCCGCTTCGTACAAACTGATGTGCTGAGTGTTGGTTCCTTTTAGGAAGTTGCATCTATGTTTAGATTCAGCGAGGGAGAAACACCTTTCTTCTAAAAGCTGCGTTTTGACATTCCAGAGTGGATGGGAGAACAGGCTGTAAAGAGAAATACCTTGCTATAAAACCAAAACGGAACTGTCTAGCAGAATGGTTGTCAATGTGTGTATTCAACTTCCAGAGTTAAACTCATGTTTGTTTACAGCAGTTCAGAAACCCTTTCTTTGGAGAATGTAGAAACAGTCATTTCCAGCCCTAGAGACGCATATAAGAGTTAGCAGTAAGAATGCGTTTAAAACACAGAAGACCCGCTTCGTACAAACTGATGTGCTTTGTGTTGGTTCCTTTTAGGAAGTTACATCTATGTTTAGATTCAGCGAGGGAGAAACACGTTTCTTCTAAAAGGTGCGTTTTGACATTCCAGAGTGGAAGGGAATACAGACTGTAAAGAGAAATATCTTTGTCTAAAACCAAAACGGAGCTATCTCGCAGAATGTCTGTCAATGTGTGTATTCAACTTCTAGAGATAAACTCACGTGTGTTTGCAGCAGTTCAGAAACCCTTTCTTTGGAGAATGTAGAAACAGTCATTTCCAGCCCTAGAGACGCATATAAGAGTTAGCAGTAAGAATGCGTTTAAAACACAGAAGACCCGCTTCGTACACACTGATGTGCTGTGTGTTGGTTCCTTTTAGGAAGTTACATCTATGTTTAGATTCAGCGAGGGAGAAACACGTTTCTTCTAAAAGGTGCGTTTTGACATTCCAGAGTGGAATGGAATACAGACTGTAAAGAGAAGTATCTTTGTCTAAAACTAAAACGGAGCTATCTAGCAGAATGTCTGTCAATGTGTGTATTCAACTTCTAGAGATAAACTCACTTGTGTTTGCAGCAGTTCAGAAACCCTTTCTTTGGAGAATGTAGAAACAGTCATTTCCAGCCCTAGAGACGCATATAAGAGTTAGCAGTATGAATGCGTTTGAAACACAGAAGACCCGCTTCGTACAAACTGATGTGCTGTGTGTTGGTTCCTTTTAGGAAGTTGCATCTATGTTTAGATTCAACGAGGGAAAAAGACTTTTCTTCTAAAAGCTGCGTTTTGATATTCCAGAGTTGAAGGGAGAACAGGCTGTAAAGAGAAATACCTTGCTATAAAACCAAAACGGAACTGTCTAGCAGAATGGTTGTCAATGTGTGTATTCAACTTCCAGAGTTAAACTCATGTGTGTTTGCAGCAGTTCAGAAACCCTTTCTTTGCAGAATGTAGAAACAGTCATTTCCAGCCCCAGAGACGCATATAAGAGTCAGCAGTAAGAATGCGTTTAAAACACAGAAGACCCGCTTCGTACAAACTGATGTGCTTTGTGTTGGTTCCTTTTAGGAAGTTACATCTATGTTTAGATTCAGTGAGGGAGAAACACGTTTCTTCTAAAAGGTGCTTTTTGACATTCCAGAGTGGATGGGAATACAGACTGTAAAGAGAAGTATCTTTGTCTAAAACCAAAACGGAGTTATCTAGCAGAATGTCTGTCAATGTGTGTATTCAACTTCTAGAGATAAACTCACTTGTGTTTGCAGCAGTTCAGAAACCCTTTCTTTGGAGAATGTAGAAACAGTCATTTCCAGCCTTAGAGACGCATATAAGAGTTAGCAGTATGAATGCGTTTAAAACACAGAAGACCCGCTTCGTACAAACTGATGTGCTGTGTGTTGGTTCCTTTTAGGAAGTTGCATCTATGTTTAGATTCAGCGAGGGAAAAAGACTTTTCTTCTAAAAGCTGCGTTTTGATATTCCAGAGTTGAAGGGAGAACAGGCTGTAAAGAGAAATACCTTGCTATAAAACCAAAACGGAACTGTCTAGCAGAATGGTTGTCAATGTGTGTATTCAACTTCCAGAGTTAAACTCATGTGTGTTTGCAGCATTTCAGAAACCCTTTCTTTGCAGAATGTAGAAACAGTCATTTCCAGCCCCAGAGACGCATATAAGAGTCAGCAGTAAGAATGCGTTTAAAACACAGAAGACCCGCTTCGTACAAACTGATGTGCTGAGTGTTGGTTCCTTTTAGGAAGTTGCATCTATGTTTAGATTCAGCGAGGGAGAAACACCTTTCTTCTAAAAGCTGCGTTTTGACATTCCAGAGTGGATGGGAGAACAGGCTGTAAATAGAAATACCTTGCTATAAAACCAAAACGGAACTGTCTAGCAGAATGGTTGTCAATGTGTGTATTCAACTTCCAGAGTTAAACTCATGTTTGTTTACAGCAGTTCAGAAACCCTTTCTTTGGAGAATGTAGAAACAGTCATTTCCAGCCCCAGAGACGCATATAAGAGTTAGCAGTAAGAATGCGTTTAAAACACAGAAGACCCGCTTCGTACAAACTGATGTGCTTTGTGTTGGTTCCTTTTAGGAAGTTACATCTATGTTTAGATTCAGCGAGGGAGAAACACGTTTCTTCTAAAAGGTGCGTTTTGACATTCCAGAGTGGAAGGGAATACAGACTGTAAAGAGAAATATCTTTGTCTAAAACCAAAACGGAGCTATCTAGCAGAATGTCTGTCAATGTGTGTATTCAACTTCTAGAGATAAACTCACGTGTGTTTGCAGCAGTTCAGAAACCCTTTCTTTGGAGAATGTAGAAACAGTCATTTCCAGCCCTAGAGACGCATATAAGAGTTAGCAGTAAGAATGCGTTTAAAACACAGAAGACCCGCTTCGTACAAACTGATGTGCTGTGTGTTGGTTCCTTTTAGGAAGTTACATCTATGTTTAGATTCAGCGAGGGAGAAACACGTTTCTTCTAAAAGGTGCGTTTTGACATTCCAGAGTGGATGGGAATACAGACTGTAAAGAGAAATATCTTTCTCTAAAACCAAAACGGAGCTATCTAGCAGAATGGTTGTCAATGTATGTATTCAACTTCCAGAGTTAAACTCATGTGTGTTTGCAGCATTTCAGAAACCCTTTCTTTGCAGAATGTAGAAACAGTCATTTCCAGCCCTAGAGACGCATATAAGAGTTAGCTTTAAGAATGCGTTTAAAACACAGAAACCGACCTCGTACAAACTGATGTGCTGTGTGTTGGTTCCTTTTAGGAAGTTGCATCTATGTTTAGATTCAGCGAGGGAGAAACACGTTTCTTCTAAATGCTGCGTTTTGACATTCCAGAGTGGATGGGAATACAGACTGTAAAGAGAAATATCTTTGTTTAAAACCAAAACGGAGCTATCTAGAAGAATGGTTGTCAATGTGTGTATTCAACTTCCAGAGTTAAACTCATGTGTGTTTGCAGCAGTTCAGAAACCCTTTCTTTGGAGAATGTAGAAACAGTCATTTCCAGCCCCAGAGACGCATATAGGAGTTAGCAGTAAGAATGCTTTTAAAACACAGAAACCTGCTTCGTACAAACTGATGTGCTGTGTGTTGGTTCCTTTTAGGAAGTTGCATCTATGTTTAGATTCAGCGAGGGAGAAACACGTTTCTTCTAAATGCTGCGTTTTGACATTCCAGAGTGGATGGGATACAGATTGTAAAGAGAAATATCTTTGTCTAAAACCAAAACGGAGCTATCTAGCAGAATGGTTGTCAATGTGTGTATTCAACTTCTAGAGATAAACTCATGTGCGTTTGCAGCAGTTCAGAAACCCTTTCTTTGGAGAATGTAGAAACAGTCATTTCCAGCCCTAGAGACGCATATAAGTGTTAGCAGTAAGAATGCGTTTAAAACACAGAAGACCCGCTTCGTACAAACTGATGTGCTGTGTGTTGGTTCCTTTTAGGAAGTTGCATCTATGTTTAGATTCAGCGAGGGAAAAAGACTTTTCTTCTAAAAGCTGCGTTTTGATATTCCAGAGTTGAAGGGAGAACAGGCTGTAAAGAGAAATACCTTGCTATAAAACCAAAACGGAACTGTCTAGCAGAATGGTTGTCAATGTGTGTATTCAACTTCCAGAGTTAAACTCATGTGTGTTTGGAGCATTTCAGAAACCCTTTCTTTGCAGAATGTAGAAACAGTCATTTCCAGCCCCAGAGACGCATATAAGAGTCAGCAGTAAGAATGCGTTTAAAACACAGAAGACCCGCTTCGTACAAACTGATGTGCTGAGTGTTGGTTCCTTTTAGGAAGTTGCATCTATGTTTAGATTCAGCGAGGGAGAAACACCTTTCTTCTAAAAGCTGCGTTTTGACATTCCAGAGTGGATGGGAGAACAGGCTGTAAAGAGAAATACCTTGCTATAAAACCAAAACGGAACTGTCTAGCAGAATGGTTGTCAATGTGTGTATTCAACTTCCAGAGTTAAACTCATGTTTGTTTACAGCAGTTCAGAAACCCTTTCTTTGGAGAATGTAGAAACAGTCATTTCCAGCCCTAGAGACGCATATAAGAGTTAGCAGTAAGAATGCGTTTAAAACACAGAAGACCCGCTTCGTACAAACTGATGTGCTTTGTGTTGGTTCCTTTTAGGAAGTTACATCTATGTTTAGATTCAGCGAGGGAGAAACACGTTTCTTCTAAAAGGTGCGTTTTGACATTCCAGAGTGGAAGGGAATACAGACTGTAAAGAGAAATATCTTTGTCTAAAACCAAAACGGAGCTATCTAGCAGAATGTCTGTCAATGTGTGTATTCAACTTCTAGAGATAAACTCACGTGTGTTTGCAGCAGTTCAGAAACCCTTTCTTTGGAGAATGTAGAAACAGTCATTTCCAGCCCTAGAGACGCATATAAGAGTTAGCAGTAAGAATGCGTTTAAAACACAGAAGACCCGCTTCGTACACACTGATGTGCTGTGTGTTGGTTCCTTTTAGGAAGTTACATCTATGTTTAGATTCAGCTAGGGAGAAACACGTTTCTTCTAAAAGGTGCGTTTTGACATTCCAGAGTGGATGGGAATACAGACTGTAAAGAGAAGTATCTTTGTCTAAAACTAAAACCGAGCTATCTAGCAGAATGTCTGTCAATGTGTGTATTCAACTTCTAGAGATAAACTCACTTGTGTTTGCAGCAGTTCAGAAACCCTTTCTTTGGAGAATGTAGAAACAGTCATTTCCAGCCCTAGAGACGCATATAAGAGTTAGCAGTATGAATGCGTTTGAAACACAGAAGACCCGCTTCGTACAAACTGATGTGCTGTGTGTTGGTTCCTTTTAGGAAGTTGCATCTATGTTTAGATTCAGCGAGGGAAAAAGACTTTTCTTCTAAAAGCTGCGTTTTGATATTCCAGAGTTGAAGGGAGAACAGGCTGTAAAGAGAAATACCTTGCTATAAAACCAAAACGGAACTGTCTAGCAGAATGGTTGTCAATGTGTGTATTCAACTTCCAGAGTTAAACTCATGTGTGTTTGCAGCAGTTCAGAAACCCTTTCTTTGCAGAATGTAGAAACAGTCATTTCCAGCCCCAGAGACGCATATAAGAGTCAGCAGTAAGAATGCGTTTAAAACACAGAAGACCCGCTTCGTACAAACTGATGTGCTTTGTGTTGGTTCCTTTTAGGAAGTTACATCTATGTTTAGATTCAGCGAGGGAGAAACACGTTTCTTCTAAAAGGTGAGTTTTGACATTCCAGAGCGGATGGGAATACAGACTGTAAAGAGAAGTATCTTTGTCTAAAACCAAAACGGAGCTATCTAGCAGAATGTCTGTCAATGTGTGTATTCAACTTCTAGAGATAAACTCACTTGTGTTTGCAGCAGTTCAGAAACCCTTTCTTTGGAGAATGTAGAAACAGTCATTTCCAGCCTTAGAGACGCATATAAGAGTTAGCAGTATGAATGCGTTTAAAACACAGAAGACCCGTTTCGTACAAACTGATGTGCTGTGTGTTGGTTCCTTTTAGGAAGTTGCATCTATGTTTAGATTCAGCGAGGGAAAAAGACTTTTCTTCTACAAGCTGCGTTTTGATATTCCAGAGTTGAAGGGAGAACAGGCTGTAAAGAGAAATACCTTGCTATAAAACCAAAACGGAACTGTCTAGCAGAATGGTTGTCAATGTGTGTATTCAACTTCCAGAGTTAAACTCATGTGTGTTTGCAGCATTTCAGAAACCCTTTCTTTGCAGAATGTAGAAACAGTCATTTCCAGCCCCAGAGACGCATATAAGAGTCAGCAGTAAGAATGCGTTTAAAACACAGAAGACCCGCTTCGTACAAACTGATGTGCTGAGTGTTGGTTCCTTTTAGGAAGTTGCATCTATGTTTAGATTCAGCGAGGGAGAAACACCTTTCTTCTAAAAGCTGCGTTTTGACATTCCAGAGTGGATGGGAGAACAGGCTGTAAATAGAAATACCTTGCTATAAAACCAAAACGGAACTGTCTAGCAGAATGGTTGTCAATGTGTGTATTCAACTTCCAGAGTTAAACTCATGTTTGTTTACAGCAGTTCAGAAACCCTTTCTTTGGAGAATGTAGAAACAGTCATTTCCAGCCCCAGAGACGCATATAAGAGTTAGCAGTAAGAATGCGTTTAAAACACAGAAGACCCGCTTCGTACAAACTGATGTGCTTTGTGTTGGTTCCTTTTAGGAAGTTACATCTATGTTTAGATTCAGCGAGGGAGAAACACGTTTCTTCTAAAAGGTGCGTTTTGACATTCCAGAGTGGAAAGGAATACAGACTGTAAAGAGAAATATCTTTGTCTAAAACCAAAACGGAGCTATCTAGCAGAATGTCTGTCAATGTGTGTATTCAACTTCTAGAGATAAACTCACGTGTGTTTGCAGCAGTTCAGAAACCCTTTCTTTGGAGAATGTAGAAACAGTCATTTCCAGCCCTAGAGACGCATATAAGAGTTAGCAGTAAGAATGCGTTTAAAACACAGAAGACCCGCTTCGTACAAACTGATGTGCTGTGTGTTGGTTCCTTTTAGGAAGTTGAATCTATGTTTAGATTCAGGGAGGGAAAAAGACTTTTCTTCTAAAAGCTGCGTTTTGATATTCCAGAGTTGAAGGGAGAACAGGCTGTAAAGAGAAATACCTTGCTATAAAACCAAAACGGAACTGTCTAGCAGAATGGTTGTCAATGTGTGTATTCAACTTCCAGAGTTAAACTCATGTGTGTTTGCAGCATTTCAGAAACCCTTTCTTTGCAGAATGTAGAAACAGTCATTTCCAGCCCCAGAGACGCATATAAGAGTCAGCAGTAAGAATGCGTTTAAAACACAGAAGACCCGCTTCGTACAAACTGATGTGCTGAGTGTTGGTTCCTTTTAGGAAGTTGCATCTATGTTTAGATTCAGCGAGGGAGAAACACCTTTCTTCTAAAAGCTGCGTTTTGACATTCCAGAGTGGATGGGAGAACAGGCTGTAAAGAGAAATACCCTGCTATAAAACCAAAACGGAACTGTCTAGCAGAATGGTTGTCAATGTGTGTATTCAACTTCCAGGGTTAAACTCATGTTTGTTTACAGCAGTTCAGAAACCCTTTCTTTGGAGAATGTAGAAACAGTCATTTCCAGCCCTAGAGACGCATATAAGAGTTAGCAGTAAGAATGCGTTTAAAACACAGAAGACCCGCTTCGTACAAACTGATGTGCTTTGTGTTGGTTCCTTTTAGGAAGTTACATCTATGTTTAGATTCAGCGAGGGAGAAACACGTTTCTTCTAAAAGGTGCGTTTTGACATTCCAGAGTGGAAGGGAATACAGACTGTAAAGAGAAATATCTTTGTCTAAAACCAAAACGGAGCTATCTCGCAGAATGTCTGTCAATGTGTGTATTCAACTTCTAGAGATAAACTCACGTGTGTTTGCAGCAGTTCAGAAACCCTTTCTTTGGAGAATGTAGAAACAGTCATTTCCAGCCCTAGAGACGCATATAAGAGTTAGCAGTAAGAATGCGTTTAAAACACAGAAGACCCGCTTCGTACACACTGATGTGCTGTGTGTTGGTTCCTTTTAGGAAGTTACATCTATGTTTAGATTCAGCGAGGGAGAAACACGTTTCTTCTAAAAGGTGCGTTTTGACATTCCAGAGTGGAATGGAATACAGACTGTAAAGAGAAGTATCTTTGTCTAAAACTAAAACGGAGCTATCTAGCAGAATGTCTGTCAATGTGTGTATTCAACTTCTAGAGATAAACTCACTTGTGTTTGCAGCAGTTCAGAAACCCTTTCTTTGGAGAATGTAGAAACAGTCATTTCCAGCCCTAGAGACGCATATAAGAGTTAGCAGTATGAATGCGTTTGAAACACAGAAGACCCGCTTCGTACAAACTGATGTGCTGTGTGTTGGTTCCTTTTAGGAAGTTGCATCTATGTTTAGATTCAACGAGGGAAAAAGACTTTTCTTCTAAAAGCTGCGTTTTGATATTCCAGAGTTGAAGGGAGAACAGGCTGTAAAGAGAAATACCTTGCTATAAAACCAAAACGGAACTGTCTAGCAGAATGGTTGTCAATGTGTGTATTCAACTTCCAGAGTTAAACTCATGTGTGTTTGCAGCAGTTCAGAAACCCTTTCTTTGCAGAATGTAGAAACAGTCATTTCCAGCCCCAGAGACGCATATAAGAGTCAGCAGTAAGAATGCGTTTAAAACACAGAAGACCCGCTTCGTACAAACTGATGTGCTTTGTGTTGGTTCCTTTTAGGAAGTTACATCTATGTTTAGATTCAGTGAGGGAGAAACACGTTTCTTCTAAAAGGTGCTTTTTGACATTCCAGAGTGGATGGGAATACAGACTGTAAAGAGAAGTATCTTTGTCTAAAACCAAAACGGAGTTATCTAGCATAATGTCTGTCAATGTGTGTATTCAACTTCTAGAGATAAACTCACTTGTGTTTGCAGCAGTTCAGAAACCCTTTCTTTGGAGAATGTAGAAACAGTCATTTCCAGCCTTAGAGACGCATATAAGAGTTAGCAGTATGAATGCGTTTAAAACACAGAAGACCCGCTTCGTACAAACTGATGTGCTGTGTGTTGGTTCCTTTTAGGAAGTTGCATCTATGTTTAGATTCAGCGAGGGAAAAAGACTTTTCTTCTAAAAGCTGCGTTTTGATATTCCAGAGTTGAAGGGAGAACAGGCTGTAAAGAGAAATACCTTGCTATAAAACCAAAACGGAACTGTCTAGCAGAATGGTTGTCAATGTGTGTATTCAACTTCCAGAGTTAAACTCATGTGTGTTTGCAGCATTTCAGAAACCCTTTCTTTGCAGAATGTAGAAACAGTCATTTCCAGCCCCAGAGACGCATATAAGAGTCAGCAGTAAGAATGCGTTTAAAACACAGAAGACCCGCTTCGTACAAACTGATGTGCTGAGTGTTGGTTCCTTTTAGGAAGTTGCATCTATGTTTAGATTCAGCGAGGGAGAAACACCTTTCTTCTAAAAGCTGCGTTTTGACATTCCAGAGTGGATGGGAGAACAGGCTGTAAAGAGAAATACCTTGCTATAAAACCAAAACGGAACTGTCTAGCAGAATGGTTGTCAATGTGTGTATTCAACTTCCAGAGTTAAACTCATGTTTGTTTACAGCAGTTCAGAAACCCTTTCTTTGGAGAATGTAGAAACAGTCATTTCCAGCCCTAGAGACGCATATAAGAGTTAGCAGTAAGAATGCGTTTAAAACACAGAAGACCCGCTTCGTACAAACTGATGTGCTTTGTGTTGGTTCCTTTTAGGAAGTTACATCTATGTTTAGATTCAGCGAGGGAGAAACACGTTTCTTCTAAAAGGTGCGTTTTGACATTCCAGAGTGGAAGGGAATACAGACTGTAAAGAGAAATATCTTTGTCTAAAACCAAAACGGAGCTATCTCGCAGAATGTCTGTCAATGTGTGTATTCAACTTCTAGAGATAAACTCACGTGTGTTTGCAGCAGTTCAGAAACCCTTTCTTTGGAGAATGTAGAAACAGTCATTTCCAGCCCTAGAGACGCATATAAGAGTTAGCAGTAAGAATGCGTTTAAAACACAGAAGACCCGCTTCGTACACACTGATGTGCTGTGTGTTGGTTCCTTTTAGGAAGTTACATCTATGTTTAGATTCAGCGAGGGAGAAACACGTTTCTTCTAAAAGGTGCGTTTTGACATTCCAGAGTGGAATGGAATACAGACTGTAAAGAGAAGTATCTTTGTCTAAAACTAAAACGGAGCTATCTAGCAGAATGTCTGTCAATGTGTGTATTCAACTTCTAGAGATAAACTCACTTGTGTTTGCAGCAGTTCAGAAACCCTTTCTTTGGAGAATGTAGAAACAGTCATTTCCAGCCCTAGAGACGCATATAAGAGTTAGCAGTATGAATGCGTTTGAAACACAGAAGACCCGCTTCGTACAAACTGATGTGCTGTGTGTTGGTTCCTTTTAGGAAGTTGCATCTATGTTTAGATTCAACGAGGGAAAAAGACTTTTCTTCTAAAAGCTGCGTTTTGATATTCCAGAGTTGAAGGGAGAACAGGCTGTAAAGAGAAATACCTTGCTATAAAACCAAAACGGAACTGTCTAGCAGAATGGTTGTCAATGTGTGTATTCAACTTCCAGAGTTAAACTCATGTGTGTTTGCAGCAGTTCAGAAACCCTTTCTTTGCAGAATGTAGAAACAGTCATTTCCAGCCCCAGAGACGCATATAAGAGTCAGCAGTAAGAATGCGTTTAAAACACAGAAGACCCGCTTCGTACAAACTGATGTGCTTTGTGTTGGTTCCTTTTAGGAAGTTACATCTATGTTTAGATTCAGTGAGGGAGAAACACGTTTCTTCTAAAAGGTGCTTTTTGACATTCCAGAGTGGATGGGAATACAGACTGTAAAGAGAAGTATCTTTGTCTAAAACCAAAACGGAGTTATCTAGCAGAATGTCTGTCAATGTGTGTATTCAACTTCTAGAGATAAACTCACTTGTGTTTGCAGCAGTTCAGAAACCCTTTCTTTGGAGAATGTAGAAACAGTCATTTCCAGCCTTAGAGACGCATATAAGAGTTAGCAGTATGAATGCGTTTAAAACACAGAAGACCCGCTTCGTACAAACTGATGTGCTGTGTGTTGGTTCCTTTTAGGAAGTTGCATCTATGTTTAGATTCAGCGAGGGAAAAAGACTTTTCTTCTAAAAGCTGCGTTTTGATATTCCAGAGTTGAAGGGAGAACAGGCTGTAAAGAGAAATACCTTGCTATAAAACCAAAACGGAACTGTCTAGCAGAATGGTTGTCAATGTGTGTATTCAACTTCCAGAGTTAAACTCATGTGTGTTTGCAGCATTTCAGAAACCCTTTCTTTGCAGAATGTAGAAACAGTCATTTCCAGCCCCAGAGACGCATATAAGAGTCAGCAGTAAGAATGCGTTTAAAACACAGAAGACCCGCTTCGTACAAACTGATGTGCTGAGTGTTGGTTCCTTTTAGGAAGTTGCATCTATGTTTAGATTCAGCGAGGGAGAAACACCTTTCTTCTAAAAGCTGCGTTTTGACATTCCAGAGTGGATGGGAGAACAGGCTGTAAATAGAAATACCTTGCTATAAAACCAAAACGGAACTGTCTAGCAGAATGGTTGTCAATGTGTGTATTCAACTTCCAGAGTTAAACTCATGTTTGTTTACAGCAGTTCAGAAACCCTTTCTTTGGAGAATGTAGAAACAGTCATTTCCAGCCCCAGAGACGCATATAAGAGTTAGCAGTAAGAATGCGTTTAAAACACAGAAGACCCGCTTCGTACAAACTGATGTGCTTTGTGTTGGTTCCTTTTAGGAAGTTACATCTATGTTTAGATTCAGCGAGGGAGAAACACGTTTCTTCTAAAAGGTGCGTTTTGACATTCCAGAGTGGAAGGGAATACAGACTGTAAAGAGAAATATCTTTGTCTAAAACCAAAACGGAGCTATCTAGCAGAATGTCTGTCAATGTGTGTATTCAACTTCTAGAGATAAACTCACGTGTGTTTGCAGCAGTTCAGAAACCCTTTCTTTGGAGAATGTAGAAACAGTCATTTCCAGCCCTAGAGACGCATATAAGAGTTAGCAGTAAGAATGCGTTTAAAACACAGAAGACCCGCTTCGTACAAACTGATGTGCTGTGTGTTGGTTCCTTTTAGGAAGTTACATCTATGTTTAGATTCAGCGAGGGAGAAACACGTTTCTTCTAAAAGGTGCGTTTTGACATTCCAGAGTGGATGGGAATACAGACTGTAAAGAGAAATATCTTTCTCTAAAACCAAAACGGAGCTATCTAGCAGAATGGTTGTCAATGTATGTATTCAACTTCCAGAGTTAAACTCATGTGTGTTTGCAGCATTTCAGAAACCCTTTCTTTGCAGAATGTAGAAACAGTCATTTCCAGCCCTAGAGACGCATATAAGAGTTAGCTTTAAGAATGCGTTTAAAACACAGAAACCGACCTCGTACAAACTGATGTGCTGTGTGTTGGTTCCTTTTAGGAAGTTGCATCTATGTTTAGATTCAGCGAGGGAGAAACACGTTTCTTCTAAATGCTGCGTTTTGACATTCCAGAGTGGATGGGAATACAGACTGTAAAGAGAAATATCTTTGTTTAAAACCAAAACGGAGCTATCTAGAAGAATGGTTGTCAATGTGTGTATTCAACTTCCAGAGTTAAACTCATGTGTGTTTGCAGCAGTTCAGAAACCCTTTCTTTGGAGAATGTAGAAACAGTCATTTCCAGCCCCAGAGACGCATATAGGAGTTAGCAGTAAGAATGCTTTTAAAACACAGAAACCTGCTTCGTACAAACTGATGTGCTGTGTGTTGGTTCCTTTTAGGAAGTTGCATCTATGTTTAGATTCAGCGAGGGAGAAACACGTTTCTTCTAAATGCTGCGTTTTGACATTCCAGAGTGGATGGGATACAGATTGTAAAGAGAAATATCTTTGTCTAAAACCAAAACGGAGCTATCTAGCAGAATGGTTGTCAATGTGTGTATTCAACTTCTAGAGATAAACTCATGTGCGTTTGCAGCAGTTCAGAAACCCTTTCTTTGGAGAATGTAGAAACAGTCATTTCCAGCCCTAGAGACGCATATAAGTGTTAGCAGTAAGAATGCGTTTAAAACACAGAAGACCCGCTTCGTACAAACTGATGTGCTGTGTGTTGGTTCCTTTTAGGAAGTTGCATCTATGTTTAGATTCAGCGAGGGAAAAAGACTTTTCTTCTAAAAGCTGCGTTTTGATATTCCAGAGTTGAAGGGAGAACAGGCTGTAAAGAGAAATACCTTGCTATAAAACCAAAACGGAACTGTCTAGCAGAATGGTTGTCAATGTGTGTATTCAACTTCCAGAGTTAAACTCATGTGTGTTTGGAGCATTTCAGAAACCCTTTCTTTGCAGAATGTAGAAACAGTCATTTCCAGCCCCAGAGACGCATATAAGAGTCAGCAGTAAGAATGCGTTTAAAACACAGAAGACCCGCTTCGTACAAACTGATGTGCTGAGTGTTGGTTCCTTTTAGGAAGTTGCATCTATGTTTAGATTCAGCGAGGGAGAAACACCTTTCTTCTAAAAGCTGCGTTTTGACATTCCAGAGTGGATGGGAGAACAGGCTGTAAAGAGAAATACCTTGCTATAAAACCAAAACGGAACTGTCTAGCAGAATGGTTGTCAATGTGTGTATTCAACTTCCAGAGTTAAACTCATGTTTGTTTACAGCAGTTCAGAAACCCTTTCTTTGGAGAATGTAGAAACAGTCATTTCCAGCCCTAGAGACGCATATAAGAGTTAGCAGTAAGAATGCGTTTAAAACACAGAAGACCCGCTTCGTACAAACTGATGTGCTTTGTGTTGGTTCCTTTTAGGAAGTTACATCTATGTTTAGATTCAGCGAGGGAGAAACACGTTTCTTCTAAAAGGTGCGTTTTGACATTCCAGAGTGGAAGGGAATACAGACTGTAAAGAGAAATATCTTTGTCTAAAACCAAAACGGAGCTATCTAGCAGAATGTCTGTCAATGTGTGTATTCAACTTCTAGAGATAAACTCACGTGTGTTTGCAGCAGTTCAGAAACCCTTTCTTTGGAGAATGTAGAAACAGTCATTTCCAGCCCTAGAGACGCATATAAGAGTTAGCAGTAAGAATGCGTTTAAAACACAGAAGACCCGCTTCGTACACACTGATGTGCTGTGTGTTGGTTCCTTTTAGGAAGTTACATCTATGTTTAGATTCAGCTAGGGAGAAACACGTTTCTTCTAAAAGGTGCGTTTTGACATTCCAGAGTGGATGGGAATACAGACTGTAAAGAGAAGTATCTTTGTCTAAAACTAAAACCGAGCTATCTAGCAGAATGTCTGTCAATGTGTGTATTCAACTTCTAGAGATAAACTCACTTGTGTTTGCAGCAGTTCAGAAACCCTTTCTTTGGAGAATGTAGAAACAGTCATTTCCAGCCCTAGAGACGCATATAAGAGTTAGCAGTATGAATGCGTTTGAAACACAGAAGACCCGCTTCGTACAAACTGATGTGCTGTGTGTTGGTTCCTTTTAGGAAGTTGCATCTATGTTTAGATTCAGCGAGGGAAAAAGACTTTTCTTCTAAAAGCTGCGTTTTGATATTCCAGAGTTGAAGGGAGAACAGGCTGTAAAGAGAAATACCTTGCTATAAAACCAAAACGGAACTGTCTAGCAGAATGGTTGTCAATGTGTGTATTCAACTTCCAGAGTTAAACTCATGTGTGTTTGCAGCAGTTCAGAAACCCTTTCTTTGCAGAATGTAGAAACAGTCATTTCCAGCCCCAGAGACGCATATAAGAGTCAGCAGTAAGAATGCGTTTAAAACACAGAAGACCCGCTTCGTACAAACTGATGTGCTTTGTGTTGGTTCCTTTTAGGAAGTTACATCTATGTTTAGATTCAGCGAGGGAGAAACACGTTTCTTCTAAAAGGTGAGTTTTGACATTCCAGAGCGGATGGGAATACAGACTGTAAAGAGAAGTATCTTTGTCTAAAACCAAAACGGAGCTATCTAGCAGAATGTCTGTCAATGTGTGTATTCAACTTCTAGAGATAAACTCACTTGTGTTTGCAGCAGTTCAGAAACCCTTTCTTTGGAGAATGTAGAAACAGTCATTTCCAGCCTTAGAGACGCATATAAGAGTTAGCAGTATGAATGCGTTTAAAACACAGAAGACCCGTTTCGTACAAACTGATGTGCTGTGTGTTGGTTCCTTTTAGGAAGTTGCATCTATGTTTAGATTCAGCGAGGGAAAAAGACTTTTCTTCTACAAGCTGCGTTTTGATATTCCAGAGTTGAAGGGAGAACAGGCTGTAAAGAGAAATACCTTGCTATAAAACCAAAACGGAACTGTCTAGCAGAATGGTTGTCAATGTGTGTATTCAACTTCCAGAGTTAAACTCATGTGTGTTTGCAGCATTTCAGAAACCCTTTCTTTGCAGAATGTAGAAACAGTCATTTCCAGCCCCAGAGACGCATATAAGAGTCAGCAGTAAGAATGCGTTTAAAACACAGAAGACCCGCTTCGTACAAACTGATGTGCTGAGTGTTGGTTCCTTTTAGGAAGTTGCATCTATGTTTAGATTCAGCGAGGGAGAAACACCTTTCTTCTAAAAGCTGCGTTTTGACATTCCAGAGTGGATGGGAGAACAGGCTGTAAATAGAAATACCTTGCTATAAAACCAAAACGGAACTGTCTAGCAGAATGGTTGTCAATGTGTGTATTCAACTTCCAGAGTTAAACTCATGTTTGTTTACAGCAGTTCAGAAACCCTTTCTTTGGAGAATGTAGAAACAGTCATTTCCAGCCCCAGAGACGCATATAAGAGTTAGCAGTAAGAATGCGTTTAAAACACAGAAGACCCGCTTCGTACAAACTGATGTGCTTTGTGTTGGTTCCTTTTAGGAAGTTACATCTATGTTTAGATTCAGCGAGGGAGAAACACGTTTCTTCTAAAAGGTGCGTTTTGACATTCCAGAGTGGAAAGGAATACAGACTGTAAAGAGAAATATCTTTGTCTAAAACCAAAACGGAGCTATCTAGCAGAATGTCTGTCAATGTGTGTATTCAACTTCTAGAGATAAACTCACGTGTGTTTGCAGCAGTTCAGAAACCCTTTCTTTGGAGAATGTAGAAACAGTCATTTCCAGCCCTAGAGACGCATATAAGAGTTAGCAGTAAGAATGCGTTTAAAACACAGAAGACCCGCTTCGTACAAACTGATGTGCTGTGTGTTGGTTCCTTTTAGGAAGTTACATCTATGTTTAGATTCAGCGAGGGAGAAACACGTTTCTTCTAAAAGGTGCGTTTTGACATTCCAGAGTGGATGGGAATACAGACTGTAAAGAGAAATATCTTTCTCTAAAACCAAAACGGAGCTATCTAGCAGAATGGTTGTAAATGTATTTATTCAACTTCCAGAGTTAAACTCATGTGTGTTTGCAGCATTTCAGAAACCCTTTCTTTGCAGAATGTAGAAACAGTCATTTCCAGCCCTAGAGACGCATATAAGAGTTAGCTTTAAGAATGCGTTTAAAACACAGAAACCGACCTCGTACAAACTGATGTGCTGTGTGTTGGTTCCTTTTAGGAAGTTGCATCTATGTTTAGATTCAGCGAGGGAGAAACACGTTTCTTCTAAATGATGCGTTTTGACATTCCAGAGTGGATGGGAATACAGACTGTAAAGAGAAATATCTTTGTTTAAAACCAAAACGGAGCTATCTAGAAGAATGGTTGTCAATGTGTGTATTCAACTTCCAGAGTTAAACTCATGTGTGTTTGCAGCAGTTCAGAAACCCTTTCTTTGGAGAATGTAGAAACAGTCATTTCCAGCCCCAGAGACGCATATAGGAGTTAGCAGTAAGAATGCTTTTAAAACACAGAAACCTGCTTCGTACAAACTGATGTGCTGTGTGTTGGTTCTTTTTAGGAAGTTGCATCTATGTTTAGATTCAGCGAGGGAGAAACACGTTTCTTCTAAATGCTGCGTTTTGACATTCCAGAGTGGATGGGAATACAGATTGTAAAGAGAAATATCTTTGTCTAAAACCAAAACGGAGCTATCTAGCAGAATGGTTGTCAATGTGTGTATTCAACTTCTAGAGCTAAACTCACGTGCGTTTGCAGCAGTTCAGAAACCCTTTCTTTGGAGAATGTAGAAACAGTCATTTCCAGCCCTAGAGACGCATATAAGTGTTAGCAGTAAGAATGCGTTTAAAACACAGAAGACCCGCTTCGTACAAACTGATGTGCTGTGTGTTGGTTCCTTTTAGGAAGTTGCATCTATGTTTAGATTCAGCGAGGGAAAAAGACTTTTCTTCTAAAAGCTGCGTTTTGATATTCCAGAGTTGAAGGGAGAACAGGCTGTAAAGAGAAATACCTTGCTATAAAACCAAAACGGAACTGTCTAGCAGAATGGTTGTCAATGTGTGTATTCAACTTCCAGAGTTAAACTCATGTGTGTTTGCAGCAGTTCAGAAACCCTTTCTTTGCAGAATGTAGAAACAGTCATTTCCAGCCCCAGAGACGCATATAAGAGTCAGCAGTAAGAATGCGTTTAAAACACAGAAGACCCGCTTCGTACAAACTGATGTGCTTTGTGTTGGTTCCTTTTAGGAAGTTACATCTATGTTTAGATTCAGCGAGGGAGAAACACGTTTCTTCTAAAAGGTGAGTTTTGACATTCCAGAGCGGATGGGAATACAGACTGTAAAGAGAAGTATCTTTGTCTAAAACCAAAACGGAGCTATCTAGCAGAATGTCTGTCAATGTGTGTATTCAACTTCTAGAGATAAACTCACTTGTGTTTGCAGCAGTTCAGAAACCCTTTCTTTGGAGAATGTAGAAACAGTCATTTCCAGCCTTAGAGACGCATATAAGAGTTAGCAGTATGAATGCGTTTAAAACACAGAAGACCCGTTTCGTACAAACTGATGTGCTGTGTGTTGGTTCCTTTTAGGAAGTTGCATCTATGTTTAGATTCAGCGAGGGAAAAAGACTTTTCTTCTACAAGCTGCGTTTTGATATTCCAGAGTTGAAGGGAGAACAGGCTGTAAAGAGAAATACCTTGCTATAAAACCAAAACGGAACTGTCTAGCAGAATGGTTGTCAATGTGTGTATTCAACTTCCAGAGTTAAACTCATGTGTGTTTGCAGCATTTCAGAAACCCTTTCTTTGCAGAATGTAGAAACAGTCATTTCCAGCCCCAGAGACGCATATAAGAGTCAGCAGTAAGAATGCGTTTAAAACACAGAAGACCCGCTTCGTACAAACTGATGTGCTGAGTGTTGGTTCCTTTTAGGAAGTTGCATCTATGTTTAGATTCAGCGAGGGAGAAACACCTTTCTTCTAAAAGCTGCGTTTTGACATTCCAGAGTGGATGGGAGAACAGGCTGTAAATAGAAATACCTTGCTATAAAACCAAAACGGAACTGTCTAGCAGAATGGTTGTCAATGTGTGTATTCAACTTCCAGAGTTAAACTCATGTTTGTTTACAGCAGTTCAGAAACCCTTTCTTTGGAGAATGTAGAAACAGTCATTTCCAGCCCCAGAGACGCATATAAGAGTTAGCAGTAAGAATGCGTTTAAAACACAGAAGACCCGCTTCGTACAAACTGATGTGCTTTGTGTTGGTTCCTTTTAGGAAGTTACATCTATGTTTAGATTCAGCGAGGGAGAAACACGTTTCTTCTAAAAGGTGCGTTTTGACATTCCAGAGTGGAAAGGAATACAGACTGTAAAGAGAAATATCTTTGTCTAAAACCAAAACGGAGCTATCTAGCAGAATGTCTGTCAATGTGTGTATTCAACTTCTAGAGATAAACTCACGTGTGTTTGCAGCAGTTCAGAAACCCTTTCTTTGGAGAATGTAGAAACAGTCATTTCCAGCCCTAGAGACGCATATAAGAGTTAGCAGTAAGAATGCGTTTAAAACACAGAAGACCCGCTTCGTACAAACTGATGTGCTGTGTGTTGGTTCCTTTTAGGAAGTTACATCTATGTTTAGATTCAGCGAGGGAGAAACACGTTTCTTCTAAAAGGTGCGTTTTGACATTCCAGAGTGGATGGGAATACAGACTGTAAAGAGAAATATCTTTCTCTAAAACCAAAACGGAGCTATCTAGCAGAATGGTTGTCAATGTATTTATTCAACTTCCAGAGTTAAACTCATGTGTGTTTGCAGCATTTCAGAAACCCTTTCTTTGCAGAATGTAGAAACAGTCATTTCCAGCCCTAGAGACGCATATAAGAGTTAGCTTTAAGAATGCGTTTAAAACACAGAAACCGACCTCGTACAAACTGATGTGCTGTGTGTTGGTTCCTTTTAGGAAGTTGCATCTATGTTTAGATTCAGCGAGGGAGAAACACGTTTCTTCTAAATGATGCGTTTTGACATTCCAGAGTGGATGGGAATACAGACTGTAAAGAGAAATATCTTTGTTTAAAACCAAAACGGAGCTATCTAGAAGAATGGTTGTCAATGTGTGTATTCAACTTCCAGAGTTAAACTCATGTGTGTTTGCAGCAGTTCAGAAACCCTTTCTTTGGAGAATGTAGAAACAGTCATTTCCAGCCCCAGAGACGCATATAGGAGTTAGCAGTAAGAATGCTTTTAAAACACAGAAACCTGCTTCGTACAAACTGATGTGCTGTGTGTTGGTTCCTTTTAGGAAGTTGCATCTATGTTTAGATTCAGCGAGGGAGAAACACGTTTCTTCTAAATGCTGCGTTTTGACATTCCAGAGTGGATGGGAATACAGATTGTAAAGAGAAATATCTTTGTCTAAAACCAAAACGGAGCTATCTAGCAGAATGGTTGTCAATGTGTGTATTCAACTTCTAGAGCTAAACTCACGTGCGTTTGCAGCAGTTCAGAAACCCTTTCTTTGGAGAATGTAGAAACAGTCATTTCCAGCCCTAGAGACGCATATAAGTGTTAGCAGTAAGAATGCGTTTAAAACACAGAAGACCCGCTTCGTACAAACTGATGTGCTGTGTGTTGGTTCCTTTTAGGAAGTTGCATCTATGTTTAGATTCAGCGAGGGAAAAAGACTTTTCTTCTAAAAGCTGCGTTTTGATATTCCAGAGTTGAAGGGAGAACAGGCTGTAAAGAGAAGTACCTTGCTATAAAACCAAAACGGAACTGTCTAGCAGAATGGTTGTCAATGTGTGTATTCAACTTCCAGAGTTAAACTCATGTTTGTTTACAGCAGTTCAGAAACCCTTTCTTTGGAGAATGTAGAAACAGTCATTTCCAGCCCTAGAGACGCATATAAGAGTCAGCAGTAAGAATGCGTTTAAAACACAGAAGACCCGCTTCGTACAAACTGATGTGCTTTGTGTTGGTTCCTTTTAGGAAGTTACATCTATGTTTAGATTCAGCGAGGGAGAAACACGTTTCTTCTAAAAGGTGCGTTTTGACATTCCAGAGTGGATGGGAATACAGACTGTAAAGAGAAGTTTCTTTGTCTAAAACCAAAACGGAGCTATCTAGCAGAATGTCTGTCAATGTGTGTATTCAACTTCTAGAGATAAACTCACTTGTGTTTGCAGCAGTTCAGAAACCCTTTCTTTGGAGAATGTAGAAACAGTCATTTCCAGCCTTAGAGACGCATATAAGAGTTAGCAGTATGAATGCGTTTAAAACACAGAAGACCCGCTTCGTACAAACTGATGTGCTGTGTGTTGGTTCCTTTTAGGAAGTTGCATCTATGTTTAGATTCAGCGAGGGAAAAAGACTTTTCTTCTAAAAGCTGCGTTTTGATATTCCAGAGTTGAAGGGAGAACAGGCTGTAAAGAGAAATACCTTGCTATAAAACCAAAACGGAACTGTCTAGCAGAATGGTTGTCAATGTGTGTATTCAACTTCCAGAGTTAAACTCATGTGTGTTTGCAGCATTTCAGAAACCCTTTCTTTGCAGAATGTAGAAACAGTCATTTCCAGCCCCAGAGACGCATAAAAGAGTCAGCAGTAAGAATGCGTTTAAAACACAGAAGACCCGCTTCGTACAAACTGATGTGCTGAGTGTTGGTTCCTTTTAGGAAGTTGCATCTATGTTTAGATTCAGCGAGGGAGAAACACCTTTCTTCTAAAAGCTGCGTTTTGACATTCCAGAGTGGATGGGAGAACAGGCTGTAAAGAGAAATACCTTGCTATAAAACCAAAACGGAACTGTCTAGCAGAATGGTTGTCAATGTGTGTATTCAACTTCCAGAGTTAAACTCATGTTTGTTTACAGCAGTTCAGAAACCCTTTCTTTGGAGAATGTAGAAACAGTCATTTCCAGCCCTAGAGACGCATATAAGAGTTAGCAGTAAGAATGCGTTTAAAACACAGAAGACCCGCTTCGTACAAACTGATGCGCTTTGTGTTGGTTCCTTTTAGGAAGTTACATCTATGTTTAGATTCAGCGAGGGAGAAACACGTTTCTTCTAAAAGGTGCGTTTTGACATTCCAGAGTGGAAGGGAATACAGACTGTAAAGAGAAATATCTTTGTCTAAAACCAAAACGGAGCTATCTAGCAGAATGTCTGTCAATGTGTGTATTCAACTTCTAGAGATAAACTCACGTGTGTTTGCAGCAGTTCAGAAACCCTTTCTTTGGAGAATGTAGAAACAGTCATTTCCAGCCCTAGAGACGCATATAAGAGTTAGCAGTAAGAATGCGTTTAAAACACAGAAGACCCGCTTCGTACACACTGATGTGCTGTGTGTTGGTTCCTTTTAGGAAGTTACATCTATGTTTAGATTCAGCGAGGGAGAAACACGTTTCTTCTAAAAGGTGCGTTTTGACATTCCAGAGTGGAATGGAATACAGACTGTAAAGAGAAGTACCTTTGTCTAAAACTAAAACGGAGCTATCTAGCAGAATGTCTGTCAATGTGTGTATTCAACTTCTAGAGATAAACTCACTTGTGTTTGCAGCAGTTCAGAAACCCTTTCTTTGGAGAATGTAGAAACAGTCATTTCCAGCCCTAGAGACGCATATAAGAGTTAGCAGTATGAATGCGTTTGAAACACAGAAGACCCGCTTCGTACAAACTGATGTGCTGTGTGTTGGTTCCTTTTAGGAAGTTGCATCTATGTTTAGATTCAGCGAGGGAAAAAGACTTTTCTTCTAAAAGCTGCGTTTTGATATTCCAGAGTTGAAGGGAGAACAGGCTGTAAAGAGAAATACCTTGCTATAAAACCAAAACGGAACTGTCTAGCAGAATGGTTGTCAATGTGTGTATTCAACTTCCAGAGTTAAACTCATGTGTGTTTGCAGCAGTTCAGAAACCCTTTCTTTGCAGAATGTAGAAACAGTCATTTCCAGCCCCAGAGACGGATATAAGAGTCAGCAGTAAGAATGCGTTTAAAACACAGAAGACCCGCTTCGTACAAACTGATGTGCTTTGTGTTGGTTCCTTTTAGGAAGTTACATCTATGTTTAGATTCAGTGAGGGAGAAACACGTTTCTTTTAAAAGGTGCTTTTTGACATTCCAGAGTGGATGGGAATACAGACTGTAAAGAGAAGTATCTTTGTCTAAAACCAAAACGGAGCTATCTAGCAGAATGTCTGTCAATGTGTGTATTCAACTTCTAGAGATAAACTCACTTGTGTTTGCAGCAGTTCAGAAACCCTTTCTTTGGAGAATGTAGAAACAGTCATTTCCAGCCCCAGAGACGCATATAAGAGTTAGCAGTAAGAATGCGTTTAAAACACAGAAGACCCGCTTCGTACAAACTGATGTGCTTTGTGTTGGTTCCTTTTAGGAAGTTACATCAATGTTTAGATTCAGCGAGGGAGAAACACGTTTCTTCTAAAAGGTGCGTTTTGACATTCCAGAGTGGAAATGAATACAGACTGTAAAGAGAAATATCTTTGTCTAAAACCAAAACGGAGCTATCTAGCAGAATGTCTGTCAATGTGTGTATTCAACTTCTAGAGATAAACTCACGTGTGTTTGCAGCAGTTCAGAAACCCTTTCTTTGCAGAATGTAGAAACAGTCATTTCCAGCCCTAGAGACGCATATAAGAGTTAGCAGTAAGAATGCGTTTAAAACACAGAAGACCCGCTTCGTACAAACTGATGTGCTGTGTGTTGGTTCCTTTTAGGAAGTTACATCTATGTTTAGATTCAGCGAGGGAGAAACACGTTTCTTCTAAAAGGTGCGTTTTGACATTCCAGAGTGGATGGGAATACAGACTGTAAAGAGAAATATCTTTCTCTAAAACCAAAACGGAGCTATCTAGCAGAATGGTTGTCAATGTATGTATTCAACTTCCAGAGTTAAACTCATGTGTGTTTGCAGCATTTCAGAAACCCTTTCTTTGCAGAATGTAGAAACAGTCATTTCCAGCCCTAGAGACGCATATAAGAGTTAGCTTTAAGAATGCGTTTAAAACACAGAAACCGACCTCGTACAAACTGATGTGCTGTGTGTTGGTTCCTTTTAGGAAGTTGCATCTATGTTTAGATTCAGCGAGGGAGAAACACGTTTCTTCTAAATGCTGCGTTTTGACATTCCAGAGTGGATGGGAATACAGACTGTAAAGAGAAATATCTTTGTTTAAAACCAAAACGGAGCTATCTAGAAGAATGGTTGTCAATGTGTGTATTCAACTTCCAGAGTTAAACTCATGTGTGTTTGCAGCAGTTCAGAAACCCTTTCTTTGGAGAATGTAGAAACAGTCATTTCCAGCCCCAGAGACGCATATAGAAGTTAGCAGTCAGAATGCTTTTAAAACACAGAAACCTGCTTCGTACAAACTGATGTGCTGTGTGTTGGTTCCTTTTAGGAAGTTGCATCTATGTTTAGATTCAGCGAGGGAGAAACACGTTTCTTCTAAATGCTGCGTTTTGACATTCCAGAGTGGATGGGAATACAGATTGTAAAGAGAAATATCTTTGTCTAAAACCAAAACGGAGCTATCTAGCAGAATGGTTGTCAATGTGTGTATTCAACTTCTAGAGATAAACTCACGTGCGTTTGCAGCAGTTCAGAAACCCTTTCTTTGGAGAATGTAGAAACAGTCATTTCCAGCCCTAGAGACGCATATAAGTGTTAGCAGTAAGAATGCGTTTAAAACACAGAAGACCCGCTTCGTACAAACTGATGTGCTGTGTGTTGGTTCCTTTTAGGAAGTTGCATCTATGTTTAGATTCAGCGAGGGAAAAAGACTTTTCTTCTAAAAGCTGCGTTTTGATATTCCAGAGTTGAAGGGAGAACAGGCTGTAAAGAGAAATACCTTGCTATAAAACCAAAACGGAACTGTCTAGCAGAATGGTTGTCAATGTGTGTATTCAACTTCCAGAGTTAAACTCATGTTTGTTTACAGCAGTTCAGAAACCCTTTCTTTGGAGAATGTAGAAACAGTCATTTCCAGCCCTAGAGACGCATATAAGAGTCAGCAGTAAGAATGCGTTTAAAACACAGAAGACCCGCTTCGTACAAACTGATGTGCTTTGTGTTGGTTCCTTTTAGGAAGTTACATCTATGTTTAGATTCAGCGAGGGAGAAACACGTTTCTTCTAAAAGGTGCGTTTTGACATTCCAGAGTGGATGGGAATACAGACTGTAAAGAGAAGTATCTTTGTCTAAAACCAAAACGGAGCTATCTAGCAGAATGTCTGTCAATGTGTGTATTCAACTTCTAGAGATAAACTCACTTGTGTTTGCAGCAGTTCAGAAACCCTTTCTTTGGAGAATGTAGAAACAGTCATTTCCAGCCTTAGAGACGCATATAAGAGTTAGCAGTATGAATGCGTTTAAAACACAGAAGACCCGCTTCGTACAAACTGATGTGCTGTGTGTTGGTTCCTTTTAGGAAGTTGCATCTATGTTTAGATTCAGCGAGGGAAAAAGACTTTTCTTCTAAAAGCTGCGTTTTGATATTCCAGAGTTGAAGGGAGAACAGGCTGTAAAGAGAAATACCTTGCTATAAAACCAAAACGGAACTGTCTAGCAGAATGGTTGTCAATGTGTGTATTCAACTTCCAGAGTTAAACTCATGTGTGTTTGCAGCATTTCAGAAACCCTTTCTTTGCAGAATGTAGAAACAGTCATTTCCAGCCCCAGAGACGCATATAAGAGTCAGCAGTAAGAATGCGTTTAAAACACAGAAGACCCGCTTCGTACAAACTGATGTGCTGAGTGTTGGTTCCTTTTAGGAAGTTGCATCTATGTTTAGATTCAGCGAGGGAGAAACACCTTTCTTCTAAAAGCTGCGTTTTGACATTCCAGAGTGGATGGGAGAACAGGCTGTAAAGAGAAATACCTTGCTATAAAACCAAAACGGAACTGTCTAGCAGAATGGTTGTCAATGTGTGTATTCAACTTCCAGAGTTAAACTCATGTTTGTTTACAGCAGTTCAGAAACCCTTTCTTTGGAGAATGTAGAAACAGTCATTTCCAGCCCTAGAGACGCATATAAGAGTTAGCAGTAAGAATGCGTTTAAAACACAGAAGACCCACTTCGTACAAACTGATGTGCTTTGTGTTGGTTCCTTTTAGGAAGTTACATCTATGTTTAGATTCAGCGAGGGAGAAACACGTTTCTTCTAAAAGGTGCGTTTTGACATTCCAGAGTCGAAGGGAATACAGACTGTAAAGAGAAATATCTTTGTCTAAAACCAAAACGGAGCTATCTAGCAGAATGTCTGTCAATGTGTGTATTCAACTTCTAGAGATAAACTCACGTGTGTTTGCAGCAGTTCAGAAACCCTTTCTTTGGAGAATGTAGAAACAGTCATTTCCAGCCCTAGAGACGCATATAAGAGTTAGCAGTAAGAATGCGTTTAAAACACAGAAGACCCGCTTCGTACACACTGATGTGCTGTGTGTTGGTTCCTTTTAGGAAGTTACATCTATGTTTAGATTCAGCGAGGGAGAAACACGTTTCTTCTAAAAGGTGCGTTTTGACATTCCAGAGTGGAATGGAATACAGACTGTAAAGAGAAGTATCTTTGTCTAAAACTAAAACGGAGCTATCTAGCAGAATGTCTGTCAATGTGTGTATTCAACTTCTAGAGATAAACTCACTTGTGTTTGCAGCAGTTCAGAAACCCTTTCTTTGGAGAATGTAGAAACAGTCATTTCCAGCCCTAGAGATGCATATAAGAGTTAGCAGTATGAATGCGTTTGAAACACAGAAGACCCGCTTCGTACAAACTGTTGTGCTGTGTGTTGGTTCCTTTTAGGAAGTTGCATCTATGTTTAGATTCAGCGAGGGAAAAAGACTTTTCTTCTAAAAGCTGCGTTTTGATATTCCAGAGTTGAAGGGAGAACAGGCTGTAAAGAGAAATACCTTGCTATAAAACCAAAACGGAACTGTCTAGCAGAATGGTTGTCAATGTGTGTATTCAACTTCCAGAGTTAAACTCATGTGTGTTTGCAGCAGTTCAGAAACCCTTTCTTTGCAGAATGTAGAAACAGTCATTTCCAGCCCCAGAGACGCATATAAGAGTCAGCAGTAAGAATGCGTTTAAAACACAGAAGACCCGCTTCGTACAAACTGATGTGCTTTGTGTTGGTTCCTTTTAGGAAGTTACATCTATGTTTAGATTCAGTGAGGGAGAAACACGTTTCTTCTAAAAGGTGCTTTTTGACATTCCAGAGTGGATGGGAATACAGACTGTAAAGAGAAGTATCTTTGTCTAAAACCAAAACGGAGCTATCTAGCAGAATGTCTGTCAATGTGTGTATTCAACTTCTAGAGCTAAACTCACGTGCGTTTGCAGCAGTTCAGAAACCCTTTCTTTGGAGAATGTAGAAACAGTCATTTCCAGCCTTAGAGACGCATATAAGAGTTAGCAGTATGAATGCGTTTAAAACACAGAAGACCCGCTTCGTACAAACTGATGTGCTGTGTGTTGGTTCCTTTTAGGAAGTTGCATCTATGTTTAGATTCAGCGAGGGAAAAAGACTTTTCTTCTAAAAGCTGCGTTTTGATATTCCAGAGTTGAAGGGAGAACAGGCTGTAAAGAGAAATACCTTGCTATAAAACCAAAACGGAACTGTCTAGCAGAATGGTTGTCAATGTGTGTATTCAACTTCCAGAGTTAAACTCATGTGTGTTTGCAGCATTTCAGAAACCCTTTCTTTGCAGAATGTAGAAACAGTCATTTCCAGCCCCAGAGACGCATATAAGAGTCAGCAGTAAGAATGCGTTTAAAACACAGAAGACCCACTTCGTACAAACTGATGTGCTGAGTGTTGGTTCCTTTTAGGAAGTTGCATCTATGTTTAGATTCAGCGAGGGAGAAACACCTTTCTTCTAAAAGCTGCGTTTTGACATTCCAGAGTGGATGGGAGAACAGGCTGTAAATAGAAATACCTTGCTATAAAACCAAAACGGAACTGTGTAGCAGAATGTTTGTCAATGTGTGTGTTCAACTTCCAGAGTTAAACTCATGTTTGTTTACAGCAGTTCAGAAACCCTTTCTTTGGAGAATGTAGAAACAGTCATTTCCAGCCCCAGAGACGCATATAAGTGTTAGCAGTAAGAATGCGTTTAAAACACAGAAGACCCGCTTCGTACAAACTGATGTGCTTTGTGTTGGTTCCTTTTAGGAAGTTACATCTATGTTTAGATTCAGCGAGGGAGAAACACGTTTCTTCTAAAAGGTGCGTTTTGACATTCCAGAGTGGAAGGGAATACAGACTGTAAAGAGAAATATCTTTGTCTAAAACCAAAACGGAGCTATCTAGCAGAATGTCTGTCAATGTGTGTATTCAACTTCTAGAGATAAACTCACGTGTGTTTGCAGCAGTTCAGAAACCCTTTCTTTGGAGAATGTAGAAACAGTCATTTCCAGCCCTAGAGACGCATATAAGAGTTAGCAGTAAGAATGCGTTTAAAACACAGAAGACCCGCTTCGTACAAACTGATGTTCTGTGTGTTGGTTCCTTTTAGGAAGTTGGATCTATGTTTAGATTCAGCGAGGGAAAAACACGTTTCTTCTAAAAGGTGCGTTTTGACATTCCAGAGTGGAATGGAATACAGACTGTAAAGAGAAATATCTTTGTCTAAAACCAAAACGGAGCTATCTAGCAGAATGGTTGTCAATGTGTGTATTCAACTTCCAGAGTTAAACTCATGTGTGTTTGCAGCAGTTCAGAAACCCTTTCTTTGCAGAATGTAGAAACAGTCATTTCCAGCCCTAGAGACGCATATAAGAGTTAGCTTTAAGAATGCGTTTAAAACACAGAAGACCCGCTTCGTACAAACTGATGTGCTGTGTGTTGGTTCCTTTTAGGAAGTTACATCTATGTTTAGATTCAGCGAGGGAGAAACACGTTTCTTCTAAAAGGTGCGTTTTGACATTCCAGAGTGGATGGGAATACAGACTGTAAAGAGAAATATCTTTCTCTAAAACCAAAACGGAGCTATCTAGCAGAATGGTTGTCAATGTATGTATTCAACTTCCAGAGTTAAACTCATGTGTGTTTGCAGCATTTCAGAAACCCTTTCTTTGCAGAATGTAGAAACAGTCATTTCCAGCCCTAGAGACGCATATAAGAGTTAGCTTTAAGAATGCGTTTAAAACAGAGAAACCGACCTCGTACAAACTGATGTGCTGTGTGTTGGTTCCTTTTAGGAAGTTGCATCTATGTTTAGATTCAGCGAGGGAGAAACACGTTTCTTCTAAATGCTGCGTTTTGACATTCCAGAGTGGATGGGAATACAGACTGTAAAGAGAAATATCTTTGTTTAAAACCAAAACGGAGCTATCTAGAAGAATGGTTGTCAATGTGTGTATTCAACTTCCAGAGTTAAACTCATGTGTGTTTGCAGCAGTTCAGAAACCCTTTCTTTGGAGAATGTAGAAACAGTCATTTCCAGCCCCAGAGACGCATATAGGAGTTAGCAGTAAGAATGCTTTTAAAACACAGAAACCTGCTTCGTACAAACTGATGTGCTGTGTGTTGGTTCCTTTTAGGAAGTTGCATCTATGTTTAGATTCAGCGAGGGAGAAACACGTTTCTTCTAAATGCTGCGTTTTGACATTCCAGAGTGGATGGGAATACAGATTGTAAAGAGAAATATCTTTGTCTAAAACCAAAACGGAGCTATCTAGCAGAATGGTTGTCAATGTGTGTATTCAACTTCTAGAGATAAACTCACGTGCGTTTGCAGCAGTTCAGAAACCCTTTCTTTGGAGAATGTAGAAACAGTCATTTCCAGCCCTAGAGACGCATATAAGTGTTAGCAGTAAGAATGCGTTTAAAACACAGAAGACCCGCTTCGTACAAACTGATGTGCTGTGTGTTGGTTCCTTTTAGGAAGTTGCATCTATGTTTAGATTCAGCGAGGGAAAAAGACTTTTCTTCTAAAAGCTGCGTTTTGATATTCCAGAGTTGAAGGGAGAACAGGCTGTAAAGAGAAATACCTTGCTATAAAACCAAAACGGAACTGTCTAGCAGAATGGTTGTCAATGTGTGTATTCAACTTCCAGAGTTAAACTCATGTTTGTTTACAGCAGTTCAGAAACCCTTTCTTTGGAGAATGTAGAAACAGTCATTTCCAGCCCTAGAGACGCATATAAGAGTCAGCAGTAAGAATGCGTTTAAAACACAGAAGACCCGCTTCGTACAAACTGATGTGCTTTGTGTTGGTTCCTTTTAGGAAGTTACATCTATGTTTAGATTCAGCGAGGGAGAAACACGTTTCTTCTAAAAGGTGCGTTTTGACATTCCAGAGTGGATGGGAATACAGACTGTAAAGAGAAGTATCTTTGTCTAAAACCAAAACGGAGCTATCTAGCAGAATGTCTGTCAATGTGTGTATTCAACTTCTAGAGATAAACTCACTTGTGTTTGCAGCAGTTCAGAAACCCTTTCTTTGGAGAATGTAGAAACAGTCATTTCCAGCCTTAGAGACGCATATAAGAGTTAGCAGTATGAATGCGTTTAAAACACAGAAGACCCGCTTCGTACAAACTGATGTGCTGTGTGTTGGTTCCTTTTAGGAAGTTGCATCTATGTTTAGATTCAGCGAGGGAAAAAGACTTTTCTTCTAAAAGCTGCGTTTTGATATTCCAGAGTTGAAGGGAGAACAGGCTGTAAAGAGAAATACCTTGCTATAAAACCAAAACGGAACTGTCTAGCAGAATGGTTGTCAATGTGTGTATTCAACTTCCAGAGTTAAACTCATGTGTGTTTGCAGCATTTCAGAAACCCTTTCTTTGCAGAATGTAGAAACAGTCATTTCCAGCCCCAGAGACGCATATAAGAGTCAGCAGTAAGAATGCGTTTAAAACACAGAAGACCCGCTTCGTACAAACTGATGTGCTGAGTGTTGGTTCCTTTTAGGAAGTTGCATCTATGTTTAGATTCAGCGAGGGAGAAACACCTTTCTTCTAAAAGCTGCGTTTTGACATTCCAGAGTGGATGGGAGAACAGGCTGTAAAGAGAAATACCTTGCTATAAAACCAAAACGGAACTGTCTAGCAGAATGGTTGTCAATGTGTGTATTCAACTTCCAGAGTTAAACTCATGTTTGTTTACAGCAGTTCAGAAACCCTTTCTTTGGAGAATGTAGAAACAGTCATTTCCAGCCCTAGAGACGCATATAAGAGTTAGCAGTAAGAATGCGTTTAAAACACAGAAGACCCGCTTCGTACAAACTGATGTGCTTTGTGTTGGTTCCTTTTAGGAAGTTACATCTATGTTTAGATTCAGCGAGGGAGAAACACGTTTCTTCTAAAAGGTGCGTTTTGACATTCCAGAGTGGAAGGGAATACAGACTGTAAAGAGAAATATCTTTGTCTAAAACCAAAACGGAGCTATCTAGCAGAATGGTTGTCAATGTGTGTATTCAACTTCCAGAGTTAAACTCATGTGTGTTTGCAGCAGTTCAGAAACCCTTTCTTTGCAGAATGTAGAAACAGTCATTTCCAGCCCTAGAGACGCATATAAGAGTTAGCTTTAAGAATGCGTTTAAAACACAGAAACCGACCTCGTACAAACTGATGTGCTGTGTGTTGGTTCCTTTTAGGAAGTTGCATCTATGTTTAGATTCAGCGAGGGAGAAACACGTTTCTTCTAAATGCTGCGTTTTGACATTCCAGAGTGGATGGGAATACAGACTGTAAAGAGAAATATCTTTGTCTAAAACCAAAACGGAGCTATCTAGCAGAATGGTTGTCAATGTGTGTATTCAACTTCTAGAGCTAAACTCACGTGCGTTTGCAGCAGTTCAGAAACCCTTTCTTTGGAGAATGTAGAAACAGTCATTTCCAGCCCTAGAGACGCATATAAGTGTTAGCAGTAAGAATGCGTTTAAAACACAGAAGACCCGCTTCGTACAAACTGATGTGCTGTGTGTTGGTTCCTTTTAGGAAGTTGCATCTATGTTTAGATTCAGCGAGGGAAAAAGACTTTTCTTCTAAAAGCTGCGTTTTGATATTCCAGAGTTGAAGGGAGAACAGGCTGTAAAGAGAAATACCTTGCTATAAAACCAAAACGGAGCTATCTAGCAGAATGGTTGTCAATGTGTGTATTCAACTTCCAGAGTTAAACTCATGTTTGTTTACAGCAGTTCAGAAACCCTTTCTTTGGAGAATGTAGAAACAGTCATTTCCAGCCCTAGAGACGCATATAAGAGTTAGCAGTAAGAATGCGTTTAAAACACAGAAGACCCGCTTCGTACAAACTGATGTGCTTTGTGTTGGTTCCTTTTAGGAAGTTACATCTATGTTTAGATTCAGCGAGGGAGAAACACGTTTCTTCTAAAAGGTGCGTTTTGACATTCCAGAGTGGAAGGGAATACAGACTGTAAAGAGAAATATCTTTGTCTAAAACCAAAACGGAGCTATCTAGCAGAATGTCTGTCAATGTGTGTATTCAACTTCTAGAGATAAACTCACGTGTGTTTGCAGCAGTTCAGAAACCCTTTCTTTGGAGAATGTAGAAACAGTCATTTCCAGCCCTAGAGACGCATATAAGAGTTAGCAGTAAGAATGCGTTTAAAACACAGAAGACCCGCTTCGTACACACTGATGTGCTGTGTGTTGGTTCCTTTTAGGAAGTTACATCTATGTTTAGATTCAGCGAGGGAGAAACACGTTTCTTCTAAAAGGTGCGTTTTGACATTCCAGAGTGGAATGGAATACAGACTGTAAAGAGAAGTATCTTTGTCTAAAACTAAAACGGAGCTATCTAGCAGAATGTCTGTCAATGTGTGTATTCAACTTCTAGAGATAAACTCACTTGTGTTTGCAGCAGTTCAGAAACCCTTTCTTTGGAGAATGTAGAAACAGTCATTTCCAGCCCTAGAGACGCATATAAGAGTTAGCAGTATGAATGCGTTTGAAACACAGAAGACCCGCTTCGTACAAACTGTTGTGCTGTGTGTTGGTTCCTTTTAGGAAGTTGCATCTATGTTTAGATTCAGCGAGGGAAAAAGACTTTTCTTCTAAAAGCTGCGTTTTGATATTCCAGAGTTGAAGGGAGAACAGGCTGTAAAGAGAAATACCTTGCTATAAAACCAAAACGGAACTGTCTAGCAGAATGGTTGTCAATGTGTGTATTCAACTTCCAGAGTTAAACTCATGTGTGTTTGCAGCAGTTCAGAAACCCTTTCTTTGCAGAATGTAGAAACAGTCATTTCCAGCCCCAGAGACGCATATAAGAGTCAGCAGTAAGAATGCGTTTAAAACACAGAAGACCCGCTTCGTACAAACTGATGTGCTTTGTGTTGGTTCCTTTTAGGAAGTTACATCTATGTTTAGATTCAGTGAGGGAGAAACACGTTTCTTCTAAAAGGTGCTTTTTGACATTCCAGAGTGGATGGGAATACAGACTGTAAAGAGAAGTATCTTTGTCTAAAACCAAAACGGAGCTATCTAGCAGAATGTCTGTCAATGTGTGTATTCAACTTCTAGAGCTAAACTCACGTGCGTTTGCAGCAGTTCAGAAACCCTTTCTTTGGAGAATGTAGAAACAGTCATTTCCAGCCTTAGAGACGCATATAAGAGTTAGCAGTATGAATGCGTTTAAAACACAGAAGACCCGCTTCGTACAAACTGATGTGCTGTGTGTTGGTTCCTTTTAGGAAGTTGCATCTATGTTTAGATTCAGCGAGGGAAAAAGACTTTTCTTCTAAAAGCTGCGTTTTGATATTCCAGAGTTGAAGGGAGAACAGGCTGTAAAGAGAAATACCTTGCTATAAAACCAAAACGGAACTGTCTAGCAGAATGGTTGTCAATGTGTGTATTCAACTTCCAGAGTTAAACTCATGTGTGTTTGCAGCATTTCAGAAACCCTTTCTTTGCAGAATGTAGAAACAGTCATTTCCAGCCCCAGAGACGCATATAAGAGTCAGCAGTAAGAATGCGTTTAAAACACAGAAGACCCGCTTCGTACAAACTGATGTGCTGAGTGTTGGTTCCTTTTAGGAAGTTGCATCTATGTTTAGATTCAGCGAGGGAGAAACACCTTTCTTCTAAAAGCTGCGTTTTGACATTCCAGAGTGGATGGGAGAACAGGCTGTAAATAGAAATACCTTGCTATAAAACCAAAACGGAACTGTGTAGCAGAATGGTTGTCAATGTGTGTATTCAACTTCCAGAGTTAAACTCATGTTTGTTTACAGCAGTTCAGAAACCCTTTCTTTGGAGAATGTAGAAACAGTCATTTCCAGCCCCAGAGACGCATATAAGAGTTAGCAGTAAGAATGCGTTTAAAACACAGAAGACCCGCTTCGTACAAACTGATGTGCTTTGTGTTGGTTCCTTTTAGGAAGTTACATCTATGTTTAGATTCAGCGAGGGAGAAACACGTTTCTTCTAAAAGGTGCGTTTTGACATTCCAGAGTGGAAGGGAATACAGACTGTAAAGAGAAATATCTTTGTCTAAAACCAAAACGGAGCTATCTAGCAGAATGTCTGTCAATGTGTGTATTCAACTTCTAGAGATAAACTCACGTGTGTTTGCAGCAGTTCAGAAACGCTTTCTTTGGAGAATGTAGAAACAGTCATTTCCAGCCCTAGAGACGCATATAAGAGTTAGCAGTAAGAATGCGTTTAAAACACAGAAGACCCGCTTCGTACAAACTGATGTTCTGTGTGTTGGTTCCTTTTAGGAAGTTGGATCTATGTTTAGATTCAGCGAGGGAGAAACACGTTTCTTCTAAAAGGTGCGTTTTGACATTCCAGAGTGGAATGGAATACAGACTGTAAAGAGAAATATCTTTGTCTAAAACCAAAACGGAGCTATCTAGCAGAATGGTTGTCAATGTGTGTATTCAACTTCCAGAGTTAAACTCATGTGTGTTTGCAGCAGTTCAGAAACCCTTTCTTTACAGAATGTAGAAACAGTCATTTCCAGCCCTAGAGACGCATATAAGAGTTAGCTTTAAGAATGCGTTTAAAACACAGAAACCGACCTCGTACAAACTGATGTGCTGTGTGTTGGTTCCTTTTAGGAAGTTGCATCTATGTTTAGATTCAGCGAGGGAGAAACACGTTTCTTCTAAATGCTGCGTTTTGACATTCCAGAGTGGATGGGAATACAGACTGTAAAGAGAAATATCTTTGTTTAAAACCAAAACGGAGCTATCTAGAAGAATGGTTGTCAATGTGTGTATTCAACTTCCAGAGTTAAACTCATGTGTGTTTGCAGCAGTTCAGAAACCCTTTCTTTGGAGAATGTAGAAACAGTCATTTCCAGCCCCAGAGACGCATATAGGAGTTAGCAGTAAGAATGCTTTTAAAACACAGAAACCTGCTTCGTACAAACTGATGTGCTGTGTGTTGGTTCCTTTTAGGAAGTTGCATCTATGTTTAGATTCAGCGAGGGAGAAACACGTTTCTTCTAAATGCTGCGTTTTGACATTCCAGAGTGGATGGGAATACAGATTGTAAAGAGAAATATCTTTGTCTAAAACCAAAACGGAGCTATCTAGCAGAATGGTTGTCAATGTGTGTATTCAACTTCTAGAGATAAACTCACGTGCGTTTGCAGCAGTTCAGAAACCCTTTCTTTGGAGAATGTAGAAACAGTCATTTCCAGCCCTAGAGACGCATATAAGTGTTAGCAGTAAGAATGCGTTTAAAACACAGAAGACCCGCTTCGTACAAACTGATGTGCTGTGTGTTGGTTCCTTTTAGGAAGTTGCATCTATGTTTAGATTCAGCGAGGGAAAAAGACTTTTCTTCTAAAAGCTGCGTTTTGATATTCCAGAGTTGAAGGGAGAACAGGCTGTAAAGAGAAATACCTTGCTATAAAACCAAAACGGAACTGTCTAGCAGAATGGTTGTCAATGTGTGTATTCAACTTCCAGAGTTAAACTCATGTTTGTTTACAGCAGTTCAGAAACCCTTTCTTTGGAGAATGTAGAAACAGTCATTTCCAGCCCTAGAGACGCATATAAGAGTCAGCAGTAAGAATACGTTTAAAACACAGAAGACCCGCTTCGTACAAACTGATGTGCTTTGTGTTGGTTCCTTTTAGGAAGTTACATCTATGTTTAGATTCAGCGAGGGAGAAACACGTTTCTTCTAAAAGGTGCGTTTTGACATTCCAGAGTGGATGGGAATACAGACTGTAAAGAGAAGTATCTTTGTCTAAAACCAAAACGGAGCTATCTAGCAGAATGTATGTCAATGTGTGTATTCAACTTCTAGAGATAAACTCACTTGTGTTTGCAGCAGTTCAGAAACCCTTTCTTTGGAGAATGTAGAAACAGTCATTTCCAGCCTTAGAGACGCATATAAGAGTTAGCAGTATGAATGCGTTTAAAACACAGAAGACCCGCTTCGTACAAACTGATGTGCTGTGTGTTGGTTCCTTTTAGGAAGTTGCATCTATGTTTAGATTCAGCGAGGGAAAAAGACTTTTCTTCTAAAAGCTGCGTTTTGATATTCCAGAGTTGAAGGGAGAACAGGCTGTAAAGAGAAATAACTTGCTATAAAACCAAAACGGAACTGTCTAGCAGAATGGTTGTCAATGTGTGTATTCAACTTCCAGAGTTAAACTCATGTGTGTTTGCAGCATTTCAGAAACCCTTTCTTTGCAGAATGTAGAAACAGTCATTTCCAGCCCCAGAGACGCATATAAGAGTCAGCAGTAAGAATGCGTTTAAAACACAGAAGACCCGCTTCGTACAAACTGATGTGCTGAGTGTTGGTTCCTTTTAGGAAGTTGCATCTATGTTTAGATTCAGCGAGGGAGAAACACCTTTCTTCTAAAAGCTGCGTTTTGACATTCCAGAGTGGATGGGAGAACAGGCTGTAAAGAGAAATACCTTGCTATAAAACCAAAACGGAACTGTCTAGCAGAATGGTTGTCAATGTGTGTATTCAACTTCCAGAGTTAAACTCATGTTTGTTTACAGCAGTTCAGAAACCCTTTCTTTGGAGAATGTAGAAACAGTCATTTCAAGCCCTAGAGACGCATATAAGAGTTAGCAGTAAGAATGCGTTTAAAACACAGAAGACCCGCTTCGTACAAACTGATGTGCTTTGTGTTGGTTCCTTTTAGGAAGTTACATCTATGTTTAGATTCAGCGAGGGAGAAACACGTTTCTTCTAAAAGGTGCGTTTTGACATTCCAGAGTGGATGGTAATACAGACTGTAAAGAGAAATATCTTTGTCTAAAACCAAAACGGAGCTATCTAGCAGAATGTCTGTCAATGTGTGTATTCAACTTCTAGAGATAAACTCAAGTGTGTTTGCAGCAGTTCAGAAACCCTTTCTTTGGAGAATGTAGAAACAGTCATTTCCAGCCCTAGAGACGCATATAAGGGTTAGCTTTAAGAATGCGTTTAAAACACAGATACCGACCTCGTACAAACTGATGTGCTGTGTGTTGGTTCCTCTTAGGAAGTTGCATCTATGTTTAGATTCAGCGAGGGAGAAACACGTTTCTTCTAAATGCTGCGTTTTGACATTCCAGAGTGGATGGGAATACAGACTGTAAAGAGAAATATCTTTGTTTAAAACCAAAACGGAGCTATCTAGCAGAATGGTTGTCAATGTGTGTATTCAACTTCCAGAGTTAAACTCATGTGTGTTTGCAGCAGTTCAGAAACCCTTTCTTTGGAGAATGTAGAAACAGTCATTTCCAGCCCCAGAGACGCATATAGGAGTTAGCAGAAAGAATGCTTTTAAAACACAGAAACCTGCTTCGTACAAACTGATGTGCTGTGTGTTGGTTCCTTTTAGGAAGTTGCATCTATGTTTAGATTCAGCGAGGGAGAAACACGTTTCTTCTAAATGCTGCGTTTTGACATTCCAGAGTGGATGGGAATACAGACTGTAAAGAGAAATATCTTTGTCTAAAACCAAAACGGAGCTATCTAGCAGAATGGTTGTCAATGTGTGTATTCAACTTCTAGAGCTAAACTCACGTGTGTTTGCAGCAGTTCAGAAACCCTTTCTTTGGAGAATGTAGAAACAGTCATTTCCAGCCCTAGAGACGCATATAAGTGTTAGCAGTAAGAATGCGTTTAAAACACAGAAGACCCGCTTCGTACAAACTGATGTGCTGTGTGTTGGTTCCTTTTAGGAAGTTGCATCTATGTTTAGATTCAGCGAGGGAAAAAGACTTTTCTTCTAAAAGCTGCGTTTTGATATTCCAGAGTTGAAGGGAGAACAGGCTGTAAAGAGAAATACCTTGCTATAAAACCAAAACGGAACTGTCTAGCAGAATGGTTGTCAATGTGTGTATTCAACTTCCAGAGTTAAACTCATGTTTGTTTACAGCAGTTCAGAAACCCTTTCTTTGGAGAATGTAGAAACAGTCATTTCCAGCCCTAGAGACGCATATAAGAGTTAGCAGTAAGAATGCGTTTAAAACACAGAAGACCCGCTTCGTACAAACTGATGTGCTTTGTGTTGGTTCCTTTTAGGAAGTTACATCTATGTTTAGATTCAGCGAGGGAGAAACACGTTTCTTCTAAAAGGTGCGTTTTGACATTCCAGAGTGGATGGGAATACAGACTGTAAAGAGAAATATCTTTGTCTAAAACCAAAACGGAGCTATCTAGCAGAATGTCTGTCAATGTGTGTATTCAACTTCTAGAGATAAACTCACGTGTGTTTGCAGCAGTTCAGAAACCCTTTCTTTGGAGAATGTAGAAACAGTCATTTCCAGCCCTAGAGACGCATATAAGAGTTAGCAGTAAGAATGCGTTTAAAACACAGAAGACCCGCTTCGTACAAACTGATGTGCTGTGTGTTGGTTCCTTTTAGGAAGTTGGATCTATGTTTAGATTCAGCGAGGGAGAAACACGTTTCTTCTAAAAGGTACGTTTTGACATTCCAGAGTGGAATGGAATACAGACTGTAAAGAGAAATATCTTTGTCTAAAACCAAAACGGAGCTATCTAGCAGAATGGTTGTCAATGTGTGTATTCAACTTCCAGAGTTAAACTTATGTGTGTTTGCAGCAGTTCAGAAACCCTTTCTTTGCAGAATGTAGAAACAGTCATTTCCAGCCCTAGAGACGCATATAAGAGTTAGCTTTAAGAATGCGTTTAAAACACAGAAACCGACCTCGTACAAACTGATGTGCTGTGTGTTGGTTCCTTTTAGGAAGTTGCATCTATGTTTAGATTCAGCGAGGGAGAAACACGTTTCTTCTAAAAGGTGCGTTTTGACATTCCAGAGTGGATGGGAATACATACTGTAAAGAGAAATATCTTTGTTTAAAACCAAAACGGAGCTATCTAGCAGAATGGTTGTCAATGTGTGTATTCAACTTCCAGAGTTAAACTCATGTGTGTTTGCAGCCGTTCAGAAACCCTTTCTTTGGAGAATGTAGAAACAGTCATTTCCAGCCCCAGAGACGCATATAGGAGTTAGCAGTAAGAATGCTTTTAAAACACAGAAACCCGCTTCGTACAAACTGATGTGCTGTGTGTTGGTTCCATTTTGGAAGTTGCATCTATGTTTAGATTCAGCGAGGGAGAAACACGTTTCTTCTAAATGCTGCGTTTTGACATTCCAGAGTGGATGGGAATACAGACTGTAAAGAGAAATATCTTTGTCTAAAACCAAAACGGAGCTATCTAGCAGAATGGTTGTCAATGTGTGTATTCAACTTCCAGAGTTAAACTCATGTTTGTTTACAGCAGTTCAGAAACGCTTTCTTTGGAGAATGTAGAAACAGTCATTTCCAGCCCTAGAGACGCATATAAGAGTTAGCAGTAAGAATGCGTTTAAAACACAGAAGACCCGCTTCGTACAAACTGATGTGCTTTGTGTTGGTTCCTTTTAGGAAGTTACATCTATGTTTAGATTCAGCGAGGGAGAAACACGTTTCTTCTAAAAGGTGCGTTTTGACATTCCAGAGTGGATGGGAATACAGACTGTAAAGAGAAATATCTTTGTCTAAAACCAAAACGGAGCTATCTAGCAGAATGTCTGTCAATCTGTGTAATCAACTTCTAGAGATAAACTCACGTGTGTTTGCAGCAGTTCAGAAACCCTTTCTTTGGAGAATGTAGAAACAGTCATTTCCAGCCCTAGAGACGCATATAAGGGTTAGCTTTAAGAATGTGTTTAAAACACAGAAACCGACCTCGTACAAACTGATGTGCTGTGTGTTGGTTCCTTTTAGGAAGTTGCATCTATGTTTAGATTCAGCGAGGGAGAAGCACGTTTCTTCTAAATGCTGCGTTTTGACATTCCAGAGTGGATGGGAATACAGACTGTAAAGAGAAATATCTTTGTTTAAAACCAAAACGGAGCTATCTAGCAGAATGGTTGTCAATGTGTGTATTCAACTTCCAGAGTTAAACTCATGTGTGTTTGCAGCAGTTCAGAAACCCTTTCTTTGGAGAATGTAGAAACAGTCATTTCCAGCCCCAGAGACGCATATAGGAGTTAGCAGTAAGAATGCTTTTAAAACACAGAAACCTGCTTCGTACAAACTGATGTGCTGTGTGTTGGTTCCTTTTAGGAAGTTGCATCTATGTTTAGATTCAGCGAGGGAGAAACACGTTTCTTCTAAATGCTGCGTTTTGACATTCCAGAGTGGATGGGAATACAGACTGTAAAGAGAAATATCTTTGTCTAAAACCAAAACGGAGCTATCTAGCAGAATGGTTGTCAATGTGTGTATTCAACTTCTAGAGCTAACCTCACTTGTGTTTGCAGCAGTTCAGAAACCCTTTCTTTGGAGAATGTAGAAACAGTCATTTCCAGCCCTAGAGACGCATATAAGTGTTAGCAGTAAGAATGCGTTTAAAACACAGAAGACCCGCTTCGTACAAACTGATGTGCTGTGTGTTGGTTCCTTTTAGGAAGTTGCATCTATGTTTAGATTCAGCGAGGGAAAAAGACTTTTCTTCTAAATGCTGCGTTTTGATATTCCAGAGTTGAAGGGAGAACAGGCTGTAAAGAGAAATACCTTGCTATAAAACCAAAACGGAACTGTCTAGCAGAATGGTTGTCAATGTGTGTATTCAACTTCCAGAGTTAAACTCATGTTTGTTTACAGCAGTTCAGAAACCCTTTCTTTGGAGAATGTAGAAACAGTCATTTCCAGCCCTAGAGACGCATATAAGAGTTAGCAGTAAGAATGCGTTTAAAACACAGAAGACCCGCTTCGTACAAACTGATGTGCTTTGTGTTGGTTCCTTTTAGGAAGTTACATCTATGTTTAGATTCAGCGAGGGAGAAACACGTTTCTTCTAAAAGGTGCGTTTTGACATTCCAGAGTGGATGGGAATACAGACTGTAAAGAGAAATATCTTTGTCTAAAACCAAAACGGAGCTATCTAGCAGAATGTCTGTCAATGTGTGTATTCAACTTCTAGAGATAAACTCACGTGTGTTTGCAGCAGTTCAGAAACCCTTTCTTTGGAGAATGTAGAAACAGTCATTTCCAGCCCTAGAGACGCATATAAGAGTTAGCAGTAAGAATGCGTTTAAAACACAGAAGACCCGCTTCGTACAAACTGATGTGCTGTGTGTTGGTTCCTTTTAGGAAGTTGGATCTATGTTTAGATTCAGCGAGGGAGAAACACGTTTCTTCTAAAAGGTACGTTTTGACATTCCAGAGTGGAATGGAATACAGACTGTAAAGAGAAATATCTTTGTCTAAAACCAAAACGGAGCTATCTAGCAGAATGGTTGTCAATGTGTGTATTCAACTTCCAGAGTTAAACTTATGTGTGTTTGCAGCAGTTCAGAAACCCTTTCTTTGCAGAATGTAGAAACAGTCATTTCCAGCCCTAGAGACGCATATAAGAGTTAGCTTTAAGAATGCGTTTAAAACACAGAAACCGACCTCGTACAAACTGATGTGCTGTGTGTTGGTTCCTTTTAGGAAGTTGCATCTATGTTTAGATTCAGCGAGGGAGAAACACGTTTCTTCTAAAAGGTGCGTTTTGACATTCCAGAGTGGATGGGAATACATACTGTAAAGAGAAATATCTTTGTTTAAAACCAAAACGGAGCTATCTAGCAGAATGGTTGTCAATGTGTGTATTCAACTTCCAGAGTTAAACTCATGTGTGTTTGCAGCAGTTCAGAAACCCTTTCTTTGGAGAATGTAGAAACAGTCATTTCCAGCCCCAGAGACGCATATAGGTGTTAGCAGTAAGAATGCTTTTAAAACACAGAAACCCGCTTCGTACAAACTGATGTGCTGTGTGTTGGTTCCATTTTGGAAGTTGCATCTATGTTTAGATTCAGCGAGGGAGAAACACGTTTCTTCTAAATGCTGCGTTTTGACATTCCAGAGTGGATGGGAATACAGACTGTAAAGAGAAATATCTTTTTCTAAAACCAAAACGGAGCTATCTAGCAGAATGGTTGTCAATGTGTGTATTCAACTTCCAGAGTTAAACTCATGTTTGTTTACAGCAGTTCAGAAACGCTTTCTTTGGAGAATGTAGAAACAGTCATTTCCAGCCCTAGAGACGCATATAAGAGTTAGCAGTAAGAATGCGTTTAAAACACAGAAGACCCGCTTCGTACAAACTGATGTGCTTTGTGTTGGTTCCTTTTAGGAAGTTGCATCTATGTTTAGATTCAGCGAGGGAGAAACACGTTTCTTCTAAAAGGTGCGTTTTGACATTCCAGAGTGGATGGGAATACAGACTGTAAAGAGAAATATCTTTGTCTAAAACCAAAACGGAGCTATCTAGCAGAATGTCTGTCAATGTGTGTATTCAACTTCTAGAGATAAACTCACGTGTGTTTGCAGCAGTTCAGAAACCCTTTCTTTGGAGAATGTAGAAACAGTCATTTCCAGCCCTAGAGACGCATATAAGTGTTAGCTTTAAGAATGCGTTTAAAACACAGAAACCGACCTCGTACAAACTGATGTGCTGTGTGTTGGTTCCTTTTAGGAAGTTGCATCTATGTTTAGATTCAGCGAGGGAGAAACACGTTTCTTCTAAATGCTGCGTTTTGACATTCCAGAGTGGATGGGAATACAGACTGTAAAGAGAAATATCTTTGTTTAAAACCAAAACGGAGCTATCTAGCAGAATGGTTGTCAATATGTGTATTCAACTTCCAGAGTTAAACTCATGTGTGTTTGCAGCAGTTCAGAAACCCTTTCTTTGGAGAATGTAGAAACCGTCATTTCCAGCCCCAGAGACGCATATAGGAGTTAGCAGTAAGAATGCTTTTAAAACACAGAAACCCGCTTCGTACAAACTGATGTGCTGTGTGTTGGTTCCTTTTAGGAAGTTGCATCTATGTTTAGATTCAGCGAGGGAGAAACACGTTTCTTCTAAATGCTGCGTTTTGACATTCCAGAGTGGATGGGACTACAGACTGTAAAGAGAAATATCTTTGTCTAAAACCAAAACGGAGCTATCTAGCAGAATGGTTGTCAATGTGTGTATTCAACTTCTAGAGCTAAACTCACGTGTGTTTGCAGCAGTTCAGAAACCCTTTCTTTGGAGAATGTAGAAACAGTCATTTCCAGCCCTAGAGACGCATATAAGAGTTAGCAGTAAGAATGCGTTTAAAACACAGAAGACCCGCTTCGTACACACTGATGTGCTGTGTGTTGGTTCCTTTTAGGAAGTTACATCTATGTTTAGATTCAGCGAGGGAGAAACACGTTTCTTCTAAAAGGTGCGTTTTGACATTCCAGAGTGGAATGGAATACAGACTGTAAAGAGAAATATCTTTGTCTAAAACCAAAACGGAGCTATCTTGCAGAATGGTTGTCAATTTGTGTATTCAACTTCCAGAGTTAAACTCATGTGTGTTTGCAGCAGTTCAGAAACCCTTTCTTTGCAGAATGTAGAAACAGTCATTTCCAGCCCTAGAGACGCATATAAGAGTTAGCTTTAAGAATGCGTTTAAAACACAGAAACCGACCTCGTACAAACTGATGTGCTGTGTGTTGGTTCCTTTTAGGAAGTTGCATCTATGTTTAGATTCAGCGAGGGAGAAACACGTTTCTTCTAAATGCTGCGTTTTGACATTCCAGAGTGGATGGGAATACAGACTGTAAAGAGAAATATCTTTGTTTAAAACCAAAACGGAGCTATCTAGCAGAATGTCTGTCAATGTGTGTATTCAACTTCTAGAGATAAACTCACGTGTGTTTGCAGCAGTTCAGAAACCCTTTCTTTGGAGAATGTAGAAACAGTCATTTCCAGCCCTAGAGACGCATATAAGAGTTAGCAGTAAGAATGCGTTTAAAACACAGAAGACCCGCTTCGTACAAACTGATGTGCTGTGTGTTGGTTCCTTTTAGGAAGGTGGATCTATGTTTAGATTCAGCGAGGGAGAAACACGTTTCTTCTAAAAGGTGCGTTTTGACATTCCAGAGTGGATGGGAATACAGACTGTAAAGAGAAATATCTTTGTCTAAAACCAAAACGGAGCTATCTAGCAGAATGTCTGTCAATGTGTGTATTCAACTTCTAGAGATAAACTCAAGTGTGTTTGCAGCAGTTCAGAAACCCTTTTTTCAAAGAATGTAGAAACAGTCATTTCCAGCCCTAGAGACGCATATAAGGGTTAGCTTTAAGAATGCGTTTAAAACACAGAAACCGACCTCGTACAAACTGAAGTGCTGTGTGTTGGTTCCTTCTAGGAAGTTGCATCTATGTTTAGATTCAGTGAGGGAGAAACACGTTTCTTCTAAATGCTGCGTTTTGACATTCCAGAGTGGATGGGAATACAGACTGTAAAGAGAAATATCTTTGTTTAAAACCAAAACGGAGCTATCTAGCAGAATGGTTGTCAATGTGTGTATTCAACTTCCAGAGTTAAACTCATGTGTGTTTGCAGCAGTTCAGAAACCCTTTCTTTGGAGAATGTAGAAACAGTCATTTCCAGCCCCAGAGACGCATATAGGAGTTAGCAGTAAGAATGCTTTTAAAACACAGAAACCTGCTTCGTACAAACTGATGTGCTGTGTGTTGGTTCCTTTTAGGAAGTTGCATCTATGTTTAGATTCAGCGAGGGAGAAACACGTTTCTTCTAAATGCTGCGTTTTGACATTCCAGAGTGGATGGGAATACAGACTGTAAAGAGAAATATCTTTGTCTAAAACCAAAACGGAGCTATCTAGCAGAATGGTTGTCAATGTGTGTATTCAACTTCTAGAGCTAAACTCACGTGTGTTTGCAGCAGTTCAGAAACCCTTTCTTTGGAGAATGTAGAAACAGTCATTTCCAGCCCTAGAGACGCATATAAGAGTTAGCAGTAAGAATGCGTTTAAAACACAGAAGACCCGCTTCGTACAAACTGATGTGCTGTGTGTTGGTTCCTTTTAGGAAGTTGCATCTATGTTTAGAATCAGCGAAGGAAAAAGACTTTTCTTCTAAAAGCTGCGTTTTGATATTCCAGAGTTGAAGGGAGAACAGGCCAGGCTGTAAAGAGAAATACCTTGCTATAAAACCAAAACGGAGCTATCTAGCAGAATGGTTGTCAATGTGTGTATTCAACTTCCAGAGTTAAACTCTTGTGTGTTTGCAGCAGTTCAGAAACCCTTTCTTTGGAGAATGTAGAAACAGTCATTTCCAGCCCCAGAGACGCATATAGGAGTTAGCAGTAAGAATGCTTTTAAAACACAGAAACCCGCTTCGTACAAACTGATGTGCTGTGTGTTGGTTCCTTTTAGGAAGTTGCATCTATGTTTAGATTCAGCGAGGGAGAAACACGTTTCTTCTAAATGCTCGTTTTGACATTCCAGAGTGGATTGGAATACAGATTGTAAAGAGAAATATCTTTGTCTAAAACCGAAACGGAGCTATCTAGCAGAATGGTTGTCTATGTGTGTATTCAACTTCTAGAGCTAAACTCACGTGCGTTTGCAGCAGTTCAGAAACCCTTTCTTTGGAGAATGTAGAAACAGTCATTTCCAGCCCTAGGGACGCATATAAGAGTTAGCAGTAAGAATGCGTTTAAAACACAGAAGACCCGCTTCGTACAAACTGATGTGCTGTGTGTTGGTTCCTTTTAGGAAGTTACATCTATGTTTAGATTCAGCGAGAGAGAAACAAGTTTCTTCTAAAAGGTGCGTTTTGACATTCCAGAGTGGATGGGAATACAGAGTGTAAAGAGAAATATCTTTGTCTAAAACCAAAACGGAGCTATCTAGCAGAATGTCTGTCAATGTGTGTATTCAACTTCTAGAGATAAACTCACGTGTGTTTGCAGCAGTTCAGAAACCCTTTCTTTGGAGAATGTAGAAACAGTCATTTCCAGCCCTAGAGACGCATATAAGAGTTAGCAGTAAGAATGCGTTTAAAACACAGAAGACCCGCTTCGTACAAACTGATGTGCTGTGTGTTGGTTCCTTTTAGGAAGTTGCATCTATGTTTAGATTCAGAGAGGGAAAAAGACTTTTCTTCTAAAAGCTGCGTTTTGATATTCCAGAGTTGAAGGGAGAACAGGCTGTAAAGAGAAATACCTTGCTATAAAACCAAAACGGAACTGTCTAGCAGAATGGTTGTCAATGTGTGTATTCAACTTCCAGAGTTAAACTCATGTGTGTTTGCAGCATTTCAGAAACCCTTTCTTTGCAGAATGTAGAAACAGTCATTTCCAGCCCCAGAGACGCATATAAGAGTCAGCAGTAAGAATGCGTTTAAAACACAGAAGACCCGCTTCGTACAAACTGATGTGCTGAGTGTTGGTTCCTTTTAGGAAGTTGCATCTATGTTTAGATTCAGCGAGGGAGAAACACCTTTCTTCTAAAAGCTGCGTTTTGACATTCCAGAGTGGATGGGAGAACAGGCTGTAAAGAGAAATACCTTGCTATAAAAGCAAAACGGAACTGTCTAGCAGAATGGTTGTCAATGTGTGTATTCAACTTCCAGAGTTAAACTCATGTTTGTTTACAGCAGTTCAGAAACCCTTTCTTTGGAGAATGTAGAAACAGTCATTTCCAGCCCTAGAGACGCATATAAGAGTTAGCAGTAAGAATGCGTTTAAAACACAGAAGACCCGCTTCGTACAAACTGATGTGCTTTGTGTTGGTTCCTTTTAGGAAGTTACATCTATGTTTAGATTCAGCGAGGGAGAAACACGTTTCTTCTAAAAGGTGCGTTTTGACATTCCAGAGTGGAAGGGAATACAGACTGTAAAGAGAAATATCTTTGTCTAAAACCAAAACGGAGCTATCTAGCAGAATGGTTGTCAATGTGTGTATTCAACTTCCAGAGTTAAACTCATGTGTGTTTGCAGCAGTTCAGAAACCCTTTCTTTGCAGAATGTAGAAACAGTCATTTCCAGCCCTAGAGACGCATATAAGAGTTAGCTTTAAGAATGCGTTTAAAACACAGAAACCGACCTCGTACAAACTGATGTGCTGTGTGTTGGTTCCTTTTAGGAAGTTGCATCTATGTTTAGATTCAGCGAGGGAGAAACACGTTTCTTCTAAATGCTGCGTTTTGACATTCCAGAGTGGATGGGAATACAGACTGTAAAGAGAAATATCTTTGTTTAAAACCAAAACGGAGCTATCTAGCAGAATGGTTGTCAATGTGTGTATTCAACTTCCAGAGTTAAACTCATGTGTGTTTGCAGCAGTTCAGAAACCCTTTCTTTGGAGAATGTAGAAACAGTCATTTCCAGCCCCAGAGACGCATATAGGAGTTAGCAGTAAGAATGCTTTTAAAACACAGAAACCTGCTTCGTACAAACTGATGTGCTGTGTGTTGGTTCCTTTTAGGAAGTTGCATCTATGTTTAGATTCAGCGAGGGAGAAACACGTTTCTTCTAAATGCTGCGTTTTGACATTCCAGAGTGGATGGGAATACAGACTGTAAAGAGAAATATCTTTGTCTAAAACCAAAACGGAGCTATCTAGCAGAATGGTTGTCAATGTGTGTATTCAGCTTCTAGAGCTAAACTCACGTGCGTTTGCAGCAGTTCAGAAACCCTTTCTTTGGAGAATGTAGAAACAGTCATTTCCAGCCCTAGAGACGCATATAAGTGTTAGCAGTAAGAATGCGTTTAAAACACAGAAGACCCGCTTCGTACAAACTGATGTGCTGTGTGTTGGTTCCTTTTAGGAAGTTGCATCTATGTTTAGATTCAGCGAGGGAAAAAGACTTTTCTTCTAAAAGCTGCGTTTTGATATTCCAGAGTTGAAGGGAGAACAGGCTGTAAAGAGAAATACCTTGCTATAAAACCAAAACGGAGCTATCTAGCAGAATGGTTGTCAATGTGTGTATTCAACTTCCAGAGTTAAACTCATGTTTGTTTACAGCAGTTCAGAAACCCTTTCTTTGGAGAATGTAGAAACAGTCATTTCCAGCCCTAGAGACGCATATAAGAGTTAGCAGTAAGAATGCGTTTAAAACACAGAAGACCCGCTTCGTACAAACTGATGTGCTTTGTGTTGGTTCCTTTTAGGAAGTTACATCTATGTTTAGATTCAGCGAGGGAGAAACACGTTTCTTCTAAAAGGTGCGTTTTGACATTCCAGAGTGGAAGGGAATACAGACTGTAAAGAGAAATATCTTTGTCTAAAACCAAAACGGAGCTATCTAGCAGAATGTCTGTCAATGTGTGTATTCAACTTCTAGAGATAAACTCACGTGTGTTTGCAGCAGTTCAGAAACCCTTTCTTTGGAGAATGTAGAAACAGTCATTTCCAGCCCTAGAGACGCATATAAGAGTTAGCAGTAAGAATGCGTTTAAAACACAGAAGACCCGCTTCGTACACACTGATGTGCTGTGTGTTGGTTCCTTTTAGGAAGTTACATCTATGTTTAGATTCAGCGAGGGAGAAACACGTTTCTTCTAAAAGGTGCGTTTTGACATTCCAGAGTGGAATGGAATACAGACTGTAAAGAGAAGTATCTTTGTCTAAAACTAAAACGGAGCTATCTAGCAGAATGTCTGTCAATGTGTGTATTCAACTTCTAGAGATAAACTCACTTGTGTTTGCAGCAGTTCAGAAACCCTTTCTTTGGAGAATGTAGAAACAGTCATTTCCAGCCCTAGAGACGCATATAAGAGTTAGCAGTATGAATGCGTTTGAAACACAGAAGACCCGCTTCGTACAAACTGTTGTGCTGTGTGTTGGTTCCTTTTAGGAAGTTGCATCTATGTTTAGATTCAGCGAGGGAAAAAGACTTTTCTTCTAAAAGCTGCGTTTTGATATTCCAGAGTTGAAGGGAGAACAGGCTGTAAAGAGAAATACCTTGCTATAAAACCAAAACGGAACTGTCTAGCAGAATGGTTGTCAATGTGTGTATTCAACTTCCAGAGTTAAACTCATGTGTGTTTGCAGCAGTTCAGAAACCCTTTCTTTGCAGAATGTAGAAACAGTCATTTCCAGCCCCAGAGACGCATATAAGAGTCAGCAGTAAGAATGCGTTTAAAACACAGAAGACCCGCTTCGTACAAACTGATGTGCTTTGTGTTGGTTCCTTTTAGGAAGTTACATCTATGTTTAGATTCAGTGAGGGAGAAACACGTTTCTTCTAAAAGGTGCTTTTTGACATTCCAGAGTGGATGGGAATACAGACTGTAAAGAGAAGTATCTTTGTCTAAAACCAAAACGGAGCTATCTAGCAGAATGTCTGTCAATGTGTGTATTCAACTTCTAGAGCTAAACTCACGTGCGTTTGCAGCAGTTCAGAAACCCTTTCTTTGGAGAATGTAGAAACAGTCATTTCCAGCCTTAGAGACGCATATAAGAGTTAGCAGTATGAATGCGTTTAAAACACAGAAGACCCGCTTCGTACAAACTGATGTGCTGTGTGTTGGTTCCTTTTAGGAAGTTGCATCTATGTTTAGATTCAGCGAGGGAAAAAGACTTTTCTTCTAAAAGCTGCGTTTTGATATTCCAGAGTTGAAGGGAGAACAGGCTGTAAAGAGAAATACCTTGCTATAAAACCAAAACGGAACTGTCTAGCAGAATGGTTGTCAATGTGTGTATTCAACTTCCAGAGTTAAACTCATGTGTGTTTGCAGCATTTCAGAAACCCTTTCTTTGCAGAATGTAGAAACAGTCATTTCCAGCCCCAGAGACGCATATAAGAGTCAGCAGTAAGAATGCGTTTAAAACACAGAAGACCCGCTTCGTACAAACTGATGTGCTGAGTGTTGGTTCCTTTTAGGAAGTTGCATCTATGTTTAGATTCAGCGAGGGAGAAACACCTTTCTTCTAAAAGCTGCGTTTTGACATTCCAGAGTGGATGGGAGAACAGGCTGTAAATAGAAATACCTTGCTATAAAACCAAAACGGAACTGTGTAGCAGAATGGTTGTCAATGTGTGTATTCAACTTCCAGAGGTAAACTCATGTTTGTTTACAGCAGTTCAGAAACCCTTTCTTTGGAGAATGTAGAAACAGTCATTTCCAGCCCCAGAGACGCATATAAGAGTTAGCAGTAAGAATGCGTTTAAAACACAGAAGACCCGCTTCGTACAAACTGATGTGCTTTGTGTTGGTTCCTTTTAGGAAGTTACATCTATGTTTAGATTCAGCGAGGGAGAAACACGTTTCTTCTAAAAGGTGCGTTTTGACATTCCAGAGTGGAAGGGAATACAGACTGTAAAGAGAAATATCTTTGTCTAAAACCAAAACGGAGCTATCTAGCAGAATGTCTGTCAATGTGTGTATTCAACTTCTAGAGATAAACTCACGTGTGTTTGCAGCAGTTCAGAAACGCTTTCTTTGGAGAATGTAGAAACAGTCATTTCCAGCCCTAGAGACGCATATAAGAGTTAGCAGTAAGAATGCGTTTAAAACACAGAAGACCCGCTTCGTACAAACTGATGTTCTGTGTGTTGGTTCCTTTTAGGAAGTTGGATCTATGTTTAGATTCAGCGAGGGAGAAACACGTTTCTTCTAAAAGGTGCGTTTTGACATTCCAGAGTGGAATGGAATACAGACTGTAAAGAGAAATATCTTTGTCTAAAACCAAAACGGAGCTATCTAGCAGAATGGTTGTCAATGTGTGTATTCAACTTCCAGAGTTAAACTCATGTGTGTTTGCAGCAGTTCAGAAACCCTTTCTTTGCAGAATGTAGAAACAGTCATTTCCAGCCCTAGAGACGCATATAAGAGTTAGCTTTAAGAATGCGTTTAAAACACAGAAGACCCGCTTCGTACAAACTGATGTGCTGTGTGTTGGTTCCTTTTAGGAAGTTACATCTATGTTTAGATTCAGCGAGGGAGAAACACGTTTCTTCTAAAAGGTGCGTTTTGACATTCCAGAGTGGATGGGAATACAGACTGTAAAGAGAAATATCTTTCTCTAAAACCAAAACGGAGCTATCTAGCAGAATGGTTGTCAATGTATGTATTCAACTTCCAGAGTTAAACTCATGTGTGTTTGCAGCATTTCAGAAACCCTTTCTTTGCAGAATGTAGAAACAGTCATTTCCAGCCCTAGAGACGCATATAAGAGTTAGCTTTAAGAATGCGTTTAAAACACAGAAACCGACCTCGTACAAACTGATGTGCTGTGTGTTGGTTCCTTTTAGGAAGTTGCATCTATGTTTAGATTCAGCGAGGGAGAAACACGTTTCTTCTAAATGCTGCGTTTTGACATTCCAGAGTGGATGGGAATACAGACTGTAAAGAGAAATATCTTTGTTTAAAACCAAAACGGAGCTATCTAGAAGAATGGTTGTCAATGTGTGTATTCAACTTCCAGAGTTAAACTCATGTGTGTTTGCAGCAGTTCAGAAACCCTTTCTTTGGAGAATGTAGAAACAGTCATTTCCAGCCCCAGAGACGCATATAGGAGTTAGCAGTAAGAATGCTTTTAAAACACAGAAACCTGCTTCGTACAAACTGATGTGCTGTGTGTTGGTTCCTTTTAGGAAGTTGCATCTATGTTTAGATTCAGCGAGGGAGAAACACGTTTCTTCTAAATGCTGCGTTTTGACATTCCAGAGTGGATGGGAATACAGATTGTAAAGAGAAATATCTTTGTCTAAAACCAAAACGGAGCTATCTAGCAGAATGGTTGTCAATGTGTGTATTCAACTTCTAGAGATAAACTCACGTGCGTTTGCAGCAGTTCAGAAACCCTTTCTTTGGAGAATGTAGAAACAGTCATTTCCAGCCCTAGAGACGCATATAAGTGTTAGCAGTAAGAATGCGTTTAAAACACAGAAGACCCGCTTCGTACAAACTGATGTGCTGTGTGTTGGTTCCTTTTAGGAAGTTGCATCTATGTTTAGATTCAGCGAGGGAAAAAGACTTTTCTTCTAAAAGCTGCGTTTTGATATTCCAGAGTTGAAGGGAGAACAGGCTGTAAAGAGAAATACCTTGCTATAAAACCAAAACGGAACTGTCTAGCAGAATGGTTGTCAATGTGTGTATTCAACTTCCAGAGTTAAACTCATGTTTGTTTACAGCAGTTCAGAAACCCTTTCTTTGGAGAATGTAGAAACAGTCATTTCCAGCCCTAGAGACGCATATAAGAGTCAGCAGTAAGAATACGTTTAAAACACAGAAGACCCGCTTCGTACAAACTGATGTGCTTTGTGTTGGTTCCTTTTAGGAAGTTACATCTATGTTTAGATTCAGCGAGGGAGAAACACGTTTCTTCTAAAAGGTGCGTTTTGACATTCCAGAGTGGATGGGAATACAGACTGTAAAGAGAAGTATCTTTGTCTAAAACCAAAACGGAGCTATCTAGCAGAATGTATGTCAATGTGTGTATTCAACTTCTAGAGATAAACTCACTTGTGTTTGCAGCAGTTCAGAAACCCTTTCTTTGGAGAATGTAGAAACAGTCATTTCCAGCCTTAGAGACGCATATAAGAGTTAGCAGTATGAATGCGTTTAAAACACAGAAGACCCGCTTCGTACAAACTGATGTGCTGTGTGTTGGTTCCTTTTAGGAAGTTGCATCTATGTTTAGATTCAGCGAGGGAAAAAGACTTTTCTTCTAAAAGCTGCGTTTTGATATTCCAGAGTTGAAGGGAGAACAGGCTGTAAAGAGAAATACCTTGCTATAAAACCAAAACGGAACTGTCTAGCAGAATGGTTGTCAATGTGTGTATTCAACTTCCAGAGTTAAACTCATGTGTGTTTGCAGCATTTCAGAAACCCTTTCTTTGCAGAATGTAGAAACAGTCATTTCCAGCCCCAGAGACGCATATAAGAGTCAGCAGTAAGAATGCGTTTAAAACACAGAAGACCCGCTTCGTACAAACTGATGTGCTGAGTGTTGGTTCCTTTTAGGAAGTTGCATCTATGTTTAGATTCAGCGAGGGAGAAACACCTTTCTTCTAAAAGCTGCGTTTTGACATTCCAGAGTGGATGGGAGAACAGGCTGTAAAGAGAAATACCTTGCTATAAAACCAAAACGGAACTGTCTAGCAGAATGGTTGTCAATGTGTGTATTCAACTTCCAGAGTTAAACTCATGTTTGTTTACAGCAGTTCAGAAACCCTTTCTTTGGAGAATGTAGAAACAGTCATTTCAAGCCCTAGAGACGCATATAAGAGTTAGCAGTAAGAATGCGTTTAAAACACAGAAGACCCGCTTCGTACAAACTGATGTGCTTTGTGTTGGTTCCTTTTAGGAAGTTACATCTATGTTTAGATTCAGCGAGGGAGAAACACGTTTCTTCTAAAAGGTGCGTTTTGACATTCCAGAGTGGATGGTAATACAGACTGTAAAGAGAAATATCTTTGTCTAAAACCAAAACGGAGCTATCTAGCAGAATGTCTGTCAATGTGTGTATTCAACTTCTAGAGATAAACTGAAGTGTGTTTGCAGCAGTTCAGAAACCCTTTCTTTGGAGAATGTAGAAACAGTCATTTCCAGCCCTAGAGACGCATATAAGGGTTAGCTTTAAGAATGCGTTTAAAACACAGATACCGACCTCGTACAAACTGATGTGCTGTGTGTTGGTTCCTCTTAGGAAGTTGCATCTATGTTTAGATTCAGCGAGGGAGAAACACGTTTCTTCTAAATGCTGCGTTTTGACATTCCAGAGTGGATGGGAATACAGACTGTAAAGAGAAATATCTTTGTTTAAAACCAAAACGGAGCTATCTAGCAGAATGGTTGTCAATGTGTGTATTCAACTTCCAGAGTTAAACTCATGTGTGTTTGCAGCAGTTCAGAAACCCTTTCTTTGGAGAATGTAGAAACAGTCATTTCCAGCCCCAGAGACGCATATAGGAGTTAGCAGAAAGAATGCTTTTAAAACACAGAAACCTGCTTCGTACAAACTGATGTGCTGTGTGTTGGTTCCTTTTAGGAAGTTGCATCTATGTTTAGATTCAGCGAGGGAGAAACACGTTTCTTCTAAATGCTGCGTTTTGACATTCCAGAGTGGATGGGAATACAGACTGTAAAGAGAAATATCTTTGTCTAAAACCAAAACGGAGCTATCTAGCAGAATGGTTGTCAATGTGTGTATTCAACTTCTAGAGCTAAACTCACGTGTGTTTGCAGCAGTTCAGAAACCCTTTCTTTGGAGAATGTAGAAACAGTCATTTCCAGCCCTAGAGACGCATATAAGTGTTAGCAGTAAGAATGCGTTTAAAACACAGAAGACCCGCTTCGTACAAACTGATGTGCTGTGTGTTGGTTCCTTTTAGGAAGTTGCATCTATGTTTAGATTCAGCGAGGGAAAAAGACTTTTCTTCTAAAAGCTGCGTTTTGATATTCCAGAGTTGAAGGGAGAACAGGCTGTAAAGAGAAATACCTTGCTATAAAACCAAAACGGAACTGTCTAGCAGAATGGTTGTCAATGTGTGTATTCAACTTCCAGAGTTAAACTCATGTTTGTTTACAGCAATTCAGAAACCCTTTCTTTGGAGAATGTAGAAACAGTCATTTCCAGCCCTAGAGACGCATATAAGAGTTAGCAGTAAGAATGCGTTTAAAACACAGAAGACCCGCTTCGTACAAACTGATGTGCTTTGTGTTGGTTCCTTTTAGGAAGTTACATCTATGTTTAGATTCAGCGAGGGAGAAACACGTTTCTTCTAAAAGGTGCGTTTTGACATTCCAGAGTGGATGGGAATACAGACTGTAAAGAGAAATATCTTTGTCTAAAACCAAAACGGAGCTATCTAGCAGAATGTCTGTCAATGTGTGTATTCAACTTCTAGAGATAAACTCACGTGTGTTTGCAGCAGTTCAGAAACCCTTTCTTTGGAGAATGTAGAAACAGTCATTTCCAGCCCTAGAGACACATATAAGAGTTAGCAGTAAGAATGCGTTTAAAACACAGAAGACCCGCTTCGTACAAACTGATGTGCTGTGTGTTGGTTCCTTTTAGGAAGTTGGATCTATGTTTAGATTCAGCGAGGGAGAAACACGTTTCTTCTAAAAGGTGCGTTTTGACATTCCAGAGTGGAATGGAATACAGACTGTAAAGAGAAATATCTTTGTCTAAAACCAAAACGGAGCTATCTAGCAGAATGGTTGTCAATGTGTGTATTCAACTTCCAGAGTTAAACTCATGTGTGTTTGCAGCAGTTCAGAAACCCTTTCTTTGCAGAATGTAGAAACAGTCATTTCCAGCCCTAGAGACGCATATAAGAGTTAGCTTTAAGAATGCGTTTAAAACACAGAAACCGACCTCGTACAAACTGATGTGCTGTGTGTTGGTTCCTTTTAGGAAGTTGCATCTATGTTTAGATTCAGCGAGGGAGAAACACGTTTCTTCTAAAAGGTGCGTTTTGACATTCCAGAGTGGATGGGAATACATACTGTAAAGAGAAATATCTTTGTTTAAAACCAAAACGGAGCTATCTAGCAGAATGGTTGTCAATGTGTGTATTCAACTTCCAGAGTTAAACTCATGTGTGTTTGCAGCAGTTCAGAAACCCTTTCTTTGGAGAATGTAGAAACAGTCATTTCCAGCCCCAGAGACGCATATAGGAGTTAGCAGTAAGAATGCTTTTAAAACACAGAAACCCGCTTCGTACAAACTGATGTGCTGTGTGTTGGTTCCATTTTGGAAGTTGCATCTATGTTTAGATTCAGCGAGGGAGAAACACGTTTCTTCTAAATGCTGCGTTTTGACATTCCAGAGTGGATGGGAATACAGACTGTAAAGAGAAATATCTTTGTCTAAAACCAAAACGGAGCTATCTAGCAGAATGGTTGTCAATGTGTGTATTCAACTTCCAGAGTTAAACTCATGTTTGTTTACAGCAGTTCAGAAACGCTTTCTTTGGAGAATGTAGAAACAGTCATTTCCAGCCCTAGAGACGCATATAAGAGTTAGCAGTAAGAATGCGTTTAAAACACAGAAGACCCGCTTCGTACAAACTGATGTGCTTTGTGTTGGTTCCTTTTAGGAAGTTACATCTATGTTTAGATTCAGCGAGGGAGAAACACGTTTCTTCTAAAAGGTGCGTTTTGACATTCCAGAGTGGATGGGAATACAGACTGTAAAGAGAAATATCTTTGTCTAAAACCAAAACGGAGCTATCTAGCAGAATGTCTGTCAATCTGTGTAATCAACTTCTAGAGATAAACTCACGTGTGTTTGCAGCAGTTCAGAAACCCTTTCTTTGGAGAATGTAGAAACAGTCATTTCCAGCCCTAGAGACGCATATAAGGGTTAGCTTTAAGAATGTGTTTAAAACACAGAAACCGACCTCGTACAAACTGATGTGCTGTGTGTTGGTTCCTTTTAGGAAGTTGCATCTATGTTTAGATTCAGCGAGGGAGAAGCACGTTTCTTCTAAATGCTGCGTTTTGACATTCCAGAGTGGATGGGAATACAGACTGTAAAGAGAAATATCTTTGTTTAAAACCAAAACGGAGCTATCTAGCAGAATGGTTGTCAATGTGTGTATTCAACTTCCAGAGTTAAACTCATGTGTGTTTGCAGCAGTTCAGAAACCCTTTCTTTGGAGAATGTAGAAACAGTCATTTCCAGCCCCAGAGACGCATATAGGAGTTAGCAGTAAGAATGCTTTTAAAACACAGAAACCTGCTTCGTACAAACTGATGTGCTGTGTGTTGGTTCCTTTTAGGAAGTTGCATCTATGTTTAGATTCAGCGAGGGAGAAACACGTTTCTTCTAAATGCTGCGTTTTGACATTCCAGAGTGGATGGGAATACAGACTGTAAAGAGAAATATCTTTGTCTAAAACCAAAACGGAGCTATCTAGCAGAATGGTTGTCAATGTGTGTATTCAACTTCTAGAGCTAACCTCACTTGTGTTTGCAGCAGTTCAGAAACCCTTTCTTTGGAGAATGTAGAAACAGTCATTTCCAGCCCTAGAGACGCATATAAGTGTTAGCAGTAAGAATGCGTTTAAAACACAGAAGACCCGCTTCGTACAAACTGATGTGCTGTGTGTTGGTTCCTTTTAGGAAGTTGCATCTATGTTTAGATTCAGCGAGGGAAAAAGACTTTTCTTCTAAATGCTGCGTTTTGATATTCCAGAGTTGAAGGGAGAACAGGCTGTAAAGAGAAATACCTTGCTATAAAACCAAAACGGAACTGTCTAGCAGAATGGTTGTCAATGTGTGTATTCAACTTCCAGAGTTAAACTCATGTTTGTTTACAGCAGTTCAGAAACCCTTTCTTTGGAGAATGTAGAAACAGTCATTTCCAGCCCTAGAGACGCATATAAGAGTTAGCAGTAAGAATGCGTTTAAAACACAGAAGACCCGCTTCGTACAAACTGATGTGCTTTGTGTTGGTTCCTTTTAGGAAGTTACATCTATGTTTAGATTCAGCGAGGGAGAAACACGTTTCTTCTAAAAGGTGCGTTTTGACATTCCAGAGTGGATGGGAATACAGACTGTAAAGAGAAATATCTTTGTCTAAAACCAAAACGGAGCTATCTAGCAGAATGTCTGTCAATGTGTGTATTCAACTTCTAGAGATAAACTCACGTGTGTTTGCAGCAGTTCAGAAACCCTTTCTTTGGAGAATGTAGAAACAGTCATTTCCAGCCCTAGAGACGCATATAAGAGTTAGCAGTAAGAATGCGTTTAAAACACAGAAGACCCGCTTCTTACAAACTGATGTGCTGTGTGTTGGTTCCTTTTAGGAAGTTGGATCTATGTTTAGATTCAGCGAGGGAGAAACACGTTTCTTCTAAAAGGTGCGTTTTGACATTCCAGAGTGGAATGGAATACAGACTGTAAAGAGAAATATCTTTGTCTAAAACCAAAACGGAGCTATCTAGCAGAATGGTTGTCAATGTGTGTATTCAACTTCCAGAGTTAAACTTATGTGTGTTTGCAGCAGTTCAGAAACCCTTTCTTTGCAGAATGTAGAAACAGTCATTTCCAGCCCTAGAGACGCATATAAGAGTTAGCTTTAAGAATGCGTTTAAAACACAGAAACCGACCTCGTACAAACTGATGTGCTGTGTGTTGGTTCCTTTTAGGAAGTTGCATCTATGTTTAGATTCAGCGAGGGAGAAACACGTTTCTTCTAAAAGGTGCGTTTTGACATTCCAGAGTGGATGGGAATACATACTGTAAAGAGAAATATCTTTGTTTAAAACCAAAACGGAGCTATCTAGCAGAATGGTTGTCAATGTGTGTATTCAACTTCCAGAGTTAAACTCATGTGTGTTTGCAGCAGTTCAGAAACCCTTTCTTTGGAGAATGTAGAAACAGTCATTTCCAGCCCCAGAGACGCATATAGGTGTTAGCAGTAAGAATGCTTTTAAAACACAGAAACCCGCTTCGTACAAACTGATGTGCTGTGTGTTGGTTCCATTTTGGAAGTTGCATCTATGTTTAGATTCAGCGAGGGAGAAACACGTTTCTTCTAAATGCTGCGTTTTGACATTCCAGAGTGGATGGGAATACAGACTGTAAAGAGAAATATCTTTTTCTAAAACCAAAACGGAGCTATCTAGCAGAATGGTTGTCAATGTGTGTATTCAACTTCCAGAGTTAAACTCATGTTTGTTTACAGCAGTTCAGAAACGCTTTCTTTGGAGAATGTAGAAACAGTCATTTCCAGCCCTAGAGACGCATATAAGAGTTAGCAGTAAGAATGCGTTTAAAACACAGAAGACCCGCTTCGTACAAACTGATGTGCTTTGTGTTGGTTCCTTTTAGGAAGTTGCATCTATGTTTAGATTCAGCGAGGGAGAAACACGTTTCTTCTAAAAGGTGCGTTTTGACATTCCAGAGTGGATGGGAATACAGACTGTAAAGAGAAATATCTTTGTCTAAAACCAAAACGGAGCTATCTAGCAGAATGTCTGTCAATGTGTGTATTCAACTTCTAGAGATAAACTCACGTGTGTTTGCAGCAGTTCAGAAACCCTTTCTTTGGAGAATGTAGAAACAGTCATTTCCAGCCCTAGAGACGCATATAAGTGTTAGCTTTAAGAATGCGTTTAAAACACAGAAACCGACCTCGTACAAACTGATGTGCTGTGTGTTGGTTCCTTTTAGGAAGTTGCATCTATGTTTAGATTCAGCGAGGGAGAAACACGTTTCTTCTAAATGCTGCGTTTTGACATTCCAGAGTGGATGGGAATACAGACTGTAAAGAGAAATATCTTTGTTTAAAACCAAAACGGAGCTATCTAGCAGAATGGTTGTCAATATGTGTATTCAACTTCCAGAGTTAAACTCATGTGTGTTTGCAGCAGTTCAGAAACCCTTTCTTTGGAGAATGTAGAAACAGTCATTTCCAGCCCCAGAGACGCATATAGGAGTTAGCAGTAAGAATGCTTTTAAAACACAGAAACCCGCTTCGTACAAACTGATGTGCTGTGTGTTGGTTCCTTTTAGGAAGTTGCATCTATGTTTAGATTCAGCGAGGGAGAAACACGTTTCTTCTAAATGCTGCGTTTTGACATTCCAGAGTGGATGGGACTACAGACTGTAAAGAGAAATATCTTTGTCTAAAACCAAAACGGAGCTATCTAGCAGAATGGTTGTCAATGTGTGTATTCAACTTCTAGAGCTAAACTCACGTGTGTTTGCAGCAGTTCAGAAACCCTTTCTTTGGAGAATGTAGAAACAGTCATTTCCAGCCCTAGAGACGCATATAAGAGTTAGCAGTAAGAATGCGTTTAAAACACAGAAGACCCGCTTCGTACACACTGATGTGCTGTGTGTTGGTTCCTTTTAGGAAGTTACATCTATGTTTAGATTCAGCGAGGGAGAAACACGTTTCTTCTAAAAGGTGCGTTTTGACATTCCAGAGTGGAATGGAATACAGACTGTAAAGAGAAATATCTTTGTCTAAAACCAAAACGGAGCTATCTTGCAGAATGGTTGTCAATTTGTGTATTCAACTTCCAGAGTTAAACTCATGTGTGTTTGCAGCAGTTCAGAAACCCTTTCTTTGCAGAATGTAGAAACAGTCATTTCCAGCCCTAGAGACGCATATAAGAGTTAGCTTTAAGAATGCGTTTAAAACACAGAAACCGACCTCGTACAAACTGATGTGCTGTGTGTTGGTTCCTTTTAGGAAGTTGCATCTATGTTTAGATTCAGCGAGGGAGAAACACGTTTCTTCTAAATGCTGCGTTTTGACATTCCAGAGTGGATGGGAATACAGACTGTAAAGAGAAATATCTTTGTTTAAAACCAAAACGGAGCTATCTAGCAGAATGTCTGTCAATGTGTGTATTCAACTTCTAGAGATAAACTCACGTGTGTTTGCAGCAGTTCAGAAACCCTTTCTTTGGAGAATGTAGAAACAGTCATTTCCAGCCCTAGAGACGCATATAAGAGTTAGCAGTAAGAATGCGTTTAAAACACAGAAGACCCGCTTCGTACAAACTGATGTGCTGTGTGTTGGTTCCTTTTAGGAAGGTGGATCTATGTTTAGATTCAGCGAGGGAGAAACACGTTTCTTCTAAAAGGTGCGTTTTGACATTCCAGAGTGGATGGGAATACAGACTGTAAAGAGAAATATCTTTGTCTAAAACCAAAACGGAGCTATCTAGCAGAATGTCTGTCAATGTGTGTATTCAACTTCTAGAGATAAACTCAAGTGTGTTTGCAGCAGTTCAGAAACCCTTTTTTCAAAGAATGTAGAAACAGTCATTTCCAGCCCTAGAGACGCATATAAGGGTTAGCTTTAAGAATGCGTTTAAAACACAGAAACCGACCTCGTACAAACTGAAGTGCTGTGTGTTGGTTCCTTCTAGGAAGTTGCATCTATGTTTAGATTCAGTGAGGGAGAAACACGTTTCTTCTAAATGCTGCGTTTTGACATTCCAGAGTGGATGGGAATACAGACTGTAAAGAGAAATATCTTTGTTTAAAACCAAAACGGAGCTATCTAGCAGAATGGTTGTCAATGTGTGTATTCAACTTCCAGAGTTAAACTCATGTGTGTTTGCAGCAGTTCAGAAACCCTTTCTTTGGAGAATGTAGAAACAGTCATTTCCAGCCCCAGAGACGCATATAGGAGTTAGCAGTAAGAATGCTTTTAAAACACAGAAACCTGCTTCGTACAAACTGATGTGCTGTGTGTTGGTTCCTTTTAGGAAGTTGCATCTATGTTTAGATTCAGCGAGGGAGAAACACGTTTCTTCTAAATGCTGCGTTTTGACATTCCAGAGTGGATGGGAATACAGACTGTAAAGAGAAATATCTTTGTCTAAAACCAAAACGGAGCTATCTAGCAGAATGGTTGTCAATGTGTGTATTCAACTTCTAGAGCTAAACTCACGTGTGTTTGCAGCAGTTCAGAAACCCTTTCTTTGGAGAATGTAGAAACAGTCATTTCCAGCCCTAGAGACGCATATAAGAGTTAGCAGTAAGAATGCGTTTAAAACACAGAAGACCCGCTTCGTACAAACTGATGTGCTGTGTGTTGGTTCCTTTTAGGAAGTTGCATCTATGTTTAGAATCAGCGAAGGAAAAAGACTTTTCTTCTAAAAGCTGCGTTTTGATATTCCAGAGTTGAAGGGAGAACAGGCCAGGCTGTAAAGAGAAATACCTTGCTATAAAACCAAAACGGAGCTATCTAGCAGAATGGTTGTCAATGTGTGTATTCAACTTCCAGAGTTAAACTCTTGTGTGTTTGCAGCAGTTCAGAAACCCTTTCTTTGGAGAATGTAGAAACAGTCATTTCCAGCCCCAGAGACGCATATAGGAGTTAGCAGTAAGAATGCTTTTAAAACACAGAAACCCGCTTCGTACAAACTGATGTGCTGTGTGTTGGTTCCTTTTAGGAAGTTGCATCTATGTTTAGATTCAGCGAGGGAGAAACACGTTTCTTCTAAATGCTCGTTTTGACATTCCAGAGTGGATTGGAATACAGATTGTAAAGAGAAATATCTTTGTCTAAAACCGAAACGGAGCTATCTAGCAGAATGGTTGTCTATGTGTGTATTCAACTTCTAGAGCTAAACTCACGTGCGTTTGCAGCAGTTCAGAAACCCTTTCTTTGGAGAATGTAGAAACAGTCATTTCCAGCCCTAGGGACGCATATAAGAGTTAGCAGTAAGAATGCGTTTAAAACACAGAAGACCCGCTTCGTACAAACTGATGTGCTGTGTGTTGGTTCCTTTTAGGAAGTTACATCTATGTTTAGATTCAGCGAGAGAGAAACAAGTTTCTTCTAAAAGGTGCGTTTTGACATTCCAGAGTGGATGGGAATACAGAGTGTAAAGAGAAATATCTTTGTCTAAAACCAAAACGGAGCTATCTAGCAGAATGTCTGTCAATGTGTGTATTCAACTTCTAGAGATAAACTCACGTGTGTTTGCAGCAGTTCAGAAACCCTTTCTTTGGAGAATGTAGAAACAGTCATTTCCAGCCCTAGAGACGCATATAAGAGTTAGCAGTAAGAATGCGTTTAAAACACAGAAGACCCGCTTCGTACAAACTGATGTGCTGTGTGTTGGTTCCTTTTAGGAAGTTGCATCTATGTTTAGATTCAGAGAGGGAAAAAGACTTTTCTTCCAAAAGCTGCGTTTTGATATTCCAGAGTTGAAGGGAGAACAGGCTGTAAAGAGAAATACCTTGCTATAAAACCAAAACGGAACTGTCTAGCAGAATGGTTGTCAATGTGTGTATTCAACTTCCAGAGTTAAACTCACGTTTGTTTACAGCAGTTCAGAAACCCTTTCTTTGGAGAATGTAGAAACAGTCATTTCCAGCCCTAGAGATGCATATAAGAGTTAGCAGTAAGAATGCGTTTAAAACACAGAAGACACGCTTCGTACAAACTGATGTGCTTTGTGTTGGTTCCTTTTAGGAAGTTACATCTATGTTTAGATTCAGCGAGGGAGAAACACGTTTCTTCTAAAAGGTGCGTTTTGACATTCCAGAGTGGATGGGAATACAGACTGTAAAGAGAAATATCTTTGTCTAAAACCAAAACGGAGCTATCTAGCAGAATGTCTGTCAATGTGTGTATTCAACTTCTAGAGATAAACTCACGTGTGTTTGCAGCAGTTCAGAAACCCTTTCTTTGGAGAATGTAGAAACAGTCATTTCCAGCCCTAGAGACGCATATAAGAGTCAGCAGTAAGAATGCGTTTAAAACACAGAAGAACCGCTTCGTACAAACTGATGTGCTGTGTGTTGGTTCCTTTTAGGAGGTTACATCTATGTTTAGATTCAGCGAGGGAGAAACACGTTTCTTCTAAAAGGTGCGTTTTGACATTCCAGAGTGGATGGGAATACAGACTGTAAAGAGAAATATCTTTGTCTAAAACCAAAACGGAGCTATCTAGCAGAATGGTTGTCAATGTGTGTATTCAACTTCCAGAGTTAAACTCATGTGTGTTTGCAGCAGTTCAGAAACCCTTTCTTTGCAGAATGTAGAAACAGTCATTTCCAGCCCTAGAGACGCATATAAGAGTTAGCTGTAAGAATGCGTTTAAAACACAGAAACCGACCTCGTACAAACTGATGTGCTGTGTGTTGGTTCCTTTTAGGAAGTTGCATCTATGTTTAGATTCAGCGAGGGAAAAAGACTTTTCTTCTAAAAGCTGCGTTTTGACATTCCAGAGTGGATGGGAGAACAGGCTGTAAAGAGAAATACCTTGCTCTAAAACCAAAACGGAGCTATCTAGCAGAATGGTTGTCAATGTGTGTATTCAACTTCCAGAGTTAAACTCAAGTTTGTTTACAGCAGTTCAGAAACCCTTTCTTTGGAGAACGTAGAAACAGTCATTTCCAGCCCTAGAGACGCATATAAGAGTTAGCAGTAAGAATGCGTTTAAAACACAGAAGACCCGCTTTGTACAAACTGATGTGCTTTGTGTTGGTTCCTTTTAGGAAGTTGCATCTATGTTTAGATTCAGCGAGGTAAAAAGACTTTTCTTCTAAAAGCTGCGTTTTGATATTCCAGAGTTGAAGGGAGAACAGGCTGTAAAGAGAAATACCTTGCTATAAAACCAAAACGGAACTGTCTAGCAGAATGGTTGTCAATGTGTGTATTCAACTTCCAGAGTTAAACTCATGTGTGTTTGCAGCATTTCAGAAACCCTTTCTTTGCAGAATGTAGAAACAGTCATTTCCAGCCCCAGAGACGCATATAAGAGTCAGCAGTAAGAATGCGTTTAAAACACAAAAGACCCGCTTCGTACAAACTGATGTGCTGAGTGTTGGTTCCTTTTAGGAAGTTGCATCTATGTTTAGATTCAGCGAGGGAGAAACACCTTTCTTCTAAAAGCTGCGTTTTGACATTCCAGAGTGGATGGGAGAACAGGCTGTAAAGAGAAATACCTTGCTATAAAACCAAAACGGAACTGTCTAGCAGAATGGTTGTCAATGTGTGTATTCAACTTCCAGAGTTAAACTCATGTTTGTTTACAGCAGTTCAGAAACCCTTTCTTTGGAGAATGTAGAAACAGTCATTTCCAGCCCTAGAGACGCATATAAGAGTTAGCAGTAAGAATGCGTTTAAAACACAGAAGACCCGCTTCGTACAAACTGATGTGCTTTGTGTTGGTTCCTTTTAGGAAGTTACATCTATGTTTAGATTCAGCGAGGGAGAAACACGTTTCTTCTAAAAGGTGCGTTTTGACATTCCAGAGTGGAAGGGAATACAGACTGTAAAGAGAAATATCTTTGTCTAAAACCAAAACGGAGCTATCTAGCAGAATGTCTGTCAATGTGTGTATTCAACTTCTAGAGATAAACTCACGTGTGTTTGCAGCAGTTCAGAAACCCTTTCTTTGGAGAATGTAGAAACAGTCATTTCCAGGCCTAGAGACGCATATAAGAGTTAGCAGTAAGAATGCGTTTAAAACACAGAAGACTCGCTTCGTACACACTGATGTGCTCTGTGTTGGTTCCTTTTAGGAAGTTACATCTATGTTTAGATTCAGCGAGGGAGAAACACGTTTCTTCTAAAAGGTGCGTTTTGACATTCCAGAGTGGAATGGAATACAGACTGTAAAGAGAAATATCTTTGTCTAAAACCAAAACGGAGCTATCTTGCAGAATGGTGGTCAATGTGTGTATTCAACTTCCAGAGTTAAACTCATGTGTGTTTGCAGCAGTTCAGAAACCCTTTCTTTGCAGAATGTAGAAACAGTCATTTCCAGCCCTAGAGACGCATATAAGAGTTAGCTTTAAGAATGCGTTTAAAACACAGAAACCGACCTCGTACAAACTGATGTGCTGTGTGTTGGTTCCTTTTAGGAAGTTGCATCTATGTTTAGATTCAGCGAGGGAGAAACACGTTTCTTCTAAATGCTGCGTTTTGACATTCCAGAGTGGATGGGAATACAGACTGTAAAGAGAAATATCTTTGTTTAAAACCAAAACGGAGCTATCTAGCAGAATGATTGTCAATGTGTGTATTCAACTTCCAGAGTTAAACTCATGTGTGTTTGCAGCAGTTCAGAAACCCTTTCTTTGGAGAATGTAGAAACAGTCATTTCCAGCCCCAGAGACGCATATAGGAGATAGCAGTAAGAATGCTTTTAAAACACAGAAACCTGCTTCGTACAAACTGATGTGCTGTGTGTTGGTTCCTTTTAGGAAGTTGCATCTATGTTTAGATTCAGCGAGGGAGAAACACGTTTCTTCTAAATGCTGCGTTTTGACATTCCAGAGTGGATGGGAATACAGACTGTAAAGAGAAATATCTTTGTCTAAAACCAAAACGGAGCTATCTAGCAGAATGGTTGTCAATGTGTGTATTCAACTTCTAGAGCTAAACTCACGTGCGTTTCCAGCAGTTCAGAAACCCTTTCTTTGGAGAATGTAGAAACAGTCATTTCCAGCCCTAGAGACGCATATAAGTGTTAGCAGTAAGAATGCGTTTAAAACACAGAAGACCCGCTTCGTACAAACTGATGTGCTGTGTGTTGGTTCCTTTTAGGAAGTTGCATCTATGTTTAGATTCAGCGAGGGAAAAAGACTTTTCTTCTAAAAGCTGCGTTTTGATATTCCAGAGTTGAAGGGAGAACAGGCTGTAAAGAGAAATACCTTGCTATAAAACCAAAACGGAACTGTCTAGCAGAATGGTTGTCAATGTGTGTATTCAACTTCCAGAGTTAAACTCATGTTTGTTTACAGCAGTTCAGAAACCCTTTCTTTGGAGAATGTAGAAACAGTCATTTCCAGCCCTAGAGACGCATATAAGAGTTAGCAGTAAGAATGCGTTTAAAACACAGAAGACCCGCTTCGTACAAACTGATGTGCTTTGTGTTGGTTCCTTTTAGGAAGTTACATCTATGTTTAGATTCAGCGAGGGAGAAACACGTTTCTTCTAAAAGGTGCGTTTTGACATTCCAGAGTGGATGGGAATACAGACTGTAAAGAGAAATATCTTTGTCTAAAACCAAAACGGAGCTATCTAGCAGAATGTCTGTCAATGTGTGTATTCAACTTCTAGAGATAAACTCACGTGTGTTTGCAGCAGTTCAGAAACCCTTTCTTTGGAGAATGTAGAAACAGTCATTTCCAGCCCTAGAGACGCATATAAGAGTTAGCAGTAAGAATGCGTTTAAAACACAGAAGACCCGCTTCGTACAAACTGATGTGCTGTGTGTTGGTTCCTTTTAGGAAGTTGGATCTATGTTTAGATTCAGCGAGGGAGAAACACGTTTCTTCTAAAAGGTGAGTTTTGACATTCCAGAGTGGAATGGAATACAGACTGTAAAGAGAAATATCTTTGTCTAAAACCAAAACGGAGCTATCTAGCAGAATGGTTGTCAATGTGTGTATTCAACTTCCAGAGTTAAACTCATGTGTGTTTGCAGCAGTTCAGAAACCCTTTCTTTGCAGAATGTAGAAACTGATGTGCTGTGTGTTGGTTCCTTTTAGGAAGTTGCATCTATGTTTAGATTCAGCGAGGGAAAAAGACTTTTCTTCTAAAAGCTGCGTTTTGATATTCCAGAGTTGAAGGGAGAACAGGCTGTAAAGAGAAATACCTTGCTATAAAACCAAAACGGAACTGTCTAGCAGAATGGTTGTCAATGTGTGTATTCAACTTCCAGAGTTAAACTCATGTTTGTTTACAGCAGTTCAGAAACCCTTTCTTTGGAGAATGTAGAAACAGTCATTTCCAGCCCTAGAGACGCATATAAGAGTCAGCAGTAAGAATGCGTTTAAAACACAGAAGACCCGCTTCGTACAAACTGATGTGCTTTGTGTTGGTTCCTTTTAGGAAGTTACATCTATGTTTAGATTCAGCGAGGGAGAAACACGTTTCTTCTAAAAGGTGCGTTTTGACATTCCAGAGTGGATGGGAATACAGACTGTAAAGAGAAGTATCTTTGTCTAAAACCAAAACGGAGCTATCTAGCAGAATGTCTGTCAATGTGTGTATTCAACTTCTAGAGATAAACTCACTTGTGTTTGCAGCAGTTCAGAAAACCTTTCTTTGGAGAATGTAGAAACAGTCATTTCCAGCCTTAGAGACGCATATAAGAGTTAGCAGTATGAATGCGTTTAAAACACAGAAGACCCGCTTCGTACAAACTGATGTGCTGTGTGTTGGTTCCTTTTAGGAAGTTGCATCTATGTTTAGATTCAGCGAGGGAAAAAGACTTTTCTTCTAAAAGCTGCGTTTTGATATTCCAGAGTTGAAGGGAGAACAGGCTGTAAAGAGAAATACCTTGCTATAAAACCAAAACGGAACTGTCTAGCAGAATGGTTGTCAATGTGTGTATTCAACTTCCAGAGTTAAACTCATGTGTGTTTGCAGCATTTCAGAAACCCTTTCTTTGCAGAATGTAGAAACAGTCATTTCCAGCCCTAGAGACGCATATAAGAGTCAGCAGTAAGAATGCGTTTAAAACACAAAAGACCCGCTTCGTACAAACTGATGTGCTGAGTGTTGGTTCCTTTTAGGAAGTTGCATCTATGTTTAGATTCAGCGAGGGAGAAACACCTTTCTTCTAAAAGCTGCGTTTTGACATTCCAGAGTGGATGGGAGAACAGGCTGTAAAGAGAAATACCTTGCTATAAAACCAAAACGGAACTGTCTAGCAGAATGGTTGTCAATGTGTGTATTCAACTTCCAGAGTTAAACTCATGTTTGTTTACAGCAGTTCAGAAACCCTTTCTTTGGAGAATGTAGAAACAGTCATTTCCAGCCCTAGAGACGCATATAAGAGTTAGCAGTAAGAATGCGTTTAAAACACAGAAGACCCGCTTCGTACAAACTGATGTGCTTTGTGTTGGTTCCTTTTAGGAAGTTACATCTATGTTTAGATTCAGCGAGGGAGAAACACGTTTCTTCTAAAAGGTGCGTTTTGACATTCCAGAGTGGAAGGGAATACAGACTGTAAAGAGAAATATCTTTGTCTAAAACCAAAACGGAGCTATCTAGCAGAATGTCTGTCAATGTGTGTATTCAACTTCTAGAGATAAACTCACGTGTGTTTGCAGCAGTTCAGAAACCCTTTCTTTGGAGAATGTAGAAACAGTCATTTCCAGCCCTAGAGACGCATATAAGAGTTAGCAGTAAGAATGCGTTTAAAACACAGAAGACCCGCTTCGTACACACTGATGTGCTGTGTGTTGGTTCCTTTTAGGAAGTTACATCTATGTTTAGATTCAGCGAGGGAGAAACACGTTTCTTCTAAAAGGTGCGTTTTGACATTCCAGAGTGGAATGGAATACAGACTGTAAAGAGAAATATCTTTGTCTAAAACCAAAACGGAGCTATCTTGCAGAATGGTTGTCAATGTGTGTATTCAACTTCCAGAGTTAAACTCATGTGTGTTTGCAGCAGTTCAGAAACCCTTTCTTTGGAGAATGTAGAAACAGTCATTTCCAGCCCTAGAGACGCATATAAGAGTTAGCTTTAAGAATGCGTTTAAAACACAGAAACCGACCTCGTACAAACTCATGTGCTGTGTGTTGGTTCCTTTTAGGAAGTTGCATCTATGTTTAGATTCAGCGAGGGAGAAACACGTTTCTTCTAAATGCTGCGTTTTGACATTCCAGAGTGGATGGGAATACAGACTGTAAAGAGAAATATCTTTGTTTAAAACCAAAACGGAGCTATCTAGCAGAATGGTTGTCAATGTGTGTATTCAACTTCCAGAGTTAAACTCATGTGTGTTTGCAGCAGTTCAGAAACCCTTTCTTTGGAGAATGTAGAAACAGTCATTTCCAGCCCCAGAGACGCATATAGGAGATAGCAGTAAGAATGCTTTTAAAACACAGAAACCTGCTTCGTACAAACTGATGTGCTGTGTGTTGGTTCCTTTTAGGAAGTTGCATCTATGTTTAGATTCAGCGAGGGAGAAACACGTTTCTTCTAAATGCTGCGTTTTGACATTCCAGAGTGGATGGGAATACAGACTGTAAAGAGAAATATCTTTGTCTAAAACCAAAACGGAGCTATCTAGCAGAATGGTTGTCAATGTGTGTATTCAACTTCTAGAGCTAAACTCACGTGCGTTTCCAGCAGTTCAGAAACCCTTTCTTTGGAGAATGTAGAAACAGTCATTTCCAGCCCTAGAGACGCATATAAGTGTTAGCAGTAAGAATGCGTTTAAAACACAGAAGACCCGCTTCGTACAAACTGATGTGCTGTGTGTTGGTTCCTTTTAGGAAGTTGCATCTATGTTTAGATTCAGCGAGGGAAAAAGACTTTTCTTCTAAAAGCTGCGTTTTGATATTCCAGAGTTGAAGGGAGAACAGGCTGTAAAGAGAAATACCTTGCTATAAAACCAAAACGGAACTGTCTAGCAGAATGGTTGTCAATGTGTGTATTCAACTTCCAGAGTTAAACTCATGTTTGTTTACAGCAGTTCAGAAACCCTTTCTTTGGAGAATGTAGAAACAGTCATTTCCAGCCCTAGAGACGCATATAAGAGTTAGCAGTAAGAATGCGTTTAAAACACAGAAGAACCGCTTCGTACAAACTGATGTGCTGTGTGTTGGTTCCTTTTAGGAAGTTGGATCTATGTTTAGATTCAGCGAGGGAGAAACACGTTTCTTCTAAAAGGTGCGTTTTGACATTCCAGAGTGGATGGGAATACAGACTGTAAAGAGAAATATCTTTGTCTAAAACCAAAACGGAGCTATCTAGCAGAATGTCTGTCAATGTGTGTATTCAACTTCTAGAGATAAACTCAAGTGTGTTTGCAGCAGTTCAGAAACCTTTTCTTCGGAGAATGTAGAAACAGTCATTTCCAGCCCTAGAGACGCATATAAGGGTTAGCTTTAAGAATGCGTTTAAAACACAGAAACCGACCTCGTACAAACTGATGTGCTGTGTGTTGGTTCCTTTTAGGAAGTTGCATCTATGTTTAGATTCAGTGAGGGAGAAACACGTTTCTTCTAAATGCTGCGTTTTGACATTCCAGAGTGGATGGGAATACAGACTGTAAAGAGAAATATCTTTGTTTAAAACCAAAACGGAGCTATCTAGCAGAATGGTTGTCAATGTGTGTATTCAACTTCCAGAGTTAAACTCATGTGTGTTTGCAGCAGTTCAGAAACCCTTTCTTTGGAGAATGTAGAAACAGTCATTTCCAGCCCCAGAGACGCATATAGGAGTTAGCAGTAAGAATGCTTTTAAAACACAGAAACCTGCTTCGTACAAACTGATGTGCTGTGTGTTGGTTCCTTTTAGGAAGTTGCATCTATGTTTAGATTCAGCGAGGGAGAAACACGTTTCTTCTAAATGCTGCGTTTTGACATTCCAGAGTGGATGGGAATACAGACTGTAAAGAGAAATATCTTTGTCTAAAACCAAAACGGAGCTATCTAGCAGAATGGTTGTCTATGTGTGTATTCAACTTCTAGAGCTAAACTCACGTGCGTTTGCAGCAGTTCAGAAACCCTTTCTTTGGAGAATGTAGAAACAGTCATTTCCAGCCCTAGAGACGCATATAAGAGTTAGCAGTAAGAATGCGTTTAAAACACAGAAGACCCGCTTCGTACAAACTGATGTGCTGTGTGTTGGTTCCTTTTAGGAAGTTGCATCTATGTTTAGAATCAGCGAAGGAAAAAGACTTTTCTTCTAAAAGCTGCGTTTTGATATTCCAGAGTTGAAGGGAGAACAGGCCAGGCTGTAAAGAGAAATACCTTGCTATAAAACCAAAACGGAGCTATCTAGCAGAATGGTTGTCAATGTGTGTATTCAACTTCCAGAGTTAAACTCTTGTGTGTTTGCAGCAGTTCAGAAACCCTTTCTTTGGAGAATGTAGAAACAGTCATTTCCAGCCCCAGAGACGCATATAGGAGTTAGCAGTAAGAATGCTTTTAAAACACAGAAACCCGCTTCGTACAAACTGATGTGCTGTGTGTTGGTTCCTTTTAGGAAGTTGCATCTATGTTTAGATTCAGAGAGGGAGAAACACGTTTCTTCTAAATGCTCGTTTTGACATTCCAGAGTGGATGGGAATACAGATTGTAAAGAGAAATATCTTTGTCTAAAACCGAAACGGAGCTATCTAGCAGAATGGTTGTCTATGTGTGTATTCAACTTCTAGAGCTAAACTCACGTGCGTTTGCAGCAGTTCAGAAACCCTTTCTTTGGAGAATGTAGAAACAGTCATTTCCAGCCCTAGAGACGCATATAAGAGTTAGCAGTAAGAATGCGTTTAAAACACAGAAGACCCGCTTCGTACAAACTGATGTGCTGTGTGTTGGTTCCTTTTAGGAAGTTACATCTATGTTTAGATTCAGCGAGAGAGAAACAAGTTTCTTCTAAAAGGTGCGTTTTGACATTCCAGAGTGGATGGGAATACAGAGTGTAAAGAGAAATATCTTTGTCTAAAACCAAAACGGAGCTATCTAGCAGAATGTCTGTCAATGTGTGTATTCAACTTCTAGAGATAAACTCACGTGTGTTTGCAGCAGTTCAGAAACCCTTTCTTTGGAGAATGTAGAAACAGTCATTTCCAGCCCTAGAGACGCATATAAGAGTTAGCAGTAAGAATGCGTTTACAACACAGAAGACCCGCTTCGTACAAACTGATGTGCTGTGTGTTGGTTCCTTTTAGGAAGTTGCATCTATGTTTAGATTCAGAGAGGGAAAAAGACTTTTCTTCCAAAAGCTGCGTTTTGATATTCCAGAGTTGAAGGGAGAACAGGCTGTAAAGAGAAATACCTTGCTATAAAACCAAAACGGAACTGTCTAGCAGAATGGTTGTCAATGTGTGTATTCAACTTCCAGAGTTAAACTCACGTTTGTTTACAGCAGTTCAGAAACCCTTTCTTTGGAGAATGTAGAAACAGTCATTTCCAGCCCTAGAGATGCATATAAGAGTTAGCAGTAAGAATGCGTTTAAAACACAGAAGACACGCTTCGTACAAACTGATGTGCTTTGTGTTGGTTCCTTTTAGGAAGTTACATCTATGTTTAGATTCAGCGAGGGAGAAACACGTTTCTTCTAAAAGGTGCGTTTTGACATTCCAGAGTGGATGGGAATACAGACTGTAAAGAGAAATATCTTTGTCTAAAACCAAAACGGAGCTATCTAGCAGAATGTCTGTCAATGTGTGTATTCAACTTCTAGAGATAAACTCACGTGTGTTTGCAGCAGTTCAGAAACCCTTTCTTTGGAGAATGTAGAAACAGTCATTTCCAGCCCTAGAGACGCATATAAGAGTCAGCAGTAAGAATGCGTTTAAAACACAGAAGAACCGCTTCGTACAAACTGATGTGCTGTGTGTTGGTTCCTTTTAGGAGGTTACATCTATGTTTAGATTCAGCGAGGGAGAAACACGTTTCTTCTAAAAGGTGCGTTTTGACATTCCAGAGTGGATGGGAATACAGACTGTAAAGAGAAATATCTTTGTCTAAAACCAAAACGGAGCTATCTAGCAGAATGTCTGTCAATGTGTGTATTCAACTTCTAGAGATAAACTCAAGTGTGTTTGCAGCAGTTCAGAAACCCTTTCTTCGGAGAATGTAGAAACAGTCATTTCCAGCCCTAGAGACGCATATAAGGGTTAGCTTTAAGAATGCGTTTAAAACACAGAAACCGACCTCGTACAAACTGATGTGCTGTGTGTTGGTTCCTTTTAGGAAGTTGCATCTATGTTTAGATTCAGTGAGGGAGAAACACGTTTCTTCTAAATGCTGCGTTTTGACATTCCAGAGTGGATGGGAATACAGACTGTAAAGAGAAATATCTTTGTTTAAAACCAAAACGGAGCTATCTAGCAGAATGGTTGTCAATGTGTGTATTCAACTTCCAGAGTTAAACTCATGTGTGTTTGCAGCAGTTCAGAAACCCTTTCTTTGGAGAATGTAGAAACAGTCATTTCCAGCCCCAGAGACGCATATAGGAGTTAGCAGTAAGAATGCTTTTAAAACACAGAAACCTGCTTCGTACAAACTGATGTGCTGTGTGTTGGTTCCTTTTAGGAAGTTGCATCTATGTTTAGATTCAGCGAGGGAGAAACACGTTTCTTCTAAATGCTGCGTTTTGACATTCCAGAGTGGATGGGAATACAGACTGTAAAGAGAAATATCTTTGTCTAAAACCAAAACGGAGCTATCTAGCAGAATGGTTGTCAATGTGTGTATTCAACTTCTAGAGCTAAACTCACGTGCGTTTGCAGCAGTTCAGAAACCCTTTCTTTGGAGAATGTAGAAACAGTCATTTCCAGCCCTAGAGACGCATATAAGAGTTAGCAGTAAGAATGCGTTTAAAACACAGAAGACCCGCTTCGTACAAACTGATGTGCTGTGTGTTGGTTCCTTTTAGGAAGTTGCATCTATGTTTAGAATCAGCGAAGGAAAAAGACTTTTCTTCTAAAAGCTGCGTTTTGATATTCCAGAGTTGAAGGGAGAACAGGCCAGGCTGTAAAGAGAAATACCTTGCTATAAAACCAAAACGGAGCTATCTAGCAGAATGGTTGTCAATGTGTGTATTCAACTTCCAGAGTTAAACTCTTGTGTGTTTGCAGCAGTTCAGAAACCCTTTCTTTGGAGAATGTAGAAACAGTCATTTCCAGCCCCAGAGACGCATATAGGAGTTAGCAGTAAGAATGCTTTTAAAACACAGAAACCCGCTTCGTACAAACTGATGTGCTGTGTGTTGGTTCCTTTTAGGAAGTTGCATCTATGTTTAGATTCAGAGAGGGAGAAACACGTTTCTTCTAAATGCTCGTTTTGACATTCCAGAGTGGATGGGAATACAGATTGTAAAGAGAAATATCTTTGTCTATAACCGAAACGGAGCTATCTAGCAGAATGGTTGTCTATGTGTGTATTCAACTTCTAGAGCTAAACTCACGTGCGTTTGCAGCAGTTCAGAAACCCTTTCTTTGGAGAATGTAGAAACAGTCATTTCCAGCCCTAGAGACGCATATAAGAGTTAGCAGTAAGAATGCGTTTAAAACACAGAAGACCCGCTTCGTACAAACTGATGTGCTGTGTGTTGGTTCCTTTTAGGAAGTTACATCTATGTTTAGATTCAGCGAGAGAGAAACAAGTTTCTTCTAAAAGGTGCGTTTTGACATTCCAGAGTGGATGGGAATACAGAGTGTAAAGGGAAATATCTTTGTCTAAAACCAAAACGGAGCTATCTAGCAGAATGTCTGTCAATGTGTGTATTCAACTTCTAGAGATAAACTCACGTGTGTTTGCAGCAGTTCAGAAACCCTTTCTTTGGAGAATGTAGAAACAGTCATTTCCAGCCCTAGAGACGCATATAAGAGTTAGCAGTAAGAATGCGTTTAAAACACAGAAGACCCGCTTCGTACAAACTGATGTGCTGTGTGTTGGTTCCTTTTAGGAAGTTGCATCTATGTTTAGATTCAGAGAGGGAAAAAGACTTTTCTTCCAAAAGCTGCGTTTTGATATTCCAGAGTTGAAGGGAGAACAGGCTGTAAAGAGAAATACCTTGCTATAAAACCAAAACGGAACTGTCTAGCAGAATGGTTGTCAATGTGTGTATTCAACTTCCAGAGTTAAACTCACGTTTGTTTACAGCAGTTCAGAAACCCTTTCTTTGGAGAATGTAGAAACAGTCATTTCCAGCCCTAGAGATGCATATAAGAGTTAGCAGTAAGAATGCGTTTAAAACACAGAAGACACGCTTCGTACAAACTGATGTGCTTTGTGTTGGTTCCTTTTAGGAAGTTACATCTATGTTTAGATTCAGCGAGGGAGAAACACGTTTCTTCTAAAAGGTGCGTTTTGACATTCCAGAGTGGATGGGAATACAGACTGTAAAGAGAAATATCTTTGTCTAAAACCAAAACGGAGCTATCTAGCAGAATGTCTGTCAATGTGTGTATTCAACTTCTAGAGATAAACTCACTTGTGTTTGCAGCAGTTCAGAAACCCTTTCTTTGGAGAATGTAGAAACAGTCATTTCCAGCCCTAGAGACGCATATAAGAGTCAGCAGTAAGAATGCGTTTAAAACACAGAAGACCCGCTTCGTACAAACTGATGTGCTTTGTGTTGGTTCCTTTTAGGAAGTTACATCTATGTTTAGATTCAGCGAGGGAGAAACACGTTTCTTCTAAAAGGTGCGTTTTGACATTCCAGAGTGGAAGGGAATACAGACTGTAAAGAGAAATATCTTTGTCTAAAACCAAAACGGAGCTATCTTGCAGAATGGTTGTCAATGTGTGTATTCAACTTCCAGAGTTAAACTCATGTGTGTTTGCAGCAGTTCAGAAACCCTTTCTTTGGAGAATGTAGAAACAGTCATTTCCAGCCCTAGAGACGCATATAAGAGTTAGCTTTAAGAATGCGTTTAAAACACAGAAACCGACCTCGTACAAACTGATGTGCTGTGTGTTGGTTCCTTTTAGGAAGTTGCATCTATGTTTAGATTCAGCGAGGGAGAAACACGTTTCTTCTAAATGCTGCGTTTTGACATTCCAGAGTGGATGGGAATACAGACTGTAAAGAGAAATATCTTTGTTTAAAACCAAAACGGAGCTATCTAGCAGAATGGTTGTCAATGTGTGTATTCAACTTCCAGAGTTAAACTCATGTGTGTTTGCAGCAGTTCAGAAACCCTTTCTTTGGAGAATGTAGAAACAGTCATTTCCAGCCCCAGAGACGCATATAGGAGATAGCAGTAAGAATGCTTTTAAAACACAGAAACCTGCTTCGTACAAACTGATGTGCTGTGTGTTGGTTCCTTTTAGGAAGTTGCATCTATGTTTAGATTCAGCGAGGGAGAAACACGTTTCTTCTAAATGCTGCGTTTTGACATTCCAGAGTGGATGGGAATACAGACTGTAAAGAGAAATATCTTTGTTTAAAACCAAAACGGAGCTATCTAGAAGAATGGTTGTCAATGTGTGTATTCAACTTCCAGAGTTAAACTCATGTGTGTTTGCAGCAGTTCAGAAACCCTTTCTTTGGAGAATGTAGAAACAGTCATTTCCAGCCCCAGAGAAGCATATAGGAGTTAGCAGTAAGAATGCTTTTAAAACACAGAAACCTGCTTCGTACAAACTGATGTGCTGTGTGTTGGTTCCTTTTAGGAAGTTGCATCTATGTTTAGATTCAGCGAGGGAGAAACACGTTTCTTCTAAATGCTGCGTTTTGACATTCCAGAGTGGATGGGAATACAGATTGTAAAGAGAAATATCTTTGTCTAAAACCAAAACGGAGCTATCTAGCAGAATGGTTGTCAATGTGTGTATTCAACTTCTAGAGCTAAACTCATGTGCGTTTGCAGCAGTTCAGAAACCCTTTCTTTGGAGAATGTAGAAACAGTCATTTCCAGCCCTAGAGACGCATATAAGTGTTAGCAGTAAGAATGCGTTTAAAACACAGAAGACCCGCTTCGTACAAACTGATGTGCTGTGTGTTGGTTCCTTTTAGGAAGTTGCATCTATGTTTAGATTCAGCGAGGGAAAAAGACTTTTCTTCTAAAAGCTGCGTTTTGATATTCCAGAGTTGAAGGGAGAACAGGCTGTAAAGAGAAATACCTTGCTATAAAACCAAAACGGAACTGTCTAGCAGAATGGTTGTCAATGTGTGTATTCAACTTCCAGAGTTAAACTCATGTGTGTTTGCAGCATTTCAGAAACCCTTTCTTTGCAGAATGTAGAAACAGTCATTTCCAGCCCCAGAGACGCATATAAGAGTCAGCAGTAAGAATGCGTTTAAAACACAGAATACCCGCTTCGTACAAACTGATGTGCTGAGTGTTGGTTCCTTTTAGGAAGTTGCATCTATGTTTAGATTCAGCGAGGGAGAAACACCTTTCTTCTAAAAGCTGCGTTTTGACATTCCAGAGTGGATGGGAGAACAGGCTGTAAAGAGAAATACCTTGCTATAAAACCAAAACGGAACTGTCTAGCAGAATGGTTGTCAATGTGTGTATTCAACTTCCAGAGTTAAACTCATGTTTGTTTACAGCAGTTCAGAAACCCTTTCTTTGGAGAATGTAGAAACAGTCATTTCCAGCCCTAGAGACGCATATAAGAGTTAGCAGTAAGAATGCGTTTAAAACACAGAAGACCCGCTTCGTACAAACTGATGTGCTTTGTGTTGGTTCCTTTTAGGAAGTTACATCTATGTTTAGATTCAGCGAGGGAGAAACACGTTTCTTCTAAAAGGTGCGTTTTGACATTCCAGAGTGGATGGGAATACAGACTGTAAAGAGAAGTATCTTTGTCTAAAACTAAAACGGAGCTATCTAGCAGAATGTCTGTCAATGTGTGTATTCAACTTCTAGAGGTAAACTCACTTGTGTTTGCAGCAGTTCAGAAACCCTTTCTTTGGAGAATGTAGAAACAGTCATTTCCAGCCCTAGAGACGCATATAAGAGTTAGCAGTATGAATGCGTTTGAAACACAGAAGACCCGCTTCGTACAAACTGATGTGCTGTGTGTTGGTTCCTTTTAGGAAGTTGCATCTATGTTTAGATTCAGCGAGGGAAAAAGACTTTTCTTCTAAAAGCTGCGTTTTGATATTCCAGAGTTGAAGGGAGAACAGGCTGTAAAGAGAAATACCTTGCTATAAAACCAAAACGGAACTGTCTAGCAGAATGGTTGTCAATGTGTGTATTCAACTTCCAGAGTTAAACTCATGTTTGTTTACAGCAGTTCAGAAACCCTTTCTTTGGAGAATGTAGAAACAGTCATTTCCAGCCCTAGAGACGCATATAAGAGTCAGCAGTAAGAATGCGTTTAAAACACAGAAGACCCGCTTCGTACAAACTGATGTGCTTTGTGTTGGTTCCTTTTAGGAAGTTACATCTATGTTTAGATTCAGCGAGGGAGAAACACGTTTCTTCTAAAAGGTGCGTTTTGACATTCCAGAGTGGATGGGAATACAGACTGTAAAGAGAAGTATCTTTGTCTAAAACCAAAACGGAGCTATCTAGCAGAATGTCTGTCAATGTGTGTATTCAACTTCTAGAGATAAACTCACTTGTGTTTGCAGCAGTTCAGAAAACCTTTCTTTGGAGAATGTAGAAACAGTCATTTCCAGCCTTAGAGACGCATATAAGAGTTAGCAGTATGAATGCGTTTAAAACACAGAAGACCCGCTTCGTACAAACTGATGTGCTGTGTGTTGGTTCCTTTTAGGAAGTTGCATCTATGTTTAGATTCAGCGAGGGAAAAAGACTTTTCTTCTAAAAGCTGCGTTTTGATATTCCAGAGTTGAAGGGAGAACAGGCTGTAAAGAGAAATACCTTGCTATAAAACCAAAACGGAACTGTCTAGCAGAATGGTTGTCAATGTGTGTATTCAACTTCCAGAGTTAAACTCATGTGTGTTTGCAGCATTTCAGAAACCCTTTCTTTGCAGAATGTAGAAACAGTCATTTCCAGCCCTAGAGACGCATATAAGAGTCAGCAGTAAGAATGCGTTTAAAACACAAAAGACCCGCTTCGTACAAACTGATGTGCTGAGTGTTGGTTCCTTTTAGGAAGTTGCATCTATGTTTAGATTCAGCGAGGGAGAAACACCTTTCTTCTAAAAGCTGCGTTTTGACATTCCAGAGTGGATGGGAGAACAGGCTGTAAAGAGAAATACCTTGCTATAAAACCAAAACGGAACTGTCTAGCAGAATGGTTGTCAATGTGTGTATTCAACTTCCAGAGTTAAACTCATGTTTGTTTACAGCAGTTCAGAAACCCTTTCTTTGGAGAATGTAGAAACAGTCATTTCCAGCCCTAGAGACGCATATAAGAGTTAGCAGTAAGAATGCGTTTAAAACACAGAAGACCCGCTTCGTACAAACTGATGTGCTTTGTGTTGGTTCCTTTTAGGAAGTTACATCTATGTTTAGATTCAGCGAGGGAGAAACACGTTTCTTCTAAAAGGTGCGTTTTGACATTCCAGAGTGGAAGGGAATACAGACTGTAAAGAGAAATATCTTTGTCTAAAACCAAAACGGAGCTATCTAGCAGAATGTCTGTCAATGTGTGTATTCAACTTCTAGAGATAAACTCACGTGTGTTTGCAGCAGTTCAGAAACCCTTTCTTTGGAGAATGTAGAAACAGTCATTTCCAGCCCTAGAGACGCATATAAGAGTTAGCAGTAAGAATGCGTTTAAAACACAGAAGACCCGCTTCGTACACACTGATGTGCTGTGTGTTGGTTCCTTTTAGGAAGTTACATCTATGTTTAGATTCAGCGAGGGAGAAACACGTTTCTTCTAAAAGGTGCGTTTTGACATTCCAGAGTGGAATGGAATACAGACTGTAAAGAGAAATATCTTTGTCTAAAACCAAAACGGAGCTATCTTGCAGAATGGTTGTCAATGTGTGTATTCAACTTCCAGAGTTAAACTCATGTGTGTTTGCAGCAGTTCAGAAACCCTTTCTTTGGAGAATGTAGAAACAGTCATTTCCAGCCCTAGAGACGCATATAAGAGTTAGCTTTAAGAATGCGTTTAAAACACAGAAACCGACCTCGTACAAACTCATGTGCTGTGTGTTGGTTCCTTTTAGGAAGTTGCATCTATGTTTAGATTCAGCGAGGGAGAAACACGTTTCTTCTAAATGCTGCGTTTTGACATTCCAGAGTGGATGGGAATACAGACTGTAAAGAGAAATATCTTTGTTTAAAACCAAAACGGAGCTATCTAGCAGAATGGTTGTCAATGTGTGTATTCAACTTCCAGAGTTAAACTCATGTGTGTTTGCAGCAGTTCAGAAACCCTTTCTTTGGAGAATGTAGAAACAGTCATTTCCAGCCCCAGAGACGCATATAGGAGATAGCAGTAAGAATGCTTTTAAAACACAGAAACCTGCTTCGTACAAACTGATGTGCTGTGTGTTGGTTCCTTTTAGGAAGTTGCATCTATGTTTAGATTCAGCGAGGGAGAAACACGTTTCTTCTAAATGCTGCGTTTTGACATTCCAGAGTGGATGGGAATACAGACTGTAAAGAGAAATATCTTTGTCTAAAACCAAAACGGAGCTATCTAGCAGAATGGTTGTCAATGTGTGTATTCAACTTCTAGAGCTAAACTCACGTGCGTTTCCAGCAGTTCAGAAACCCTTTCTTTGGAGAATGTAGAAACAGTCATTTCCAGCCCTAGAGACGCATATAAGTGTTAGCAGTAAGAATGCGTTTAAAACACAGAAGACCCGCTTCGTACAAACTGATGTGCTGTGTGTTGGTTCCTTTTAGGAAGTTGCATCTATGTTTAGATTCAGCGAGGGAAAAAGACTTTTCTTCTAAAAGCTGCGTTTTGATATTCCAGAGTTGAAGGGAGAACAGGCTGTAAAGAGAAATACCTTGCTATAAAACCAAAACGGAACTGTCTAGCAGAATGGTTGTCAATGTGTGTATTCAACTTCCAGAGTTAAACTCATGTTTGTTTACAGCAGTTCAGAAACCCTTTCTTTGGAGAATGTAGAAACAGTCATTTCCAGCCCTAGAGACGCATATAAGAGTTAGCAGTAAGAATGCGTTTAAAACACAGAAGAACCGCTTCGTACAAACTGATGTGCTGTGTGTTGGTTCCTTTTAGGAAGTTGGATCTATGTTTAGATTCAGCGAGGGAGAAACACGTTTCTTCTAAAAGGTGCGTTTTGACATTCCAGAGTGGATGGGAATACAGACTGTAAAGAGAAATATCTTTGTCTAAAACCAAAACGGAGCTATCTAGCAGAATGTCTGTCAATGTGTGTATTCAACTTCTAGAGATAAACTCAAGTGTGTTTGCAGCAGTTCAGAAACCTTTTCTTCGGAGAATGTAGAAACAGTCATTTCCAGCCCTAGAGACGCATATAAGGGTTAGCTTTAAGAATGCGTTTAAAACACAGAAACCGACCTCGTACAAACTGATGTGCTGTGTGTTGGTTCCTTTTAGGAAGTTGCATCTATGTTTAGATTCAGTGAGGGAGAAACACGTTTCTTCTAAATGCTGCGTTTTGACATTCCAGAGTGGATGGGAATACAGACTGTAAAGAGAAATATCTTTGTTTAAAACCAAAACGGAGCTATCTAGCAGAATGGTTGTCAATGTGTGTATTCAACTTCCAGAGTTAAACTCATGTGTGTTTGCAGCAGTTCAGAAACCCTTTCTTTGGAGAATGTAGAAACAGTCATTTCCAGCCCCAGAGACGCATATAGGAGTTAGCAGTAAGAATGCTTTTAAAACACAGAAACCTGCTTCGTACAAACTGATGTGCTGTGTGTTGGTTCCTTTTAGGAAGTTGCATCTATGTTTAGATTCAGCGAGGGAGAAACACGTTTCTTCTAAATGCTGCGTTTTGACATTCCAGAGTGGATGGGAATACAGACTGTAAAGAGAAATATCTTTGTCTAAAACCAAAACGGAGCTATCTAGCAGAATGGTTGTCTATGTGTGTATTCAACTTCTAGAGCTAAACTCACGTGCGTTTGCAGCAGTTCAGAAACCCTTTCTTTGGAGAATGTAGAAACAGTCATTTCCAGCCCTAGAGACGCATATAAGAGTTAGCAGTAAGAATGCGTTTAAAACACAGAAGACCCGCTTCGTACAAACTGATGTGCTGTGTGTTGGTTCCTTTTAGGAAGTTGCATCTATGTTTAGAATCAGCGAAGGAAAAAGACTTTTCTTCTAAAAGCTGCGTTTTGATATTCCAGAGTTGAAGGGAGAACAGGCCAGGCTGTAAAGAGAAATACCTTGCTATAAAACCAAAACGGAGCTATCTAGCAGAATGGTTGTCAATGTGTGTATTCAACTTCCAGAGTTAAACTCTTGTGTGTTTGCAGCAGTTCAGAAACCCTTTCTTTGGAGAATGTAGAAACAGTCATTTCCAGCCCCAGAGACGCATATAGGAGTTAGCAGTAAGAATGCTTTTAAAACACAGAAACCCGCTTCGTACAAACTGATGTGCTGTGTGTTGGTTCCTTTTAGGAAGTTGCATCTATGTTTAGATTCAGAGAGGGAGAAACACGTTTCTTCTAAATGCTCGTTTTGACATTCCAGAGTGGATGGGAATACAGATTGTAAAGAGAAATATCTTTGTCTAAAACCGAAACGGAGCTATCTAGCAGAATGGTTGTCTATGTGTGTATTCAACTTCTAGAGCTAAACTCACGTGCGTTTGCAGCAGTTCAGAAACCCTTTCTTTGGAGAATGTAGAAACAGTCATTTCCAGCCCTAGAGACGCATATAAGAGTTAGCAGTAAGAATGCGTTTAAAACACAGAAGACCCGCTTCGTACAAACTGATGTGCTGTGTGTTGGTTCCTTTTAGGAAGTTACATCTATGTTTAGATTCAGCGAGAGAGAAACAAGTTTCTTCTAAAAGGTGCGTTTTGACATTCCAGAGTGGATGGGAATACAGAGTGTAAAGAGAAATATCTTTGTCTAAAACCAAAACGGAGCTATCTAGCAGAATGTCTGTCAATGTGTGTATTCAACTTCTAGAGATAAACTCACGTGTGTTTGCAGCAGTTCAGAAACCCTTTCTTTGGAGAATGTAGAAACAGTCATTTCCAGCCCTAGAGACGCATATAAGAGTTAGCAGTAAGAATGCGTTTACAACACAGAAGACCCGCTTCGTACAAACTGATGTGCTGTGTGTTGGTTCCTTTTAGGAAGTTGCATCTATGTTTAGATTCAGAGAGGGAAAAAGACTTTTCTTCCAAAAGCTGCGTTTTGATATTCCAGAGTTGAAGGGAGAACAGGCTGTAAAGAGAAATACCTTGCTATAAAACCAAAACGGAACTGTCTAGCAGAATGGTTGTCAATGTGTGTATTCAACTTCCAGAGTTAAACTCACGTTTGTTTACAGCAGTTCAGAAACCCTTTCTTTGGAGAATGTAGAAACAGTCATTTCCAGCCCTAGAGATGCATATAAGAGTTAGCAGTAAGAATGCGTTTAAAACACAGAAGACACGCTTCGTACAAACTGATGTGCTTTGTGTTGGTTCCTTTTAGGAAGTTACATCTATGTTTAGATTCAGCGAGGGAGAAACACGTTTCTTCTAAAAGGTGCGTTTTGACATTCCAGAGTGGATGGGAATACAGACTGTAAAGAGAAATATCTTTGTCTAAAACCAAAACGGAGCTATCTAGCAGAATGTCTGTCAATGTGTGTATTCAACTTCTAGAGATAAACTCACGTGTGTTTGCAGCAGTTCAGAAACCCTTTCTTTGGAGAATGTAGAAACAGTCATTTCCAGCCCTAGAGACGCATATAAGAGTCAGCAGTAAGAATGCGTTTAAAACACAGAAGAACCGCTTCGTACAAACTGATGTGCTGTGTGTTGGTTCCTTTTAGGAGGTTACATCTATGTTTAGATTCAGCGAGGGAGAAACACGTTTCTTCTAAAAGGTGCGTTTTGACATTCCAGAGTGGATGGGAATACAGACTGTAAAGAGAAATATCTTTGTCTAAAACCAAAACGGAGCTATCTAGCAGAATGTCTGTCAATGTGTGTATTCAACTTCTAGAGATAAACTCAAGTGTGTTTGCAGCAGTTCAGAAACCCTTTCTTCGGAGAATGTAGAAACAGTCATTTCCAGCCCTAGAGACGCATATAAGGGTTAGCTTTAAGAATGCGTTTAAAACACAGAAACCGACCTCGTACAAACTGATGTGCTGTGTGTTGGTTCCTTTTAGGAAGTTGCATCTATGTTTAGATTCAGTGAGGGAGAAACACGTTTCTTCTAAATGCTGCGTTTTGACATTCCAGAGTGGATGGGAATACAGACTGTAAAGAGAAATATCTTTGTTTAAAACCAAAACGGAGCTATCTAGCAGAATGGTTGTCAATGTGTGTATTCAACTTCCAGAGTTAAACTCATGTGTGTTTGCAGCAGTTCAGAAACCCTTTCTTTGGAGAATGTAGAAACAGTCATTTCCAGCCCCAGAGACGCATATAGGAGTTAGCAGTAAGAATGCTTTTAAAACACAGAAACCTGCTTCGTACAAACTGATGTGCTGTGTGTTGGTTCCTTTTAGGAAGTTGCATCTATGTTTAGATTCAGCGAGGGAGAAACACGTTTCTTCTAAATGCTGCGTTTTGACATTCCAGAGTGGATGGGAATACAGACTGTAAAGAGAAATATCTTTGTCTAAAACCAAAACGGAGCTATCTAGCAGAATGGTTGTCAATGTGTGTATTCAACTTCTAGAGCTAAACTCACGTGCGTTTGCAGCAGTTCAGAAACCCTTTCTTTGGAGAATGTAGAAACAGTCATTTCCAGCCCTAGAGACGCATATAAGAGTTAGCAGTAAGAATGCGTTTAAAACACAGAAGACCCGCTTCGTACAAACTGATGTGCTGTGTGTTGGTTCCTTTTAGGAAGTTGCATCTATGTTTAGAATCAGCGAAGGAAAAAGACTTTTCTTCTAAAAGCTGCGTTTTGATATTCCAGAGTTGAAGGGAGAACAGGCCAGGCTGTAAAGAGAAATACCTTGCTATAAAACCAAAACGGAGCTATCTAGCAGAATGGTTGTCAATGTGTGTATTCAACTTCCAGAGTTAAACTCTTGTGTGTTTGCAGCAGTTCAGAAACCCTTTCTTTGGAGAATGTAGAAACAGTCATTTCCAGCCCCAGAGACGCATATAGGAGTTAGCAGTAAGAATGCTTTTAAAACACAGAAACCCGCTTCGTACAAACTGATGTGCTGTGTGTTGGTTCCTTTTAGGAAGTTGCATCTATGTTTAGATTCAGAGAGGGAGAAACACGTTTCTTCTAAATGCTCGTTTTGACATTCCAGAGTGGATGGGAATACAGATTGTAAAGAGAAATATCTTTGTCTAAAACCGAAACGGAGCTATCTAGCAGAATGGTTGTCTATGTGTGTATTCAACTTCTAGAGCTAAACTCACGTGCGTTTGCAGCAGTTCAGAAACCCTTTCTTTGGAGAATGTAGAAACAGTCATTTCCAGCCCTAGAGACGCATATAAGAGTTAGCAGTAAGAATGCGTTTAAAACACAGAAGACCCGCTTCGTACAAACTGATGTGCTGTGTGTTGGTTCCTTTTAGGAAGTTACATCTATGTTTAGATTCAGCGAGAGAGAAACAAGTTTCTTCTAAAAGGTGCGTTTTGACATTCCAGAGTGGATGGGAATACAGAGTGTAAAGGGAAATATCTTTGTCTAAAACCAAAACGGAGCTATCTAGCAGAATGTCTGTCAATGTGTGTATTCAACTTCTAGAGATAAACTCACGTGTGTTTGCAGCAGTTCAGAAACCCTTTCTTTGGAGAATGTAGAAACAGTCATTTCCAGCCCTAGAGACGCATATAAGAGTTAGCAGTAAGAATGCGTTTAAAACACAGAAGACCCGCTTCGTACAAACTGATGTGCTGTGTGTTGGTTCCTTTTAGGAAGTTGCATCTATGTTTAGATTCAGAGAGGGAAAAAGACTTTTCTTCCAAAAGCTGCGTTTTGATATTCCAGAGTTGAAGGGAGAACAGGCTGTAAAGAGAAATACCTTGCTATAAAACCAAAACGGAACTGTCTAGCAGAATGGTTGTCAATGTGTGTATTCAACTTCCAGAGTTAAACTCACGTTTGTTTACAGCAGTTCAGAAACCCTTTCTTTGGAGAATGTAGAAACAGTCATTTCCAGCCCTAGAGATGCATATAAGAGTTAGCAGTAAGAATGCGTTTAAAACACAGAAGACACGCTTCGTACAAACTGATGTGCTTTGTGTTGGTTCCTTTTAGGAAGTTACATCTATGTTTAGATTCAGCGAGGGAGAAACACGTTTCTTCTAAAAGGTGCGTTTTGACATTCCAGAGTGGATGGGAATACAGACTGTAAAGAGAAATATCTTTGTCTAAAACCAAAACGGAGCTATCTAGCAGAATGTCTGTCAATGTGTGTATTCAACTTCTAGAGATAAACTCACTTGTGTTTGCAGCAGTTCAGAAACCCTTTCTTTGGAGAATGTAGAAACAGTCATTTCCAGCCCTAGAGACGCATATAAGAGTCAGCAGTAAGAATGCGTTTAAAACACAGAAGAACCGCTTCGTACAAACTGATGTGCTGTGTGTTGGTTCCTTTTAGGAGGTTACATCTATGTTTAGATTCAGCGAGGGAGAAACACGTTTCTTCTAAAAGGTGCGTTTTGACATTCCAGAGTGGATGGGAATACAGACTGTAAAGAGAAATATCTTTGTCTAAAACCAAAACGGAGCTATCTAGCAGAATGGTTGTCAATGTGTGTATTCAACTTCCAGAGTTAAACTCATGTGTGTTTGCAGCAGTTCAGAAACCCTTTCTTTGCAGAATGTAGAAACAGTCATTTCCAGCCCTAGAGACGCATATAAGAGTTAGCTGTAAGAATGCGTTTAAAACACAGAAACCAACCTCGTACAAACTGATGTGCTGTGTGTTGGTTCCTTTTAGGAAGTTGCATCTATGTTTAGATTCAGCGAGGGAGAAACACGTTTCTTCTAAAAGCTGCGTTTTGACATTCCAGAGTGGATGGGAGAACAGGCTGTAAAGAGAAATATCTTTGTCTAAAACCAAAACGGAGCTATCTAGCAGAATGTCTGTCAATGTGTGTATTCAACTTCTAGAGATAAACTCACGTGTGTTTGCAGCAGTTCAGAAACCCTTTCTTTGGAGAATGTAGAAACAGTCATTTCCAGCCCTAGAGACCCATATAAGAGTTAGCAGTAACAATGCATTTAAAACACAGAAGACCCGCTTCGTACAAACTGATGTGCTGTGTGTTGGTTCCTTTTAGGAAGTTGCATCTATGTTTAGATTCAGCGAGGGAAAAAGACTTTTCTTCTAAAAGCTGCGTTTTGACATTCCAGAGTGGATGGGAGAACAGGCTGTAAAGAGAAATACCTTGCTCTAAAACCAAAACGGAGCTATCTAGCAGAATGGTTGTCAATGTGTGTATTCAACTTCCAGAGTTAAACTCAAGTTTGTTTACAGCAGTTCAGAAACCCTTTCTCTGGAGAACGTAGAAACAGTCATTTCCAGCCCTAGAGACGCATATAAGAGTTAGCAGTAAGAATGCGTTTAAAACACAGAAGACCCGCTTCGTACAAACTGATGTGCTTTGTGTTGGTTCCTTTTAGGAAGTTACATCTATGTTTAGATTCAGCGAGGGAGAAACACGTTTCTTCTAAAAGGTGCGTTTTGACATTCCAGAGTGGATGGGAATACAGACTGTAAAGAGAAGTATCTTTGTCTAAAACCAAAACGGAGCTATCTAGCAGAATGTCTGTCAATGTGTGTATTCAACTTCTAGAGATAAACTCACTTGTGTTTGCAGCAGTGCAGAAACCCTTTCTTTGGAGAATGTAGAAACAGTCATTTCCAGCCCTAGAGACGCATATAAGAGTTAGCAGTATGAATGCGTTTGAAACACAGAAGACCCGCTTCGTACAAACTGATGTGCTGTGTGTTGGTTCCTTTTAGGAAGTTGCATCTATGTTTAGATTCAGCGAGGTAAAAAGACTTTTCTTCTAAAAGCTGCGTTTTGATATTCCAGAGTTGAAGGGAGAACAGGCTGTAAAGAGAAATACCTTGCTATAAAACCAAAACGGAACTGTCTAGCAGAATGGTTGTCAATGTGTGTATTCAACTTCCAGAGTTAAACTCATGTGTGTTTGCAGCAGTTCAGAAACCCTTTCTTTGCAGAATGTAGAAACAGTCATTTCCAGCCTTAGAGACGCATATAAGAGTTAGCAGTATGAATGCGTTTAAAACACAGAAGACCCGCTTCGTACAAACTGATGTGCTGTGTGTTGGTTCCTTTTAGGAAGTTGCATCTATGTTTAGATTCAGCGAGGGAGAAACACCTTTCTTCTAAAAGCTGCGTTTTGACATTCCAGAGTGGATGGGAGAACAGGCTGTAAAGAGAAATACCTTGCTCTAAAACCAAAACGGAGCTGTCTAGCAGAATGGTTGTCAATGTGTGTATTCAACTTCCAGAGTTAAACTCATGTTTGTTTACAGCAGTTCAGAAACCCTTTCTTTGGAGAATGTAGAAACAGTCATTTCCAGCCCTAGAGACGCATATAAGAGTTAGCAGTAAGAATGCGTTTAAAACACAGAAGACCCGCTTCGTACAAACTGATGTGCTTTGTGTTGGTTCCTTTTAGGAAGTTACATCTATGTTTAGATTCAGCGAGGGAGAAACACGTTTCTTCTAAAAGGTGCGTTTTGACATTCCAGAGTGGATGGGAATACAGACTGTAAAGAGAAGTATCTTTGTCTAAAACCAAAACGGAGCTATCTAGCAGAATGTCTGTCAATGTGTGTATTCAACTTCTAGAGATAAACTCACTTGTGTTTGCAGCAGTTCAGAAACCCTTTCTTTGGAGAATGTAGAAACAGTCATTTCCAGCCCTAGAGACGCATATAAGAGTTAGCAGTATGAATGCGTTTAAAACACAGAAGACCCGCTTCGTACAAACTGATGTGCTGTGTGTTGGTTCCTTTTAGGAAGTTGCATCTATGTTTAGAATCAGCGAAGGAAAAAGACTTTTCTTCTAAAAGCTGCGTTTTGATATTCCAGAGTTGAAGGGAGAACAGGCTGTAAAGAGAAATACCTTGCTATAAAACCAAAACGAAACTGTCTAGCAGAATGGTTCTCAATGTGTGTATTCAACTTCCAGAGTTAAACTCAAATTTGTTTACAGCAGTTCAGAAACCCTTTCTTTGGAGAATGTAGAAACAGTCATTTCCAGCCCTAGAGACGCATATGAGTTAGCAGTAAGAATGCGTTTAAAACACAGAAGACCCGCTTCGTACAAACTGATGTGTTGTGTGTTGGTTCCTTTTAGGAAGTTACATCTATGTTTAGATTCAGCGAGGGAGAAACACGTTTCTTCTAAAAGGTGCGTTTTGACATTCCAGAGTGGATGGGAATACAGACTGTAAAGAGAAATATCTTTGTCTAAAACCAAAACGGAGCTATCTAGCAGAATGTCTGTCAATGTGTGTATTCAACTTCTAGAGATAAACTCACGTGTGTTTGCAGCAGTTCAGAAACCCTTTCTTTGGAGAATGTAGAAACAGTCATTTCCAGCCCTAGAGACGCATATAAGAGTTAGCCGTAAGAATGCGTTTAAAACACAGAAAACCCGCTTCGTACAAACTGATGTGCTGTGTGTTGGTTCCTTTTAGGAAGTTGCATCTATGTTTAGATTCAGCAAGGGAAAAAGACTTTTCTTCTAAAAGCTGCGTTTTGATATTCCAGAGTTGAAGGGAGAACAGGCTGTAAAGAGAAATACCTTGCTATAAAACCAAAACGGAACTGTCTAGCAGAATGGTTGTCAATGTGTGTATTCAACTTCCAGAGTTAAACTCATGTGTGTTTGCAGCACTTCAGAAACCCTTTCTTTGCAGAATGTAGATACAGTCATTTCCAGCCCCAGAGACGCATATAAGAGTCAGCAGTAAGAATGCGTTTAAAACACAGAAGACCCGCTTCGTACAAACTGATGTGCTGAGTGTTGGTTCCTTTTAGGAAGTTGCATCTATGTTTAGATTCAGCGAGGGAGAAACACCTTTCTTCTAAAAGCTGCGTTTTGACATTCCAGAGTGGATGGGAGAACAGGCTGTAAAGAGAAATACCTTGCTCTAAAACCAAAACGGAGCTATCTAGCAGAATGGTTGTCAATGTGTGTATTCAACTTCCAGAGTTAAACTCATGTTTGTTTACAGCAGTTCAGAAACCCTTTCTTTGGAGAATGTAGAAACAGTCATTTCCAGCCCTAGAGACGCATATAAGAGTTAGCAGTAAGAATGCGTTTAAAACACAGAAGACCCGCTTCGTACAAACTGATGTGCTGTGTGTTGGTTCCTTTTAGGAAGTTACATCTATGTTTAGATTCAGCGAGGGAGAAACACGTTTCTTCTAAAAGGTGCGTTTTGACATTCCAGAGTGGATGGGAATACAGACTGTAAAGAGAAATATCTTTGTCTAAAACCAAAACGGAGCTAGCTAGCAGAATGTCTGTCAATGTGTGTATTCAACTTCTAGAGATAAACTCACGTGTGTTTGCAGCAGTTCAGAAACCCTTTCTTTGGAGAATGTAGAAACAGTCATTTCCAGCCCTAGATACACATATAAGAGTTAGCAGTAAGAATGCGTTTAAAACACAGAAGACCCGCTTCGTACAAACTGATGTGCTGTGTGTTGGTTCCTTTTAGGAAGTTGCATCTATGTTTAGATTCAGCGAGGGAAAAAGACTTTTCTTCTAAAAGCTGCGTTTTGATATTCCAGAGTTGAAGGGAGAACAGGCTGTAAAGAGAAATACCTTGCTATAAAACCAAAACGGAATTGTCTAGCAGAATGGTTGTCAATGTGTGTATTCAACTTCCAGAGTTAAACTCATGTGTGTTTGCAGCAGTTCAGAAACCCTTTCTTTGGAGAATGTAGAAACAGTCATTTCCAGCCCCAGAGACGTATATAGTAGTTAGCAGTAAGAATGCTTTTAAAACACAGAAACCCGCTTCGTACAAACTGATGTGCTGTGTGTTGGTTCCTTTTAGGAAGTTGCATCTATGTTTAGATTCAGCGAGGGAGAAACACGTTTCTTCTAAATGCTGCGTTTTGACATAACAGAGTGGATGGGAATACAGACTGTAAAGAGAAATATCTTTGTCTTAAACCAAAACGGAGCTATCTAGCAGAATGGTTGTCAATGTGTGTATTCAACTTCTAGAGCTAAACACACGTGTGTTTGAAGCAGTTCAGAAACCCTTTCTTTGGAGAACGTAGAAACAGTCATTTCCAGCCCTAGAGACGCATATAAGAGTTAGCAGTAAGAATGCGTTTAAAACACAGAAGACCCGCTTCGTACAAACTGATGTGCTGTGTGTTGGTTCCTTTTAGGAAGTTGCATCTATGTTTAGATTCAGCGAGGGAGAAACACCTTTCTTCTAAAAGCTGCGTTTTGACATTCCAGAGTGGATGGGAGAACAGGCTGTAAAGAGAAATACCTTGCTCTAAAACCAAAACGGAGCTATCTAGCAGAATGGTTGTCAATGTGTGTATTCAACTTCCAGAGTTAAACTCATGTTTGTTTACAGCAGTTCAGAAACCCTTTCTTTGGAGAATGTAGAAACAGTCATTTCCAGCCCTAGAGACGCATATAAGAGTTAGCAGTAAGAATGCGTTTAAAACACAGAAGACCCGCTTCGTACAAACTGATGTGTTGTGTGTTGGTTCCTTTTAGGAAGTTACATCTATGTTTAGATTCAGCGAGGGAGAAACACGTTTCTTCTAAAAGGTGCGTTTTGACATTCCAGAGTGGATGGGAATACAGACTGTAAAGAGAAATATCTTTGTCTAAAACCAAAACGGAGCTAGCTAGCAGAATGTCTGTCAATGTGTGTATTCAACTTCTAGAGATAAACTCACGTGTGTTTGCAGCAGTTCAGAAACCCTTTCTTTGGAGAATGTAGAAACAGTCATTTCCAGCCCTAGATACACATATAAGAGTTAGCAGTAAGAATGCGTTTAAAACACAGAAGACCCGCTTCGTACAAACTGATGTGCTGTGTGTTGGTTCCTTTTAGGAAGTTGCATCTATGTTTAGATTCAGCGAGGGAAAAAGACTTTTCTTCTAAAAGCTGCGTTTTGATATTCCAGAGTTGAAGGGAGAACAGGCTGTAAAGAGAAATACCTTGCTATAAAACCAAAACGGAATTGTCTAGCAGAATGGTTGTCAATGTGTGTATTCAACTTCCAGAGTTAAACTCATGTGTGTTTGCAGCAGTTCAGAAACCCTTTCTTTGGAGAATGTAGAAACAGTCATTTCCAGCCCCAGAGACGTATATAGTAGTTAGCAGTAAGAATGCTTTTAAAACACAGAAACCCGCTTCGTACAAACTGATGTGCTGTGTGTTGGTTCCTTTTAGGAAGTTGCATCTATGTTTAGATTCAGCGAGGGAGAAACACGTTTCTTCTAAATGCTGCGTTTTGACATAACAGAGTGGATGGGAATACAGACTGTAAAGAGAAATATCTTTGTCTTAAACCAAAACGGAGCTATCTAGCAGAATGGTTGTCAATGTGTGTATTCAACTTCTAGAGCTAAACACACGTGTGTTTGAAGCAGTTCAGAAACCCTTTCTTTGGAGAACGTAGAAACAGTCATTTCCAGCCCTAGAGACGCATATAAGAGTTAGCAGTAAGAATGCGTTTAAAACACAGAAGACCCGCTTCGTACAAACTGATGTGCTGTGTGTTGGTTCCTTTTAGGAAGTTGCATCTATGTTTAGATTCAGCGAGGGAGAAACACCTTTCTTCTAAAAGCTGCGTTTTGACATTCCAGAGTGGATGGGAGAACAGGCTGTAAAGAGAAATACCTTGCTCTAAAACCAAAACGGAGCTATCTAGCAGAATGGTTGTCAATGTGTGTATTCAACTTCCAGAGTTAAACTCATGTTTGTTTACAGCAGTTCAGAAACCCTTTCTTTGGAGAATGTAGAAACAGTCATTTCCAGCCCTAGAGACGCATATAAGAGTTAGCAGTAAGAATGCGTTTAAAACACAGAAGACCCGCTTCGTACAAACTGATGTGTTGTGTGTTGGTTCCTTTTAGGAAGTTACATCTATGTTTAGATTCAGCGAGGGAGAAACACGTTTCTTCTAAAAGGTGCGTTTTGACATTCCAGAGTGGATGGGAATACAGACTGTAAAGAGAAATATCTTTGTCTAAAACCAAAACGGAGCTATCTAGCAGAATGTCTGTCAATGTGTGTATTCAACTTCTAGAGCTAAACTCACGTGTGTTTGCAGCAGTTCAGAAACCCTTTCTTTGGAGAATGTAGAAACAGTCATTTCCAGCCCTAGAGGCGCATATAAGAGTTAGCAGTAAGAATGCGTTTAAAACACAGAAGACCCGCTTCGTACAAACTGATGTGCTGTGTGTTGGTTCCTTTTAGGAAGTTGCATCTATGTTTAGATTCAGCGAGGGAAAAAGACTTTTCTTCTAAAAGCTGCGTTTTGATATTCCAGAGTTGAAGGGAGAACAGGCTGTAAAGAGAAATACCTTGCTATAAAACCAAAACGGAACTGTCTAGCAGAATGGTTGTCAATGTGTGTATTCACCTTCCAGAGTTAAACTCATGTTTGTTTACAGCAGTTCAGAAACCCTTTCTTTGGAGAATGTAGAAACAGTCATTTCCAGCCCTAGAGACGCATATAAGAGTTAGCAGTAAGAATGCGTTTAAAACACAGAAGACCCGCTTCGTACAAACTGATGTGCTTTGTGTTGGTTCCTTTTAGGAAGTTACATCTATGTTTAGATTCAGCGAGGGAGAAACACGTTTCTTCTAAAAGGTGCGTTTTGACATTCCAGAGTGGATGGGAATACAGACTGTAAAGAGAAGTATCTTTGTCTAAAACCAAAACGGAGCTATCTAGCAGAATGTCTGTCAATGTGTGTATTCAACTTCTAGAGATAAACTCACTTGTGTTTGCAGCAGTTCAGAAACCCTTTCTTTGGAGAATGTAGAAACAGTCATTTCCAGCCCTAGAGACGCATATAAGAGTTAGCAGTATGAATGCGTTTAAAACACAGAAGACCCGCTTCGTACAAACTGATGTGCTGTGTGTTGGTTCCTTTTAGGAAGTTGCATCTATGTTTAGAATCAGCGAAGGAATAAGACTTTTCTTCTAAAAGCTGCGTTTTGATATTCCAGAGTTGAAGGGAGAACAGGCTGTAAAGAGAAATACCTTGCTATAAAACCAAAACGGAACTGTCTAGCAGAATGGTTCTCAATGTGTGTATTCAACTTCCAGAGTTAAACTCAAATTTGTTTACAGCAGTTCAGAAACCCTTTCTTTGGAGAATGTAGAAACAGTCATTTCCAGCCCTAGAGACGCATATGAGTTAGCAGTAAGAATGCGTTTAAAACACAGAAGACCCGCTTCGTACAAACTGATGTGTTGTGTGTTGGTTCCTTTTAGGAAGTTACATCTATGTTTAGATTCAGCGAGGGAGAAACACGTTTCTTCTAAAAGGTGCGTTTTGACATTCCAGAGTGGATGGGAATACAGACTGTAAAGAGAAATATCTTTGTCTAAAACCAAAACGGAGCTATCTAGCAGAATGTCTGTCAATGTGTGTATTCAACTTCTAGAGATAAACTCACGTGTGTTTGCAGCAGTTCAGAAACCCTTTCTTTGGAGAATGTAGAAACAGTCATTTCCAGCCCTAGAGACGCATATAAGAGTTAGCCGTAAGAATGCGTTTAAAACACAGAAAACCCGCTTCGTACAAACTGATGTGCTGTGTGTTGGTTCCTTTTAGGAAGTTGCATCTATGTTTAGATTCAGCAAGGGAAAAAGACTTTTCTTCTAAAAGCTGCGTTTTGATATTCCAGAGTTGAAGGGAGAACAGGCTGTAAAGAGAAATACCTTGCTATAAAACCAAAACGGAACTGTCTAGCAGAATGGTTGTCAATGTGTGTATTCAACTTCCAGAGTTAAACTCATGTGTGTTTGCAGCAGTTCAGAAACCCTTTCTTTGCAGAATGTAGATACAGTCATTTCCAGCCCCAGAGACGCATATAAGAGTCAGCAGTAAGAATGCGTTTAAAACACAGAAGACCCGCTTCGTACAAACTGATGTGCTGAGTGTTGGTTCCTTTTAGGAAGTTGCATCTATGTTTAGATTCAGCGAGGGAGAAACACCTTTCTTCTAAAAGCTGCGTTTTGACATTCCAGAGTGGATGGGAGAACAGGCTGTAAAGAGAAATACCTTGCTCTAAAACCAAAACGGAGCTATCTAGCAGAATGGTTGTCAATGTGTGTATTCAACTTCCAGAGTTAAACTCATGTTTGTTTACAGCAGTTCAGAAACCCTTTCTTTGGAGAATGTAGAAACAGTCATTTCCAGCCCTAGAGACGCATATAAGAGTTAGCAGTAAGAATGCGTTTAAAACACAGAAGACCCGCTTCGTACAAACTGATGTGCTGTGTGTTGGTTCCTTTTAGGAAGTTACATCTATGTTTAGATTCAGCGAGGGAGAAACACTTTTCTTCTAAAAGGTGCGTTTTGACATTCCAGAGTGGATGGGAATACAGACTGTAAAGAGAAATATCTTTGTCTAAAACCAAAACGGAGCTAGCTAGCAGAATGTCTGTCAATGTGTGTATTCAACTTCTAGAGATAAACTCACGTGTGTTTGCAGCAGTTCAGAAACCCTTTCTTTGGAGAATGTAGAAACAGTCATTTCCAGCCCTAGATACACATATAAGAGTTAGCAGTAAGAATGCGTTTAAAACACAGAAGACCCGCTTCGTACAAACTGATGTGCTGTGTGTTGGTTCCTTTTAGGAAGTTGCATCTATGTTTAGATTCAGCGAGGGAAAAAGACTTTTCTTCTAAAAGCTGCGTTTTGATATTCCAGAGTTGAAGGGAGAACAGGCTGTAAAGAGAAATACCTTGCTATAAAACCAAAACGGAATTGTCTAGCAGAATGGTTGTCAATGTGTGTATTCAACTTCCAGAGTTAAACTCATGTGTGTTTGCAGCAGTTCAGAAACCCTTTCTTTGGAGAATGTAGAAACAGTCATTTCCAGCCCCAGAGACGTATATAGTAGTTAGCAGTAAGAATGCTTTTAAAACACAGAAACCCGCTTCGTACAAACTGATGTGCTGTGTGTTGGTTCCTTTTAGGAAGTTGCATCTATGTTTAGATTCAGCGAGGGAGAAACACGTTTCTTCTAAATGCTGCGTTTTGACATAACAGAGTCGATGGGAATACAGACTGTAAAGAGAAATATCTTTGTCTTAAACCAAAACGGAGCTATCTAGCAGAATGGTTGTCAATGTGTGTATTCAACTTCTAGAGCTAAACACACGTGTGTTTGAAGCAGTTCAGAAACCCTTTCTTTGGAGAACGTAGAAACAGTCATTTCCAGCCCTAGAGACGCATATAAGAGTTAGCAGTAAGAATGCGTTTAAAACACAGAAGACCCGCTTCGTACAAACTGATGTGCTGTGTGTTGGTTCCTTTTAGGAAGTTGCATCTATGTTTAGATTCAGCGAGGGAGAAACACCTTTCTTCTAAAAGCTGCGTTTTGACATTCCAGAGTGGATGGGAGAACAGGCTGTAAAGAGAAATACCTTGCTCTAAAACCAAAACGGAGCTATCTAGCAGAATGGTTGTCAATGTGTGTATTCAACTTCCAGAGTTAAACTCATGTTTGTTTACAGCAGTTCAGAAACCCTTTCTTTGGAGAATGTAGAAACAGTCATTTCCAGCCCTAGAGACGCATATAAGAGTTAGCAGTAAGAATGCGTTTAAAACACAGAAGACCCGCTTCGTACAAACTGATGTGTTGTGTGTTGGTTCCTTTTAGGAAGTTACATCTATGTTTAGATTCAGCGAGGGAGAAACACGTTTCTTCTAAAAGGTGCGTTTTGACATTCCAGAGTGGATGGGAATACAGACTGTAAAGAGAAATATCTTTGTCTAAAACCAAAACGGAGCTATCTAGCAGAATGTCTGTCAATGTGTGTATTCAACTTCTAGAGCTAAACTCACGTGTGTTTGCAGCAGTTCAGAAACCCTTTCTTTGGAGAATGTAGAAACAGTCATTTCCAGCCCTAGAGGCGCATATAAGAGTTAGCAGTAAGAATGCGTTTAAAACACAGAAGACCCGCTTCGTACAAACTGATGTGCTGTGTGTTGGTTCCTTTTAGGAAGTTGCATCTATGTTTAGATTCAGCGAGGGAAAAAGACTTTTCTTCTAAAAGCTGCGTTTTGATATTCCAGAGTTGAAGGGAGAACAGGCTGTAAAGAGAAATACCTTGCTATAAAACCAAAACGGAACTGTCTAGCAGAATGGTTGTCAATGTGTGTATTCACCTTCCAGAGTTAAACTCATGTTTGTTTACAGCAGTTCAGAAACCCTTTCTTTGGAGAATGTAGAAACAGTCATTTCCAGCCCTAGAGACGCATATAAGAGTTAGCAGTATGAATCCGTTTAAAACACAGAAGACCCGCTTCGTACAAACTGATGTGCTGTGTGTTGGTTCCTTTTAGGAAGTTGCATCTATGTTTAGAATCAGCGAAGGAAAAAGACTTTTCTTCTAAAAGCTGCGTTTTGATATTCCAGAGTTGAAGGGAGAACAGGCTGTAAAGAGAAATACCTTGCTATAAAACCAAAACGGAACTGTCTAGCAGAATGGTTCTCAATGTGTGTATTCAACTTCCAGAGTTAAACTCAAATTTGTTTACAGCAGTTCAGAAACCCTTTCTTTGGAGAATGTAGAAACAGTCATTTCCAGCCCTAGAGACGCATATAAGAGTTAGCAGTAAGAATGCGTTTAAAACACAGAAGACCCGCTTCGTACAAACTGATGTGTTGTGTGTTGGTTCCTTTTAGGAAGTTACATCTATGTTTAGATTCAGCGAGGGAGAAACACGTTTCTTCTAAAAGGTGCGTTTTGACATTCCAGAGTGGATGGGAATACAGACTGTAAAGAGAAATATCTTTGTCTAAAACCAAAACGGAGCTATCTAGCAGAATGTCTGTCAATGTGTGTATTCAACTTCTAGAGCTAAACTCACGTGTGTTTGCAGCAGTTCAGAAACCCTTTCTTTGGAGAATGTAGAAACAGTCATTTCCAGCCCTAGAGGCGCATATAAGAGTTAGCAGTAAGAATGCGTTTAAAACACAGAAGACCCGCTTCGTACAAACTGATGTGCTGTGTGTTGGTTCCTTTTAGGAAGTTGCATCTATGTTTAGATTCAGCGAGGGAAAAAGACTTTTCTTCTAAAAGCTGCGTTTTGATATTCCAGAGTTGAAGGGAGAACAGGCTGTAAAGAGAAATACCTTGCTATAAAACCAAAACGGAACTGTCTAGCAGAATGGTTGTCAATGTGTGTATTCACCTTCCAGAGTTAAACTCATGTTTGTTTACAGCAGTTCAGAAACCCTTTCTTTGGAGAATGTAGAAACAGTCATTTCCAGCCCTAGAGACGCATATAAGAGTTAGCAGTATGAATGCGTTTAAAACACAGAAGACCCGCTTCGTACAAACTGATGTGCTGTGTGTTGGTTCCTTTTAGGAAGTTGCATCTATGTTTAGAATCAGCGAAGGAAAAAGACTTTTCTTCTAAAAGCTGCGTTTTGATATTCCAGAGTTGAAGGGAGAACAGGCTGTAAAGAGAAATACCTTGCTATAAAACCAAAACGGAACTGTCTAGCAGAATGGTTCTCAATGTGTGTATTCAACTTCCAGAGTTAAACTCAAATTTGTTTACAGCAGTTCAGAAACCCTTTCTTTGGAGAATGTAGAAACAGTCATTTCCAGCCCTAGAGACGCATATGAGTTAGCAGTAAGAATGCGTTTAAAACACAGAAGACCCGCTTCGTACAAACTGATGTGTTGTGTGTTGGTTCCTTTTAAAAAGTTACATCTATGTTTAGATTCAGCGAGGGAGAAACACGTTTCTTCTAAAAGGTGCGTTTTGACATTCCAGAGTGGATGGGAATACAGACTGTAAAGAGAAATATCTTTGTCTAAAACCAAAACGGAGCTATCTAGCAGAATGTCTGTCAATGTGTGTATTCAACTTCTAGAGATAAACTCACGTGTGTTTGCAGCAGTTCAGAAACCCTTTCTTTGGAGAATGTAGAAACAGTCATTTCCAGCCCTAGAGACGCATATAAGAGTTAGCCGTAAGAATGCGTTTAAAACACAGAAAACCCGCTTCGTACAAACTGATGTGCTGTGTGTTGGTTCCTTTTAGGAAGTTGCATCTATGTTTAGATTCAGCAAGGGAAAAAGACTTTTCTTCTAAAAGCTGCGTTTTGATATTCCAGAGTTGAAGGGAGAACAGGCTGTAAAGAGAAATACCTTGCTATAAAACCAAAACGGAACTGTCTGGCAGAATGGTTGTCAATGTGTGTATTCAACTTCCAGAGTTAAACTCATGTGTGTTTGCAGCAGTTCAGAAACCCTTTCTTTGCAGAATGTAGATACAGTCATTTCCAGCCCCAGAGACGCATATAAGAGTCAGCAGTAAGAATGCGTTTAAAACACAGAAGACCCGCTTCGTACAAACTGATGTGCTGAGTGTTGGTTCCTTTTAGGAAGTTGCATCTATGTTTAGATTCAGCGAGGGAGAAACACCTTTCTTCTAAAAGCTGCGTTTTGACATTCCAGAGTGGATGGGAGAACAGGCTGTAAAGAGAAATACCTTGCTCTAAAACCAAAACGGAGCTATCTAGCAGAATGGTTGTCAATGTGTGTATTCAACTTCCAGAGTTAAACTCATGTTTGTTTACAGCAGTTCAGAAACCCTTTCTTTGGAGAATGTAGAAACAGTCATTTCCAGCCCTAGAGACGCATATAAGAGTTAGCAGTAAGAATGCGTTTAAAACACAGAAGACCCGCTTCGTACAAACTGATGTGCTGTGTGTTGGTTCCTTTTAGGAAGTTACATCTATGTTTAGATTCAGCGAGGGAGAAACACGTTTCTTCTAAAAGGTGCGTTTTGACATTCCAGAGTGGATGGGAATACAGACTGTAAAGAGAAATATCTTTGTCTAAAACCAAAACGGAGCTAGCTAGCAGAATGTCTGTCAATGTGTGTATTCAACTTCTAGAGATAAACTCACGTGTGTTTGCAGCAGTTCAGAAACCCTTTCTTTGGAGAATGTAGAAACAGTCATTTCCAGCCCTAGATACACATATAAGAGTTAGCAGTAAGAATGCGTTTAAAACACAGAAGACCCGCTTCGTACAAACTGATGTGCTGTGTGTTGGTTCCTTTTAGGAAGTTGCATCTATGTTTAGATTCAGCGAGGGAAAAAGACTTTTCTTCTAAAAGCTGCGTTTTGATATTCCAGAGTTGAAGGGAGAACAGGCTGTAAAGAGAAATACCTTGCTATAAAACCAAAACGGAATTGTCTAGCAGAATGGTTGTCAATGTGTGTATTCAACTTCCAGAGTTAAACTCATGTGTGTTTGCAGCAGTTCAGAAACCCTTTCTTTGGAGAATGTAGAAACAGTCATTTCCATCCCCAGAGACGTATATAGTAGTTAGCAGTAAGAATGCTTTTAAAACACAGAAACCCGCTTCGTACAAACTGATGTGCTGTGTGTTGGTTCCTTTTAGGAAGTTGCATCTATGTTTAGATTCAGCGAGGGAGAAACACGTTTCTTCTAAATGCTGCGTTTTGACATAACAGAGTGGATGGGAATACAGACTGTAAAGAGAAATATCTTTGTCTTAAACCAAAACGGAGCTATCTAGCAGAATGGTTGTCAATGTGTGTATTCAACTTCTAGAGCTAAACACACGTGTGTTTGAAGCAGTTCAGAAACCCTTTCTTTGGAGAACGTAGAAACAGTCATTTCCAGCCCTAGAGACGCATATAAGAGTTAGCAGTAAGAATGCGTTTAAAACACAGAAGACCCGCTTCGTACAAACTGATGTGCTGTGTGTTGGTTCCTTTTAGGAAGTTGCATCTATGTTTAGATTCAGCGAGGGAGAAACACCTTTCTTCTAAAAGCTGCGTTTTGACATTCCAGAGTGGATGGGAGAACAGGCTGTAAAGAGAAATACCTTGCTCTAAAACCAAAACGGAGCTATCTAGCAGAATGGTTGTCAATGTGTGTATTCAACTTCCAGAGTTAAACTCATGTTTGTTTACAGCAGTTCAGAAACCCTTTCTTTGGAGAATGTAGAAACAGTCATTTCCAGCCCTAGAGACGCATATAAGAGTTAGCAGTAAGAATGCGTTTAAAACACAGAAGACCCGCTTCGTACAAACTGATGTGTTGTGTGTTGGTTCCTTTTAGGAAGTTACATCTATGTTTAGATTCAGCGAGGGAGAAACACGTTTCTTCTAAAAGGTGCGTTTTGACATTCCAGAGTGGATGGGAATACAGACTGTAAAGAGAAATATCTTTGTCTAAAACCAAAACGGAGCTATCTAGCAGAATGTCTGTCAATGTGTGTATTCAACTTCTAGAGCTAAACTCACATGTGTTTGCAGCAGTTCAGAAACCCTTTCTTTGGAGAATGTAGAAACAGTCATTTCCAGCCCTAGAGGCGCATATAAGAGTTAGCAGTAAGAATGCGTTTAAAACACAGAAGACCCGCTTCGTACAAACTGATGTGCTGTGTGTTGGTTCCTTTTAGGAAGTTGCATCTATGTTTAGATTCAGCGAGGGAAAAAGACTTTTCTTCTAAAAGCTGCGTTTTGATATTCCAGAGTTGAAGGGAGAACAGGCTGTAAAGAGAAATACCTTGCTATAAAACCAAAACGGAACTGTCTAGCAGAATGGTTGTCAATGTGTGTATTCACCTTCCAGAGTTAAACTCATGTTTGTTTACAGCAGTTCAGAAACCCTTTCTTTGGAGAATGTAGAAACAGTCATTTCCAGCCCTAGAGACGCATATAAGAGTTAGCAGTAAGAATGCGTTTAAAACACAGAAGACCCGCTTCGTACAAACTGATGTGCTTTGTGTTGGTTCCTTTTAGGAAGTTACATCTATGTTTAGATTCAGCGAGGGAGAAACACGTTTCTTCTAAAAGGTGCGTTTTGACATTCCAGAGTGGATGGGAATACAGACTGTAAAGAGAAGTATCTTTGTCTAAAACCAAAACGGAGCTATCTAGCAGAATGTCTGTCAATGTGTGTATTCAACTTCTAGAGATAAACTCACTTGTGTTTGCAGCAGTTCAGAAACCCTTTCTTTGGAGAATGTAGAAACAGTCATTTCCAGCCCTAGAGACGCATATAAGAGTTAGCAGTATGAATGCGTTTAAAACACAGAAGACCCGCTTCGTACAAACTGATGTGCTGTGTGTTGGTTCCTTTTAGGAAGTTGCATCTATGTTTAGAATCAGCGAAGGAATAAGACTTTTCTTCTAAAAGCTGCGTTTTGATATTCCAGAGTTGAAGGGAGAACAGGCTGTAAAGAGAAATACCTTGCTATAAAACCAAAACGGAACTGTCTAGCAGAATGGTTCTCAATGTGTGTATTCAACTTCCAGAGTTAAACTCAAATTTGTTTACAGCAGTTCAGAAACCCTTTCTTTGGAGAATGTAGAAACAGTCATTTCCAGCCCTAGAGACGCATATGAGTTAGCAGTAAGAATGCGTTTAAAACACAGAAGACCCGCTTCGTACAAACTGATGTGTTGTGTGTTGGTTCCTTTTAGGAAGTTACATCTATGTTTAGATTCAGCGAGGGAGAAACACGTTTCTTCTAAAAGGTGCGTTTTGACATTCCAGAGTGGATGGGAATACAGACTGTAAAGAGAAATATCTTTGTCTAAAACCAAAACGGAGCTATCTAGCAGAATGTCTGTCAATGTGTGTATTCAACTTCTAGAGATAAACTCACGTGTGTTTGCAGCAGTTCAGAAACCCTTTCTTTGGAGAATGTAGAAACAGTCATTTCCAGCCCTAGAGACGCATATAAGAGTTAGCCGTAAGAATGCGTTTAAAACACAGAAAACCCGCTTCGTACAAACTGATGTGCTGTGTGTTGGTTCCTTTTAGGAAGTTGCATCTATGTTTAGATTCAGCAAGGGAAAAAGACTTTTCTTCTAAAAGCTGCGTTTTGATATTCCAGAGTTGAAGGGAGAACAGGCTGTAAAGAGAAATACCTTGCTATAAAACCAAAACGGAACTGTCTGGCAGAATGGTTGTCAATGTGTGTATTCAACTTCCAGAGTTAAACTCATGTGTGTTTGCAGCAGTTCAGAAACCCTTTCTTTGCAGAATGTAGATACAGTCATTTCCAGCCCCAGAGACGCATATAAGAGTCAGCAGTAAGAATGCGTTTAAAACACAGAAGACCCGCTTCGTACAAACTGATGTGCTGAGTGTTGGTTCCTTTTAGGAAGTTGCATCTATGTTTAGATTCAGCGAGGGTGAAACACCTTTCTTCTAAAAGCTGCGTTTTGACATTCCAGAGTGGATGGGAGAACAGGCTGTAAAGAGAAATACCTTGCTCTAAAACCAAAACGGAGCTATCTAGCAGAATGGTTGTCAATGTGTGTATTCAACTTCCAGAGTTAAACTCATGTTTGTTTACAGCAGTTCAGAAACCCTTTCTTTGGAGAATGTAGAAACAGTCATTTCCAGCCCTAGAGACGCATATAAGAGTTAGCAGTAAGAATGCGTTTAAAACACAGAAGACCCGCTTCGTACAAACTGATGTGCTGTGTGTTGGTTCCTTTTAGGAAGTTACATCTATGTTTAGATTCAGCGAGGGAGAAACACGTTTCTTCTAAAAGGTGCGTTTTGACATTCCAGAGTGGATGGGAATACAGACTGTAAAGAGAAATATCATTGTCTAAAACCAAAACGGAGCTAGCTAGCAGAATGTCTGTCAATGTGTGTATTCAACTTCTAGAGATAAACTCACGTGTGTTTGCAGCAGTTCAGAAACCCTTTCTTTGGAGAATGTAGAAACAGTCATTTCCAGCCCTAGATACACATATAAGAGTTAGCAGTAAGAATGCGTTTAAAACACAGAAGACCCGCTTCGTACAAACTGATGTGCTGTGTGTTGGTTCCTTTTAGGAAGTTGCATCTATGTTTAGATTCAGCGAGGGAAAAAGACTTTTCTTCTAAAAGCTGCCTTTTGATATTCCAGAGTTGAAGGGAGAACAGGCTGTAAAGAGAAATACCTTGCTATAAAACCAAAACGGAATTGTCTAGCAGAATGGTTGTCAATGTGTGTATTCAACTTCCAGAGTTAAACTCATGTGTGTTTGCAGCAGTTCAGAAACCCTTTCTTTGGAGAATGTAGAAACAGTCATTTCCAGCCCCAGAGACGTATATAGTAGTTAGCAGTAAGAATGCTTTTAAAACACAGAAACCCGCTTCGTACAAACTGATGTGCTGTGTGTTGGTTCCTTTTAGGAAGTTGCATCTATGTTTAGATTCAGCGAGGGAGAAACACGTTTCTTCTAAATGCTGCGTTTTGACATAACAGAGTGGATGGGAATACAGACTGTAAAGAGAAATATCTTTGTCTTAAACCAAAACGGAGCTATCTAGCAGAATGGTTGTCAATGTGTGTATTCAACTTCTAGAGCTAAACACACGTGTGTTTGAAGCAGTTCAGAAACCCTTTCTTTGGAGAATATAGAAACAGTCACTTCCAGCCCTAGAGAAGCCTTTAAGAGTTAGCAGTAAGAATGCGTTTAAAACACAGAAGACCCGCTTCGTACAAACTGATGTGCTGTGTGTTGGTTCCTTTTAGGAAGTTGCATCTATGTTTAGAATCAGCGAAGGAAAAAGACTTTTCTTCTAAAAGCTGCGTTTTGATATTCCAGAGTTGAAGGGAGAACAGGCTGTAAAGAGAAATACCTTGCTATAAAACCAAAACGGAACTGTCTAGCAGAATGGTTCTCAATGTGTGTATTCAACTTCCAGAGTTAAACTCAAGTTTGTTTACAGCAGTTCAGAAACCCTTTCTTTGGAGAATGTAGAAACAGTCATTTCCAGCCCTAGAGACGCATATGAGTTAGCAGTAAGAATGCGTTTAAAACACAGAAGACCCGCTTCGTACAAACTGATGTGTTGTGTGTTGGTTCCTTTTAGGAAGTTACATCTATGTTTAGATTCAGCGAGGGAGAAACACGTTTCTTCTAAATGGTGCGTTTTGACATTCCAGAGTTGATGGGAATACAGACTGTAAAGAGAAATATCTTTGTCTAAAACCAAAACGGAGCTATCTAGCAGAATGTCTGTCAATGTGTGTATTCAACTTCTAGAGATAAACTCACGTGTGTTTGCAGCAGTTCAGAAACCCTTTCTTTGGAGAATGTAGAAACAGTCATTTCCAGCCCTAGAGACGCATATAAGAGTTAGCAGTAAGAATGCGTTTAAAACACAGAAACCCACTTCGTACAAACTGATGTGCTGTGTGTTGGTTCCATTTTGGAAGTTGCATCTATGTTTAGATTCAGCGAGGTAGAAACACGTTTCTTCTAAAAGCTGCGTCTTGACATTCTAGAGTGGATGGGAGTACAGACTGTAAAGAGAAATATCTTTGTCTAAAACCAAAACGGAGCTATCTAGCAGAATGGTTGTCAATGTGTGTATTCAACTTCTAGAGCTAAACTCACGTGTGTTTGCAGCAGTTCAGAAACCCTTTCTTTGGAGAATGTAGAAACAGTCATTTCCAGCCCTAGAGACGCATATAAGAGTTAGCTGTAAGAATGCGTTTAAAACACAGAAACCGACTTCGTACAAACTGATGTGCTGTGTGTTGGTTCCTTTTAGGAAGTTGCATCTATGTTTAGATTCAGCGAGGGAGAAACACGTTTCTTCTAAAAGCTGCGTTTTGACATTCCAGAGTGGATGGGAGAACAGGCTGTAAAGAGAAATACCTTGCTCTAAACCCAAAACGGAGCTATCTAGCAGAATGGTTGTCAATCTGTTTATTCAACTTCCAGAGGTAAACTCATGTGTGTTTGCAGCAGTTCAGAAACCCTTTCTTTGGAGAATGTAGAAACAGTCATTTCCAGCCCCAGAGATGCATATAGTAGTTAGCAGTAAGAATGCTTTTAAAACACAGAAACCCGCTTCGTACAAACTGATGTGCTGTGTGTTGGTTCCTTTTAGGAAGTTGCATCTATGTTTAGATTCAGCGAGGGAGAAACACGTTTCTTCTAAATGCTGCGTTTTGACATAACAGAGTGGATGGGAATACAGACTGTAAAGAGAAATATCTTTGTCTAAAACCAAAACGGAGCTATCTAGCAGAATGGTTGTCAATGTGTGTATTCAACTTCCAGAGTTAAACTCATGTGTGTTTGCAGCAGTTCAGAAACCCTTTCTTTGCAGAATGTAGAAACAGTCATTTCCAGCCCTAGAGACGCATATAAGAGTTAGCTGTAAGAATGCGTTTAAAACACAGAAACCGACCTCGTACAAACTGATGTGCTGTGTGTTGGTTCCTTTTAGGAAGTTGCATCTATGTTTAGATTCAGCGAGGGAAAAAGACTTTTCTTCTAAAAGCTGCGTTTTGATATTCCAGAGTTGAAGGGAGAACAGGCTGTAAAGAGAAATACCTTGCTATAAAACCAAAACGGAACTGTCTAGCAGAATGGTTGTCAATGTGTGTATTCACCTTCCAGAGTTAAACTCATGTTTGTTTACAGCAGTTCAGAAACCCTTTCTTTGGAGAATGTAGAAACAGTCATTTCCAGCCCTAGAGACGCATATAAGAGTTAGCAGTAAGAATGCGTTTAAAACACAGAAGACCCGCTTCGTACAAACTGATGTGCTTTGTGTTGGTTCCTTTTAGGAAGTTACATCTATGTTTAGATTCAGCGAGGGAGAAACACGTTTCTTCTAAAAGGTGCGTTTTGACATTCCAGAGTGGATGGGAATACAGACTGTAAAGAGAAGTATCTTTGTCTAAAACCAAAACGGAGCTATCTAGCAGAATGTCTGTCAATGTGTGTATTCAACTTCTAGAGATAAACTCACTTGTGTTTGCAGCAGTTCAGAAACCCTTTCTTTGGAGAATGTAGAAACAGTCATTTCCAGCCCCAGAGACGTATATAGTAGTTAGCAGTAAGAATGCTTTTAAAACACAGAAACCCGCTTCGTACAAAATGATGTGCTCTGTGTTGGTTCCTTTTAGGAAGTTGCATCTATGTTTAGATTCAGCGAGGGAGAAACACGTTTCTTCTAAATGCTGCGTTTTGACATAACAGAGGGGATGGGAATACAGACTGTAAAGAGAAATATCTTTGTCTAAAACCAAAACGGAGCTATCTAGCAGAATGGTTGTCAATGTGTGTATTCAACTTCTAGAGCTAAACACAAGTGTGTTTGCAGCACTTCAGAAACCCTTTCTTTGGAGAATGTAGAAACAGTCACTTCCAGCCCTAGAGACGCATATAAGAGTTAGCAGTAAGAATGCGTTTAAAACACAGAAGACCCGCTTCGTACAAACTGATGTGCTGTGTGTTGGTTCCTTTTAGGAAGTTGCATCTATGTTTAGAATCAGCGAAGGAAAAAGACTTTTCTTCTAAAAGCTGCGTTTTGATATTCCAGAGTTGAAGGGAGAACAGGCTGTAAAGAGAAATACCTTGCTATAAAACAAAAACGGAACTGTCTAGCAGAATGGTTCTCAATGTGTGTATTCAACTTCCAGAGTTAAACTCATGTTTGTTTACAGCAGTTCAGAAACCCTTTCTTTGGAGAATGTAGAAACAGTCATTTCCAGCCCTAGAGACGCATATGAGTTAGCAGTAAGAATGCGTTTAAAACACAGAAGACCCGCTTCGTACAAACTGATGTGTTGTGTGTTGGTTCCTTTTAGGAAGTTACATCTATGTTTAGATTCAGCGAGGGAGAAACACGTTTCTTCTAAATGGTGCGTTTTGACATTCCAGAGTGGATGGGAATACAGACTGTAAAGAGAAATATCTTTGTCTTAAACCAAAACGGAGCTATCTAGCAGAATGGCTGTCAATGAGTGTATTCAACTTCTAGAGATAAACTCACGTGTGTTTGCAGCAGTTCTGAAACCCTTTCTTTGGAGAATGTAGAAACAGTCATTTCCAGCCCTAGAGACGAATATAAGAGTTAGCAGTATGAATGCGTTTAAAACACAGAAGACCCGCTTCATACAAACTGATGTGCTGTGTGTTGGTTCCTTTTAGGAAGTTGCATCTATGTTTAGATTCAGCGAGGGAAAAAGACTTTTCTTCTAAAAGCTGCGTTTTGATATTCCAGAGTTGAAGGGAGAACAGGCTGTAAAGAGAAATACCTTGCTATAAAACCAAAACGGAGCTATCTAGCAGAATGGTTGTCAATGTGTGTATACAACTTCTAGAGGTAAACTCATGTGTGTTTGCAGCAGTTCAGAAACCCTTTCTTTGGAGAATGTAGAAACAGTCATTTCCAGCCCCAGAGATGCATATAAAAGTTAGCAGTAAGAATGCTTTTAAAACACAGAAACCCACTTCGTACAAACTGATGTGCTGTGTGTTGGTTCCATTTTGGAAGTTGCATCTATGTTTAGATTCAGCGAGGTAGAAACACGTTTCTTCTAAAAGCTGCGTCTTGACATTCTAGAGTGGATGGGAGTACAGACTGTAAAGAGAAATATCTTTGTCTAAAACCAAAACGGAGCTATCTAGCAGAATGGTTGTCAATGTGTGTATTCAACTTCTAGAGCTAAACTCACGTGTGTTTGCAGCAGTTCAGAAACCCTTTCTTTGGAGAATGTAGAAACAGTCATTTCCAGCCCTAGAGACGCATATAAGAGTTAGCTGTAAGAATGCGTTTAAAACACAGAAACCGACTTCGTACAAACTGATGTGCTGTGTGTTGGTTCCTTTTAGGAAGTTTCATCTATGTTTAGATTCAGCGAGGGAGAAACACGTTTCTTCTAAAAGCTGCGTTTTGACATTCCAGAGTGGATGGGAGAACAGGCTGTAAAGAGAAATACCTTGCTCTAAAACGAAAACGGAGCTATCTAGCAGAATGGTTGTCAATGTGTGTATTCAAATTCCAGAGTTAAACTCATGTGTGTTTGCAGCAGTTCAGAAACCCTTTCTTTGGAGAATGTAGAAACAGTAATTTCCAGCCCTAGAGACGCATATAAGAGTTAGCAGTAAGAATGCGTTTAAAACACAGAAGACCCGCTTCATACAAACTGATGTGCTGTGTGTTGGTTCCTTTTAGGAAGTTGTATCTATGTTTAGATTCAGCGAGGGAGAAACACGTTTCTTCTAAAAGCTGCGTTTTGACATTCCAGACTGGATGGGAATACAGACTGTAAAGAGAAATATCTTTGTCTAAAACCAAAACGGAGCTATCTAGCAGAATGGTTGTCATTGAGTGTATTCAACTTCTAGAGCTAAACTCACATGTGTTTGCAGCAGTTCAGAAACCCTTTCTTTTGAGAATGTAAAAACAGTCATTTCCAGCCCTAGAGACGCATATAAGAGTTAGCAGTAAGAATGCGTTTAAAACACAGAAGACCCGCTTCGTACAAACTGATGTGCTGTGTTTTGGTTCCTTTTAGGAAGTTGCATCTATGTTTAGATTCAGCGAGGGAAAAAGACTTTTCTTCTAAAAGCTGCGTTTTGATATTCCAGAGTTGAAGGGAGAACAGGCTGTAAAGAGAAATACCTTGCTATAAAACAAAAACAGAACTGTCTAGCAGAATGGTTGTCAATGTGTGTATTCAACTTCCAGAGTTAAACTCATGTGTGTTTGCAGCAGTTCAGAAACCCTTTCTTTGCAGAATGTAGAAACAGTCATCTCCAGCCCCAGAGACATATATAAGAGTCAGCAGTAAGAATGCGTTTAAAACACAGAAGACCCGCTTCGTACAAACTGATGTGCTGAGTGTTGGTTCCTTTTAGGAAGTTGCATCTATGTTTAGATTCTGCGAGGGAGAAACACGTTTCTTCTAAAAGCTGCGTTTTGACATTCCAGAGTGGATGGGAGAACAGGCTGTAAAGAGAAATACCTTGCTCTAAAACCAAAACGGAGCTATCTAGCAGAATGGTTGTCAATGTGTGTATTCAACTTCCAGAGTTAAACTCATGTGTGTTTGCAGCAGTTCAGAAACCCTTTCTTTGGAGAATGTAGAAACAGTAATTTCCAGCCCCAGAGACGCATATATTAGTTAGCAGTAAGAATGCTTTTAAAACACAGAAACCCGCTTCGTACAAACTGATGTGCTCTGTGTTGGTTCCTTTTAGGAAGTTGCATCTATGTTTAGATTCAGCGAGGGAGAAACACGTATCTTCTAAAAGCTGCGTTTTGACATTCCAGACTGGATGGGAATACAGACTGTAAAGAGAAATATCTTTGTCTAAAACCAAAACGGAGCTATCTAGCAGAATGGTTGTCAATGTGTGTATTCAACTTCTAGAGCTAAACACAAGTGTGTTTGCAGCAGTTCAGAAACCCTTTCTTTGGAGAATGTAGAAACAGTCACTTCCAGCCCTAGAGACGCATATAAGAGTTAGCAGTAAGAATGCGTTTAAAACACAGAAGACCCGCTTCGTACAAACTGATGTGCTGTGTGTTGGTTCCTTTTAGGAAGTTGCATCTATGTTTAGAATCAGCGAAGGAAAAAGACTGTTCTTCTAAAAGCTGCGTTTTGATATTGCAGAGTTGAAGGGAGAACAGGCTGTAAAGAGAAATACCTTGCTATAAAACAAAAACGGAACTGTCTAGCAGAATGGTTCTCAATGTGTGTATTCAACTTCCAGAGTTAAACTCAAGTTTGTTTACAGCAGTTCAGAAACCCTTTCTTTGGAGAATGTAGAAACAGTCATTTCCAGCCCTAGAGACGCATATGAGTTAGCAGTAAGAATGCGTTTAAAACACAGAAGACCCGCTTCGTACAAACTGATGTGTTGTGTGTTGGTTCCTTTTAGGAAGTTACATCTATGTTTAGATTCAGCGAGGGAGAAACACGTTTCTTCTAAAAGGTGCGTTTTGACATTCCAGAGTGGATGGGAATACAGACTGTAAAGAGAAATATCTTTGTCTAAAACCAAAACGGAGCTATCTAGCAGAATGTCTGTCAATGTGTGTATTCAACTTCTAGAGCTAAACTCACGTGTGTTTGCAGCAGTTCAGAAACCCTTTCTTTGGAGAATGTATAAACAGTCATTTCCAGCCCTAGAGACGCATATAAGAGTTAGCAGTAAGAATGCGTTTAAAACACAGAAGACCCGCTTCGTACAAACTGATGTGCTGTGTGTTGGTTCCTTTTAGGAAGTTGCATCTATGTTTAGATTCAGCGAGGGAAAAAGACTTTTCTTCTAAAAGCTGCGTTTTGATATTCCAGAGTTGAAGGGAGAACAGGCTGTAAAGAGAAATACCTTGCTATAAAACAAAAACAGAACTGTCTAGCAGAATGGTTGTCAATGTGTGTATTCAACTTCCAGAGTTAAACTCATGTGTGTTTGCAGCAGTTCAGAAACCCTTTCTTTGCAGAATGTAGAAACAGTCATCTCCAGCCCCAGAGACATATATAAGAGTCAGCAGTAAGAATGCGTTTAAAACACAGAAGACCCGCTTCGTACAAACTGATGTGCTGAGTGTTGGTTCCTTTTAGGAAGTTGCATCTATGTTTAGATTCAGCGAGGGAGAAACACGTTTCTTCTAAAAGCTGCGTTTTGACATTCCAGAGTGGATGGGAGAACAGGCTGTAAAGAGAAATACCTTGCTCTAAAACCAAAACGGAGCTATCTAGCAGAATGGTTGTCAATGTGTGTATTCAACTTCCAGAGTTAAACTCATGTGTGTTTGCAGCAGTTCAGAAACCCTTTCTTTGGAGAATGTAGAAACAGTAATTTCCAGCCCCAGAGACGCATATATTAGTTAGCAGTAAGAATGCTTTTAAAACACAGAAACCCGCTTCGTACAAACTGATGTGCTCTGTGTTGGTTCCTTTTAGGAAGTTGCATCTATGTTTAGATTCAGCGAGGGAGAAACACGTATCTTCTAAAAGCTGCGTTTTGACATTCCAGACTGGATGGGAATACAGACTGTAAAGAGAAATATCTTTGTCTAAAACCAAAACGGAGCTATCTAGCAGAATGGTTGTCAATGTGTGTATTCAACTTCTAGAGCTAAACACAAGTGTGTTTGCAGCAGTTCAGAAACCCTTTCTTTGGAGAATGTAGAAACAGTCACTTCCAGCCCTAGAGACGCATATAAGAGTTAGCAGTAAGAATGCGTTTAAAACACAGAAGACCCGCTTCGTACAAACTGATGTGCTGTGTGTTGGTTCCTTTTAGGAAGTTGCATCTATGTTTAGAATCAGCGAAGGAAAAAGACTGTTCTTCTAAAAGCTGCGTTTTGATATTCCAGAGTTGAAGGGAGAACAGGCTGTAAAGAGAAATACCTTGCTATAAAACAAAAACGGAACTGTCTAGCAGAATGGTTCTCAATGTGTGTATTCAACTTCCAGAGTTAAACTCAAGTTTGTTTACAGCAGTTCAGAAACCCTTTCTTTGGAGAATGTAGAAACAGTCATTTCCAGCCCTAGAGACGCATAAGAGTTAGCAGTAAGAATGCGTTTAAAACACAGAAGACCCGCTTCGTACAAACTGATGTGTTGTGTGTTGGTTCCTTTTAGGAAGTTACATCTATGTTTAGATTCAGCGAGGGAGAAACACGTTTCTTCTAAAAGGTGCGTTTTGACATTCCAGAGTGGATGGGAATACAGACTGTAAAGAGAAATATCTTTGTCTAAAACCAAAACGGAGCTATCTAGCAGAATGTCTGTCAATGTGTGTATTCAACTTCTAGAGCTAAACTCACGTGTGTTTGCAGCACTTCAGAAACCCTTTCTTTGGAGAATGTATAAACAGTCATTTCCAGCCCTAGAGACGCATATAAGAGTTAGCAGTAAGAATGCGTTTAAAACACAGAAGACCCGCTTCGTACAAACTGATGTGCTGTGTGTTGGTTCCTTTTAGGAAGTTGCATCTATGTTTAGATTCAGCGAGGGAAAAAGACTTTTCTTCTAAAAGCTGCGTTTTGATATTCCAGAGTTGAAGGGAGAACAGGCTGTAAAGAGAAATACCTTGCTATAAAACCAAAACGGAACTGTCTAGCAGAATGGTTGTCAATGTGTGTATTCACCTTCCAGAGTTAAACTCATGTTTGTTTACAGCAGTTCAGAAACCCTTTCTTTGGAGAATGTAGAAACAGTCATTTCCAGCCCTAGAGACGCATATAAGAGTTAGCAGTAAGAATGCGTTTAAAACACAGAAGACCCGCTTCGTACAAACTGATGTGCTTTGTGTTGGTTCCTTTTAGGAAGTTACATCTATGTTTAGATTCAGCGAGGGAGAAACACGTTTCTTCTAAAAGGTGCGTTTTGACATTCCAGAGTGGATGGGAATACAGACTGTAAAGAGAAGTATCTTTGTCTAAAACCAAAACGGAGCTATCTAGCAGAATGTCTGTCAATGTGTGTATTCAACTTCTAGAGATAAACTCACTTGTGTTTGCAGCAGTTCAGAAACCCTTTCTTTGGAGAATGTAGAAACAGTCATTTCCAGCCCCAGAGACGTATATAGTAGTTAGCAGTAAGAATGCTTTTAAAACACAGAAGACCCGCTTCGTACAAACTGATGTGCTCTGTGTTGGTTCCTTTTAGGAAGTTGCATCTATGTTTAGATTCAGCGAGGGAGAAACACGTTTCTTCTAAATGCTGCGTTTTGACATAACAGAGGGGATGGGAATACAGACTGTAAAGAGAAATATCTTTGTCTAAAACCAAAACGGAGCTATCTAGCAGAATGGTTGTCAATGTGTGTATTCAACTTCTAGAGCTAAACACAAGTGTGTTTGCAGCAGTTCAGAAACCCTTTCTTTGGAGAATGTAGAAACAGTCACTTCCAGCCCTAGAGACGCATATAAGAGTTAGCAGTAAGAATGCGTTTAAAACACAGAAGACCCGCTTCGTACAAACTGATGTGCTGTGTGTTGGTTCCTTTTAGGAAGTTGCATCTATGTTTAGAATCAGCGAAGGAAAAAGACTTTTCTTCTAAAAGCTGCGTTTTGATATTCCAGAGTTGAAGGGAGAACAGGCTGTAAAGAGAAATACCTTGCTATAAAACAAAAACGGAACTGTCTAGCAGAATGGTCGTCAATGTGTGTATTCAACTTCCAGAGTTACACTCAAGTTTGTTTACAGCAGTTCAGAAACCCTTTCTTTGGAGAATGTAGAAACAGTCATTTCCAGCCCTAGAGACGCATATGAGTTAGCAGTAAGAATGCGTTTAAAACACAGAAGACCCGCTTCGTACAAACTGATGCGTTGTGTGTTGGTTCCTTTTAGGAAGTTACATCTATGTTTAGATTCAGCGAGGGAGAAACACGTTTCTTCTAAATGGTGCGTTTTGACATTCCAGAGTGGATGGGAATACAGACTGTAAAGAGAAATATCTTTGTCTTAAACCAAAACGGAGCTATCTAGCAGAATGGCTGTCAATGTGTGTATTCAACTTCTAGAGATAAACTCACGTGTGTTTGCAGCAGTTCAGAAACCCTTTCTTTGGAGAATGTAGAAACAGTCATTTCCAGCCCTAGAGACGAATATAAGAGTTAGCAGTATGAATGCGTTTAAAACACAGAAGACCCGCTTCATACAAACTGATGTGCTGTGTGTTGGTTCCTTTTAGGAAGTTGCATCTATGTTTAGATTCAGCGAGGGAAAAAGACTTTTCTTCTAAAAGCTGCGTTTTGATATTCCAGAGTTGAAGGGAGAACAGGCTGTAAAGAGAAATACCTTGCTATAAAACCAAAACGGAGCTATCTAGCAGAATGGTTGTCAATGTGTGTATACAACTTCTAGAGGTAAACTCATGTGTGTTTGCAGCAGTTCAGAAACCCTTTCTTTGGAGAATGTAGAAACAGTCATTTCCAGCCCCAGAGATGCATATAAAAGTTAGCAGTAAGAATGCTTTTAAAACACAGAAACCCACTTCGTACAAACTGATGTGCTGTGTGTTGGTTCCATTTTGGAAGTTGCATCTATGTTTAGATTCAGCGAGGTAGAAACACGTTTCTTCTAAAAGCTGCGTCTTGACATTCTAGAGTGGATGGGAGTACAGACTGTAAAGAGAAATATCTTTGTCTAAAACCAAAACGGAGCCATCTAGCAGAATGGTTGTCAATGTGTGTATTCAACTTCTAGAGCTAAACTCACGTGTGTTTGCAGCAGTTCAGAAACCCTTTCTTTGGAGAATGTAGAAACAGTCATTTCCAGCCCTAGAGACGCATATAAGAGTTAGCTGTAAGAATGCGTTTAAAACACAGAAACCGACTTCGTACAAACTGATGTGCTGTGTGTTGGTTCCTTTTAGGAAGTTTCATCTATGTTTAGATTCAGCGAGGGAGAAACACGTTTCTTCTAAAAGCTGCGTTTTGACATTCCAGAGTGGATGGGAGAACAGGCTGTAAAGAGAAATACCTTGCTCTAAAACGAAAACGGAGCTATCTAGCAGAATGGTTGTCAATGTGTGTATTCAAATTCCAGAGTTAAACTCATGTGTGTTTGCAGCAGTTCAGAAACCCTTTCTTTGGAGAATGTAGAAACAGTAATTTCCAGCCCTAGAGACGCATATAAGAGTTAGCAGTAAGAATGCGTTTAAAACACAGAAGACCCGCTTCATACAAACTGATGTGCTGTGTGTTGGTTCCTTTTAGGAAGTTGTATCTATGTTTAGATTCAGCGAGGGAGAAACACGTTTCTTCTAAAAGCTGCGTTTTGACATTCCAGACTGGATGGGAATACAGACTGTAAAGAGAAATATCTTTGTCTAAAACCAAAACGGAGCTATCTAGCAGAATGGTTGTCATTGAGTGTATTCAACTTCTAGAGCTAAACTCACATGTGTTTGCAGCAGTTCAGAAACCCTTTCTTTTGAGAATGTAAAAACAGTCATTTCCAGCCCTAGAGACGCATATAAGAGTTAGCAGTAAGAATGCGTTTAAAACACAGAAGACCCGCTTCGTACAAACTGATGTGCTGTGTTTTGGTTCCTTTTAGGAAGTTGCATCTATGTTTAGATTCAGCGAGGGAAAAAGACTTTTCTTCTAAAAGCTGCGTTTTGATATTCCAGAGTTGAAGGGAGAACAGGCTGTAAAGAGAAATACCTTGCTATAAAACAAAAACGGAACTGTCTAGCAGAATGGTTGTCAATGTGTGTATTCAACTTCCAGAGTTAAACTCATGTGTGTTTGCAGCAGTTCAGAAACCCTTTCTTTGCAGAATGTAGAAACAGTCATCTCCAGCCCCAGAGACATATATAAGAGTCAGCAGTAAGAATGCGTTTAAAACACAGAAGACCCGCTTCGTACAAACTGATGTGCTGAGTGTTGGTTCCTTTTAGGAAGTTGCATCTATGTTTAGATTCAGCGAGGGAGAAACACGTTTCTTCTAAAAGCTGCGTTTTGACATTCCAGAGTGGATGGGAGAACAGGCTGTAAAGAGAAATACCTTGCTCTAAAACCAAAACGGAGCTATCTAGCAGAATGGTTGTCAATGTGTGTATTCAACTTCCAGAGTTAAACTCATGTGTGTTTGCAGCAGTTCAGAAACCCTTTCTTTGGAGAATGTAGAAACAGTAATTTCCAGCCCCAGAGACGCATATATTAGTTAGCAGTAAGAATGCTTTTAAAACACAGAAACCCGCTTCGTACAAACTGATGTGCTCTGTGTTGGTTCCTTTTAGGAAGTTGCATCTATGTTTAGATTCAGCGAGGGAGAAACACGTATCTTCTAAAAGCTGCGTTTTGACATTCCAGACTGGATGGGAATACAGACTGTAAAGAGAAATATCTTTGTCTAAAACCAAAACGGAGCTATCTAGCAGAATGGTTGTCAATGTGTGTATTCAACTTCTAGAGCTAAACACAAGTGTGTTTGCAGCAGTTCAGAAACCCTTTCTTTGGAGAATGTAGAAACAGTCACTTCCAGCCCTAGAGACGCATATAAGAGTTAGCAGTAAGAATGCGTTTAAAACACAGAAGACCCGCTTCGTACAAACTGATGTGCTGTGTGTTGGTTCCTTTTAGGAAGTTGCATCTATGTTTAGAATCAGCGAAGGAAAAAGACTGTTCTTCTAAAAGCTGCGTTTTGATATTCCAGAGTTGAAGGGAGAACAGGCTGTAAAGAGAAATACCTTGCTATAAAACAAAAACGGAACTGTCTAGCAGAATGGTTCTCAATGTGTGTATTCAACTTCCAGAGTTAAACTCAAGTTTGTTTACAGCAGTTCAGAAACCCTTTCTTTGGAGAATGTAGAAACAGTCATTTCCAGCCCTAGAGACGCATATGAGTTAGCAGTAAGAATGCGTTTAAAACACAGAAGACCCGCTTCGTACAAACTGATGTGTTGTGTGTTGGTTCCTTTTAGGAAGTTACATCTATGTTTAGATTCAGCGAGGGAGAAACACGTTTCTTCTAAATGGTGCGTTTTGACATTCCAGAGTGGATGGGAATACAGACTGTAAAGAGAAATATCTTTGTCTTAAACCAAAACGGAGCTATCTAGCAGAATGGCTGTCAATGTGTGTATTCAACTTCTAGAGATAAACTCACGTGTGTTTGCAGCAGTTCAGAAACCCTTTCTTTGGAGAATGTAGAAACAGTCATTTCCAGCCCTAGAGACGAATATAAGAGTTAGCAGTATGAATGCGTTTAAAACACAGAAGACCCGCTTCATACAAACTGATGTGCTGTGTGTTGGTTCCTTTTAGGAAGTTGCATCTATGTTTAGATTCAGCGAGGGAAAAAGACTTTTCTTCTAAAAGCTGCGTTTTGATATTCCAGAGTTGAAGGGAGAACAGGCTGTAAAGAGAAATACCTTGCTATAAAACCAAAACGGAGCTATCTAGCAGAATGGTTGTCAATGTGTGTATACAACTTCTAGAGGTAAACTCATGTGTGTTTGCAGCAGTTCAGAAACCCTTTCTTTGGAGAATGTAGAAACAGTCATTTCCAGCCCCAGAGATGCATATAAAAGTTAGCAGTAAGAATGCTTTTAAAACACAGAAACCCACTTCGTACAAACTGATGTGCTGTGTGTTGGTTCCATTTTGGAAGTTGCATCTATGTTTAGATTCAGCGAGGTAGAAACACGTTTCTTCTAAAAGCTGCGTCTTGACATTCTAGAGTGGATGGGAGTACAGACTGTAAAGAGAAATATCTTTGTCTAAAACCAAAACGGAGCCATCTAGCAGAATGGTTGTCAATGTGTGTATTCAACTTCTAGAGCTAAACTCACGTGTGTTTGCAGCAGTTCAGAAACCCTTTCTTTGGAGAATGTAGAAACAGTCATTTCCAGCCCTAGAGACGCATATAAGAGTTAGCTGTAAGAATGCGTTTAAAACACAGAAACCGACTTCGTACAAACTGATGTGCTGTGTGTTGGTTCCTTTTAGGAAGTTTCATCTATGTTTAGATTCAGCGAGGGAGAAACACGTTTCTTCTAAAAGCTGCGTTTTGACATTCCAGAGTGGATGGGAGAACAGGCTGTAAAGAGAAATACCTTGCTCTAAAACGAAAACGGAGCTATCTAGCAGAATGGTTGTCAATGTGTGTATTCAAATTCCAGAGTTAAACTCATGTGTGTTTGCAGCAGTTCAGAAACCCTTTCTTTGGAGAATGTAGAAACAGTAATTTCCAGCCCTAGAGACGCATATAAGAGTTAGCAGTAAGAATGCGTTTAAAACACAGAAGACCCGCTTCATACAAACTGATGTGCTGTGTGTTGGTTCCTTTTAGGAAGTTGTATCTATGTTTAGATTCAGCGAGGGAGAAACACGTTTCTTCTAAAAGCTGCGTTTTGACATTCCAGACTGGATGGGAATACAGACTGTAAAGAGAAATATCTTTGTCTAAAACCAAAACGGAGCTATCTAGCAGAATGGTTGTCATTGAGTGTATTCAACTTCTAGAGCTAAACTCACATGTGTTTGCAGCAGTTCAGAAACCCTTTCTTTTGAGAATGTAAAAACAGTCATTTCCAGCCCTAGAGACGCATATAAGAGTTAGCAGTAAGAATGCGTTTAAAACACAGAAGACCCGCTTCGTACAAACTGATGTGCTGTGTTTTGGTTCCTTTTAGGAAGTTGCATCTATGTTTAGATTCAGCGAGGGAAAAAGACTTTTCTTCTAAAAGCTGCGTTTTGATATTTCAGAGTTGAAGGGAGAACAGGCTGTAAAGAGAAATACCTTGCTATAAAACCAAAACGGAACTGTCTAGCAGAATGGTTGTCAATGTGTGTATTCAACTTCTAGAGTTAAACTCATGTGTGTTTGCAGCAGTTCAGAAACCCTTTCTTTGGAGAATGTAGAAACAGTCACTTCCAGCCCTAGAGACGCATATAAGAGTTAGTAGTAAGAATGCGTTTAAAACACAGAAGACCCGCTTCGTACAAACTGATGTGCTGTGTGTTGGTTCCTTTTAGGAAGTTGCATCTATGTTTAGAATCAGCGAAAGAAAAAGACTTTTCTTCTAAAAGCTGCGTTTTGAGATTCCAGAGTTGAAGGGAGAACAGGCTGTAAAGAAAAATACCTTGCTATAAAACCAAAACGGAACTGTCTAGCAGAATGGTTGTCAATGTGGGTATTCAACTTCCATAGTTAAACTCAAGTTTGTTTACAGCAGTTCAGAAACCCTTTCCTTGCAGAATGTAGAAACAGTCATTTCCAGCCCCAGAGACGCCTATAAGAGTCAGCAGTAAGAATGCGTTTAAAACACAGAAGACACGCTTCGTACAAACTGATGTGCTGAGTGTTGGTTCCTTTTAGGAAGTTGCATCTATGTTTAGATTCAGCGAGGGAGAAACACCTTTCTTCTAAAAGCTGCGTTTTGACATTCCAGAGTGGATGGGAGAACAGGCTGTAAAGAGAAATACCTTGCTCTAAAACCAAAACGGAGCTATCTAGCAGAATGGTTGTCAATGTGTGTATTCAACTTCTAGAGCTAAACTCACATGTTTTTGCAGCAGTTCAGAAACCCTTTCTTTTGAGAATGTAAAAACACTCATTTCCAGCCCTAGAGACGCATATAAGAGTTAGCAGTAAGAATGCGTTTAAAACACAGAAGACCCGCTTCGTACAAACTGATGTGCTGTGTGTTGGTTCCTTTTAGGAAGTTGCAACTATGTTTAGAATCAGCGAAGGAAAAAGACTTTTCTTCTAAAAGCTGCGTTTTGAGATTCCAGAGTTGAAGGGAGAACAGGCTGTAAAGAGAAATACCTTGCTATAAAACCAAAACGGAACTGTCTAGCAGAATGGTTGTCAATGTGTGTATTCACCTTCCAGAGTTAAACTCATGTTTGTTTACAGCAGTTCAGAAACCCTTTCTTTGGAGAATGTAGAAACAGTCATTTCCAGCCCTAGAGACGCATATAAGAGTTAGCAGTAAGAATGCGTTTAAAACACAGAAGACCCGCTTCGTACAAACTGATGTGCTTTGTGTTGGTTCCTTTTAGGAAGTTACATCTATGTTTAGATTCAGCGAGGGAGAAACACGTTTCTTCTAAAAGGTGCGTTTTGACATTCCAGAGTGGATGGGAATACAGACTGTAAAGAGAAGTATCTTTGTCTAAAACCAAAACGGAGCTATCTAGCAGAATGTCTGTCAATGTGTGTATTCAACTTCTAGAGATAAACTCACTTGTGTTTGCAGCAGTTCAGAAACCCTTTCTTTGGAGAATGTAGAAACAGTCATTTCCAGCCCCAGAGACGTATATAGTAGTTAGCAGTAAGAATGCTTTTAAAACACAGAAGACCCGCTTCGTACAAACTGATGTGCTCTGTGTTGGTTCCTTTTAGGAAGTTGCATCTATGTTTAGATTCAGCGAGGGAGAAACACGTTTCTTCTAAATGCTGCGTTTTGACATAACAGAGGGGATGGGAATACAGACTGTAAAGAGAAATATCTTTGTCTAAAACCAAAACGGAGCTATCTAGCAGAATGGTTGTCAATGTGTGTATTCAACTTCTAGAGCTAAACACAAGTGTGTTTGCAGCAGTTCAGAAACCCTTTCTTTGGAGAATGTAGAAACAGTCACTTCCAGCCCTAGAGACGCATATAAGAGTTAGCAGTAAGAATGCGTTTAAAACACAGAAGACCCGCTTCGTACAAACTGATGTGCTGTGTGTTGGTTCCTTTTAGGAAGTTGCATCTATGTTTAGAATCAGCGAAGGAAAAAGACTTTTCTTCTAAAAGCTGCGTTTTGATATTCCAGAGTTGAAGGGAGAACAGGCTGTAAAGAGAAATACCTTGCTATAAAACAAAAACGGAACTGTCTAGCAGAATGGTCGTCAATGTGTGTATTCAACTTCCAGAGTTACACTCAAGTTTGTTTACAGCAGTTCAGAAACCCTTTCTTTGGAGAATGTAGAAACAGTCATTTCCAGCCCTAGAGACGCATATGAGTTAGCAGTAAGAATGCGTTTAAAACACAGAAGACCCGCTTCGTACAAACTGATGCGTTGTGTGTTGGTTCCTTTTAGGAAGTTACATCTATGTTTAGATTCAGCGAGGGAGAAACACGTTTCTTCTAAATGGTGCGTTTTGACATTCCAGAGTGGATGGGAATACAGACTGTAAAGAGAAATATCTTTGTCTTAAACCAAAACGGAGCTATCTAGCAGAATGGCTGTCAATGTGTGTATTCAACTTCTAGAGATAAACTCACGTGTGTTTGCAGCAGTTCAGAAACCCTTTCTTTGGAGAATGTAGAAACAGTCATTTCCAGCCCTAGAGACGAATATAAGAGTTAGCAGTATGAATGCGTTTAAAACACAGAAGACCCGCTTCATACAAACTGATGTGCTGTGTGTTGGTTCCTTTTAGGAAGTTGCATCTATGTTTAGATTCAGCGAGGGAAAAAGACTTTTCTTCTAAAAGCTGCGTTTTGATATTCCAGAGTTGAAGGGAGAACAGGCTGTAAAGAGAAATACCTTGCTATAAAACCAAAACGGAGCTATCTAGCAGAATGGTTGTCAATGTGTGTATACAACTTCTAGAGGTAAACTCATGTGTGTTTGCAGCAGTTCAGAAACCCTTTCTTTGGAGAATGTAGAAACAGTCATTTCCAGCCCCAGAGATGCATATAAAAGTTAGCAGTAAGAATGCTTTTAAAACACAGAAACCCACTTCGTACAAACTGATGTGCTGTGTGTTGGTTCCATTTTGGAAGTTGCATCTATGTTTAGATTCAGCGAGGTAGAAACACGTTTCTTCTAAAAGCTGCGTCTTGACATTCTAGAGTGGATGGGAGTACAGACTGTAAAGAGAAATATCTTTGTCTAAAACCAAAACGGAGCCATCTAGCAGAATGGTTGTCAATGTGTGTATTCAACTTCTAGAGCTAAACTCACGTGTGTTTGCAGCAGTTCAGAAACCCTTTCTTTGGAGAATGTAGAAACAGTCATTTCCAGCCCTAGAGACGCATATAAGAGTTAGCTGTAAGAATGCGTTTAAAACACAGAAACCGACTTCGTACAAACTGATGTGCTGTGTGTTGGTTCCTTTTAGGAAGTTTCATCTATGTTTAGATTCAGCGAGGGAGAAACACGTTTCTTCTAAAAGCTGCGTTTTGACATTCCAGAGTGGATGGGAGAACAGGCTGTAAAGAGAAATACCTTGCTCTAAAACGAAAACGGAGCTATCTAGCAGAATGGTTGTCAATGTGTGTATTCAAATTCCAGAGTTAAACTCATGTGTGTTTGCAGCAGTTCAGAAACCCTTTCTTTGGAGAATGTAGAAACAGTAATTTCCAGCCCTAGAGACGCATATAAGAGTTAGCAGTAAGAATGCGTTTAAAACACAGAAGACCCGCTTCATACAAACTGATGTGCTGTGTGTTGGTTCCTTTTAGGAAGTTGTATCTATGTTTAGATTCAGCGAGGGAGAAACACGTTTCTTCTAAAAGCTGCGTTTTGACATTCCAGACTGGATGGGAATACAGACTGTAAAGAGAAATATCTTTGTCTAAAACCAAAACGGAGCTATCTAGCAGAATGGTTGTCATTGAGTGTATTCAACTTCTAGAGCTAAACTCACATGTGTTTGCAGCAGTTCAGAAACCCTTTCTTTTGAGAATGTAAAAACAGTCATTTCCAGCCCTAGAGACGCATATAAGAGTTAGCAGTAAGAATGCGTTTAAAACACAGAAGACCCGCTTCGTACAAACTGATGTGCTGTGTTTTGGTTCCTTTTAGGAAGTTGCATCTATGTTTAGATTCAGCGAGGGAAAAAGACTTTTCTTCTAAAAGCTGCGTTTTGATATTCCAGAGTTGAAGGGAGAACAGGCTGTAAAGAGAAATACCTTGCTATAAAACAAAAACGGAACTGTCTAGCAGAATGGTTGTCAATGTGTGTATTCAACTTCCAGAGTTAAACTCATGTGTGTTTGCAGCAGTTCAGAAACCCTTTCTTTGCAGAATGTAGAAACAGTCATCTCCAGCCCCAGAGACATATATAAGAGTCAGCAGTAAGAATGCGTTTAAAACACAGAAGACCCGCTTCGTACAAACTGATGTGCTGAGTGTTGGTTCCTTTTAGGAAGTTGCATCTATGTTTAGATTCAGCGAGGGAGAAACACGTTTCTTCTAAAAGCTGCGTTTTGACATTCCAGAGTGGATGGGAGAACAGGCTGTAAAGAGAAATACCTTGCTCTAAAACCAAAACGGAGCTATCTAGCAGAATGGTTGTCAATGTGTGTATTCAACTTCCAGAGTTAAACTCATGTGTGTTTGCAGCAGTTCAGAAACCCTTTCTTTGGAGAATGTAGAAACAGTAATTTCCAGCCCCAGAGACGCATATATTAGTTAGCAGTAAGAATGCTTTTAAAACACAGAAACCCGCTTCGTACAAACTGATGTGCTCTGTGTTGGTTCCTTTTAGGAAGTTGCATCTATGTTTAGATTCAGCGAGGGAGAAACACGTATCTTCTAAAAGCTGCGTTTTGACATTCCAGACTGGATGGGAATACAGACTGTAAAGAGAAATATCTTTGTCTAAAACCAAAACGGAGCTATCTAGCAGAATGGTTGTCAATGTGTGTATTCAACTTCTAGAGCTAAACACAAGTGTGTTTGCAGCAGTTCAGAAACCCTTTCTTTGGAGAATGTAGAAACAGTCACTTCCAGCCCTAGAGACGCATATAAGAGTTAGCAGTAAGAATGCGTTTAAAACACAGAAGACCCGCTTCGTACAAACTGATGTGCTGTGTGTTGGTTCCTTTTAGGAAGTTGCATCTATGTTTAGAATCAGCGAAGGAAAAAGACTGTTCTTCTAAAAGCTGCGTTTTGATATTCCAGAGTTGAAGGGAGAACAGGCTGTAAAGAGAAATACCTTGCTATAAAACAAAAACGGAACTGTCTAGCAGAATGGTTCTCAATGTGTGTATTCAACTTCCAGAGTTAAACTCAAGTTTGTTTACAGCAGTTCAGAAACCCTTTCTTTGGAGAATGTAGAAACAGTCATTTCCAGCCCTAGAGACGCATATGAGTTAGCAGTAAGAATGCGTTTAAAACACAGAAGACCCGCTTCGTACAAACTGATGTGTTGTGTGTTGGTTCCTTTTAGGAAGTTACATCTATGTTTAGATTCAGCGAGGGAGAAACACGTTTCTTCTAAATGGTGCGTTTTGACATTCCAGAGTGGATGGGAATACAGACTGTAAAGAGAAATATCTTTGTCTTAAACCAAAACGGAGCTATCTAGCAGAATGGCTGTCAATGTGTGTATTCAACTTCTAGAGATAAACTCACGTGTGTTTGCAGCAGTTCAGAAACCCTTTCTTTGGAGAATGTAGAAACAGTCATTTCCAGCCCTAGAGACGAATATAAGAGTTAGCAGTATGAATGCGTTTAAAACACAGAAGACCCGCTTCATACAAACTGATGTGCTGTGTGTTGGTTCCTTTTAGGAAGTTGCATCTATGTTTAGATTCAGCGAGGGAAAAAGACTTTTCTTCTAAAAGCTGCGTTTTGATATTCCAGAGTTGAAGGGAGAACAGGCTGTAAAGAGAAATACCTTGCTATAAAACCAAAACGGAGCTATCTAGCAGAATGGTTGTCAATGTGTGTATACAACTTCTAGAGGTAAACTCATGTGTGTTTGCAGCAGTTCAGAAACCCTTTCTTTGGAGAATGTAGAAACAGTCATTTCCAGCCCCAGAGATGCATATAAAAGTTAGCAGTAAGAATGCTTTTAAAACACAGAAACCCACTTCGTACAAACTGATGTGCTGTGTGTTGGTTCCATTTTGGAAGTTGCATCTATGTTTAGATTCAGCGAGGTAGAAACACGTTTCTTCTAAAAGCTGCGTCTTGACATTCTAGAGTGGATGGGAGTACAGACTGTAAAGAGAAATATCTTTGTCTAAAACCAAAACGGAGCCATCTAGCAGAATGGTTGTCAATGTGTGTATTCAACTTCTAGAGCTAAACTCACGTGTGTTTGCAGCAGTTCAGAAACCCTTTCTTTGGAGAATGTAGAAACAGTCATTTCCAGCCCTAGAGACGCATATAAGAGTTAGCTGTAAGAATGCGTTTAAAACACAGAAACCGACTTCGTACAAACTGATGTGCTGTGTGTTGGTTCCTTTTAGGAAGTTTCATCTATGTTTAGATTCAGCGAGGGAGAAACACGTTTCTTCTAAAAGCTGCGTTTTGACATTCCAGAGTGGATGGGAGAACAGGCTGTAAAGAGAAATACCTTGCTCTAAAACGAAAACGGAGCTATCTAGCAGAATGGTTGTCAATGTGTGTATTCAAATTCCAGAGTTAAACTCATGTGTGTTTGCAGCAGTTCAGAAACCCTTTCTTTGGAGAATGTAGAAACAGTAATTTCCAGCCCTAGAGACGCATATAAGAGTTAGCAGTAAGAATGCGTTTAAAACACAGAAGACCCGCTTCATACAAACTGATGTGCTGTGTGTTGGTTCCTTTTAGGAAGTTGTATCTATGTTTAGATTCAGCGAGGGAGAAACACGTTTCTTCTAAAAGCTGCGTTTTGACATTCCAGACTGGATGGGAATACAGACTGTAAAGAGAAATATCTTTGTCTAAAACCAAAACGGAGCTATCTAGCAGAATGGTTGTCATTGAGTGTATTCAACTTCTAGAGCTAAACTCACATGTGTTTGCAGCAGTTCAGAAACCCTTTCTTTTGAGAATGTAAAAACAGTCATTTCCAGCCCTAGAGACGCATATAAGAGTTAGCAGTAAGAATGCGTTTAAAACACAGAAGACCCGCTTCGTACAAACTGATGTGCTGTGTTTTGGTTCCTTTTAGGAAGTTGCATCTATGTTTAGATTCAGCGAGGGAAAAAGACTTTTCTTCTAAAAGCTGCGTTTTGATATTCCAGAGTTGAAGGGAGAACAGGCTGTAAAGAGAAATACCTTGCTATAAAACCAAAACGGAACTGTCTAGCAGAATGGTTGTCAATGTGTGTATTCAACTTCTAGAGTTAAACTCATGTGTGTTTGCAGCAGTTCAGAAACCCTTTCTTTGGAGAATGTAGAAACAGTCACTTCCAGCCCTAGAGACGCATATAAGAGTTAGTAGTAAGAATGCGTTTAAAACACAGAAGACCCGCTTCGTACAAACTGATGTGCTGTGTGTTGGTTCCTTTTAGGAAGTTGCATCTATGTTTAGAATCAGCGAAAGAAAAAGACTTTTCTTCTAAAAGCTGCGTTTTGAGATTCCAGAGTTGAAGGGAGAACAGGCTGTAAAGAAAAATACCTTGCTATAAAACCAAAACGGAACTGTCTAGCAGAATGGTTGTCAATGTGGGTATTCAACTTCCATAGTTAAACTCAAGTTTGTTTACAGCAGTTCAGAAACCCTTTCCTTGCAGAATGTAGAAACAGTCATTTCCAGCCCCAGAGACGCCTATAAGAGTCAGCAGTAAGAATGCGTTTAAAACACAGAAGACACGCTTCGTACAAACTGATGTGCTGAGTGTTGGTTCCTTTTAGGAAGTTGCATCTATGTTTAGATTCAGCGAGGGAGAAACACCTTTCTTCTAAAAGCTGCGTTTTGACATTCCAGAGTGGATGGGAGAACAGGCTGTAAAGAGAAATACCTTGCTCTAAAACCAAAACGGAGCTATCTAGCAGAATGGTTGTCAATGTGTGTATTCAACTTCTAGAGCTAAACTCACATGTTTTTGCAGCAGTTCAGAAACCCTTTCTTTTGAGAATGTAAAAACACTCATTTCCAGCCCTAGAGACGCATATAAGAGTTAGCAGTAAGAATGCGTTTAAAACACAGAAGACCCGCTTCGTACAAACTGATGTGCTGTGTGTTGGTTCCTTTTAGGAAGTTGCAACTATGTTTAGAATCAGCGAAGGAAAAAGACTTTTCTTCTAAAAGCTGCGTTTTGAGATTCCAGAGTTGAAGGGAGAACAGGCTGTAAAGAGAAATACCTTGCTATAAAACCAAAACGGAACTGTCTAGCAGAATGGTTGTCAATGTGTGTATTCAACTTCCAGAGTTAAACTCATGTGTGTTTGCAGCAGTTCAGAAACCCTTTCTTTGCAGAATGTAGAAACAGTCATTTCCAGCACCAGAGACATATATAAGAGTCAGAAGTAAGAATGCGTTTAAAACACAGAAGACCCGCTTCGTACAAACTGACGTGCTGAGTGTTGGTTCCTTTTAGGAAGTTGCATCTATGTTTAGATTCAGCGAGGGAGAAACACGTTTCTTCTAAAAGCTGCGTTTTGACATTCCAGAGTGGATGGGAGAACAGGCTGTAAAGAGAAATACCTTGCTCTAAAACCAAAACGGAGCTATCTAGCAGAATGGTTGTCAATCTGTTTATTCAACTTCCAGAGTTAAACTCATGTGTGTTTGCAGCAGTTCAGAGACCCTTTCTTTGGATAATGTAGAAACAGTCATTTCCAGCCCCAGAGACGCATATAGTAGTTAGCAGTAAGAATGCTTTTAAAACACAGAAACCCGCTTCGTACAAACTGATGTGCTGTGTGTTGGTTCCTTTTAGGAAGTTGCATCTATGTTTAGATTCAGCGAGGGAGGAACACGTTTCTTCTAAATGCTGCGTTTTGACATAACAGAGTGGATGGGAATACAGACTTTAAAGAGAAATATCTTTGTGTAAAACCAAAACGAAGCTACCTAGCAGAATGTCTGTCAATGTGTGTATTCAACTTCTAGAGCTAAACACACGTGTGTTTGCAGCAGTTCAGAAACCCTTTCTTTGGAGAATGTAGAAACAGTCATTTCCAGCCCTAGAGACGCATATAAGAGTTAGCAGTAAGAATGCGTTTAAAACACAGAAGACCCGCTTCGTACAAACTGATGTGCTGTGTGTTGGTTCCTTTTAGGAAGTTGCATCTATGTTTAGAATCAGCGAAGGAAAAAGACTTTTCTTCTAAAAGCTGCGTTTTGATATTCCAGAGTTGAAGGGAGAACAGGCTGTAAAGAGAAATACCTTGCTATGAAACCAAAACGGAACTGTCTAGCAGAATGGTTGTCAATGTGTTTATTCAACTTCCAGAGTTCAACTCATGTTTGTTTACAGCAGTTCAGAAACCCTTTCTTTGGAGAATGTAGAAACAGTCATTTCCAGCCCTAGAGACGCATATAAGAGTTAGCAGTATGAATGCGTTTAAAACACAGAAGACCCGCTTCGTACAAACTAATGTGCTGTGTGTTGGTTCCTTTTAGGAAGTTACATCTGTGTTTAGATTCAGCGAGGGAGAAACACGTTTCTTCTAAAAGGTGCGTTTTGACATTCCAGAGTGGATGGGAATACAGACTGTAAAGAGAAATATCTTTGTCTAAAACCAAAACGGAGCGATCTAGCAGAATGGCTGTCAGTGTGTGTATTCAACTTCTAGAGTTAAACTCACGTGTGTTTGCAGCAGTTCAGAAACCCTTTCTTTGCAGAATGTAGAAACAGTCATTTCCAGCCCTAGAGACGCATATAAGAGTTAGCAGTAAGAATGCGTTTAAAACACAGAAGACCCGCTTCGTACACACTGATGTGCTGTGTGTTGGTTCCTTTTAGGAAGTTGCATCTATGTTTAGATTCAGCGAGGGAGAAACACGTTTCTTCTAAAAGCTGCGTTTTGACATTCCAGAGTGGATGGGAATACAGACTGTAAAGAGAAATATCTTTGTCTAAAACCAAAACGGAGCTATCTAGCAGAATGGTTGTCAATGTGTGTATTCAACTTCTAGAGCTAAACTCACATGTGTTTGCAGCAGTTCAGAAACCCTTTCTTTTGAGAATGTAAAAACAGTCATTTCCAGCCCTAGAGACGCATATAAGAGTTAGCAGTAAGAATGCGTTTAAAACACAGAAGACCCGATTCGTACACACTGATGTGCTGTGTGTTGGTTCCTTTTAGGAAGTTGCATCTATGTTTAGATTCAGCGAGGGAGAAACACGTTTCTTCTAAAAGCTGCGTTTTGACATTCCATAGTGGATGGGAATACAGACTGTAAAGAGAAATATCTTTGTCTAAAACCAAAACGGAGCTATCTAGCAGAATGGTTGTCAATGTGTGTATTCAACTTCTAGAGCTAAACTCACATGTGTTTGCAGCAGTTCAGAAACCCTTTCTTTTGAGAATGTAAAAACAGTCATTTCCAGCCCTAGAGACGCATATAAGAGTTAGCAGTAAGAATGCGTTTAAAACACAGAAGACCCGCTTCGTACAAACTGATGTGCTGTGTGTTGGTTCCTTTTAGGAAGTTGCATCTATGTTTAGATTCAGCGAGGGAAAAAGACTTTTCTTCTAAAAGCTGCGTTTTGATATTCCAGAGTTGAAGGGAGAACAGGCTGTAAAGAGAAATACCTTGCTATAAAACCAAAACGGAACTGTCTAGCAGAATGGTCGTCAATGTGTGTATTCAACTTCCAGAGTTAAACTCATGTGTGTTTGCAGCAGTTCAGAAACCCTTTCTTTGGAGAATGTAGAAACAGTCATTTCCAGCCCTAGAGACGCATATAAGAGTTAGCTGTAAGAATGCGTTTAAAACCCAGAAGACCCGCTTCGTACAAACTAATGCGCTGTGTGTTGGTTCCTTTTAGGAAGTTACATCTATGTTTAGATTCAGCGAGGGAGAAACACGTTTCTTCTAAAAGGTGCGTTTTGACATTCCAGAGTGGATGGGAATACAGACTGTAAAGAGAAATATCTTTGTCTAAAACCAAAACGGAGCATCTAGCAAAATGTCTGTCAATGTGTGTATTCAACTTCTAGAGATAAACTCACGTGTGTTTGCAGCAGTTCAGAAACCCCTTCTTTGGAGAATGTAGAAACAGTCATTTCCAGCCCTAGAGACGCATATAAGAGTTAGCAGTAAGAATGCGTATAAAACACAGAAGACCCGCTTCGTACAAACTGATGTGCTGTGTGTTGGTTCCTTTTAGGAAGTTGCATCTATGTTTAGATTCAGCGAGGGAAAAAGACTTTTCTTCTAAAAGCTGCGTTTTGATATTCCAGAGTTGAAGGGAGAACAGGCTGTAAAGAGAAATACCTTGCTATAAAACCACAACAGAACTGTCTAGCAGAATGGTTGTCAATGTGTGTATTCAACTTCCAGAGTTAAACTAATGTGTGTTTGCAGCAGTTCACAAACCCTTTCTTTGCAGAATGTAGAAACAGTCATTTCCAGCCCCAGAGACGCATATAAAAGTTAGCAGTAAGAATGCTTTTAAAACACAGAAACCCACTTCGTACAAACTGATTTGCTGTGTGTTGGTTCCATTTTGGAAGTTGCATCTATGTTTAGATTCAGCGAGGGAGAAAAACGTTTCTTCTAAAAGGTGCGTTTTGACATTCCAGAGTGGATGGGAATACAGACTGTAAAGAGAAATATCTTTGTCTAAAACCAAAACGGAGCTATCTAGCAGAATGTCTGTCAATGTGTGTATTCAACTTCTAGAGATAAACCCACGTGTGTTTGCAGCAGTTCAGAAACCCTTTCTTTGGAGAATGTAGAAACAGTCATTTCCAGCCCTAGAGACGCATATAAGAGTTAGCAGTAAGAATGCGTTTAAAACACAGAAGACCCGCTTCGTACAAACTGATGTGCTGTGTGTTGGTTCCTTTTAGGAAGTTGCATCTATGTTTAGATTCAGCGAGGGAAAAAGACTTTTCTTCTAAAAGCTGCGTTTTGATATTCCAGAGTTGAAGGGAGAAAAGGCTGTAAAGAGAAATACCTTGCTATAAAACCAAAACGGAACTGTCTAGCAGAATGGTTGTCAATGTGTGTATTCAACTTCCAGAGTTAAACTCATGTTTGTTTACAGCAGTTCAGAAACCCTTTCTTTGGAGAATGTAGAAACAGTCATTTCCAGCCCTAGAGACGCATATAAGAGTCAGCAGTAAGAATGCGTTTAAAACACAGAAGACCCGCTTCGTACAAACTGATGTGCTGTGTGTTGGTTCCTTTTAGGAGGTTACATCTATGTTTAGATTCAGCGAGGGAGAAACACGTTTCTTCTAAAAGGTGCGTTTTGACATTCCAGAGTGGATGGGAATACAGACTGTAAAGAGAAATATCTTTGTCTAAAACCAAAACGGAGCTATCTAGCAGAATGGTTGTCAATGTGTGTATTCAACTTCCAGAGTTAAACTCATGTGTGTTTGCAGCAGTTCAGAAACCCTTTCTTTGCAGAATGTAGAAACAGTCATTTCCAGCCCTAGAGACGCATATAAGAGTTAGCTGTAAGAATGCGTTTAAAACACAGAAACCGACCTCGTACAAACTGATGTGCTGTGTGTTGGTTCCTTTTAGGAAGTTGCATCTATGTTTAGATTCAGCGAGGGAGAAACACGTTTCTTCTAAAAGCTGCGTTTTGACATTCCAGAGTGGATGGGTGAACAGGCTGTAAAGAGAAATATCTTTGTCTAAAAGCAAAACGGAGCTATCTAGCAGAATGTCTGTCAATGTGTGTATTCAACTTCTAGAGATAAACTCACGTGTGTTTGCAGCAGTTCAGAAACCCTTTCTTTGGAGAATGTAGAAACAGTCATTTCCAGCCCTAGAGACGCATATAAGAGTTAGCAGTAAGAATGCGTTTAAAACACAGAAACCCGCTTCGTACAAACTGATGTGCTGTGTGTTGGTTCCTTTTAGGAAGTTGCATCTATGTTTATTTTCAGCGAGGGAAAAAGACTTTTCTTCTAAAAGCTGCGTTTTGACATTCCAGAGTGGATGGGAGAACAGGCTGTAAAGAGAAATACCTTGCTCTAAAACCAAAACGGAGCTATCTAGCAGAATGGTTGTCAAAGTGTGTATTCAACTTCCAGAGTTAAACTCATGTTTGTTTACAGCAGTCCAAAAACCCTTTGTTTGGAGAATGTAGAAACAGTCATTTCCATCCCTAGAGACGCATATAAGAGTTAGCAGTAAGAATGCGTTTAAAACACAGAAGACCCGCTTCGTACAAACTGATGTGCTTTGTGTTGGTTCCTTTTAGGAAGTTACATCTATGTTTAGATACAGCGAGGGAGAAACACGTTTCTTCTAAAAGGTGCGTTTTGACATTCCAGAGTGGATGGGAATACAGACTGTAAAGAGAAGTATCTTTGTCTAAAACCAAAACGGAGCTATCTAGCAGAATGTCTGTCAATGTGTGTATTCAACTTCTAGAGATAAACTCACTTGTGTTTGCAGCAGTTCAGAAACCCTTTCTTTGGAGAATGTAGAAACAGTCATTTCCAGCCCTAGAGACGCATATAAGAGTTAGCAGTATGAATGCGTTTAAAACACAGAAGACCCGCTTCGTACAAACTGATGTGCTGTGTGTTAGTTCCTTTTAGGAAGTTGCATCTATGTTTAGATTCAGCGAGGCAAAAAGACTTTTCTTCTAAAAGCTGCGTTTTGATATTCCAGAGTTGAAGGGAGAAAAGGCTGTAAAGAGAAATACCTTGCTATAAAACCAAAACAGAACTGTCTAGCAGAATGGTTGTCAATGTGTGTATTCAACTTCCAGAGTTAAACTCATGTGTGTTTGCAGCAGTTCAGAAACCCTTTCTTTGCAGAATGTAGAAACAGTCATTTCCAGCCCCAGAGACGCATATAAGAGTCAGCAGTAAGAATGCGTTTAAAACACAGAAGACCCGCTTCGTACAAACTGATGTGCTGAGTGTTGGTTCCTTTTAGGAAGTTGCATCTATGTTTAGATTCAGCGAGGGAGAAACACCTTTCTTCTAAAAGCTGCGTTTTGACACTCCAGAGTGGATGGGAGAACAGGCTGTAAAGAGAAATACCTTGCTCTAAAACCAAAACGGAGCTATCTAGCAGAATGGTTGTCAATCTGTTTATTCAACTTCCAGAGTTAAACTCATGTGTGTTTGCAGCAGTTCAGAAACCCTTTCTTTGGAGAATGTAGAAACAGTCATTTCCAGCCCCAGAGACGCATATAGTAGTTAGCAGTAAGAATGCTTTTAAAACACAGAAACCCGCTTCGTACAAACTGATGTGCTGTGTGTTGGTTCCTTTTAGGAAGTTGCATCTATGTTTAGATTCAGCGAGGGAGGAACACGTTTCTTCTAAATGCTGCGTTTTGACATAACAGAGTGGATGGGAATACAGACTGTAAAGAGAAATATCTTTGTCTAAAACCAAAACCGAGCTATCTAGCAGAATGTCTGTCAATGTGTGTATTCAACTTCTTGAGATAAACTCACGTGTGTTTGCAGCAGTTCAGAAACCCTTTCTTTGGAGAATGTAGAAACAGTCATTTCCAGCCCTAGAGACGCATATAAGAGTTAGCAGTAAGAATGCGTTTAAAACACAGAAGACCCGCTTCGTACAAACTGATGTGCTGTGTGTTGGTTCCTTTTAGGAAGTTGCATCTATGTTTAGAATCAGCGAAGGAAAAAGACTTTTCTTCTAAAAGCTGCGTTTTGATATTCCAGAGTTGAAGGGAGAACAGGCTGTAAAGAGAAATACCTTGCTATAAAACCAAAATGGAACTGTCTAGCAGAATGGTTGTCAATGTGTTTATTCAACTTCCAGAGTTAAACTCATGTTTGTTTACAGCAGTTCAGAAACCCTTTCTTTGGAGAATGTAGAAACAGTCATTTCCAGCCCTAGAGACGCATATAAGAGTTAGCAGTAAGAATGCGTTTAAAACACAGAAGACTCGCTTCGTACAAACTGATGTGCTGTGTGTTGGTTCCTTTTAGGAAGTTGCATCTATGTTTAGATTCAGCGAGGGAGAAACACGTTTCTTCTAAAAGCTGCGTTTTGACATTCCAGAGTGGAAGGGAATACAGACTGTAAAGAGAAATATCTTTGTCTAAAACCAAAACGGAGCTATCTAGCAGAATGGTTGTCAATGTGTGTATTCAACTTCTAGAGCTAAACTCACATGTGTTTGCAGCAGTTCAGAAACCCTTTCTTTTGAGAATGTAAAAACAGTCATTTTCAGCCCTAGAGACGAATATAAGAGTTAGCAGTAAGAATGCGTTTAAAACACAGAAGACCCGCTTCGTACAAACTGATGTGCTGTGTGTTGGTTCCTTTTAGGAAGTTGCATCTATGTTTAGATTCAGCGAGGGAAAAAGACTTTTCTTCTAAAAGCTGCGTTTTGACATTCCATAGTGGATGGGAGTACAGGCTGTAAAGAGAAATACCTAGCTCTAAAACCAAAACGGAGCTATCTAGCAGAATGGTTGTCAATGTGTTATACAACTTCTAGAGGTAAACTCATGTGTGTTTGCAGCAGTTCAGAAACCCTTTCTTTGGAGAATGTAGAAACAGTCATTTCCAGCCCTAGAGACGCATATAAGAGTTAGCTGTAAGAATGCGTTTAAAACACAGAAGACCCGCTTCGTACAAACTAATGCGCTGTGTGTTGGTTCCTTTTAGGAAGTTACATCTATGTTTAGATTCAGCGAGGGAGAAACACGTTTCTTCTAAAAGGTGCGTTTTGACATTCCAGAGTGGATGGGAATACAGACTGTAAAGAGAAATATCTTTGTCTAAAACCAAAACGGAGCATCTAGCAGAATGTCTGTCAATGTGTGTATTCAACTTCTAGAGATAAACTCACGTGTGTTTGCAGCAGTTCAGAAACCCTTTCTTTGGAGAATGTAGAAACAGTCATTTCCAGCCCTAGAGACGCATATAGGAGTTAGCAGTTAGAATGCGTTTAAAACACAGAAGACCCGCTTCGTACAAACTGATGTGCTGTGTGTTGGTTCCTTTTAGGAAGTTGCATCTATGTTTAGATTCAGCGAGGGAGAAACACGTTTCTTCTAAAAGCTGCGTTTTGACATTCCAGAGTGGATGGGAATACAGACTGTAAAGAGAAATATCTTTGTCTAAAACCAAAACGGAGCTATCTAGCAGAATGGTTGTCAATGTGTGTATTCAACTTCTAGAGCTAAACTCACATGTGTTTGCAGCAGTTCAGAAACCCTTTCTTTTGAGAATGTAAAAACAGTCATTTCCAGCCCTAGAGACGCATATAAGAGTTAGCAGTAAGAATGCGTTTAAAACACAGAAGACCCCCTTCGTACAAACTGATGTGCTGTGTGTTGGTTGCTTTTAGGAAGTTGCATCTATGTTTAGATTCAGCGAGGGAAAAAGACTTTTCTTCTAAAAGCTGCGTTTTGATATTCCAGAGTTGAAGGGAGACAGGCTGTAAAAAGAAATACCTTGCTATAAAACCAAAACGGAACTGTCTAGCAGAATGGTTGTCAATGTGTGTATTTATCTTCCAGAGTTAAACTCATGTGTGTTTGCAGCAGTTCAGAAACCCTTTCTTTGGAGAATGTAGAAACAGTCATTTCCAGCCCCAGAGACGCATATAGTAGTTAGCAGTAAGAATGCTTTTAAAACACAGAAACCCGCTTCGTACAAACTGATGTGCTGTGTGTTGGTTCCTTTTAGGAAGTTGCATCTATGTTTAGATTCAGCGAGGGAGAAACACGTTTCTTCTAAATGCTGCGTTTTGAAATAACAGAGTGGATGGGAATACAGTCTGTAAAGAGAAATATCTTTGTCTAAAACCAAAACCGAGCTATTTGGCAGAATGGTTGTCAATGTGTGTATTCAACTTCTAGAGCTAAACACACGTGTGTTTGCAGCAGTTCAGAAACCCTTTCTTTGGAGAATGTAGAAACAGTCACTTCCAGCCCTATAGACGCATATAAGAGTTAGCAGTAAGAATGCGTTTAAAACACAGAAGACCCGCTTCGTACAAACTGATGTGCTGTGTGTTGGTTCCTTTTAGGAAGTTGCATCTATGTTTAGAATCAGCGAAGGAAAAAGACTTTTCTTCTAAAAGCTGCGTTTTGATATTCCAGAGTTGAAGGGAGAACAGGCTGTAAAGAGAAATACCTTGCTATAAAACCAAAACGGAACTGTCTAGCAGAATGGTTGTCAATCTGTTTATTCAACTTCCAGAGTTAAACTCATGTGTGTTTGCAGCAGTTCAGAGACCCTTTCTTTGGATAATGTAGAAACAGTCATTTCCAGCCCCAGAGACGCATATAGTAGTTAGCAGTAAGAATGCTTTTAAAACACAGAAACCCGCTTCGTACAAACTGATGTGCTGTGTGTTGGTTCCTTTTAGGAAGTTGCATCTATGTTTAGATTCAGCGAGGGAGGAACACGTTTCTTCTAAATGCTGCATTTTGACATAACAGAGTGGATGGGAATACAGACTTTAAAGAGAAATATCTTTGTGTAAAACCAAAACGAAGCTACCTAGCAGAATGTCTGTCAATGTGTGTATTCAACTTCTAGAGCTAAACACACGTGTGTTTGCAGCAGTTCAGAAACCCTTTCTTTGGAGAATGTAGAAACAGTCATTTCCAGCCCTAGAGACGCATATAAGAGTTAGCAGTAAGAATGCGTTTAAAACACAGAAGACCCGCTTCGTACAAACTGATGTGCTGTGTGTTGGTTCCTTTTAGGAAGTTGCATCTATGTTTAGAATCAGCGAAGGAAAAAGACTTTTCTTCTAAAAGCTGCGTTTTGATATTCCAGAGTTGAAGGGAGAACAGGCTGTAAAGAGAAATACCTTGCTATGAAACCAAAACGGAACTGTCTAGCAGAATGGTTGTCAATGTGTTTATTCAACTTCCAGAGTTCAACTCATGTTTGTTTACAGCAGTTCAGAAACCCTTTCTTTGGAGAATGTAGAAACAGTCATTTCCAGCCCTAGAGACGCATATAAGAGTTAGCAGTATGAATGCGTTTAAAACACAGAAGACCCGCTTCGTACAAACTAATGTGCTGTGTGTTGGTTCCTTTTAGGAAGTTACATCTGTGTTTAGATTCAGCGAGGGAGAAACACGTTTCTTCTAAAAGGTGCGTTTTGACATTCCAGAGTGGATGGGAATACAGACTGTAAAGAGAAATATCTTTGTCTAAAACCAAAACGGAGCGATCTAGCAGAATGTCTGTCAGTGTGTGTATTCAACTTCTAGAGTTAAACTCACGTGTGTTTGCAGCAGTTCAGAAACCCTTTCTTTGCAGAATGTAGAAACAGTCATTTCCAGCCCTAGAGACGCATATAAGAGTTAGCAGTAAGAATGCGTTTAAAACACAGAAGACCCGCTTCGTACACACTGATGTGCTGTGTGTTGGTTCCTTTTAGGAAGTTGCATCTATGTTTAGATTCAGCGAGGGAGAAACACGTTTCTTCTAAAAGCTGCGTTTTGACATTCCAGAGTGGATGGGAATACAGACTGTAAAGAGAAATATCTTTGTCTAAAACCAAAACGGAGCTATCTAGCAGAATGGTTGTCAATGTGTGTATTCAACTTCTAGAGCTAAACTCACATGTGTTTGCAGCAGTTCAGAAACCCTTTCTTTTGAGAATGTAAAAACAGTCATTTCCAGCCCTAGAGACGCATATAAGAGTTAGCAGTAAGAATGCGTTTAAAACACAGAAGACCCGATTCGTACACACTGATGTGCTGTGTGTTGGTTCCTTTTAGGAAGTTGCATCTATGTTTAGATTCAGCGAGGGAAAAAGACTTTTCTTCTAAAAGCTGCGTTTTGATATTCCAGAGTTGAAGGGAGAACAGGCTGTAAAGAGAAATACCTTGCTATAAAACCAAAACGGAACTGTCTAGCAGAATGGTCGTCAATGTGTGTATTCAACTTCCAGAGTTAAACTCATGTGTGTTTGCAGCAGTTCAGAAACCCTTTCTTTGGAGAATGTAGAAACAGTCATTTCCAGCCCTAGAGACGCATATAAGAGTTAGCTGTAAGAATGCGTTTAAAACCCAGAAGACCCGCTTCGTACAAACTAATGCGCTGTGTGTTGGTTCCTTTTAGGAAGTTACATCTATGTTTAGATTCAGCGAGGGAGAAACACGTTTCTTCTAAAAGGTGCGTTTTGACATTCCAGAGTGGATGGGAATACAGACTGTAAAGAGAAATATCTTTGTCTAAAACCAAAACGGAGCATCTAGCAAAATGTCTGTCAATGTGTGTATTCAACTTCTAGAGATAAACTCACGTGTGTTTGCAGCAGTTCAGAAACCCCTTCTTTGGAGAATGTAGAAACAGTCATTTCCAGCCCTAGAGACGCATATAAGAGTTAGCAGTAAGAATGCGTATAAAACACAGAAGACCCGCTTCGTACAAACTGATGTGCTGTGTGTTGGTTCCTTTTAGGAAGTTGCATCTATGTTTAGATTCAGCGAGGGAAAAAGACTTTTCTTCTAAAAGCTGCGTTTTGATATTCCAGAGTTGAAGGGAGAACAGGCTGTAAAGAGAAATACCTTGCTATAAAACCAAAACGGAGCTATCTAGCAGAATGGTTGTCAATGTGTGTATACAACTTCTAGAGGTAAACTCATGTGTGTTTGCAGCAGTTCAGAAACCCTTTCTTTGGAGAATGTAGAAACAGTCATTTCCAGCCCCAGAGATGCATATAAAAGTTAGCAGTAAGAATGCTTTTAAAACACAGAAACCCACTTCGTACAAACTGATGTGCTGTGTGTTGGTTCCATTTTGGAAGTTGCATCTATGTTTAGATTCAGCGAGGTAGAAACACGTTTCTTCTAAAAGCTGCGTCTTGACATTCTAGAGTGGATGGGAGTACAGACTGTAAAGAGAAATATCTTTGTCTAAAACCAAAACGGAGCTATCTAGCAGAATGGTTGTCAATGTGTGTATTCAACTTCTAGAGCTAAACTCACGTGTGTTTGCAGCAGTTCAGAAACCCTTTCTTTGGAGAATGTAGAAACAGTCATTTCCAGCCCTAGAGACGCATATAAGAGTTAGCTGTAAGAATGCGTTTAAAACACAGAAACCGACTTCGTACAAACTGATGTGCTGTGTGTTGGTTCCTTTTAGGAAGTTTCATCTATGTTTAGATTCAGCGAGGGAGAAACACGTTTCTTCTAAAAGCTGCGTTTTGATATTCCAGAGTTGAAGGGAGAACAGGCTGTAAAGAGAAATACCTTGCTATAAAACAAAAACGGAACTGTCTAGCAGAATGGTTGTCAATGTGTGTATTCAACTTCCAGAGTTAAACTCATGTGTATTTGCAGCAGTTCAGAAACCCTTTCTTTGCAGAATGTAGAAACAGTCATCTCCAGCCCCAGAGACATATATAAGAGTCAGCAGTAAGAATGCGTTTAAAACACAGAAGACCCGCTTCGTACAAACTGATGTGCTGAGTGTTGGTTCCTTTTAGGAAGTTGCATCTATGTTTAGATTCAGCGAGGGAGAAACACGTTTCTTCTAAAAGCTGCGTTTTGACATTCCAGAGTGGATGGGAGAACAGGCTGTAAAGAGAAATACCTTGCTCTAAAACCAAAACGGAGCTATCTAGCAGAATGGTTGTCAATGTGTGTATTCAACTTCCAGAGTTAAACTCATGTGTGTTTGCAGCAGTTCAGAAACCCTTTCTTTGGAGAATGTAGAAACAGTAATTTCCAGCCCCAGAGACGCATATATTAGTTAGCAGTAAGAATGCTTTTAAAACACAGAAACCCGCTTCGTACAAACTGATGTGCTCTGTGTTGGTTCCTTTTAGGAAGTTGCATCTATGTTTAGATTCAGCGAGGGAGAAACACGTATCTTCTAAAAGCTGCGTTTTGACATTCCAGACTGGATGGGAATACAGACTGTAAAGAGAAATATCTTTGTCTAAAACCAAAACGGAGCTATCTAGCAGAATGGTTGTCAATGTGTGTATTCAACTTCTAGAGCTAAACACAAGTGTGTTTGCAGCAGTTCAGAAACCCTTTCTTTGGAGAATGTAGAAACAGTCACTTCCAGCCCTAGAGACGCATATAAGAGTTAGCAGTAAGAATGCGTTTAAAACACAGAAGACCCGCTTCGTACAAACTGATGTGCTGTGTGTTGGTTCCTTTTAGGAAGTTGCATCTATGTTTAGAATCAGCGAAGGAAAAAGACTGTTCTTCTAAAAGCTGCGTTTTGATATTCCAGAGTTGAAGGGAGAACAGGCTGTAAAGAGAAATACCTTGCTATAAAACAAAAACGGAACTGTCTAGCAGAATGGTTCTCAATGTGTGTATTCAACTTCCAGAGTTAAACTCAAGTTTGTTTACAGTAGTTCAGAAACCCTTTCTTTGGAGAATGTAGAAACAGTCATTTCCAGCCCTAGAGACGCATATGAGTTAGCAGTAAGAATGCGTTTAAAACACAGAAGACCCGCTTCGTACAAACTGATGTGTTGTGTGTTGGTTCCTTTTAGGAAGTTACATCTATGTTTAGATTCAGCGAGGGAGAAACACGTTTCTTCTAAATGGTGCGTTTTGACATTCCAGAGTGGATGGGAATACAGACTGTAAAGAGAAATATCTTTGTCTTAAACCAAAACGGAGCTATCTAGCAGAATGGCTGTCAATGTGTGTATTCAACTTCTAGAGATAAACTCACGTGTGTTTGCAGCAGTTCAGAAACCCTTTCTTTGGAGAATGTAGAAACAGTCATTTCCAGCCCTAGAGACGAATATAAGAGTTAGCAGTATGAATGCGTTTAAAACACAGAAGACCCGCTTCATACAAACTGATGTGCTGTGTGTTGGTTCCTTTTAGGAAGTTGCATCTATGTTTAGATTCAGCGAGGGAAAAAGACTTTTCTTCTAAAAGCTGCGTTTTGATATTCCAGAGTTGAAGGGAGAACAGGCTGTAAAGAGAAATACCTTGCTATAAAACCAAAACGGAGCTATCTAGCAGAATGGTTGTCAATGTGTGTATACAACTTCTAGAGGTAAACTCATGTGTGTTTGCAGCAGTTCAGAAACCCTTTCTTTGGAGAATGTAGAAACAGTCATTTCCAGCCCCAGAGATGCATATAAAAGTTAGCAGTAAGAATGCTTTTAAAACACAGAAACCCACTTCGTACAAACTGATGTGCTGTGTGTTGGTTCCATTTTGGAAGTTGCATCTATGTTTAGATTCAGCGAGGTACAAACACGTTTCTTCTAAAAGCTGCGTCTTGACATTCTAGAGTGGATGGGAGTACAGACTGTAAAGAGAAATATCTTTGTCTAAAACCAAAACGGAGCTATCTAGCAGAATGGTTGTCAATGTGTGTATTCAACTTCTAGAGCTAAACTCACGTGTGTTTGCAGCAGTTCAGAAACCCTTTCTTTGGAGAATGTAGAAACAGTCATTTCCAGCCCTAGAGACGCATATAAGAGTTAGCTGTAAGAATGCGTTTAAAACACAGAAACCGACTTCGTACAAACTGATGTGCTGTGTGTTGGTTCCTTTTAGGAAGTTTCATCTATGTTTAGATTCAGCGAGGGAGAAACACGTTTCTTCTAAAAGCTGCGTTTTGACATTCCAGAGTGGATGGGAGAACAGGCTGTAAAGAGAAATACCTTGCTCTAAAACGAAAACGGAGCTATCTAGCAGAATGGTTGTCAATGTGTGTATTCAAATTCCAGAGTTAAACTCATGTGTGTTTGCAGCAGTTCAGAAACCCTTTCTTTGGAGAATGTAGAAACAGTAATTTCCAGCCCTAGAGACGCATATAAGAGTTAGCAGTAAGAATGCGTTTAAAACACAGAAGACCCGCTTCATACAAACTGATGTGCTGTGTGTTGGTTCCTTTTAGGAAGTTGTATCTATGTTTAGATTCAGCGAGGGAGAAACACGTTTCTTCTAAAAGCTGCGTTTTGACATTCCAGACTGGATGGGAATACAGACTGTAAAGAGAAATATCTTTGTCTAAAACCAAAACGGAGCTATCTAGCAGAATGGTTGTCATTGAGTGTATTCAACTTCTAGAGCTAAACTCACATGTGTTTGCAGCAGTTCAGAAACCCTTTCTTTTGAGAATGTAAAAACAGTCATTTCCAGCCCTAGAGACGCATATAAGAGTTAGCAGTAAGAATGCGTTTAAAACACAGAAGACCCGCTTCGTACAAACTGATGTGCTGTGTTTTGGTTCCTTTTAGGAAGTTGCATCTATGTTTAGATTCAGCGAGGGAAAAAGACTTTTCTTCTAAAAGCTGCGTTTTGATATTCCAGAGTTGAAGGGAGAACAGGCTGTAAAGAGAAATACCTTGCTATAAAACAAAAACGGAACTGTCTAGCAGAATGGTTGTCAATGTGTGTATTCAACTTCCAGAGTTAAACTCATGTGTGTTTGCAGCAGTTCAGAAACCCTTTCTTTGCAGAATGTAGAAACAGTCATCTCCAGCCCCAGAGACATATATAAGAGTCAGCAGTAAGAATGCGTTTAAAACACAGAAGACCCGCTTCGTACAAACTGATGTGCTGAGTGTTGGTTCCTTTTAGGAAGTTGCATCTATGTTTAGATTCAGCGAGGGAGAAACACGTATCTTCTAAAAGCTGCGTTTTGACATTCCAGACTGGATGGGAATACAGACTGTAAAGAGAAATATCTTTGTCTAAAACCAAAACGGAGCTATCTAGCAGAATGGTTGTCCATGTGTGTATGCAACTTCTAGAGCTAAACTCACGCGTGTTTGCAGCACTTCAGAAACCCTTTCTGTGGAGAATGTAGAAACAGTCATTTCCAGCCCTAGAGACGCATATAAGAGTTAGCAGTAAGAATGCGTTTAAAACACAGAAGACCCGCTTCGTACAAACTGATGTGCTGTGTGTTGGTTCCTTTTAGGAAGTTGTATCTATGTTTAGATTCAGCGAGGGAGAAACACGTTTCTTCTAAAAGCTGCGTTTTGACATTCCAGAGTGGACGGGAATACAGACTGTAAAGAGAAATATCTTTGTCTAAAACCAAAACGGAGCTATCTAGCAGAATGGTTGTCAATGAGTGTATTCAACTTCTAGAGCTAAACTCACATGTGTTTGCAGCAGTTCAGAAACCCTTTCTTTTGAGAATGTAAAAACAGTCATTTCCAGCCCTAGAGACGCATATAAGAGTTAGCAGTAAGAATGCGTTTAAAACACAGAAGACCCGCTTCGTACAAACTGATGTGCTGTGTTTTGGTTCCTTTTAGGAAGTTGCATCTATGTTTAGATTCAGCGAGGGAAAAAGACTTTTCTTCTAAAAGCTGCGTTTTGATATTTCAGAGTTGAAGGGAGAACAGGCTGTAAAGAGAAATACCTTGCTATAAAACCAAAACGGAACTGTCTAGCAGAATGGTTGTCAATGTGTGTATTCAACTTCTAGAGTTAAACTCATGTGTGTTTGCAGCAGTTCAGAAACCCTTTCTTTGGAGAATGTAGAAACAGTCACTTCCAGCCCTAGAGACGCATATAAGAGTTAGTAGTAAGAATGCGTTTAAAACACAGAAGACCTGCTTCGTACAAACTGATGTGCTGTGTGTTGGTTCCTTTTAGGAAGTTGCATCTATGTTTAGAATCAGCGAAAGAAAAAGACTTTTCTTCTAAAAGCTGCGTTTTGAGATTCCAGAGTTGAAGGGAGAACAGGCTGTAAAGAAAAATACCTTGCTATAAAACCAAAACGGAACTGTCTAGCAGAATGGTTGTCAATGTGGGTATTCAACTTCCATAGTTAAACTCAAGTTTGTTTACAGCAGTTCAGAAACCCTTTCCTTGCAGAATGTAGAAACAGTCATTTCCAGCCCCAGAGACGCCTATAAGAGTCAGCAGTAAGAATGCGTTTAAAACACAGAAGACACGCTTCGTACAAACTGATGTGCTGAGTGTTGGTTCCTTTTAGGAAGTTGCATCTATGTTTAGATTCAGCGAGGGAGAAACACCTTTCTTCTAAAAGCTGCGTTTTGACATTCCAGAGTGGATGGGAGAACAGGCTGTAAAGAGAAATACCTTGCTCTAAAACCAAAACGGAGCTATCTAGCAGAATGGTTGTCAATGTGTGTATTCAACTTCTAGAGCTAAACTCACATGTTTTTGCAGCAGTTCAGAAACCCTTTCTTTTGAGAATGTAAAAACACTCATTTCCAGCCCTAGAGACGCATATAAGAGTTAGCAGTAAGAATGCGTTTAAAACACAGAAGACCCGCTTCGTACAAACTGATGTGCTGTGTGTTGGTTCCTTTTAGGAAGTTGCAACTATGTTTAGAATCAGCGAAGGAAAAAGACTTTTCTTCTAAAAGCTGCGTTTTGAGATTCCAGAGTTGAAGGGAGAACAGGCTGTAAAGAGAAATACCTTGCTATAAAACCAAAACGGAACTGTCTAGCAGAATGGTTGTCAATGTGTGTATTCAACTTCCAGAGTTAAACTCATGTGTGTTTGCAGCAGTTCAGAAACCCTTTCTTTGCAGAATGTAGAAACAGTCATTTCCAGCACCAGAGACATATATAAGAGTCAGAAGTAAGAATGCGTTTAAAACACAGAAGACCCGCTTCGTACAAACTGACGTGCTGAGTGTTGGTTCCTTTTAGGAAGTTGCATCTATGTTTAGATTCAGCGAGGGAGAAACACGTTTCTTCTAAAAGCTGCGTTTTGACATTCCAGAGTGGATGGGAGAACAGGCTGTAAAGAGAAATACCTTGCTCTAAAACCAAAACGGAGCTATCTAGCAGAATGGTTGTCAATCTGTTTATTCAACTTCCAGAGTTAAACTCATGTGTGTTTGCAGCAGTTCAGAGACCCTTTCTTTGGATAATGTAGAAACAGTCATTTCCAGCCCCAGAGACGCATATAGTAGTTAGCAGTAAGAATGCTTTTAAAACACAGAAACCCGCTTCGTACAAACTGATGTGCTGTGTGTTGGTTCCTTTTAGGAAGTTGCATCTATGTTTAGATTCAGCGAGGGAGGAACACGTATCTTCTAAAAGCTGCGTTTTGACATTCCAGACTGGATGGGAATACAGACTGTAAAGAGAAATATCTTTGTCTAAAACCAAAACGGAGCTATCTAGCAGAATGGTTGTCAATGTGTGTATTCAACTTCTAGAGCTAAACACAAGTGTGTTTGCAGCAGTTCAGAAACCCTTTCTTTGGAGAATGTAGAAACAGTCACTTCCAGCCCTAGAGACGCATATAAGAGTTAGCAGTAAGAATGCGTTTAAAACACAGAAGACCCGCTTCGTACAAACTGATGTGCTGTGTGTTGGTTCCTTTTAGGAAGTTGCATCTATGTTTAGAATCAGCGAAGGAAAAAGACTGTTCTTCTAAAAGCTGCGTTTTGATATTCCAGAGTTGAAGGGAGAACAGGCTGTAAAGAGAAATACCTTGCTATAAAACAAAAACGGAACTGTCTAGCAGAATGGTTCTCAATGTGTGTATTCAACTTCCAGAGTTAAACTCAAGTTTGTTTACAGTAGTTCAGAAACCCTTTCTTTGGAGAATGTAGAAACAGTCATTTCCAGCCCTAGAGACGCATATGAGTTAGCAGTAAGAATGCGTTTAAAACACAGAAGACCCGCTTCGTACAAACTGATGTGTTGTGTGTTGGTTCCTTTTAGGAAGTTACATCTATGTTTAGATTCAGCGAGGGAGAAACACGTTTCTTCTAAATGGTGCGTTTTGACATTCCAGAGTGGATGGGAATACAGACTGTAAAGAGAAATATCTTTGTCTTAAACCAAAACGGAGCTATCTAGCAGAATGGCTGTCAATGTGTGTATTCAACTTCTAGAGATAAACTCACGTGTGTTTGCAGCAGTTCAGAAACCCTTTCTTTGGAGAATGTAGAAACAGTCATTTCCAGCCCTAGAGACGAATATAAGAGTTAGCAGTATGAATGCGTTTAAAACACAGAAGACCCGCTTCATACAAACTGATGTGCTGTGTGTTGGTTCCTTTTAGGAAGTTGCATCTATGTTTAGATTCAGCGAGGGAAAAAGACTTTTCTTCTAAAAGCTGCGTTTTGATATTCCAGAGTTGAAGGGAGAACAGGCTGTAAAGAGAAATACCTTGCTATAAAACCAAAACGGAGCTATCTAGCAGAATGGTTGTCAATGTGTGTATACAACTTCTAGAGGTAAACTCATGTGTGTTTGCAGCAGTTCAGAAACCCTTTCTTTGGAGAATGTAGAAACAGTCATTTCCAGCCCCAGAGATGCATATAAAAGTTAGCAGTAAGAATGCTTTTAAAACACAGAAACCCACTTCGTACAAACTGATGTGCTGTGTGTTGGTTCCATTTTGGAAGTTGCATCTATGTTTAGATTCAGCGAGGTACAAACACGTTTCTTCTAAAAGCTGCGTCTTGACATTCTAGAGTGGATGGGAGTACAGACTGTAAAGAGAAATATCTTTGTCTAAAACCAAAACGGAGCTATCTAGCAGAATGGTTGTCAATGTGTGTATTCAACTTCTAGAGCTAAACTCACGTGTGTTTGCAGCAGTTCAGAAACCCTTTCTTTGGAGAATGTAGAAACAGTCATTTCCAGCCCTAGAGACGCATATAAGAGTTAGCTGTAAGAATGCGTTTAAAACACAGAAACCGACTTCGTACAAACTGATGTGCTGTGTGTTGGTTCCTTTTAGGAAGTTTCATCTATGTTTAGATTCAGCGAGGGAGAAACACGTTTCTTCTAAAAGCTGCGTTTTGACATTCCAGAGTGGATGGGAGAACAGGCTGTAAAGAGAAATACCTTGCTCTAAAACGAAAACGGAGCTATCTAGCAGAATGGTTGTCAATGTGTGTATTCAAATTCCAGAGTTAAACTCATGTGTGTTTGCAGCAGTTCAGAAACCCTTTCTTTGGAGAATGTAGAAACAGTAATTTCCAGCCCTAGAGACGCATATAAGAGTTAGCAGTAAGAATGCGTTTAAAACACAGAAGACCCGCTTCATACAAACTGATGTGCTGTGTGTTGGTTCCTTTTAGGAAGTTGTATCTATGTTTAGATTCAGCGAGGGAGAAACACGTTTCTTCTAAAAGCTGCGTTTTGACATTCCAGACTGGATGGGAATACAGACTGTAAAGAGAAATATCTTTGTCTAAAACCAAAACGGAGCTATCTAGCAGAATGGTTGTCATTGAGTGTATTCAACTTCTAGAGCTAAACTCACATGTGTTTGCAGCAGTTCAGAAACCCTTTCTTTTGAGAATGTAAAAACAGTCATTTCCAGCCCTAGAGACGCATATAAGAGTTAGCAGTAAGAATGCGTTTAAAACACAGAAGACCCGCTTCGTACAAACTGATGTGCTGTGTTTTGGTTCCTTTTAGGAAGTTGCATCTATGTTTAGATTCAGCGAGGGAAAAAGACTTTTCTTCTAAAAGCTGCGTTTTGATATTCCAGAGTTGAAGGGAGAACAGGCTGTAAAGAGAAATACCTTGCTATAAAACAAAAACGGAACTGTCTAGCAGAATGGTTGTCAATGTGTGTATTCAACTTCCAGAGTTAAACTCATGTGTGTTTGCAGCAGTTCAGAAACCCTTTCTTTGCAGAATGTAGAAACAGTCATCTCCAGCCCCAGAGACATATATAAGAGTCAGCAGTAAGAATGCGTTTAAAACACAGAAGACCCGCTTCGTAGAAACTGATGTGCTGAGTGTTGGTTCCTTTTAGGAAGTTGCATCTATGTTTAGATTCAGCGAGGGAGAAACACGTATCTTCTAAAAGCTGCGTTTTGACATTCCAGACTGGATGGGAATACAGACTGTAAAGAGAAATATCTTTGTCTAAAACCAAAACGGAGCTATCTAGCAGAATGGTTGTCCATGTGTGTATGCAACTTCTAGAGCTAAACTCACGCGTGTTTGCAGCACTTCAGAAACCCTTTCTGTGGAGAATGTAGAAACAGTCATTTCCAGCCCTAGAGACGCATATAAGAGTTAGCAGTAAGAATGCGTTTAAAACACAGAAGACCCGCTTCGTACAAACTGATGTGCTGTGTGTTGGTTCCTTTTAGGAAGTTGTATCTATGTTTAGATTCAGCGAGGGAGAAACACGTTTCTTCTAAAAGCTGCGTTTTGACATTCCAGAGTGGACGGGAATACAGACTGTAAAGAGAAATATCTTTGTCTAAAACCAAAACGGAGCTATCTAGCAGAATGGTTGTCAATGAGTGTATTCAACTTCTAGAGCTAAACTCACATGTGTTTGCAGCAGTTCAGAAACCCTTTCTTTTGAGAATGTAAAAACAGTCATTTCCAGCCCTAGAGACGCATATAAGAGTTAGCAGTAAGAATGCGTTTAAAACACAGAAGACCCGCTTCGTACAAACTGATGTGCTGTGTTTTGGTTCCTTTTAGGAAGTTGCATCTATGTTTAGATTCAGCGAGGGAAAAAGACTTTTCTTCTAAAAGCTGCGTTTTGATATTTCAGAGTTGAAGGGAGAACAGGCTGTAAAGAGAAATACCTTGCTATAAAACCAAAACGGAACTGTCTAGCAGAATGGTTGTCAATGTGTGTATTCAACTTCTAGAGTTAAACTCATGTGTGTTTGCAGCAGTTCAGAAACCCTTTCTTTGGAGAATGTAGAAACAGTCACTTCCAGCCCTAGAGACGCATATAAGAGTTAGTAGTAAGAATGCGTTTAAAACACAGAAGACCCGCTTCGTACAAACTGATGTGCTGTGTGTTGGTTCCTTTTAGGAAGTTGCATCTATGTTTAGAATCAGCGAAAGAAAAAGACTTTTCTTCTAAAAGCTGCGTTTTGAGATTCCAGAGTTGAAGGGAGAACAGGCTGTAAAGAAAAATACCTTGCTATAAAACCAAAACGGAACTGTCTAGCAGAATGGTTGTCAATGTGGGTATTCAACTTCCATAGTTAAACTCAAGTTTGTTTACAGCAGTTCAGAAACCCTTTCCTTGCAGAATGTAGAAACAGTCATTTCCAGCCCCAGAGACGCCTATAAGAGTCAGCAGTAAGAATGCGTTTAAAACACAGAAGACACGCTTCGTACAAACTGATGTGCTGAGTGTTGGTTCCTTTTAGGAAGTTGCATCTATGTTTAGATTCAGCGAGGGAGAAACACCTTTCTTCTAAAAGCTGCGTTTTGACATTCCAGAGTGGATGGGAGAACAGGCTGTAAAGAGAAATACCTTGCTCTAAAACCAAAACGGAGCTATCTAGCAGAATGGTTGTCAATGTGTGTATTCAACTTCTAGAGCTAAACTCACATGTTTTTGCAGCAGTTCAGAAACCCTTTCTTTTGAGAATGTAAAAACACTCATTTCCAGCCCTAGAGACGCATATAAGAGTTAGCAGTAAGAATGCGTTTAAAACACAGAAGACCCGCTTCGTACAAACTGATGTGCTGTGTGTTGGTTCCTTTTAGGAAGTTGCAACTATGTTTAGAATCAGCGAAGGAAAAAGACTTTTCTTCTAAAAGCTGCGTTTTGAGATTCCAGAGTTGAAGGGAGAACAGGCTGTAAAGAGAAATACCTTGCTATAAAACCAAAACGGAACTGTCTAGCAGAATGGTTGTCAATGTGTGTATTCAACTTCCAGAGTTAAACTCATGTGTGTTTGCAGCAGTTCAGAAACCCTTTCTTTGCAGAATGTAGAAACAGTCATTTCCAGCACCAGAGACATATATAAGAGTCAGAAGTAAGAATGCGTTTAAAACACAGAAGACCCGCTTCGTACAAACTGACGTGCTGAGTGTTGGTTCCTTTTAGGAAGTTGCATCTATGTTTAGATTCAGCGAGGGAGAAACACGTTTCTTCTAAAAGCTGCGTTTTGACATTCCAGAGTGGATGGGAGAACAGGCTGTAAAGAGAAATACCTTGCTCTAAAACCAAAACGGAGCTATCTAGCAGAATGGTTGTCAATCTGTTTATTCAACTTCCAGAGTTAAACTCATGTGTGTTTGCAGCAGTTCAGAGACCCTTTCTTTGGATAATGTAGAAACAGTCATTTCCAGCCCCAGAGACGCATATAGTAGTTAGCAGTAAGAATGCTTTTAAAACACAGAAACCCGCTTCGTACAAACTGATGTGCTGTGTGTTGGTTCCTTTTAGGAAGTTGCATCTATGTTTAGATTCAGCGAGGGAGGAACACGTTTCTTCTAAATGCTGCGTTTTGACATAACAGAGTGGATGGGAATACAGACTTTAAAGAGAAATATCTTTGTGTAAAACCAAAACGAAGCTACCTAGCAGAATGTCTGTCAATGTGTGTATTCAACTTCTAGAGCTAAACACACGTGTGTTTGCAGCAGTTCAGAAACCCTTTCTTTGGAGAATGTAGAAACAGTCATTTCCAGCCCTAGAGACGCATATAAGAGTTAGCAGTAAGAATGCGTTTAAAACACAGAAGACCCGCTTCGTACAAACTGATGTGCTGTGTGTTGGTTCCTTTTAGGAAGTTGCATCTATGTTTAGAATCAGCGAAGGAAAAAGACTTTTCTTCTAAAAGCTGCGTTTTGATATTCCAGAGTTGAAGGGAGAACAGGCTGTAAAGAGAAATACCTTGCTATGAAACCAAAACGGAACTGTCTAGCAGAATGGTTGTCAATGTGTTTATTCAACTTCCAGAGTTCAACTCATGTTTGTTTACAGCAGTTCAGAAACCCTTTCTTTGGAGAATGTAGAAACAGTCATTTCCAGCCCTAGAGACGCATATAAGAGTTAGCAGTATGAATGCGTTTAAAACACAGAAGACCCGCTTCGTACAAACTAATGTGCTGTGTGTTGGTTCCTTTTAGGAAGTTACATCTGTGTTTAGATTCAGCGAGGGAGAAACACGTTTCTTCTAAAAGGTGCGTTTTGACATTCCAGAGTGGATGGGAATACAGACTGTAAAGAGAAATATCTTTGTCTAAAACCAAAACGGAGCGATCTAGCAGAATGGCTGTCAGTGTGTGTATTCAACTTCTAGAGTTAAACTCACGTGTGTTTGCAGCAGTTCAGAAACCCTTTCTTTGCAGAATGTAGAAACAGTCATTTCCAGCCCTAGAGACGCATATAAGAGTTAGCAGTAAGAATGCGTTTAAAACACAGAAGACCCGCTTCGTACACACTGATGTGCTGTGTGTTGGTTCCTTTTAGGAAGTTGCATCTATGTTTAGATTCAGCGAGGGAGAAACACGTTTCTTCTAAAAGCTGCGTTTTGACATTCCAGAGTGGATGGGAATACAGACTGTAAAGAGAAATATCTTTGTCTAAAACCAAAACGGAGCTATCTAGCAGAATGGTTGTCAATGTGTGTATTCAACTTCTAGAGCTAAACTCACATGTGTTTGCAGCAGTTCAGAAACCCTTTCTTTTGAGAATGTAAAAACAGTCATTTCCAGCCCTAGAGACGCATATAAGAGTTAGCAGTAAGAATGCGTTTAAAACACAGAAGACCCGATTCGTACACACTGATGTGCTGTGTGTTGGTTCCTTTTAGGAAGTTGCATCTATGTTTAGATTCAGCGAGGGAGAAACACGTTTCTTCTAAAAGCTGCGTTTTGACATTCCATAGTGGATGGGAATACAGACTGTAAAGAGAAATATCTTTGTCTAAAACCAAAACGGAGCTATCTAGCAGAATGGTTGTCAATGTGTGTATTCAACTTCTAGAGCTAAACTCACATGTGTTTGCAGCAGTTCAGAAACCCTTTCTTTTGAGAATGTAAAAACAGTCATTTCCAGCCCTAGAGACGCATATAAGAGTTAGCAGTAAGAATGCGTTTAAAACACAGAAGACCCGCTTCGTACAAACTGATGTGCTGTGTGTTGGTTCCTTTTAGGAAGTTGCATCTATGTTTAGATTCAGCGAGGGAAAAAGACTTTTCTTCTAAAAGCTGCGTTTTGATATTCCAGAGTTGAAGGGAGAACAGGCTGTAAAGAGAAATACCTTGCTATAAAACCAAAACGGAACTGTCTAGCAGAATGGTCGTCAATGTGTGTATTCAACTTCCAGAGTTAAACTCATGTGTGTTTGCAGCAGTTCAGAAACCCTTTCTTTGGAGAATGTAGAAACAGTCATTTCCAGCCCCAGAGACGCATATAAGAGTTAGCTGTAAGAATGCGTTTAAAACCCAGAAGACCCGCTTCGTACAAACTAATGCGCTGTGTGTTGGTTCCTTTTAGGAAGTTACATCTATGTTTAGATTCAGCGAGGGAGAAACACGTTTCTTCTAAAAGGTGCGTTTTGACATTCCAGAGTGGATGGGAATACAGACTGTAAAGAGAAATATCTTTGTCTAAAACCAAAACGGAGCATCTAGCAAAATGTCTGTCAATGTGTGTATTCAACTTCCAGAGTTAAACTCACGTGTGTTTGCAGCAGTTCAGAAACCCCTTCTTTGGAGAATGTAGAAACAGTCATTTCCAGCCCTAGAGACGCATATAAGAGTTAGCAGTAAGAATGCGTATAAAACACAGAAGACCCGCTTCGTACAAACTGCTGTGCTGTGTGTTGGTTCCTTTTAGGAAGTTGCATCTATGTTTAGATTCAGCGAGGGAAAAAGACTTTTCTTCTAAAAGCTGCGTTTTGATATTCCAGAGTTGAAGGGAGAACAGGCTGTAAAGAGAAATACCTTGCTATAAAACCAAAACGGAGCTATCTAGCAGAATGGTTGTCAATGTGTGTATACAACTTCTAGAGGTAAACTCATGTGTGTTTGCAGCAGTTCAGAAACCCTTTCTTTGGAGAATGTAGAAACAGTCATTTCCAGCCCCAGAGATGCATATAAAAGTTAGCAGTAAGAATGCTTTTAAAACACAGAAACCCACTTCGTACAAACTGATGTGCTGTGTGTTGGTTCCATTTTGGAAGTTGCATCTATGTTTAGATTCAGCGAGGTAGAAACACGTTTCTTCTAAAAGCTGCGTCTTGACATTCTAGAGTGGATGGGAGTACAGACTGTAAAGAGAAATATCTTTGTCTAAAACCAAAACGGAGCTATCTAGCAGAATGGTTGTCAATGTGTGTATTCAACTTCTAGAGCTAAACTCACGTGTGTTTGCAGCAGTTCAGAAACCCTTTCTTTGGAGAATGTAGAAACAGTCATTTCCAGCCCTAGAGACGCATATAAGAGTTAGCTGTAAGAATGCGTTTAAAACACAGAAACCGACTTCGTACAAACTGATGTGCTGTGTGTTGGTTCCTTTTAGGAAGTTTCATCTATGTTTAGATTCAGCGAGGGAGAAACACGTTTCTTCTAAAAGCTGCGTTTTGACATTCCAGAGTGGATGGGAGAACAGGCTGTAAAGAGAAATACCTTGCTCTAAAACGAAAACGGAGCTATCTAGCAGAATGGTTGTCAATGTGTGTATTCAAATTCCAGAGTTAAACTCATGTGTGTTTGCAGCAGTTCAGAAACCCTTTCTTTGGAGAATGTAGAAACAGTAATTTCCAGCCCTAGAGACGCATATAAGAGTTAGCAGTAAGAATGCGTTTAAAACACAGAAGACCCGCTTCATACAAACTGATGTGCTGTGTGTTGGTTCCTTTTAGGAAGTTGCATCTAACATTTAGATTCAGCGAGGGAAAATGACTTTTCTTCTAAAAGCTGCGTTTTGATATTCCAGAGTTGAAGGGAGAACAGGCTGTAAAGAGAAATACCTTGCTATAAAACCAAAACGGAGCTATCTAGCAGAATGGTTGTCAATGTGTGTATACAACTTCTAGAGGTAAACTCATGTGTGTTTGCAGCAGTTCAGAAACCCTTTCTTTGGAGAATGTAGAAACAGTCATTTCCAGCCCCAGAGATGCATATAAAAGTTAGCAGTAAGAATGCTTTTAAAACACAGAAACCCACTTCGTACAAACTGATGTGCTGTGTGTTGGTTCCATTTTGGAAGTTGCATCTATGTTTAGATTCAGCGAGGTAGAAACACGTTTCTTCTAAAAGCTGCGTCTTGACATTCTAGAGTGGATGGGAGTACAGACTGTAAAGAGAAATATCTTTGTCTAAAACCAAAACGGAGCTATCTAGCAGAATGGTTGTCAATGTGTGTATTCAACTTCTAGAGCTAAACTCACGTGTGTTTGCAGCAGTTCAGAAACCCTTTCTTTGGAGAATGTAGAAACAGTCATTTCCAGCCCTAGAGACGCATATAAGAGTTAGCTGTAAGAATGCGTTTAAAACACAGAAACCGAGTTCGTACAAACTGATGTGCTGTGTGTTGGTTCCTTTTAGGAAGTTTCATCTATGTTTAGATTCAGCGAGGGAGAAACACGTTTCTTCTAAAAGCTGCGTTTTGACATTCCAGAGTGGATGGGAGAACAGGCTGTAAAGAGAAATACCTTGCTCTAAAACCAAAACGGAGCTATCTAGCAGAATGGTTGTCAATGTGTGTATTCAACTTCCAGAGTTAAACTAATGTGTGTTTGCAGCAGTTCAGAAACCCTTTCTTTGGAGAATGTAGAAACAGTAATTTCCAGCCCCAGAGACGCATATATTAGTTAGCAGTAAGAATGCTTTTAAAACACAGAAACCCGCTTCGTACAAACTGATGTGCTCTGTGTTGGTTCCTTTTAGGAAGTTGCATCTATGTTTAGATTCAGCGAGGGAGAAACACGTATCTTCTAAAAGCTGCGTTTTGACATTCCAGACTGGATGGGAATACAGACTGTAAAGAGAAATATCTTTGTCTAAAACCAAAACGGAGCTATCTAGCAGAATGGTTGTCCATGTGTGTATGCAACTTCTAGAGCTAAACTCACGCGTGTTTGCAGCACTTCAGAAACCCTTTCTGTGGAGAATGTAGAAACAGTCATTTCAAGCCCTAGAGACGCATATAAGAGTTAGCAGTAAGAATGCGTTTAAAACACAGAAGACCCGCTTCGTACAAACTGATGTGCTGTGTGTTGGTTCCTTTTAGGAAGTTGTATCTATGTTTAGATTCAGCGAGGGAGAAACACGTTTCTTCTAAAAGCTGCGTTTTGACATTCCAGAGTGGACGGGAATACAGACTGTAAAGAGAAATATCTTTGTCTAAAACCAAAACGGAGCTATCTAGCAGAATGGTTGTCAATGAGTGTATTCAACTTCTAGAGCTAAACTCACATGTGTTTGCAGCAGTTCAGAAACCCTTTCTTTTGAGAATGTAAAAACAGTCATTTCCAGCCCTAGAGACGCATATAAGAGTTAGCAGTAAGAATGCGTTTAAAACACAGAAGACCCGCTTCGTACAAACTGATGTGCTGTGTTTTGGTTCCTTTTAGGAAGTTGCATCTATGTTTAGATTCAGCGAGGGAAAAAGACTTTTCTTCTAAAAGCTGCGTTTTGATATTTCAGAGTTGAAGGGAGAACAGGCTGTAAAGAGAAATACCTTGCTATAAAACCAAAACGGAACTGTCTAGCAGAATGGTTGTCAATGTGTGTATTCAACTTCCAGAGTTAAACTCATGTGTGTTTGCAGCAGTTCAGAAACCCTTTCTTTGGAGAATGTAGAAACAGTCACTTCCAGCCCTAGAGACGCATATAAGAGTTAGTAGTAAGAATGCGTTTAAAACACAGAAGACCCGCTTCGTACAAACTGATGTGCTGTGTGTTGGTTCCTTTTAGGAAGTTGCATCTATGTTTAGAATCAGCGAAAGAAAAAGACTTTTCTTCTAAAAGCTGCGTTTTGAGATTCCAGAGTTGAAGGGAGAACAGGCTGTAAAGAAAAATACCTTGCTATAAAACCAAAACGGAACTGTCTAGCAGAATGGTTGTCAATGTGGGTATTCAACTTCCATAGTTAAACTCAAGTTTGTTTACAGCAGTTCAGAAACCCTTTCCTTGCAGAATGTAGAAACAGTCATTTCCAGCCCCAGAGACGCCTATAAGAGTCAGCAGTAAGAATGCGTTTAAAACACAGAAGACACGCTTCGTACAAACTGATGTGCTGAGTGTTGGTTCCTTTTAGGAAGTTGCATCTATGTTTAGATTCAGCGAGGGAGAAACACCTTTCTTCTAAAAGCTGCGTTTTGACATTCCAGAGTGGATGGGAGAACAGGCTGTAAAGAGAAATACCTTGCTCTAAAACCAAAACGGAGCTATCTAGCAGAATGGTTGTCAATGTGTGTATTCAACTTCTAGAGCTAAACTCACATGTTTTTGCAGCAGTTCAGAAACCCTTTCTTTTGAGAATGTAAAAACACTCATTTCCAGCCCTAGAGACGCATATAAGAGTTAGCACTAAGAATGCGTTTAAAACACAGAAGACCCGCTTCGTACAAACTGATGTGCTGTGTGTTGGTTCCTTTTAGGAAGTTGCAACTATGTTTAGAATCAGCGAAGGAAAAAGACTTTTCTTCTAAAAGCTGCGTTTTGAGATTCCAGAGTTGAAGGGAGAACAGGCTGTAAAGAGAAATACCTTGCTATAAAACCAAAACGGAACTGTCTAGCAGAATGGTTGTCAATGTGTGTATTCAACTTCCAGAGTTAAACTCATGTGTGTTTGCAGCAGTTCAGAAACCCTTTCTTTGCAGAATGTAGAAACAGTCATTTCCAGCACCAGAGACATATATAAGAGTCAGAAGTAAGAATGCGTTTAAAACACAGAAGACCCGCTTCGTACAAACTGACGTGCTGAGTGTTGGTTCCTTTTAGGAAGTTGCATCTATGTTTAGATTCAGCGAGGGAGAAACACGTTTCTTCTAAAAGCTGCGTTTTGACATTCCAGAGTGGATGGGAGAACAGGCTGTAAAGAGAAATACCTTGCTCTAAAACCAAAACGGAGCTATCTAGCAGAATGGTTGTCAATCTGTTTATTCAACTTCCAGAGTTAAACTCATGTGTGTTTGCAGCAGTTCAGAGACCCTTTCTTTGGATAATGTAGAAACAGTCATTTCCAGCCCCAGAGACGCATATAGTAGTTAGCAGTAAGAATGCTTTTAAAACACAGAAACCCGCTTCGTACAAACTGATGTGCTGTGTGTTGGTTCCTTTTAGGAAGTTGCATCTATGTTTAGATTCAGCGAGGGAGGAACACGTTTCTTCTAAATGCTGCGTTTTGACATAACAGAGTGGATGGGAATACAGACTTTAAAGAGAAATATCTTTGTGTAAAACCAAAACGAAGCTACCTAGCAGAATGTCTGTCAATGTGTGTATTCAACTTCTAGAGCTAAACACACGTGTGTTTGCAGCAGTTCAGAAACCCTTTCTTTGGAGAATGTAGAAACAGTCATTTCCAGCCCTAGAGACGCATATAAGAGTTAGCAGTAAGAATGCGTTTAAAACACAGAAGACCCGCTTCGTACAAACTGATGTGCTGTGTGTTGGTTCCTTTTAGGAAGTTGCATCTATGTTTAGAATCAGCGAAGGAAAAAGACTTTTCTTCTAAAAGGTGCGTTTTGACATTCCAGAGTGGATGGGAATACAGACTGTAAAGAGAAATACCTTGCTATAAAACCAAAACGGAACTGTCTAGCAGAATGGTCGTCAATGTGTGTATTCAACTTCCAGAGTGAAACTCATGTGTGTTTGCAGCAGTTCAGAAACCCTTTCTTTGGAGAATGTAGAAACAGTCATTTCCAGCCCTAGAGACGCATATAAGAGTTAGCTGTAAGAATGCGTTTAAAACCCAGAAGACCCGCTTCGTACAAACTAATGCGCTGTGTGTTGGTTCCTTTTAGGAAGTTACATCTATGTTTAGATTCAGCGAGGGAGAAACACGTTTCTTCTAAAAGGTGCGTTTTGACATTCCAGAGTGGATGGGAATACAGACTGTAAAGAGAAATATCTTTGTCTAAAACCAAAACGGAGCATCTAGCAAAATGTCTGTCAATGTGTGTATTCAACTTCTAGAGATAAACTCACGTGTGTTTGCAGCAGTTCAGAAACCCCTTCTTTGGAGAATGTAGAAACAGTCATTTCCAGCCCTAGAGACGCATATAAGAGTTAGCAGTAAGAATGCGTATAAAACACAGAAGACCCGCTTCGTACAAACTGATGTGCTGTGTGTTGGTTCCTTTTAGGAAGTTGCATCTATGTTTAGATTCAGCGAGGGAAAAAGACTTTTCTTCTAAAAGCTGCGTTTTGATATTCCAGAGTTGAAGGGAGAACAGGCTGTAAAGAGAAATACCTTGCTATAAAACCACAAGAGAACTGTCTAGCAGAATGGTTGTCAATGTGTGTATTCAACTTCCAGAGTTAAACTAATGTGTGTTTGCAGCAGTTCAGAAACCCTTTCTTTGCAGAATGTAGAAACAGTCATTTCCAGCCCCAGAGACGCATATAAAAGTTAGCAGTAAGAATGCTTTTAAAACACAGAAACCCACTTCGTACAAACTGATTTGCTGTGTGTTGGTTCCATTTTGGAAGTTGCATCTATGTTTAGATTCAGCGAGGGAGAAAAACGTTTCTTCTAAAAGGTGCGTTTTGACATTCCAGAGTGGATGGGAATACAGACTGTAAAGAGAAATATCTTTGTCTAAAACCAAAACGGAGCTATCTAGCAGAATGTCTGTCAATGTGTGTATTCAACTTCTAGAGATAAACCCACGTGTGTTTGCAGCAGTTCAGAAACCCTTTCTTTGGAGAATGTAGAAACAGTCATTTCCAGCCCTAGAGACGCATATAAGTGTTAGCAGTAAGAATGCGTTTAAAACACAGAAGACCCGCTTCGTACAAACTGATGTGCTGTGTGTTGGTTCCTTTTAGGAAGTTGCATCTATGTTTAGATTCAGCGAGGGAAAAAGACTTTTCTTCTAAAAGCTGCGTTTTGATATTCCAGAGTTGAAGGGAGAAAAGGCTGTAAAGAGAAATACCTTGCTATAAAACCAAAACGGAACTGTCTAGCAGAATGGTTGTCAATGTGTGTATTCAACTTCCAGAGTTAAACTCATGTTTGTTTACAGCAGTTCAGAAACCCTTTCTTTGGAGAATGTAGAAACAGTCATTTCCAGCCCTAGAGACGCATATAAGAGTCAGCAGTAAGAATGCGTTTAAAACACAGAAGACCCGCTTCGTACAAACTGATGTGCTGTGTGTTGGTTCCTTTTAGGAGGTTACATCTATGTTTAGATTCAGCGAGGGAGAAACACGTTTCTTCTAAAAGGTGCGTTTTGACATTCCAGAGTGGATGGGAATACAGACTGTAAAGAGAAATATCTTTGTCTAAAACCAAAACGGAGCTATCTAGCAGAATGGTTGTCAATGTGTGTATTCAACTTCCAGAGTTAAACTCATGTGTGTTTGCAGCAGTTCAGAAACCCTTTCTTTGCAGAATGTAGAAACAGTCATTTCCAGCCCTAGAGACGCATATAAGAGTTAGCTGTAAGAATGCGTTTAAAACACAGAAACCGACCTCGTACAAACTGATGTGCTGTGTGTTGGTTCCTTTTAGGAAGTTGCATCTATGTTTAGATTCAGCGAGGGAGAAACACGTTTCTTCTAAAAGCTGCGTTTTGACATTCCAGAGTGGATGGGTGAACAGGCTGTAAAGAGAAATATCTTTGTCTAAAAGCAAAACGGAGCTATCTAGCAGAATGTCTGTCAATGTGTGTATTCAACTTCTAGAGATAAACTCACGTGTGTTTGCAGCAGTTCAGAAACCCTTTCTTTGGAGAATGTAGAAACAGTCATTTCCAGCCCTAGAGACGCATATAAGAGTTAGCAGTAAGAATGCGTTTAAAACACAGAAGACCCGCTTCGTACAAACTGAGGTGCTGTGTGTTGGTTCCTTTTAGGAAGTTGCATCTATGTTTAGATTCAGCGAGGGAAAAAGACTTTTCTTCTAAAAGCTGCGTTTTGACATTCCAGAGTGGATGGGAGAACAGGCTGTAAAGAGAAATACCTTGCTCTAAAACCAAAACGGAGCTATCTAGCAGAATGGTTGTCAAAGTGTGTATTCAACTTCCAGAGTTAAACTCATGTTTGTTTACAGCAGTTCAAAAACCCTTTCTTTGGAGAATGTAGAAACAGTCATTTCCAGCCCTAGAGACGCATATAAGAGTTAGCAGTAAGAATGCGTTTAAAACACAGAAGACCCGCTTCGTACAAACTGATGTGCTTTGTGTTGGTTCCTTTTAGGAAGTTACATCTATGTTTAGATACAGCGAGGGAGAAACACGTTTCTTCTAAAAGGTGCGTTTTGACATTCCAGAGTGGATGGGAATACAGACTGTAAAGAGAAGTATCTTTGTCTAAAACCAAAACGGAGCTATCTAGCAGAATGTCTGTCAATGTGTGTATTCAACTTCTAGAGATAAACTCACTTGTGTTTGCAGCAGTTCAGAAACCCTTTCTTTGGAGAATGTAGAAACAGTCATTTCCAGCCCTAGAGACGCATATAAGAGTTAGCAGTATGAATGCGTTTAAAACACAGAAGACCCGCTTCGTACAAACTGATGTGCTGTGTGTTAGTTCCTTTTAGGAAGTTGCATCTATGATTAGATTCAGCGAGGGAAAAAGACTTTTCTTCTAAAAGCTGCGTTTTGATATTCCAGAGTTGAAGGGAGAACAGGCTGTAAAGAGAAATACCTTGCTATAAAACCAAAACAGAACTGTCTAGCAGAATGGTTGTCAATGTGTGTATTCAACTTCCAGAGTTAAACTCATGTGTGTTTGCAGCAGTTCAGAAACCCTTTCTTTGCAGAATGTAGAAACAGTCATTTCCAGCCCCAGAGACGCATATAAGAGTCAGCAGTAAGAATGCGTTTAAAACACAGAAGACCCGCTTCGTACAAACTGATGTGCTGAGTGTTGGTTCCTTTTAGGAAGTTGCATCTATGTTTAGATTCAGCGAGGGAGAAACACCTTTCTTCTAAAAGCTGCGTTTTGACATTCCAGAGTGGATGGGAGAACAGGATGTAAAGAGAAATACCTTGCTCTAAAACCAAAACGGAGCTATCTAGCAGAATGGTAGTCAATCTGTTTATTCAACTTCCAGAGTTAAACTCATGTGTGTTTGCAGCAGTTCAGAAACCCTTTCTTTGGAGAATGTAGAAACAGTCATTTCCAGCCCTAGAGACGCATATAAGAGTTAGCAGTAAGAATGCGTTTAAAACACAGAAGACCCGCTTCGTACAAACTGATGTGCTGTGTGTTGGTTCCTTTTAGGAAGTTGCATCTATGTTTAGATTCAGCGAGGGAAAAAGACTTTTCTTCTAAAAGCTGCGTTTTGATATTCCAGAGTTGAAGGGAGAAAAGGCTGTAAAGAGAAATACCTTGCTATAAAACCAAAACGGAACTGTCTAGCAGAATGGTTGTCAATGTGTGTATTCAACTTCCAGAGTTAAACTCAAGTTTGTTTACAGCAGTTCAGAAACCCTTTCTTTGGAGAATGTAGAAACAGTCATTTCCAGCCCTAGAGACGCATATAAGAGTCAGCAGTAAGAATGCGTTTAAAACACAGAAGACCCGCTTCGTACAAACTGATGTGCTGTGTGTTGGTTCCTTTTAGGAGGTTACATCTATGTTTAGATTCAGCGAGGGAGAAACACGTTTCTTCTAAAAGGTGCGTTTTGACATTCCAGAGTGGATGGGAATACAGACTGTAAAGAGAAATATCTTTGTCTAAAACCAAAACGGAGCTATCTAGCAGAATGGTTGTCAATGTTTGTATTCAACTTCCAGAGTTAAACTCATGTGTGTTTGCAGCAGTTCAGAAACCCTTTCTTTGCAGAATGTAGAAACAGTCATTTCCAGCCCTAGAGACGCATATAAGAGTTAGCTGTAAGAATGCGTTTAAAACACAGAAACCGACCTCGTACAAACTGATGTGCTGTGTGTTGGTTCCTTTTAGGAAGTTGCATCTATGTTTAGATTCAGCGAGGGAGAAACACGTTTCTTCTAAAAGCTGCGTTTTGACATTCCAGAGTGGATGGGTGAACAGGCTGTAAAGAGAAATATCTTTGTCTAAAAGCAAAACGGAGCTATCTAGCAGAATGTCTGTCAATGTGTGTATTCAACTTCTAGAGATAAACTCACGTGTGTTTGCAGCAGTTCAGAAACCCTTTCTTTGGAGAATGTAGAAACAGTCATTTCCAGCCCTAGAGACGCATATAAGAGTTAGCAGTAAGAATGCGTTTAAAACACAGAAGACCCGCTTCGTACAAACTGATGTGCTGTGTGTTGGTTCCTTTTAGGAAGTTACATCTATGTTTATTTTCAGCGAGGGAAAAAGACTTTTCTTCTAAAAGCTGCGTTTTGACATTCCAGAGTGGATGGGAGAACAGGCTGTAAAGAGAAATACCTTGCTCTAAAACCAAAACGGAGCTATCTAGCAGAATGGTTGTCAAAGTGTGTATTCAACTTCCAGAGTTAAACTCATGTTTGTTTACAGCAGTTCAAAAACCCTTTCTTTGGAGAATGTAGAAACAGTCATTTCCATCCCTAGAGACGCATATAAGAGTTAGCAGTAAGAATGCGTTTAAAACACAGAAGACCCGCTTCGTACAAACTGATGTGCTTTGTGTTGGTTCCTTTTAGGAAGTTACATCTATGTTTAGATACAGCGAGGGAGAAACACGTTTCTTCTAAAAGGTGCGTTTTGACATTCCAGAGTGGATGGGAATACAGACTGTAAAGAGAAGTATCTTTGTCTAAAACCAAAACGGAGCTATCTAGCAGAATGTCTGTCAATGTGTGTATTCAACTTCTAGAGATAAACTCACTTGTGTTTGCAGCAGTTCAGAAACCCTTTCTTTGGAGAATGTAGAAACAGTCATTTCCAGCCCTAGAGACGCATATAAGAGTTAGCAGTATGAATGCGTTTAAAACACAGAAGACCCGCTTCGTACAAACTGATGTGCTGTGTGTTAGTTCCTTTTAGGAAGTTGCATCTATGTTTAGATTCAGCGAGGCAAAAAGACTTTTCTTCTAAAAGCTGCGTTTTGATATTCCAGAGTTGAAGGGAGAAAAGGCTGTAAAGAGAAATACCTTGCTATAAAACCAAAACAGAACTGTCTAGCAGAATGGTTGTCAATGTGTGTATTCAACTTCCAGAGTTAAACTCACGTGTGTTTGCAGCAGTTCAGAAACCCTTTCTTTGCAGAATGTAGAAACAGTCATTTCCAGCCCCAGAGACGCATATAAGAGTCAGCAGTAAGAATGCGTTTAAAACACAGAAGACCCGCTTCGTACAAACTGATGTGCTGAGTGTTGGTTCCTTTTAGGAAGTTGCATCTATGTTTAGATTCAGCGAGGGAGAAACACCTTTCTTCTAAAAGCTGCGTTTTGACACTCCAGAGTGGATGGGAGAACAGGCTGTAAAGAGAAATACCTTGCTCTAAAACCAAAACGGAGCTATCTAGCAGAATGGTTGTCAATCTGTTTATTCAACTTCCAGAGTTAAACTCATGTGTGTTTGCAGCAGTTCAGAAACCCTTTCTTTGGAGAATGTAGAAACAGTCATTTCCAGCCCCAGAGACGCATATAGTAGTTAGCAGTAAGAATGCTTTTAAAACACAGAAACCCGCTTCGTACAAACTGATGTGCTGTGTGTTGGTTCCTTTTAGGAAGTTGCATCTATGTTTAGATTCAGCGAGGGAGGAACACGTTTCTTCTAAATGCTGCGTTTTGACATAACAGAGTGGATGGGAATACAGACTGTAAAGAGAAATATCTTTGTCTAAAACCAAAACGGAGCTATCTAGCAGAATGTCTGTCAATGTGTATATTCAACTTCTTGAGATAAACTCACGTGTGTTTGCAGCAGTTCAGAAACCCTTTCTTTGGAGAATGTAGAAACAGTCATTTCCAGCCCTAGAGACGCATATAAGAGTTAGCAGTAAGAATGCGTTTAAAACACAGAAGACCCGCTTCGTACAAACTGATGTGCTGTGTGTTGGTTCCTTTTAGGAAGTTGCATCTATGTTTAGAATCAGCGAAGGAAAAAGACTTTTCTTCTAAAAGCTGCGTTTTGATATTCCAGAGTTGAAGGGAGAACAGGCTGTAAAGAGAAATACCTTGCTATAAAACCAAAATGGAACTGTCTAGCAGAATGGTTGTCAATGTGTTTATTCAACTTCCAGAGTTAAACTCATGTTTGTTTACAGCAGTTCAGAAACCCTTTCTTTGGAGAATGTAGAAACAGTCATTTCCAGCCCTAGAGACGCATATAAGAGTTAGCAGTAAGAATGCGTTTAAAACAAAGAAGACTCGCTTCGTACAAACTGATGTGCTGTGTGTTGGTTCCTTTTAGGAAGTTGCATCTATGTTTAGATTCAGCGAGGGAGAAACACGTTTCTTCTAAAAGCTGCGTTTTGACATTCCAGAGTGGAAGGGAATACAGACTGTAAAGAGAAATATCTTTGTCTAAAACCAAAACGGAGCTATCTAGCAGAATGGTTGTCAATGTGTGTATTCAACTTCTAGAGCTAAACTCACATGTGTTTGCAGCAGTTCAGAAACCCTTTCTTTTGAGAATGTAAAAACAGTCATTTCCAGCCCTAGAGACGCATATAGGAGTTAGCAGTTAGAATGCGTTGAAAACACAGAAGACCCGCTTCGTACAAACTGATGTGCTGTGTGTTGGTTCCTTTTAGGAAGTTGCATCTATGTTTAGATTCAGCGAGGGAGAAACACGTTTCTTCTAAAAGCTGCGTTTTGACATTCCAGAGTGGATGGGAATACAGACTGTAAAGAGAAATATCTTTGTCTAAAACCAAAACGGAGCTATCTAGCAGAATGGTTGTCAATGTGTGTATTCAACTTCTAGAGCTAAACTCACATGTGTTTGCAGCAGTTCAGAAACCCTTTCTTTTGAGAATGTAAAAACAGTCATTTCCAGCCCTAGAGACGCATATAAGAGTTAGCAGTAAGAATGCGTTTAAAACACAGAAGACCCCCTTCGTACAAACTGATGTGCTGTGTGTTGGTTCCTTTTAGGAAGTTGCATCTATGTTTAGAATCAGCGAAAGAAAAAGACTTTTCTTCTAAAAGCTGCGTTTTGATATTCCAGAGTTGAAGGGAGACAGGCTGTAAAAAGAAATACCTTGCTATAAAACCAAAACGGAACTGTCTAGCAGAATGGTTGTCAATGTGTGTATTTATCTTCCAGAGTTAAACTCATGTGTGTTTGCAGCAGTTCAGAAACCCTTTCTTTGGAGAATGTAGAAACAGTCATTTCCAGCCCCAGAGACGCATATAGTAGTTAGCAGTAAGAATGCTTTTAAAACACAGAAACCCGCTTCGTACAAACTGATGTGCTGTGTGTTGGTTCCTTTTAGGAAGTTGCATCTATGTTTAGATTCAGCGAGGGAGAAACACGTTTCTTCTAAATGCTGCGTTTTGAAATAACAGAGTGGATGGGAATACAGTCTGTAAAGAGAAATATCTTTGTCTAAAACCAAAACCGAGCTATTTGGCAGAATGGTTGTCAATGTGTGTATTCAACTTCTAGAGCTAAACACACGTGTGTTTGCAGCAGTTCAGAAACCCTTTCTTTGGAGAATGTAGAAACAGTCACTTCCAGCCCTAGAGACGCATATAAGAGTTAGCAGTAAGAATGCGTTTAAAACACAGAAGACCCGCTTCGTACAAACTGATGTGCTGTGTGTTGGTTCCTTTTAGGAAGTTGCATCTATGTTTAGAATCAGCGAAGGAAAAAGACTTTTCTTCTAAAAGCTGCGTTTTGATATTCCAGAGTTGAAGGGAGAACAGGCTGTAAAGAGAAATACCTTGCTATAAAACCAAAACGGAACTGTCTAGCAGAATGGTTCTCAATGTGTGTATTCAACTTCCAGAGTTAAACTCATGTTTGTTCACAGCAGTTCAGAAACACTTTCTTTGTAGAATGTAGAAACAGTCATTTCCAGCCCTAGAGACGCATATAAGAGTTAGCAGTAAGAATGCGTTTAAAACACAGAAGACCCGCTTCGTACAAACTGATGTGCTGTGTGTTGGTTCCTTTTAGGAAGTTACATCTATGTTTAGATTCAGCGAGGGAGAAACACGTTTCTTCTAAAAGGTGCGTTTTGACATTCCAGAGTGGATGGGAATACAGACTGTAAAGAGAAATATCTTTGTCTAAAACCAAAACGGAGCTATCTAGCAGAATGTCTGTCAATGTGTGTATTCAACTTCTATACATAAACTCACGTGTGTTTGCAGCAGTTCAGAAACCCTTTCTTTGGAGAATGTAGAAACAGTCATTTCCAGCCCTAGAGACGCATATAAGAGTTAGCCGTAAGAATGCGTTTAAAACACAGAAGACCCGCTTCGTACAAACTGATGTGCTGAGTGTTGGTTCCTTTTAGGAAGTTGCATCTATGTTTAGATTCAGCGAGGGAGAAACACGTTTCTTCTAAAAGCTGCGTTTTGACATTCCAGAGTGGATGGGAGAACAGGCTGTAAAGAGAAATACCTTGCTCTAAAACCAAAACGGAGCTATCTAGCAGAATGGTTGTCAATCTGTTTATTCAACTTCCAGAGTTAAACTAATGTGTGTTTGCAGCAGTTCAGAAACCCTTTCTTTGGAGAATGTAGAAACAGTCATTTCCAGCCCCAGAGATGCATATAAAAGTTAGCAGTAAGAATGCTTTTAAAACACAGAAACCCACATCGTACAAACTGATGTTCTGTGTGTGGGTTCCATTTTGGAAGTTGCATCTATGTTTAGATTCAGCGAGGGAGAAACAAGTTTCTTCTAAAAGCTGCGTCTTGAAATTCTAGAGTGGATGGGAGTACAGACTGTAAAGAGAAATATCTTTGTCTAAAACCAAAACGGAGCTATCTAGCAGAATGGTTGTCAATGTGTGTTTTCAACTTCTAGAGCTAAACTCACGTGTGTTTGCAGCAGTTCAGAAACCCTTTCTTTGGAGAATGTAGAAACAGTCATTTCCAGCCCTAGAGACGCATATAAGAGTTAGCTGTAAGAATGCGTTTAAAACACAGAAACCGACTTTGTACAAACTGATGTGCTGTGTGTTGGTTCCTTTTAGGAAGTTGCATCTATGTTTAGATTCAGCGAGGGAGAAACACGTTTCTTCTAAAAGCTGCGTTTTGACATTCCAGAGTGGATGGGAGAACAGGCTGTAAAGAGAAATACCTTGCTCTAAAACCAAAACGGATCTATCTAGCAGAATGGTTGTCAATCTGTTTATTCAACTTCCAGAGGTAAACTCATGTGTGTTTGCAGCAGTTCAGAAACCCTTTCTTTGGAGAATGTAGAAACAGTCATTTCCAGCCCCAGAGACTCATATAGTAGTTAGCAGTAAGAATGCTTTTAAAACACAGAAACCCGCTTCGTACAAACTGATGTGCTGTGTGTTGGTTCCTTTTAGGAAGTTGCATCTATGTTTAGATTCAGCGAGGGAGGAACACGTTTCTTCTAAATGCTGCGTTTTGACATAACAGAGTGGATGGGAATACAGACTGTAAAGAGAAATATCTTTGTCTAAAACCAAAACGGAGCTATCTAGCAGAATGTCTGTCAATGTGTGTATTCAACTTCTGGAGCTAAACTCACGTGTGTTTGCAGCAGTTCAGAAACCCTTTCTTTGGAGAATGTAGAAACAGTCATTTCCAGCCCTAGAGACGCATATAAGAGTTAGCAGTAAGAATGCGTTTAAAACACAGAAGACCCGCTTCGTACAAACTGATGTGCTGTGTGTTGGTTCCTTTTAGGAAGTTGCATCTATGTTTAGATTCAGCGAGGGAAAAAGACTTTTCTTCTAAAAGCTGCGTTTTGATATTCCAGAGTTGAAGGGAGAACAGGCTGTAAAAAGAAATACCTTGATATAAAACCAAAACGAAACTGTCTAGCAGAATGGTTGTCAATGTGTGTATTTAACTTCCAGAGTTAAACTCATGTGTGTTTGCAGCAGTTCAGAAACCCTTTCTTTGGAGAATGTAGAAACAGTCATTTCCAGCCCCAGAGACGCATATAGTAGTTAGCAGTAAGAATGCTTTTAAAACACAGAAAACCGCTTCGTACAAACTGATGTGCTGTGTGTTGGTTCCTTTTAGGAAGTTGCATCTATGTTTAGATTCAGCGAGGGAGAAACACGTTTCTTCTAAATGCTGCGTTTTGAAATAACAGAGTGGATGGGAAGACAGACTGTAAAGAGAAATATCTTTGTCTAAAACCAAAACGGAGCTATCTAGCAGAATGGTTGTCAATGTGTGTATTCAACTTCTAGAGCTAAACACACGTGTGTTTGCAGCAGTTCAGAAACCCTTTCTTTGGAGAATGTAGAAACAGTCACTTCCAGCCCTAGAGACGCATATAAGAGTTAGCAGTAAGAATGCGTTTAAAACACAGAACACCCGCTTCGTACAAACTGATGTGCTGTGTGTTGGTTCCTTTTAGGAAGTTGCATCTATGTTTAGAATCAGCGAAGGAAAAAGAGTTTTCTTCTAAAAGCTGCGTTTTGATATTCCATAGTTGAAGGGAGAACAGGCTGTAAAGAGAAATACCTTGCTATAAAACCAAAACGGAACTGTCTAGCAGAATGGTTCTCAATGTGTGTATTCAACTTCCAGAGTTAAACTCAAGTTTGTTTACAGCAGTTCAGAAACCCTTTCTTTGGAGAATGTAGAAACAGTCATTTCCAGCCCTAGAGACGCATATAAGAGTTAGAAGTAAGAATGCGTTTAAAACACAGAAGACCCGCTTCGTACAAACTGATGTGCTGTGTGTTGGTTCCTTTTAGGAAGTTACATCTATGTTTAGATTCAGCGAGGGAGAAACACGTTTCTTCTAAAAGGTGCGTTTTGACATTCCAGAGTGGATGGGAATACAGACTGTAAAGAGAAATATCTTTGTCTAAAACCAAAACGGAGCTATCTAGCAGAATGTCTGTCAATGTGTGTATTCAACTTCTAGAGATAAACTCACGTGTGTTTGCAGCAGTTCAGAAACCCTTTCTTTGGAGAATGTAGAAACAGTCATTTCCAGCCCTAGAGACGCATATAAGAGTTAGCCGTAAGAATGCGTTTAAAACACAGAAGACCCGCTTCGTACAAACTGATGTGCTGTGTGTTGGTTCCTTTTAGGAAGTTGCATCTATGTTTAGATTCAGCGAGGGAAAAAGACTTTTCTTCTAAAAGCTGCGTTTTGATATTCCAGAGTTGAAGGGAGAACAGGCTGTAAAGAGAAATACCTTGCTATAAAACCAAAATGGAACTGTCTAGCAGAATGGTTGTCAATGTGTGTATTCAACTTCCAGAGTTAAACTCATGTGTGTTTGCAGCAGTTCAGAAACCCTTTCGTTGCAGAATGTAGAAACAGTCATTTCCAGCACCAGAGACATATATAAGAGTCAGCAGTAAGAATGCGTTTAAAACACAGAAGACCCGCTTCGTACAAACTGATGTGCTGAGTGTTGGTTCCTTTTAGGAAGTTGCATCTATGTTTAGATTCAGCGAGGGAGAAACACGTTTCTTCTAAAAGCTGCGTTTTGACATTCCAGAGTGGATGGGAGAACAGGCTGTAAAGAGAAATACCTTGCTCTAAAACCAAAACGGAGCTATCTAGCAGAATGGTTGTCAATCTGTTTATTCAACTTCCAGAGTTAAACTAATGTGTGTTTGCAGCAGTTCAGAAACCCTTTCTTTGGAGAATGTAGAAACAGTCATTTCCAGCCCCAGAGACGCATATAGTAGTTAGCAGTAAGAATGCTTTTAAAACACAGAAAACCGCTTCGTACAAACTGATGTGCTGTGTGTTGGTTCCTTTTAGGAAGTTGCATCTATGTTTAGATTCAGCGAGGGAGAAACACGTTTCTTCTAAATGCTGCGTTTTGAAATAACAGAGTGGATGGGAAGACAGACTGTAAAGAGAAATATCTTTGTCTAAAACCAAAACGGAGCTATCTAGCAGAATGGTTGTCAATGTGTGTATTCAACTTCTAGAGCTAAACACACGTGTGTTTGCAGCAGTTCAGAAACCCTTTCTTTGGAGAATGTAGAAACAGTCACTTCCAGCCCTAGAGACGCATATAAGAGTTAGCAGTAAGAATGCGTTTAAAACACAGAACACCCGCTTCGTACAAACTGATGTGCTGTGTGTTGGTTCCTTTTAGGAAGTTGCATCTATGTTTAGAATCAGCGAAGGAAAAAGAGTTTTCTTCTAAAAGCTGCGTTTTGATATTCCATAGTTGAAGGGAGAACAGGCTGTAAAGAGAAATACCTTGCTATAAAACCAAAACGGAACTGTCTAGCAGAATGGTTCTCAATGTGTGTATTCAACTTCCAGAGTTAAACTCAAGTTTGTTTACAGCAGTTCAGAAACCCTTTCTTTGGAGAATGTAGAAACAGTCATTTCCAGCCCTAGAGACGCATATAAGAGTTAGAAGTAAGAATGCGTTTAAAACACAGAAGACCCGCTTCGTACAAACTGATGTGCTGTGTGTTGGTTCCTTTTAGGAAGTTACATCTATGTTTAGATTCAGCGAGGGAGAAACACGTTTCTTCTAAAAGGTGCGTTTTGACATTCCAGAGTGGATGGGAATACAGACTGTAAAGAGAAATATCTTTGTCTAAAACCAAAACGGAGCTATCTAGCAGAATGTCTGTCAATGTGTGTATTCAACTTCTAGAGATAAACTCACGTGTGTTTGCAGCAGTTCAGAAACCCTTTCTTTGGAGAATGTAGAAACAGTCATTTCCAGCCCTAGAGACGCATATAAGAGTTAGCCGTAAGAATGCGTTTAAAACACAGAAGACCCGCTTCGTACAAACTGATGTGCTGTGTGTTGGTTCCTTTTAGGAAGTTGCATCTATGTTTAGATTCAGCGAGGGAAAAAGACTTTTCTTCTAAAAGCTGCGTTTTGATATTCCAGAGTTGAAGGGAGAACAGGCTGTAAAGAGAAATACCTTGCTATAAAACCAAAATGGAACTGTCTAGCAGAATGGTTGTCAATGTGTGTATTCAACTTCCAGAGTTAAACTCATGTGTGTTTGCAGCAGTTCAGAAACCCTTTCGTTGCAGAATGTAGAAACAGTCATTTCCAGCACCAGAGACATATATAAGAGTCAGCAGTAAGAATGCGTTTAAAACACAGAAGACCCGCTTCGTACAAACTGATGTGCTGAGTGTTGGTTCCTTTTAGGAAGTTGCATCTATGTTTAGATTCAGCGAGGGAGAAACACGTTTCTTCTAAAAGCTGCGTTTTGACATTCCAGAGTGGATGGGAGAACAGGCTGTAAAGAGAAATACCTTGCTCTAAAACCAAAACGGAGCTATCTAGCAGAATGGTTGTCAATCTGTTTATTCAACTTCCAGAGTTAAACTAATGTGTGTTTGCAGCAGTTCAGAAACCCTTTCTTTGGAGAATGTAGAAACAGTCATTTCCAGCCCCAGAGATGCATATAAAAGTTAGCAGTAAGAATGCTTTTAAAACACAGAAACCCACATCGTACAAACTGATGTTCTGTGTGTTGGTTCCATTTTGGAAGTTGCATCTATGTTTAGATTCAGCGAGGGAGAAACACGTTTCTTCTAAAAGCTGCGTCATGACATTCTAGAGTGGATGGGAGTACAGACTGTAAAGAGAAATATCTTTGTCTAAAACCAAAACGGAGCTATCTAGCAGAATGGTTGTCAATGTGTGTTTTCAACTTCTAGAGCTAAACTCACGTGTGTTTGCAGCAGTTCAGAAACCCTTTCTTTTGAGAATGTAAAAACAGTCATTTCCAGCCCTAGAGACGCATATAAGAGTTAGCAGTAAGAATGCGTTTAAAACACAGAAGACCCGCTTCGTACAAACTGATGTGCTGTGTGTTGGTTCCTTTTAGGAAGTTGCATCTATGTTTAGATTCAGCGAGGGAAAAAGACTTTTCTTCTAAAAGCTGCGTTTTGATATTCCAGAGTTGAAGGGAGAACAGGCTGTAAAGAGAAATACCTTGCTATAAAACCAAAACGGAACTGTCTAGCAGAATGGTTGTCAATGTGTGTATTCAACTTCCAGAGTTAAACTCATGTGTGTTTGCAGCAGTTCAGAAACCCTTTCTTTGCAGAATGTAGAAACAGTCATTTCCAGCCCCAGAGACATATATAAGAGTCAGCAGTAAGAATGCGTTTAAAACACAGAAGACCCGCTTCGTACAAACTGATGTGCTGAGTGTTGGTTTTTTTTAGGAAGTTGCATCTATGTTTAGATTCAGCGAGGGAGAAACACGTTTCTTCTAAAAGCTGCGTTTTGACATTCCAGAGTGGATGGGAGAACAGGCTGTAAAGAGAAATACCTTGCTCTAAAACCAAAACGGAGCTATCTAGCAGAATGGTTGTCAATGTGTGTATTCAACTTCCAGAGTTAAACTCATGTGTGTTTGCAGCAGTTCAGAAACCCTTTCTTTGGAGAATGTAGAAACAGTAATTTCCAGCCCCAGAGACGCATATATTAGTTAGCAGTAAGAATGCTTTTAAAACACAGAAACCCGCTTCGTACAAACTGATGTGCTCTGTGTTGGTTCCTTTTAGGAAGTTGCATCTATGTTTAGATTCAGCGAGGGAGAAACACGTATCTTCTAAAAGCTGCGTTTTGACATTCCAGACTGGATGGGAATACAGACTGTAAAGAGAAATATCTTTGTCTAAAACCAAAACGGAGCTATCTAGCAGAATGGTTGTCCATGTGTGTATGCAACTTCTAGAGCTAAACTCACGCGTGTTTGCAGCACTTCAGAAACCCTTTCTTTGGAGAATGTAGAAACAGTCATTTCCAGCCCTAGAGACTCATATAAGAGTTAGCAGTAAGAATGCGTTTAAAACACAGAAGACCCGCTTCGTACAAACTGATGTGCTGTGTGTTGGTTCCTTTTAGGAAGTTGCATCTATGTTTAGATTCAGCGAGGGAGAAACACGTTTCTTCTAAAAGCTGCGTTTTGACATTCCAGAATGGATGGGAATACAGACTGTAAAGAGAAATATCTTTGTCTAAAACCAAAACGGAGTTATCTAGCAGAATGGTTGTCAATGAGTGTATTCAACTTCTAGAGCTAAACTCACATGTGTTTGCAGCAGTTCAGAAACCCTTTCTTTTGAGAATGTAAAAACAGTCATTTCCAGCCCTAGAGACGCATATAAGAGTTAGCAGTAAGAATGCGTTTAAAACACAGAAGACCCGCTTCGTACAAACTGATGTGCTGTGTTTTGGTTCCTTTTAGGAAGTTGCATCTATGTTTAGATTCAGCGAGGGAAAAAGACTTTTCTTCTAAAAGCTGCGTTTTGATATTCCAGAGTTGAAGGGAGAACAGGCTGTAAAGAGAAATACCTTGCTATAAAACCAAAACGGAACTGTCTAGCAGAATGGTTGTCAATGTGTGTATTCAACTTCCAGAGTTAAACTCATGTGTGTTTGCAGCAGTTCAGAAACCCTTTCTTTGGAGAATGTAGAAACAGTCACTTCCAGCCCTAGAGACGCATATAAGAGTTAGTAGTAAGAATGCGTTTAAAACACAGAAGACCCGCTTCGTACAAACTGATGTGCTGTGTGTTGGTTCCTTTTAGGAAGTTGCATCTATGTTTAGAATCAGCGAAAGAAAAAGACTTTTCTTCTAAAAGCTGCGTTTTGAGATTCCAGAGTTGAAGGGAGAACAGGCTGTAAAGAAAAATATCTTGCTATAAAACCAAAACGGAACTGTCTAGCAGAATCGTTGTCAATGTGGGTATTCAACTTCCATAGTTAAACTCAAGTTTGTTTACAGCAGTTCAGAAACCCTTTCTTTGGAGAATGTAGAAACAGTCATTTCCAGCCCTAGAGACGCATATAAGCGTTAGCAGTAAGAATGCGTTTAAAACACAGAAGACCCGCTTCGTACAAACTGATGTGCTGTGTGTTGGTTCCTTTTAGGAAGTTGCATCTATGTTTAGATTCAGCGAGGGAAAAAGACTTTTCTTCTAAAAGCTGCGTTTTGATATTCCAGAGTTGAAGGGAGAACAGGCTGTAAAGAGAAATACCTTGCTATAAAACCAAAACGGAACTGTCTAGCAGAATGGTTGTCAATGTGTGTATTCAACTTCGAGAGTTAAACTCATGTTTTTTTACAGCAGTTCAGAAACCCTTTCTTTGGAGAATGTAGAAACAGTCATTTCCAGCCCTAGAGACGCATATAAGAGTTAGCAGTAAGAATGCGTTTAAAACACAGAAGACCCGCTTCGTACAAACTGATGTGCTTTGTGTTGGTTCCTTTTAGGAAGTTACATCTATGTTTAGATTCAGCGAGGGAGAAACACGTTTCTTCTAAAAGGTGCGTTTTGACATTCCAGAGTGGATGGGAATACAGACTGTAAAGAGAAGTATCTTTGTCTAAAACCAAAACGGAGCTATCTAGCAGAATGTCTGTCAATGTGTGTATTCAACTTCTAGAGATAAACTCACTTGTGTTTGCAGCAGTTCAGAAACCCTTTCTTTGGAGAATGTAGAAACAGTCATTTCCAGCCCTAGAGACGCATATAAGAGTTAGCTGTATGAATGCGTTTAAAACACAGAAGACCCGCTTCGTACAAACTGATGTGCTGTGTGTTGGTTCCTTTTAGGAAGTTGCATCTATGTTTAGATTCAGCGAGGGAAAAAGACTTTTCTTCTAAAAGCTGCGTTTTGATATTCCAGAGTTGAAGGGAGAACAGGCTGTAAAGAGAAATACCTTGCTATAAAACCAAAACGGAACTGTCTAGCAGAATGGTTGTCAATGTGTGTATTCAACTTCCAGAGTTAAACTCATGTGTGTTTGCAGCAGTTCAGAAACCCTTTCTTTGCAGAATGTAGAAATAGTCATTTCCAGCCCCAGAGACGCATATAAGAGTCAGCAGTAAGAATGCGTTTAAAACACAGAAGACACGCTTCGTACAAACTGATGTGCTGAGTGTTGGTTCCTTTTAGGAAGTTGCATCTATGTTTAGATTCAGCGAGGGAGAAACACCTTTCTTCTAAAAGCTGCGTTTTGACATTCCAGAGTGGATGGGAGAACAGGCTGTAAAGAGAAATACCTTGCTCTAAAACCAAAACGGAGCTATCTAGCAGAATGGTTGTCAATGCGTGTATTCAACTTCTAGAGCTAAACTCACATGTTTTTGCAGCAGTTCAGAAACCCTTTCTTTTGAGAATGTAAAAACACTCATTTCCAGCCCTAGAGACGCATATAAGAGTTAGCAGTAAGAATGCGTTTAAAACACAGAAGACCCGCTTCGTACAAACTGATGTGCTGTGTGTTGGTTCCTTTTAGGAAGTTGCAACTATGTTTAGAATCAGCGAAGGAAAAAGACTTTTCTTCTAAAAGCTGCGTTTTGAGATTCCAGAGTTGAAGGGAGAACAGGCTGTAAAGAGAAATACCTTGCTATAAAACCAAAACGGAACTGTCTAGCAGAATGGTTGTCAATGTGTGTATTCAACTTCCAGAGTTAAACTCATGTGTGTTTGCAGCAGTTCAGAAACCCTTTCTTTGCAGAATGTAGAAACAGTCATTTCCAGCACCAGAGACATATATAAGAGTCAGAAGTAAGAATGCGTTTAAAACACAGAAGACCCGCTTCGTACAAACTGACGTGCTGAGTGTTGGTTCCTTTTAGGAAGTTGCATCTATGTTTAGATTCAGCGTGGGAGAAACACGTTTCTTCTAAAAGCTGCGTTTTGACATTCCAGAGTGGATGGGAGAACAGGCTGTAAAGAGAAATACCTTGCTCTAAAACCAAAACGGAGCTATCTAGCAGAATGGTTGTCAATGTGTTATACAACTTCTAGAGGTAAACTCATGTGTGTTTGCAGCAGTTCAGAAACCCTTTCTTTGGAGAATGTAGAAACAGTCATTTCCAGCCCCAGAGATGCATATAAAAGTTAGCAGTAAGAATGCTTTTAAAACACAGAAACCCACATCGTACAAACTGATGTTCTGTTTGTTGGTTCCATTTTGGAAGTTGCATCTATGTTTAGATTCAGCGAGGGAGAAACACGTTTCTTCTAAAAGCTGTGTCTTGACATTCTAGAGTGGATGGGAGTACAGCCTGTAAAGAGAAATATCTTTGTCTAAAACCAAAACGGAGCTATCTAGCAGAATGGTTGTCAATGTGTGTATTCAACTTCTAGAGCTAAACTCACGTGTGTTTGCAGCAGTTCAGAAACCCTTTCTTTGGAGAATGTAGAAACAGTCATTTCCAGCCCTAGAGACGCATAAAAGAGTTAGCTGTAAGAATGCGTTTAAAACACAGAAACCGACTTCGTACAAACTGATGTGCTGTGTGTTGGTTCCTTTTAGGAAGTTGCATCTATGTTTAGATTCAGCGAGGGAGAAACACGTTTCTTCTAAAAGCTGCGTTTTGACATTCCAGAGTGGATGGGAGAACAGGCTGTAAAGAGAAATACCTTGCTCTAAAACCAAAACGGAGCTATCTAGCAGAATGGTTGTCAATCTGTTTATTCAACTTCCAGAGTTAAATTCATGTGTGTTTGCAGCAGTTCAGAGACCCTTTCTTTGGATAATGTAGAAACAGTCATTTCCAGCCCCAGAGACGCATATAGTAGTTAGCAGTAAGAATGCTTTTAAAACACAGAAACCCGCTTCGTACAAACTGATGTGCTGTGTGTTGGTTCCTTTTAGGAAGTTGCATCTATGTTTAGATTCAGCGAGGGAGGAACACGTTTCTTCTAAATGCTGCGTTTTGACATAACAGAGTGGATGGGAATACAGACTTTAAAGAGAAATATCTTTGTGTAAAACCAAAACGAAGCTACCTAGCAGAATGTCTGTCAATGAGTGTATTCAACTTCTAGAGCTAAACACACGTGTGTTTGAAGCAGTTCAGAAACCCTTTCTTTGGAGAATGTAGAAACAGTCATTTCCAGCCCTAGAGACGCATATAAGAGTTAGCAGTAAGAATGCGTTTAAAACACAGAAGACCCGCTTCGTACAAACTGATGTGCTGTGTGTTGGTTCCTTTTAGGAAGTTGCATCTATGTTTAGAATCAGCGAAGGAAAAAGACTTTTCTTCTAAAAGCTGCGTTTTGATATTCCAGAGTTGAAGGGAGAACAGGCTGTAAAGAGAAATACCTTGCTATGAAACCAAAACGGAACTGTCTAGCAGAATGGTTGTCAATGTGTTTATTCAACTTCCAGAGTTCAACTCATGTTTGTTTACAGCAGTTCAGAAACCCTTTCTTTGGAGAATGTAGAAACAGTCATTTCCAGCCCTAGAGACGCATATAAGAGTTAGCAGTATGAATGCGTTTAAAACACAGAAGACCCGCTTCGTACAAACTAATGTGCTGTGTGTTGGTTCCTTTTAGGAAGTTACATCTGTGTTTAGATTCAGCGAGGGAGAAACACGTTTCTTCTAAAAGGTGCGTTTTGACATTCCAGAGTGGATGGGAATACAGACTGTAAAGAGAAATATCTTTATCTAAAACCAAAACGGAGCGATCTAGCAGAATGTCTGTCAGTGTGTGTATTCAACTTCTAGAGTTAAACTCACGTGTGTTTGCAGCAGTTCAGAAACCCTTTCTTTGGAGAATGTAGAAACAGTCATTTCCAGCCCTAGAGACGCATATAAGAGTTAGCAGTAAGAATGCGTTTAAAACACAGAAGACCCGCTTCGTACACACTGATGTGCTGTGTGTTGGTTCCTTTTAGGAAGTTGCATCTATGTTTAGATTCAGCGAGGGAGAAACACGTTTCTTCTAAAAGCTGCGTTTTGACATTCCAGAGTGGATGGGAATACAGACTGTAAAGAGAAATATCTTTGTCTAAAACCAAAACGGAGCTATCTAGCAGAATGGTTGTCAATGTGTGTATTCAACTTCTAGAGCTAAACTCACATGTGTTTGCAGCAGTTCAGAAACCCTTTCTTTTGAGAATGTAAAAACAGTCATTTCCAGCCCTAGAGACGCATATAAGAGTCAGCAGTAAGAATGCGTTTAAAACACAGAAGACCCGCTTCGTACAAACTGATGTGCTGTGTGTTGGTTCCTTTTAGGAAATTGCATCTATGTTTAGATTCAGCGAGGGAGAAACACGTTTCTTCTAAAAGCTGCGTTTTGACATTCCAGAGTGGATGGGAGAACAGGCTGTAAAGAGAAATACCTTGCTCTAAAACCAAAACGGAGCTATCTAGCAGAATGGTTGTCAATGTGTTTATTCAAATTCCAGAGTTAAACTCATGTGTGTTTGCAGCAGTTCAGAAACCCTTTCCTTGGAGAATGTAGAAACAGTAATTTCCAGCCCCAGAGACGCATATATTTGTTAGCAGTAAGAATGCTTTTAAAACACAGAAGACCCGCTTCGTACAAACTGATGTGCTGTGTGTTGGTTCCTTTTAGGAAGTTGCATCTATGTTTAGATTCAGCGAGGGAGAAACACGTATCTTCTAAAAGCTGCGTTTTGACATTCCAGACTGGATGGGAATACAGACTGTAAAGAGAAATATCTTTGTCTAAAACCAAAACGGAGCTATCTAGCAGAATGGTTGTCCAGGTGTGTATGCAACTTCTAGAGCTAAACTCACGAGTGTTTGCAGCACTTCAGAAACCCTTTCTTTGGAGAATGTAGAAACAGTCATTTCCAGCACTAGAGACGCATATAAGAGTTAGCAGTAAGAATGCGTTTAAAACACAGAAGACCCGCTTCGTACAAACTGATGTGCTGTGTGTTGGTTCCTTTTAGGAAGTTGCATCTATGTTTAGAATCAGCGAAGGAAAAAGACTTTTCTTCTAAAAGCTGCGTTTTGATATTCCAGAGTTGAAGGGAGAACAGGCTGTAAAGAGAAATACCTTGCTATAAAACCAAAACGGAACTGTCTAGCAGAATGGTTCTCAATGTGTGTATTCAACTTCCAGAGTTAAACTCATGTTTGTTTACAGCAGTTCAGAAACCCTTTCTTTGGAGAATGTAGAAACAGTCATTTTCAGCCCTAGAGACGCATATAATAGTTAGCAGTAAGAATGCGTTTAAAACACAGAAGACCCGCTTCGTACAAACTGATGTGCTGAGTGTTGGTTCCTTTTAGGAAGTTGCATCTATGTTTAGATTCAGCGAGGGAGAAACACGTTTCTTCTAAAAGCTGCGTTTTGACATTCCAGAGTGGATGGGAGAACAGGCTGTAAAGAGAAATACATTGCTCTAAAACCAAAACGGAGCTATCTAGCAGAATGGTTGTCAATCTGTTTATTCAACTTCCAGAGTTAAACTAATGTGTGTTTGCAGCAGTTCAGAAACCCTTTCTTTGGAGAATGTAGAAACAGTCATTTCCAGCCCCAGAGATGCATATAAAAGTTAGCAGTAAGAATGCTTTTAAAACACAGAAACCCACATCGTACAAACTGATGTTCTGTGTGTTGGTTCCATTTTGGAAGTTGCATCTATGTTTAGATTCAGCGAGGGAGAAACACGTTTCTTCTAAAAGCTGCGTTTTGACATTCCATAGTGGATGGGAGAACAGGCTGTAAAGAGAAATACCTTGCTCTAAAACCAAAACGGAGCTATCTAGCAGAATGGTTGTCAATGTGTGTATTCAAATTCCAGAGTTAAACTCATGTGTGTTTGCAGCAGTTCAGAAACCCTTTCTTTGGAGAATGTAGAAACAGTAATTTCCAGCCCTAGAGACGCATATAAGAGTTAGCAGTAAGAATGCGTTTAAAACACAGAAGACCCGCTTCATACAAACTGATGTGCTGTGTGTTGGTTCCTTTTAGGAAGTTGTATCTATGTTTAGATTCAGCGAGGGAGAAACACGTTTCTTCTAAAAGCTGCGTTTTTACATTCCAGACTGGATGGGAATACAGACTGTAAAGAGAAATATCTTTGTCTAAAACCAAAACGGAGCTATCTAGCAGAATGGTTGTCATTGAGTGTATTCAACTTCTAGAGCTAAACTCACATGTGTTTGCAGCAGTTCAGAAACCCTTTCTTTTGAGAATGTAAAAACAGTCATTTCCAGCCCTAGAGACGCATATAAGAGTTAGCAGTAAGAATGCGTTTAAAACACAGAAGACCCGCTTCGTACAAACTGATGTGCTGTGTGTTGGTTCCTTTTAGGAAGTTGCATCTATGTTTAGATTCAGCGAGGGAAAAAGACTTTTCTTCTAAAAGCTGCGTTTTGATATTCCAGAGTTGAAGGGAGAACAGGCTGTAAAGAGAAATACCTTGCTATAAAACCAAAACGGAACTGTCTAGCAGAATGGTTGTCAATGTGTGTATTCAACTTCCAGAGTTAAACTCATGTGTGTTTGCAGCAGTTCAGAAACCCTTTCTTTGCAGAATGTAGAAACAGTCATTTCCAGCCCCAGAGACATATATAAGAGTCAGCAGTAAGAATGCGTTTAAAACACAGAAGACCCGCTTCGTACAAACTGATGTGCTGAGTGTTGGTTTTTTTTAGGAAGTTGCATCTATGTTTAGATTCAGCGAGGGAGAAACACGTTTCTTCTAAAAGCTGCGTTTTGACATTCCAGAGTGGATGGGAGAACAGGCTGTAAAGAGAAATACCTTGCTCTAAAACCAAAACGGAGCTATCTAGCAGAATGGTTGTCAATGTGTGTATTCAACTTCCAGAGTTAAACTCATGTGTGTTTGCAGCAGTTCAGAAACCCTTTCTTTGGAGAATGTAGAAACAGTAATTTCCAGCCCCAGAGACGCATATATTAGTTAGCAGTAAGAATGCTTTTAAAACACAGAAACCCGCTTCGTACAAACTGATGTGCTCTGTGTTGGTTCCTTTTAGGAAGTTGCATCTATGTTTAGATTCAGCGAGGGAGAAACACGTATCTTCTAAAAGCTGCGTTTTGACATTCCAGACTGGATGGGAATACAGACGGTAAAGAGAAATATCTTTGTCTAAAACCAAAACGGAGCTATCTAGCAGAATGGTTGTCCATGTGTGTATGCAACTTCTAGAGCTAAACTCACGCGTGTTTGCAGCACTTCAGAAACCCTTTCTTTGGAGAATGTAGAAACAGTCATTTCCAGCCCTAGAGACTCATATAAGAGTTAGCAGTAAGAATGCGTTTAAAACACAGAAGACCCGCTTCGTACAAACTGATGTGCTGTGTGTTGGTTCCTTTTAGGAAGTTGTATCTATGTTTAGATTCAGCGAGGGAGAAACACGTTTCTTCTAAAAGCTGCGTTTTGACATTCCAGAATGGATGGGAATACAGACTGTAAAGAGAAATATCTTTGTCTAAAACCAAAACGGAGTTATCTAGCAGAATGGTTGTCAATGAGTGTATTCAACTTCTAGAGCTAAACTCACATGTGTTTGCAGCAGTTCAGAAACCCTTTCTTTTGAGAATGTAAAAACAGTCATTTCCAGCCCTAGAGACGCATATAAGAGTTAGCAGTAAGAATGCGTTTAAAACACAGAAGACCCGCTTCGTACAAACTGATGTGCTGTGTTTTGGTTCCTTTTAGGAAGTTGCATCTATGTTTAGATTCAGCGAGGGAAAAAGACTTTTCTTCTAAAAGCTGCGTTTTGATATTCCAGAGTTGAAGGGAGAACAGGCTGTAAAGAGAAATACCTTGCTATAAAACCAAAACGGAACTGTCTAGCAGAATGGTTGTCAATGTGTGTATTCAACTTCCAGAGTTAAACTCATGTGTGTTTGCAGCAGTTCAGAAACCCTTTCTTTGGAGAATGTAGAAACAGTCACTTCCAGCCCTAGAGACGCATATAAGAGTTAGTAGTAAGAATGCGTTTAAAACACAGAAGACCCGCTTCGTACAAACTGATGTGCTGTGTGTTGGTTCCTTTTAGGAAGTTGCATCTATGTTTAGAATCAGCGAAAGAAAAAGACTTTTCTTCTAAAAGCTGCGTTTTGAGATTCCAGAGTTGAAGGGAGAACAGGCTGTAAAGAAAAATATCTTGCTATAAAACCAAAACGGAACTGTCTAGCAGAATCGTTGTCAATGTGGGTATTCAACTTCCATAGTTAAACTCAAGTTTGTTTACAGCAGTTCAGAAACCCTTTCTTTGGAGAATGTAGAAACAGTCATTTCCAGCCCTAGAGACGCATATAAGCGTTAGCAGTAAGAATGCGTTTAAAACACAGAAGACCCGCTTCGTACAAACTGATGTGCTGTGTGTTGGTTCCTTTTAGGAAGTTGCATCTATGTTTAGATTCAGCGAGGGAAAAAGACTTTTCTTCTAAAAGCTGCGTTTTGATATTCCAGAGTTGAAGGGAGAACAGGCTGTAAAGAGAAATACCTTGCTATAAAACCAAAACGGAACTGTCTAGCAGAATGGTTGTCAATGTGTGTATTCAACTTCGAGAGTTAAACTCATGTTTTTTTACAGCAGTTCAGAAACCCTTTCTTTGGAGAATGTAGAAACAGTCATTTCCAGCCCTAGAGACGCATATAAGAGTTAGCAGTAAGAATGCGTTTAAAACACAGAAGACCCGCTTCGTACAAACTGATGTGCTTTGTGTTGGTTCCTTTTAGGAAGTTACATCTATGTTTAGATTCAGCGAGGGAGAAACACGTTTCTTCTAAAAGGTGCGTTTTGACATTCCAGAGTGGATGGGAATACAGACTGTAAAGAGAAGTATCTTTGTCTAAAACCAAAACGGAGCTATCTAGCAGAATGTCTGTCAATGTGTGTATTCAACTTCTAGAGATAAACTCACTTGTGTTTGCAGCAGTTCAGAAACCCTTTCTTTGGAGAATGTAGAAACAGTCATTTCCAGCCCTAGAGACGCATATAAGAGTTAGCTGTATGAATGCGTTTAAAACACAGAAGACCCGCTTCGTACAAACTGATGTGCTGTGTGTTGGTTCCTTTTAGGAAGTTGCATCTATGTTTAGATTCAGCGAGGGAAAAAGACTTTTCTTCTAAAAGCTGCGTTTTGATATTCCAGAGTTGAAGGGAGAACAGGCTGTAAAGAGAAATACCTTGCTATAAAACCAAAACGGAACTGTCTAGCAGAATGGTTGTCAATGTGTGTATTCAACTTCCAGAGTTAAACTCATGTGTGTTTGCAGCAGTTCAGAAACCCTTTCTTTGCAGAATGTAGAAACAGTCATTTCCAGCCCCAGAGACGCATATAAGAGTCAGCAGTAAGAATGCGTTTAAAACACAGAAGACACGCTTCGTACAAACTGATGTGCTGAGTGTTGGTTCCTTTTAGGAAGTTGCATCTATGTTTAGATTCAGCGAGGGAGAAACACCTTTCTTCTAAAAGCTGCGTTTTGACATTCCAGAGTGGATGGGAGAACAGGCTGTAAAGAGAAATACCTTGCTCTAAAACCAAAACGGAGCTATCTAGCAGAATGGTTGTCAATGCGTGTATTCAACTTCTAGAGCTAAACTCACATGTTTTTGCAGCAGTTCAGAAACCCTTTCTTTTGAGAATGTAAAAACACTCATTTCCAGCCCTAGAGACGCATATAAGAGTTAGCAGTAAGAATGCGTTTAAAACACAGAAGACCCGCTTCGTACAAACTGATGTGCTGTGTGTTGGTTCCTTTTAGGAAGTTGCAACTATGTTTAGAATCAGCGAAGGAAAAAGACTTTTCTTCTAAAAGCTGCGTTTTGAGATTCCAGAGTTGAAGGGAGAACAGGCTGTAAAGAGAAATACCTTGCTATAAAACCAAAACGGAACTGTCTAGCAGAATGGTTGTCAATGTGTGTATTCAACTTCCAGAGTTAAACTCATGTGTGTTTGCAGCAGTTCAGAAACCCTTTCTTTGCAGAATGTAGAAACAGTCATTTCCAGCACCAGAGACATATATAAGAGTCAGAAGTAAGAATGCGTTTAAAACACAGAAGACCCGCTTCGTACAAACTGACGTGCTGAGTGTTGGTTCCTTTTAGGAAGTTGCATCTATGTTTAGATTCAGCGTGGGAGAAACACGTTTCTTCTAAAAGCTGCGTTTTGACATTCCAGAGTGGATGGGAGAACAGGCTGTAAAGAGAAATACCTTGCTCTAAAACCAAAACGGAGCTATCTAGCAGAATGGTTGTCAATGTGTTATACAACTTCTAGAGGTAAACTCATGTGTGTTTGCAGCAGTTCAGAAACCCTTTCTTTGGAGAATGTAGAAACAGTCATTTCCAGCCCCAGAGATGCATATAAAAGTTAGCAGTAAGAATGCTTTTAAAACACAGAAACCCACATCGTACAAACTGATGTTCTGTGTGTTGGTTCCATTTTGGAAGTTGCATCTATGTTTAGATTCAGCGAGGGAGAAACACGTTTCTTCTAAAAGCTGTGTCTTGACATTCTAGAGTGGATGGGAGTACAGCCTGTAAAGAGAAATATCTTTGTCTAAAACCAAAACGGAGCTATCTAGCAGAATGGTTGTCAATGTGTGTATTCAACTTCTAGAGCTAAACTCACGTGTGTTTGCAGCAGTTCAGAAACCCTTTCTTTGGAGAATGTAGAAACAGTCATTTCCAGCCCTAGAGACGCATATAAGAGTTAGCTGTAAGAATGCGTTTAAAACACAGAAACCGACTTCGTACAAACTGATGTGCTGTGTGTTGGTTCCTTTTAGGAAGTTGCATCTATGTTTAGATTCAGCGAGGGAGAAACACGTTTCTTCTAAAAGCTGCGTTTTGACATTCCAGAGTGGATGGGAGAACAGGCTGTAAAGAGAAATACCTTGCTCTAAAACCAAAACGGAGCTATCTAGCAGAATGGTTGTCAATCTGTTTATTCAACTTCCAGAGTTAAACTCATGTGTGTTTGCAGCAGTTCAGAGACCCTTTCTTTGGATAATGTAGAAACAGTCATTTCCAGCCCCAGAGACGCATATAGTAGTTAGCAGTAAGAATGCTTTTAAAACACAGAAACCCGCTTCGTACAAACTGATGTGCTGTGTGTTGGTTCCTTTTAGGAAGTTGCATCTATGTTTAGATTCAGCGAGGGAGGAACACGTTTCTTCTAAATGCTGCGTTTTGACATAACAGAGTGGATGGGAATACAGACTTTAAAGAGAAATATCTTTGTGTAAAACCAAAACGAAGCTACCTAGCAGAATGTCTGTCAATGAGTGTATTCAACTTCTAGAGCTAAACACACGTGTGTTTGAAGCAGTTCAGAAACCCTTTCTTTGGAGAATGTAGAAACAGTCATTTCCAGCCCTAGAGACGCATATAAGAGTTAGCAGTAAGAATGCGTTTAAAACACAGAAGACCCGCTTCGTACAAACTGATGTGCTGTGTGTTGGTTCCTTTTAGGAAGTTGCATCTATGTTTAGAATCAGCGAAGGAAAAAGACTTTTCTTCTAAAAGCTGCGTTTTGATATTCCAGAGTTGAAGGGAGAACAGGCTGTAAAGAGAAATACCTTGCTATGAAACCAAAACGGAACTGTCTAGCAGAATGGTTGTCAATGTGTTTATTCAACTTCCAGAGTTCAACTCATGTTTGTTTACAGCAGTTCAGAAACCCTTTCTTTGGAGAATGTAGAAACAGTCATTTCCAGCCCTAGAGACGCATATAAGAGTTAGCAGTATGAATGCGTTTAAAACACAGAAGACCCGCTTCGTACAAACTAATGTGCTGTGTGTTGGTTCCTTTTAGGAAGTTACATCTGTGTTTAGATTCAGCGAGGGAGAAACACGTTTCTTCTAAAAGGTGCGTTTTGACATTCCAGAGTGGATGGGAATACAGACTGTAAAGAGAAATATCTTTGTCTAAAACGAAAACGGAGCGATCTAGCAGAATGTCTGTCAGTGTGTGTATTCAACTTCTAGAGTTAAACTCACGTGTGTTTGCAGCAGTTCAGAAACCCTTTCTTTGGAGAATGTAGAAACAGTCATTTCCAGCCCTAGAGACGCATATAAGAGTTAGCAGTAAGAATGCGTTTAAAACACAGAAGACCCGCTTCGTACACACTGATGTGCTGTGTGTTGGTTCCTTTTAGGAAGTTGCATCTATGTTTAGATTCAGCGAGGGAGAAACACGTTTCTTCTAAAAGCTGCGTTTTGACATTCCAGAGTGGATGGGAATACAGACTGTAAAGAGAAATATCTTTGTCTAAAACCAAAACGGAGCTATCTAGCAGAATGGTTGTCAATGTGTGTATTCAACTTCTAGAGCTAAACTCACATGTGTTTGCAGCAGTTCAGAAACCCTTTCTTTTGAGAATGTAAAAACAGTCATTTCCAGCCCTAGAGACGCATATAAGAGTCAGCAGTAAGAATGCGTTTAAAACACAGAAGACCCGCTTCGTACAAACTGATGTGCTGTGTGTTGGTTCCTTTTAGGAAATTGCATCTATGTTTAGATTCAGCGAGGGAGAAACACGTTTCTTCTAAAAGCTGCGTTTTGACATTCCAGAGTGGATGGGAGAACAGGCTGTAAAGAGAAATACCTTGCTCTAAAACCAAAACGGAGCTATCTAGCAGAATGGTTGTCAATGTGTTTATTCAAATTCCAGAGTTAAACTCATGTGTGTTTGCAGCAGTTCAGAAACCCTTTCCTTGGAGAATGTAGAAACAGTAATTTCCAGCCCCAGAGACGCATATATTTGTTAGCAGTAAGAATGCTTTTAAAACACAGAAGACCCGCTTCGTACAAACTGATGTGCTGTGTGTTGGTTCCTTTTAGGAAGTTGCATCTATGTTTAGATTCAGCGAGGGAGAAACACGTATCTTCTAAAAGCTGCGTTTTGACATTCCAGACTGGATGGGAATACAGACTGTAAAGAGAAATATCTTTGTCTAAAACCAAAACGGAGCTATCTAGCAGAATGGTTGTCCAGGTGTGTATGCAACTTCTAGAGCTAAACTCACGTGTGTTTGCAGCACTTCAGAAACCCTTTCTTTGGAGAATGTAGAAACAGTCATTTCCAGCACTAGAGACGCATATAAGAGTTAGCAGTAAGAATGCGTTTAAAACACAGAAGACCCGCTTCGTACAAACTGATGTGCTGTGTGTTGGTTCCTTTTAGGAAGTTGCATCTATGTTTAGAATCAGCGAAGGAAAAAGACTTTTCTTCTAAAAGCTGCGTTTTGATATTCCAGAGTTGAAGGGAGAACAGGCTGTAAAGAGAAATACCTTGCTATAAAACCAAAACGGAACTGTCTAGCAGAATGGTTCTCAATGTGTGTATTCAACTTCCAGAGTTAAACTCATGTTTGTTTACAGCAGTTCAGAAACCCTTTCTTTGGAGAATGTAGAAACAGTCATTTTCAGCCCTAGAGACGCATATAAGAGTTAGCAGTAAGAATGCGTTTAAAACACAGAAGACCCGCTTCGTACAAACTGATGTGCTTTGTGTTGGTTCCTTTTAGGAAGTTACATCTATGTTTAGATTCAGAGAGGGAGAAACACGTTTCTTCTAAAAGGTGCGTTTTGACATTCCAGAGTGGATGGGAATACAGACTGTAAAGAGAAATATCTTTGTCTAAAACCAAAACGGAGCTATCTAGCAGAATGTCTGTCAATGTGTCTATTCAACTTCTAGAGATAAACTCACGTGTGTTTGCAGCAGTTCAGAAACCCTTTCTTTGGAGAATGTAGAAACAGTCATTTCCAGCCCTAGAGCCGCATATAAGAGCAGTAAGAATGCGTTTAAAACACAGAAGACCCGCTTCGTACAAACTGATGTGCTGTGTGTTGGTTCCTTTTAGGAAGTTACATCTATGTTTAGATTCAGCGAGGGAGAAACACGTTTCTTCTAAAAGGTGCGTTTTGACATTCCAGAGTGGATGGGAATACAGACTGTAAAGAGAAATATCTTTGTCTAAAACCAAAACGGAGCTATCTAGCAGAATGGTTGTCAATGTGTGTATTCAACTTCCAGAGTTAAACTCATGTGTGTTTGCAGCAGTTCAGAAACCCTTTCTTTGCAGAATGTAGAAACAGTCATTTCCAGCCCTAGAGACGCATATAAGAGTTAGCTTTAAGAATGCGTTTAAAACACAGAAACCGACCTCGTACAAACTGAAGTGCTGTGTGTTGGTTCCTTTTAGGAAGTTGCATCTATGTTTAGATTCAGCGAGGGAGAAAAACGTTTCTTCTAAATGCTGCGTTTTGACATTCCAGAGTGGATGGGAATACAGACTGTAAAGAGAAATATCTTTGTTTAAAACCAAAACGGAGCTATCTAGCAGAATGGTTGTCAATGTGTGTATTCAACTTCCAGAGTTAAACTCATGTGTGTTTGCAGCAGTTCAGAAACCCTTTCTTTGGAGAATGTAAAAACAGTCATTTCCAGCCCCAGAGACGCATATAGGAGTTAGCAGTAAGAATGCTTTTAAAACACAGAAACCCGCTTCGTACAAACTGATGTGCTGTGTGTTGGTTCCTTTTAGGAAGTTGCATCTATGTTTAGATTCAGCGAGGGAGAAACACGTTTCTTCTAAATGCTGCGTTTTGACATTCCAGAGTGGATGGGAATACAGACTGCAAAGAGAAATATCTTTGTCTAAAACCAAAACGGAGCTATCTAGCAGAATGGTTGTCAATGTGTGTATTCAACTTCCAGAGTTAAACTCATGTTTGTTTACAGCAGTTCAGAAACCCTTTCTTTGGAGAATGTAGAAACAGTCATTTCCAGCCCTAGAGACGCATATAAGAGTTAGCAGTAAGAATGCGTTTAAAACACAGAAGACCCGCTTCGTACAAACTGATGTGCTTTGTGTTGGTTCCTTTTAGGAAGTTACATCTATGTTTAGATTCAGAGAGGGAGAAACACGTTTCTTCTAAAAGGTGCGTTTTGACATTCCAGAGTGGATGGGAATACAGACTGTAAAGAGAAATATCTTTGTCTAAAACCAAAACGGAGCTATCTAGCAGAATGTCAGTCAATGTGTGTATTCAACTTCTAGAGATAAACCCACGTGTGTTTGCAGCAGTTCAGAAACCCTTTCTTTGGAGAATGTAGAAACAGTCATTTCCAGCCCTAGAGACGCATATAAGGGTTAGCAGTAAGAATGTGTTTAAAACACAGAAGACCCGCTTCGTACAAACTGATGTGCTGTGTGTTGGTTCCTTTTAGGAAGTTACATCTATGTTTAGATTCAGCGAGGGAGAAACACGTTTCTTCTAAAAGGTGCGTTTTGACATTCCAGAGTGGATGGGAATACAGACTGTAAAGAGAAATATCTTTGTCTAAAACCAAAACGGAGCTATCTAGCAGAATGGTTGTTAATGTGTTATACAACTTCTAGAGGTAAACTCATGTGTGTTTGCAGCAGTTCAGAAACCCTTTCTTTGGAGAATGTAGAAACAGTCATTTCCAGCCCCAGAGATGCATATAAAAGTTAGCAGTAAGAATGCTTTTAAAACACAGAAACCCACATCGTACAAACTGATGTTCTGTGTGTTGGTTCCATTTTGGAAGTTGCATCTATGTTTAGATTCAGCGAGGGAGAAACACGTTTCTTCTAAAAGCTGTGTCTTGACATTCTAGAGTGGATGGGAGTACAGCCTGTAAAGAGAAATATCTTTGTCTAAAACCAAAACGGAGCTATCTAGCAGAATGGTTGTCAATGTGTGTATTCAACTTCTAGAGCTAAACTCACGTGTGTTTGCAGCAGTTCAGAAACCCTTTCTTTGGAGAATGTAGAAACAGTCATTTCCAGCCCTAGAGACGCATATAAGAGTTAGCTGTAAGAATGCGTTTAAAACACAGAAACCGACTTCGTACAAACTGATGTGCTGTGTGTTGGTTCCTTTTAGGAAGTTGCATCTATGTTTAGATTCAGCGAGGGAGAAACACGTTTCTTCTAAAAGCTGCGTTTTGACATTCCAGAGTGGATGGGAGAACAGGCTGTAAAGAGAAATACCTTGCTCTAAAACCAAAACGGAGCTATCTAGCAGAATGGTTGTCAATCTGTTTATTCAACTTCCAGAGTTAAACTCATGTGTGTTTGCAGCAGTTCAGAGACCCTTTCTTTGGATAATGTAGAAACAGTCATTTCCAGCCCCAGAGACGCATATAGTAGTTAGCAGTAAGAATGCTTTTAAAACACAGAAACCCGCTTCGTACAAATTGATGTGCTGTGTGTTGGTTCCTTTTAGGAAGTTGCATCTATGTTTAGATTCAGCGAGGGAGGAACACGTTTCTTCTAAATGCTGCGTTTTGACATAACAGAGTGGATGGGAATACAGACTTTAAAGAGAAATATCTTTGTGTAAAACCAAAACGAAGCTACCTAGCAGAATGTCTGTCAATGAGTGTATTCAACTTCTAGAGCTAAACACACGTGTGTTTGAAGCAGTTCAGAAACCCTTTCTTTGGAGAATGTAGAAACAGTCATTTCCAGCCCTAGAGACGCATATAAGAGTTAGCAGTAAGAATGCGTTTAAAACACAGAAGACCCGCTTCGTACAAACTGATGTGCTGTGTGTTGGTTCCTTTTAGGAAGTTGCATCTATGTTTAGAATCAGCGAAGGAAAAAGACTTTTCTTCTAAAAGCTGCGTTTTGATATTCCAGAGTTGAAGGGAGAACAGGCTGTAAAGAGAAATACCTTGCTATGAAACCAAAACGGAACTGTCTAGCAGAATGGTTGTCAATGTGTTTATTCAACTTCCAGAGTTCAACTCATGTTTGTTTACAGCAGTTCAGAAACCCTTTCTTTGGAGAATGTAGAAACAGTCATTTCCAGCCCTAGAGACGCATATAAGAGTTAGCAGTATGAATGCGTTTAAAACACAGAAGACCCGCTTCGTACAAACTAATGTGCTGTGTGTTGGTTCCTTTTAGGAAGTTACATCTGTGTTTAGATTCAGCGAGGGAGAAACACGTTTCTTCTAAAAGGTGCGTTTTGACATTCCAGAGTGGATGGGAATACAGACTGTAAAGAGAAATATCTTTGTCTAAAACCAAAACGGAGCGATCTAGCAGAATGTCTGTCAGTGTGTGTATTCAACTTCTAGAGTTAAACTCACGTGTGTTTGCAGCAGTTCAGAAACCCTTTCTTTGGAGAATGTAGAAACAGTCATTTCCAGCCCTAGAGACGCATATAAGAGTTAGCAGTAAGAATGCGTTTAAAACACAGAAGACCCGCTTCGTACACACTGATGTGCTGTGTGTTGGTTCCTTTTAGGAAGTTGCATCTATGTTTAGATTCAGCGAGGGAGAAACACGTTTCTTCTAAAAGCTGCGTTTTGACATTCCAGAGTGGATGGGAATACAGACTGTAAAGAGAAATATCTTTGTCTAAAACCAAAACGGAGCTATCTAGCAGAATGGTTGTCAATGTGTGTATTCAACTTCTAGAGCTAAACTCACATGTGTTTGCAGCAGTTCAGAAACCCTTTCTTTTGAGAATGTAAAAACAGTCATTTCCAGCCCTAGAGACGCATATAAGAGTCAGCAGTAAGAATGCGTTTAAAACACAGAAGACCCGCTTCGTACAAACTGATGTGCTGTGTGTTGGTTCCTTTTAGGAAATTGCATCTATGTTTAGATTCAGCGAGGGAGAAACACGTTTCTTCTAAAAGCTGCGTTTTGACATTCCAGAGTGGATGGGAGAACAGGCTGTAAAGAGAAATACCTTGCTCTAAAACCAAAACGGAGCTATCTAGCAGAATGGTTGTCAATGTGTTTATTCAAATTCCAGAGTTAAACTCATGTGTGTTTGCAGCAGTTCAGAAACCCTTTCCTTGGAGAATGTAGAAACAGTAATTTCCAGCCCCAGAGACGCATATATTTGTTAGCAGTAAGAATGCTTTTAAAACACAGAAGACCCGCTTCGTACAAACTGATGTGCTGTGTGTTGGTTCCTTTTAGGAAGTTGCATCTATGTTTAGATTCAGCGAGGGAGAAACACGTATCTTCTAAAAGCTGCGTTTTGACATTCCAGACTGGATGGGAATACAGACTGTAAAGAGAAATATCTTTGTCTAAAACCAAAACGGAGCTATCTAGCAGAATGGTTGTCCAGGTGTGTATGCAACTTCTAGAGCTAAACTCACGTGTGTTTGCAGCACTTCAGAAACCCTTTCTTTGGAGAATGTAGAAACAGTCATTTCCAGCACTAGAGACGCATATAAGAGTTAGCAGTAAGAATGCGTTTAAAACACAGAAGACCCGCTTCGTACAAACTGATGTGCTGTGTGTTGGTTCCTTTTAGGAAGTTGCATCTATGTTTAGAATCAGCGAAGGAAAAAGACTTTTCTTCTAAAAGCTGCGTTTTGATATTCCAGAGTTGAAGGGAGAACAGGCTGTAAAGAGAAATACCTTGCTATAAAACCAAAACGGAACTGTCTAGCAGAATGGTTCTCAATGTGTGTATTCAACTTCCAGAGTTAAACTCATGTTTGTTTACAGCAGTTCAGAAACCCTTTCTTTGGAGAATGTAGAAACAGTCATTTTCAGCCCTAGAGACGCATATAAGAGTTAGCAGTAAGAATGCGTTTAAAACACAGAAGACCCGCTTCGTACAAACTGATGTGCTTTGTGTTGGTTCCTTTTAGGAAGTTACATCTATGTTTAGATTCAGAGAGGGAGAAACACGTTTCTTCTAAAAGGTGCGTTTTGACATTCCAGAGTGGATGGGAATACAGACTGTAAAGAGAAATATCTTTGTCTAAAACCAAAACGGAGCTATCTAGCAGAATGTCTGTCAATGTGTCTATTCAACTTCTAGAGATAAACTCACGTGTGTTTGCAGCAGTTCAGAAACCCTTTCTTTGGAGAATGTAGAAACAGTCATTTCCAGCCCTAGAGCCGCATATAAGAGTTAGCAGTAAGAATGCGTTTAAAACACAGAAGACCCGCTTCGTACAAACTGATGTGCTGTGTGTTGGTTCCTTTTAGGAAGTTACATCTATGTTTAGATTCAGCGAGGGAGAAACACGTTTCTTCTAAAAGGTGCGTTTTGACATTCCAGAGTGGATGGGAATACAGACTGTAAAGAGAAATATCTTTGTCTAAAACCAAAACGGAGCTATCTAGCAGAATGGTTGTCAATGTGTGTATTCAACTTCCAGAGTTAAACTCATGTGTGTTTGCAGCAGTTCAGAAACCCTTTCTTTGCAGAATGTAGAAACAGTCATTTCCAGCCCTAGAGACGCATATAAGAGTTAGCTTTAAGAATGCGTTTAAAACACAGAAACCGACCTCGTACAAACTGAAGTGCTGTGTGTTGGTTCCTTTTAGGAAGTTGCATCTATGTTTAGATTCAGCGAGGGAGAAAAACGTTTCTTCTAAATGCTGCGTTTTGACATTCCAGAGTGGATGGGAATACAGACTGTAAAGAGAAATATCTTTGTTTAAAACCAAAACGGAGCTATCTAGCAGAATGGTTGTCAATGTGTGTATTCAACTTCCAGAGTTAAACTCATGTGTGTTTGCAGCAGTTCAGAAACCCTTTCTTTGGAGAATGTAAAAACAGTCATTTCCAGCCCCAGAGACGCATATAGGAGTTAGCAGTAAGAATGCTTTTAAAACACAGAAACCCGCTTCGTACAAACTGATGTGCTGTGTGTTGGTTCCTTTTAGGAAGTTGCATCTATGTTTAGATTCAGCGAGGGAGAAACACGTTTCTTCTAAATGCTGCGTTTTGACATTCCAGAGTGGATGGGAATACAGACTGCAAGAGAAATATCTTTGTCTAAAACCAAAACGGAGCTATCTAGCAGAATGGTTGTCAATGTGTGTATTCAACTTCCAGAGTTAAACTCATGTTTGTTTACAGCAGTTCAGAAACCCTTTCTTTGGAGAATGTAGAAACAGTCATTTCCAGCCCTAGAGACGCATATAAGAGTTAGCAGTAAGAATGCGTTTAAAACACAGAAGACCCGCTTCGTACAAACTGATGTGCTTTGTGTTGGTTCCTTTTAGGAAGTTACATCTATGTTTAGATTCAGAGAGGGAGAAACACGTTTCTTCTAAAAGGTGCGTTTTGACATTCCAGAGTGGATGGGAATACAGACTGTAAAGAGAAATATCTTTGTCTAAAACCAAAACGGAGCTATCTAGCAGAATGTCAGTCAATGTGTGTATTCAACTTCTAGAGATAAACCCACGTGTGTTTGCAGCAGTTCAGAAACCCTTTCTTTGGAGAATGTAGAAACAGTCATTTCCAGCCCTAGAGACGCATATAAGAGTTAGCAGTAAGAATGTGTTTAAAACACAGAAGACCCGCTTCGTACAAACTGATGTGCTGTGTGTTGGTTCCTTTTAGGAAGTTACATCTATGTTTAGATTCAGCGAGGGAGAAACACGTTTCTTCTAAAAGGTGCGTTTTGACATTCCAGAGTGGATGGGAATACAGACTGTAAAGAGAAATATCTTTGTCTAAAACCAAAACGGAGCTATCTAGCAGAATGGTTGTCAATGTGTTTATTCAACTTCCAGAGTTAAACTCATGTGTGTTTGCAGCAGTTCAGAAACCCTTTCTTTGGAGAATGTAGAAACAGTCATTTCCAGCCCTAGAGACGCATATAAGAGTTAGCAGTAAGAATGCGTTTAAAACACAGAAGACCCGCTTCGTACAAACTGATGTGCTGTGTGTTGGTTCCTTTTAGGAAGTTGCATCTATGTTTAGATTCAGCGAGGGAAAAAGACTTTTCTTCTAAAAGCTGCGTTTTGATATTCCAGAGTTGAAGGGAGAAAAGGCTGTAAAGAGAAATACCTTGCTATAAAACCAAAACGGAACTGTCTAGCAGAATGGTTGTCAATGTGTTTATTCAACTTCCAGAGTTAAACTCATGTGTGTTTGCAGCAGTTCAGAAACCCTTTCTTTGCAGAATGTAGAAACAGTCATTTCCAGCCCCAGAGACGCATATAAGAGTCAGCAGTAAGAATGCGTTTAAAACACAGAAGACCCGCTTCGTACAAACTGATGTGCTGAGTGTTGGTTCCTTTTAGGAAGTTGCATCTATGTTTAGATTCAGCGAGGGAGAAACACGTTTCTTCTAAAAGCTGCGTTTTGACACTCCAGAGTGGATGGGAGAACAGGCTGTAAAGAGAAATACCTTGCTCTAAAACCAAAACGGAGCTATCTAGCAGAATGGTTGTCAATGTGTGTATACAACTTCTAGAGGTAAACTCATGTGTGTTTGCAGCAGTTCAAAAACCCTTTCTTTGGAGAATGTAGAAACAGTCATTTCCAGCCCCAGAGATGCATATAAAAGTTAGCAGTAAGAATGCTTTTAAAACACAGAAACCCACTTCGTACAAACTGATGTGCTGTGTGTTGGTTCCATTTTGGAAGTTGCATCTATGTTTAGATTCAGCGAGGGAGAAACACGTTTCTTCTAAAAGCTGCATCTTGACATTCTAGAGTGGATGGGAGTACAGACTGTAAAGAGAAATATCTTTGTCTAAAACCAAAACGGAGCTATCTAGCAGAATGGTTGTCAATGTGTGTATTCAACTTCTAGAGCTAAACTCACATGTATTTGCAGCAGTTCAGAAACCCTTTCTTTGGAGAATGTAGAAACAGTCACTTCCAGCCCTAGAGACGCATATAAGAGTTAGCAGTAAGGATGCGTTTAAAACACAGAAGACCCGCTTCGTACAAACTGATGTGCTGTGTGTTGGTTCCTTTTAGGAAATTGCATCTATGTTTAGATTCAGCGAGGGAGAAACACGTTTCTTCTAAAAGCTGCGTTTTGACATTCCAGAGTGGATGGGAGAACAGGCTGTAAAGAGAAATACCTTGCTCTAAAACCAAAACGGAGCTATCTAGCAGAATGGTTGTCAATGTGTTTATTCAAATTCCAGAGTTAAACTCATGTGTGTTTGCAGCAGTTCAGAAACCCTTTCCTTGGAGAATGTAGAAACAGTAATTTCCAGCCCCAGAGACGCATATATTTGTTAGCAGTAAGAATGCTTTTAAAACACAGAAGACCCGCTTCGTACAAACTGATGTGCTGTGTGTTGGTTCCTTTTAGGAAGTTGCATCTATGTTTAGATTCAGCGAGGGAGAAACACGTATCTTCTAAAAGCTGCGTTTTGACATTCCAGACTGGATGGGAATACAGACTGTAAAGAGAAATATCTTTGTCTAAAACCAAAACGGAGCTATCTAGCAGAATGGTTGTCCAGGTGTGTATGCAACTTCTAGAGCTAAACTCACGTGTGTTTGCAGCACTTCAGAAACCCTTTCTTTGGAGAATGTAGAAACAGTCATTTCCAGCACTAGAGACGCATATAAGAGTTAGCAGTAAGAATGCGTTTAAAACACAGAAGACCCGCTTCGTACAAACTGATGTGCTGTGTGTTGGTTCCTTTTAGGAAGTTGCATCTATGTTTAGAATCAGCGAAGGAAAAAGACTTTTCTTCTAAAAGCTGCGTTTTGATATTCCAGAGTTGAAGGGAGAACAGGCTGTAAAGAGAAATACCTTGCTATAAAACCAAAACGGAACTGTCTAGCAGAATGGTTCTCAATGTGTGTATTCAACTTCCAGAGTTAAACTCATGTTTGTTTACAGCAGTTCAGAAACCCTTTCTTTGGAGAATGTAGAAACAGTCATTTTCAGCCCTAGAGACGCATATAAGAGTTAGCAGTAAGAATGCGTTTAAAACACAGAAGACCCGCTTCGTACAAACTGATGTGCTTTGTGTTGGTTCCTTTTAGGAAGTTACATCTATGTTTAGATTCAGAGAGGGAGAAACACGTTTCTTCTAAAAGGTGCGTTTTGACATTCCAGAGTGGATGGGAATACAGACTGTAAAGAGAAATATCTTTGTCTAAAACCAAAACGGAGCTATCTAGCAGAATGTCTGTCAATGTGTCTATTCAACTTCTAGAGATAAACTCACGTGTGTTTGCAGCAGTTCAGAAACCCTTTCTTTGGAGAATGTAGAAACAGTCATTTCCAGCCCTAGAGCCGCATATAAGAGTTAGCAGTAAGAATGCGTTTAAAACACAGAAGACCCGCTTCGTACAAACTGATGTGCTGTGTGTTGGTTCCTTTTAGGAAGTTACATCTATGTTTAGATTCAGCGAGGGAGAAACACGTTTCTTCTAAAAGGTGCGTTTTGACATTCCAGAGTGGATGGGAATACAGACTGTAAAGAGAAATATCTTTGTCTAAAACCAAAACGGAGCTATCTAGCAGAATGGTTGTCAATGTGTGTATTCAACTTCCAGAGTTAAACTCATGTGTGTTTGCAGCAGTTCAGAAACCCTTTCTTTGCAGAATGTAGAAACAGTCATTTCCAGCCCTAGAGACGCATATAAGAGTTAGCTTTAAGAATGCGTTTAAAACACAGAAACCGACCTCGTACAAACTGAAGTGCTGTGTGTTGGTTCCTTTTAGGAAGTTGCATCTATGTTTAGATTCAGCGAGGGAGAAAAACGTTTCTTCTAAATGCTGCGTTTTGACATTCCAGAGTGGATGGGAATACAGACTGTAAAGAGAAATATCTTTGTTTAAAACCAAAACGGAGCTATCTAGCAGAATGGTTGTCAATGTGTGTATTCAACTTCCAGAGTTAAACTCATGTGTGTTTGCAGCAGTTCAGAAACCCTTTCTTTGGAGAATGTAAAAACAGTCATTTCCAGCCCCAGAGACGCATATAGGAGTTAGCAGTAAGAATGCTTTTAAAACACAGAAACCCGCTTCGTACAAACTGATGTGCTGTGTGTTGGTTCCTTTTAGGAAGTTGCATCTATGTTTAGATTCAGCGAGGGAGAAACACGTTTCTTCTAAATGCTGCGTTTTGACATTCCAGAGTGGATGGGAATACAGACTGCAAGAGAAATATCTTTGTCTAAAACCAAAACGGAGCTATCTAGCAGAATGGTTGTCAATGTGTGTATTCAACTTCCAGAGTTAAACTCATGTTTGTTTACATCAGTTCAGAAACCCTTTCTTTGGAGAATGTAGAAACAGTCATTTCCAGCCCTAGAGACGCATATAAGAGTTAGCAGTAAGAATGCGTTTAAAACACAGAAGACCCGCTTCGTACAAACTGATGTGCTTTGTGTTGGTTCCTTTTAGGAAGTTACATCTATGTTTAGATTCAGAGAGGGAGAAACACGTTTCTTCTAAAAGGTGCGTTTTGACATTCCAGAGTGGATGGGAATACAGACTGTAAAGAGAAATATCTTTGTCTAAAACCAAAACGGAGCTATCTAGCAGAATGTCAGTCAATGTGTGTATTCAACTTCTAGAGATAAACCCACGTGTGTTTGCAGCAGTTCAGAAACCCTTTCTTTGGAGAATGTAGAAACAGTCATTTCCAGCCCTAGAGACGCATATAAGAGTTAGCAGTAAGAATGTGTTTAAAACACAGAAGACCCGCTTCGTACAAACTGATGTGCTGTGTGTTGGTTCCTTTTAGGAAGTTACATCTATGTTTAGATTCAGCGAGGGAGAAACACGTTTCTTCTAAAAGGTGCGTTTTGACATTCCAGAGTGGATGGGAATACAGACTGTAAAGAGAAATATCTTTGTCTAAAACCAAAACGGAGCTATCTAGCAGAATGGTTGTCAATGTGTTTATTCAACTTCCAGAGTTAAACTCATGTGTGTTTGCAGCAGTTCAGAAACCCTTTCTTTGGAGAATGTAGAAACAGTCATTTCCAGCCCTAGAGACGCATATAAGAGTTAGCAGTAAGAATGCGTTTAAAACACAGAAGACCCGCTTCGTACAAACTGATGTGCTGTGTGTTGGTTCCTTTTAGGAAGTTGCATCTATGTTTAGATTCAGCGAGGGAAAAAGACTTTTCTTCTAAAAGCTGCGTTTTGATATTCCAGAGTTGAAGGGAGAAAAGGCTGTAAAGAGAAATACCTTGCTATAAAACCAAAACGGAACTGTCTAGCAGAATGGTTGTCAATGTGTTTATTCAACTTCCAGAGTTAAACTCATGTGTGTTTGCAGCAGTTCAGAAACCCTTTCTTTGCAGAATGTAGAAACAGTCATTTCCAGCCCCAGAGACGCATATAAGAGTCAGCAGTAAGAATGCGTTTAAAACACAGAAGACCCGCTTCGTACAAACTGATGTGCTGAGTGTTGGTTCCTTTTAGGAAGTTGCATCTATGTTTAGATTCAGCGAGGGAGAAACACGTTTCTTCTAAAAGCTGCGTTTTGACACTCCAGAGTGGATGGGAGAACAGGCTGTAAAGAGAAATACCTTGCTCTAAAACCAAAACGGAGCTATCTAGCAGAATGGTTGTCAATGTGTGTATACAACTTCTAGAGGTAAACTCATGTGTGTTTGCAGCAGTTCAAAAACCCTTTCTTTGGAGAATGTAGAAACAGTCATTTCCAGCCCCAGAGATGCATATAAAAGTTAGCAGTAAGAATGCTTTTAAAACACAGAAACCCACTTCGTACAAACTGATGTGCTGTGTGTTGGTTCCATTTTGGAAGTTGCATCTATGTTTAGATTCAGCGAGGGAGAAACACGTTTCTTCTAAAAGCTGCATCTTGACATTCTAGAGTGGATGGGAGTACAGACTGTAAAGAGAAATATCTTTGTCTAAAACCAAAACGGAGCTATCTAGCAGAATGGTTGTCAATGTGTGTATTCAACTTCTAGAGCTAAACTCACATGTATTTGCAGCAGTTCAGAAACCCTTTCTTTGGAGAATGTAGAAACAGTCACTTCCAGCCCTAGAGACGCATATAAGAGTTAGCAGTAAGGATGCGTTTAAAACACAGAAGACCCGCTTCGTACAAACTGATGTGCTGTGTGTTGGTTCCTTTTAGGAAGTTGCATCTATGTTTAGAATCAGCGAAGGAAAAAGACTTTTCTTCTAAAAGCTGCGTTTTGATATTCCAGAGTTGAAGGGAGAACAGGCTGTAAAGAGAAATACCTTGCTATAAAACCAAAACGGAACTGTCTAGCAGAATGGTTCTCAATGTGTGTATTCAACTTCCAGAGTTAAACTCAAATTTGTTTACAGCAGTTCAGAAACCCTTTCTTTGGAGAATGTAGAAACAGTCATTTCCAGCCCTAGAGACGCATATGAGTTAGCAGTAAGAATGCGTTTAAAACACAGAAGACCCGCTTCGTACAAACTGATGTGTTGTGTGTTGGTTCCTTTTAGGAAGTTACATCTATGTTTAGATTCAGCGAGGGAGAAACACGTTTCTTCTAAAAGGTGCGTTTTGACATTCCAGAGTGGATGGGAATACAGACTGTAAAGAGAAATATCTTTGTCTAAAACCAAAACGGAGCTATCTAGCAGAATGTCTGTCAATGTGTGTATTCAACTTCTAGAGATAAACTCACGTGTGTTTGCAGCAGTTCAGAAACCCTTTCTTTGGAGAATGTAGAAACAGTCATTTCCAGCCCTAGAGACGCATATAAGAGTTAGCCGTAAGAATGCATTTAAAACACAGAAGACCCGCTTCGTACAAACTGATGTGCTGTGTGTTGGTTCCTTTTAGGAAGTTGCATCTATGTTTAGATTCAGCAAGGGAAAAAGACTTTTCTTCTAAAAGCTGCGTTTTGATATTCCAGAGTTGAAGGGAGAACAGGCTGTAAAGAGAAATACCTTGCTATAAAACCAAAACGGAACTGTCTAGCAGAATGGTTGTCAATGTGTGTATTCAACTTCCAGAGTTAAACTCATGTGTGTTTGCAGCAGTTCAGAAACCGTTTCTTTGCAGAATGTAGAAACAGTCATTTCCAGCCCCAGAGACGCATATAAGAGTCAGCAGTAAGAATGCGTTTAAAACACAGAAGACCCGCTTCGTACAAACTGATGTGCTGAGTGTTGGTTCCTTTTAGGAAGTTGCATCTATGTTTAGATTCAGCGAGGGAGAAACACGTTTCTTCTAAAAGCTGCGTTTTGACATTCCAGAGTGGATGGGAGAACAGGCTGTAAAGAGAAATACCTTGCTCTAAAACCAAAACGGAGATATCTAGCAGAATGGTTGTCAATGTGTGTATTCAACTTCCAGAGTTAAACTCATGTTTGTTTACAGCAGTTCAGAAACCCTTTCTTTGGAGAATGTAGAAACAGTCATTTCCAGCCCTAGAGACGCATATAAGAGTTAGCAGTAAGAATGCGTTTAAAACACAGAAGACCCGCTTCGTACAAACTGATGTGCTGTGTGTTGGTTCCTTTTAGGAAGTTACATCTATGTTTAGATTCAGCGAGGGAGAAACACGTTTCTTCTAAAAGGTGCGTTTTGACATTCCAGAGTGGATGGGAATACAGACTGTAAAGAGAAATATCTTTGTCTAAAACCAAAACGGAGCTAGCTAGCAGAATGTCTGTCAATGTGTATATTCAACTTCTAGAGATAAACTCACGTGTGTTTGCAGCAGTTCAAAAACCCTTTCTTTGGAGAATGTAGAAACAGTCATTTCCAGCCCTAGAGACGCATATAAGAGTTAGCAGTAAGAATGCGTTTAAAACACAGAAGACCCGCTTCGTACAAACTGATGTGCTGTGTGTTGGTTCCTTTTAGGAAGTTGCATCTATGTTTAGAATCAGCGAAGGAAAAAGACTTTTCTTCTAAAAGCTGCGTTTTGATATTCCAGAGTTGAAGGGAGAACAGGCTGTAAAGAGAAATACCTTGCTATAAAACCAAAACGGAACTGTCTAGCAGAATGGTTCTCAATGTGTGTATTCAACTTCCAGAGTTAAACTCAAATTTGTTTACAGCAGTTCAGAAACCCTTTCTTTGGAGAATGTAGAAACAGTCATTTCCAGCCCTAGAGACGCATATAAGAGTTAGCCGTAAGAATGCATTTAAAACACAGAAGACCCGCTTCGTACAAACTGATGTGCTGTGTGTTGGTTCCTTTTAGGAAGTTGCATCTATGTTTAGATTCAGCAAGGGAAAAAGACTTTTCTTCTAAAAGCTGCGTTTTGATATTCCAGAGTTGAAGGGAGAACAGGCTGTAAAGAGAAATACCTTGCTATAAAACCAAAACGGAACTGTCTAGCAGAATGGTTGTCAATGTGTGTATTCAACTTCCAGAGTTAAACTCATGTGTGTTTGCAGCAGTTCAGAAACCGTTTCTTTGCAGAATGTAGAAACAGTCATTTCCAGCCCCAGAGACGCATATAAGAGTCAGCAGTAAGAATGCGTTTAAAACACAGAAGACCCGCTTCGTACAAACTGATGTGCTGAGTGTTGGTTCCTTTTAGGAAGTTGCATCTATGTTTAGATTCAGCGAGGGAGAAACACCTTTCTTCTAAAAGCTGCGTTTTGACATTCCAGAGTGGATGGGAGAACAGGCTGTAAAGAGAAATACCTTGCTCTAAAACCAAAACGGAGATATCTAGCAGAATGGTTGTCAATGTGTGTATTCAACTTCCAGAGTTAAACTCATGTTTGTTTACAGCAGTTCAGAAACCCTTTCTTTGGAGAATGTAGAAACAGTCATTTCCAGCCCTAGAGACGCATATAAGAGTTAGCAGTAAGAATGCGTTTAAAACACAGAAGACCCGCTTCGTACAAACTGATGTGCTGTGTGTTGGTTCCTTTTAGGAAGTTACATCTATGTTTAGATTCAGCGAGGGAGAAACACGTTTCTTCTAAAAGGTGCGTTTTGACATTCCAGAGTGGATGGGAATACAGACTGTAAAGAGAAATATCTTTGTCTAAAACCAAAATGGAGCTAGCTAGCAGAATGTCTGTCAATGTGTGTATTCAACTTCTAGAGATAAACTCACGTGTGTTTGCAGCAGTTCAAAAACCCTTTCTTTGGAGAATGTAGAAACAGTCATTTCCAGCCCTAGAGACGCATATAAGAGTTAGCAGTAAGAATGCGTTTAAAACACAGAAGACCCGCTTCGTACAAACTGATGTGCTGTGTGTTGGTTCCTTTTAGGAAGTTGCATCTATGTTTAGATTCAGCGAGGGAAAAAGACTTTTCTTCTAAAAGCTGCGTTTTGATATTCCAGAGTTGAAGGGAGAACAGGCTGTAAAGAGAAATACCTTGCTATAAAACCAAAACGGAATTGTCTAGCAGAATGGTTGTCAATGTGTGTATTCAACTTCCAGAGTTAAACTCATGTGTGTTTGCAGCAGTTCGGAAACCCTTTCTTTGGAGAATGTAGAAACAGTCATTTCCAGCCCCAGAGACGTATATAGTAGTTAGCAGTAAGAATGCTTTTAAAACACAGAAACCCGCTTCGTACAAAATGATGTGCTCTGTGTTGGTTCCTTTTAGGAAGTTGCATCTATGTTTAGATTCAGCGAGGGAGAAACACGTTTCTTCTAAATGCTGCGTTTTGACATAACAGAGTGGATGGGAATACAGACTGTAAAGAGAAATATCTTTGTCTAAAACCAAAACGGAGCTATCTAGCAGAATGGTTGTCAATGTGTGTATTCAACTTCTAGAGCTAAACACACGTGTGTTTGCAGCAGTTCAGAAACCCTTTCTTTGGAGAATGTAGAAACAGTCACTTCCAGCCCTAGAGACGCATATAAGAGTTAGCAGTAAGAATGCGTTTAAAACACAGAAGACCCGCTTCGTACAAACTGATGTGCTGTGTGTTGGTTCCTTTTAGGAAGTTGCATCTATGTTTAGAATCAGCGAAGGAAAAAGACTTTTCTTCTAAAAGCTGCGTTTTGATATTCCAGAGTTGAAGGGAGAACAGGCTGTAAAGAGAAATACCTTGCTATAAAACCAAAACGGAGCTATCTAGCAGAATGGTTGTCAATGTGTGTATACAACTTCTAGAGGTAAACTCATGTGTGTTTGCAGCAGTTCAGAAACCCTTTCTTTGGAGAATGTAGAAACAGTCATTTCCAGCCCCAGAGATGCATATAAAAGTTAGCAGTAAGAATGCTTTTAAAACACAGAAACCCACTTCGTACAAACTGATGTGCTGTGTGTTGGTTCCATTTTGGAAGTTGCATCTATGTTTAGATTCAGCGAGGTAGAAACACGTTTCTTCTAAAAGCTGCGTCTTGACATTCTAGAGTGGATGGGAGTACAGACTGTAAAGAGAAATATCTTTGTCTAAAACCAAAACGGAGCTATCTAGCAGAATGGTTGTCAATGTGTGTATTCAACTTCTAGAGCTAAACTCACGTGTGTTTGCAGCAGTTCAGAAACCCTTTCTTTGGAGAATGTAGAAACAGTCATTTCCAGCCCTAGAGACGCATATAAGAGTTAGCTTTAAGAATGCGTTTAAAACACAGAAACCGACTTCGTACAAACTGATGTGCTGTGTGTTGGTTCCTTTTAGGAAGTTGCATCTATGTTTAGATTCAGCGAGGGAGAAACACGTTTCTTCTAAAAGCTGCGTTTTGACATTCCAGAGTGGATGGGAGAACAGGCTGTAAAGAGAAATACCTTGCTCTAAAACGAAAACGGAGCTATCTAGCAGAATGGTTGTCAATGTGTGTATTCAAATGCCAGAGTTAAACTCATGTGTGTTTGCAGCAGTTCAGAAACCCTTTCTTTGGAGAATGTAGAAACAGTAATTTCCAGCCCTAGAGACGCATGTAAGAGTTAGCAGTAAGAATGCTTTTAAAACACAGAAGACCCGCTTCATACAAACTGATGTGCTGTGTGTTGGTTCCTTTTAGGAAGTTGTATCTATGTTTAGATTCAGCAAGGGAGAAACACGTTTCTTCTAAAAGCTGCGTTTTGACATTCCAGACTGGATGGGAATACAGACTGTAAAGAGAAATATCTTTGTCTAAAACCAAAACGGAGCTATCTAGCAGAATGGTTGTCATTGAGTGTATTCAACTTCTAGAGCTAAACTCACATGTGTTTGCAGCAGTTCAGAAACCCTTTCTTTTGAGAATGTAAAAACAGTCATTTCCAGCCCTAGAGACGCATATAAGAGTTAGCAGTAAGAATGCGTTTAAAACACAGAAGACCCGCTTCGTACAAACTGATGTGCTGTGTGTTGGTTCCTTTTAGGAAGTTGCATCTATGTTTAGATTCAGCGAGGGAAAAAGACTTTTCTTCTAAAAGCTGCGTTTTGATATTCCAGATTTGAAGGGAGAACAGGCTGTAAAGAGAAATACCTTGCTATAAAACCAAAACGGAACTGTCTAGCAGAATGGTTGTCAATGTGTGTATTCAACTTCCAGAGTTAAACTCATGTGTGTTTGCAGCAGTTCAGAAACCCTTTCTTTGCAGAATGTAGAAACAGTCATTTCCAGCCCCAGAGACATATATAAGAGTCAGCAGTAAGAATGCGTTTAAAACACAGAAGACCCGCTTCGTACAAACTGATGTGCTGAGTGTTGGTTTTTTTTAGGAAGTTGCATCTATGTTTAGATTCAGCGAGGGAGAAACACGTTTCTTCTAAAAGCTGCGTTTTGACATTCCAGAGTGGATGGGAGAACAGGCTGTAAAGAGAAATACCTTGCTCTAAAACCAAAACGGAGCTATCTAGCAGAATGGTTGTCAATGTGTGTATTCAACTTCCAGAGTTAAACTCATGTGTGTTTGCAGCAGTTCAGAAACCCTTTCTTTGGAGAATGTAGAAACAGTAATTTCCAGCCCCAGAGACGCATATATTAGTTAGCAGTAAGAATGCTTTTAAAACACAGAAACCCGCTTCGTACAAACTGATGTGCTCTGTGTTGGTTCCTTTTAGGAAGTTGCATCTATGTTTAGATTCAGCGAGGGAGAAACACGTATCTTCTAAAAGCTGCGTTTTGACATTCCAGACTGGATGGGAATATAGACTGTAAAGAGAAATATCTTTGTCTAAAACCAAAACGGAGCTATCTAGCAGAATGGTTGTCCATGTGTGTATGCAACTTCTAGAGCTAAACTCACGCGTGTTTGCAGCACTTCAGAAACCCTTTCTTTGGAGAATGTAGAAACAGTCATTTCCAGCCCTAGAGACGCATATAAGAGTTAGCAGTAAGAATGCGTTTAAAACACAGAAGACCCGCTTCGTACAAACTGATGTGCTGTGTGTTGGTTCCTTTTAGGAAGTTGTATCTATGTTTAGATTCAGCGAGGGAGAAACACGTTTCTTCTAAAAGCTGCGTTTTGACATTCCAGAATGGATGGGAATACAGACTGTAAAGAGAAATATCTTTGTCTAAAACCAAAACGGAGTTATCTAGCAGAATGGTTGTCAATGAGTGTATTCAACTTCTAGAGCTAAACTCACATGTGTTTGCAGCAGTTCAGAAACCCTTTCTTTTGAGAATGTAAAAACAGTCATTTCCAGCCCTAGAGACGCATATAAGAGTTAGCAGTAAGAATGCGTTTAAAACACAGAAGACCCGCTTCGTACAAACTGATGTGCTGTGTTTTGGTTCCTTTTAGGAAGTTGCATCTATGTTTAGATTCAGCGAGGGAAAAAGACTTTTCTTCTAAAAGCTGCGTTTTGATATTCCAGAGTTGAAGGGAGAACAGGCTGTAAAGAGAAATACCTTGCTATAAAACCAAAACGGAACTGTCTAGCAGAATGGTTGTCAATGTGTGTATTCAACTTCCAGAGTTAAACTCATGTGTGTTTGCAGCAGTTCAGAAACCCTTTCTTTGGAGAATGTAGAAACAGTCACTTCCAGCCCTAGAGACGCATATAAGAGTTAGTAGTAAGAATGCGTTTAAAACACAGAAGACCCGCTTCGTACAAACTGATGTGCTGTGTGTTGGTTCCTTTTAGGAAGTTGCATCTATGTTTAGAATCAGCGAAAGAAAAAGACTTTTCTTCTAAAAGCTGCGTTTTGAGATTCCAGAGTTGAAGGGAGAACAGGCTGTAAAGAAAAATATCTTGCTATAAAACCAAAACGGAACTGTCTAGCAGAATCGTTGTCAATGTGGGTATTCAACTTCCATAGTTAAACTCAAGTTTGTTTACAGCAGTTCAGAAACCCTTTCTTTGGAGAATGTAGAAACAGTCATTTCCAGCCCTAGAGACGCATATAAGCGTTAGCAGTAAGAATGCGTTTAAAACACAGAAGACCCGCTTCGTACAAACTGATGTGCTGTGTGTTGGTTCCTTTTAGGAAGTTGCCTCTATGTTTAGATTCAGCGAGGGAAAAAGACTTTTCTTCTAAAAGCTGCGTTTTGATATTCCAGAGTTGAAGGGAGAACAGGCTGTAAAGAGAAATACCTTGCTATAAAACCAAAACGGAACTGTCTAGCAGAATGGTTGTCAATGTGTGTATTCAACTTCGAGAGTTAAACTCATGTTTTTTTACAGCAGTTCAGAAACCCTTTCTTTGGAGAATGTAGAAACAGTCATTTCCAGCCCTAGAGACGCATATAAGAGTTAGCAGTAAGAATGCGTTTAAAACACAGAAGACCCGCTTCGTACAAACTGATGTGCTTTGTGTTGGTTCCTTTTAGGAAGTTACATCTATGTTTAGATTCAGCGAGGGAGAAACACGTTTCTTCTAAAAGGTGCGTTTTGACATTCCAGAGTGGATGGGAATACAGACTGTAAAGAGAAGTATCTTTGTCTAAAACCAAAACGGAGCTATCTAGCAGAATGTCTGTCAATGTGTGTATTCAACTTCTAGAGATAAACTCACTTGTGTTTGCAGCAGTTCAGAAACCCTTTCTTTGGAGAATGTAGAAACAGTCATTTCCAGCCCTAGAGACGCATATAAGAGTTAGCTGTATGAATGCGTTTAAAACACAGAAGACCTGCTTCGTACAAACTGATGTGCTGTGTGTTGGTTCCTTTTAGGAAGTTGCATCTATGTTTAGATTCAGCGAGGGAAAAAGACTTTTCTTCTAAAAGCTGCGTTTTGATATTCCAGAGTTGAAGGGAGAACAGGCTGTAAAGAGAAATACCTTGCTATAAAACCAAAACGGAACTGTCTAGCAGAATGGTTGTCAATGTGTGTATTCAACTTCCAGAGTTAAACTCATGTGTGTTTGCAGCAGTTCAGAAACCCTTTCTTTGCAGAATGTAGAAACAGTCATTTCCAGCCCCAGAGACGCATATAAGAGTCAGCAGTAAGAATGCGTTTAAAACACAGAAGACACGCTTCGTACAAACTGATGTGCTGAGTGTTGGTTCCTTTTAGGAAGTTGCATCTATGTTTAGATTCAGCGAGGGAGAAACACCTTTCTTCTAAAAGCTGCGTTTTGACATTCCAGAGTGGATGGGAGAACAGGCTGTAAAGAGAAATACCTTGCTCTAAAACCAAAACGGAGCTATCTAGCAGAATGGTTGTCAATGCGTGTATTCAACTTCTAGAGCTAAACTCACATGTTTTTGCAGCAGTTCAGAAACCCTTTCTTTTGAGAATGTAAAAACACTCATTTCCAGCCCTAGAGACGCATATAAGAGTTAGCAGTAAGAATGCGTTTAAAACACAGAAGACCCGCTTCGTACAAACTGATGTGCTGTGTGTTGGTTCCTTTTAGGAAGTTGCAACTATGTTTAGAATCAGCGAAGGAAAAAGACTTTTCTTCTAAAAACTGCGTTTTGAGATTCCAGAGTTGAAGGGAGAACAGGCTGTAAAGAGAAATACCTTGCTATAAAACCAAAACGGAACTGTCTAGCAGAATGGTTGTCAATGTGTGTATTCAACTTCCAGAGTTAAACTCATGTGTGTTTGCAGCAGTTCAGAAACCCTTTCTTTGCAGAATGTAGAAACAGTCATTTTCAGCACCAGAGACATATATAAGAGTCAGAAGTAAGAATGCGTTTAAAACACAGAAGACCCGCTTCGTACAAACTGACGTGCTGAGTGTTGGTTCCTTTTAGGAAGTTGCATCTATGTTTAGATTCAGCGTGGGAGAAACACGTTTCTTCTAAAAGCTGCGTTTTGACATTCCAGAGTGGATGGGAGAACAGGCTGTAAAGAGAAATACCTTGCTCTAAAACCAAAACGGAGCTATCTAGCAGAATGGTTGTCAATGTGTTATACAACTTCTAGAGGTAAACTCATGTGTGTTTGCAGCAGTTCAGAAACCCTTTCTTTGGAGAATGTAGAAACAGTCATTTCCAGCCCCAGAGATGCATATAAAAGTTAGCAGTAAGAATGCTTTTAAAACACAGAAACCCACATCGTACAAACTGATGTTCTGTGTGTTGGTTCCATTTTGGAAGTTGCATCTATGTTTAGATTCAGCGAGGGAGAAACACGTTTCTTCTAAAAGCTGTGTCTTGACATTCTAGAGTGGATGGGAGTACAGCCTGTAAAGAGAAATATCTTTGTCTAAAACCAAAACGGAGCTATCTAGCAGAATGCTTGTCAATGTGTGTATTCAACTTCTAGAGCTAAACTCACGTGTGTTTGCAGCAGTTCAGAAACCCTTTCTTTGGAGAATGTAGAAACAGTCATTTCCAGCCCTAGAGACGCATATAAGAGTTAGCTGTAAGAATGCGTTTAAAACACAGAAACCGACTTCGTACAAACTGATGTGCTGTGTGTTGGTTCCTTTTAGGAAGTTGCATCTATGTTTAGATTCAGCGAGGGAGAAACACGTTTCTTCTAAAAGCTGCGTTTTGACATTCCAGAGTGGATGGGAGAACAGGCTGTAAAGAGAAATACCTTGCTCTAAAACCAAAACGGAGCTATCTAGCAGAATGGTTGTCAATCTGTTTATTCAACATCCAGAGTTAAACTCATGTGTGTTTGCAGCAGTTCAGAGACCCTTTCTTTGGATAATGTAGAAACAGTCATTTCCAGCCCCAGAGACGCATATAGTAGTTAGCAGTAAGAATGCTTTTAAAACACAGAAACCCGCTTCGTACAAACTGATGTGCTGTGTGTTGGTTCCTTTTAGGAAGTTGCATCTATGTTTAGATTCAGCGAGGGAGCAACACGTTTCTTCTAAATGCTGCGTTTTGACATAACAGAGTGGATGGGAATACAGACTTTAAAGAGAAATATCTTTGTGTAAAACCAAAACGAAGCTACCTAGCAGAATGTCTGTCAATGAGTGTATTCAACTTCTAGAGCTAAACACACGTGTGTTTGAAGCAGTTCAGAAACCCTTTCTTTGGAGAATGTAGAAACAGTCATTTCCAGCCCTAGAGACGCATATAAGAGTTAGCAGTAAGAATGCGTTTAAAACACAGAAGACCCGCTTCGTACAAACTGATGTGCTGTGTGTTGGTTCCTTTTAGGAAGTTGCATCTATGTTTAGAATCAGCGAAGGAAAAAGACTTTTCTTCTAAAAGCTGCGTTTTGATATTCCAGAGTTGAAGGGAGAACAGGCTGTAAAGAGAAATACCTTGCTATGAAACCAAAACGGAACTGTCTAGCAGAATGGTTGTCAATGTGTTTATTCAACTTCCAGAGTTCAACTCATGTTTGTTTACAGCAGTTCAGAAACCCTTTCTTTGGAGAATGTAGAAACAGTCATTTCCAGCCCTAGAGACGCATATAAGAGTTAGCAGTATGAATGCGTTTAAAACACAGAAGACCCGCTTCGTACAAACTAATGTGCTGTGTGTTGGTTCCTTTTAGGAAGTTACATCTGTGTTTAGATTCAGCGAGGGAGAAACACGTTTCTTCTAAAAGGTGCGTTTTGACATTCCAGAGTGGATGGGAATACAGACTGTAAAGAGAAATATCTTTGTCTAAAACCAAAACGGAGCGATCTAGCAGAATGTCTGTCAGTGTGTGTATTCAACTTCTAGAGTTAAACTCACGTGTGTTTGCAGCAGTTCAGAAACCCTTTCTTTGGAGAATGTAGAAACAGTCATTTCCAGCCCTAGAGACGCATATAAGAGTTAGCAGTAAGAATGCGTTTAAAACACAGAAGACCCGCTTCGTACACACTGATGTGCTGTGTGTTGGTTCCTTTTAGGAAGTTGCATCTATGTTTAGATTCAGCGAGGGAGAAACACGTTTCTTCTAAAAGCTGCGTTTTGACATTCCAGAGTGGATGGGAATACAGACTGTAAAGAGAAATATCTTTGTCTAAAACCAAAACGGAGCTATCTAGCAGAATGGTTGTCAATGTGTGTATTCAACTTCTAGAGCTAAACTCACATGTGTTTGCAGCAGTTCAGAAACCCTTTCTTTTGAGAATGTAAAAACAGTCATTTCCAGCCCTAGAGACGCATATAAGAGTCAGCAGTAAGAATGCGTTTAAAACACAGAAGACCCGCTTCGTACAAACTGATGTGCTGTGTGTTGGTTCCTTTTAGGAAATTGCATCTATGTTTAGATTCAGCGAGGGAGAAACACGTTTCTTCTAAAAGCTGCGTTTTGACATTCCAGAGTGGATGGGAGAACAGGCTGTAAAGAGAAATACCTTGCTCTAAAACCAAAACGGAGCTATCTAGCAGAATGGTTGTCAATGTGTTTATTCAAATTCCAGAGTTAAACTCATGTGTGTTTGCAGCAGTTCAGAAACCCTTTCCTTGGAGAATGTAGAAACAGTAATTTCCAGCCCCAGAGACGCATATATTTGTTAGCAGTAAGAATGCTTTTAAAACACAGAAGACCCGCTTCGTACAAACTGATGTGCTGTGTGTTGGTTCCTTTTAGGAAGTTGCATCTATGTTTAGATTCAGCGAGGGAGAAACACGTATCTTCTAAAAGCTGCGTTTTGACATTCCAGACTGGATGGGAATACAGACTGTAAAGAGAAATATCTTTGTCTAAAACCAAAACGGAGCTATCTAGCAGAATGGTTGTCCAGGTGTGTATGCAACTTCTAGAGCTAAACTCACGTGTGTTTGCAGCACTTCAGAAACCCTTTCTTTGGAGAATGTAGAAACAGTCATTTCCAGCACTAGAGACGCATATAAGAGTTAGCAGTAAGAATGCGTTTAAAACACAGAAGACCCGCTTCGTACAAACTGATGTGCTGTGTGTTGGTTCCTTTTAGGAAGTTGCATCTATGTTTAGAATCAGCGAAGGAAAAAGACTTTTCTTCTAAAAGCTGCGTTTTGATATTCCAGAGTTGAAGGGAGAACAGGCTGTAAAGAGAAATACCTTGCTATAAAACCAAAACGGAACTGTCTAGCAGAATGGTTCTCAATGTGTGTATTCAACTTCCAGAGTTAAACTCATGTTTGTTTACAGCAGTTCAGAAACCCTTTCTTTGGAGAATGTAGAAACAGTAATTTTCAGCCCTAGAGACGCATATAAGAGTTAGCAGTAAGAATGCGTTTAAAACACAGAAGACCCGCTTCGTACAAACTGATGTGCTTTGTGTTGGTTCCTTTTAGGAAGTTACATCTATGTTTAGATTCAGAGAGGGAGAAACACGTTTCTTCTAAAAGGTGCGTTTTGACATTCCAGAGTGGATGGGAATACAGACTGTAAAGAGAAATATCTTTGTCTAAAACCAAAACGGAGCTATCTAGCAGAATGTCTGTCAATGTGTCTATTCAACTTCTAGAGATAAACTCACGTGTGTTTGCAGCAGTTCAGAAACCCTTTCTTTGGAGAATGTAGAAACAGTCATTTCCAGCCCTAGAGCCGCATATAAGAGTTAGCAGTAAGAATGCGTTTAAAACACAGAAGACCCGCTTCGTACAAACTGATGTGCTGTGTGTTGGTTCCTTTTAGGAAGTTACATCTATGTTTAGATTCAGCGAGGGAGAAACACGTTTCTTCTAAAAGGTGCGTTTTGACATTCCAGAGTGGATGGGAATACAGACTGTAAAGAGAAATATCTTTGTCTAAAACCAAAACGGAGCTATCTAGCAGAATGGTTGTCAATGTGTGTATTCAACTTCCAGAGTTAAACTCATGTGTGTTTGCAGCAGTTCAGAAACCCTTTCTTTGCAGAATGTAGAAACAGTCATTTCCAGCCCTAGAGACGCATATAAGAGTTAGCTTTAAGAATGCGTTTAAAACACAGAAACCGACCTCGTACAAACTGAAGTGCTGTGTGTTGGTTCCTTTTAGGAAGTTGCATCTATGTTTAGATTCAGCGAGGGAGAAAAACGTTTCTTCTAAATGCTGCGTTTTGACATTCCAGAGTGGATGGGAATACAGACTGTAAAGAGAAATATCTTTGTTTAAAACCAAAACGGAGCTATCTAGCAGAATGGTTGTCAATGTGTGTATTCAACTTCCAGAGTTAAACTCATGTGTGTTTGCAGCAGTTCAGAAACCCTTTCTTTGGAGAATGTAAAAACAGTCATTTCCAGCCCCAGAGACGCATATAGGAGTTAGCAGTAAGAATGCTTTTAAAACACAGAAACCCGCTTCGTACAAACTGATGTGCTGTGTGTTGGTTCCTTTTAGGAAGTTGCATCTATGTTTAGATTCAGCGAGGGAGAAACACGTTTCTTCTAAATGCTGCGTTTTGACATTCCAGAGTGGATGGGAATACAGACTGTAAAGAGAAATATCTTTGTCTAAAACCAAAACGGAGCTATCTAGCAGAATGGTTGTCAATGTGTGTATTCAACTTCCAGAGTTAAACTCATGTTTGTTTACAGCAGTTCAGAAACCCTTTCTTTGGAGAATGTAGAAACAGTCATTTCCAGCCCTAGAGACGCATATAAGAGTTAGCAGTAAGAATGCGTTTAAAACACAGAAGACCCGCTTCGTACAAACTGATGTGCTTTGTGTTGGTTCCTTTTAGGAAGTTACATCTATGTTTAGATTCAGAGAGGGAGAAACACGTTTCTTCTAAAAGGTGCGTTTTGACATTCCAGAGTGGATGGGAATACAGACTGTAAAGAGAAATATCTTTGTCTAAAACCAAAACGGAGCTATCTAGCAGAATGTCTGTCAATGTGTGTATTCAACTTCTAGAGATAAACCCACGTGTGTTTGCAGCAGTTCAGAAACCCTTTCTTTGGAGAATGTAGAAACAGTCATTTCCAGCCCTAGAGACGCATATAAGAGTTAGCAGTAAGAATGTGTTTAAAACACAGAAGACCCGCTTCGTACAAACTGATGTGCTGTGTGTTGGTTCCTTTTAGGAAGTTACATCTATGTTTAGATTCAGCGAGGGAGAAACACGTTTCTTCTAAAAGGTGCGTTTTGACATTCCAGAGTGGATGGGAATACAGACTGTAAAGAGAAATATCTTTGTCTAAAACCAAAACGGAGCTATCTAGCAGAATGGTTGTCAATGTGTTTATTCAACTTCCAGAGTTAAACTCATGTGTGTTTGCAGCAGTTCAGAAACCCTTTCTTTGGAGAATGTAGAAACAGTCATTTCCAGCCCTAGAGACGCATATAAGAGTTAGCAGTAAGAATGCGTTTAAAACACAGAAGACCCGCTTCGTACAAACTGATGTGCTGTGTGTTGGTTCCTTTTAGGAAGTTGCATTTATGTTTAGATTCAGCGAGGGAAAAAGACTTTTCTTCTAAAAGCTGCGTTTTGATATTCCAGAGTTGAAGGGAGAAAAGGCTGTAAAGAGAAATACCTTGCTATAAAACCAAAACGGAACTGTCTAGCAGAATGGTTGTCAATGTGTTTATTCAACTTCCAGAGTTAAACTCATGTGTGTTTGCAGCAGTTCAGAAACCCTTTCTTTGCAGAATGTAGAAACAGTCATTTCCAGCCCCAGAGACGCATATAAGAGTCAGCAGTAAGAATGCGTTTAAAACACAGAAGACCCGCTTCGTACAAACTGATGTGCTGAGTGTTGGTTCCTTTTAGGAAGTTGCATCTATGTTTAGATTCAGCGAGGGAGAAACACGTTTCTTCTAAAAGCTGCGTTTTGACACTCCAGAGTGGATGGGAGAACAGGCTGTAAAGAGAAATACCTTGCTCTAAAACCAAAACGGAGCTATCTAGCAGAATGGTTGTCAATGTGTGTATACAACTTCTAGAGGTAAACTCATGTGTGTTTGCAGCAGTTCAAAAACCCTTTCTTTGGAGAATGTAGAAACAGTCATTTCCAGCCCCAGAGATGCATATAAAAGTTAGCAGTAAGAATGCTTTTAAAACACAGAAACCCACTTCGTACAAACTGATGTGCTGTGTGTTGGTTCCATTTTGGAAGTTGCATCTATGTTTAGATTCAGCGAGGGAGAAACACGTTTCTTCTAAAAGCTGCATCTTGACATTCTAGAGTGGATGGGAGTACAGACTGTAAAGAGAAATATCTTTGTCTAAAACCAAAACGGAGCTATCTAGCAGAATGGTTGTCAATGTGTGTATTCAACTTCTAGAGCTAAACACACGTGTGTTTGCAGCAGTTCAGAAACCCTTTCTTTGGAGAATGTAGAAACAGTCACTTCCAGCCCTAGAGACGCATATAAGAGTTAGCAGTAAGGATGCGTTTAAAACACAGAAGACCCGCTTCGTACAAACTGATGTGCTGTGTGTTGGTTCCTTTTAGGAAGTTGCATCTATGTTTAGAATCAGCGAAGGAAAAAGACTTTTCTTCTAAAAGCTGCGTTTTGATATTCCAGAGTTGAAGGGAGAACAGGCTGTAAAGAGAAATACCTTGCTATAAAACCAAAACGGAACTGTCTAGCAGAATGGTTCTCAATGTGTGTATTCAACTTCCAGAGTTAAACTCAAATTTGTTTACAGCAGTTCAGAAACCCTTTCTTTGGAGAATGTAGAAACAGTCATTTCCAGCCCTAGAGACGCATATGAGTTAGCAGTAAGAATGCGTTTAAAACACAGAAGACCCGCTTCGTACAAACTGATGTGTTGTGTGTTGGTTCCTTTTAGGAAGTTACATCTATGTTTAGATTCAGCGAGGGAGAAACACGTTTCTTCTAAAAGGTGCGTTTTGACATTCCAGAGTGGATGGGAATACAGACTGTAAAGAGAAATATCTTTGTCTAAAACCAAAACGGAGCTATCTAGCAGAATGTCTGTCAATGTGTGTATTCAACTTCCAGAGATAAACTCACGTGTGTTTGCAGCAGTTCAGAAACCCTTTCTTTGGAGAATGTAGAAACAGTCATTTCCAGCCCTAGAGACGCATATAAGAGTTAGCCGTAAGAATGCATTTAAAACACAGAAGACCCGCTTCGTACAAACTGATGTGCTGTGTGTTGGTTCCTTTTAGGAAGTTGCATCTATGTTTAGATTCAGCAAGGGAAAAAGACTTTTCTTCTAAAAGCTGCGTTTTGATATTCCAGAGTTGAAGGGAGAACAGGCTGTAAAGAGAAATACCTTGCTATAAAACCAAAACGGAACTGTCTAGCAGAATGGTTGTCAATGTGTGTATTCAACTTCCAGAGTTAAACTCATGTGTGTTTGCAGCAGTTCAGAAACCGTTTCTTTGCAGAATGTAGAAACAGTCATTTCCAGCCCCAGAGACGCATATAAGAGTCAGCAGTAAGAATGCGTTTAAAACACAGAAGACCCGCTTCGTACAAACTGATGTGCTGAGTGTTGGTTCCTTTTAGGAAGTTGCATCTATGTTTAGATTCAGCGAGGGAGAAACACCTTTCTTCTAAAAGCTGCGTTTTGACATTCCAGAGTGGATGGGAGAACAGGCTGTAAAGAGAAATACCTTGCTCTAAAACCAAAACGGAGATATCTAGCAGAATGGTTGTCAATGTGTGTATTCAACTTCCAGAGTTAAACTCATGTTTGTTTACAGCAGTTCAGAAACCCTTTCTTTGGAGAATGTAGAAACAGTCATTTCCAGCCCTAGAGACGCATATAAGAGTTAGCAGTAAGAATGCGTTTAAAACACAGAAGACCCGCTTCGTACAAACTGATGTGCTGTGTGTTGGTTCCTTTTAGGAAGTTACATCTATGTTTAGATTCAGCGAGGGAGAAACACGTTTCTTCTAAAAGGTGCGTTTTGACATTCCAGAGTGGATGGGAATACAGACTGTAAAGAGAAATATCTTTGTCTAAAACCAAAACGGAGCTAGCTAGCAGAATGTCTGTCAATGTGTGTATTCAACTTCTAGAGATAAACTCACGTGTGTTTGCAGCAGTTCAAAAACCCTTTCTTTGGAGAATGTAGAAACAGTCATTTCCAGCCCTAGAGACGCATATAAGAGTTAGCAGTAAGAATGCGTTTAAAACACAGAAGACCCGCTTCGTACAAACTGATGTGCTGTGTGTTGGTTCCTTTTAGGAAGTTGCATCTATGTTTAGATTCAGCGAGGGAAAAAGACTTTTCTTCTAAAAGCTGCGTTTTGATATTCCAGAGTTGAAGGGAGAACAGGCTGTAAAGAGAAATACCTTGCTATAAAACCAAAACGGAATTGTCTAGCAGAATGGTTGTCAATGTGTGTATTCAACTTCCAGAGTTAAACTCATGTGTGTTTGCAGCAGTTCAGAAACCCTTTCTTTGGAGAATGTAGAAACAGTCATTTCCAGCCCCAGAGACGTATATAGTAGTTAGCAGTAAGAATGCTTTTAAAACACAGAAACCCGCTTCGTACAAAATGATGTGCTCTGTGTTGGTTCCTTTTAGGAAGTTGCATCTATGTTTAGATTCAGCGAGGGAGAAACACGTTTCTTCTAAATGCTGCGTTTTGACATAACAGAGTGGATGGGAATACAGACTGTAAAGAGAAATATCTTTGTCTAAAACCAAAACGGAGCTATCTAGCAGAATGGTTGTCAATGTGTGTATTCAACTTCTAGAGCTAAACACACGTGTGTTTGCAGCAGTTCAGAAACCCTTTCTTTGGAGAATGTAGAAACAGTCACTTCCAGCCCTAGAGACGCATATAAGAGTTAGCAGTAAGAATGCGCTTAAAACACAGAAGACCCGCTTCGTACAAACTGATGTGCTGTGTGTTGGTTCCTTTTAGGAAGTTGCATCTATGTTTAGAATCAGCGAAGGAAAAAGACTTTTCTTCTAAAAGCTGCGTTTTGATATTCCAGAGTTGAAGGGAGAACAGGCTGTAAAGAGAAATACCTTGCTATAAAACCAAAACGGAGCTATCTAGCAGAATGGTTGTCAATGTGTGTATACAACTTCTAGAGGTAAACTCATGTGTGTTTGCAGCAGTTCAGAAACCCTTTCTTTGGAGAATGTAGAAACAGTCATTTCCAGCCCCAGAGATGCATATAAAAGTTAGCAGTAAGAATGCTTTTAAAACACAGAAACCCACTTCGTACAAACTGATGTGCTGTGTGTTGGTTCCATTTTGGAAGTTGCATCTATGTTTAGATTCAGCGAGGTAGAAACACGTTTCTTCTAAAAGCTGCGTCTTGACATTCTAGAGTGGATGGGAGTACAGACTGTAAAGAGAAATATCTTTGTCTAAAACCAAAACGGAGCTATCTAGCAGAATGGTTGTCAATGTGTGTATTCAACTTCTAGAGCTAAACTCACGTGTGTTTGCAGCAGTTCAGAAACCCTTTCTTTGGAGAATGTAGAAACAGTCATTTCCAGCCCTAGAGACGCATATAAGAGTTAGCTTTAAGAATGCGTTTAAAACACAGAAACCGACTTCGTACAAACTGATGTGCTGTGTGTTGGTTCCTTTTAGGAAGTTGCATCTATGTTTAGATTCAGCGAGGGAGAAACACGTTTCTTCTAAAAGCTGCGTTTTGACATTCCAGAGTGGATGGGAGAACAGGCTGTAAAGAGAAATACCTTGCTCTAAAACGAAAACGGAGCTATCTAGCAGAATGGTTGTCAATGTGTGTATTCAACTTCCAGAGTTAAACTCATGTGTGTTTGCAGCAGTTCAGAAACCCTTTCTTTGGAGAATGTAGAAACAGTAATTTCCAGCCCTAGAGACGCATGTAAGAGTTAGCAGTAAGAATGCGTTTAAAACACAGAAGACCCGCTTCATACAAACTGATGTGCTGTGTGTTGGTTCCTTTTAGGAAGTTGTATCTATGTTTAGATTCAGCAAGGGAGAAACACGTTTCTTCTAAAAGCTGCGTTTTGACATTCCAGACTGGATGGGAATACAGACTGTAAAGAGAAATATCTTTGTCTAAAACCAAAACGGAGCTATCTAGCAGAATGGTTGTCATTGAGTGTATTCAACTTCTAGAGCTAAACTCACATGTGTTTGCAGCAGTTCAGAAACCCTTTCTTTTGAGAATGTAAAAACAGTCATTTCCAGCCCTAGAGACGCATATAAGAGTTAGCAGTAAGAATGCGTTTAAAACACAGAAGACCCGCTTCGTACAAACTGATGTGCTGTGTTTTGGTTCCTTTTAGGAAGTTGCATCTATGTTTAGATTCAGCGAGGGAAAAAGACTTTTCTTCTAAAAGCTGCGTTTTGATATTCCAGAGTTGAAGGGAGAACAGGCTGTAAAGAGAAATACCTTGCTATAAAACAAAAACGGAACTGTCTAGCAGAATGGTTGTCAATGTGTGTATTCAACTTCCAGAGTTAAACTCATGTGTGTTTGCAGCAGTTCAGAAACCCTTTCTTTGCAGAATGTAGAAACAGTCATCTCCAGCCCCAGAGACATATATAAGAGTCAGCAGTAAGAATGCGTTTAAAACACAGAAGACCCGCTTCGTACAAACTGATGTGCTGAGTGTTGGTTCCTTTTAGGAAGTTGCATCTATGTTTAGATTCAGCGAGGGAGAAACACGTTTCTTCTAAAAGCTGCGTTTTGACATTCCAGAGTGGATGGGAGAACAGGCTGTAAAGAGAAATACCTTGCTCTAAAACCAAAACGGAGCTATCTAGCAGAATGGTTGTCAATGTGTGTATTCAACTTCCAGAGTTAAACTCATGTGTGTTTGCAGCAGTTCAGAAACCCTTTCTTTGGAGAATGTAGAAACAGTTATTTCCAGCCCCAGAGACGCATATATTAGTTAGCAGTAAGAATGCTTTTAAAACACAGAAACCCGCTTCGTACAAACTGATGTGCTCTGTGTTGGTTCCTTTTAGGAAGTTGCATCTATGTTTAGATTCAGCGAGGGAGAAACACGTATCTTCTAAAAGCTGCGTTTTGACATTCCAGACTGGATGGGAATACAGACTGTAAAGAGAAATATCTTTGTCTAAAACCAAAACGGAGCTATCTAGCAGAATGGTTGTCCATGTGTGTATGCAACTTCTAGAGCTAAACTCACGCGTGTTTGCAGCACTTCAGAAACCCTTTCTTTGGAGAATGTAGAAACAGTAATTTCCAGCCCTAGAGACGCATATAAGAGTTAGCAGTAAGAATGCGTTTAAAACACAGAAGACCCGCTTCGTACAAACTGATGTGCTGTGTGTTGGTTCCTTTTAGGAAGTTGTATCTATGTTTAGATTCAGCGAGGGAGAAACACGTTTCTTCTAAAAGCTGCGTTTTGACATTCCAGAGTGGATGGGAATACAGACTGTAAAGAGAAATATCTTTGTCTAAAACCAAAACGGAGCTATCTAGCAGAATGGTTGTCAATGAGTGTATTCAACTTCTAGAGCTAAACTCACATGTGTTTGCAGCAGTTCAGAAACCCTTTCTTTTGAGAATGTAAAAACAGTCATTTCCAGCCCTAGAGACGCATATAAGAGTTAGCAGTAAGAATGCGTTTAAAACACAGAAGACCCGCTTCGTACAAACTGATGTGCTGTGTTTTGGTTCCTTTTAGGAAGTTGCATCTATGTTTAGATTCAGCGAGGGAAAAAGACTTTTCTTCTAAAAGCTGCGTTTTGATATTCCAGAGTTGAAGGGAGAACAGGCTGTAAAGAGAAATACCTTGCTATAAAACCAAAACGGAACTGTCTAGCAGAATGGTTGTCAATGTGTGTATTCAACTTCCAGAGTTAAACTCATGTGTGTTTGCAGCAGTTCAGAAACCCTTTCTTTGGAGAATGTAGAAACAGTCACTTCCAGCCCTAGAGACGCATATAAGAGTTAGTAGTAAGAATGCGTTTAAAACACAGAAGACCCGCTTCGTACAAACTGATGTGCTGTGTGTTGGTTCCTTTTAGGAAGTTGCATCTATGTTTAGAATCAGCGAAAGAAAAAGACTTTTCTTCTAAAAGCTGCGTTTTGAGATTCCAGAGTTGAAGGGAGAACAGGCTGTAAAGAAAAATACCTTGCTATAAAACCAAAACGGAACTGTCTAGCAGAATGGTTGTCAATGTGGGTATTCAACTTCCATAGTTAAACTCAAGTTTGTTTACAGCAGTTCAGAAACCCTTTCTTTGGAGAATGTAGAAACAGTCATTTCCAGCCCTAGAGACGCATATAAGCGTTAGCAGTAAGAATGCGTTTAAAACACAGAAGACCCGCTTCGTACAAACTGATGTGCTGTGTGTTGGTTCCTTTTAGGAAGTTGCATCTATGTTTAGATTCAGCGAGGGAAAAAGACTTTTCTTCTAAAAGCTGCGTTTTGATATTCCAGAGTTGAAGGGAGAACAGGCTGTAAAGAGAAATACCTTGCTATAAAACCAAAACGGAACTGTCTAGCAGAATGGTTGTCAATGTGTGTATTCAACTTCCAGAGTTAAACTCATGTTTGTTTACAGCAGTTCAGAAACCCTTTCTTTGCAGAATGTAGAAACTGTCATTTCCAGCCCCAGAGACGCATATAAGAGTCAGCAGTAAGAATGCGTTTAAAACACAGAAGACACGCTTCGTACAAACTGATGTGCTGAGTGTTGGTTCCTTTTAGGAAGTTGCATCTATGTTTAGATTCAGCGAGGGAGAAACACCTTTCTTCTAAAAGCTGCGTTTTGACATTCCAGAGTGGATGGGAGAACAGGCTGTAAAGAGAAATACCTTGCTCTAAAACCAAAACGGAGCTATCTAGCAGAATGGTTGTCAATGTGTGTATTAAACTTCCAGAGCTAAACTCACATGTTTTTGCAGCAGTTCAGAAACCCTTTCTTTTGAGAATGTAAAAACACTCATTTCCAGCCCTAGAGACGCATATAAGAGTTAGCAGTAAGAATGCGTTTAAAACACAGAAGACCCGCTTCGTACAAACTGATGTGCTGTGTGTTGGTTCCTTTTAGGAAGTTGCAACTATGTTTAGAATCAGCGAAGGAAAAAGACTTTTCTTCTAAAAGCTGCGTTTTGAGATTCCAGAGTTGAAGGGAGAACAGGCTGTAAAGAGAAATACCTTGCTATAAAACCAAAACGGAACTGTCTAGCAGAATGGTTGTCAATGTGTGTATTCAACTTCCAGAGTTAAACTCATGTGTGTTTGCAGCAGTTCAGAAACCCTTTCTTTGCAGAATGTAGAAACAGTCATTTCCAGCACCAGAGACATATATAAGAGTCAGAAGTAAGAATGCGTTTAAAACACAGAAGACCCGCTTCGTACAAACTGACGTGCTGAGTGTTGGTTCCTTTTAGGAAGTTGCATCTATGTTTAGATTCAGCGTGGGAGAAACACGTTTCTTCTGAAAGCTGCGTTTTGACATTCCAGAGTGGATGGGAGAACAGGCTGTAAAGAGAAATACCTTGCTCTAAAACCAAAACGGAGCTATCTAGCAGAATGGTTGTCAATGTGTTATACAACTTCTAGAGGTAAACTCATGTGTGTTTGCAGCAGTTCAGAAACCCTTTCTTTGGAGAATGTAGAAACAGTCATTTCCAGCCCCAGAGATGCATATAAAAGTTAGCAGTAAGAATGCTTTTAAAACACAGAAACCCACATCGTACAAACTGATGTTCTGTGTGTTGGTTCCATTTTGGAAGTTGCATCTATGTTTAGATTCAGCGAGGGAGAAACACGTTTCTTCTAAAAGCTGCGTCTTGACATTCTAGAGTGGATGGGAGTACAGCCTGTAAAGAGAAATATCCTTGTCTAAAACCAAAACGGAGCTATCTAGCAGAATGGTTGTCAATGTGTGTATTCAACTTCTAGAGCTAAACTCACGTGTGTTTGCAGCAGTTCAGAAACCCTTTCTTTGCAGAATGTAGAAACAGTCATTTCCAGCCCTAGAGACGCATATAAGAGTTAGCTGTAAGAATGCGTTTAAAACACAGAAACCGACTTCGTACAAACTGATGTGCTGTGTGTTGGTTCCTTTTAGGAAGTTGCATCTATGTTTAGATTCAGCGAGGGAGAAACACGTTTCTTCTAAAAGCTGCGTTTTGACATTCCAGAGTGGATGGGAGAACAGGCTGTAAAGAGAAATACCTTGCTCTAAAACCAAAACGGAGCTATCTAGCAGAATGGTTGTCAATCTGTTTATTCAACTTCCAGAGTTAAACTCATGTGTGTTTGCAGCAGTTCAGAGACCCTTTCTTTGGATAATGTAGAAACAGTCATTTCCAGCCCCAGAGACGCATATAGTAGTTAGCAATCAGAATGCTTTTAAAACACAGAAACCCGCTTCGTACAAACTGATGTGCTGTGTGTTGGTTCCTTTTAGGAAGTTGCATCTATGTTTAGATTCAGCGAGGGAGGAACACGTTTCTTCTAAATGCTGCGTTTTGACATAACAGAGTGGATGGGAATACAGACTTTAAAGAGAAATATCTTTGTGTAAAACCAAAACGAAGCTACCTAGCAGAATGTCTGTCAATGTGTGTATTCAACTTCTAGAGCTAAACACACATGTGTTTGCAGCAGTTCAGAAACCCTTTCTTTGGAGAATGTAGAAACAGTCATTTCCAGCCCTAGAGACGCATATAAGAGTTAGCAGTAAGAATGCGTTTAAAACACAGAAGACCCGCTTCGTACAAACTGATGTGCTGTGTGTTGGTTCCTTTTAGGAAGTTGCATCTATGTTTAGAATCAGCGAAGGAAAAAGACTTTTCTTCTAAAAGCTGCGTTTTGATATTCCAGAGTTGAAGGGAGAACAGGCTGTAAAGAGAAATACCTTGCTATGAAACCAAAACGGAACTGTCTAGCAGAATGGTTGTCAATGTGTTTATTCAACTTCCAGAGTTCAACTCATGTTTGTTTACAGCAGTTCAGAAACCCTTTCTTTGGAGAATGTAGAAACAGTCATTTCCAGCCCTAGAGACGCATATAAGAGTTAGCAGTATGAATGCGTTTAAAACACAGAAGACCCGCTTCGTACAAACTAATGTGCTGTGTGTTGGTTCCTTTTAGGAAGTTACATCTGTGTTTAGATTCAGCGAGGGAGAAACACGTTTCTTCTAAAAGGTGCGTTTTGACATTCCAGAGTGGATGGGAATACAGACTGTAAAGAGAAATATCTTTGTCTAAAACCAAAACGGAGCGATCTAGCAGAATGTCTGTCAGTGTGTGTATTCAACTTCTAGAGTTAAACTCACGTGTGTTTGCAGCAGTTCAGAAACCCTTTCTTTGGAGAATGTAGAAACAGTCACTTCCAGCCCTAGAGACGCATATAAGAGTTAGTAGTAAGAATGCGTTTAAAACACAGAAGACCCGCTTCGTACAAACTGATGTGCTGTGTGTTGGTTCCTTTTAGGAAGTTGCATCTATGTTTAGAATCAGCGAAAGAAAAAGACTTTTCTTCTAAAAGCTGCGTTTTGAGATTCCAGAGTTGAAGGGAGAACAGGCTGTAAAGAAAAATACCTTGCTATAAAACCAAAACGGAACTGTCTAGCAGAATGGTTGTCAATGTGGGTATTCAACTTCCATAGTTAAACTCAAGTTTGTTTACAGCAGTTCAGAAACCCTTTCTTTGGAGAATGTAGAAACAGTCATTTCCAGCCCTAGAGACGCATATAAGCGTTAGCAGTAAGAATGCGTTTAAAACACAGAAGACCCGCTTCGTACAAACTGATGTGCTGTGTGTTGGTTCCTTTTAGGAAGTTGCATCTATGTTTAGATTCAGCGAGGGAAAAAGACTTTTCTTCTAAAAGCTGCGTTTTGATATTCCAGAGTTGAAGGGAGAACAGGCTGTAAAGAGAAATACCTTGCTATAAAACCAAAACGGAACTGTCTAGCAGAATGGTTGTCAATGTGTGTATTCAACTTCCAGAGTTAAACTCATGTTTGTTTACAGCAGTTCAGAAACCCTTTCTTTGCAGAATGTAGAAACAGTCATTTCCAGCCCCAGAGACGCATATAAGAGTCAGCAGTAAGAATGCGTTTAAAACACAGAAGACACGCTTCGTACAAACTGATGTGCTGAGTGTTGGTTCCTTTTAGGAAGTTGCATCTATGTTTAGATTCAGCGAGGGAGAAACACCTTTCTTCTAAAAGCTGCGTTTTGACATTCCAGAGTGGATGGGAGAACAGGCTGTAAAGAGAAATACCTTGCTCTAAAACCAAAACGGAGCTATCTAGCAGAATGGTTGTCAATGTGTGTATTCAACTTCTAGAGCTAAACTCACATGTTTTTGCAGCAGTTCAGAAACCCTTTCTTTTGAGAATGTAAAAACACTCATTTCCAGCCCTAGAGACGCATATAAGAGTTAGCAGTAAGAATGCGTTTAAAACACAGAAGACCCGCTTCGTACAAACTGATGTGCTGTGTGTTGGTTCCTTTTAGGAAGTTGCAACTATGTTTAGAATCAGCGAAGGAAAAAGACTTTTCTTCTAAAAGCTGCGTTTTGAGATTCCAGAGTTGAAGGGAGAACAGGCTGTAAAGAGAAATACCTTGCTATAAAACCAAAACGGAACTGTCTAGCAGAATGGTTGTCAATGTGTGTATTCAACTTCCAGAGTTAAACTCATGTGTGTTTGCAGCAGTTCAGAAACCCTTTCTTTGCAGAATGTAGAAACAGTCATTTCCAGCACCAGAGACATATATAAGAGTCAGAAGTAAGAATGCGTTTAAAACACAGAAGACCCGCTTCGTACAAACTGACGTGCTGAGTGTTGGTTCCTTTTAGGAAGTTGCATCTATGTTTAGATTCAGCGTGGGAGAAACACGTTTCTTCTGAAAGCTGCGTTTTGACATTCCAGAGTGGATGGGAGAACAGGCTGTAAAGAGAAATACCTTGCTCTAAAACCAAAACGGAGCTATCTAGCAGAATGGTTGACAATGTGTTATACAACTTCTAGAGGTAAACTCATGTGTGTTTGCAGCAGTTCAGAAACCCTTTCTTTGGAGAATGTAGAAACAGTCATTTCCAGCCCCAGAGATGCATATAAAAGTTAGCAGTAAGAATGCTTTTAAAACACAGAAACCCACATCGTACAAACTGATGTTCTGTGTGTTGGTTCCATTTTGGAAGTTGAATCTATGTTTAGATTCAGCGAGGGAGAAACACGTTTCTTCTAAAAGCTGCGTCTTGACATTCTAGAGTGGATGGGAGTACAGCCTGTAAAGAGAAGTATCCTTGTCTAAAACCAAAACGGAGCTATCTAGCAGAATGGTTGTCAATGTGTGTATTCAACTTCTAGAGCTAAACTCACGTGTGTTTGCAGCAGTTCAGAAACCCTTTCTTTGGAGAATGTAGAAACAGTCATTTCCAGCCCTAGAGACGCATATAAGAGTTAGCTGTAAGAATGCGTTTAAAACACAGAAACCGACTTCGTACAAACTGATGTGCTGTGTGTTGGTTCCTTTTAGGAAGTTGCATCTATGTTTAGATTCAGCGAGGGAGAAACACGTTTCTTCTAAAAGCTGCGTTTTGACATTCCAGAGTGGATGGGAGAACAGGCTGTAAAGAGAAATACCTTGCTCTAAAACCAAAACGGAGCTATCTAGCAGAATGGTTGTCAATCTGTTTATTCAACTTCCAGAGTTAAACTCATGTGTGTTTGCAGCAGTTCAGAGACCCTTTCTTTGGATAATGTAGAAACAGTCATTTCCAGCCCCAGAGACGCATATAGTAGTTAGCAGTAAGAATGCTTTTAAAACACAGAAACCCGCTTCGTACAAACTGATGTGCTGTGTGTTGGTTCCTTTTAGGAAGTTGCATCTATGTTTAGATTCAGCGAGGGAGGAACACGTTTCTTCTAAATGCTGCGTTTTGACATAACAGAGTGGATGGGAATACAGACTTTAAAGAGAAATATCTTTGTGTAAAACCAAAACGAAGCTACCTAGCAGAATGTCTGTCAATGTGTGTATTCAACTTCTAGAGCTAAACACACGTGTGTTTGCAGCAGTTCAGAAACCCTTTCTTTGGAGAATTTAGAAACAGTCATTTCCAGCCCTAGAGACGCATATAAGAGTTAGCAGTAAGAATGCGTTTAAAACACAGAAGACCCGCTTCGTACAAACTGATGTGCTGTGTGTTGGTTCCTTTTAGGAAGTTGCATCTATGTTTAGAATCAGCGAAGGAAAAAGACTTTTCTTCTAAAAGCTGCGTTTTGATATTCCAGAGTTGAAGGGAGAACAGGCTGTAAAGAGAAATACCTTGCTATGAAACCAAAACGGAACTGTCTAGCAGAATGGTTGTCAATGTGTTTATTCAACTTCCAGAGTTCAACTCATGTTTGTTTACAGCAGTTCAGAAACCCTTTCTTTGGAGAATGTAGAAACAGTCATTTCCAGCCCTAGAGACGCATATAAGAGTTAGCAGTATGAATGCGTTTAAAACACAGAAGACCCGCTTCGTACAAACTAATGTGCTGTGTGTTGGTTCCTTTTAGGAAGTTACATCTGTGTTTAGATTCAGCGAGGGAGAAACACCTTTCTTCTAAAAGGTGCGTTTTGACATTCCAGAGTGGATGGGAATACAGACTGTAAAGAGAAATATCTTTGTCTAAAACCAAAACGGAGCTATCTAGCAGAATGTCTGTCAATGTGTGTATTCAACTTCTAGAGATAAACTCACGTGTGTTTGCAGCAGTTCAGAAACCCTTTCTTTGGAGAATGTAGAAACAGTCATTTCCAGCCCTAGAGACGCATATAAGGGTTAGCAGTAAGAATGCGTTTAAAACACAGAAGACCCTCTTCGTACAAACTGATGTGCTGTGTGTTGGTTCCTTTTAGGAAGTTGCATCTATGTTTAGATTCAGCGAGCGAAAAAGACTTTTCTTCTAAAAGCTGCGTTTTGATATTCCAGAGTTGAAGGGAGAACAGGCTGTAAAGAGAAATACCTTGCTATAAAACCAAAACGGAACTGTCTAGCAGAATGGTTGTCAATGTGTGTATTCAACTTCCAGAGTTAAACTCATGTTTGTTTACAGCAGTTCAGAAACCCTTTCTTAGGAGAATGTAGAAACAGTCATTTCCAGCCCTAGAGACGCATATAAGAGTTAGCAGTAAGAATGCGTTTAAAACACAGAAGACCCGCTTCGTACAAACTGATGTGCTTTGTGTTGGTTCCTTTTAGGAAGTTACATCTATGTTTAGATTCAGCGAGGGAGAAACACGTTTCTTCTAAAAGGTGCGTTTTGACATTCCAGAGTGGATGGGAATACAGACTGTAAAGAGAAGTATCTTTGTCTAAAACCAAAACGGAGCTATCTAGCAGAATGTCTGTCAATGTGTGTATTCAACTTCTAGAGATAAACTCACGTGTGTTTGCAGCAGTTCAGAAACCCTTTCTTTGGAGAATGTAGAAACAGTCATTTCCAGCCCTAGAGACGCATATAAGAGTTAGCAGTATGAATGCGTTTAAAACACAGAAGACCCGCTTCGTACAAACTGATGTGCTGTGTGTTGGTTCCTTTTAGGAAGTTGCATCTATGTTTAGATTCAGCGAGGGAAAAAGACTTTTCTTCTAAAAGCTGCGTTTTGATATTCCAGAGTTGAAGGGAGAACAGGCTGTAAAGAGAAATACCTTGCTATAAAACCAAAACGGAACTGTCTAGCAGAATGGTTGTCAATGTGTTTATTCAACTTCCAGAGTTAAACTCATGTGTGTTTGCAGCAGTTCAGAAACCCTTTCTTTGCAGAATGTAGAAACAGTCATTTCCAGCACCAGAGACATATATAAGAGTCAGAAGTAAGAATGCGTTTAAAACACAGAAGACCCGCTTCGTACAAACTGATGTGCTGAGTGTTGGTTCCTTTTAGGAAGTTGCATCTATGTTTAGATTCAGCGAGGGAGAAACACGTTTCTTCTAAAAGCTGCGTTTTGACATTCCAGAGTGGATGGGAGAACAGGCTGTAAAGAGAAATACCTTGCTCTAAAACCAAAACGGAGCTATCTAGCAGAATGGTTGTCAATCTGTTTAATCAACTTCCAGAGTTAAACTAATGTGTGTTTGCAGCAGTTCAGAAACCCTTTCTTTGGAGAATGTAGAAACAGTCATTTCCAGCCCCAGAGATGCATATAAAAGTTAGCAGTAAGAATGCTTTTAAAACACAGAAACCCACATCGTACAAACTGATGTTCTGTGTGTTGGTTCCATTTTGGAAGTTGCATCTATGTTTAGATTCAGCGAGGGAGAAACACGTTTCTTCTAAAAGCTGCGTCTTGACATTCTAGAGTGGATGGGAGTACAGACTGTAAAGAGAAATATCTTTGTCTAAAACCAAAACGGAGCTATCTAGCAGAATGGTTGTCAATGTGTGTTTTCAACTTCTAGAGCTAAACTCACTTGTGTTTGCAGCAGTTCAGAAACCCTTTCTTTGGAGAATGTAGAAACAGTCATTTCCAGCCCTAGAGACGCATATAAGAGTTAGCTGTAAGAATGCGTTTAAAACACAGAAACCGACTTCGTACAAACTGATGTGCTGTGTGTTGGTTCCTTTTAGGAAGTTGCATCTATGTTTAGATTCAGCGAGGGAGAAACACGTTTCTTCTAAAAGCTGCGTTTTGACATTCCAGAGTGGATGGGAGAACAGGCTGTAAAGAGAAATACCTTGCTCTAAAACCAAAACGGAGCTATCTAGCAGAATGGTTGTCAATGTGTGTATAAAACTAGAGGTAAACTCATGTGTGTTTGCAGCAGTTCAGAAACCCTTTCTTTGGAGAATGTAGAAACAGTCATTTCCAGCCCCAGAGAGGTATATAAAAGTTAGCAGTAAGAATGCTTTTAAAACACAGAAACCCACTTCGTACAAACTGATGTGCTGTGTGTTGGTTCCATTTTGGAAGTTGCATCTATGTTTAGATTCAGCGAGGGAGAAACCCGTTTCTTCTAAGAGCTGCGTCTTGACATTCTAGAGTGGATGGGAGTACAGACTGTAAAGAGAAATATCTTTGTCTAAAACCAAAACGGAGCTATCTAGCAGAATGGTTGTCAATGTGTGTATTCAACTTCTAGAGCTAAACTCACGTGTGTTTGCAGCAGTTCAGAAACCCTTTCTTTGGAGAATGTAGAAACAGTCATTTCCAGCCCTAGAGACGCATATAAGAGTTAGCTGTAAGAATGCGTTTAAAACACAGAAACCGACTTCGTACAAACTGATGTGCTGTGTGTTGGTTCCTTTTAGGAAGTTGCATCTATGTTTAGATTCAGCGAGGGAGAAACACCTTTCTTCTAAAAGCTGCGTTTTGACATTCCAGAGTGGATGGGAGAACAGGCTGTAAAGAGAAATACCTTGCTCTAAAACCAAAACGGAGCTATCTAGCAGAATGGTTGTCAATCTGTTTATTCAACTTCCAGAGTTAAACTCAAGTTTGTTTACAGCAGTTCAGAAACCCTTTCTTTGGAGAATGTAGAAAGAGTCATTTCCAGCCCTAGAGACGCATATAGTAGTTAGCAGTAAGAATGCTTTTAAAACACAGAAACCCGCTTCGTACAAACTGATGTGTTGTGTGTTGGTTCCTTTTAGGAAGTTACATCTATGTTTAGATTCAGCGAGGGAAAAAGACTTTTCTTCTAAAAGCTGCGTTTTGATATTCCAGAGTTGAAGGGAGAACAGGCTGTAAAGAGAAATACATTGCTATAAAACCAAAACGGAACTGTCTAGCAGAATGGTTGTCAATGTGTGTATTCAACTTCCAGAGGTAAACTCATGTGTGTTTGCAGCAGTTCAGAAACCCTTTCTTTGCAGAATGTAGAAACAGTCATTTCCAGCCCCAGAGATGCATATAAAAGTTAGCAGTAAGAATGCTTTTAAAACACAGAAGACCCGCTTCGTACAAACTGATGTGCTGAGTGTTGGTTCCTTTTAGGAAGTTGCATCTATGTTTAGATTCAGCGAGGGAGAAACACGTTTCTTCTAAAAGCTGCGTTTTGACATTCCATAGTGGATGGGAGTACAGGCTGTAAAGAGAAATACCTAGCTCTAAAACCAAAACGGAGCTATCTAGCAGAATGGTTGTCAATGTGTTATACAACTTCTAGAGGTAAACTCATGTGTGTTTGCAGCAGTTCAGAAACCCTTTCTTTGGAGAATGAAGAAACAGTCATTTCCAGCCCTAGAGACGCATATAGGAGTTAGCAGTTAGAATGCGTTTAAAACACAGAAGACCCGCTTCGTACAAACTGATGTGCTGTGTGTTGGTTCCTTTTAGGAAGTTGCATCTATGTTTAGATTCAGCGAGGGAGAAACACGTTTCTTCTAAAAGCTGCGTTTTGACATTCCAGAGTGGATGGGAATACAGACTGTAAAGAGAAATATCTTTGTCTAAAACCAAAACGGAGCTATCTAGCAGAATGGTTGTCAATGTGTGTATTCAACTTCTAGAGCTAAACTCACATGTGTTTGCAGCAGTTCAGAAACCCTTTCTTTTGAGAATGTAAAAACAGTCATTTCCAGCCCTAGAGACGCATATAAGAGTTAGCAGTAAGAATGCGTTTAAAACACAGAAGACCCGCTTCGTACAAACTGATGTGCTGTGTGTTGGTTCCTTTTAGGAAGTTGCATCTATGTTTAGATTCAGCGAGGGAAAAAGACTTTTCTTCTAAAAGCTGCGTTTTGATATTCCAGAGTTGAAGGGAGAACAGGCTGTAAAAAGAAATACCTTGCTATAAAACCAAAACGGAACTGTCTAGCAGAATGGTTGTCAATGTGTGTATTTAACTTCCAGAGTTAAACTCATGTGTGTTTGCAGCAGTTCAGAAACCCTTTCTTTGGAGAATGTAGAAACAGTCATTTCCAGCCCTAGAGACGCATATAGTAGTTAGCAGTAAGAATGCTTTTAAAACTCAGAAAACCGCTTCGTACAAACTGATGTGCTGTGTGTTGGTTCCTTTTAGGAAGTTGCATCTATGTTTAGATTCAGCGAGGGAGAAACACGTTTCTTCTAAATGCTGCGTTTTGAAATAACAGAGTGGATGGGAATACAGACTGTAAAGAGAAATATCTTTGTCTAAAACCAAAACGGAGCTATCTAGCAGAATGGTTGTCAATGTGTGTATTCAACTTCTAGAGCTAAACACACGTGTGTTTGCAGCAGTTCAGAAACCCTTTCTTTGGAGAATGTAGAAACAGTCACTTCCAGCCCTAGAGACGCATATAAGAGTTAGCAGTAAGAATGCGTTTAAAACACAGAACACCCGCTTCGTACAAACTGATGTGCTGTGTGTTGGTTCCTTTTAGGAAGTTGCATCTTTGTTTAGAATCAGTGAAGGAAAAAGACTTTTGTTCTAAAAGCTGCGTTTCGATATTCCAGAGTTGAAGGGAGAACAGGCTGTAAAGAGAAATACCTTGCTATAAAACCAAAACGGAACTGTCTAGCAGAATGGTTCTCAATGTGTGTATTCAACTTCCAGAGTTAAACTAAAGTTTGTTTACAGCAGTTCAGAAACCCTTTCTTTGGAGAATGTAGAAACAGTCATTTCCAGCCCTAGAGACGCATATAAGAGTCAGCAGTAAGAATGCGTTTAAAACACAGAAGACCCGCTTCGTACAAACTGATGTGCTGTGTGTTGGTTCCTTTTAGGAGGTTACATCTATGTTTAGATTCAGCGAGGGAGAAACACGTTTCTTCTAAAAGGTGCGTTTTGACATTCCAGAGTGGATGGGAATACAGACTGTAAAGAGAAATATCTTTGTCTAAAACCAAAACGGAGCTATCTAGCAAAATGGTTGTCAATGTGTGTATTCAACTTCCAGAGTTAAACTCATGAGTGTTTGCAGCAGTTCAGAAACCCTTTCTCTGCAGAATGTAGAAACAGTCATTTCCAGCCCTAGAGACGCATATAAGAGTTAGCTGTAAGAATGCGTTTAAAACACAGAAACCGACCTCGTAGAAACTGATGTGCTGTGTGTTGGTTCCTTTTAGGAAGTTGCATCTATGTTTAGATTCAGCGAGGGAGAAACACGTTTCTTCTAAAAGCTGCGTTTTGACATTCCAGAGTGGAAGGGTGAACAGGCTGTAAAGAGAAATATCTTTGTCTAAAACCAAAACGGAGCTATCTAGCAGAATGTCTGTCAATGTGTGTATTCAACTTCTAGAGATAAACTCACGTGTGTTTGCAGCAGTTCAGAAACCCTTTCTTTGGAGAATGTAGAAACAGTCATTTCCAGCCCTAGAGACGCATATAAGAGTTAGCAGTAAGAATGCGTTTAAAACACAGAAGACCCGCTTCGTACAAACTGATGTGCTGTGTGTTGGTTCCTTTTAGGAAGTTGCATCTATGTTTAGATTCAGCGAGGGAAAAAGACTTTTCTTCTAAAAGCTGCGTTTTGACATTCCAGAGTGGATGGGAGAACAGGCTGTAAAGAGAAATACCTTGCTCTAAAACCAAAACGGAGCTATCTAGCAGAATGGTTGTCAATGTGTGTATTCAACTTCCAGAGTTAAACTCATGTTTGTTTACAGCAGTTCAAAAACCCTTTCTTTGGAGAATGTAGAAACAGTCATTTCCAGCCCTAGAGACGCATATAAGAGTTAGCAGTAAGAATGTGTTTAAAACACAGAAGACCCGCTTCGTACAAACTGATGTGCTTTGTGTTGGTTCCTTTTAGGAAGTTACATCTATGTTTAGATACAGCGAGGGAGAAACACGTTTCTTCTAAAAGGTGCGTTTTGACATTCCAGAGTGGATGGGAATACAGACTGTAAAGAGAAGTATCTTTGTCTAAAACCAAAACGGAGCTATCTAGCAGAATGTCTGTCAATGTGTGTATTCAACTTCTAGAGATAAACTCACTTGTGTTTGCAGCAGTTCAGAAACCCTTTCTTTGGAGAATGTAGAAACAGTCATTTCCAGCCCTAGAGACGCATATAAGAGTTAGCAGTATGAATGCGTTTAAAACACAGAAGACCCGCTTCGTACAAACTGATGTGCTGTGTGTTAGTTCCTTTTAGGAAGTTGCATCTATGTTTAGATTCAGCGAGGGAAAAAGACTTTTCTTCTAAAAGCTGCGTTTTGATATTCCAGAGTTGAAGGGAGAACAGGCTGTAAAGAGAAATACCTTGCTATAAAACCAAAACAGAACTGTCTAGCAGAATGGTTGTCAATGTGTGTATTCAACTTCCAGAGTTAAACTCATGTGTGTTTGCAGCAGTTCAGAAACCCTTTCTTTGCAGAATGTAGAAACAGTCATTTCCAGCCCCAGAGACGCATATAAGAGTCAGCAGTAAGAATGCGTTTAAAACACAGAAGACCCGCTTCGTACAAACTGATGTGCTGAGTGTTGGTTCCTTTTAGGAAGTTGCATCTATGTTTAGATTCAGCGAGGGAGAAACACCTTTCTTCTAAAAGCTGCGTTTTGACATTCCAGAGTGGATGGGAGAACAGGCTGTAAAGAGAAATACCTTGCTCTAAAACCAAAACGGAGCTATCTAGCAGAATGGTTGTCAATCTGTTTATTCAACTTCCAGAGTTAAACTCAAGTTTGTTTACAGCAGTTCAGAAACCCTTTCTTTGGAGAATGTAGAAACAGTCATTTCCAGCCCCAGAGACGCATATAGTAGTTAGCAGTAAGAATGCTTTTAAAACACAGAAACCCGCTTCGTACAAACTGATGTGCTGTGTGTTGGTTCCTTTTAGGAAGTTGCATCTATGTTTAGATTCAGCGAGGGAGAAACACGTTTCTTCTAAATGCTGCGTTTTGACATAACAGAGTGGATGGGAATACAGACTGTAAAGAGAAATATCTTTGTCTAAAACCAAAACGGAGCTATCTAGCAGAATGGTTGTCAATGTGTGTATTCAACTTCTAGAGCTAAACACACGTGTGTTTGCAGCAGTTCAGAAACCCTTTCTTTGGAGAATGTAGAAACAGTCACTTCCAGCCCTAGAGACACATATAAGAGTTAGCAGTAAGAATGCGTTTAAAACACAGAAGACCCGCTTCGTACAAACTGATGTGCTGTGTGTTGGTTCCTTTTAGGAAGTTGCATCTATGTTTAGAATCAGCGAAGGAAAAAGACTTTTCTTCTAAAAGCTGCGTTTTGATATTCCAGAGTTGAAGGGAGAACAGGCTGTAAAGAGAAATACCTTGCTATAAAACCAAAACGGAACTGTCTAGCAGAATGGTTGTCAATGTGTGTATTCAACTTCCAGAGTTAAACTCATGTGTGTTTGCAGCAGTTCAGAAACCCTTTCTTTGCAGAATGTAGAAACAGTCATTTCCATCCCCAGAGACGCATATAAGAGTCAGCAGTAAGAATGCGTTTAAAACACAGAAGACCCGCTTCGTACAAACTGATGTGCTTAGTGTTGGTTCCTTTTAGGAAGTTGAATCTATGTTTAGATTCAGCGAGGGAAAAAGACTTTTCTTCTAAAAGCTGCGTTTTGATATTCCAGAGTTGAAGGGAGAACAGGCTGTAAAGAGAAATACCTTGCTATAAAACCAAAACGGAACTGTCTAGCAGAATGGTTATCAATGTGTGTATTCAACTTCCAGGGTTAAACTCAAGTTTGTTTACAGCAGTTCAGAAACCCTTTCTTTGGAGAATGTAGAAACAGTCATTTCCAGCCCTAGAGACGCATATAAGAGTTAGCAGTAAGAATGCGTTTAAAACACAGAAGACCCGCTTCGTACAAACTGATGTGTTGTGTGTTGGTTCCTTTTAGGAAGTTACATCTATGTTTAGATTCAGCGAGGGAGAAACACGTTTCTTCTAAAAGGTGCGTTTTGACATTCCAGAGTGGATGGGAATACAGACTGTAAAGAGAAATATCTTTGTCTAAAACCAAAACGGAGCTATCTAGCAGAATGTCTGTCAATGTGTGTATTCAACTTCTAGAGTTAAACTCATGTGTGTTTGCAGCAGTTCAGAAACCCTTTCTTTCCAGAATGTAGAAACAGTCATTTCCAGCCCCAGAGACATATATAAGAGTCAGCAGTAAGAATGCGTTTAAAACACAGAAGACCCGCTTCGTACAAACTGATGTGCTGTGTGTTGGTTCCTTTTAGGTAGTTGCATCTATGTTTAGAATCAGCGAAGGAAAAAGACTTTTCTTCTAAAAGCTGCGTTTTGATATTCCAGAGTTGAAGGGAGAACAGGCTGTAAAGAGAAATACCTTGCTCTAAAACCAAAACGGAGCTATCTAGCAGAATGGTTGTCAATGTGTTATACAACTTCTAGAGGTAAACTCATGTGTTTTTGCAGCAGTTCAGAAACCCTTTCTTTGGAGAATGTAGAAACAGTCATTTCCAGCCCCAGAGATGCATATAATAGTTAGCAGTAAGAATGCTTTTAAAACAAAGAAACCCACATCGTACAAACTGATGTTCTGTGTGTTGGTTCCATTTTGGAAGTTGCATCTATGTTTAGATTCAGCGAGGGAGAAACACGTTTCTTCTAAAAGCTGCGTCTTGACATTCTAGAGTGGATGGGAGTACAGACTGTAAAGAGAAATATCTTTGTCTAAAACCAAAACGGAGCTATCTAGCAGAATGGTTGTCAATGTGTGTATTCAACTTCTAGAGCTAAACTCACGTGTGTTTGCAGCAGTTCAGAAACCCTTTCTTTGGAGAATGTAGAAACAGTCATTTCCAGCCCTAGAGACGCATATAAGAGTTAGCTGTAAGAATGCGTTTAAAACACAGAAACCGACTTCGTACAAACTGATGTGCTGTGTGTTGGTTCCTTTTAGGAAGTTGCATCTATGTTTAGATTCAGCGAGGGAGTAACACGTTTCTTCTAAAAGCTGCGTTTTGACATTCCAGAGTGGATGGGAGAACAGGCTGTAAAGGGAAATACCTTGCTCTAAAACCAAAACGGAGCTATCTAGCAGAATGGTTGTCAATCTGTTTATTCCACTTCCAGAGTTAAACTCATGTGTGTTTGCAGCAGTTCAGAAACCCTTTCTTTGGAGAATGTAGAAACAGTCATTTCCAGCCCCAGAGACGCATATAGTAGTTAGCAGTAAGAATGCTTTTAAAACACAGAAACCCGCTTCGTACAAACTGATGTGCTGAGTGTTGGTTCCTTTTAGGAAGTTGCATCTATGTTTAGATTCAGCGAGGGAGGAACACGTTTCTTCTAAATGCTGCGTTTTGACATAACAGAGTGGATGGGAATACAGACTGTAAAGAGAAATATCTTTGTCTAAAACCAAAACGGAGCATCTAGCAGAAAGTCTGTCAATGTGTGTATTCAACTTCTAGAGATAAACTCACGTGTGTTTGCAGCAGTTCAGAAACCCTTTCTTTGGATAATGTAGAAACAGTCATTTCCAGCCCTAGAGACGCATATAAGAGTTAGCAGTAAGAATGCGTATAAAACACAGAAGACCCGCTTCGTACAAACTGATGTGCTGTGTGTTGGTTCCTTTTAGGAAGTTACATCTATGTTTAGATTCAGCGAGGGAAAAAGACTTTTCTTCTTAAAGCTGCGTTTTGATATTCCAGAGTTGAAGGGAGAACAGGCTGTAAAGAGAAATACCTTGCTATAAAACCACAACGGAACTGTCTAGCAGAATGGTTGTCAATGTGTGTATTCAACTTCCAGAGTTAAACTCATGTGTGTTTGCAGCAGTTCAGAAACCCTTTCTTTGCAGAATGTAGAAACAGTCATTTCCAGCCCCAGAGACGCATATAAAAGTTAGCAGTAAGAATGCTTTTAAAACACAGAAACCCACTTCGTACAAACTGATTTGCTGTGTGTTGGTTCCATTTTGGAAGTTGCATCTATGTTTAGATTCAGCGTGGGAGAAACACGTTTCTTCTAAAAGGTGCGTTTTGACATTCCAGAGTGGATGGGAATACAGACTGTAAAGAGAAATATCTTTGTCTAAAACCAAAACGGAGCTATCTAGCAGAATGTCTGTCAATGTGTGTATTCAACTTCTAGAGATAAACTCACAAGTGTTTGCAGCAGTTCAGAAACCCTTTCTTTGGAGAATGTAGAAACAGTCATTTCCAGCCCTAGAGACGCATATAAGAGTTAGCAGTAAGAATGCGTTTAAAACACAGAAGACCCGCTTCGTACAAACTGATGTGCTGTGTGTTGGTTCCTTTTAGGAAGTTGCATCTATGTTTAGATTCAGAGAGGGAAAAAGACTTTTCTTCTAAAAGCTGCGTTTTGATATTCCAGAGTTGAAGGGAGAACAGGCTGTAAAGAGAAATACGTTGCTATAAAACCACAACGGAACTGTCTAGCAGAATGGTTGTCAGTGTGTGTATTCAACTTCCAGAGGTAAACTCATGTGTGTTTGCAGCAGTTCAGAAACCCTTTCTTTGGAGAATGTAGAAACAGTCATTTCCAGCCCCAGAGATGCATATAAAAGTTAGCAGTAAGAATGCTTTTAAAACACAGAAACCCACTTCGTACAAACTGATGTTCTGTGTGTTTGTTCCATTTTGGAAGTTGCATCTATGTTTAGATTCAGCGAGGGAGAAACACGTTTCTTCTAAAAGCTGCGTCTTGACATTCTAGAGTGGATGGGAGTACAGACTGTAAAGAGAAATATCTTTGTCTAAAACCAAAACGGAGCTATCTAGCAGAATGGTTGTCAATGTGTGTATTCAACTTCTAGAGATAAACTCATGTGTGTTTGCAGCAGTTCAGAAACCCTTTCTTTGGAGAATGTAGAAACAGTCATTTCCAGCCCTAGAGACGCATATAGGAGTTAGCAGTTAGAATGCGTTTAAAACACAGAAGACCCGCTTCGTACAAACTGATGTGCTGTGTGTTGGTTCCTTTTAGGAAGTTGCATCTATGTTTAGATTCAGCGAGGGAGAAACACGTTTCTTCTAAAAGCTGCGTTTTGACATTCCAGAGTGGATGGGAGAACAGGCTGTAAAGAGAAATACCTTGCTCTAAAACCAAAACGGAGCTATCTAGCAGAATGGTTGTCAATGTGTGTATAAAACTTCTAGAGGTAAACTCATGTGTGTTTGCAGCAGTTCAGAAACCCTTTCTTTGGAGAATGTAGAAACAGTCATTTCCAGCCCCAGAGAGGCATATAAAAGTTAGCAGTAAGAATGCTTTTAAAACACAGAAACCCACTTCGTACAAACTGATGTGCTGTGTGTTGGTTCCATTTTGGAGGTTGCATCTATGTTTAGATTCAGCGAGGGAGAAACACGTTTCTTCTAAAAGCTGCGTCTTGACATTCTAGAGTGGATGGGAGTACAGACTGTAAAGAGAAATATCTTTGTCTAAAACCAAAACGGAGCTATCTAGCAGAATGGTTGTCAATCTGTTTATCCAACTTCCAGAGTTAAACTCAAGTTTGTTTACAGCAGTTCAGAAACCCTTTCTTTGGAGAATGTAGAAAGAGTCATTTCCAGCCCCAGAGACGCATATAGTAGTTAGCAGTAAGAATGCTTTTAAAACACAGAAACCTGCTTCGTACAAACTGATGTGTTGTGTGTTGGTTCCTTTTAGGAAGTTACATCTATGTTTAGATTCAGCGAGGGAGGAACACGTTTCTTCTAAATGCTGCGTTTTGACATAACAGAGTGGATGGGAATACAGACTGTAAAGAGTAATATCTTTGTCTAAAACCAAAACGGAGCTATCTAGCAGAATGGTTGTCAATGTGTGTATTCAACTTCTAGAGCTAAACACACGTGTGTTTGCAGCAGTTCAGAAACCCTTTCTTTGGAGAATGTAGAAACAGTCACTTCCAGCCCTAGAGACGCATATAAGAGTTAGCAGTAAGAATGCGTTTAAAACACAGAAGACCCGCTTCGTACAAACTGATGTGCTGTGTGTTGGTTCCTTTTAGGAAGTTGCATCTATGTTTAGAATAAGCGAAGGAAAAAGACTTTTCTTCTAAAAGCTGCGTTTTGATATTCCAGAGTTGAAGGGAGAACAGGCTGTAAAGAGAAATACCTTGCTATAAAACCAAAACGGAACTGTCTAGCAGAATGGTTCTCAATGTGTGTATTCAACTTCCAGAGTTAAACTCAAGTTTGTTTACAGCAGTTCAGAAACCCTTTCTTTGGAGAATGTAGAAACAGTCATTTCCAGCCCTAGAGACGCATGTAAGAGCAGTAAGAATGCGTTTAAAACACAGAATACCCGCTTCGTACAAACTGATGTGTTGTGTGTTGGTTCCTTTTAGGAAGTTACATCTATGTTTAGATTCAGCGAGGGAGAAACACGTTTCTTCTAAAAGGTGCGTTTTGACATTCCAGAGTGGATGGGAATACAGACTGTAAAGAATCTTTGTCTAAAACCAAAACGGAGCTATCTAGCAGAATGTCTGTCAATGTGTGTATTCAACTTCTAGAGATAAACTCACGTGTGTTTGCAGCAGTTCAGAAACCCTTTCTTTGGAGAATGTAGAAACAGTCATTTCCAGCCCTAGAGACGCATATAAGAGTTAGCCGTAAGAATGCGTTTAAAACACAGAAGACCCGCTTCGTACAAACTGATGTGCTGTGTGTTTGTTCCTTTTAGGTTCCTTTTAGGAAGTTGCATCTATGTTTAGATTCAGCGAGGGAAAAAGACTTTTCTTCTAAAAGCTGCGTTTTGATATTCCAGAGTTGAAGGGAGAACAGGCTGTAAAGAGAAATACCTTGCTCTAAAACCAAAACGGAGCTATCTAGCAGAATGGTTGTCAATGTGTGTATACAACTTTTAGAGGTAAACTCATGTGTGTTTGCAGCAGTTCAGAAACCCTTTCTTTGGAGAATGTAGAAACAGTCATTTCCAGCCCTAGAGACGCATGTAAGAGTTAGCTGTAAGAATGCGTTTAAAACACAGAAACCGACTTCGTACAAACTGATGTGCTGTGTGTTGGTTCCTTTTAGGAAGTTGCATCTATGTTTAGATTCAGCGAGGGAGAAACACGTTTCTTCTAAAAGCTGCGTTTTGACATTCCAGAGTGGATGGGAGAACAGGCTGTAAAGAGAAATACCTTGCTCTAAAACCAAAACGGAGCTATCTAGCAGAATGGTTGTCAATCTGTTTATTCAACTTCCAGAGTTAAACTCAAGTTTGTTTACAGCAGTTCAGAAACCCTTTCTTTGGAGAATGTAGAAACAGTCATTTCCAGCCCCAGAGACGCATATAGTAGTTAGCAGTAAGAATGCTTTTAAAACACAGAAACCCGCTTCGTACAAACTGATGTGCTGTGTGTTGGTTCCTTTTAGGAAGTTGCATCTATGTTTAGATTCAGCGAGGGAGAAACACGTTTCTTCTAAATGCTGCGTTTTGACATAACAGAGTGGATGGGAATACAGACTGTAAAGAGAAATATCTTTGTCTAAAACCAAAACGGAGCTATCTAGCAGAATGGTTGTCAATGTGTGTATTCAACTTCTAGAGCTAAACACACGTGTGTTTGCAGCAGTTCAGAAACCCTTTCTTTGGAGAATGTAGAAACAGTCACTTCCAGCCCTAGAGACACATATAAGAGTTAGCAGTAAGAATGCGTTTAAAACACAGAAGACCCGCTTCGTACAAACTGATGTGCTGTGTGTTGGTTCCTTTTAGGAAGTTGCATCTATGTTTAGAATCAGCGAAGGAAAAAGACTTTTCTTCTAAAAGCTGCGTTTTGATATTCCAGAGTTGAAGGGAGAACAGGCTGTAAAGAGAAATACCTTGCTATAAAACCAAAACGGAACTGTCTAGCAGAATGGTTGTCAATGTGTGTATTCAACTTCCAGAGTTAAACTCATGTGTGTTTGCAGCAGTTCAGAAACCCTTTCTTTGCAGAATGTAGAAACAGTCATTTCCATCCCCAGAGACGCATACAAGAGTCAGCAGTAAGAATGCGTTTAAAACACAGAAGACCCGCTTCGTACAAACTGATGTGCTTAGTGTTGGTTCCTTTTAGGAAGTTGAATCTATGTTTAGATTCAGCGAGGGAAAAAGACTTTTCTTCTAAAAGCTGCGTTTTGATATTCCAGAGTTGAAGGGAGAACAGGCTGTAAAGAGAAATACCTTGCTATAAAACCAAAACGGAACTGTCTAGCAGAATGGTTGTCAATGTGTGTATTCAACTTCCAGAGTAATACTCATGTGTGTTTGCAGCAGTTCAGAAACCCTTTCTTTGGAGAATGTAGAAACAGTCATTTCCAGCCCCAGAGACGCATATAAGAGTTAGCAGTAAGAATGCGTTTAAAACACAGAAGACCCGCTTCGTAGAAACTGATGTGCTGTGTTTTGGTTCCTTTTAGGAAGTTGCATCTATGTTTAGAATCAGCGAAGGAAAAAGACTTTTCTTCTAAAAGCTGCGTTTTGATATTCCAGAGTTGAAGGGAGAACAGGCTGTAAAGAGAAATACCTTGCTATAAAACCAAAACGGAACTGTCTAGCAGAATGGTTATCAATGTGTGTATTCAACTTCCAGAGTTAAACTCAAGTTTGTTTACAGCAGTTCAGAAACCCTTTCTTTGGAGAATGCAGAAACAGTCATTTCCAGCCCTAGAGACGCATATAAGAGTTAGCAGTAAGAATGCGTTTAAAACACAGAAGACCCGCTTCGTACAAACTGATGTGTTGTGTGTTGGTTCCTTTTAGGAAGTTACATCTATGTTTAGATTCAGCGAGGGAGAAACACGTTTCTTCTAAAAGGTGCGTTTTGACATTCCAGAGTGGATGGGAATACAGACTGTAAAGAGAAATATCTTTGTCTAAAACCAAAACGGAGCTATCTAGCAGAATGTCTGTCAATGTGTGTATTCAACTTCTAGAGTTAAACTCATGTGTGTTTGCAGCAGTTCAGAAACCCTTTCTTTCCAGAATGTAGAAACAGTCATTTCCAGCCCCAGAGACATATATAAGAGTCAGCAGTAAGAATGCGTTTAAAACACAGAAGACCCGCTTCGTACAAACTGATGTGCTGTGTGTTGGTTCCTTTTAGGAAGTTGCATCTATGTTTAGATTCAGCGAGGGAGAAACACGTTTCTTCTAAAAGCTGCGTTTTGACATTGCAGAGTGGATGGGAATACAGACTGAAAGAGAAATATCTTTGTCTAAAACCAAAACGGAGCTATCTAGCAGAATGGTTGTCAATGTGTGTATTCAACTTCTAGAGCTAAACTCACATGTGTTTGCAGCAGTTCAGAAACCCTTTCTTTTGAGAATGTAAAAACAGTTATTTCCAGCCCTAGAGACGCATATAAGAGTTAGCAGTAAGAATGCGTTTAAAACACAGAAGACCCGCTTCGTACAAACTGATGTGCTGTGTGTTGGTTCCTTTTAGAAAGTTGCATCTATGTTTAGATTCAGCGAGGGAAAAAGACTTTTCTTCTATAAGCTGCGTTTTGATATTCCAGAGTTGAAGGGAGAACAGGCTGTAAAGAGAAATACCTTGCTATAAAACCACAACGGAACTGTCTAGCAGAATGGTTGTCAATGTGTGTATTCAACTTCCAGAGTTAAACTCATGTGTGTTTGCAGCAGTTCAGAAACCCTTTCTTTGCAGAATGTAGAAACAGTCATTTCCAGCCCCAGAGACGCATATAAAAGTTAGCAGTAAGAATGCTTTTAAAACACAGAAACCCACTTCGTACAAATTGATTTGCTGTGTGTTGGTTCCATTTTGGAAGTTGCATATATGTTTAGATTCAGCGAGGGAGAAACACGTTTCTTCTAAAAGGTGCGTTTTGACATTCCAGAGTGGATGGGAATACAGACTGTAAAGAGAAATATCTTTGTCTAAAACCAAAACGGAGCTATCTAGCAGAATGTCTGTCAATGTGTGTATTCAACTTCTAGAGATAAACTCACGTGTGTTTGCAGCAGTTCAGAAACCCTTTCTTTGGAGAATGTAGAAACAGTCATTTCCAGCCCTAGAGACGCATATAAGAGTTAGCAGTAAGAATGCGTTTAAAACACAGAAGACCCGCTTCGTACAAACTGATGTGCTGTGTGTTGGTTCCTTTTAGGAAGTTGCATCTATGTTTAGATTCAGCGAGGGAAAAAGACTTTTCTTCTAAAAGCTGCGTTTTGATATTCCAGAGTTGAAGGGAGAACAGGCTGTAAAGAGAAATACGTTGCTATAAAACCAAAACGGAACTGTCTAGCAGAATGGTTGTCAATGTGTTTATTCAACTTCCAGAGGTAAACTCATGTGTGTTTGCAGCAGTTCAGAAACCCTTTCTTTGCAGAATGTAGAAACAGTCATTTCCAGCCCCAGAGATGCATGTAAAAGTTAGCAGTAAGAATGCTTTTAAAACACAGAAGACCCGCTTCGTACAAACTGATGTGCTGAGTGTTGGTTCCTTTTAGGAAGTTGCATCTATGTTTAGATTCAGCGAGGGAGAAACACGTTTCTTCTAAAAGCTGCGTTTTGACATTCCATAGTGGATGGGAGTACAGGCTGTAAAGAGAAATACCTTGCTCTAAAACCAAAACGGAGCTTTCTAGCAGAATGGTTGTCAATGTGTTATACAACTTCTAGAGGTAAACTCATGTGTGTTTGCAGCAGTTCAGAAACCCTTTCTTTGGAGAATGTAGAAACAGTCATTTCCAGCCCCAGAGATGCATATAAAAGTTAGCAGTAAGAATGCTTTAAAAACACAGAAACCCACTTCGTACAAACTGATGTTCTGTGTGTTTGTTCCATTTTGGAAGTTGCATCTATGTTTAGATTCAGCGAGGGAGAAACACGTTTCTTCTAAAAGCTGCGTCTTGACATTCTAGAGTGGATGGGAGTACAGACTGTAAAGAGAAATATCTTTGTCTAAAACCAAAACGGAGCTATCTAGCAGAATGGTTGTCAATGTGTGTATTCAACTTCTGGAGCTAAACTCACGTGTGTTTGCAGCAGTTCAGAAACCCTTTCTTTGGAGAATGTAGAAACAGTCATTTCCAACCCTAGAGACGCATATAGGAGTTAGCAGTTAGAATGCGTTTAAAACACAGAAGACCCGCTTCGAACAAACTGATGTGCTGTGTGTTGGTTCCTTTTAGGAAGTTGCATCTATGTTTAGATTCAGCGAGGGAGAAACACGTTTCTTCTAAAAGCTGCGTTTTGACATTCCAGAGTGGATGGGAATACAGACTGTAAAGAGAAATATCTTTGTCTAAAACCAAAACGGAGCTATCTAGCAGAATGGTTGTCAATGTGTGTATTCAACTTCTAGAGCTAAACTCACATGTGTTTGCAGCAGTTCAGAAACCCTTTCTTTTGAGAATGTAAAAACAGTCATTTCCAGCCCTAGAGACGCATATAAGAGTTAGCAGTAAGAATGCGTTTAAAACACAGAAGACCCGCTTCGTACAAACTGATGTGCTGTGTGTTGGTTCCTTTTAGGAAGTTGCATCTATGTTTAGATTCAACGAGGGAAAAAGACTTTTCTTCTAAAAGCTGCGTTTTGATATTCCAGAGTTGAAGGGAGAACAGGCTGTAAAAAGAAATACCTTGCTATAAAACCAAAACGGAACTGTCTAGCAGAATGGTTGTCAATGTGTGTATTCAACTTCCAGAGTTAAACTCATGTGTGTTTGCAGCAGTTCAGAAAACCTTTCTTTGGAGAATGTAGAAACAGTCATTTCCAGCCCCAGAGACGCATATAGTAGTTAGCAGTAAGAATGTTTTTAAAACACAGAAACCCGCTTCGTACAAACTGATGTGCTGTGTGTTGGTTCCTTTTAGGAAGTTGTATCTATGTTTAGATTCAGCGAGGGAGAAACACGTTTCTTCTAAATGCTGCGTTTTGACATAACAGAGTGGATGGGAATACAGACTGTAAAGAGAAATATCTTTGTCTAAAACCAAAACGGAGCTATCTAGCAGAATGTCTGTCAATGTGTGTATTCAACTTCTAGAGTTAAACTGATGTGTGTTTGCAGCAGTTCAGAAACCCTTTCTTTGCAGAATGTAGAAACAGTCATTTCCAGCACCAGAGACATATATAAGAGTCAGCAGTAAGAATGCGTTTAAAACACAGAAGACCCGCTTCGTACAAACTGATGTGCTGTGTGTTGGTTCCTTTTAGGAAGTTGCATCTATGTTTAGATTCAGCGAGGGAGAAACACGTTTCTTCTAAAAGCTGTGTTTTGACATTCCAGAGTGGATGGGAGAACAGGCTGTAAAGAGAAATACCTTGCTCTAAAACCAAAACGGAGCTATCTAGCAGAATGGTTGTCAATGTGTGTATTCAAATTCCAGAGTTAAACTCATGTGTGTTTGCAGCAGTTCAGAAACCCTTTCTTTGGAGAATGTAGAAACAGTAATTTCCAGACCCAGAGACGCATATATTAGTTAGCAGTAAGAATGCTTTTAAAACACAGAAACCCGCTTCGTACAAACTGATGTGCTGTGTGTTGGTTCCTTTTAGGAAGTTGCATCTATGTTTAGATTCAGCGAGGGAGAAACACGTATCTTCTAAAAGCTGCGTTTTGACATTCCAGACTGGATGGGAATACAGACTGTAAAGAGAAATATCTTTGTCTAAAACCAAAACGGAGCTATCTAGCAGAATGGTTGTCCAGGTGTGTATGCAACTTCTAGAGCTAAACTCACGTGTGTTTGCAGCACTTCAGAAACCCTTTCTTTGGAGAATGTAGAAACAGTAATTTCCAGACCCAGAGACGCATATATTAGTTAGCAGTAAGAATGCTTTTAAAACACAGAAACCCGCTTCGTACAAACTGATGTGCTGAGTGTTGGTTCCTTTTAGGAAGTTGCATCTATGTTTAGATTCAGCGAGGGAGGAACACGTTTCTTCTAAATGCTGCGTTTTGACATAACAGAGTGGATGGGAATACAGACTGTAAAGAGAAATATCTTTGTCTAAAACCAAAACGGAGCATCTAGCAGAAAGTCTGTCAATGTGTGTATTCAACTTCTAGAGATAAACTCACGTGTGTTTGCAGCAGTTCAGAAACCCTTTCTTTGGATAATGTAGAAACAGTCATTTCCAGCCCTAGAGACGCATATAAGAGTTAGCAGTAAGAATGCGTATAAAACACAGAAGACCCGCTTCGTACAAACTGATGTGCTGTGTGTTGGTTCCTTTTAGGAAGTTACATCTATGTTTAGATTCAGCGAGGGAAAAAGACTTTTCTTCTTAAAGCTGCGTTTTGATATTCCAGAGTTGAAGGGAGAACAGGCTGTAAAGAGAAATACCTTGCTATAAAACCACAACGGAACTGTCTAGCAGAATGGTTGTCAATGTGTGTATTCAACTTCCAGAGTTAAACTCATGTGTGTTTGCAGCAGTTCAGAAACCCTTTCTTTGCAGAATGTAGAAACAGTCATTTCCAGCCCCAGAGACGCATATAAAAGTTAGCAGTAAGAATGCTTTTAAAACACAGAAACCCACTTCGTACAAACTGATTTGCTGTGTGTTGGTTCCATTTTGGAAGTTGCATCTATGTTTAGATTCAGCGTGGGAGAAACACGTTTCTTCTAAAAGGTGCGTTTTGACATTCCAGAGTGGATGGGAATACAGACTGTAAAGAGAAATATCTTTGTCTAAAACCAAAACGGAGCTATCTAGCAGAATGTCTGTCAATGTGTGTATTCAACTTCTAGAGATAAACTCACAAGTGTTTGCAGCAGTTCAGAAACCCTTTCTTTGGAGAATGTAGAAACAGTCATTTCCAGCCCTAGAGACGCATATAAGAGTTAGCAGTAAGAATGCGTTTAAAACACAGAAGACCCGCTTCGTACAAACTGATGTGCTGTGTGTTGGTTCCTTTTAGGAAGTTGCATCTATGTTTAGATTCAGAGAGGGAAAAAGACTTTTCTTCTAAAAGCTGCGTTTTGATATTCCAGAGTTGAAGGGAGAACAGGCTGTAAAGAGAAATACGTTGCTATAAAACCACAACGGAACTGTCTAGCAGAATGGTTGTCAGTGTGTGTATTCAACTTCCAGAGGTAAACTCATGTGTGTTTGCAGCAGTTCAGAAACCCTTTCTTTGGAGAATGTAGAAACAGTCATTTCCAGCCCCAGAGATGCATATAAAAGTTAGCAGTAAGAATGCTTTTAAAACACAGAAACCCACTTCGTACAAACTGATGTTCTGTGTGTTTGTTCCATTTTGGAAGTTGCATCTATGTTTAGATTCAGCGAGGGAGAAACACGTTTCTTCTAAAAGCTGCGTCTTGACATTCTAGAGTGGATGGGAGTACAGACTGTAAAGAGAAATATCTTTGTCTAAAACCAAAACGGAGCTATCTAGCAGAATGGTTGTCAATGTGTGTATTCAACTTCTAGAGATAAACTCATGTGTGTTTGCAGCAGTTCAGAAACCCTTTCTTTGGAGAATGTAGAAACAGTCATTTCCAGCCCTAGAGACGCATATAGGAGTTAGCAGTTAGAATGCGTTTAAAACACAGAAGACCCGCTTCGTACAAACTGATGTGCTGTGTGTTGGTTCCTTTTAGGAAGTTGCATCTATGTTTAGATTCAGCGAGGGAGAAACACGTTTCTTCTAAAAGCTGCGTTTTGACATTCCAGAGTGGATGGGAGAACAGGCTGTAAAGAGAAATACCTTGCTCTAAAACCAAAACGGAGCTATCTAGCAGAATGGTTGTCAATGTGTGTATAAAACTTCTAGAGGTAAACTCATGTGTGTTTGCAGCAGTTCAGAAACCCTTTCTTTGGAGAATGTAGAAACAGTCATTTCCAGCCCCAGAGAGGCATATAAAAGTTAGCAGTAAGAATGCTTTTAAAACACAGAAACCCACTTCGTACAAACTGATGTGCTGTGTGTTGGTTCCATTTTGGAGGTTGCATCTATGTTTAGATTCAGCGAGGGAGAAACACGTTTCTTCTAAAAGCTGCGTCTTGACATTCTAGAGTGGATGGGAGTACAGACTGTAAAGAGAAATATCTTTGTCTAAAACCAAAACGGAGCTATCTAGCAGAATGGTTGTCAATCTGTTTATCCAACTTCCAGAGTTAAACTCAAGTTTGTTTACAGCAGTTCAGAAACCCTTTCTTTGGAGAATGTAGAAAGAGTCATTTCCAGCCCCAGAGACGCATATAGTAGTTAGCAGTAAGAATGCTTTTAAAACACAGAAACCTGCTTCGTACAAACTGATGTGTTGTGTGTTGGTTCCTTTTAGGAAGTTACATCTATGTTTAGATTCAGCGAGGGAGGAACACGTTTCTTCTAAATGCTGCGTTTTGACATAACAGAGTGGATGGGAATACAGACTGTAAAGAGTAATATCTTTGTCTAAAACCAAAACGGAGCTATCTAGCAGAATGGTTGTCAATGTGTGTATTCAACTTCTAGAGCTAAACACACGTGTGTTTGCAGCAGTTCAGAAACCCTTTCTTTGGAGAATGTAGAAACAGTCACTTCCAGCCCTAGAGACGCATATAAGAGTTAGCAGTAAGAATGCGTTTAAAACACAGAAGACCCGCTTCGTACAAACTGATGTGCTGTGTGTTGGTTCCTTTTAGGAAGTTGCATCTATGTTTAGAATAAGCGAAGGAAAAAGACTTTTCTTCTAAAAGCTGCGTTTTGATATTCCAGAGTTGAAGGGAGAACAGGCTGTAAAGAGAAATACCTTGCTATAAAACCAAAACGGAACTGTCTAGCAGAATGGTTCTCAATGTGTGTATTCAACTTCCAGAGTTAAACTCAAGTTTGTTTACAGCAGTTCAGAAACCCTTTCTTTGGAGAATGTAGAAACAGTCATTTCCAGCCCTAGAGACGCATGTAAGAGTTAGCAGTAAGAATGCGTTTAAAACACAGAATACCCGCTTCGTACAAACTGATGTGTTGTGTGTTGGTTCCTTTTAGGAAGTTACATCTATGTTTAGATTCAGCGAGGGAGAAACACGTTTCTTCTAAAAGGTGCGTTTTGACATTCCAGAGTGGATGGGAATACAGACTGTAAAGAATCTTTGTCTAAAACCAAAACGGAGCTATCTAGCAGAATGTCTGTCAATGTGTGTATTCAACTTCTAGAGATAAACTCACGTGTGTTTGCAGCAGTTCAGAAACCCTTTCTTTGGAGAATGTAGAAACAGTCATTTCCAGCCCTAGAGACGCATATAAGAGTTAGCCGTAAGAATGCGTTTAAAACACAGAAGACCCGCTTCGTACAAACTGATGTGCTGTGTGTTTGTTCCTTTTAGGTTCCTTTTAGGAAGTTGCATCTATGTTTAGATTCAGCGAGGGAAAAAGACTTTTCTTCTAAAAGCTGCGTTTTGATATTCCAGAGTTGAAGGGAGAACAGGCTGTAAAGAGAAATACCTTGCTCTAAAACCAAAACGGAGCTATCTAGCAGAATGGTTGTCAATGTGTGTATACAACTTTTAGAGGTAAACTCATGTGTGTTTGCAGCAGTTCAGAAACCCTTTCTTTGGAGAATGTAGAAACAGTCATTTCCAGCCCTAGAGACGCATGTAAGAGTTAGCTGTAAGAATGCGTTTAAAACACAGAAACCGACTTCGTACAAACTGATGTGCTGTGTGTTGGTTCCTTTTAGGAAGTTGCATCTATGTTTAGATTCAGCGAGGGAGAAACACGTTTCTTCTAAAAGCTGCGTTTTGACATTCCAGAGTGGATGGGAGAACAGGCTGTAAAGAGAAATACCTTGCTCTAAAACCAAAACGGAGCTATCTAGCAGAATGGTTGTCAATCTGTTTATTCAACTTCCAGAGTTAAACTCAAGTTTGTTTACAGCAGTTCAGAAACCCTTTCTTTGGAGAATGTAGAAACAGTCATTTCCAGCCCCAGAGACGCATATAGTAGTTAGCAGTAAGAATGCTTTTAAAACACAGAAACCCGCTTCGTACAAACTGATGTGCTGTGTGTTGGTTCCTTTTAGGAAGTTGCATCTATGTTTAGATTCAGCGAGGGAGAAACACGTTTCTTCTAAATGCTGCGTTTTGACATAACAGAGTGGATGGGAATACAGACTGTAAAGAGAAATATCTTTGTCTAAAACCAAAACGGAGCTATCTAGCAGAATGGTTGTCAATGTGTGTATTCAACTTCTAGAGCTAAACACACGTGTGTTTGCAGCAGTTCAGAAACCCTTTCTTTGGAGAATGTAGAAACAGTCACTTCCAGCCCTAGAGACACATATAAGAGTTAGCAGTAAGAATGCGTTTAAAACACAGAAGACCCGCTTCGTACAAACTGATGTGCTGTGTGTTGGTTCCTTTTAGGAAGTTGCATCTATGTTTAGAATCAGCGAAGGAAAAAGACTTTTCTTCTAAAAGCTGCGTTTTGATATTCCAGAGTTGAAGGGAGAACAGGCTGTAAAGAGAAATACCTTGCTATAAAACCAAAACGGAACTGTCTAGCAGAATGGTTGTCAATGTGTGTATTCAACTTCCAGAGTTAAACTCATGTGTGTTTGCAGCAGTTCAGAAACCCTTTCTTTGCAGAATGTAGAAACAGTCATTTCCATCCCCAGAGACGCATACAAGAGTCAGCAGTAAGAATGCGTTTAAAACACAGAAGACCCGCTTCGTACAAACTGATGTGCTTAGTGTTGGTTCCTTTTAGGAAGTTGAATCTATGTTTAGATTCAGCGAGGGAAAAAGACTTTTCTTCTAAAAGCTGCGTTTTGATATTCCAGAGTTGAAGGGAGAACAGGCTGTAAAGAGAAATACCTTGCTATAAAACCAAAACGGAACTGTCTAGCAGAATGGTTGTCAATGTGTGTATTCAACTTCCAGAGTAATACTCATGTGTGTTTGCAGCAGTTCAGAAACCCTTTCTTTGGAGAATGTAGAAACAGTCATTTCCAGCCCCAGAGACGCATATAAGAGTTAGCAGTAAGAATGCGTTTAAAACACAGAAGACCCGCTTCGTAGAAACTGATGTGCTGTGTTTTGGTTCCTTTTAGGAAGTTGCATCTATGTTTAGAATCAGCGAAGGAAAAAGACTTTTCTTCTAAAAGCTGCGTTTTGATATTCCAGAGTTGAAGGGAGAACAGGCTGTAAAGAGAAATACCTTGCTATAAAACCAAAACGGAACTGTCTAGCAGAATGGTTATCAATGTGTGTATTCAACTTCCAGAGTTAAACTCAAGTTTGTTTACAGCAGTTCAGAAACCCTTTCTTTGGAGAATGCAGAAACAGTCATTTCCAGCCCTAGAGACGCATATAAGAGTTAGCAGTAAGAATGCGTTTAAAACACAGAAGACCCGCTTCGTACAAACTGATGTGTTGTGTGTTGGTTCCTTTTAGGAAGTTACATCTATGTTTAGATTCAGCGAGGGAGAAACACGTTTCTTCTAAAAGGTGCGTTTTGACATTCCAGAGTGGATGGGAATACAGACTGTAAAGAGAAATATCTTTGTCTAAAACCAAAACGGAGCTATCTAGCAGAATGTCTGTCAATGTGTGTATTCAACTTCTAGAGTTAAACTCATGTGTGTTTGCAGCAGTTCAGAAACCCTTTCTTTCCAGAATGTAGAAACAGTCATTTCCAGCCCCAGAGACATATATAAGAGTCAGCAGTAAGAATGCGTTTAAAACACAGAAGACCCGCTTCGTACAAACTGATGTGCTGTGTGTTGGTTCCTTTTAGGAAGTTGCATCTATGTTTAGATTCAGCGAGGGAGAAACACGTTTCTTCTAAAAGCTGCGTTTTGACATTGCAGAGTGGATGGGAATACAGACTGAAAGAGAAATATCTTTGTCTAAAACCAAAACGGAGCTATCTAGCAGAATGGTTGTCAATGTGTGTATTCAACTTCTAGAGCTAAACTCACATGTGTTTGCAGCAGTTCAGAAACCCTTTCTTTTGAGAATGTAAAAACAGTTATTTCCAGCCCTAGAGACGCATATAAGAGTTAGCAGTAAGAATGCGTTTAAAACACAGAAGACCCGCTTCGTACAAACTGATGTGCTGTGTGTTGGTTCCTTTTAGAAAGTTGCATCTATGTTTAGATTCAGCGAGGGAAAAAGACTTTTCTTCTATAAGCTGCGTTTTGATATTCCAGAGTTGAAGGGAGAACAGGCTGTAAAGAGAAATACCTTGCTATAAAACCACAACGGAACTGTCTAGCAGAATGGTTGTCAATGTGTGTATTCAACTTCCAGAGTTAAACTCATGTGTGTTTGCAGCAGTTCAGAAACCCTTTCTTTGCAGAATGTAGAAACAGTCATTTCCAGCCCCAGAGACGCATATAAAAGTTAGCAGTAAGAATGCTTTTAAAACACAGAAACCCACTTCGTACAAATTGATTTGCTGTGTGTTGGTTCCATTTTGGAAGTTGCATATATGTTTAGATTCAGCGAGGGAGAAACACGTTTCTTCTAAAAGGTGCGTTTTGACATTCCAGAGTGGATGGGAATACAGACTGTAAAGAGAAATATCTTTGTCTAAAACCAAAACGGAGCTATCTAGCAGAATGTCTGTCAATGTGTGTATTCAACTTCTAGAGATAAACTCACGTGTGTTTGCAGCAGTTCAGAAACCCTTTCTTTGGAGAATGTAGAAACAGTCATTTCCAGCCCTAGAGACGCATATAAGAGTTAGCAGTAAGAATGCGTTTAAAACACAGAAGACCCGCTTCGTACAAACTGATGTGCTGTGTGTTGGTTCCTTTTAGGAAGTTGCATCTATGTTTAGATTCAGCGAGGGAAAAAGACTTTTCTTCTAAAAGCTGCGTTTTGATATTCCAGAGTTGAAGGGAGAACAGGCTGTAAAGAGAAATACGTTGCTATAAAACCAAAACGGAACTGTCTAGCAGAATGGTTGTCAATGTGTTTATTCAACTTCCAGAGGTAAACTCATGTGTGTTTGCAGCAGTTCAGAAACCCTTTCTTTGCAGAATGTAGAAACAGTCATTTCCAGCCCCAGAGATGCATGTAAAAGTTAGCAGTAAGAATGCTTTTAAAACACAGAAGACCCGCTTCGTACAAACTGATGTGCTGAGTGTTGGTTCCTTTTAGGAAGTTGCATCTATGTTTAGATTCAGCGAGGGAGAAACACGTTTCTTCTAAAAGCTGCGTTTTGACATTCCATAGTGGATGGGAGTACAGGCTGTAAAGAGAAATACCTTGCTCTAAAACCAAAACGGAGCTTTCTAGCAGAATGGTTGTCAATGTGTTATACAACTTCTAGAGGTAAACTCATGTGTGTTTGCAGCAGTTCAGAAACCCTTTCTTTGGAGAATGTAGAAACAGTCATTTCCAGCCCCAGAGATGCATATAAAAGTTAGCAGTAAGAATGCTTTTAAAACACAGAAACCCACTTCGTACAAACTGATGTTCTGTGTGTTTGTTCCATTTTGGAAGTTGCATCTATGTTTAGATTCAGCGAGGGAGAAACACGTTTCTTCTAAAAGCTGCGTCTTGACATTCTAGAGTGGATGGGAGTACAGACTGTAAAGAGAAATATCTTTGTCTAAAACCAAAACGGAGCTATCTAGCAGAATGGTTGTCAATGTGTGTATTCAACTTCTGGAGCTAAACTCAAGTGTGTTTGCAGCAGTTCAGAAACCCTTTCTTTGGAGAATGTAGAAACAGTCATTTCCAACCCTAGAGACGCATATAGGAGTTAGCAGTTAGAATGCGTTTAAAACACAGAAGACCCGCTTCGAACAAACTGATGTGCTGTGTGTTGGTTCCTTTTAGGAAGTTGCATCTATGTTTAGATTCAGCGAGGGAGAAACACGTTTCTTCTAAAAGCTGCGTTTTGACATTCCAGAGTGGATGGGAATACAGACTGTAAAGAGAAATATCTTTGTCTAAAACCAAAACGGAGCTATCTAGCAGAATGGTTGTCAATGTGTGTATTCAACTTCTAGAGCTAAACTCACATGTGTTTGCAGCAGTTCAGAAACCCTTTCTTTTGAGAATGTAAAAACAGTCATTTCCAGCCCTAGAGACGCATATAAGAGTTAGCAGTAAGAATGCGTTTAAAACACAGAAGACCCGCTTCGTACAAACTGATGTGCTGTGTGTTGGTTCCTTTTAGGAAGTTGCATCTATGTTTAGATTCAACGAGGGAAAAAGACTTTTCTTCTAAAAGCTGCGTTTTGATATTCCAGAGTTGAAGGGAGAACAGGCTGTAAAAAGAAATACCTTGCTATAAAACCAAAACGGAACTGTCTAGCAGAATGGTTGTCAATGTGTGTATTCAACTTCCAGAGTTAAACTCATGTGTGTTTGCAGCAGTTCAGAAAACCTTTCTTTGGAGAATGTAGAAACAGTCATTTCCAGCCCCAGAGACGCATATAGTAGTTAGCAGTAAGAATGTTTTTAAAACACAGAAACCCGCTTCGTACAAACTGATGTGCTGTGTGTTGGTTCCTTTTAGGAAGTTGTATCTATGTTTAGATTCAGCGAGGGAGAAACACGTTTCTTCTAAATGCTGCGTTTTGACATAACAGAGTGGATGGGAATACAGACTGTAAAGAGAAATATCTTTGTCTAAAACCAAAACGGAGCTATCTAGCAGAATGTCTGTCAATGTGTGTATTCAACTTCTAGAGTTAAACTGATGTGTGTTTGCAGCAGTTCAGAAACCCTTTCTTTGCAGAATGTAGAAACAGTCATTTCCAGCACCAGAGACATATATAAGAGTCAGCAGTAAGAATGCGTTTAAAACACAGAAGACCCGCTTCGTACAAACTGATGTGCTGTGTGTTGGTTCCTTTTAGGAAGTTGCATCTATGTTTAGATTCAGCGAGGGAGAAACACGTTTCTTCTAAAAGCTGTGTTTTGACATTCCAGAGTGGATGGGAGAACAGGCTGTAAAGAGAAATACCTTGCTCTAAAACCAAAACGGAGCTATCTAGCAGAATGGTTGTCAATGTGTGTATTCAAATTCCAGAGTTAAACTCATGTGTGTTTGCAGCAGTTCAGAAACCCTTTCTTTGGAGAATGTAGAAACAGTAATTTCCAGACCCAGAGACGCATATATTAGTTAGCAGTAAGAATGCTTTTAAAACACAGAAACCCGCTTCGTACAAACTGATGTGCTGTGTGTTGGTTCCTTTTAGGAAGTTGCATCTATGTTTAGATTCAGCGAGGGAGAAACACGTATCTTCTAAAAGCTGCGTTTTGACATTCCAGACTGGATGGGAATACAGACTGTAAAGAGAAATATCTTTGTCTAAAACCAAAACGGAGCTATCTAGCAGAATGGTTGTCCAGGTGTGTATGCAACTTCTAGAGCTAAACTCACGTGTGTTTGCAGCACTTCAGAAACCCTTTCTTTGGAGAATGTAGAAACAGTCATTTCCAGCACTAGAGACGCATATAAGAGTTAGCAGTAAGAATGCGTTTAAAACACAGAAGACCCGCTTCGTACAAACTGATGTGCTGTGTGTTGGTTCCTTTTAGGTAGTTGCATCTATGTTTACAATCAGCGAAGGAAAAAGACTTTTCTTCTAAAAGCTGCGTTTTGATATTCCAGAGTTGAAGGGAGAACAGGCTGTAAAGAGAAATACCTTGCTATAAAACCAAAACGGAACTGTCTAGCAGAATGGTTGTCAATGTGTGTATTCAACTTCCAGAGTTAAACTCATGTGTGTTTGCAGCAGTTCAGAAACCCTTTCTATGAAGAATGTAGAAACAGTCATTTCCAGCACCAGAGACATATATAAGAGTCATCAGTAAGAATGCGTTTAAAACACAGAAGACCCGCTTCGTACAAACTGATGTGCTGAGTGTTGGTTCCTTTTAGGAAGTTGCATCTATGTTTAGATTCAGCGAGGGAGAAACACGTTTCTTCTTAAAGCTGCGTTTTGACATTCCAGAGTGGATGGGAGAACAGGCTGTAAAGAGAAATACCTTGCTCTAAAACCAAAACGGAGCTATCTAGCAGAATGGTTGTCAATCTGTTTATTCAACTTCCAGAGTTAAACTCAAGTTTGTTTACAGCAGTTCAGAAACCCTTTCTTTGGAGAATGTAGAAACAGTCATTTCCAGCCCCAGAGACGCATATAGTAGTTAGCAGTAAGAATGCTTTTAAAACACAGAAACCCGCTTCGTACAAACTGATGTGCTGTGTGTTGGTTCCTTTTAGGAAGTTGCATCTATGTTTAGATTCAGCGAGGGAGAAACACGTTTCTTCTAAATGCTGCGTTTTGACATAACAGAGTGGATGGGAATACAGACTGTAAAGAGAAATATCTTTGTCTAAAACCAAAACGGAGCTATCTAGCAGAATGGTTGTCAATGTGTGTATTCAACTTCTAGAGCTAAACACACGTGTGTTTGCAGCAGTTCAGAAACCCTTTCTTTGGAGAATGTAGAAACAGTCACTTCCAGCCCTAGAGACACATATAAGAGTTAGCAGTAAGAATGCGTTTAAAACACAGAAGACCCGCTTCGTACAAACTGATGTGCTGTGTGTTGGTTCCTTTTAGGAAGTTGCATCTATGTTTAGAATCAGCGAAGGAAAAAGACTTTTCTTCTAAAAGCTGCGTTTTGATATTCCAGAGTTGAAGGGAGAACAGGCTGTAAAGAGAAATACCTTGCTATAAAACCAAAACGGAACTGTCTAGCAGAATGGTTGTCAATGTGTGTATTCAACTTCCAGAGTTAAACTCATGTGTGTTTGCAGCAGTTCAGAAACCCTTTCTTTGCAGAATGTAGAAACAGTCATTTCCATCCCCAGAGACGCATATAAGAGTCAGCAGTAAGAATGCGTTTAAAACACAGAAGACCCGCTTCGTACAAACTGATGTGCTTAGTGTTGGTTCCTTTTAGGAAGTTGAATCTATGTTTAGATTCAGCGAGGGAAAAAGACTTTTCTTCTAAAAGCTGCGTTTTGATATTCCAGAGTTGAAGGGAGAACAGGCTGTAAAGAGAAATACCTTGCTATAAAACCAAAACGGAACTGTCTAGCAGAATGGTTGTCAATGTGTGTATTCAACTTCCAGAGTAATACTCATGTGTGTTTGCAGCAGTTCAGAAACCCTTTCTTTGGAGAATGTAGAAACAGTCATTTCCAGCCCTAGAGACGCATATAAGAGTGAGCAGTAAGAATGCGTTTAAAACACAGAAACCGACTTCGTACAAACTGATGTGCTGTGTGTTGGTTCCTTTTAGGAAGTTGCATCTATGTTTACATTCAGCGAGGGAGAAACTCGTTTCTTCTAAAAGCTGCGTTTTGACATTCCAGAGTTGATGGGAGAACAGGCTGTGAAGAGAAATATCTTTGTCTAAAACCAAAACGGAGCTATCTAGCAGAATGTCTGTCAATGTGTGTATTCAACTTCTAGAGATAAACTCACGTGTGTTTGCAGCAGTTCAGAAACCCTTTCTTTGGAGAATGTAGAAACAGTCATTTCCAGCCCCAGAGACGCATATAACAGTTAGCAGTAAGAATGCGTTTAAAACACAGAAGACCCTCTTCGTACAAACTGATGTGTTGTGTGTTGGTTCCTTTTAGGAAGTTGCATCTATGTTTAGATTCAGCGAGGGAAAAAGACTTTTCTTCTAAAAGCTGCGTTTTGACATTCCAGAGTGGATGGGAGAACAGGCTGTAAAGAGAAATACCTTGCTCTAAAACCAAAACGGAGCTGTCTAGCAGAATGGTTGTCAATGTGTGTATTCAACTTCCAGAGTTAAACTCATGTTTGTTTACAGCAGTTCAGAAACCCTTTCTTTGGAGAATGTAGAGACAGTCATTTCCAGCCCTAGAGACGCATATAAGAGTTAGCAGTAAGAATGCGTTTAAAACACAGAAGACCCGCTTCGTACAAACTGATGTGCTGTGTGTTGGTTCCTTTTAGGAAGTTGCATCTATGTTTAGATTCAGCGAGGGAAAAAGATTTTTCTTCTAAAAGCTGCGTTTTGACATTCCAGAATGGATGGGAGAACAGGCTGTAAAGAGAAATACCTTGCTATAAAACCAAAACGGAGCTATCTAGCAGAATGGTTGTCAATGTGTGTATTCAACTTCCAGAGTTAAACTCATGTGTGTTTGCAGCAGTTCAGAAACCCTTTCTTTGGAGAATGTAGAAACAGTCATTTCCAGCCCCAGAGATGCATATAAAAGTTAGCAGTAAGAATGCTTTTAAAACACAGAAACCCACTTCGTACAAACTGATGTGCTGTGTGTTGGTTCCATTTTGGAAGTTGCATCTATGTTTAGATTCAGCGAGGGAGAAACACGTTTCTTCTAAAAGCTGCGTCTTGACATTCTAGAGTGGATGGGAGTACAGACTGTAAAGAGAAATATCTTTGTCTAAAACCAAAACGGAGCTATCTAGCAGAATGGTTGTCAATGTGTGTATTCAACTTCTAGAGCTAAACTCAGGTGTGTTTGCAGCAGTTCAAAAACCCTTTCTTTGGAGAATGTAGAAACAGTCATTTCCAGCCCTAGAGACGCATATAAGAGTTAGCTGTAAGAATGCGTTTAAAACACAGAAACCGACTTCGTACAAACTGATGTGCTGTGTGTTGGTTCCTTTTAGGAAGTTGCATCTATGTTTAGATTCAGCGAGGGAGAAACACGTTTCTTCTAAAAGCTGCGTTTTGACATTCCAGAGTGGATGGGAGAACAGGCTGTAAAGAGAAATACCTTGCTCTAAAACCAAAACGGAGCTATCTAGCAGAATGGTTGTCAATCTGTTTATTCAACTTCCAGAGTTAAACTCAAGTCTGTTTACAGCAGTTCAGAAACCCTTTCTTTGGAGAATGTAGAAACAGTCATTTCCAGCCCCAGAGACGCATATAGTAGTTAGCAGTAAGAATGCTTTTAAAACACAGAAACCCGCTTCGTACAAACTGATGTGTTGTGTGTTGGTTCCTTTTAGGAAGTTACATCTATGTTTAGATTCAGCGAGGGAGAAACACGTTTCTTCTAAATGCTGCGTTTTGACATAACAAAGTGGATGGGAATACAGACTGTAAAGAGAAATATCTTTGTCTAAAACCAAAACGGAGCTATCTAGCAGAATGGTTGTCAATGTGTGTATTCAACTTCTAGAGCTAAACACACGTGTGTTTGCAGCAGTTCAGAAACCCTTTCTTTGGAGAATGTAGAAACAGTCACTTCCAGCCCTAGAGACGCATATAAGAGTTAGCAGTAGGAATGCGTTTAAAACACAGAAGACCCGCTTCGTACAAACTGATGTGCTGTGTGTTGGTTCCTTTTAGGAAGTTGCATCTATATTTAGAATCAGCGAAGGAAAAAGACTTTTCTTCTAAAAGCTGCGTTTTGATATTCCAGAGTTGAAGGGAGAACAGGCTGTAAAGAGAAATACCTTGCTATAAAACCAAAACGGAACTGTCTAGCAGAATGGTTCTCAATGTGTGTATTCAACTTCCAGAGTTAAACTCAAGTTTGTTTACAGCAGTTCAGAAACCCTTTCTTTGGAGAATGTAGAAACAGTCATTTCCAGCCCTAGAGACGCATATAAGAGTTAGCAGTAAGAATGCGTTTAAAACACAGAATACCCGCTTCGTACAAACTGATGTGTTGTGTGTTGGTTCCTTTTAGGAAGTTACATCTATGTTTAGATTCAGCGAGGGAGAAACACGTTTCTTCTAAAAGGTGCGTTTTGACATTCCAGAGTGGACGGGAATACAGACTGTAAAGAGAAATATCTTTGTCTAAAACCAAAACGGAGCTATCTAGCAGAATGTCTGTCAATGTGTGTATTCAACTTCTAGAGATAAACTCACGTGTGTTTGCAGCAGTTCAGAAACCCTTTCTTTGGAGAATGAAGAAACAGTCATTTCCAGCCCTAGAGACGCATATAAGAGTTAGCCGTAAGAATGCGTTTAAAACACAGAAGACCCGCTTCGTACAAACTGATGTGCTGTGTGTTGGTTCCTTTTAGGTTCCTTTTAGGAAGTTGCATCTATGTTTAGATTCAGCGAGGGAAAAAGACTTTTCTTCTAAAAGCAGCGTTTTGATATTCCAGAGTTGAAGGGAGAACAGGCTGTAAAGAGAAATACCTTGCTCTAAAACCAAAACGGAGCTATCTAGCAGAATGGTTGTCAATGTGTGTATACAACTTCTAGAGGTAAACTCATGTGTGTTTGCAGCAGTTCAGAAACCCTTTCTTTGGAGAATGTAGAAACAGTCATTTCCAGCCCTAGAGACGCATATAAGAGTTAGCTGTAAGAATGCGTTTAAAACACAGAAACCGACTTCGTACAAACTGATGTGCTGTGTGTTGGTTCCTTTTAGGAAGTTGCATCTATGTTTAGATTCAGCGAGGGAGAAACACGTTTCTTCTAAAAGCTGCGTTTTGACATTCCAGAGTGGATGGGAGAACAGGCTGTAAAGAGAAATACCTTGCTCTAAAACCAAAACGGAGCTATCTAGCAGAATGGTTGTCAATCTGTTTATTCAACTTCCAGAGTTAAACTCAAGTTTGTTTACAGCAGTTCAGAAACCCTTTCTTTGGAGAATGTAGAAACAGTCATTTCCAGCCCCAGAGACGCATATAGTAGTTAGCAGTAAGAATGCTTTTAAAACACAGAAACCCGCTTCGTACAAACTGATGTGCTGTGTGTTGGTTCCTTTTAGGAAGTTGCATCTATGTTTAGATTCAGCGAGGGAGAAACACGTTTCTTCTAAATGCTGCGTTTTGACATAACAGAGTGGATGGGAATACAGACTGTAAAGAGAAATATCTTTGTCTAAAACCAAAACGGAGCTATCTAGCAGAATGGTTGTCAATGTGTGTATTCAACTTCTAGAGCTAAACACACGTGTGTTTGCAGCAGTTCAGAAACCCTTTCTTTGGAGAATGTAGAAACAGTCACTTCCAGCCCTAGAGACGCATATAAGAGTTAGCAGTAAGAATGCGTTTAAAACACAGAAGACCCGCTTCGTACAAACTGATGTGCTGTGTGTTGGTTCCTTTTAGGAAGTTGCATCTATGTTTAGAATCAGCGAAGGAAAAAGACTTTTCTTCTAAAAACTGCGTTTTGATATTCCAGAGTTGAAGGGAGAACAGGCTGTAAAGAGAAATACCTTGCTATAAAACCAAAACGGAACTGTCTAGCAGAATGGTTGTCAATGTGTGTATTCAACTTCCAGAGTTAAACTCATGTGTGTTTGCAGCAGTTCAGAAACCCTTTCTTTGCAGAATGTAGAAACAGTCATTTCCATCCCCAGAGACGCATATAAGAGTCAGCAGTAAGAATACGTTTAAAACACAGAAGACCCGCTTCGTACAAACTGATGTGCTTAGTGTTGGTTCCTTTTAGGAAGTTGAATCTATGTTTAGATTCAGCGAGGGAAAAAGACTTTTCTTCTAAAAGCTGCGTTTTGATATTCCAGAGTTGAAGGGAGAACAGGCTGTAAAGACAAATACCTTGCTATAAAACCAAAACGGAACTGTCTAGCAGAATGGTTGTCAATGTGTGTATTCACCTTCCAGAGTAATACTCATGTGTGTTTGCAGCAGTTCAGAAACACTTTCTTTGGAGAATGTAGAAACAGTCATTTCCAGCCCTAGAGACGCATATAAGAGTGAGCAGTAAGAATGCGTTTAAAACACAGAAACCGACTTCGTACAAACTGATGTGCTGTGTGTTGGTTCCTTTTAGGAAGTTGCATCTATGTTTACATTCAGCGAGGGAGAAACTCGTTTCTTCTAAAAGCTTCGTTTTGACATTCCAGAGTTGATGGGAGAACAGGCTGTGAAGAGAAATATCTTTGTCTAAAACCAAAACGGAGCTATCTAGCAGAATGTCTGTCAATGTGTGTATTCAACTTCTAGAGATAAACTCACGTGTGTTTGCAGCAGTTCAGAAACCCTTTCTTTGGAGAATGTAGAAACAGTCATTTCCAGCCCCAGAGACGCATATAACAGTTAGCAGTAAGAATGCGTTTAAAACACAGAAGACCCTCTTCGTACAAACTGATGTGCTGTGTGTTGGTTCCTTTTAGGAAGTTGCATCTATGTTTAGATTCAGCGAGGGAGAAACACGTATCTTCTAAAAGCTGCGTTTTGACATTCCAGACTGGATGGGAATACAGACTGTAAAGAGAAATATCTTTGTCTAAAACCAAAACGGATCTATCTAGCAGAATGGTTATCCAGGTGTGTATGCAACTTCTAGAGCTAAACTCACGTGTGTTTGCAGCACTTCAGAAACCCTTTCTTTGGAGAATGTAGAAACAGTCATTTCCAGCACTAGAGACGCATATAAGAGTTAGCAGTAAGAATGCGTTTAAAACACAGAAGACCCGCTTCGTACAAACTGATGTGCTGTGTGTTGGTTCCTTTTAGGTAGTTGCATCTATGTTTAGAATCAGCGAAGGAAAAAGACTTTTCTTCTAAAAGCTGCGTTTTGATATTCCAGAGTTGAAGGGAGAACAGGCTGTAAAGAGAAATACCTTGCTATAAAACCAAAACGGAACTGTCTAGCAGAAAGGTTCTCAATGTGTGTATTCAACTTCCAGAGTTAAACTCAAGTGTGTTTACAGCAGTTCAGAAACCCTTTCTTTGGAGAATGTAGAAACAGTCATTTCCAGCCCTAGAGACGCATATAAGAGTTAGCAGTAAGAATGCGTTTAAAACACAGAATACCCTCTTCGTACAAACTGATGTGTTGCGTGTTGGTTCCTTTTAGGAAGTTACATCTATGTTTAGATTCAGCGAGGGAGAAACACGTTTCTTCTAAAAGATGCGTTTTGACATTCCAGAGTGGACAGGAATACAGACTGTAAAGAGAAATATCTTTGTCTAAAACCAAAACGGAGCTATCTAGCAGAATGTCTGTCAATGTGTGTATTCAACTTCTAGAGATAAACTCACTTGTGTTTGCTGCAGTTCAGAAACCCTTTCTTTGGAGAATGTAGAAACAGTCATTTCCAGCCCTAGAGATGCATATAAGAGTTAGCAGTATGAATGCGTTTAAAACACAGAAGACCCGCTTCGTACAAACTGATGTGCTGTGTGTTGGTTCCTTTTAGGAAGTTGCATCTATGTTTAGATTCAGCGAGGGAAAAAGACTTTTCTTCTAAAAGCTGCGTTTTGATATTCCAGAGTTGAAGGGAGAACAGGCTGTAAAGAGAAATACCTTGCTATAAAACCAAAACGGAACTGTCTAGCAGAATGGTTGTCAATGTGTTTATTCAACTTCCAGAGTTAAACTCATGTGTGTTTGCAGCAGTTCAGAAACCCTTTCTTTGCAGAATGTAGAAACAGTCATTTCCAGCCCCAGAGACGCACAAAAGAGTCAGCAGTAAGAATGCGTTTAAAACACAGAAACCGACTTCGTACAAACTGATGTGCTGTGTGTTGGTTCCTTTTAGGAAGTTGCATCTATGTTTAGATTCAGCGAGGGAGAAACACGTTTCTTCTAAAAGCTGCGTTTTGACATTCCAGAGTGGATGGGAGAACAGGCTGTAAAGAGAAATACCTTGCTCTAAAACCAAAACGGAGCTATCTAGCAGAATGGTTGTCAATCTGTTTATTCAACTTCCAGAGTTAAACTCAAGTTTGTTTACAGGAGTTCAGAAACCCTTTCTTTGGAGAATGTAGAAACAGTCATTTCCAGCCCTAGAGACTCATATAAGGGTTAGCAGTAAGAATGCTTTTAAAACACAGAAACCCACTTCGTACAAACTGATGTGCTGTGTGTTGGTTCCTTTTAGGAAGTTGCATCTATGTTTAGATTCAGCGAGGGAGAAACACGTATCTTCTAAAAGCTGCGTTTTGACATTCCAGACTGGATGGGAATACAGACTGTAAAGAGAAATATCTTTGTCTAAAACCAAAACGGAGCTATCTAGCAGAATGGTTGTCCAGGTGTGTATGCAACTTCTAGAGCTAAACTCACGTGTGTTTGCAGCACTTCAGGAACCCTTTCTTTGGAGAATGTAGAAACAGTCATTTCCAGCACTAGAGACGCATATAAGAGTTAGCAGTAAGAATGCGTTTAAAACACAGAAGACCCGCTTCGTACAAACTGATGTGCTGTGTGTTGGTTCCTTTTAGGAAGTTGCATCTATGTTTAGATTCAGCGAGGGAAAAAGACTTTTCTTCTAAAAGCTGCGTTTTGACATTCCAGAGTTGAAGGGAGAACAGGCTGTAAAGAGAAATACCTTGCTCTAAAACCAAAACGGAGCTATCTAGCAGAATGGTTGTCAATGTGTGTATACAACTTCTAGAGGTAAACTCATGTGTGTTTGCAGCAGTTCAGAAACCCTTTCTTTGGAGAATGTAGAAACAGTCATTTCCAGCCCTAGAGACGCATATAAGAGTTAGCAGTAAGAATGCGTTTAAAACACAGAATACCCGCTTCGTACAAACTGATGTGTTGTGTGTTGGTTCCTTTTAGGAAGTTACATCTATGTTTAGATTCAGCGAGGGAGAAACACGTTTCTTCTAAAAGGTGCGTTTTGACATTCCAGAGTGGATGGGAATACAGACTGTAAAGAGAAATATCTTTGTCTAAAACCAAAACGGAGCTATCTAGCAGAATGTCTGTCAATGTGTGTATTCAACTTCTAGAGATAAACTCACGTGTGTTTGCAGCAGTTCAGAAACCCTTTCTTTGGAGAATGTAGAAACAGTCATTTCCAGCCCTAGAGACGCATATAAGAGTTAGCCGTAAGAATGCGTTTAAAACACAGAAGACCCGCTTCGTACAAACTGATGTGCTGTGTGTTGGTTCCTTTTAGGTTCCTTTTAGGAAGTTGCATCTATGTTTATATTCAGCGAGGGAAAAAGACTTTTCTTCTAAAAGCTGCGTTTTGATATTCCAGAGTTGAAGGGAGAACAGGCTGTAAAGAGAAATACCTTGCTCTAAAACAAAAACGGAGCTATCTAGCAGAATGGTTGTCAATGTGTGTATACAACTTTTAGAGGTAAACTCATGTGTGTTTGCAGCAGTTCAGAAACCCTTTCTTTGGAGAATGTAGAAACAGTCATTTCCAGCCCTAGAGACGCATGTAAGAGTTAGCTGTAAGAATGCGTTTAAAACACAGAAACCGACTTCGTACAAACTGATGTGCTGTGTGTTGGTTCCTTTTAGGAAGTTGCATCTATGTTTAGATTCAGCGAGGGAGAAACACGTTTCTTCTAAAAGCTGCGTTTTGACATTCCAGAGTGGATGGGAATACAGACTGTAAAGAGAAATATCTTTGTCTAAAACCAAAACGGAGCTATCTAGCAGAATGGTTGTCAATGTGTGTATTCAACTTCTAGAGCTAAACACACGTGTGTTTGCAGCAGTTCAGAAACCCTTTCTTTGGAGAATGTAGAAACAGTCACTTCCAGCCCTAGAGATGCATATAAGAGTTAGCAGTAAGAATGCGTTTAAAACACAGAAGACCCGCTTCGTACAAACTGATGTGCTGTGTGTTGGTTCCTTTTAGGAAGTTGAATCTATGTTTAGAATCAGCGAAGGAAAAAGACTTTTCTTCTAAAAACTGCGTTTTGATATTCCAGAGTTGAAGGGAGAACAGGCTGTAAAGAGAAATACCTTGCTATAAAACCAAAACGGAACTGTCTAGCAGAATGGTTGTCAATGTGTGTATTCAACTTCCAGAGTTAAACTCATGTGTGTTTGCAGCAGTTCAGAAACCCTTTCTTTGCAGAATGTAGAAACAGTCATTTCCATCCCCAGAGACGCATATAAGAGTCAGCAGTAAGAATGCGTTTAAAACACAGAAGACCCGCTTCGTACAAACTGATGTGCTTAGTGTTGGTTCCTTTTAGGAAGTTGAATCTATGTTTAGATTCAGCGAGGGAAAAAGACTTTTCTTCTAAAAGCTGCGTTTTGATATTCCAGAGTTGAAGGGAGAACAGGCTGTAAAGAGAAATACCTTGCTATAAAACCAAAACGGAACTGTCTAGCAGAATGGTTGTCAATGTGTGTATTCAACTTCCAGAGTAATACTCATGTGTGTTTGCAGCAGTTCAGAAACCCTTTCTTTGGAGAATGTAGAAACAGTCATTTCCAGCCCTAGAGACGCATATAAGAGTGAACAGTAAGAATGCGTTTAAAACACAGAAACCGACTTCGTACAAACTGATGTGCTGTGTGTTGGTTCCTTTTAGGAAGTTGCATCTATGTTTACATTCAGCGAGGGAGAAACTCGTTTCTTCTAAAAGCTGCGTTTTGACATTCCAGAGTTGATGGGAGAAAAGGCTGTGAAGAGAAATATCTTTGTCTAAAACCAAAACGGAGCTATCTAGCAGAATGTCTGTCAATGTGTGTATTCAACTTCTAGAGATAAACTCACGTGTGTTTGCAGCAGTTCAGAAACCCTTTCTTTGGAGAATGTAGAAAAAGTCATTTCCAGCCCCAGAGACGCATATAACAGTTAGCAGTAAGAATGCGTTTAAAACACAGAAGACCCTCTTCGTACAAACTGATGTGCTGTGTGTTGGTTCCTTTTAGGAAGTTGCATCTATGTTTAGATTCAGCGAGGGAGAAACACGTATCTTCTAAAAGCTGCGTTTTGACATTCCAGACTGGATGGGAATACAGACTGTAAAGAGAAATATCTTTGTCTAAAACCAAAACGGAGCTATCTAGCAGAATGGTTATCCAGGTGTGTATGCAACTTCCAGAGCTAAACTCACGTGTGTTTGCAGCACTTCAGAAACCCTTTCTTTGGAGAATGTAGAAACAGTCATTTCCAGCACTAGAGACGCATATAAGAGTTAGCAGTAAGAATGCGTTTAAAACACAGAAGACCCGCTTCGTACAAACTGATGTGCTGTGTGTTGGTTCCTTTTAGGTAGTTGCATCTACGTTTAGAATCAGCGAAGGAAAAAGACTTTTCTTCTAAAAGCTGCGTTTTGATATTCCAGAGTTGAAGGGAGAACAGGCTGTAAAGAGAAATACCTTGCTATAAAACCAAAACGGAACTGTCTAGCAGAATGGTTCTCAATGTGTGTATTCAACTTCCAGAGTTAAACTCAAGTGTGTTTACAGCAGTTCAGAAACCCTTTCCTTGGAGAATGTAGAAACAGTCATTTCCAGCCCTAGAGACTCATATAAGAGTTAGCAGTAAGAATGCGTTTAAAACACAGAATACCCTCTTCGTACAAACTGATGTGTTGCGTGTTGGTTCCTTTTAGGAAGTTACATCTATGTTTAGATTCAGCGAGGGAGAAACACGTTTCTTCTAAAAGCTGCGTTTTGACATTCCAGAGTGGATGGGAGAACAGGCTGTAAAGAGAAATACCTTGCTCTAAAACCAAAACGGAGCTATCTAGCAGAATGGTTCTCAATCTGTTTATTCAACTTCCAGAGTTAAACTCAAGTTTGTTTACAGCAGTTCAGAAACCCTTTCTTTGGAGAATGTAGAAACAGTCATTTCCAGCCCCAGAGACGCATATAGTAGTTAGCAGTAAGAATGCTTTTAAAACACAGAAACCCGCTTCGTACAAACTGATGTGTTGTGTGTTGGTTCCTTTTAGGAAGTTACATCTATGTTTAGATTCAGCGAGGGAGAAACACGTTTCTTCTAAATGCTGCGTTTTGACATAACAGAGTGGATGGGAATACAGACTGTAAAGAGAAATATCTTTGTCTAAAACCAAAACGGAGCTATCTAGCAGAATGTCTGTCAATGTGTGTATTCAACTTCTAGAGATAAACTCACGTGTGTTTGCAGCAGTTCAGAAACCCTTTCTTTGGAGAATGTAGAAAGAGTCATTTCCAGCCCTAGAGACGCATATAAGGGTTAGCCGTAAGAATGCGTTTAAAACACAGAAGACCCGCTTCGTACAAACTGATGTGCTGTGTGTTGGTTCCTTTTAGGAAGTTGCATCTATGTTTAGATTCAGCGAGGGAAAAAGACTTTTCTTCTAAAAGCTGCGTTTTGATATTCCAGAGTTGAAGGGAGAACAGGCTGTAAAGAGAAATACCTTGCTATAAAACCAAAACGGAACTGTCTAGCAGAATGGTTGTCAATGTGTGTATTCAACTTCCAGAGTTAAACTCATGTGTGTTTGCAGCAGTTCAGAAACCCTTTCTTTGCAGAATGTAGAAACAGTCATTTCCAGCCCCAGAGACATATATAAGAGTCAGCAGTAAGAATGCGTTTAAAACACAGAAGACCCGCTTCGTACAAACTGATGTGCTGAGTGTTGGTTCCTTTTAGGAAGTTACATCTATGTTTAGATTCAGCGTGGGAGAAACACGTTTCTTCTAAAAGGCGCGTTTTGACATTCCAGAGTGGATGGGAATACAGACTGTAAAGAGAAATATCTTTGTCTAAAACCAAAACGGAGCTATCTAGCAGAATGTCTGTCAATGTGTGTATTCAACTTCTAGAGATAAACTCACGTGTGTTTGCAGCAGTTCAGAAACCCTTTCTTTGGAGAATGTAGAAACAGTCATTTCCAGCCCTAGAGACGCATATAAGGGTTAGAAGTAAGAATGCGTTTAAAACACAGAAGACCCGCTTCGTACAAACTGATGTGCTGTGTGTTGTTTCCTTTTAGGTAGTTGCATCTATGTTTAGAATCAGCGAAGGAAAAAGACTTTTCTTCTAAAAGCTGCGTTTTGATATTCCAGAGTTGAAGGGAGAACAGGCTGTAAAGAGAAATACCTTGCTATAAAACCAAAACGGAACTGTCTAGCAGAATGGTTCTCAATGTGTGTATTCAACTTCCAGAGTTAAACTCAAGTTTGTTTACAGCAGTTCAGAAACCCTTTCTTTGGAGAATGTAGAAACAGTCATTTCCAGCCCTAGAGACGCATGTAAGAGTTAGCAGTAAGAATGCGTTTAAAACACAGAATACCCGCTTCGTACAAACTGATGTGTTGTGTGTTGGTTCCTTTTAGGAAGTTACATCTATGTTTAGATTCAGCGAGGGAGAAACACGTTTCTTCTAAAAGGTGCGTTTTGACATTCCAGAGTGGATGGGAATACAGACTGTAAAGAGAAATATCTTTGTCTAAAACCAAAACGGAGCTATCTAGCAGAATGTCTGTCAATGTGTTTATTCAACTTCTAGAGATAAACTCACGTGTGTTTGCAGCAGTTCAGAAACCCTTTCTTTGGAGAATGTAGAAACAGTCATTTCCAGCCCTAGAGACGCATATAAGAGTTAGCCGTAAGAATGCGTTTAAAACACAGAAGACCCGCTTCGTACAAACTGATGTGCTGTGTGTTGGTTCCTTTTAGGTTCCTTTTAGGAAGTTGCATCTATGTTTAGATTCAGCGAGGGAAAAAGACTTTTCTTCTAAAAGCTGCGTTTTGATATTCCAGAGTTGAAGGGAGAACAGGCTGTAAAGAGACATACCTTGCTATAAAACCAAAACGGAGCTATCTAGCAGAATGGTTGTCAATGTGTGTATACAACTTCTAGAGGTAAACTCATGTGTGTTTGCAGCAGTTCAGAAACCCTTTCTTTGGAGAATGTAGAAACAGTCATTTCCAGCCCTAGAGACGCATGTAAGAGTTAGCTGTAAGAATGCGTTTAAAACACAGAAGACCCGCTTCGTACAAACTGATGTGCTGTGTGTTGGTTCCTTTTAGGAAGTTGCATCTATGTTTAGAATCAGCGAAGGAAAAAGACTTTTCTTCTAAAAGCTGCGTTTTGATATTCCAGAGTTGAAGGGAGAACAGGCTGTAAAGAGAAATACCTTGATATAAAACCAAAACGGAACTGTCTAGCAGAATGGTTGTCAATGTGTGTATTCAACTTCCAGAGTTAAACTCATGTGTGTTTGCAGCAGTTCAGAAACCCTTTCTTTGCAGAATGTAGAAACAGTCATTTCCATCCCCAGAGACGCATATAAGAGTCAGCAGTAAGAATGCGTTTAAAACACAGAAGACCCGCTTCGTACAAACTGATGTGCTGTGTGTTGGTTCCTTTTAGGAAGTTGAATCTATGTTTAGATTCAGCGAGGGAAAAAGACTTTTCTTCTAAAAGCTGCGTTTTGATATTCCAGAGTCGAAGGGAGAACAGGCTGTAAAGAGAAATACCTTGCTATAAAACCAAAACGGAACTGTCTAGCAGAATGGTTGTCAATGTGTGTATTCAACTTCCAGAGTAATACTCATGTGTGTTTGCAGCAGTTCAGAAACCCTTTCTTTGGAGAATGTAGAAACAGTCATTTCCAGCCCTAGAGACGCATATAAGAGTGAGCAGTAAGAATGCGTTTAAAACACAGAAACCGACTTCGTACAAACTGATGTGCTGTGTGTTGGTTCCTTTTAGGAAGTTGCATCTATGTTTACATTCAGCGAGGGAGAAACTCGTTTCTTCTAAAAGCTGCGTTTTTACATTCCAGAGTTGATGGGAGAACAGGCTGTGAAGAGAAATATCTTTGTCTAAAACCAAAACGGAGCTATCTAGCAGAATGTCTGTCAATGTGTGTATTCAACTTCTAGAGATAAACTCACGTGTGTTTGCAGCAGTTCAGAAACCCTTTCTTTGGAGAATGTAGAAACAGTCACTTCCAGCCCCAGAGACGCATATAACAGTTAGCAGTATGAATGCGTTTAAAACACAGAAGACCCTCTTCGTACAAACTGATGTGCTGTGTGTTGGTTCCTTTTAGGAAGTTGCATCTATGTTTAGATTCAGCGAGGGAAAAAGACTTTTCTTCTAAAAGCTGCGTTTTGACATTCCAGAGTGGATGGGAGAACAGGCTGTAAAGAGAAATACCTTGCTCTAAAACCAAAACGGAGCTGTCTAGCAGAATGGTTGTCAATGTGTCTATTCAACTTCTAGAGCTAAACTCACGTGCGTTTGCAGCAGTTCAGAAACCCTTTCTTTGGAGAATGTAAAAACAGTCATTTCCAGCCCTAGAGACTCATATAAGAGTTAGCAGTAAGAATGCGTTTAAAACACAGAAACCCGCTTCGTACAAACTGATGTGCTGTGTGTTGGTTCCTTTTAGGAAGTTGCATCTATGTTTAGAATCAGCGAAGGAAAAAGACTTTTCTTCTAAAAGCTGCGTTTTGATATTCCAGAGTTGAAGGGAGAACAGGCTGTAAAGAGAAATACCTTGCTATAAAACCAAAACGGAACTGTCTAGCAGAATGGTTGTCAATGTGTGTATTCAACTTCCAGAGTTAAACTCATGTTTGTTTACAGCAGTTCAGAAACTTTTTCTTTGGAGAATGTAGAGACAGTCCTTTCCAGCCCTAGAGACGCATATAAGAGTTAGCAGTAAGAATGCGTTTAAAACACAGAAGACCCGCTTCGTACAAACTGATGTGCTGTGTGTTGGTTCCTTTTAGGAAGTTGCATCTATGTTTAGATTCAGCGAGGGAAAAAGATTTTTCTTCTAAAAGCTGCGTTTTGACATTCCAGAGTGGATGGGAGAACAGGCTGTAAAGAGAAATACCTTGCTATAAAACCAAAACGGAGCTATCTAGCAGAATGGTTGTCAATCTGTGTATTCAACTTCCAGAGTTAAACTCATGTGTGTTTGCAGCAGTTCAGAAACCCTTTCTTTGGAAAATGTAGAAACAGTCATTTCCAGCCCCAGAGATGCATATAAAAGTTAGCAGTAAGAATGCTTTTAAAACACAGAAACCCACTTCGTACAAACTGATGTGCTGTGTGTTGGTTCCATTTTGGAAGTTGCATCTATGTTTAGATTCAGCGAGGGAGAAACACGTTTCTTCTAAAAGCTGCGTCTTGACATTCTAGAGTGGATGGGAGTACAGACTGTAAAGAGAAATATCTTTGTCTAAAACCAAAACGGAGCTATCTAGCAGAATGGTTGTCAATGTGTGTATTCAATTTCTAGAGATAAACTCACGTGTGTTTGCAGCAGTTCAGAAACCCTTTCTTTGGAGAATGTAGAAACAGTCATTTCCAGCCCTAGAGACGCATATAAGGGTTAGAAGTAAGAATGCGTTTAAAACACAGAAGACCCGCTTCGTACAAACTGATGTGCTGTGTGTTGTTTCCTTTTAGGTAGTTGCATCTATGTTTAGAATCAGCGAAGGAAAAAGACTTTTCTTCTAAAAGCTGCGTTTTGATATTCCAGAGTTGAAGGGAGAACAGGCTGTAAAGAGAAATACCTTGCTATAAAACCAAAACGGAACTGTCTAGCAGAATGGTTCTCAATGTGTGTATTCAACTTCCAGAGTTAAACTCAAGTTTGTTTACAGCAGTTCAGAAACCCTTTCTTTGGAGAATGTAGAAACAGTCATTTCCAGCCCTAGAGACGCATGTAAGAGTTAGCAGTAAGAATGCGTTTAAAACACAGAATACCCGCTTCGTACAAACTGATGTGTTGTGTGTTGGTTCCTTTTAGGAAGTTACATCTATGTTTAGATTCAGCGAGGGAGAAACACGTTTCTTCTAAAAGGTGCGTTTTGACATTCCAGAGTGGATGGGAATACAGACTGTAAAGAGAAATATCTTTGTCTAAAACCAAAACGGAGCTATCTAGCAGAATGTCTGTCAATGTGTTTATTCAACTTCTAGAGATAAACTCACGTGTGTTTGCAGCAGTTCAGAAACCCTTTCTTTGGAGAATGTAGAAACAGTCATTTCCAGCCCTAGAGACGCATATAAGAGTTAGCCGTAAGAATGCGTTTAAAACACAGAAGACCCGCTTCGTACAAACTGATGTGCTGTGTGTTGGTTCCTTTTAGGTTCCTTTTAGGAAGTTGCATCTATGTTTAGATTCAGCGAGGGAAAAAGACTTTTCTTCTAAAAGCTGCGTTTTGATATTCCAGAGTTGAAGGGAGAACAGGCTGTAAAGAGACATACCTTGCTATAAAACCAAAACGGAGCTATCTAGCAGAATGGTTGTCAATGTGTGTATACAACTTCTAGAGGTAAACTCATGTGTGTTTGCAGCAGTTCAGAAACCCTTTCTTTGGAGAATGTAGAAACAGTCATTTCCAGCCCTAGAGACGCATGTAAGAGTTAGCTGTAAGAATGCGTTTAAAACACAGAAGACCCGCTTCGTACAAACTGATGTGCTGTGTGTTGGTTCCTTTTAGGAAGTTGCATCTATGTTTAGAATCAGCGAAGGAAAAAGACTTTTCTTCTAAAAGCTGCGTTTTGATATTCCAGAGTTGAAGGGAGAACAGGCTGTAAAGAGAAATACCTTGATATAAAACCAAAACGGAACTGTCTAGCAGAATGGTTGTCAATGTGTGTATTCAACTTCCAGAGTTAAACTCATGTGTGTTTGCAGCAGTTCAGAAACCCTTTCTTTGCAGAATGTAGAAACAGTCATTTCCATCCCCAGAGACGCATATAAGAGTCAGCAGTAAGAATGCGTTTAAAACACAGAAGACCCGCTTCGTACAAACTGATGTGCTGTGTGTTGGTTCCTTTTAGGAAGTTGAATCTATGTTTAGATTCAGCGAGGGAAAAAGACTTTTCTTCTAAAAGCTGCGTTTTGATATTCCAGAGTCGAAGGGAGAACAGGCTGTAAAGAGAAATACCTTGCTATAAAACCAAAACGGAACTGTCTAGCAGAATGGTTGTCAATGTGTGTATTCAACTTCCAGAGTAATACTCATGTGTGTTTGCAGCAGTTCAGAAACCCTTTCTTTGGAGAATGTAGAAACAGTCATTTCCAGCCCTAGAGACGCATATAAGAGTGAGCAGTAAGAATGCGTTTAAAACACAGAAACCGACTTCGTACAAACTGATGTGCTGTGTGTTGGTTCCTTTTAGGAAGTTGCATCTATGTTTACATTCAGCGAGGGAGAAACTCGTTTCTTCTAAAAGCTGCGTTTTTACATTCCAGAGTTGATGGGAGAACAGGCTGTGAAGAGAAATATCTTTGTCTAAAACCAAAACGGAGCTATCTAGCAGAATGTCTGTCAATGTGTGTATTCAACTTCTAGAGATAAACTCACGTGTGTTTGCAGCAGTTCAGAAACCCTTTCTTTGGAGAATGTAGAAACAGTCACTTCCAGCCCCAGAGACGCATATAACAGTTAGCAGTATGAATGCGTTTAAAACACAGAAGACCCTCTTCGTACAAACTGATGTGCTGTGTGTTGGTTCCTTTTAGGAAGTTGCATCTATGTTTAGATTCAGCGAGGGAAAAAGACTTTTCTTCTAAAAGCTGCGTTTTGACATTCCAGAGTGGATGGGAGAACAGGCTGTAAAGAGAAATACCTTGCTCTAAAACCAAAACGGAGCTGTCTAGCAGAATGGTTGTCAATGTGTCTATTCAACTTCTAGAGCTAAACTCACGTGCGTTTGCAGCAGTTCAGAAACCCTTTCTTTGGAGAATGTAAAAACAGTCATTTCCAGCCCTAGAGACTCATATAAGAGTTAGCAGTAAGAATGCGTTTAAAACACAGAAACCCGCTTCGTACAAACTGATGTGCTGTGTGTTGGTTCCTTTTAGGAAGTTGCATCTATGTTTAGAATCAGCGAAGGAAAAAGACTTTTCTTCTAAAAGCTGCGTTTTGATATTCCAGAGTTGAAGGGAGAACAGGCTGTAAAGAGAAATACCTTGCTATAAAACCAAAACGGAACTGTCTAGCAGAATGGTTGTCAATGTGTGTATTCAACTTCCAGAGTTAAACTCATGTTTGTTTACAGCAGTTCAGAAACTTTTTCTTTGGAGAATGTAGAGACAGTCCTTTCCAGCCCTAGAGACGCATATAAGAGTTAGCAGTAAGAATGCGTTTAAAACACAGAAGACCCGCTTCGTACAAACTGATGTGCTGTGTGTTGGTTCCTTTTAGGAAGTTGCATCTATGTTTAGATTCAGCGAGGGAAAAAGATTTTTCTTCTAAAAGCTGCGTTTTGACATTCCAGAGTGGATGGGAGAACAGGCTGTAAAGAGAAATACCTTGCTATAAAACCAAAACGGAGCTATCTAGCAGAATGGTTGTCAATCTGTGTATTCAACTTCCAGAGTTAAACTCATGTGTGTTTGCAGCAGTTCAGAAACCCTTTCTTTGGAGAATGTAGAAACAGTCATTTCCAGCCCCAGAGATGCATATAAAAGTTAGCAGTAAGAATGCTTTTAAAACACAGAAACCCACTTCGTACAAACTGATGTGCTGTGTGTTGGTTCCTTTTAGGTTCCTTTTAGGAAGTTGCATCTATGTTTAGATTCAGCGAGGGAAAAAGACTTTTCTTCTAAAAGCAGCGTTTTGATATTCCAGAGTTGAAGGGAGAACAGGCTGTAAAGAGAAATACCTTGCTCTAAAACCAAAACGGAGCTATCTAGCAGAATGGTTGTCAATGTGTGTATACAACTTCTAGAGGTAAACTCATGTGTGTTTGCAGCAGTTCAGAAACCCTTTCTTTGGAGAATGTAGAAACAGTCATTTCCAGCCCTAGAGACGCATATAAGAGTTAGCTGTAAGAATGCGTTTAAAACACAGAAACCGACTTCGTACAAACTGATGTGCTGTGTGTTGGTTCCTTTTAGGAAGTTGCATCTATGTTTAGATTCAGCGAGGGAGAAACACGTTTCTTCTAAAAGCTGCGTTTTGACATTCCAGAGTGGATGGGAGAACAGGCTGTAAAGAGAAATACCTTGCTCTAAAACCAAAACGGAGCTATCTAGCAGAATGGTTGTCAATCTGTTTATTCAACTTCCAGAGTTAAACTCAAGTTTGTTTACAGCAGTTCAGAAACCCTTTCTTTGGAGAATGTAGAAACAGTCATTTCCAGCCCCAGAGACGCATATAGTAGTTAGCAGTAAGAATGCTTTTAAAACACAGAAACCCGCTTCGTACAAACTGATGTGCTGTGTGTTGGTTCCTTTTAGGAAGTTGCATCTATGTTTAGATTCAGCGAGGGAGAAACACGTTTCTTCTAAATGCTGCGTTTTGACATAACAGAGTGGATGGGAATACAGACTGTAAAGAGAAATATCTTTGTCTAAAACCAAAACGGAGCTATCTAGCAGAATGGTTGTCAATTTTTGTATTCAACTTCTAGAGCTAAACACACGTGTGTTTGCAGCAGTTCAGAAACCCTTTCTTTGGAGAATGTAGAAACAGTCACTTCCAGCCCTAGAGACGCATATAAGAGTTAGCAGTAAGAATGCGTTTAAAACACAGAAGACCCGCTTCGTACAAACTGATGTGCTGTGTGTTGGTTCCTTTTAGGAAGTTGCATCTATGTTTAGAATCAGCGAAGGAAAAAGACTTTTCTTCTAAAAGCTGCGTTTTGATATTCCAGAGTTGAAGGGAGAACAGGCTGTAAAGAGAAATACCTTGCTATAAAACCAAAACGGAACTGTCTAGCAGAATGGTTCTCAATGTGTGTATTCAACTTCCAGAGTTAAACTCATGTGTGTTTGCAGCAGTTCAGAAACCCTTTCTTTGCAGAATGTAGAAACAGTCATTTCCATCCCCAGAGACGCATATAAGAGTCAGCAGTAAGAATGCGTTTAAAACACAGAAGACCCGCTTCGTACAAACTGATGTGCTTAGTGTTGGTTCCTTTTAGGAAGTTGAATCTATGTTTAGATTCAGCGAGGGAAAAAGACTTTTCTTCTAAAAGCTGCGTTTTGATATTCCAGAGTTGAAGGGAGAACAGGCTGTAAAGAGAAATACCTTGCTATAAAACCAAAACGGAACTGTCTAGCAGAATGGTTGTCAATGTGTGTATTCAACTTCCAGAGTAATACTCATGTGTGTTTGCAGCAGTTCAGAAACCCTTTCTTTGGAGAATGTAGAAACAGTCATTTCCAGCCCTAGAGACGCATATAAGAGTGAGCAGTAAGAAGGCGTTTAAAACACAGAAACCGACTTCGTACAAACTGATGTGCTGTGTGTTGGTTCCTTTTAGGAAGTTGCATCTATGTTTACATTCAGCGAGGGAGAAACTCGTTTCTTCTAAAAGCTGCGTTTTGACATTCCAGAGTTGATGGGAGAACAGGCTGTGAAGAGAAATATCTTTGTCTAAAACCAAAACGGAGCTATCTAGCAGAATGTCTGTCAATGTGTGTATTCAACTTCTAGAGATAAACTCACGTGTGTTTGCAGCAGTTCAGAAACCCTTTCTTTGGAGAATGTAGAAACAGTCATTTCCAGCCCCAGAGACGCATATAAGAGTTAGCAGTAAGAATGCGTTTAAAACACAGAAGACCCTCTTCGTACAAACTGATGTGCTGTGTGTTGGTTCCTTTTAGGAAGTTGCATCTATGTTTAGATTCAGCGAGGGAAAAAGACTTTTCTTCTAAAAGCTGCGTTTTGACATTCCAGAGTGGATGGGAGAACAGGCTGTAAAGAGAAATACCTTGCTCTAAAACCAAAACGGAGCTGTCTAGCAGAATGGTTGTCAATGTGTGTATTCAACTTCTAGAGCTAAACTCACGTGCGTTTGCAGCAGTTCAGAAACCCTTTCCTTGGAGAATGTAGAAACAGTCATTTCCAGCCCTAGAGACTCATATAAGAGTTAGCAGTAAGAATGCGTTTAAAACACAGAAGACCCGCTTCGTACAAACTGATGTGCTGTGTGTTGGTTCCTTTTAGGAAGTTGCATCTATGTTTAGATTCAGCGAGGGAAAAAGATTTTTCTTCTAAAAGCTGCGTTTTGACATTCCAGAGTGGATGGGAGAACAGGCTGTAAAGAGAAATACCTTGCTATAAAACCAAAACGAAGCTATATAGCAGAATGGTTGTCAATGTGTGTATTCAACTTCTAGAGCTAAACACACGTGTGTTTGCAGCAGTTCAGAAACCCTTTCTTTGGAGAATGTAGAAACAGTCACTTCCAGCCCTAGAGACGCATATAAGAGTTAGCAGTAAGAATGCGTTTAAAACACAGAAGACCCGCTTCGTACAAACTGATGTGCTGTGTGTTGGTTCCTTTTAGGAAGTTGCATCTATGTTTAGAATAAGCGAAGGAAAAAGACTTTTCTTCTAAAAGCTGCGTTTTGATATTCCAGAGTTGAAGGGAGAACAGGCTGTAAAGAGAAATACCTTGCTATAAAACCAAAACGGAACTGTCTAGCAGAATGGTTCTCAATGTGTGTATTCAACTTCCAGAGTTAAACTCAAGTTTGTTTACAGCAGTTCAGAAACCCTTTCTTTGGAGAATGTAGAAACAGTCATTTCCAGCCCTAGAGACGCATATAAGAGTTAGCAGTAAGAATGCGTTTAAAACACAGAATACCCGCTTCGTACAAACTGATGTGTTGTGTGTTGGTTCCTTTTAGGAAGTTACATCTATGTTTAGATTCAGCGAGGGAGAAACACGTTTCTTCTAAAAGGTGCGTTTTGACATTCCAGAGTGGATGGGAATACAGACTGTAAAGAGAAATATCTTTGTCTAAAACCAAAACGGAGCTATCTAGCAGAATGTCTGTCAATGTGTGTATTCAACTTCTAGAGATAAACTCACGTGTGTTTGCAGCAGTTCAGAAACCCTTTCTTTGGAGAATGTAGAAACAGTCATTTCCAGCCCTAGAGACGCATATAAGAGTTAGCCGTAAGAATGCGTTTAAAACAGAGAAGACCCGCTTCGTACAAACTGATGTGCTGTGTGTTGGTTCCTTTTAGGAAGTTGCATCTATGTTTAGATTCAGCGAGGGAGAAACACGTTTCTTCTAAAAGCTGCGTTTTGACATTCCAGAGTGGATGGGAGAACAGGCTGTAAAGAGAAATACCTTGCTCTAAAACCAAAACGGAGCTATCTAGCAGAATGGTTGTCAATCTGTTTATTCAACTTCCAGAGTTAAACTCAAGTTTGTTTACAGCAGTTCAGAAACCCTTTCTTTGGAGAATGTAGAAACAGTCATTTCCAGCCCCAGAGACGCATATAGTAGTTAACAGTAAGAATGCTTTTAAAACACAGAAACCCGCTTCGTACAAACTGATGTGCTGTGTGTTGGTTCCTTTTAGGAAGTTGCATCTATGTTTAGATTCAGCGAGGGAGAAACACGTTTCTTCTAAATGCTGCGTTTTGACATAACAGAGTGGATGGGAATACAGACTGTAAAGAGAAATATCTTTGTCTAAAACCAAAACGGAGCTATCTAGCAGAATGGTTGTCAATTTTTGTATTCAACTTCTAGAGCTAAACACACGTGTGTTTGCAGCAGTTCAGAAACCCTTTCTTTGGAGAATGTAGAAACAGTCACTTCCAGCCCTAGAGATGCATATAAGAGTTAGCAGTAAGAATGCGTTTAAAACACAGAAGACCCGCTTCGTACAAACTGATGTGCTGTGTGTTGGTTCCTTTTAGGAAGTTGCATCTATGTTTAGAATCAGCGAAGGAAAAAGACTTTTCTTCTAAAAGCTGCGTTTTGATATTCCAGAGTTGAAGGGAGAACAGGCTGTAAAGAGAAATACCTTGCTATAAAACCAAAACGGAACTGTCTAGCAGAATGGTTCTCAATGTGTGTATTCAACTTCCAGAGTTAAACTCATGTGTGTTTGCAGCAGTTCAGAAACCCTTTCTTTGCAGAATGTAGAAACAGTCATTTCCATCCCCAGAGACGCATATAAGAGTCAGCAGTAAGAATGCGTTTAAAACACAGAAGACCCGCTTCGTACAAACTGATGTGCTTAGTGTTGGTTCCTTTTAGGAAGTTGAATCTATGTTTAGATTCAGCGAGGGAAAAAGACTTTTCTTCTAAAAGCTGCGTTTTGATATTCCAGAGTTGAAGGGAGAACAGGCTGTAAAGAGAAATACCTTGCTATAAAACCAAAACGGAACTGTCTAGCAGAATGGTTGTCAATGTGTGTATTCAACTTCCAGAGTAATACTCATGTGTGTTTGCAGCAGTTCAGAAACCCTTTCTTTGGAGAATGTAGAAACAGTCATTTCCAGCCCTAGAGACGCACATAAGAGTGAGCAGTAAGAAGGCGTTTAAAACACAGAAACCGACTTCGTACAAACTGATGTGCTGTGTGTTGGTTCCTTTTAGGAAGTTGCATCTATGTTTACATTCAGCGAGGGAGAAACTCGTTTCTTCTAAAAGCTGCGTTTTGACATTCCAGAGTTGATGGGAGAACAGGCTGTGAAGAGAAATATCTTTGTCTAAAACCAAAACGGAGCTATCTAGCAGAATGTCTGCAATGTGTGTATTCAACTTCTAGAGATAAACTCACGTGTGTTTGCAGCAGTTCAGAAACCCTTTCCTTGGAGAATGTAGAAACAGTCATTTCCAGCCCTAGAGACTCATATAAGAGTTAGCAGTAAGAATGCGTTTAAAACACAGAAGACCCGCTTCGTACAAACTGATGTGCTGTGTGTTGGTTCCTTTTAGGAAGTTGCATCTATGTTTAGATTCAGCGAGGGAAAAAGATTTTTCTTCTAAAAGCTGCGTTTTGACATTCCAGAGTGGATGGGAGAACAGGCTGTAAAGAGAAATACCTTGCTATAAAACCAAAACGGAGCTATATAGCAGAATGGTTGTCAATGTGTGTATTCAACTTCTAGAGCTAAACACACGTGTGTTTGCAGCAGTTCAGAAACCCTTTCTTTGGAGAATGTAGAAACAGTCACTTCCAGCCCTAGAGACGCATATAAGAGTTAGCAGTAAGAATGCGTTTAAAACACAGAAGACCCGCTTCGTACAAACTGATGTGCTGTGTGTTGGTTCCTTTTAGGAAGTTGCATCTATGTTTAGAATAAGCGAAGGAAAAAGACTTTTCTTCTAAAAGCTGCGTTTTGATATTCCAGAGTTGAAGGGAGAACAGGCTGTAAAGAGAAATACCTTGCTATAAAACCAAAACGGAACTGTCTAGCAGAATGGTTCTCAATGTGTGTATTCAACTTCCAGAGTTAAACTCAAGTTTGTTTACAGCAGTTCAGAAACCCTTTCTTTGGAGAATGTAGAAACAGTCATTTCCAGCCCTAGAGACGCATATAAGAGTTAGCAGTAAGAATGCGTTTAAAACACAGAATACCCGCTTCGTACAAACTGATGTGTTGTGTGTTGGTTCCTTTTAGGAAGTTACATCTATGTTTAGATTCAGCGAGGGAGAAACACGTTTCTTCTAAAAGGTGCGTTTTGACATTCCAGAGTGGATGGGAATACAGACTGTAAAGAGAAATATCTTTGTCTAAAACCAAAACGGAGCTATCTAGCAGAATGTCTGTCAATGTGTGTATTCAACTTCTAGAGATAAACTCACGTGTGTTTGCAGCAGTTCAGAAACCCTTTCTTTGGAGAATGTAGAAACAGTCATTTCCAGCCCTAGAGACGCATATAAGAGTTAGCCGTAAGAATGCGTTTAAAACAGAGAAGACCCGCTTCGTACAAACTGATGTGCTGTGTGTTGGTTCCTTTTAGGAAGTTGCATCTATGTTTAGATTCAGCGAGGGAGAAACACGTTTCTTCTAAAAGCTGCGTTTTGACATTCCAGAGTGGATGGGAGAACAGGCTGTAAAGAGAAATACCTTGCTCTAAAACCAAAACGGAGCTATCTAGCAGAATGGTTGTCAATCTGTTTATTCAACTTCCAGAGTTAAACTCAAGTTTGTTTACAGCAGTTCAGAAACCCTTTCTTTGGAGAATGTAGAAACAGTCATTTCCAGCCCCAGAGACGCATATAGTAGTTAGCAGTAAGAATGCTTTTAAAACACAGAAACCCGCTTCGTACAAACTGATGTGCTGTGTGTTGGTTCCTTTTAGGAAGTTGCATCTATGTTTAGATTCAGCGAGGGAGAAACACGTTTCTTCTAAATGCTGCGTTTTGACATAACAGAGTGGATGGGAATACAGACTGTAAAGAGAAATATCTTTGTCTAAAACCAAAACGGAGCTATCTAGCAGAATGGTTGTCAATTTTTGTATTCAACTTCTAGAGCTAAACACACGTGTGTTTGCAGCAGTTCAGAAACCCTTTCTTTGGAGAATGTAGAAACAGTCACTTCCAGCCCTAGAGATGCATATAAGAGTTAGCAGTAAGAATGCGTTTAAAACACAGAAGACCCGCTTCGTACAAACTGATGTGCTGTGTGTTGGTTCCTTTTAGGAAGTTGCATCTATGTTTAGAATCAGCGAAGGAAAAAGACTTTTCTTCTAAAAGCTGCGTTTTGATATTCCAGAGTTGAAGGGAGAACAGGCTGTAAAGAGAAATACCTTGCTATAAAACCAAAACGGAACTGTCTAGCAGAATGGTTCTCAATGTGTGTATTCAACTTCCAGAGTTAAACTCATGTGTGTTTGCAGCAGTTCAGAAACCCTTTCTTTGCAGAATGTAGAAACAGTCATTTCCATCCCCAGAGACGCATATAAGAGTCAGCAGTAAGAATGCGTTTAAAACACAGAAGACCCGCTTCGTACAAACTGATGTGCTTAGTGTTGGTTCCTTTTAGGAAGTTGAATCTATGTTTAGATTCAGCGAGGGAAAAAGACTTTTCTTCTAAAAGCTGCGTTTTGATATTCCAGAGTTGAAGGGAGAACAGGCTGTAAAGAGAAATACCTTGCTATAAAACCAAAACGGAACTGTCTAGCAGAATGGTTGTCAATGTGTGTATTCAACTTCCAGAGTAATACTCATGTGTGTTTGCAGCAGTTCAGAAACCCTTTCTTTGGAGAATGTAGAAACAGTCATTTCCAGCCCTAGAGACGCATATAAGAGTGAGCAGTAAGAAGGCGTTTAAAACACAGAAACCGACTTCGTACAAACTGATGTGCTGTGTGTTGGTTCCTTTTAGGAAGTTGCATCTATGTTTACATTCAGCGAGGGAGAAACTCGTTTCTTCTAAAAGCTGCGTTTTGACATTCCAGAGTTGATGGGAGAACAGGCTGTGAAGAGAAATATCTTTGTCTAAAACCAAAACGGAGCTATCTAGCAGAATGTCTGCAATGTGTGTATTCAACTTCTAGAGATAAACTCACGTGTGTTTGCAGCAGTTCAGAAACCCTTTCTTTGGAGAATGTAGAAACAGTCATTTCCAGCCCCAGAGACGCATATAAGAGTTAGCAGTAAGAATGCGTTTAAAACACAGAAGACCCTCTTCGTACAAACTGATGTGCTGTGTGTTGGTTCCTTTTAGGAAGTTGCATCTATGTTTAGATTCAGCGAGGGAAAAAGACTTTTCTTCTAAAAGCTGCGTTTTGACATTCCAGAGTGGATGGGAGAACAGGCTGTAAAGAGAAATACCTTGCTCTAAAACCAAAACGGAGCTGTCTAGCAGAATGGTTGTCAATGTGTGTATTCAACTTCTAGAGCTAAACTCACGTGCGTTTGCAGCAGTTCAGAAACCCTTTCCTTGGAGAATGTAGAAACAGTCATTTCCAGCCCTAGAGACTCATATAAGAGTTAGCAGTAAGAATGCGTTTAAAACACAGAAGACCCGCTTCGTACAAACTGATGTGCTGTGTGTTGGTTCCTTTTAGGAAGTTGCATCTATGTTTAGATTCAGCGAGGGAAAAAGATTTTTCTTCTAAAAGCTGCGTTTTGACATTCCAGAGTGGATGGGAGAACAGGCTGTAAAGAGAAATACCTTGCTATAAAACCAAAACGGAGCTATATAGCAGAATGGTTGTCAATGTGTGTATTCAACTTCTAGAGCTAAACACACGTGTGTTTGCAGCAGTTCAGAAACCCTTTCTTTGGAGAATGTAGAAACAGTCACTTCCAGCCCTAGAGACGCATATAAGAGTTAGCAGTAAGAATGCGTTTAAAACACAGAAGACCCGCTTCGTACAAACTGATGTGCTGTGTGTTGGTTCCTTTTAGGAAGTTGCATCTATGTTTAGAATAAGCGAAGGAAAAAGACTTTTCTTCTAAAAGCTGCGTTTTGATATTCCAGAGTTGAAGGGAGAACAGGCTGTAAAGAGAAATACCTTGCTATAAAACCAAAACGGAACTGTCTAGCAGAATGGTTCTCAATGTGTGTATTCAACTTCCAGAGTTAAACTCAAGTTTGTTTACAGCAGTTCAGAAACCCTTTCTTTGGAGAATGTAGAAACAGTCATTTCCAGCCCTAGAGACGCATATAAGAGTTAGCAGTAAGAATGCGTTTAAAACACAGAATACCCGCTTCGTACAAACTGATGTGTTGTGTGTTGGTTCCTTTTAGGAAGTTACATCTATGTTTAGATTCAGCGAGGGAGAAACACGTTTCTTCTAAAAGGTGCGTTTTGACATTCCAGAGTGGATGGGAATACAGACTGTAAAGAGAAATATCTTTGTCTAAAACCAAAACGGAGCTATCTAGCAGAATGTCTGTCAATGTGTGTATTCAACTTCTAGAGATAAACTCACGTGTGTTTGCAGCAGTTCAGAAACCCTTTCTTTGGAGAATGTAGAAACAGTCATTTCCAGCCCTAGAGACGCATATAAGAGTTAGCCGTAAGAATGCGTTTAAAACAGAGAAGACCCGCTTCGTACAAACTGATGTGCTGTGTGTTGGTTCCTTTTAGGAAGTTGCATCTATGTTTAGAATCAGCGAAGGAAAAAGACTTTTCTTCTAAAAGCTGCGTTGTGATATTCCAGAGTTGAAGGGAGAACAGGCTGTAAAGAGAAATACCTTGCTATAAAACCAAAACGGAACTGTCTAGCAGAATGGTTGTCAATGTGTGTATTCAACTTCCAGAGTTAAACTCATGTGTGTTTGCAGCAGTTCAGAAACCCTTTCTTTGCAGAATGTAGAAACAGTCATTTCCATCCCCAGAGACGCATATAAGAGTCAGCAGTAAGAATGCGTTTAAAACACAGAAGACCCGCTTCGTACAAACTGATGTGCTTAGTGTTGGTTCCTTTTAGGAAGTTGAATCTATGTTTAGATTCAGCGAGGGAAAAAGACTTTTCTTCTAAAAGCTGCGTTTTGATATTCCAGAGTTGAAGGGAGAACAGGCTGTAAAGAGAAATACCTTGCTATAAAACCAAAACGGAACTGTCTAGCAGAATGGTTGTCAATGTGTGTATTCAACTTCCAGAGTTAAACTCATGTGTGTTTGCAGCAGTTCAGAAACCCTTTCTTTGGAGAATGTAGAAACAGTCATTTCCAGCCCTAGAGACGCATATAAGAGTGAGCAGTAAGAATGCGTTTAAAACACAGAAACCGACTTCGTACAAACTGATGTGCTGTGTGTTGGTTCCTTTTAGGAAGTTGCATCTATGTTTACATTCAGCGAGGGAGAAACTCGTTTCTTCTAAAAGCTGCGTTTTGACATTCCAGAGTGGATGGGAGAACAGGCTGTGAAGAGAAATATCTTTGTCTAAAACCAAAACGGAGCTATCTAGCAGAATGTCTGTCAATGTGTGTATTCAACTTCTAGAGATAAACTCACGTGTGTTTGCAGCAGTTCAGAAACCCTTTCTTTGGAGAATGTAGAAACAGTCATTTCCAGCCCCAGAGACGCATATAAGAGTTAGCAGTAAGAATGCGTTTAAAACACAGAAGACCCTCTTCGTACAAACTGATGTGCTGTGTGTTGGTTCCTTTTAGGAAGTTGCATCTATGTTTAGATTCAGCGAGGGAAAAAGATTTTTCTTCTAAAGGCTGCGTTTTGACATTCCAGAGTGGATGGGAGAACAGGCTGTAAAGAGAAATACCTTGCTATAAAACCAAAACGGAGCTATCTAGCAGAATGGTTGTCAATGTGTGTATTCAACTTCCAGAGTTAAACTCATGTGTGTTTGCAGCAGTTCAGAAACCCTTTCTTTGGAGAATGTAGAAACAGTCATTTCCAGCCCCAGAGACGCATATAGGAGTTAGCAGTAAGAATGCTTTTAAAACACAGAAACCCGCTTCGTACAAACTGATGTGCTGTGTGTTGCTTCCTTTTAGGAAGTTGCATCTATGTTTAGATTCAGCGAGGGAGAAACACGTTTTTTCTAAATGCTGCGTTTTGACATTCCAGAGTGGATGGGAATACAGACTGTAAAGAGAAATATCTTTGTCTAAAACCAAAACGGAGCTATCTAGCAGAATGGTTGTCAATGTGTGTATTCAACTTCTAGAGCTAAACTCACGTGCGTTTGCAGCAGTTCAGAAACCCTTTCTTTGGAGAATGTAGAAACAGTCATTTCCAGCCCTAGAGACGCATATAAGAGATAGCAGTAAGAATGCGTTTAAAACACAGAAGACCCGATTCGTACAAACTGATGTGCTGTGTGTTGGTTCCTTTTAGTAAGTTGCATCTATGTTTAGAATCAGCGAAGGAAAAAGACTTTTCTTCTAAAAGCTGCGTTTTGATATTCCAGAGTTGAAGGGAGAACAGGCTGTAAAGAGAAATACCTTGCTATAAAACCAAAACGGAACTGTCTAGCAGAATGGTTGTCAATGTGTGTATTCAACTTCCAGAGTTAAACTCATGTTTGTTTACAGCAGTTCAGAAACCCTTTCTTTGCAGAATGTAGAAACAGTAATTTCCAGCCCCAGAGACGCATATAAGAGTCAGCAGTAAGAATGCGTTTAAAACACAGAAGACCGGCTTCATACAAACTGATGTGCTGAGTGTTGGTTCCTTTTAGGAAGTTGCATCTATGTTTAGATTCAGCGAGGAGGAACACGTTTCTTCTAAAAGCTGCGTTTTGACATTCCAGAGTGGATGGGAGAACAGGCTGTAAAGAGAAATACCTTGCTCTAAAACCAAAACGGAGCTATCTAGCAGAATGGTTGTCAATGTGTGTATACAACTTCTAGAGGTAAACTCATGTGTGTTTGCAGCAGTTCAGAAACCCTTTCTTTGGAGAATGTAGAAACAGTCATTTCCAGCCCCAGAGATGCATATAAAAGTTAGCAGTAAGTATGCTTTTAAAACACAGAAACCCACTTCGTACAAACTGATGTGCTGTGTGTTGGTTCCATTTAGGAAGTTGCATCTATGTTTAGATTCAGCGAGGGAGAAACACGTTTCTTCTAAAAGCTGCGTCTTGACATTCTAGAGTGGATGGGATTACAGACTGTAAAGAGAAATATCTTTGTCTAAAACCAAAACGGAGCTATCTAGCAGAATGGTTGTCAATGTGTGTATTCAACTTTAGAGCTAAACTCACGTGTGTTTGCAGCAGTTCAGAAACCCTTTCTTTGGAGAATGTAGAAACAGAAATTTCCAGCCCTATTGACGCATATAAGAGTTAGCTGTAAGAATGCGTTTAAAACACAGAAACCGACTTCGTACAAACTGATGTGCTGTGTGTTGGTTCCTTTTAGGAAGTTGCATCTATGTTTAGATTCAGCGAGGGAGAAACACGTTTCTTCTAAAAGCTGCGTTTCGACATTCCAGAGTGGATGGGAGAACAGGCTGTAAAGAGAAATACCTTGCTCTAAAACCAAAACGGAGCTATCTAGCAGAATGGTTGTCAATCTGTTTATTCAACTTCCAGAGTTAAACTCAAGTTTGTTTACAGCAGTTCAGAAACCCTTTCTTTGGAGAATGTAGAAACAGTCATTTCCAGCCCCAGAGACGCATATAGTAGTTAGCAGTAAGAATGCTTTTAAAACACAGAAACCCGCTTCGTACAAACTGATGTGCTGTGTGTTGGTTCCTTTTAGGAAGTTGCATCTATGTTTAGATTCAGCGAGGGAGAAACACGTTTCTTCTAAATGCTGCGTTTTGACATAACAGAGTGGATGGGAATACAGACTGTAAAGAGAAATATCTTTGTCTAAAACCAAAACGGAGCTATCTAGCAGAATGGTTGTCAATGTGTGTATTCAACTTCTAGAGCTAAACACACGTGTGTTTGCAGCAGTTCAGAAACCCTTTCTTTGGCGAATGTAGAAACAGTCACTTCCAGCCCTAGAGACGCATATAAGAGTTAGCAGTAAGAATGCGTTTAAAACACAGAAGACCCGCTTCGTACAAACTGATGTGTTGTGTGTTGGTTCCTTTTAGGAAGTTACATCTATGTTTAGATTCAGCGAGGGAGAAACACGTTTCTTCTAAAAGGTGCGTTTTGACATTCCAGAGTGGATGGGAATACAGAGTGTAAAGAGAAATATCTTTGTCTAAAACCAAAACGGAGCTATCTAGCAGAATGTCTGTCAATGTGTGTATTCAACTTCCAGAGTTAAACTCATGTGTGTTTGCAGCAGTTCAGAAACCCTTTCTTTGCAGAATGTAGAAACAGTCATTTCCAGCCCCAGAGACATATATAAGAGTCAGCAGTAAGAATGCGTTTAAAACACAGAAGACCCGCTTCGTACAAACTGATGTGCTGAGTGTTGGTTCCTTTTAGGAAGTTGCATCTATGTTTAGATTCAGCGAGGGAGAAACACATTTCTTCTAAAAGCTGCGTTTTGACATTCCAGAGTGGATGGGAGAACAGGCTGTAAAGAGAAATACCTTGCTCTAAAACCAAAATGGAACTGTCTAGCAAAATGGTTGTCAATGTGTGTATTCAACTTCCAGAGTTAAACTCATTTGTGTTTGCAGCAGTTCAGAAACCCTTTCTTTGCAGAATGTAGAAACAGTCATTTCCAGCCCCAGAAACATATATAAGAGTCAGCAGTAAGAATGCGTTTAATACACAGAAGACCCGCTTCGTACAAACTGATGTGCTGAGTGTTGGTTCCTTTTAGGAAGTTGCATCTATGTTTAGATTCAGCGAGGGAGAAACACGTTTCTTCTAAAACCTGCTTTTTGACATTCCAGAGTGGATGGGAGAACAGGCTGTAAAGAGAAATACCTTGCTCTAAAACCAAAACGGAGCTATCTAGCAGAATGGTTGTCAATGTGTGTATTCAACTTCCAGAGTTAAACTCATGTGTGTTTGCAGCAGTTCAGAAACCCTTTCTTTGGAGAATGTAGAAACAGTCATTTCCAGCCCCAGAGACGCATATATTAGTTAGCAGTAAGAATGCTTTTAAAACACAGAAACCCGCTTCGTACAAACTGATGTGCTGTGTGTTGGTTCCTTTTAGGAAGTTGCATCTATGTTTAGATTCAGCGAGGGAGAAACACGTATCTTCTAAAAGCTGCGTTTTGACATTCCAGACTGGATGGGAATACAGACTGTAAAGAGAAATATCTTTGTCTAAAACCAAAACGGAGCTATCTAGCAGAATGGTTGTCCAGGTGTGTATGCAACTTCTAGAGCTAAACTCACGTGTGTCTGCAGCACTTCAGAAACCCTTTCTTTGGTGAATGTAGAAACAGTCATTTCCAGCCCTAGAGACGCATATAAGAGTTAGCTGTAAGAATGCGTTTAAAACACAGAAGACCCGCTTCGTACAAACTGATGTGCTGAGTGTTGGTTCCTTTTAGGAAGTAGCATCTATGTTTAGATTCAGCGAGGGAAAAAGACTTTTCTTCTAAAAGCTGCGTTTTGATATTCCAGAGTTGAATGGAGAACAGGCTGTAAAGAGAAATACCTTGCTATAAAACCAAAACGGAACTGTCTAGCAGAATGGTTGTCAATGTGTGTATTCAACTTCCAGAGTTAAACTCATGTGTGTTTGCAGCAGTTCAGAAACCCTTTCATTGCAGAATGTAGAAACAGTCATTTCCATCCCCAGAGACGCAGATAAGAGTCAGCAGTAAGAATGCGTTTAAAACACAGAAGACCCGCTTCGTACAAACTGATGTGCTTAATGTTGGTTCCTTTTAGGAAGTTGAATCTATGTTTAGATTCAGCGAGGGAAAAAGACTTTTCTTCTAAAAGCTGCGTTTTGATATTCCAGAGTTGAAGGGAGAACAGGCTGTAAAGATAAATACCTTGTTATAAAACCAAAACGGAACTGTCTAGCAGAATGGTTGTCAATGTGTGTATTCAACTTCCAGAGTTAAACTCATGTGTGTTTGCAGCAGTTCAGAAACCCTTTCTTTGGAGAATGTAGAAACAGTCATTTCCAGCCCTAGAGACGCATATAAGAGTTAGCAGTAAGAATGCGTTTAAAACACAGAAGACCCTCTTCGTACAAACTGATGTGCTGTGTGTTGGTTCCTTTTAGGAAGTTGCATCTATGTTTAGATTCAGCGAGGGAAAAAGACTTTTCTTCTAAAAGCTGCGTTTTGACATTCCAGAGTGGATGGAAGAACAGGCTGTAAAGAGAAATACCTTGCTCTAAAACCAAAACGGAGCTATCTAGCAGAATGGTTGTCAATGTGTGTATTCAACTTCCAGAGTTAAACTCATGTGTGTTTGCAGTAGTTCAGAAACCCTTTCTTTGGAGAATGTAGGAACAGTCATTTCCAGCCCCAGAAACGCATATAGGAGTTAGCAGTAAGAATGCTTTTAAAACACAGAAACCCGCTTCGTACAAACTGATGTGCTGTGTGTTGGTTCCTTTTAGGAAGTTGCATCTATGTTTAGATTCAGCGAGGGAGAAACACGTTTCTTCTAAATGCTGCGTTTTGACATAACAGAGTGGATGGGAATACAGACTGTAAAGAGAAATATCTTTGTCTAAAACCAAAACGGAGCTATCTAGCAGAATGGTTGTCAATGTGTGTATTCAACTTCTAGAGCTAAACTCACGTGCGTTTGCAGCAGTTCAGAAACCCTTTCTTTGGAGAATGTAGAAACAGTCACTTCCAGCCCTAGAGACGCATATAAGAGTTAGCAGTAAGAATGCGTTTAAAACACAGAAGACCCGCTTCGTACAAATTGATGTGCTGTGTGTTGGTTCCTTTTAGGAAGTAGCATCTATGTTTAGATTCAGCGAGGGAAAAAGACTTTTCTTCTAAAAGCTGCGTTTTGAAATTCCAGAGTTGAATGGAGAACAGGCTGTAAAGAGAAGTACCTTGCTATAAAACCAAAACGGAACTGTCTAGCAGAATGGTTGTCAATGTGTGTATTCAACTTCCAGAGTTAAACTCATGTGTGTTTGCAGCAGTTCAGAAACCCTTTCTTTGCAGAATGTAGAAACAGTCATTTCCAGCCCCAGAGACGCATATAAGAGTCAGCAGTAAGAATGCGTTTAAAACACAGAAGACCCGCTTCGTACAAACTGATGTGCTGAGTGTTGGTTCCTTTTAGGAAATTGCATCTATGTTTAGATTCAGCGAGGGAGAAACACGTTTCTTCTAAAAGCTGCGTTTTGACATTCCAGAGTGGATGGGAGAACAGGCTGTAAAAAGAAATACCTTGCTCTAAAACCAAAACGGAGCTATCTAGCAGAATGGTTGTCAATGTGTGTATTCAACTTCCAGAGTTAAACTCATGTGTGTTTGCAGCAGTTCAGAAACCCTTTCTTTGGAGAATGTAGAAAAAGTCATTTCCAGCCCCAGAGACGCATATAGGAGTTAGCAGTAAGAATGCTTTTAAAACACAGAAACCCGCTTCGTACAAACTGATGTGCTGTGTGTTGGTTCCTTTGAGGAAGTTACATCTATGTTTAGATTCAGCGAGGGAGAAACACGTTTCTTCTAAAAGGTGCGTTTTGACATTCCAGAGTGGATGGGAATACAGACTGTAAAGAGAAGTATCTTTGTCTAAAACCAAAACGGAGCTATCTAGCAGAATGTCTGTCAATGTGTGTTTTCAACTTCTAGAGATAAACTCACTTGTGTTTGCAGCAGTTCAGAAACCCTTTCTTTGGAGAATGTAGAAACAGTCATTTCCAGCCCTAGAGACGCATATAAGAGTTAGCAGTATGAATGCGTTTTAAACACAGATGACCCGCTTCGTACAAACTGATGTGCTGTGTGTTGGTTCCTTTTAGGAAGTTGCATCTATGTTTAGATTCAGCGAGGGAAAAAGACTTTTCTTCTAAAAGCTGTGTTTTGATATTCCAGAGTTGAAGGGAGAACAGGTTGTAAAGAGAAATACCTTGCTATAAAACCAAAACGGAACTGTCTAGCAGAATGGTTGTCAATGTGTTTATTCATCTTCCAGAGTTAAACTCATGTGTGTTTGCAGCAGTTCAGAAACCCTTTCTTTGCAGAATGTAGAAACAGACATTTCCAGCCCTATAGACGCATATAAGAGTTAGCTGTAAGAATCCGTTTAAAACACAGAAACCGACTTCGTACAAACTGATGTGCTGTGTGTTGGTTCCTTTTAGGAAGTTGCATCTATGTTTAGATTCAGCGAGGGAGAAACACGTTTCTTCTAAAAGCTGCGTTTTGACATTCCAGAGTGGATGGGAGAACAGGCTGTAAAGAGAAATACCTTGCTCTAAAACCAAAACGGAGCTATCCAGCAGAATGGTTGTCAATGTGTGTATTCAACTTCCAGAGTTAAAGTGATATGTGTTTGCAGCAGTTCAGAAACCCTTTCTTTGCAGAATGTAGAAACAGTCATTTCCATCCCCAGAGACGCACATAAGAGTCAGCAGTAAGAATGCGTTTAAAACACAGAAGACCCGCTTCGTACAAACTGATGTGCGTAATGTTGGTTCCTTTTAGGAAGTTGCATCTATATTTAGATTCAGCGAGGGAGAAACACGTTTCTTCTAAATGCTGCGTTTTGACATAACAGAGTGGATGGGAATACAGACTGTAAAGAGAAATATCTTTGTCTAAAACCAAAACGGAGCTATCTAGCAGAATGGTTGTCAATGTGTGTATTCAACTTCTAGAGCTAAACACACGTGTGTTTGCAGCAGTTCAGAAACCCTTTCTTTGGCGAATGTAGAAACAGTCACTTCCAGCCCTAGAGACGCATATAAGAGTTAGCAGTAAGAATGCGTTTAAAACACAGAAGACCCGCTTCGTACAAACTGATGTGTTGTGTGTTGGTTCCTTTTAGGAAGTTACATCTATGTTTAGATTCAGCGAGGGAGAAACACGTTTCTTCTAAAAGGTGCGTTTTGACATTCCAGAGTGGATGGGAATACAGAGTGTAAAGAGAAATATCTTTGTCTAAAACCAAAACGGAGCTATCTAGCAGAATGTCTGTCAATGTGTGTATTCAACTTCCAGAGTTAAACTCATGTGTGTTTGCAGCAGTTCAGAAACCCTTTCTTTGCAGAATGTAGAAACAGTCATTTCCAGCCCCAGAGACATATATAAGAGTCAGCAGTAAGAATGCGTTTAAAACACAGAAGACCCGCTTCGTACAAACTGATGTGCTGAGTGTTGGTTCCTTTTAGGAAGTTGCATCTATGTTTAGATTCAGCGAGGGAGAAACACATTTCTTCTAAAAGCTGCGTTTTGACATTCCAGAGTGGATGGGAGAACAGGCTGTAAAGAGAAATACCTTGCTCTAAAACCAAAACGGAACTGTCTAGCAAAATGGTTGTCAATGTGTGTATTCAACTTCCAGAGTTAAACTCATTTGTGTTTGCAGCAGTTCAGAAACCCTTTCTTTGGAGAATGTAGAAACAGTCATTTCCAGCCCCAGAGACGCATATATTAGTTAGCAGTAAGAATGCTTTTAAAACACAGAAACCCGCTTCGTACAAACTGATGTGCTGTGTGTTGGTTCCTTTGAGGAAGTTACATCTATGTTTAGATTCAGCGAGGGAGAAACACGTTTCTTCTAAAAGGTGCGTTTTGACATTCCAGAGTGGATGGGAATACAGACTGTAAAGAGAAGTATCTTTGTCTAAAACCAAAACGGAGCTATCTAGCAGAATGTCTGTCAATGTGTGTTTTCAACTTCTAGAGATAAACTCACTTGTGTTTGCAGCAGTTCAGAAACCCTTTCTTTGGAGAATGTAGAAACAGTCATTTCCAGCCCTAGAGACGCATATAAGAGTTAGCAGTATGAATGCGTTTTAAACACAGATGACCCGCTTCGTACAAACTGATGTGCTGTGTGTTGGTTCCTTTTAGGAAGTTGCATCTATGTTTAGATTCAGCGAGGGAAAAAGACTTTTCTTCTAAAAGCTGTGTTTTGATATTCCAGAGTTGAAGGGAGAACAGGTTGTAAAGAGAAATACCTTGCTATAAAACCAAAACGGAACTGTCTAGCAGAATGGTTGTCAATGTGTTTATTCATCTTCCAGAGTTAAACTCATGTGTGTTTGCAGCAGTTCAGAAACCCTTTCTTTGCAGAATGTAGAAACAGACATTTCCAGCCCTATAGACGCATATAAGAGTTAGCTGTAAGAATCCGTTTAAAACACAGAAACCGACTTCGTACAAACTGATGTGCTGTGTGTTGGTTCCTTTTAGGAAGTTGCATCTATGTTTAGATTCAGCGAGGGAGAAACACGTTTCTTCTAAAAGCTGCGTTTTGACATTCCAGAGTGGATGGGAGAACAGGCTGTAAAGAGAAATACCTTGCTCTAAAACCAAAACGGAGCTATCCAGCAGAATGGTTGTCAATGTGTGTATTCAACTTCCAGAGTTAAAGTGATATGTGTTTGCAGCAGTTCAGAAACCCTTTCTTTGCAGAATGTAGAAACAGTCATTTCCATCCCCAGAGACGCACATAAGAGTCAGCAGTAAGAATGCGTTTAAAACACAGAAGACCCGCTTCGTACAAACTGATGTGCGTAATGTTGGTTCCTTTTAGGAAGTTGCATCTATATTTAGATTCAGCGAGGGAGAAACACGTTTCTTCTAAATGCTGCGTTTTGACATAACAGAGTGGATGGGAATACAGACTGTAAAGAGAAATATCTTTGTCTAAAACCAAAACGGAGCTATCTAGCAGAATGGTTGTCAATGTGTGTATTCAACTTCTAGAGCTAAACACACGTGTGTTTGCAGCAGTTCAGAAACCCTTTCTTTGGCGAATGTAGAAACAGTCACTTCCAGCCCTAGAGACGCATATAAGAGTTAGCAGTAAGAATGCGTTTAAAACACAGAAGACCCGCTTCGTACAAACTGATGTGTTGTGTGTTGGTTCCTTTTAGGAAGTTACATCTATGTTTAGATTCAGCGAGGGAGAAACACGTTTCTTCTAAAAGGTGCGTTTTGACATTCCAGAGTGGATGGGAATACAGAGTGTAAAGAGAAATATCTTTGTCTAAAACCAAAACGGAGCTATCTAGCAGAATGTCTGTCAATGTGTGTATTCAACTTCCAGAGTTAAACTCATGTGTGTTTGCAGCAGTTCAGAAACCCTTTCTTTGCAGAATGTAGAAACAGTCATTTCCAGCCCCAGAGACATATATAAGAGTCAGCAGTAAGAATGCGTTTAAAACACAGAAGACCCGCTTCGTACAAACTGATGTGCTGAGTGTTGGTTCCTTTTAGGAAGTTGCATCTATGTTTAGATTCAGCGAGGGAGAAACACATTTCTTCTAAAAGCTGCGTTTTGACATTCCAGAGTGGATGGGAGAACAGGCTGTAAAGAGAAATACCTTGCTCTAAAACCAAAACGGAACTGTCTAGCAAAATGGTTGTCAATGTGTGTATTCAACTTCCAGAGTTAAACTCATTTGTGTTTGCAGCAGTTCAGAAACCCTTTCTTTGGAGAATGTAGAAACAGTCATTTCCAGCCCCAGAGACGCATATATTAGTTAGCAGTAAGAATGCTTTTAAAACACAGAAACCCGCTTCGTACAAACTGATGTGCTGTGTGTTGGTTCCTTTTAGGAAGTTGCATCTATGTTTAGATTCAGCGAGGGAGAAACACGTATCTTCTAAAAGCTGCGTTTTGACATTCCAGACTGGATGGGAATACAGACTGTAAAGAGAAATATCTTTGTCTAAAACCAAAACGGAGCTATCTAGCAGAATGGTTGTCCAGGTGTGTATGCAACTTCTAGAGCTAAACTCACGTGTGTCTGCAGCACTTCAGAAACCCTTTCTTTGGTGAATGTAGAAACAGTCATTTCCAGCCCTAGAGACGCATATAAGAGTTAGCTGTAAGAATGCGTTTAAAACACAGAAGACCCGCTTCGTACAAACTGATGTGCTGAGTGTTGGTTCCTTTTAGGAAGTAGCATCTATGTTTAGATTCAGCGAGGGAAAAAGACTTTTCTTCTAAAAGCTGCGTTTTGATATTCCAGAGTTGAAGGGAGAACAGGCTGTAAAGAGAAATACCTTGCTATAAAACCAAAACGGAACTGTCTAGCAGAATGGTTGTCAATGTGTGTATTCAACTTCCAGAGTTAAACTCATGTGTGTTTGCAGCAGTTCAGAAACCCTTTCGTTGCAGAATGTAGAAACAGTCATTTCCATCCCCAGAGACGCAGATAAGAGTCAGCAGTAAGAATGCGTTTAAAACACAGAAGACCCGCTTCGTACAAACTGATGTGCTTAATGTTGGTTCCTTTTAGGAAGTTGAATCTATGTTTAGATTCAGCGAGGGAAAAAGACTTTTCTTCTAAAAGCTGCGTTTTGATATTCCAGAGTTGAAGGGAGAACAGGCTGTAAAGATAAATACCTTGTTATAAAACCAAAACGGAACTGTCTAGCAGAATGGTTGTCAATGTGTGTATTCAACTTCCAGAGTTAAACTCATGTGTGTTTGCAGCAGTTCAGAAACCCTTTCTTTGGAGAATGTAGAAACAGTCATTTCCAGCCCTAGAGACGCATATAAGAGTTAGCAGTAAGAATGCGTTTAAAACACAGAAGACCCTCTTCGTACAAACTGATGTGCTGTGTGTTGGTTCCTTTTAGGAAGTTGCATCTATGTTTAGATTCAGCGAGGGAAAAAGACTTTTCTTCTAAAAGCTGCGTTTTGACATTCCAGAGTGGATGGAAGAACAGGCTGTAAAGAGAAATACCTTGCTCTAAAACCAAAACGGAGCTATCTAGCAGAATGGTTGTCAATGTGTGTATTCAACTTCCAGAGTTAAACTCATGTGTGTTTGCAGTAGTTCAGAAACCCTTTCTTTGGAGAATGTAGGAACAGTCATTTCCAGCCCCAGAAACGCATATAGGAGTTAGCAGTAAGAATGCTTTTAAAACACAGAAACCCGCTTCGTACAAACTGATGTGCTGTGTGTTGGTTCCTTTTAGGAAGTTGCATCTATGTTTAGATTCAGCGAGGGAGAAACACGTTTCTTCTAAATGCTGCGTTTTGACATAACAGAGTGGATGGGAATACAGACTGTAAAGAGAAATATCTTTGTCTAAAACCAAAACGGAGCTATCTAGCAGAATGGTTGTCAATGTGTGTATTCAACTTCTAGAGCTAAACTCACGTGCGTTTGCAGCAGTTCAGAAACCCTTTCTTTGGAGAATGTAGAAACAGTCACTTCCAGCCCTAGAGACGCATATAAGAGTTAGCAGTAAGAATGCGTTTAAAACACAGAAGACCCGCTTCGTACAAATTGATGTGCTGTGTGTTGGTTCCTTTTAGGAAGTAGCATCTATGTTTAGATTCAGCGAGGGAAAAAGACTTTTCTTCTAAAAGCTGCGTTTTGAAATTCCAGAGTTGAATGGAGAACAGGCTGTAAAGAGAAGTACCTTGCTATAAAACCAAAACGGAACTGTCTAGCAGAATGGTTGTCAATGTGTGTATTCAACTTCCAGAGTTAAACTCATGTGTGTTTGCAGCAGTTCAGAAACCCTTTCTTTGCAGAATGTAGAAACAGTCATTTCCAGCCCCAGAGACGCATATAAGAGTCAGCAGTAAGAATGCGTTTAAAACACAGAAGACCCGCTTCGTACAAACTGATGTGCTGAGTGTTGGTTCCTTTTAGGAAATTGCATCTATGTTTAGATTCAGCGAGGGAGAAACACGTTTCTTCTAAAAGCTGCGTTTTGACATTCCAGAGTGGATGGGAGAACAGGCTGTAAAAAGAAATACCTTGCTCTAAAACCAAAACGGAGCTATCTAGCAGAATGGTTGTCAATGTGTGTATTCAACTTCCAGAGTTAAACTCATGTGTGTTTGCAGCAGTTCAGAAACCCTTTCTTTGGAGAATGTAGAAAAAGTCATTTCCAGCCCCAGAGACGCATATAGGAGTTAGCAGTAAGAATGCTTTTAAAACACAGAAACCCGCTTCGTACAAACTGATGTGCTGTGTGTTGGTTCCTTTGAGGAAGTTACATCTATGTTTAGATTCAGCGAGGGAGAAACACGTTTCTTCTAAAAGGTGCGTTTTGACATTCCAGAGTGGATGGGAATACAGACTGTAAAGAGAAGTATCTTTGTCTAAAACCAAAACGGAGCTATCTAGCAGAATGTCTGTCAATGTGTGTTTTCAACTTCTAGAGATAAACTCACTTGTGTTTGCAGCAGTTCAGAAACCCTTTCTTTGGAGAATGTAGAAACAGTCATTTCCAGCCCTAGAGACGCATATAAGAGTTAGCAGTATGAATGCGTTTTAAACACAGATGACCCGCTTCGTACAAACTGATGTGCTGTGTGTTGGTTCCTTTTAGGAAGTTGCATCTATGTTTAGATTCAGCGAGGGAAAAAGACTTTTCTTCTAAAAGCTGTGTTTTGATATTCCAGAGTTGAAGGGAGAACAGGTTGTAAAGAGAAATACCTTGCTATAAAACCAAAACGGAACTGTCTAGCAGAATGGTTGTCAATGTGTTTATTCATCTTCCAGAGTTAAACTCATGTGTGTTTGCAGCAGTTCAGAAACCCTTTCTTTGCAGAATGTAGAAACAGACATTTCCAGCCCTATAGACGCATATAAGAGTTAGCTGTAAGAATCCGTTTAAAACACAGAAACCGACTTCGTACAAACTGATGTGCTGTGTGTTGGTTCCTTTTAGGAAGTTGCATCTATGTTTAGATTCAGCGAGGGAGAAACACGTTTCTTCTAAAAGCTGCGTTTTGACATTCCAGAGTGGATGGGAGAACAGGCTGTAAAGAGAAATACCTTGCTCTAAAACCAAAACGGAGCTATCCAGCAGAATGGTTGTCAATGTGTGTATTCAACTTCCAGAGTTAAAGTGATATGTGTTTGCAGCAGTTCAGAAACCCTTTCTTTGCAGAATGTAGAAACAGTCATTTCCATCCCCAGAGACGCACATAAGAGTCAGCAGTAAGAATGCGTTTAAAACACAGAAGACCCGCTTCGTACAAACTGATGTGCGTAATGTTGGTTCCTTTTAGGAAGTTGCATCTATATTTAGATTCAGCGAGGGAGAAACACGTTTCTTCTAAATGCTGCGTTTTGACATAACAGAGTGGATGGGAATACAGACTGTAAAGAGAAATATCTTTGTCTAAAACCAAAACGGAGCTATCTAGCAGAATGGTTGTCAATGTGTGTATTCAACTTCTAGAGCTAAACACACGTGTGTTTGCAGCAGTTCAGAAACCCTTTCTTTGGCGAATGTAGAAACAGTCACTTCCAGCCCTAGAGACGCATATAAGAGTTAGCAGTAAGAATGCGTTTAAAACACAGAAGACCCGCTTCGTACAAACTGATGTGTTGTGTGTTGGTTCCTTTTAGGAAGTTACATCTATGTTTAGATTCAGCGAGGGAGAAACACGTTTCTTCTAAAAGGTGCGTTTTGACATTCCAGAGTGGATGGGAATACAGAGTGTAAAGAGAAATATCTTTGTCTAAAACCAAAACGGAGCTATCTAGCAGAATGTCTGTCAATGTGTGTATTCAACTTCCAGAGTTAAACTCATGTGTGTTTGCAGCAGTTCAGAAACCCTTTCTTTGCAGAATGTAGAAACAGTCATTTCCAGCCCCAGAGACATATATAAGAGTCAGCAGTAAGAATGCGTTTAAAACACAGAAGACCCGCTTCGTACAAACTGATGTGCTGAGTGTTGGTTCCTTTTAGGAAGTTGCATCTATGTTTAGATTCAGCGAGGGAGAAACACATTTCTTCTAAAAGCTGCGTTTTGACATTCCAGAGTGGATGGGAGAACAGGCTGTAAAGAGAAATACCTTGCTCTAAAACCAAAACGGAACTGTCTAGCAAAATGGTTGTCAATGTGTGTATTCAACTTCCAGAGTTAAACTCATTTGTGTTTGCAGCAGTTCAGAAACCCTTTCTTTGCAGAATGTAGAAACAGTCATTTCCAGCCCCAGAAACATATATAAGAGTCAGCAGTAAGAATGCGTTTAATACACAGAAGACCCGCTTCGTACAAACTGATGTGCTGAGTGTTGGTTCCTTTTAGGAAGTTGCATCTATGTTTAGATTCAGCGAGGGAGAAACACGTTTCTTCTAAAACCTGCTTTTTGACATTCCAGAGTGGATGGGAGAACAGGCTGTAAAGAGAAATACCTTGCTCTAAAACCAAAACGGAGCTATCTAGCAGAATGGTTGTCAATGTGTGTATTCAACTTCCAGAGTTAAACTCATGTGTGTTTGCAGCAGTTCAGAAACCCTTTCTTTGGAGAATGTAGAAACAGTCATTTCCAGCCCCAGAGACGCATATATTAGTTAGCAGTAAGAATGCTTTTAAAACACAGAAACCCGCTTCGTACAAACTGATGTGCTGTGTGTTGGTTCCTTTTAGGAAGTTGCATCTATGTTTAGATTCAGCGAGGGAGAAACACGTATCTTCTAAAAGCTGCGTTTTGACATTCCAGACTGGATGGGAATACAGACTGTAAAGAGAAATATCTTTGTCTAAAACCAAAACGGAGCTATCTAGCAGAATGGTTGTCCAGGTGTGTATGCAACTTCTAGAGCTAAACTCACGTGTGTCTGCAGCACTTCAGAAACCCTTTCTTTGGTGAATGTAGAAACAGTCATTTCCAGCCCTAGAGACGCATATAAGAGTTAGCTGTAAGAATGCGTTTAAAACACAGAAGACCCGCTTCGTACAAACTGATGTGCTGTGTGTTGGTTCCTTTTAGGAAGTTGCATCTATGTTTAGATTCAGCGAGGGAGAAACACGTTTCTTCTAAATGCTGCGTTTTGACATAACAGAGTGGATGGGAATACAGACTGTAAAGAGAAATATCTTTGTCTAAAACCAAAACGGAGCTATCTAGCAGAATGGTTGTCAATGTGTGTATTCAACTTCTAGAGCTAAACTCACGTGCGTTTGCAGCAGTTCAGAAACCCTTTCTTTGGAGAATGTAGAAACAGTCACTTCCAGCCCTAGAGACGCATATAAGAGTTAGCAGTAAGAATGCGTTTAAAACACAGAAGACCCGCTTCGTACAAATTGATGTGCTGTGTGTTGGTTCCTTTTAGGAAGTAGCATCTATGTTTAGATTCAGCGAGGGAAAAAGACTTTTCTTCTAAAAGCTGCGTTTTGAAATTCCAGAGTTGAATGGAGAACAGGCTGTAAAGAGAAGTACCTTGCTATAAAACCAAAACGGAACTGTCTAGCAGAATGGTTGTCAATGTGTGTATTCAACTTCCAGAGTTAAACTCATGTGTGTTTGCAGCAGTTCAGAAACCCTTTCTTTGCAGAATGTAGAAACAGTCATTTCCAGCCCCAGAGACGCATATAAGAGTCAGCAGTAAGAATGCGTTTAAAACACAGAAGACCCGCTTCGTACAAACTGATGTGCTGAGTGTTGGTTCCTTTTAGGAAATTGCATCTATGTTTAGATTCAGCGAGGGAGAAACACGTTTCTTCTAAAAGCTGCGTTTTGACATTCCAGAGTGGATGGGAGAACAGGCTGTAAAAAGAAATACCTTGCTCTAAAACCAAAACGGAGCTATCTAGCAGAATGGTTGTCAATGTGTGTATTCAACTTCCAGAGTTAAACTCATGTGTGTTTGCAGCAGTTCAGAAACCCTTTCTTTGGAGAATGTAGAAAAAGTCATTTCCAGCCCCAGAGACGCATATAGGAGTTAGCAGTAAGAATGCTTTTAAAACACAGAAACCCGCTTCGTACAAACTGATGTGCTGTGTGTTGGTTCCTTTGAGGAAGTTACATCTATGTTTAGATTCAGCGAGGGAGAAACACGTTTCTTCTAAAAGGTGCGTTTTGACATTCCAGAGTGGATGGGAATACAGACTGTAAAGAGAAGTATCTTTGTCTAAAACCAAAACGGAGCTATCTAGCAGAATGTCTGTCAATGTGTGTTTTCAACTTCTAGAGATAAACTCACTTGTGTTTGCAGCAGTTCAGAAACCCTTTCTTTGGAGAATGTAGAAACAGTCATTTCCAGCCCTAGAGACGCATATAAGAGTTAGCAGTATGAATGCGTTTTAAACACAGATGACCCGCTTCGTACAAACTGATGTGCTGTGTGTTGGTTCCTTTTAGGAAGTTGCATCTATGTTTAGATTCAGCGAGGGAAAAAGACTTTTCTTCTAAAAGCTGTGTTTTGATATTCCAGAGTTGAAGGGAGAACAGGTTGTAAAGAGAAATACCTTGCTATAAAACCAAAACGGAACTGTCTAGCAGAATGGTTGTCAATGTGTTTATTCATCTTCCAGAGTTAAACTCATGTGTGTTTGCAGCAGTTCAGAAACCCTTTCTTTGCAGAATGTAGAAACAGACATTTCCAGCCCTATAGACGCATATAAGAGTTAGCTGTAAGAATCCGTTTAAAACACAGAAACCGACTTCGTACAAACTGATGTGCTGTGTGTTGGTTCCTTTTAGGAAGTTGCATCTATGTTTAGATTCAGCGAGGGAGAAACACGTTTCTTCTAAAAGCTGCGTTTTGACATTCCAGAGTGGATGGGAGAACAGGCTGTAAAGAGAAATACCTTGCTCTAAAACCAAAACGGAGCTATCCAGCAGAATGGTTGTCAATGTGTGTATTCAACTTCCAGAGTTAAAGTGATATGTGTTTGCAGCAGTTCAGAAACCCTTTCTTTGCAGAATGTAGAAACAGTCATTTCCATCCCCAGAGACGCACATAAGAGTCAGCAGTAAGAATGCGTTTAAAACACAGAAGACCCGCTTCGTACAAACTGATGTGCGTAATGTTGGTTCCTTTTAGGAAGTTGCATCTATATTTAGATTCAGCGAGGGAGAAACACGTTTCTTCTAAATGCTGCGTTTTGACATAACAGAGTGGATGGGAATACAGACTGTAAAGAGAAATATCTTTGTCTAAAACCAAAACGGAGCTATCTAGCAGAATGGTTGTCAATGTGTGTATTCAACTTCTAGAGCTAAACACACGTGTGTTTGCAGCAGTTCAGAAACCCTTTCTTTGGCGAATGTAGAAACAGTCACTTCCAGCCCTAGAGACGCATATAAGAGTTAGCAGTAAGAATGCGTTTAAAACACAGAAGACCCGCTTCGTACAAACTGATGTGTTGTGTGTTGGTTCCTTTTAGGAAGTTACATCTATGTTTAGATTCAGCGAGGGAGAAACACGTTTCTTCTAAAAGGTGCGTTTTGACATTCCAGAGTGGATGGGAATACAGAGTGTAAAGAGAAATATCTTTGTCTAAAACCAAAACGGAGCTATCTAGCAGAATGGTTGTCCAGGTGTGTATGCAACTTCTAGAGCTAAACTCACGTGTGTCTGCAGCACTTCAGAAACCCTTTCTTTGGTGAATGTAGAAACAGTCATTTCCAGCCCTAGAGACGCATATAAGAGTTAGCTGTAAGAATGCGTTTAAAACACAGAAGACCCGCTTCGTACAAACTGATGTGCTGAGTGTTGGTTCCTTTTAGGAAGTAGCATCTATGTTTAGATTCAGCGAGGGAAAAAGACTTTTCTTCTAAAAGCTGCGTTTTGATATTCCAGAGTTGAATGGAGAACAGGCTGTAAAGAGAAATACCTTGCTATAAAACCAAAACGGAACTGTCTAGCAGAATGGTTGTCAATGTGTGTATTCAACTTCCAGAGTTAAACTCATGTGTGTTTGCAGCAGTTCAGAAACCCTTTCGTTGCAGAATGTAGAAACAGTCATTTCCATCCCCAGAGACGCAGATAAGAGTCAGCAGTAAGAATGCGTTTAAAACACAGAAGACCCGCTTCGTACAAACTGATGTGCTTAATGTTGGTTCCTTTTAGGAAGTTGAATCTATGTTTAGATTCAGCGAGGGAAAAAGACTTTTCTTCTAAAAGCTGCGTTTTGATATTCCAGAGTTGAAGGGAGAACAGGCTGTAAAGATAAATACCTTGTTATAAAACCAAAACGGAACTGTCTAGCAGAATGGTTGTCAATGTGTGTATTCAACTTCCAGAGTTAAACTCATGTGTGTTTGCAGCAGTTCAGAAACCCTTTCTTTGGAGAATGTAGAAACAGTCATTTCCAGCCCTAGAGACGCATATAAGAGTTAGCAGTAAGAATGCGTTTAAAACACAGAAGACCCTCTTCGTACAAACTGATGTGCTGTGTGTTGGTTCCTTTTAGGAAGTTGCATCTATGTTTAGATTCAGCGAGGGAAAAAGACTTTTCTTCTAAAAGCTGCGTTTTGACATTCCAGAGTGGATGGAAGAACAGGCTGTAAAGAGAAATACCTTGCTCTAAAACCAAAACGGAGCTATCTAGCAGAATGGTTGTCAATGTGTGTATTCAACTTCCAGAGTTAAACTCATGTGTGTTTGCAGTAGTTCAGAAACCCTTTCTTTGGAGAATGTAGGAACAGTCATTTCCAGCCCCAGAAACGCATATAGGAGTTAGCAGTAAGAATGCTTTTAAAACACAGAAACCCGCTTCGTACAAACTGATGTGCTGTGTGTTGGTTCCTTTTAGGAAGTTGCATCTATGTTTAGATTCAGCGAGGGAGAAACACGTTTCTTCTAAATGCTGCGTTTTGACATAACAGAGTGGATGGGAATACAGACTGTAAAGAGAAATATCTTTGTCTAAAACCAAAACGGAGCTATCTAGCAGAATGGTTGTCAATGTGTGTATTCAACTTCTAGAGCTAAACTCACGTGCGTTTGCAGCAGTTCAGAAACCCTTTCTTTGGAGAATGTAGAAACAGTCACTTCCAGCCCTAGAGACGCATATAAGAGTTAGCAGTAAGAATGCGTTTAAAACACAGAAGACCCGCTTCGTACAAATTGATGTGCTGTGTGTTGGTTCCTTTTAGGAAGTAGCATCTATGTTTAGATTCAGCGAGGGAAAAAGACTTTTCTTCTAAAAGCTGCGTTTTGAAATTCCAGAGTTGAATGGAGAACAGGCTGTAAAGAGAAGTACCTTGCTATAAAACCAAAACGGAACTGTCTAGCAGAATGGTTGTCAATGTGTGTATTCAACTTCCAGAGTTAAACTCATGTGTGTTTGCAGCAGTTCAGAAACCCTTTCTTTGCAGAATGTAGAAACAGTCATTTCCAGCCCCAGAGACGCATATAAGAGTCAGCAGTAAGAATGCGTTTAAAACACAGAAGACCCGCTTCGTACAAACTGATGTGCTGAGTGTTGGTTCCTTTTAGGAAATTGCATCTATGTTTAGATTCAGCGAGGGAGAAACACGTTTCTTCTAAAAGCTGCGTTTTGACATTCCAGAGTGGATGGGAGAACAGGCTGTAAAAAGAAATACCTTGCTCTAAAACCAAAACGGAGCTATCTAGCAGAATGGTTGTCAATGTGTGTATTCAACTTCCAGAGTTAAACTCATGTGTGTTTGCAGCAGTTCAGAAACCCTTTCTTTGGAGAATGTAGAAAAAGTCATTTCCAGCCCCAGAGACGCATATAGGAGTTAGCAGTAAGAATGCTTTTAAAACACAGAAACCCGCTTCGTACAAACTGATGTGCTGTGTGTTGGTTCCTTTGAGGAAGTTACATCTATGTTTAGATTCAGCGAGGGAGAAACACGTTTCTTCTAAAAGGTGCGTTTTGACATTCCAGAGTGGATGGGAATACAGACTGTAAAGAGAAGTATCTTTGTCTAAAACCAAAACGGAGCTATCTAGCAGAATGTCTGTCAATGTGTGTTTTCAACTTCTAGAGATAAACTCACTTGTGTTTGCAGCAGTTCAGAAACCCTTTCTTTGGAGAATGTAGAAACAGTCATTTCCAGCCCTAGAGACGCATATAAGAGTTAGCAGTATGAATGCGTTTTAAACACAGATGACCCGCTTCGTACAAACTGATGTGCTGTGTGTTGGTTCCTTTTAGGAAGTTGCATCTATGTTTAGATTCAGCGAGGGAAAAAGACTTTTCTTCTAAAAGCTGTGTTTTGATATTCCAGAGTTGAAGGGAGAACAGGTTGTAAAGAGAAATACCTTGCTATAAAACCAAAACGGAACTGTCTAGCAGAATGGTTGTCAATGTGTTTATTCATCTTCCAGAGTTAAACTCATGTGTGTTTGCAGCAGTTCAGAAACCCTTTCTTTGCAGAATGTAGAAACAGACATTTCCAGCCCTATAGACGCATATAAGAGTTAGCTGTAAGAATCCGTTTAAAACACAGAAACCGACTTCGTACAAACTGATGTGCTGTGTGTTGGTTCCTTTTAGGAAGTTGCATCTATGTTTAGATTCAGCGAGGGAGAAACACGTTTCTTCTAAAAGCTGCGTTTTGACATTCCAGAGTGGATGGGAGAACAGGCTGTAAAGAGAAATACCTTGCTCTAAAACCAAAACGGAGCTATCCAGCAGAATGGTTGTCAATGTGTGTATTCAACTTCCAGAGTTAAAGTGATATGTGTTTGCAGCAGTTCAGAAACCCTTTCTTTGCAGAATGTAGAAACAGTCATTTCCATCCCCAGAGACGCACATAAGAGTCAGCAGTAAGAATGCGTTTAAAACACAGAAGACCCGCTTCGTACAAACTGATGTGCGTAATGTTGGTTCCTTTTAGGAAGTTGCATCTATATTTAGATTCAGCGAGGGAGAAACACGTTTCTTCTAAATGCTGCGTTTTGACATAACAGAGTGGATGGGAATACAGACTGTAAAGAGAAATATCTTTGTCTAAAACCAAAACGGAGCTATCTAGCAGAATGGTTGTCAATGTGTGTATTCAACTTCTAGAGCTAAACACACGTGTGTTTGCAGCAGTTCAGAAACCCTTTCTTTGGAGAATGTAGAAACAGTCACTTCCAGCCCTAGAGACGCATATAAGAGTTAGCAGTAAGAATGCGTTTAAAACACAGAAGACCCGCTTCGTACAAACTGATGTGCTGTGTGTTGGTTCCTTTTAGGAAGTTGCATCTATGTTTAGATTCAGCGAGGGAAAAAGACTTTTCTTCTAAAAGCTGCGTTTTGATATTCCAGAGCTGAAGGGAGAACAGGCTGTAAAGAGAAATACCTTGCTATAAAACCAAAACGGAACTGTCTAGCAGAATGGTTGTCAATGTGTGTATTCAACTTCCAGAGTTAAACTCATGTTTGTTTACAGCAGTTCAGAAACCCTTTCTTTGCAGAATGTAGAAACAGTCATTTCCAGCCCCAGAGACATATATAAGAGTCAGCAGTAAGAATGCGTTTAATACACAGAAGAACCGCTTCGTACAAACTGATGTGCTGAGTGTTGGTTCCTTTTAGGAAGTTGCATCTATGTTTAGATTCAGCGAGGGAGAAACACGTTTCTTCTAAAAGCTGCGTTTTGACATTCCAGAGTGGATGGGAGAACAGGCTGTAAAGAGAAATACCTTGCTCTAAAACCAAAACGGAGCTATCTAGCAGAATGGTTGTCAATGTGTGTATTCAACTTCCAGAGTTAAACTCATGTGTGTTTGCAGCAGTTCAGAAACCCTTTCTTTGCAGAATGTAGAAACAGTCATCTCCAGCCCCAGAGACGCATATATTAGTTAGCAGTAAGAATGCTTTTAAAACACAGAAACCCGCTTCGTACAAACTGATGTGCTGTGTGTTGGTTCCTTTTAGGAAGTTGCATCTATGTTTAGATTCAGCGAGGGAAAAACACGTATCTTCTACAAGCTGCGTTTTGACATTCCAGACTGGATGGGAATACAGACTGTAAAGAGAAATATCTTTGTCTAAAACCAAAACGGAGCTATCTATCAGAATGGTTGTCCAGGTGTGTATGCAACTTCTAGAGCTAAACTCACGTGTGTTTGCAGCAGTTCAGAAACCCTTTCTTTGGAGGATGTAGAAACAGTCATTTCCAGCCCTAGAGACGCATATAAGAGTTAGCAGTAAGAATGCGTTTAAAACACAGAAGACCCGCTTCGTACAAACTGATGTGCTGTGTGTTGGTTCCTTTTAGGAAGTTGCATCTATGTTTAGATTCAGCGAGGGAAAAAGACTTTTCTTCTAAAAGGTGCGTTTTGACATTCCAGAGTGGATGGAAGAACAGGCTGTAAAGAGAAATACCTTGCTCTAAAACCAAAACGGAACTGTCTAGCAGAATGTTTGTCAATGTGTGTATTCAACTTCCAGAGTTAAACTCATGTGTGTTTGCAGCAGTTCAGAAACCCTTTCTTTGGAGAATGTAGAAACAGTCATTTCCAGCCCCAGAAACGCATATAGGAGTTAGCAGTAAGAATGCTTTTAAAACACAGAAACCCGCTTCGTACAAACTGATGTGCTGTGTGTTGGTTCCTTTTAGGAAGTTGCATCTATGTTTAGATTCAGCGAGGGAGAAACACGTTTCTTCTAAATGCTGCGTTTTGACATTCCAGAGTGGATGGGAATACAGACTGTAAAGAGAAATATCTTTGTCTAAAACCAAAACGGAGCTATCTAGCAGAATGGTTGTCAATGTGTGTATTCAACTTCTAGAGCTAAACTCATGTGCGTTTGCAGCAGTTCAGAAACCCTTTCTTTGGAATGTAGAAACAGTCATTTCCAGCCCTAGAGACGCATATAAGAGTTAGCAGTAAGAATGCGTTTAAAACACAGAAGATCCGCTTCGTACAAACTGATGTGCTGTGTGTTGGTTCTTTTTAGGAAGTTGCATCTATGTTTAGAATCAGCGAAGGAAAAAGACTTTTCTTCTAAAAGCTGCGTTTTGATATTCCAGAGTTGAAGGGAGAACAGGCTGTAAAGAGAAATACCTTGCTATAAAACCAAAACGGAATTGTCTAGCAGAATGGTTGTCAATGTGTGTATTCAACTTCCAGAGTTAAACTCATGTTTGTTTACAGCAGTTCAGAAACCCTTTCTTTGGAGAATGTAGAAACAGTCATTTCCAGCCCTAGAGACGCATATAAGAGTTAGCAGTAAGAATGCGTTTAAAACACAGAAGACCCGCTTCGTACAAACTGATGTGCTGTGTGTTGGTTCCTTTTAGGAAGTTGCATCTATGTTTAGATTCAGCGAGGGAAAAAGATTTTTCTTCTAAAAGCTGCGTTTTGACATTCCAGAGTGGATGGGAGAACAGGCTGTAAAGAGAAATACCTTGCTCTAAAACCAAAACGGAGCTATCTAGAAGAATGGTTGTCAATGTGTGTATTCAACTTCCAGAGTTAAACTCATGTGTGTTTGCAGCAGTTCAGAAACCCTTTCTTTGGAGAATGTAGAAACAGTCATTTCCAGCCCCAGAGACGCATATAGGAGTTAGCAGTAAGAATGCTTTTAAAACACAGAAACCCGCTTCGTACAAACTGATGTGCTGTGTGTTGGTTCCTTTTAGGAAGTTACATCTATGTTTAGATTCAGCGAGGGAGAAACACGTTTCTTCTAAAAGGTGCGTTTTGACATTCCAGAGTGGATGGGAATACAGACTGTAAAGAGAAGTATCTTTGTCTAAAACCAAAACGGAGCTATCTAGCAGAATGTCTGTCAATGTGTGTATTCAACTTCTAGAGATAAACTCACTTGTGTTTGCAGCAGTTCAGAAACCCTTTCTTTGGAGAATGTAGAAACAGTCATTTCCAGCCCTAGAGACCCATATAAGTGTTAGCAGTATGAATGCGTTTAAAACACAGAAGACCCGCTTCGTACAAACTGATGTGCTGTGTGTTGGTTCCTTTTAGGAAGTTGCATCTATGTTTAGAATCAGCGAAGGAAAAAGAATTTTTTTCTAAAAGCTGCGTTTTGATATTCCAGAGTTGAAGGCAGAACAGGCTGTAAAGAGAAATACCTTGCTATAAAACCAAAACGGAACTGTCTAGCAGAATGGTTGTCAATGTGTGTATTCAACTTCCAGAGTTAAACTCATGTTTGTTTACAGCAGTTCAGAAACCCTTTCTTTGGAGAATGTAGAAACAGTCATTTCCAGCCCTAGAGACGCATATAAGAGTTAGCAGTAAGAATGCGTTTAAAACACAGAAGACCCGCTTCGTACAAACTGATGTGTTGTGTGTTGGTTCCTTTTAGGAAGTTACATCTATGTTTAGATTCAGCGAGGGAGAAACACGTTTCTTCTAAAAGGTGCGTTTTGACATTCCAGAGTGGATGGGAATACAGACTGTAAAGAGAAGTATCTTTGTCTAAAACCAAAACGGAGCTAGCTAGCAGAATGTCTGTCAATGTGTGTATTCAACTTCTAGAGATAAACTCACTTGTGTTTGCAGCAGTTCAGAAACCCTTTCTATGGAGAATGTAGAAACAGTCATTTCCAGCCCTAGAGACGCATATAAGAGTTAGCAGTATGAATGCGTTTAAAACACAGAAGACCCGCTTCGTACAAACTGATGTGCTGTGTGTTGGTTCCTTTTAGGAAGTTGCATCTATGTTTAGAATCAGCGAAGGAAAAAGACTTTTTTTCTAAAAGCTGCGTTTTGATATTCCAGAGTTGAAGGGAGAACAGGCTGTAAAGAGAAATACCTTGCTATAAAACCAAAATGGAACTTTCTAGCAGAATGGTTGTCAATGTGTGTATTCAACTTCCAGAGTTAAACTCATGTTTGTTTACAGCAGTTCAGAAACCCTTTCTTTGCAGAATGTAGAAACAGTAATTTCCAGCCCCAGAGACGCATATAAGAGTCAGCAGTAAGAATGCGTTTAAAACACAGAAGACCGGCTTCATACAAACTGATGTGCTGAGTGTTGGTTCCTTTTAGGAAGTTGCATCTATGTTTAGATTCAGCGAGGAGGAACACGTTTCTTCTAAAAGCTGCGTTTTGACATTCCAGAGTGGATGGGAGAACAGGCTGTAAAGAGAAATACCTTGCTCTAAAACCAAAACGGAGCTATCTAGCAGAATGGTTGTCAATGTGTGTATACAACTTCTAGAGGTAAACTCATGTGTGTTTGCAGCAGTTCAGAAACCCTTTCTTTGGAGAATGTAGAAACAGTCATTTCCAGCCCCAGAGATGCATATAAAAGTTAGCAGTAAGTATGCTTTTAAAACACAGAAACCCACTTCGTACAAACTGATGTGCTGTGTGTTGGTTCCATTTAGGAAGTTGCATCTATGTTTAGATTCAGCGAGGGAGAAACACGTTTCTTCTAAAAGCTGCGTCTTGACATTCTAGAGTGGATGGGATTACAGACTGTAAAGAGAAATATCTTTGTCTAAAACCAAAACGGAGCTATCTAGCAGAATGGTTGTCAATGTGTGTATTCAACTTTAGAGCTAAACTCACGTGTGTTTGCAGCAGTTCAGAAACCCTTTCTTTGGAGAATGTAGAAACAGAAATTTCCAGCCCTATTGACGCATATAAGAGTTAGCTGTAAGAATGCGTTTAAAACACAGAAACCGACTTCGTACAAACTGATGTGCTGTGTGTTGGTTCCTTTTAGGAAGTTGCATCTATGTTTAGATTCAGCGAGGGAGAAACACGTTTCTTCTAAAAGCTGCGTTTCGACATTCCAGAGTGGATGGGAGAACAGGCTGTAAAGAGAAATACCTTGCTCTAAAACCAAAACGGAGCTATCTAGCAGAATGGTTGTCAATCTGTTTATTCAACTTCCAGAGTTAAACTCAAGTTTGTTTACAGCAGTTCAGAAACCCTTTCTTTGGAGAATGTAGAAACAGTCATTTCCAGCCCCAGAGACGCATATAGTAGTTAGCAGTAAGAATGCTTTTAAAACACAGAAACCCGCTTCGTACAAACTGATGTGCTGTGTGTTGGTTCCTTTTAGGAAGTTGCATCTATGTTTAGATTCAGCGAGGGAGAAACACGTTTCTTCTAAATGCTGCGTTTTGACATAACAGAGTGGATGGGAATACAGACTGTAAAGAGAAATATCTTTGTCTAAAACCAAAACGGAGCTATCTAGCAGAATGGTTGTCAATGTGTGTATTCAACTTCTAGAGCTAAACACACGTGTGTTTGCAGCAGTTCAGAAACCCTTTCTTTGGCGAATGTAGAAACAGTCACTTCCAGCCCTAGAGACGCATATAAGAGTTAGCAGTAAGAATGCGTTTAAAACACAGAAGACCCGCTTCGTACAAACTGATGTGTTGTGTGTTGGTTCCTTTTAGGAAGTTACATCTATGTTTAGATTCAGCGAGGGAGAAACACGTTTCTTCTAAAAGGTGCGTTTTGACATTCCAGAGTGGATGGGAATACAGAGTGTAAAGAGAAATATCTTTGTCTAAAACCAAAACGGAGCTATCTAGCAGAATGTCTGTCAATGTGTGTATTCAACTTCCAGAGTTAAACTCATGTGTGTTTGCAGCAGTTCAGAAACCCTTTCTTTGCAGAATGTAGAAACAGTCATTTCCAGCCCCAGAGACATATATAAGAGTCAGCAGTAAGAATGCGTTTAAAACACAGAAGACCCGCTTCGTACAAACTGATGTGCTGAGTGTTGGTTCCTTTTAGGAAGTTGCATCTATGTTTAGATTCAGCGAGGGAGAAACACATTTCTTCTAAAAGCTGCGTTTTGACATTCCAGAGTGGATGGGAGAACAGGCTGTAAAGAGAAATACCTTGCTCTAAAACCAAAACGGAACTGTCTAGCAAAATGGTTGTCAATGTGTGTATTCAACTTCCAGAGTTAAACTCATTTGTGTTTGCAGCAGTTCAGAAACCCTTTCTTTGCAGAATGTAGAAACAGTCATTTCCAGCCCCAGAAACATATATAAGAGTCAGCAGTAAGAATGCGTTTAATACACAGAAGACCCGCTTCGTACAAACTGATGTGCTGAGTGTTGGTTCCTTTTAGGAAGTTGCATCTATGTTTAGATTCAGCGAGGGAGAAACACGTTTCTTCTAAAACCTGCTTTTTGACATTCCAGAGTGGATGGGAGAACAGGCTGTAAAGAGAAATACCTTGCTCTAAAACCAAAACGGAGCTATCTAGCAGAATGGTTGTCAATGTGTGTATTCAACTTCCAGAGTTAAACTCATGTGTGTTTGCAGCAGTTCAGAAACCCTTTCTTTGGAGAATGTAGAAACAGTCATTTCCAGCCCCAGAGACGCATATATTAGTTAGCAGTAAGAATGCTTTTAAAACACAGAAACCCGCTTCGTACAAACTGATGTGCTGTGTGTTGGTTCCTTTTAGGAAGTTGCATCTATGTTTAGATTCAGCGAGGGAGAAACACGTATCTTCTAAAAGCTGCGTTTTGACATTCCAGACTGGATGGGAATACAGACTGTAAAGAGAAATATCTTTGTCTAAAACCAAAACGGAGCTATCTAGCAGAATGGTTGTCCAGGTGTGTATGCAACTTCTAGAGCTAAACTCACGTGTGTCTGCAGCACTTCAGAAACCCTTTCTTTGGTGAATGTAGAAACAGTCATTTCCAGCCCTAGAGACGCATATAAGAGTTAGCAGTAAGAATGCGTTTAAAACACAGAAGACCCGCTTCGTACAAACTGATGTGCTGAGTGTTGGTTCCTTTTAGGAAGTAGCATCTATGTTTAGATTCAGCGAGGGAAAAAGACTTTTCTTCTAAAAGCTGCGTTTTGATATTCCAGAGTTGAATGGAGAACAGGCTGTAAAGAGAAATACCTTGCTATAAAACCAAAACGGAACTGTCTAGCAGAATGGTTGTCAATGTGTGTATTCAACTTCCAGAGTTAAACTCATGTGTGTTTGCAGCAGTTCAGAAACCCTTTCATTGCAGAATGTAGAAACAGTCATTTCCATCCCCAGAGACGCAGATAAGAGTCAGCAGTAAGAATGCGTTTAAAACACAGAAGACCCGCTTCGTACAAACTGATGTGCTGTGTGTTGGTTCCTTTTAGGAAGTTGCATCTATGTTTAGATTCAGCGAGGGAAAAAGATTTTTCTTCTAAAAGCTGCGTTTTGACATTCCAGAGTGGATGGGAGAACAGGCTGTAAAGAGAAATACCTTGCTCTAAAACCAAAACGGAGCTATCTAGAAGAATGGTTGTCAATGTGTGTATTCAACTTCCAGAGTTAAACTCATGTGTGTTTGCAGCAGTTCAGAAACCCTTTCTTTGGAGAATGTAGAAACAGTCATTTCCAGCCCCAGAGACGCATATAGGAGTTAGCAGTAAGAATGCTTTTAAAACACAGAAACCCGCTTCGTACAAACTGATGTGCTGTGTGTTGGTTCCTTTTAGGAAGTTACATCTATGTTTAGATTCAGCGAGGGAGAAACACGTTTCTTCTAAAAGGTGCGTTTTGACATTCCAGAGTGGATGGGAATACAGACTGTAAAGAGAAGTATCTTTGTCTAAAACCAAAACGGAGCTATCTAGCAGAATGTCTGTCAATGTGTGTATTCAACTTCTAGAGATAAACTCACTTGTGTTTGCAGCAGTTCAGAAACCCTTTCTTTGGAGAATGTAGAAACAGTCATTTCCAGCCCTAGAGACCCATATAAGTGTTAGCAGTATGAATGCGTTTAAAACACAGAAGACCCGCTTCGTACAAACTGATGTGCTGTGTGTTGGTTCCTTTTAGGAAGTTGCATCTATGTTTAGAATCAGCGAAGGAAAAAGAATTTTTTTCTAAAAGCTGCGTTTTGATATTCCAGAGTTGAAGGCAGAACAGGCTGTAAAGAGAAATACCTTGCTATAAAACCAAAACGGAACTGTCTAGCAGAATGGTTGTCAATGTGTGTATTCAACTTCCAGAGTTAAACTCATGTTTGTTTACAGCAGTTCAGAAACCCTTTCTTTGGAGAATGTAGAAACAGTCATTTCCAGCCCTAGAGACGCATATAAGAGTTAGCAGTAAGAATGCGTTTAAAACACAGAAGACCCGCTTCGTACAAACTGATGTGTTGTGTGTTGGTTCCTTTTAGGAAGTTACATCTATGTTTAGATTCAGCGAGGGAGAAACACGTTTCTTCTAAAAGGTGCGTTTTGACATTCCAGAGTGGATGGGAATACAGACTGTAAAGAGAAGTATCTTTGTCTAAAACCAAAACGGAGCTAGCTAGCAGAATGTCTGTCAATGTGTGTATTCAACTTCTAGAGATAAACTCACTTGTGTTTGCAGCAGTTCAGAAACCCTTTCTATGGAGAATGTAGAAACAGTCATTTCCAGCCCTAGAGACGCATATAAGAGTTAGCAGTATGAATGCGTTTAAAACACAGAAGACCCGCTTCGTACAAACTGATGTGCTGTGTGTTGGTTCCTTTTAGGAAGTTGCATCTATGTTTAGAATCAGCGAAGGAAAAAGACTTTTTTTCTAAAAGCTGCGTTTTGATATTCCAGAGTTGAAGGGAGAACAGGCTGTAAAGAGAAATACCTTGCTATAAAACCAAAATGGAACTTTCTAGCAGAATGGTTGTCAATGTGTGTATTCAACTTCCAGAGTTAAACTCATGTTTGTTTACAGCAGTTCAGAAACCCTTTCTTTGCAGAATGTAGAAACAGTAATTTCCAGCCCCAGAGACGCATATAAGAGTCAGCAGTAAGAATGCGTTTAAAACACAGAAGACCGGCTTCATACAAACTGATGTGCTGAGTGTTGGTTCCTTTTAGGAAGTTGCATCTATGTTTAGATTCAGCGAGGAGGAACACGTTTCTTCTAAAAGCTGCGTTTTGACATTCCAGAGTGGATGGGAGAACAGGCTGTAAAGAGAAATACCTTGCTCTAAAACCAAAACGGAGCTATCTAGCAGAATGGTTGTCAATGTGTGTATACAACTTCTAGAGGTAAACTCATGTGTGTTTGCAGCAGTTCAGAAACCCTTTCTTTGGAGAATGTAGAAACAGTCATTTCCAGCCCCAGAGATGCATATAAAAGTTAGCAGTAAGTATGCTTTTAAAACACAGAAACCCACTTCGTACAAACTGATGTGCTGTGTGTTGGTTCCATTTAGGAAGTTGCATCTATGTTTAGATTCAGCGAGGGAGAAACACGTTTCTTCTAAAAGCTGCGTCTTGACATTCTAGAGTGGATGGGATTACAGACTGTAAAGAGAAATATCTTTGTCTAAAACCAAAACGGAGCTATCTAGCAGAATGGTTGTCAATGTGTGTATTCAACTTTAGAGCTAAACTCACGTGTGTTTGCAGCAGTTCAGAAACCCTTTCTTTGGAGAATGTAGAAACAGAAATTTCCAGCCCTATTGACGCATATAAGAGTTAGCTGTAAGAATGCGTTTAAAACACAGAAACCGACTTCGTACAAACTGATGTGCTGTGTGTTGGTTCCTTTTAGGAAGTTGCATCTATGTTTAGATTCAGCGAGGGAGAAACACGTTTCTTCTAAAAGCTGCGTTTCGACATTCCAGAGTGGATGGGAGAACAGGCTGTAAAGAGAAATACCTTGCTCTAAAACCAAAACGGAGCTATCTAGCAGAATGGTTGTCAATCTGTTTATTCAACTTCCAGAGTTAAACTCAAGTTTGTTTACAGCAGTTCAGAAACCCTTTCTTTGGAGAATGTAGAAACAGTCATTTCCAGCCCCAGAGACGCATATAGTAGTTAGCAGTAAGAATGCTTTTAAAACACAGAAACCCGCTTCGTACAAACTGATGTGCTGTGTGTTGGTTCCTTTTAGGAAGTTGCATCTATGTTTAGATTCAGCGAGGGAGAAACACGTTTCTTCTAAATGCTGCGTTTTGACATAACAGAGTGGATGGGAATACAGACTGTAAAGAGAAATATCTTTGTCTAAAACCAAAACGGAGCTATCTAGCAGAATGGTTGTCAATGTGTGTATTCAACTTCTAGAGCTAAACACACGTGTGTTTGCAGCAGTTCAGAAACCCTTTCTTTGGCGAATGTAGAAACAGTCACTTCCAGCCCTAGAGACGCATATAAGAGTTAGCAGTAAGAATGCGTTTAAAACACAGAAGACCCGCTTCGTACAAACTGATGTGTTGTGTGTTGGTTCCTTTTAGGAAGTTACATCTATGTTTAGATTCAGCGAGGGAGAAACACGTTTCTTCTAAAAGGTGCGTTTTGACATTCCAGAGTGGATGGGAATACAGAGTGTAAAGAGAAATATCTTTGTCTAAAACCAAAACGGAGCTATCTAGCAGAATGTCTGTCAATGTGTGTATTCAACTTCCAGAGTTAAACTCATGTGTGTTTGCAGCAGTTCAGAAACCCTTTCTTTGCAGAATGTAGAAACAGTCATTTCCAGCCCCAGAGACATATATAAGAGTCAGCAGTAAGAATGCGTTTAAAACACAGAAGACCCGCTTCGTACAAACTGATGTGCTGAGTGTTGGTTCCTTTTAGGAAGTTGCATCTATGTTTAGATTCAGCGAGGGAGAAACACATTTCTTCTAAAAGCTGCGTTTTGACATTCCAGAGTGGATGGGAGAACAGGCTGTAAAGAGAAATACCTTGCTCTAAAACCAAAACGGAACTGTCTAGCAAAATGGTTGTCAATGTGTGTATTCAACTTCCAGAGTTAAACTCATTTGTGTTTGCAGCAGTTCAGAAACCCTTTCTTTGCAGAATGTAGAAACAGTCATTTCCAGCCCCAGAAACATATATAAGAGTCAGCAGTAAGAATGCGTTTAATACACAGAAGACCCGCTTCGTACAAACTGATGTGCTGAGTGTTGGTTCCTTTTAGGAAGTTGCATCTATGTTTAGATTCAGCGAGGGAGAAACACGTTTCTTCTAAAACCTGCTTTTTGACATTCCAGAGTGGATGGGAGAACAGGCTGTAAAGAGAAATACCTTGCTCTAAAACCAAAACGGAGCTATCTAGCAGAATGGTTGTCAATGTGTGTATTCAACTTCCAGAGTTAAACTCATGTGTGTTTGCAGCAGTTCAGAAACCCTTTCTTTGGAGAATGTAGAAACAGTCATTTCCAGCCCCAGAGACGCATATATTAGTTAGCAGTAAGAATGCTTTTAAAACACAGAAACCCGCTTCGTACAAACTGATGTGCTGTGTGTTGGTTCCTTTTAGGAAGTTGCATCTATGTTTAGATTCAGCGAGGGAGAAACACGTATCTTCTAAAAGCTGCGTTTTGACATTCCAGACTGGATGGGAATACAGACTGTAAAGAGAAATATCTTTGTCTAAAACCAAAACGGAGCTATCTAGCAGAATGGTTGTCCAGGTGTGTATGCAACTTCTAGAGCTAAACTCACGTGTGTCTGCAGCACTTCAGAAACCCTTTCTTTGGTGAATGTAGAAACAGTCATTTCCAGCCCTAGAGACGCATATAAGAGTTAGCTGTAAGAATGCGTTTAAAACACAGAAGACCCGCTTCGTACAAACTGATGTGCTGAGTGTTGGTTCCTTTTAGGAAGTAGCATCTATGTTTAGATTCAGCGAGGGAAAAAGACTTTTCTTCTAAAAGCTGCGTTTTGATATTCCAGAGTTGAATGGAGAACAGGCTGTAAAGAGAAATACCTTGCTATAAAACCAAAACGGAACTGTCTAGCAGAATGGTTGTCAATGTGTGTATTCAACTTCCAGAGTTAAACTCATGTGTGTTTGCAGCAGTTCAGAAACCCTTTCATTGCAGAATGTAGAAACAGTCATTTCCATCCCCAGAGACGCAGATAAGAGTCAGCAGTAAGAATGCGTTTAAAACACAGAAGACCCGCTTCGTACAAACTGATGTGCTTAATGTTGGTTCCTTTTAGGAAGTTGAATCTATGTTTAGATTCAGCGAGGGAAAAAGACTTTTCTTCTAAAAGCTGCGTTTTGATATTCCAGAGTTGAAGGGAGAACAGGCTGTAAAGATAAATACCTTGTTATAAAACCAAAACGGAACTGTCTAGCAGAATGGTTGTCAATGTGTGTATTCAACTTCCAGAGTTAAACTCATGTGTGTTTGCAGCAGTTCAGAAACCCTTTCTTTGGAGAATGTAGAAACAGTCATTTCCAGCCCTAGAGACGCATATAAGAGTTAGCAGTAAGAATGCGTTTAAAACACAGAAGACCCTCTTCGTACAAACTGATGTGCTGTGTGTTGGTTCCTTTTAGGAAGTTGCATCTATGTTTAGATTCAGCGAGGGAAAAAGACTTTTCTTCTAAAAGCTGCGTTTTGACATTCCAGAGTGGATGGAAGAACAGGCTGTAAAGAGAAATACCTTGCTCTAAAACCAAAACGGAGCTATCTAGCAGAATGGTTGTCAATGTGTGTATTCAACTTCCAGAGTTAAACTCATGTGTGTTTGCAGTAGTTCAGAAACCCTTTCTTTGGAGAATGTAGGAACAGTCATTTCCAGCCCCAGAAACGCATATAGGAGTTAGCAGTAAGAATGCTTTTAAAACACAGAAACCCGCTTCGTACAAACTGATGTGCTGTGTGTTGGTTCCTTTTAGGAAGTTGCATCTATGTTTAGATTCAGCGAGGGAGAAACACGTTTCTTCTAAATGCTGCGTTTTGACATAACAGAGTGGATGGGAATACAGACTGTAAAGAGAAATATCTTTGTCTAAAACCAAAACGGAGCTATCTAGCAGAATGGTTGTCAATGTGTGTATTCAACTTCTAGAGCTAAACTCACGTGCGTTTGCAGCAGTTCAGAAACCCTTTCTTTGGAGAATGTAGAAACAGTCACTTCCAGCCCTAGAGACGCATATAAGAGTTAGCAGTAAGAATGCGTTTAAAACACAGAAGACCCGCTTCGTACAAATTGATGTGCTGTGTGTTGGTTCCTTTTAGGAAGTAGCATCTATGTTTAGATTCAGCGAGGGAAAAAGACTTTTCTTCTAAAAGCTGCGTTTTGAAATTCCAGAGTTGAATGGAGAACAGGCTGTAAAGAGAAGTACCTTGCTATAAAACCAAAACGGAACTGTCTAGCAGAATGGTTGTCAATGTGTGTATTCAACTTCCAGAGTTAAACTCATGTGTGTTTGCAGCAGTTCAGAAACCCTTTCTTTGCAGAATGTAGAAACAGTCATTTCCAGCCCCAGAGACGCATATAAGAGTCAGCAGTAAGAATGCGTTTAAAACACAGAAGACCCGCTTCGTACAAACTGATGTGCTGAGTGTTGGTTCCTTTTAGGAAATTGCATCTATGTTTAGATTCAGCGAGGGAGAAACACGTTTCTTCTAAAAGCTGCGTTTTGACATTCCAGAGTGGATGGGAGAACAGGCTGTAAAAAGAAATACCTTGCTCTAAAACCAAAACGGAGCTATCTAGCAGAATGGTTGTCAATGTGTGTATTCAACTTCCAGAGTTAAACTCATGTGTGTTTGCAGCAGTTCAGAAACCCTTTCTTTGGAGAATGTAGAAAAAGTCATTTCCAGCCCCAGAGACGCATATAGGAGTTAGCAGTAAGAATGCTTTTAAAACACAGAAACCCGCTTCGTACAAACTGATGTGCTGTGTGTTGGTTCCTTTGAGGAAGTTACATCTATGTTTAGATTCAGCGAGGGAGAAACACGTTTCTTCTAAAAGGTGCGTTTTGACATTCCAGAGTGGATGGGAATACAGACTGTAAAGAGAAGTATCTTTGTCTAAAACCAAAACGGAGCTATCTAGCAGAATGTCTGTCAATGTGTGTTTTCAACTTCTAGAGATAAACTCACTTGTGTTTGCAGCAGTTCAGAAACCCTTTCTTTGGAGAATGTAGAAACAGTCATTTCCAGCCCTAGAGACGCATATAAGAGTTAGCAGTATGAATGCGTTTTAAACACAGATGACCCGCTTCGTACAAACTGATGTGCTGTGTGTTGGTTCCTTTTAGGAAGTTGCATCTATGTTTAGATTCAGCGAGGGAAAAAGACTTTTCTTCTAAAAGCTGTGTTTTGATATTCCAGAGTTGAAGGGAGAACAGGTTGTAAAGAGAAATACCTTGCTATAAAACCAAAACGGAACTGTCTAGCAGAATGGTTGTCAATGTGTTTATTCATCTTCCAGAGTTAAACTCATGTGTGTTTGCAGCAGTTCAGAAACCCTTTCTTTGCAGAATGTAGAAACAGACATTTCCAGCCCTATAGACGCATATAAGAGTTAGCTGTAAGAATCCGTTTAAAACACAGAAACCGACTTCGTACAAACTGATGTGCTGTGTGTTGGTTCCTTTTAGGAAGTTGCATCTATGTTTAGATTCAGCGAGGGAGAAACACGTTTCTTCTAAAAGCTGCGTTTTGACATTCCAGAGTGGATGGGAGAACAGGCTGTAAAGAGAAATACCTTGCTCTAAAACCAAAACGGAGCTATCCAGCAGAATGGTTGTCAATGTGTGTATTCAACTTCCAGAGTTAAAGTGATATGTGTTTGCAGCAGTTCAGAAACCCTTTCTTTGCAGAATGTAGAAACAGTCATTTCCATCCCCAGAGACGCACATAAGAGTCAGCAGTAAGAATGCGTTTAAAACACAGAAGACCCGCTTCGTACAAACTGATGTGCGTAATGTTGGTTCCTTTTAGGAAGTTGCATCTATATTTAGATTCAGCGAGGGAGAAACACGTTTCTTCTAAATGCTGCGTTTTGACATAACAGAGTGGATGGGAATACAGACTGTAAAGAGAAATATCTTTGTCTAAAACCAAAACGGAGCTATCTAGCAGAATGGTTGTCAATGTGTGTATTCAACTTCTAGAGCTAAACACACGTGTGTTTGCAGCAGTTCAGAAACCCTTTCTTTGGCGAATGTAGAAACAGTCACTTCCAGCCCTAGAGACGCATATAAGAGTTAGCAGTAAGAATGCGTTTAAAACACAGAAGACCCGCTTCGTACAAACTGATGTGTTGTGTGTTGGTTCCTTTTAGGAAGTTACATCTATGTTTAGATTCAGCGAGGGAGAAACACGTTTCTTCTAAAAGGTGCGTTTTGACATTCCAGAGTGGATGGGAATACAGAGTGTAAAGAGAAATATCTTTGTCTAAAACCAAAACGGAGCTATCTAGCAGAATGTCTGTCAATGTGTGTATTCAACTTCCAGAGTTAAACTCATGTGTGTTTGCAGCAGTTCAGAAACCCTTTCTTTGCAGAATGTAGAAACAGTCATTTCCAGCCCCAGAGACATATATAAGAGTCAGCAGTAAGAATGCGTTTAAAACACAGAAGACCCGCTTCGTACAAACTGATGTGCTGAGTGTTGGTTCCTTTTAGGAAGTTGCATCTATGTTTAGATTCAGCGAGGGAGAAACACATTTCTTCTAAAAGCTGCGTTTTGACATTCCAGAGTGGATGGGAGAACAGGCTGTAAAGAGAAATACCTTGCTCTAAAACCAAAACGGAACTGTCTAGCAAAATGGTTGTCAATGTGTGTATTCAACTTCCAGAGTTAAACTCATTTGTGTTTGCAGCAGTTCAGAAACCCTTTCTTTGGAGAATGTAGAAACAGTCATTTCCAGCCCCAGAGACGCATATATTAGTTAGCAGTAAGAATGCTTTTAAAACACAGAAACCCGCTTCGTACAAACTGATGTGCTGTGTGTTGGTTCCTTTTAGGAAGTTGCATCTATGTTTAGATTCAGCGAGGGAGAAACACGTATCTTCTAAAAGCTGCGTTTTGACATTCCAGACTGGATGGGAATACAGACTGTAAAGAGAAATATCTTTGTCTAAAACCAAAACGGAGCTATCTAGCAGAATGGTTGTCCAGGTGTGTATGCAACTTCTAGAGCTAAACTCACGTGTGTCTGCAGCACTTCAGAAACCCTTTCTTTGGTGAATGTAGAAACAGTCATTTCCAGCCCTAGAGACGCATATAAGAGTTAGCTGTAAGAATGCGTTTAAAACACAGAAGACCCGCTTCGTACAAACTGATGTGCTGAGTGTTGGTTCCTTTTAGGAAGTAGCATCTATGTTTAGATTCAGCGAGGGAAAAAGACTTTTCTTCTAAAAGCTGCGTTTTGATATTCCAGAGTTGAAGGGAGAACAGGCTGTAAAGAGAAATACCTTGCTATAAAACCAAAACGGAACTGTCTAGCAGAATGGTTGTCAATGTGTGTATTCAACTTCCAGAGTTAAACTCATGTGTGTTTGCAGCAGTTCAGAAACCCTTTCGTTGCAGAATGTAGAAACAGTCATTTCCATCCCCAGAGACGCAGATAAGAGTCAGCAGTAAGAATGCGTTTAAAACACAGAAGACCCGCTTCGTACAAACTGATGTGCTTAATGTTGGTTCCTTTTAGGAAGTTGAATCTATGTTTAGATTCAGCGAGGGAAAAAGACTTTTCTTCTAAAAGCTGCGTTTTGATATTCCAGAGTTGAAGGGAGAACAGGCTGTAAAGATAAATACCTTGTTATAAAACCAAAACGGAACTGTCTAGCAGAATGGTTGTCAATGTGTGTATTCAACTTCCAGAGTTAAACTCATGTGTGTTTGCAGCAGTTCAGAAACCCTTTCTTTGGAGAATGTAGAAACAGTCATTTCCAGCCCTAGAGACGCATATAAGAGTTAGCAGTAAGAATGCGTTTAAAACACAGAAGACCCTCTTCGTACAAACTGATGTGCTGTGTGTTGGTTCCTTTTAGGAAGTTGCATCTATGTTTAGATTCAGCGAGGGAAAAAGACTTTTCTTCTAAAAGCTGCGTTTTGACATTCCAGAGTGGATGGAAGAACAGGCTGTAAAGAGAAATACCTTGCTCTAAAACCAAAACGGAGCTATCTAGCAGAATGGTTGTCAATGTGTGTATTCAACTTCCAGAGTTAAACTCATGTGTGTTTGCAGTAGTTCAGAAACCCTTTCTTTGGAGAATGTAGGAACAGTCATTTCCAGCCCCAGAAACGCATATAGGAGTTAGCAGTAAGAATGCTTTTAAAACACAGAAACCCGCTTCGTACAAACTGATGTGCTGTGTGTTGGTTCCTTTTAGGAAGTTGCATCTATGTTTAGATTCAGCGAGGGAGAAACACGTTTCTTCTAAATGCTGCGTTTTGACATAACAGAGTGGATGGGAATACAGACTGTAAAGAGAAATATCTTTGTCTAAAACCAAAACGGAGCTATCTAGCAGAATGGTTGTCAATGTGTGTATTCAACTTCTAGAGCTAAACTCACGTGCGTTTGCAGCAGTTCAGAAACCCTTTCTTTGGAGAATGTAGAAACAGTCACTTCCAGCCCTAGAGACGCATATAAGAGTTAGCAGTAAGAATGCGTTTAAAACACAGAAGACCCGCTTCGTACAAATTGATGTGCTGTGTGTTGGTTCCTTTTAGGAAGTAGCATCTATGTTTAGATTCAGCGAGGGAAAAAGACTTTTCTTCTAAAAGCTGCGTTTTGAAATTCCAGAGTTGAATGGAGAACAGGCTGTAAAGAGAAGTACCTTGCTATAAAACCAAAACGGAACTGTCTAGCAGAATGGTTGTCAATGTGTGTATTCAACTTCCAGAGTTAAACTCATGTGTGTTTGCAGCAGTTCAGAAACCCTTTCTTTGCAGAATGTAGAAACAGTCATTTCCAGCCCCAGAGACGCATATAAGAGTCAGCAGTAAGAATGCGTTTAAAACACAGAAGACCCGCTTCGTACAAACTGATGTGCTGAGTGTTGGTTCCTTTTAGGAAATTGCATCTATGTTTAGATTCAGCGAGGGAGAAACACGTTTCTTCTAAAAGCTGCGTTTTGACATTCCAGAGTGGATGGGAGAACAGGCTGTAAAAAGAAATACCTTGCTCTAAAACCAAAACGGAGCTATCTAGCAGAATGGTTGTCAATGTGTGTATTCAACTTCCAGAGTTAAACTCATGTGTGTTTGCAGCAGTTCAGAAACCCTTTCTTTGGAGAATGTAGAAAAAGTCATTTCCAGCCCCAGAGACGCATATAGGAGTTAGCAGTAAGAATGCTTTTAAAACACAGAAACCCGCTTCGTACAAACTGATGTGCTGTGTGTTGGTTCCTTTGAGGAAGTTACATCTATGTTTAGATTCAGCGAGGGAGAAACACGTTTCTTCTAAAAGGTGCGTTTTGACATTCCAGAGTGGATGGGAATACAGACTGTAAAGAGAAGTATCTTTGTCTAAAACCAAAACGGAGCTATCTAGCAGAATGTCTGTCAATGTGTGTTTTCAACTTCTAGAGATAAACTCACTTGTGTTTGCAGCAGTTCAGAAACCCTTTCTTTGGAGAATGTAGAAACAGTCATTTCCAGCCCTAGAGACGCATATAAGAGTTAGCAGTATGAATGCGTTTTAAACACAGATGACCCGCTTCGTACAAACTGATGTGCTGTGTGTTGGTTCCTTTTAGGAAGTTGCATCTATGTTTAGATTCAGCGAGGGAAAAAGACTTTTCTTCTAAAAGCTGTGTTTTGATATTCCAGAGTTGAAGGGAGAACAGGTTGTAAAGAGAAATACCTTGCTATAAAACCAAAACGGAACTGTCTAGCAGAATGGTTGTCAATGTGTTTATTCATCTTCCAGAGTTAAACTCATGTGTGTTTGCAGCAGTTCAGAAACCCTTTCTTTGCAGAATGTAGAAACAGACATTTCCAGCCCTATAGACGCATATAAGAGTTAGCTGTAAGAATCCGTTTAAAACACAGAAACCGACTTCGTACAAACTGATGTGCTGTGTGTTGGTTCCTTTTAGGAAGTTGCATCTATGTTTAGATTCAGCGAGGGAGAAACACGTTTCTTCTAAAAGCTGCGTTTTGACATTCCAGAGTGGATGGGAGAACAGGCTGTAAAGAGAAATACCTTGCTCTAAAACCAAAACGGAGCTATCCAGCAGAATGGTTGTCAATGTGTGTATTCAACTTCCAGAGTTAAAGTGATATGTGTTTGCAGCAGTTCAGAAACCCTTTCTTTGCAGAATGTAGAAACAGTCATTTCCATCCCCAGAGACGCACATAAGAGTCAGCAGTAAGAATGCGTTTAAAACACAGAAGACCCGCTTCGTACAAACTGATGTGCGTAATGTTGGTTCCTTTTAGGAAGTTGCATCTATATTTAGATTCAGCGAGGGAGAAACACGTTTCTTCTAAATGCTGCGTTTTGACATAACAGAGTGGATGGGAATACAGACTGTAAAGAGAAATATCTTTGTCTAAAACCAAAACGGAGCTATCTAGCAGAATGGTTGTCAATGTGTGTATTCAACTTCTAGAGCTAAACACACGTGTGTTTGCAGCAGTTCAGAAACCCTTTCTTTGGCGAATGTAGAAACAGTCACTTCCAGCCCTAGAGACGCATATAAGAGTTAGCAGTAAGAATGCGTTTAAAACACAGAAGACCCGCTTCGTACAAACTGATGTGTTGTGTGTTGGTTCCTTTTAGGAAGTTACATCTATGTTTAGATTCAGCGAGGGAGAAACACGTTTCTTCTAAAAGGTGCGTTTTGACATTCCAGAGTGGATGGGAATACAGAGTGTAAAGAGAAATATCTTTGTCTAAAACCAAAACGGAGCTATCTAGCAGAATGTCTGTCAATGTGTGTATTCAACTTCCAGAGTTAAACTCATGTGTGTTTGCAGCAGTTCAGAAACCCTTTCTTTGCAGAATGTAGAAACAGTCATTTCCAGCCCCAGAGACATATATAAGAGTCAGCAGTAAGAATGCGTTTAAAACACAGAAGACCCGCTTCGTACAAACTGATGTGCTGAGTGTTGGTTCCTTTTAGGAAGTTGCATCTATGTTTAGATTCAGCGAGGGAGAAACACATTTCTTCTAAAAGCTGCGTTTTGACATTCCAGAGTGGATGGGAGAACAGGCTGTAAAGAGAAATACCTTGCTCTAAAACCAAAACGGAACTGTCTAGCAAAATGGTTGTCAATGTGTGTATTCAACTTCCAGAGTTAAACTCATTTGTGTTTGCAGCAGTTCAGAAACCCTTTCTTTGCAGAATGTAGAAACAGTCATTTCCAGCCCCAGAAACATATATAAGAGTCAGCAGTAAGAATGCGTTTAATACACAGAAGACCCGCTTCGTACAAACTGATGTGCTGAGTGTTGGTTCCTTTTAGGAAGTTGCATCTATGTTTAGATTCAGCGAGGGAGAAACACGTTTCTTCTAAAACCTGCTTTTTGACATTCCAGAGTGGATGGGAGAACAGGCTGTAAAGAGAAATACCTTGCTCTAAAACCAAAACGGAGCTATCTAGCAGAATGGTTGTCAATGTGTGTATTCAACTTCCAGAGTTAAACTCATGTGTGTTTGCAGCAGTTCAGAAACCCTTTCTTTGGAGAATGTAGAAACAGTCATTTCCAGCCCCAGAGACGCATATATTAGTTAGCAGTAAGAATGCTTTTAAAACACAGAAACCCGCTTCGTACAAACTGATGTGCTGTGTGTTGGTTCCTTTTAGGAAGTTGCATCTATGTTTAGATTCAGCGAGGGAGAAACACGTATCTTCTAAAAGCTGCGTTTTGACATTCCAGACTGGATGGGAATACAGACTGTAAAGAGAAATATCTTTGTCTAAAACCAAAACGGAGCTATCTAGCAGAATGGTTGTCCAGGTGTGTATGCAACTTCTAGAGCTAAACTCACGTGTGTCTGCAGCACTTCAGAAACCCTTTCTTTGGTGAATGTAGAAACAGTCATTTCCAGCCCTAGAGACGCATATAAGAGTTAGCTGTAAGAATGCGTTTAAAACACAGAAGACCCGCTTCGTACAAACTGATGTGCTGTGTGTTGGTTCCTTTTAGGAAGTTGCATCTATGTTTAGATTCAGCGAGGGAGAAACACGTTTCTTCTAAATGCTGCGTTTTGACATAACAGAGTGGATGGGAATACAGACTGTAAAGAGAAATATCTTTGTCTAAAACCAAAACGGAGCTATCTAGCAGAATGGTTGTCAATGTGTGTATTCAACTTCTAGAGCTAAACTCACGTGCGTTTGCAGCAGTTCAGAAACCCTTTCTTTGGAGAATGTAGAAACAGTCACTTCCAGCCCTAGAGACGCATATAAGAGTTAGCAGTAAGAATGCGTTTAAAACACAGAAGACCCGCTTCGTACAAATTGATGTGCTGTGTGTTGGTTCCTTTTAGGAAGTAGCATCTATGTTTAGATTCAGCGAGGGAAAAAGACTTTTCTTCTAAAAGCTGCGTTTTGAAATTCCAGAGTTGAATGGAGAACAGGCTGTAAAGAGAAGTACCTTGCTATAAAACCAAAACGGAACTGTCTAGCAGAATGGTTGTCAATGTGTGTATTCAACTTCCAGAGTTAAACTCATGTGTGTTTGCAGCAGTTCAGAAACCCTTTCTTTGCAGAATGTAGAAACAGTCATTTCCAGCCCCAGAGACGCATATAAGAGTCAGCAGTAAGAATGCGTTTAAAACACAGAAGACCCGCTTCGTACAAACTGATGTGCTGAGTGTTGGTTCCTTTTAGGAAATTGCATCTATGTTTAGATTCAGCGAGGGAGAAACACGTTTCTTCTAAAAGCTGCGTTTTGACATTCCAGAGTGGATGGGAGAACAGGCTGTAAAAAGAAATACCTTGCTCTAAAACCAAAACGGAGCTATCTAGCAGAATGGTTGTCAATGTGTGTATTCAACTTCCAGAGTTAAACTCATGTGTGTTTGCAGCAGTTCAGAAACCCTTTCTTTGGAGAATGTAGAAAAAGTCATTTCCAGCCCCAGAGACGCATATAGGAGTTAGCAGTAAGAATGCTTTTAAAACACAGAAACCCGCTTCGTACAAACTGATGTGCTGTGTGTTGGTTCCTTTGAGGAAGTTACATCTATGTTTAGATTCAGCGAGGGAGAAACACGTTTCTTCTAAAAGGTGCGTTTTGACATTCCAGAGTGGATGGGAATACAGACTGTAAAGAGAAGTATCTTTGTCTAAAACCAAAACGGAGCTATCTAGCAGAATGTCTGTCAATGTGTGTTTTCAACTTCTAGAGATAAACTCACTTGTGTTTGCAGCAGTTCAGAAACCCTTTCTTTGGAGAATGTAGAAACAGTCATTTCCAGCCCTAGAGACGCATATAAGAGTTAGCAGTATGAATGCGTTTTAAACACAGATGACCCGCTTCGTACAAACTGATGTGCTGTGTGTTGGTTCCTTTTAGGAAGTTGCATCTATGTTTAGATTCAGCGAGGGAAAAAGACTTTTCTTCTAAAAGCTGTGTTTTGATATTCCAGAGTTGAAGGGAGAACAGGTTGTAAAGAGAAATACCTTGCTATAAAACCAAAACGGAACTGTCTAGCAGAATGGTTGTCAATGTGTTTATTCATCTTCCAGAGTTAAACTCATGTGTGTTTGCAGCAGTTCAGAAACCCTTTCTTTGCAGAATGTAGAAACAGACATTTCCAGCCCTATAGACGCATATAAGAGTTAGCTGTAAGAATCCGTTTAAAACACAGAAACCGACTTCGTACAAACTGATGTGCTGTGTGTTGGTTCCTTTTAGGAAGTTGCATCTATGTTTAGATTCAGCGAGGGAGAAACACGTTTCTTCTAAAAGCTGCGTTTTGACATTCCAGAGTGGATGGGAGAACAGGCTGTAAAGAGAAATACCTTGCTCTAAAACCAAAACGGAGCTATCCAGCAGAATGGTTGTCAATGTGTGTATTCAACTTCCAGAGTTAAAGTGATATGTGTTTGCAGCAGTTCAGAAACCCTTTCTTTGCAGAATGTAGAAACAGTCATTTCCATCCCCAGAGACGCACATAAGAGTCAGCAGTAAGAATGCGTTTAAAACACAGAAGACCCGCTTCGTACAAACTGATGTGCGTAATGTTGGTTCCTTTTAGGAAGTTGCATCTATATTTAGATTCAGCGAGGGAGAAACACGTTTCTTCTAAATGCTGCGTTTTGACATAACAGAGTGGATGGGAATACAGACTGTAAAGAGAAATATCTTTGTCTAAAACCAAAACGGAGCTATCTAGCAGAATGGTTGTCAATGTGTGTATTCAACTTCTAGAGCTAAACACACGTGTGTTTGCAGCAGTTCAGAAACCCTTTCTTTGGCGAATGTAGAAACAGTCACTTCCAGCCCTAGAGACGCATATAAGAGTTAGCAGTAAGAATGCGTTTAAAACACAGAAGACCCGCTTCGTACAAACTGATGTGTTGTGTGTTGGTTCCTTTTAGGAAGTTACATCTATGTTTAGATTCAGCGAGGGAGAAACACGTTTCTTCTAAAAGGTGCGTTTTGACATTCCAGAGTGGATGGGAATACAGAGTGTAAAGAGAAATATCTTTGTCTAAAACCAAAACGGAGCTATCTAGCAGAATGGTTGTCCAGGTGTGTATGCAACTTCTAGAGCTAAACTCACGTGTGTCTGCAGCACTTCAGAAACCCTTTCTTTGGTGAATGTAGAAACAGTCATTTCCAGCCCTAGAGACGCATATAAGAGTTAGCTGTAAGAATGCGTTTAAAACACAGAAGACCCGCTTCGTACAAACTGATGTGCTGAGTGTTGGTTCCTTTTAGGAAGTAGCATCTATGTTTAGATTCAGCGAGGGAAAAAGACTTTTCTTCTAAAAGCTGCGTTTTGATATTCCAGAGTTGAATGGAGAACAGGCTGTAAAGAGAAATACCTTGCTATAAAACCAAAACGGAACTGTCTAGCAGAATGGTTGTCAATGTGTGTATTCAACTTCCAGAGTTAAACTCATGTGTGTTTGCAGCAGTTCAGAAACCCTTTCGTTGCAGAATGTAGAAACAGTCATTTCCATCCCCAGAGACGCAGATAAGAGTCAGCAGTAAGAATGCGTTTAAAACACAGAAGACCCGCTTCGTACAAACTGATGTGCTTAATGTTGGTTCCTTTTAGGAAGTTGAATCTATGTTTAGATTCAGCGAGGGAAAAAGACTTTTCTTCTAAAAGCTGCGTTTTGATATTCCAGAGTTGAAGGGAGAACAGGCTGTAAAGATAAATACCTTGTTATAAAACCAAAACGGAACTGTCTAGCAGAATGGTTGTCAATGTGTGTATTCAACTTCCAGAGTTAAACTCATGTGTGTTTGCAGCAGTTCAGAAACCCTTTCTTTGGAGAATGTAGAAACAGTCATTTCCAGCCCTAGAGACGCATATAAGAGTTAGCAGTAAGAATGCGTTTAAAACACAGAAGACCCTCTTCGTACAAACTGATGTGCTGTGTGTTGGTTCCTTTTAGGAAGTTGCATCTATGTTTAGATTCAGCGAGGGAAAAAGACTTTTCTTCTAAAAGCTGCGTTTTGACATTCCAGAGTGGATGGAAGAACAGGCTGTAAAGAGAAATACCTTGCTCTAAAACCAAAACGGAGCTATCTAGCAGAATGGTTGTCAATGTGTGTATTCAACTTCCAGAGTTAAACTCATGTGTGTTTGCAGTAGTTCAGAAACCCTTTCTTTGGAGAATGTAGGAACAGTCATTTCCAGCCCCAGAAACGCATATAGGAGTTAGCAGTAAGAATGCTTTTAAAACACAGAAACCCGCTTCGTACAAACTGATGTGCTGTGTGTTGGTTCCTTTTAGGAAGTTGCATCTATGTTTAGATTCAGCGAGGGAGAAACACGTTTCTTCTAAATGCTGCGTTTTGACATAACAGAGTGGATGGGAATACAGACTGTAAAGAGAAATATCTTTGTCTAAAACCAAAACGGAGCTATCTAGCAGAATGGTTGTCAATGTGTGTATTCAACTTCTAGAGCTAAACTCACGTGCGTTTGCAGCAGTTCAGAAACCCTTTCTTTGGAGAATGTAGAAACAGTCACTTCCAGCCCTAGAGACGCATATAAGAGTTAGCAGTAAGAATGCGTTTAAAACACAGAAGACCCGCTTCGTACAAATTGATGTGCTGTGTGTTGGTTCCTTTTAGGAAGTAGCATCTATGTTTAGATTCAGCGAGGGAAAAAGACTTTTCTTCTAAAAGCTGCGTTTTGAAATTCCAGAGTTGAATGGAGAACAGGCTGTAAAGAGAAGTACCTTGCTATAAAACCAAAACGGAACTGTCTAGCAGAATGGTTGTCAATGTGTGTATTCAACTTCCAGAGTTAAACTCATGTGTGTTTGCAGCAGTTCAGAAACCCTTTCTTTGCAGAATGTAGAAACAGTCATTTCCAGCCCCAGAGACGCATATAAGAGTCAGCAGTAAGAATGCGTTTAAAACACAGAAGACCCGCTTCGTACAAACTGATGTGCTGAGTGTTGGTTCCTTTTAGGAAATTGCATCTATGTTTAGATTCAGCGAGGGAGAAACACGTTTCTTCTAAAAGCTGCGTTTTGACATTCCAGAGTGGATGGGAGAACAGGCTGTAAAAAGAAATACCTTGCTCTAAAACCAAAACGGAGCTATCTAGCAGAATGGTTGTCAATGTGTGTATTCAACTTCCAGAGTTAAACTCATGTGTGTTTGCAGCAGTTCAGAAACCCTTTCTTTGGAGAATGTAGAAAAAGTCATTTCCAGCCCCAGAGACGCATATAGGAGTTAGCAGTAAGAATGCTTTTAAAACACAGAAACCCGCTTCGTACAAACTGATGTGCTGTGTGTTGGTTCCTTTGAGGAAGTTACATCTATGTTTAGATTCAGCGAGGGAGAAACACGTTTCTTCTAAAAGGTGCGTTTTGACATTCCAGAGTGGATGGGAATACAGACTGTAAAGAGAAGTATCTTTGTCTAAAACCAAAACGGAGCTATCTAGCAGAATGTCTGTCAATGTGTGTTTTCAACTTCTAGAGATAAACTCACTTGTGTTTGCAGCAGTTCAGAAACCCTTTCTTTGGAGAATGTAGAAACAGTCATTTCCAGCCCTAGAGACGCATATAAGAGTTAGCAGTATGAATGCGTTTTAAACACAGATGACCCGCTTCGTACAAACTGATGTGCTGTGTGTTGGTTCCTTTTAGGAAGTTGCATCTATGTTTAGATTCAGCGAGGGAAAAAGACTTTTCTTCTAAAAGCTGTGTTTTGATATTCCAGAGTTGAAGGGAGAACAGGTTGTAAAGAGAAATACCTTGCTATAAAACCAAAACGGAACTGTCTAGCAGAATGGTTGTCAATGTGTTTATTCATCTTCCAGAGTTAAACTCATGTGTGTTTGCAGCAGTTCAGAAACCCTTTCTTTGCAGAATGTAGAAACAGACATTTCCAGCCCTATAGACGCATATAAGAGTTAGCTGTAAGAATCCGTTTAAAACACAGAAACCGACTTCGTACAAACTGATGTGCTGTGTGTTGGTTCCTTTTAGGAAGTTGCATCTATGTTTAGATTCAGCGAGGGAGAAACACGTTTCTTCTAAAAGCTGCGTTTTGACATTCCAGAGTGGATGGGAGAACAGGCTGTAAAGAGAAATACCTTGCTCTAAAACCAAAACGGAGCTATCCAGCAGAATGGTTGTCAATGTGTGTATTCAACTTCCAGAGTTAAAGTGATATGTGTTTGCAGCAGTTCAGAAACCCTTTCTTTGCAGAATGTAGAAACAGTCATTTCCATCCCCAGAGACGCACATAAGAGTCAGCAGTAAGAATGCGTTTAAAACACAGAAGACCCGCTTCGTACAAACTGATGTGCGTAATGTTGGTTCCTTTTAGGAAGTTGCATCTATATTTAGATTCAGCGAGGGAGAAACACGTTTCTTCTAAATGCTGCGTTTTGACATAACAGAGTGGATGGGAATACAGACTGTAAAGAGAAATATCTTTGTCTAAAACCAAAACGGAGCTATCTAGCAGAATGGTTGTCAATGTGTGTATTCAACTTCTAGAGCTAAACACACGTGTGTTTGCAGCAGTTCAGAAACCCTTTCTTTGGAGAATGTAGAAACAGTCACTTCCAGCCCTAGAGACGCATATAAGAGTTAGCAGTAAGAATGCGTTTAAAACACAGAAGACCCGCTTCGTACAAACTGATGTGCTGTGTGTTGGTTCCTTTTAGGAAGTTGCATCTATGTTTAGATTCAGCGAGGGAAAAAGACTTTTCTTCTAAAAGCTGCGTTTTGATATTCCAGAGCTGAAGGGAGAACAGGCTGTAAAGAGAAATACCTTGCTATAAAACCAAAACGGAACTGTCTAGCAGAATGGTTGTCAATGTGTGTATTCAACTTCCAGAGTTAAACTCATGTTTGTTTACAGCAGTTCAGAAACCCTTTCTTTGCAGAATGTAGAAACAGTCATTTCCAGCCCCAGAGACATATATAAGAGTCAGCAGTAAGAATGCGTTTAATACACAGAAGAACCGCTTCGTACAAACTGATGTGCTGAGTGTTGGTTCCTTTTAGGAAGTTGCATCTATGTTTAGATTCAGCGAGGGAGAAACACGTTTCTTCTAAAAGCTGCGTTTTGACATTCCAGAGTGGATGGGAGAACAGGCTGTAAAGAGAAATACCTTGCTCTAAAACCAAAACGGAGCTATCTAGCAGAATGGTTGTCAATGTGTGTATTCAACTTCCAGAGTTAAACTCATGTGTGTTTGCAGCAGTTCAGAAACCCTTTCTTTGCAGAATGTAGAAACAGTCATCTCCAGCCCCAGAGACGCATATATTAGTTAGCAGTAAGAATGCTTTTAAAACACAGAAACCCGCTTCGTACAAACTGATGTGCTGTGTGTTGGTTCCTTTTAGGAAGTTGCATCTATGTTTAGATTCAGCGAGGGAAAAACACGTATCTTCTACAAGCTGCGTTTTGACATTCCAGACTGGATGGGAATACAGACTGTAAAGAGAAATATCTTTGTCTAAAACCAAAACGGAGCTATCTATCAGAATGGTTGTCCAGGTGTGTATGCAACTTCTAGAGCTAAACTCACGTGTGTTTGCAGCAGTTCAGAAACCCTTTCTTTGGAGGATGTAGAAACAGTCATTTCCAGCCCTAGAGACGCATATAAGAGTTAGCAGTAAGAATGCGTTTAAAACACAGAAGACCCGCTTCGTACAAACTGATGTGCTGTGTGTTGGTTCCTTTTAGGAAGTTGCATCTATGTTTAGATTCAGCGAGGGAAAAAGACTTTTCTTCTAAAAGGTGCGTTTTGACATTCCAGAGTGGATGGAAGAACAGGCTGTAAAGAGAAATACCTTGCTCTAAAACCAAAACGGAACTGTCTAGCAGAATGTTTGTCAATGTGTGTATTCAACTTCCAGAGTTAAACTCATGTGTGTTTGCAGCAGTTCAGAAACCCTTTCTTTGGAGAATGTAGAAACAGTCATTTCCAGCCCCAGAAACGCATATAGGAGTTAGCAGTAAGAATGCTTTTAAAACACAGAAACCCGCTTCGTACAAACTGATGTGCTGTGTGTTGGTTCCTTTTAGGAAGTTGCATCTATGTTTAGATTCAGCGAGGGAGAAACACGTTTCTTCTAAATGCTGCGTTTTGACATTCCAGAGTGGATGGGAATACAGACTGTAAAGAGAAATATCTTTGTCTAAAACCAAAACGGAGCTATCTAGCAGAATGGTTGTCAATGTGTGTATTCAACTTCTAGAGCTAAACTCATGTGCGTTTGCAGCAGTTCAGAAACCCTTTCTTTGGAATGTAGAAACAGTCATTTCCAGCCCTAGAGACGCATATAAGAGTTAGCAGTAAGAATGCGTTTAAAACACAGAAGATCCGCTTCGTACAAACTGATGTGCTGTGTGTTGGTTCTTTTTAGGAAGTTGCATCTATGTTTAGAATCAGCGAAGGAAAAAGACTTTTCTTCTAAAAGCTGCGTTTTGATATTCCAGAGTTGAAGGGAGAACAGGCTGTAAAGAGAAATACCTTGCTATAAAACCAAAACGGAATTGTCTAGCAGAATGGTTGTCAATGTGTGTATTCAACTTCCAGAGTTAAACTCATGTTTGTTTACAGCAGTTCAGAAACCCTTTCTTTGGAGAATGTAGAAACAGTCATTTCCAGCCCTAGAGACGCATATAAGAGTTAGCAGTAAGAATGCGTTTAAAACACAGAAGACCCGCTTCGTACAAACTGATGTGCTGTGTGTTGGTTCCTTTTAGGAAGTTGCATCTATGTTTAGATTCAGCGAGGGAAAAAGATTTTTCTTCTAAAAGCTGCGTTTTGACATTCCAGAGTGGATGGGAGAACAGGCTGTAAAGAGAAATACCTTGCTCTAAAACCAAAACGGAGCTATCTAGAAGAATGGTTGTCAATGTGTGTATTCAACTTCCAGAGTTAAACTCATGTGTGTTTGCAGCAGTTCAGAAACCCTTTCTTTGGAGAATGTAGAAACAGTCATTTCCAGCCCCAGAGACGCATATAGGAGTTAGCAGTAAGAATGCTTTTAAAACACAGAAACCCGCTTCGTACAAACTGATGTGCTGTGTGTTGGTTCCTTTTAGGAAGTTACATCTATGTTTAGATTCAGCGAGGGAGAAACACGTTTCTTCTAAAAGGTGCGTTTTGACATTCCAGAGTGGATGGGAATACAGACTGTAAAGAGAAGTATCTTTGTCTAAAACCAAAACGGAGCTATCTAGCAGAATGTCTGTCAATGTGTGTATTCAACTTCTAGAGATAAACTCACTTGTGTTTGCAGCAGTTCAGAAACCCTTTCTTTGGAGAATGTAGAAACAGTCATTTCCAGCCCTAGAGACCCATATAAGTGTTAGCAGTATGAATGCGTTTAAAACACAGAAGACCCGCTTCGTACAAACTGATGTGCTGTGTGTTGGTTCCTTTTAGGAAGTTGCATCTATGTTTAGAATCAGCGAAGGAAAAAGAATTTTTTTCTAAAAGCTGCGTTTTGATATTCCAGAGTTGAAGGCAGAACAGGCTGTAAAGAGAAATACCTTGCTATAAAACCAAAACGGAACTGTCTAGCAGAATGGTTGTCAATGTGTGTATTCAACTTCCAGAGTTAAACTCATGTTTGTTTACAGCAGTTCAGAAACCCTTTCTTTGGAGAATGTAGAAACAGTCATTTCCAGCCCTAGAGACGCATATAAGAGTTAGCAGTAAGAATGCGTTTAAAACACAGAAGACCCGCTTCGTACAAACTGATGTGTTGTGTGTTGGTTCCTTTTAGGAAGTTACATCTATGTTTAGATTCAGCGAGGGAGAAACACGTTTCTTCTAAAAGGTGCGTTTTGACATTCCAGAGTGGATGGGAATACAGACTGTAAAGAGAAGTATCTTTGTCTAAAACCAAAACGGAGCTATCTAGCAGAATGTCTGTCAATGTGTGTATTCAACTACTAGAGATAAACTCACTTGTGTTTGCAGCAGTTCAGAAACCCTTTCTATGGAGAATGTAGAAACAGTCATTTCCAGCCCTAGAGACGCATATAAGAGTTAGCAGTATGAATGCGTTTAAAACACAGAAGACCCGCTTCGTACAAACTGATGTGCTGTGTGTTGGTTCCTTTTAGGAAGTTGCATCTATGTTTAGAATCAGCGAAGGAAAAAGACTTTTTTTCTAAAAGCTGCGTTTTGATATTCCAGAGTTGAAGGGAGAACAGGCTGTAAAGAGAAATACCTTGCTATAAAACCAAAATGGAACTTTCTAGCAGAATGGTTGTCAATGTGTGTATTCAACTTCCAGAGTTAAACTCATGTGTGTTTGCAGCAGTTCAGAAACCCTTTCTTTGCAGAATGTAGAAACAGTCATTTCCAGCCCCAGAGACATATATAAGAGTCAGCAGTAAGAATGCGTTTAAAACACAGAAGACCCGCTTCGTGCAAACTGATGTGCTGAGTGTTGGTTCCTTTTAGGAAGATACATCTATGTTTAGATTCAGAGTGGGAGAAATACGTTTCTTCTAAAAGGTGCGTTTTGACATTCCAGAGTGGATGGGAATACAGACTGTAAAGAGAAATATCTTTGTCTAAAACCAAAACGGAGCTATCTAGCAGAATGTCTGTCAATGTGTGTATTCAACTTCCAGAGTTAAACTCATGTGTGTTTGCAGCAGTTCAGAAACCCTTTCTTTGCAGAATGTAGAAACAGTCATTTCCAGCCCCAGAGACATATATAAGAGTCAGCAGTAAGAATGCGTTTAAAACACAGAAGACCCGCTTCGTACAAACTGATGTGCTGAGTGTTGGTTCCTTTTAGGAAGTTGCATCTATGTTTAGATTCAGCGAGGGAGAAACACGTTTCTTCTAAAAGCTGCGTTTTGACATTCCAGAGTGGATGGGAGAACAGGCTGTAAAGAGAAATACCTTGCTCTAAAACCAAAACGGAACTGTCTAGCAGAATGGTTGTCAATGTGTGTATTCAACTTCCAGAGTTAAACTCATGTGTGTTTGCAGCAGTTTAGAAACCCTTTCTTTGCAGAATGTAGAAACAGTCATTTCCAACCCCAGAGACATATATAAGAGTCAGCAGTAAGAATGCGTTTAATACACAGAAGACCCGCTTCGTACAAACTGATGTGCTGTGTGTTGGTTCCTTTTAGGAAGTTGCATCTATGTTTAGATTCAGCGAGGGAGAAACACCTTTCTTCTAAAAGCTGCGTTTTGACATTCCAGAGGGGATGGGAGAACAGGCTGTAAAGGGAAATACCTTGCTCTAAAACCAAAACGGAGCTATCTAGCAGAATGGTTGTCAATGTGTGTATTCAACTTCCAGAGTTAAACTCATGTGTGTTTGCAGCAGTTCAGAAACCCTTTCTTTGGAGAATGTAGAAACAGTAATTTCCAGCCCCAGAGACGCATATATTAGTTAGCAGTAAGAATGCTTTTAAAACACAGAAACCCGCTTCGTACAAACTGATGTGCTGTGTGTTGGTTCCTTTTAGGAAGTTGCATCTATGTTTAGATTCAGCGAGGGAGAAACACGTATCTTCTAAAAGCTGCGTTTTGACATTCCAGACTGGATGGGAATACAGACTGTAAAGAGAAATATCTTTGTCTAAAACCAAAACGGAGCTATCTAGCAGAATGGTTGTCCAGGTGTGTATGCAACTTCTAGAGCTAAACTCACGTGTGTTTGCAGCACTTCAGAAACCCTTTCTTTGGAGAATGTAGAAACAGTCATTTCCAGCCCTAGAGACGCATATAAGAGTTAGCAGTAAGAATGCGTTTAAAACACAGAAGACCCGCTTCGTACAAACTGATGTGCTGTGTGTTGGTTCCTTTTAGGAAGTTGAATCTATGTTTAGATTCAGGGAGGGAAAAAGACTTTTCTTCTAAAAGCTGCGTTTTGATATTCCAGAGTTGAAGGGAGAACAGGCTGTAAAGAGAAATACCTTGCTATAAAACCAAAACGGAACTGTCTAGCAGAATGGTTGTCAATGTGTGTATTCAACTTCCAGAGTTAAACTCATGTGTGTTTGCAGCAGTTCAGAAACCCTTTCTTTGGAGAATGTAGAAACAGTCATTTCCAGCCCTAGAGACGCATATAAGAGTTAGCAGTAAGAATGCGTTTAAAACACAGAAGACCCGCTTCGTACAAACTAATGTGCTGTGTGTTGGTTCCTTTTAGGAAGTTACATCTATGTTTAGATTCAGCGAGGGAGAAACACGTATCTTCTAAAAGCTGCGTTTTGACATTCCAGACTGGATGGGAATACAGACTGTAAAGAGAAATATCTTTGTCTAAAACCAAAACGGAGCTATCTAGCAGAATGGTTGTCCAGGTGTGTATGCAACTTCTAGAGCTAAACTCACGTGTGTTTGCGGCACTTCAGAAACCCTTTGGAGAATGTAGAAACAGTCATTTCCAGCCCTAGAGACGCATATAAGAGTTAGCAGTAAGAATGCGTTTAAAACACAGAAGACCCGCTTCGTACAAACTGATGTGCTGTGTGTTGGTTCCTTTTAGGAAGTTGCATCTATGTTTAGATTCAGCGAGGGAAAAAGACTTTTCTTCTAAAAGCTGCGTTTTGATATTCCAGAGTTGAATGGAGAACAGGCTGTAAAGAGAAATACCTTGCTATAAAACCAAAACGGAACTGTCTAGCAGAATGGTTGTCAATGTGTGTATTCAACTTCCAGAGTTAAACTCATGTGTGTTTGCAGCAGTTCAGAAACCCTTTCTTTGCAGAATGTAGAAACAGTCATTTCCATCCCCAGAGACGCATATAAGAGTGAGCAGTAAGAATGCGTTTAAAACACAGAAGACCCGCTTCGTACAAACTGATGTGCTTAATGTTGGTTCCTTTTAGGAAGTTGAATCTATGTTTAGATTCAGCGAGGGAAAAAGACTTTTCTTCTAAAAGCTGCGTTTTGATATTCCAGAGTTGAAGGGAGAACAGGCTACAAAGAGAAATACCTTGCTATAAAACCAAAACGGAACTGTCTAGCAAAATGGTTGTCAAAGTGTGTATTCAACTTCCAGAGTTAAACTCATGTGTGTTTGCAGCAGTTCAGAAACCCTTTCTTTGGAGAATGTAGAAACAGTCATTTCCAGCCCTAGAGACGCATATAAGAGTTAGCAGTAAGAATGCGTTTAAAACACAGAAGACCCTCTTCGTACAAACTGATGTGCTGTGTGTTGGTTCCTTTTAGGAAGTTGCATCTATGTTTAGATTCAGCGAGGGAAAAAGACTTTTCTTCTAAAAGCTGCGTTTTGACATTCCAGAGTGGATGGAAGAACAGGCTGTAAAGAGAAATACCTAGCTCTAAAACCAAAACGGAGCTATCTAGCAGAATGGTTGTCAATGTGTGTATTCAACTTCCAGAGTTAAACTCATGTGTTTTTGCAGCAGTTCAGAAACCCTTTCTTTGGAGAATGTAGAAACAGTCATTTCCAGCCCCAGAGACGCATATAGGAGTTAGCAGTAAGAATGCTTTTAAAACACAGAAACCCGCTTCGTACAAACTGATGTGCTGTGTGTTGGTTCCTTTTAGGAAGTTGCATCTATGTTTAGATTCAGCGAGGGAGAAACACGTATCTTCTAAAAGCTGCGTTTTGACCTTCCAGAGTGGATGGGAATACAGACTGTAAAGAGAAATATCTTTGTCTAAAACCAAAACGGAGCTATCTAGCAGAATGGTTGTCCATGTGTGTATGCAACTTCTAGAGCTAAACTCACGTGTGTTTGCAGCACTTCAGAAACCCTTTCTTTGGAGAATGTAGAAACAGTCATTTCCAGCCCTAGAGACGCATATAAGAGTTAGCAGTAAGAATGCGTTTAAAACACAGAAGACCCGCTTCGTACAAACTGATGTGCTGTGTGTTGGTTCCTTTTAGGAAGTTGCATCTATGTTTAGATTCAGCGAGGGAAAAAGACTTTTCTTCTAAAAGCTGCGTTTTGATATTCCAGAGTTGAAGGGAGAACAGGCTGTAAAGAGAAATACCTTGCTATAAAACCAAAAGGGAACTGTCTAGCAGAATGGTTGTCAATGTGTGTATTCAACTTCCAGAGTTAAACTCATGTGTGTTTGCAGCAGTTCAGAAACCCTTTCTTTGCAGAATGTAGAAATAGTCATTTCCAGCCCCAGAGACGCATATAAGAGTCAGCAGTAAGAATGCGTTTAAAACACAGAAGACCCGCTTCGTACAAACTGATGTGCTGAGTGTTGGTTCCTTTTAGGAAGTTGCATCTATGTTTAGATTCAGCGAGGGAGAAACACGTTTCTTCTAAAAGCTGCGTTTTGACATTCCAGAGTGGATGGGAGAACAGGCTGTAAAGAGAAATACCTTGCTCTAAAACCAAAACGGAGCTATCTAGCAGAATGGTTGTCAATGTGTGTATACAACTTCTAGAGGAAAACTCATGTGTGTTTGCAGCAGTTCAGAAACCCTTTCTTTGGAGAATGTAGAAACAGTCATTTCCAGCCCCAGAGATGCATATAAAAGTTAGCAGTAAGAATGCTTTTAAAACACAGAAACCCACTTCGTACAAACTGATGTGCTGTGTGTTGGTTCCATTTTGGAAGTTGCATCTATGTTTAGATTCAGCGAGGGAGAAACACGTTTCTTCTAAAAGCTGCGTCTTGACATTCTAGAGTGGAGGGGAGTACAGACTGTAAAGAGAAATATCTTTGTCTAAAACCAAAACGGAGCTATCTAGCAGAATGGTTGTCAATGTGTGTATTCAACTTCTAGAGCTAAACTCACGTGTGTTTGCAGCAGTTCAGAAACCCTTTCTTTGGAGAATGTAGAAACAGTCATTTCCAGCCCTAGAGACGCATATAAGAGTTAGCTGTAAGAATGCGTTTAAAACACAGAAACCGACTTCGTACAAACTGATGTGCTGTGTGTTGGTTCCTTTTAGGAAGTTGCATCTATGTTTAGATTCAGCGAGGGAGAAACACGTTTCTTCTAAAAGCTGCGTCTTGACATTCCAGAGTGGATGGGAGTACAGACTGTAAAGAGAAGTACCTTGCTCTAAAACCAAAACGGAGCTATCTAGCAGAATGGTTGTCAATGTGTGTATTCAACTTCCAGAGTTAAACTCATGTGTGTTTGCAGCAGTTCAGAAACCCTTTCTTTGGAGAATGTAGAAACAGTCATTTCCAGCCCCAGAGACGCATATAGTAGTTAGCAGTAAGAATGCTTTTAAAACACAGAAACCCGGTACGTACAAACTGATGTGCTGTGTGTTGGTTCCTTTTAGGAAGTTGCATCTATGTTTAGTTTCAGCGAGGGAGAAACACGTTTCTTCTAAATGCTGCGTTTTGACACTCCAGAGTGGATGGGAATACAGACTGTAAAGAGAAATATCTTTGTCTAAAACCAAAACGGAGCTATCTAGCAGAATGGTTGTCAATGTGTGTATTCAACTTCTAGAGCTAAACTCACGTGTGTTTGCAGCAGTTCAGAAACCCTTTCTTTGGAGAATGTAGAAACAGTCATTTCCAGCCCTAGAGACGCATATAAGAGTTAGCAGTAAGAATGCGTTTAAAACACAGAAGACCCGCTTCGTACAAACTGATGTGCTGTGTGTTGGTTCCTTTTAGGAAGTTGCATCTATGTTTAGAATCAGCGAAAGAAAACGACTTTTCTTCTAAAAGCTGCGTTTTGATATTCCAGAGTTGAAGGGAGAACAGGCTGTAAAGAGAAATACCTTGCTATAAAACCAAAACGGAACTGTCTAGCAGAATGGTTGTCAATGTGTTTATTCAACTTCCAGAGTTAAACTCATGTGTGTTTGCAGCAGTTCAGAAACCCTTTCTTTGCAGAATGTAGAAACAGTCATTTCCAGCCCCAGAGACGCATATAAGAGTCAGCAGTAAGAATGCGTTTAAAACACAGAAGACCCGCTTCGTACAAACTGATGTGCTGAGTGTTGGTTCCTTTTAGGAAGTTGCATCTATGTTTAGATTCAGCGAGGGAGAAACACGTTTCTTCTAAATGCTGCGTTTTGACATTCCAGAGTGGATGGGAATACAGACTGTAAAGAGAAATATCTTTGTCTAAAACCAAAACGGAGCTATCTAGCAGAATGGTTGTCAATGTGTGTATTCAACTTCTAGAGCTAAACTCTCGTGCGTTTGCAGCAGTTCAGAAACCCTTTCTTTGGAGAATGTAGAAACAGTCATTTCCAGCCCTAGAGACGCATATAAGAGTTAGCAGTAAGAATGCGTTTAAAACACAGAAGACCCGCTTCGTACAAACTGATGTGCTGTGTGTTGGTTCCTTTTAGGAAGTTGCATCTATGTTTAGAATCAGCGAAGGAAAAAGACTTTTCTTCTAAAAGCTGCGTTTTGATATTCCAGAGTTGAAGGGAGAACAGGCTGTAAAGAGAAATACCTTGCTATAAAACCAAAACGGAACTGTCTAGCAGAATGGTTGTCAATGTGTGTATTCAACTTCCAGAGTTAAACTCATGTGTGTTTGCAGCAGTTCAGAAACCCTTTCTTTGGAGAATGTAGAAACAGTCATTTCCAGCCCTAGAGACGCATATAAGAGTTAGCAGTAAGAATGCGTTTAAAACACAGAAGACCCGCTTCGTACAAACTGATGTGCTGTGTGTTGGTTCCTTTTAGGAAGTTGCATCTATGTTTAGAATCAGCGAAGGAAAAAGACTTTTCTTCTAAAAGCTGCGTTTTGATATTCCAGAGTTGAAGGGAGAACAGGCTGTAAAGAGAAATACCCTGCTATAAAACCAAAACGGAACTGTCTAGCAGAATGGTTGTCAATGTGTGTATTCAACTTCCATAGTTAAACTCACGTGTGTTTGCCGCAGTTCAGAAACCCTTTCTTTGCAGAATGTAGAAACAGTCATTTCCAGCCCTAGAGACGCATATAAGAGTTAGCTGTAAGAATGCGTTTAAAACACAGAAACCGACTTCGTACAAACTGATGTGCTGTGTGTTGGTTTTTTTTAGGAAGTTGCATCTATGTTTAGTTTCAGCGAGGGAGAAACACGTTTCTTCTAAAAGCTGCGTTTTGACATTCCAGAGTGGAAGGGAGAACAGGCTGTAAAGAGAAATACCTTGCTCTAAAACCAAAACGGAGCTATCTAGCAGAATGGTTGTCAATGTGTGTATTCAACTTCCAGAGTTAAACTCATGTGTGTTTGCAGCAGTTCAGAAACCCTTTCTTTGGAGAATGTAGAAACAGTCATTTCCAGCCCCAGAAACGCATATAGGAGTTAGCAGTAAGAATGCTTTTAAAACACAGAAACCCGGTACGTACAAACTGATGTGCTGTGTGTTGGTTCCTTTTAGGAAGTTGCATCTATGTTTAGATTCAGCGAGGGAGAAACACGTTTCTTCTAAATGCTGCGTTTTGACACTCCAGAGTGGATGGGAATACAGACTGTAAAGAGAAATATCTTTGTCTAAAACCAAAACGGAGCTATCTAGCAGAATGGTTGTCAATGTGTGTATTCAACTTCTAGAGCTAAACTCACGTGTGTTTGCAGCAGTTCAGAAACCCTTTCTTTGGAGAATGTAGAAACCGTCATTTCCAGCCCTAGAGACGCATATAAGAGTTAGCAGTAAGAATGCGTTTAAAACACAGAACACCCGCTTCGTACAAACTGATGTGCTGTGTGTTGGTTCCTTTTAGGAAGTTGCATCTATGTTTAGAATCAGCGAAAGAAAAAGACTTTTCTTCTAAAAGCTGCGTTTTGATATTCCAGAGTTGAAGGGAGAACAGGCTGTAAAGAGAAATACCTTGCTATAAAACCAAAACGGAACTGTCTAGCAGAATGGTTGTCAATGTGTTTATTCAACTTCCAGAGTTAAACTCATGTGTGTTTGCAGCAGTTCAGAAACCCTTTCTTTGCAGAATGTAGAAACAGTCATTTCCAGCCCCAGAGACGCATATAAGAGTCAGCAGTAAGAATGCGTTTAAAACACAGAAGACCCGCTTCGTACAAACTGATGTGCTGAGTGTTGGTTCCTTTTAGGAAGTTGCATCTATGTTTAGATTCAGCGAGGGAGAAACACGTTTCTTCTAAATGCTGCGTTTTGACATTCCAGAGTGGATGGGAATACAGACTGTAAAGAGAAATATCTTTGTCTAAAACCAAAACGGAGCTATCTAGCAGAATGGTTGTCAATGTGTGTATTCAACTTCTAGAGCTAAACTCTCGTGCGTTTGCAGCAGTTCAGAAACCCTTTCTTTGGAGAATGTAGAAACAGTCATTTCCAGCCCTAGAGACGCATATAAGAGTTAGCAGTAAGAATGCGTTTAAAACACAGAAGACCCGCTTCGTACAAACTGATGTGCTGTGTGTTGGTTCCTTTTAGGAAGTTGCATCTATGTTTAGAATCAGCGAAGGAAAAAGACTTTTCTTCTAAAAGCTGCGTTTTGATATTCCAGAGTTGAAGGGAGAACAGGCTGTAAAGAGAAATACCTTGCTATAAAACCAAAACGGAACTGTCTAGCAGAATGGTTGTCAATGTGTGTATTCAACTTCCAGAGTTAAACTCATGTTTGTTTACAGCAGTTCAGAAACCCTTTCTTTGGAGAATGTAGAAACAGTCATTTCCAGCCCTAGAGACGCATATAAGAGTTAGCAGTAAGAATGCGTTTAAAACACAGAAGACCCGCTTCGTACAAACTGATGTGCTGTGTGTTGGTTCCTTTTAGGAAGTTGCATCTATGTTTAGAATCAGCGAAGGAAAAAGACTTTTCTTCTAAAAGCTGCGTTTTGATATTCCAGAGTTGAAGGGAGAACAGGCTGTAAAGAGAAATACCCTGCTATAAAACCAAAACGGAACTGTCTAGCAGAATGGTTGTCAATGTGTGTATTCAACTTCCATAGTTAAACTCACGTGTGTTTGCAGCAGTTCAGAAACCCTTTCTTTGCAGAATGTAGAAACAGTCATTTCCAGCCCTAGAGACGCATATAAGAGTTAGCTGTAAGAATGCGTTTAAAACACAGAAACCGACTTCGTACAAACTGATGTGCTGTGTGTTGGTTTTTTTTAGGAAGTTGCATCTATGTTTAGTTTCAGCGAGGGAGAAACACGTTTCTTCTAAAAGCTGCGTTTTGACATTCCAGAGTGGAAGGGAGAACAGGCTGTAAAGAGAAATACCTTGCTCTAAAACCAAAACGGAGCTATCTAGCAGAATGGTTGTCAATGTGTGTATTCAACTTCCAGAGTTAAACTCATGTGTGTTTGCAGCAGTTCAGAAACCCTTTCTTTGGAGAATGTAGAAACAGTCATTTCCAGCCCCAGAAACGCATATAGGAGTTAGCAGTAAGAATGCTTTTAAAACACAGAAACCCGGTACGTACAAACTGATGTGCTGTGTGTTGGTTCCTTTTAGGAAGTTGCATCTATGTTTAGATTCAGCGAGGGAGAAACACGTTTCTTCTAAATGCTGCGTTTTGACACTCCAGAGTGGATGGGAATACAGACTGTAAAGAGAAATATCTTTGTCTAAAACCAAAACGGAGCTATCTAGCAGAATGGTTGTCAATGCGTGTATTCAACTTCTAGAGCTAAACTCACGTGTGTTTGCAGCAGTTCAGAAACCCTTTCTTTGGAGAATGTAGAAACCGTCATTTCCAGCCCTAGAGATGCATATAAGAGTTAGCAGTAAGAATGCGTTTAAAACACAGAAGACCCGCTTCGTACAAACTGATGTGCTGTGTGTTGGTTCCTTTTAGGAAGTTGCATCTATGTTTAGAATCAGCGAAGGAAAAAGACTTTTCTTCTAAAAGCTGGGTTTTGATATTCCAGAGTTGAAGGGAGAACAGGCTGTAAAGAGAAATACCTTGCTATAAAACCAAAACGGAACTGTCTAGCAGAATGGTTGTCAATGTGTGTATTCAACTTCCATAGTTAAACTCATGTTTGTTTACAGCAGTTCAGAAACCCTTTCTTTGGAGAATGTAGAAACAGTCATTTCCAGCCCTAGAGACGCATATAAGAGTTAGCAGTAAGAATGCGTTTAAAACACAGAAGACCCGCTTCGTACAAACTGATGTGCTGTGTGTTGGTTCCTTTTAGAAAGTTGCATCTATGTTTAGATTCAGCAAGGGAGAAACACGTTTCTTCTAAAAGGTGCGTTTTGACATTCCAGAGTGGATGGGAATACAGACCGTAAAGAGAAATATCTTTGTCTAAAACCAATACGGAGCTATCTAGCAGAATGTCTGTCAATGTGTGTATTCAACTTCTAGAGATAAACTCACGTGTGTTTGCAGCAGTTCAGAAACCCTTTCTTTGGAGAATGTAGAAACAGTCATTTCCAGCCCTAGAGACGCATATAAGAGTTAGCAGTAAGAATGCGTTTAAAACACAGAAGACCCGCTTCGTACAAACTGATGTGCTGTGTGTTGGTTCCTTTTAGGAAGTTGCATCTATGTTTAGATTCAGCGAGGGAAAAAGACTTTTCTTCTAAAAGCTGCGTTTTGACATTCCAGAGTGGATGGGAGAACAGGCTGTAAAGAGAAATACCTTGCTCTAAAACCAAAACGGAGCTATCTAGCAGAATGGTTGTCAATGTGTGTATTCACCTTCCAGAGTTAAACTCATGTGTGTTTGCAGCAGTTCAGAAACCCTTTCTTTGGAGAATGTAGAAACAGTCATTTCCAGCCCCAGAGACGCATATAGGAGTTAGCAGTAAGAATGCTTTTAAAACACAGAAACCCGCTTCGTACACACTGATGTGCTGTGTGTTGGTTCCTTTTAGGAAGTTGCATCTATGTTTAGATTCAGCGAGGGAGAAACACGTTTCTTCTAAATGCTGCGTTTTGACATTCCAGAGTGGATGGGAATACAGACTGTAAAGAGAAATATCTTTGTCTAAAACCAAAACGGAGCTATCTAGCAGAATGGTTGTCAATGTGTGTATTCAACTTCTAGAGCTAAACTCACGTGCGTTTGCAGCAGTTCAGAAACCCTTTCTTTGGAGAATGTAGAAACAGTCATTTCCAGCCCTAGAGACGCATATAAGAGTTAGCAGTAAGAATGCGTTTAAAACACAGAAGACCCGCTTCGTACGAACTGATGTGCTGTGTGTTGGTTCCTTTTAGGAAGTTGCATCTATGTTTAGAATCAGCGAAGGAAAAAGACTTTTCTTCTAAAAGCTGCGTTTTGATATTCCAGAGTTGAAGGGAGAACAGGCTGTAAAGAGAAATACCTTGCTATAAAACCAAAACGGAACTGTCTAGCAGAATGGTTGTCAATGTGTGTATTCAACTTCCAGAGTTAAACTCATGTGTGTTTGCAGCAGTTCAGAAACCCTTTATTTGCAGAATGTAGAAACAGTCATTTCCAGCCCCAGAGAGGCATATAAGAGTCAGCAGTAAGAATGCGTTTAAAACACAGAAGACCCGATTCGTACAAACTGATGTGCTGAGTGTTGGTTCCTTTTAGGAAGTTGCATCTATGTTTAGATTCAGCGAGGGAGAAAAACGTTTCTTCTAAAAGCTGCGTTTTGACATTCCAGAGTGGATGGGAGAACAATCTGTACAGAGAAATACCTTGCTCTAAAACCAAAACAGAGCTATCTAGCAGAATGGTTGTCAATGTGTGTATTCAACTTCCGGAGTTAAACTCATGTGTGTTTGCAGCACTTCAGAAACTATTTCTTTGAAGAATGTAGAAAGAGTCATTTCCAGCCCCAGAGACGCATATAAGAGTTAGCAGTAAGAATGCGTTTAAAACACAGAATCCCGCTTCGTACAAACTGATGTGCTGTGTGTTGGTTCCTTTCAGGAAGTTGCATCTATGTTTAGATTCAGCGAGGGAGAAACACGTTTCTTCTAAAAGCTGCGTTTTGACATTCCAGAGTGTATGGGAGTACAGACTGTAAAGAGAAATATCTTTGTCTAAAACCAAAACGGAGCTATCAAGTAGAATGGTTGTCAATGTGAGTATTAAACTTCTAGAGCTAAATTCACGTGTGTTTGCATCAGTTCAGAAAAGCTTTCTTTGGAGAATGTAGAAAGAGTCATTTCCAGCCCTAGAGATGCATATAAGAGTTAGCAGTAAGAATGCGTTTAAAACACAGAAGACCCGCTTCTTACAAACTGATGTGCTGTGTGTTGGTTCCTTTTATGAAGTTGCATCTATGTTTAAATTCAGCGAGGGAGAAACACGTTTCTTCTAAAAGCTGCATTTTGACATTCCAGAGTGGATGGGAGAACAGGCTGTAAAGAGAAATACCTTGCTCTAAAACCAAAACGGAGCTATCTAGCAGAAGGGTTGTCAATGTGTGTATTCAACTTCCAGAGATAAACTCATGTGTGTTTGCAGCAGTTCAGAAACCCTTTTCTGGAGAATGTAGAAACAGTCATTTCCAGCCCTAGAGACGCATATAAGAGTTAGCAGTAAGAATGCGTTTAAAACACAGAAACCCGCTTCGTACAAACTGATGTGCTGTGTGTTGGTTCCTTTTAGGAAGTTGCATCTATGTTTAGATTCAGCGAGGGAGAAACACGTTTCTTCTAAAAGCTGCGTTTTGACATTCCAGAGTGGATGGGAGAACAGGCTGTAAAGAGAAATACCTTGCTCTAAAACCTAAACGGAGCTATCTAGCAGAGTGGTTGTCAATGTGTGTATTCAACTGCCAGAGATAAACTCACGTGTGTTTGCAGCAGTTCATAAACCCTTTCTTTGGAGAATGTAGAAACAGTCATTTCCAGCCGTAGAGACGCATATAAGAGTTAGCAGTAAGAATGCGTTTAAAACACAGAAGACCCGCTTCGTACAAACTGATGTGCTGTGTGTTGGTTCCTTTTAGGAAGTGGCATGTATGTTTAGACTCAGCGAGGGAGAAACACGTTTCTTCTTAAAGCTGCGTTTTGATATTCCAGAGTGGATTGGAGTACAGACTGTAAAGAGAAATATCTTCCTCTAAAACCAAAACTGAACTGTCTAGCAGAATGGTTGTCAATGTGTGTATTCAACTTCAAGAGTTAAACTGCTGTGTGTTTGCAGCAGTTCAGAAACCCTTTCTTTGGAGAATGTAGAAACAGTCAATTCCAGTCCTAGAGACGCCTATAAGAGTTAGCAGTAAGAATGCGTTTAAAACACAGAAACCCGCTTCGTACAAACTGATGTGCTGTGTGTTGGTTCCTTTTAGGAAGTTTCATCTATGTTTAGATTCAGCGTGGGAGAAACTCGTTTCTTCTAAAAGCTGCGTTTTGACATTCCAGAGTGGATGGGAGAACAGGCTGTAAAGAGAAATACCTTGCTCTAAAACCAAAACGGAGCTATGTAGCAGAATGGTTGTCAATGTGTTTATTCAACTTCCATAGATAATGTGATGTGTGTTTGCAGCATTTCAGAAACCCTTTCCTTGGAGAATGTAGAAACAGTCATTTCCAGCCCCAGAGACGCATATAAGGGTTATCAGTAAGAATGCCTTCAAAACACAGAAGACCCGCTTCGTACAAACTCATCTGCTGTGTGTTCGTTCCTTTTAGGAAGTTTAATCTATGTTTAGATTCAGCGAGGGAGAAAGAGGTTGCTTCTAAAAGCTGCGTTTTGACATTCCAGAGTGGAAGGGAGAACAGGCTGTAAAGAGAAATACCTTGCTCTAAAACCAAAACAGAACTGTCTAGCAGAAGGGTTGTCAATGTGTGTATTCAACTTCCAGAGTTAAACTCATGTGTGTTTGCAGCAGTTCAGAATCCCTTTATTTGGAGAACGTAGAAACAGTCATTTCCAGCCCCAGAGACGCATATAAGAGTTAGCAGTAAGAATGCTTTTAAAACACAGAAACCCGCTTCGTACAAACTGATGTGCGGTGTGTTGGTTCCCTTTAGGAAGTTGCATCTATGTTTAGATTCAGCGAGGGAGAAACACGTTTCTTCTAAAAGATGCGTTTTGACATTCCGGAGTGGATGGGAGTACAGACTGTAAAGAGAAATATCTTTGTCTAAAACCAAAACGGAGCTATCTAGCAGAATGGTTGTCAATGTGTGTATTCAACTTCTAGAGCTAAAATCACGTGTGTTTGCCGCAGTTCAGAAACCCTTTCTTTAGAGAATGTAGAAACAGTCATTTCCAGCCCTAGAGACGCATATAAGAGTTAGCAGTAAGAATGCGTTTAAAACACAGAACACCCGCTTCATACAAACGGATGTGCTGTGTGTTGGTTCCTTTTAGGAAGTTGCATCTATGTTTAGATTCAGCGAGGGAAAAACACTTTTCTTCTAAAAGCTGCGTTTTGATATTCCAGAGTGAAAGGGAGAACAGGCTGTAAAGAGAAATACCTTGCTATAAAAACGAAACGGAACTGTCTAGCAGAATGGTTGTCATTGTGTGTATTCAACTTCCAGAGTTCAACTCATGTGTGTCTGCAGCAGTTCAGAAACCCTTTCTTTGGAGAATGTAGAAACAGTTATTTCCAGCCCAAGAGACGCATATAAGAGTTAGCAGTAAGAATGCGTTTAAAACACAGAAACCCGCTTCATACAAACTGATGTGCTGTGTGTTGGTTCCTTTTAGGAAGTTGCATCTATGTTTAGATTCAGCGAGGAAGAAACACGTTTCTTCTAAAAGCTGCGTCTGAACATTCCAGAGTGGATGGGAGAACAGGTTGTAAAGAGAAATACCTTGCTCTAAAACCATAACGGAGCTAACTAGCAAAATGGTTGTCAATGTGTTTATTCAACTTCCATAGATAAAGTGATGTGTTTTTGCAGCAGTTCAGAAACCCTTTCTTTGGAGAATGTAGAAACAGTCATTTCCAGCCCCAGAGACGCATATGAGAGTTAGCAGTAAGAATGCTTTTAAAACACAGAAACCCGCTTCGTACAAACTGATGTGCTGTGTGTTGGTTCCTTTTAGGAAGTTGCATCTATGTTTAGATTCAGCGAGGGAGAAACTCGTTTCGTCCAAAAGCTTCCTTTGTACATTCCACAGTGGAAGGGAGAACAGGCTGTAAAGAGAAATACCTTGCTCCAAAACCAAAACGGAGCTATCTAGCAGAATGGTTGTCAATGTGTGTATTCAACTTCCATAGATAAACTGAAGTGTGTTTGCAGCCGTTAAGAATCCCTTTCTTTGGAGAATGTAGAAACAGTGATTTCCAGCCCTAGAGACCCATATAAGGGTTAGCAGTAAGAATGCCTTCAAAACACAGAAGATCTGCTTTGTACCAACTGATCTGCTGTGAGGTGATTCCTTTAAGGAAGTTGCATCTATGTTCAGATTCAGCGAGGTAGAAGCACGTTTCTTCTAAAAGCTGCGTTTGTACGTTCCAGAGGGTATGGTAGAACAGAATGTAAAGAGAAATACCTTGCTCTAAAACCAAAACGGAGCTAACTAGCAGAATGGTTGTCAATGTGTTTATTCAACTTCCATAGATAAAGTGATGTGTGTTTACAGCAGTTCAGAAACCCTTTCTTTGCAGAATGTAGAAACAGTCATTTCCAGCCCTAGAGACGCATATAAGGGTTAACAGTAAAAATGCCTCCAAAACACAGAAGACCCGCTTCGTACAAAATCATCTGCTGTGTGTTGGTTCCTTTCAGGAAGTTGCATCTATGTTTAGATTCAGCGAGGGAGAAATAGGTTTCTTCTAAAAGCTGCGTTTTTACATTCCAGAGTGGATGGGAGAGCAGGCTGTAAAGAGAAATACCTTGCTGTAAAACCAAAACGGAGCTATCTAGCAGAGTGGTTGTCAATGTGTGTATTCAACTTCCAGAGATAAACTCACGTGTGTTTGCAGCAGTTCAGAAACCCTTTCTTTGGAGAATGTAGAAACAGTCATTTCCAACCCTAGAGACGCATATAAGACTTAGCAGTAAGAATGCGTTTAAAACACAGAAGACCCGCTTCGTACAAACTGATGTGCTGTGTTTTGGTTTCTTTTAGAAATTTGCATCTATGTTTCGATTCAGCGAGGGAGAAACACGTTTCTTCTAAAAGCTGCGTCTAAACATTCCAGAGTGGATGGGAGAACAGGTTGTAAAGAGAAATACCTTGCTCTAAAACCAAAACGGAGCTACCTAGTAGAATGGTTGTCAATGTGTTTATTCAGCTTCCATAGATAAAGTGATGTGTGTTTGCAGCAGTTCAGAAACCCTTTCTTTGGAGAATGTAGAAACAGTCATTTTCAGCCCTAGAGACGCATATAAGAGTTAGCAGTAAGAATGCGTTTAAAACACAGAAGACCCGCTTAGAACAAACTGAAGTGCTGTGTGTTGGTTCCTTTTAGGAAGTTGCATCTATGTTTAGATTCAGCTAGGTAGAAACACGTTTCTTCTAAAAGCTGTGTTTTGACATTCCAGAGTGGAAGGGAGAACAGGCTGTAAAGAGAAATACCTTTCTCTAAAACCAAAACGAAGCTATCTAGCAGAATGGTTGTCAATGTGTGTATTCAACTTCCAGAGTTAAACTCATGTGTGTTTGCAGCAGTTCAGAAACCCTTTCTTTGGAGAATGTAGAAACAGTCATTTCCAGCCCTAGAGACGCATGTAATAGTTAGCAGTAAGAATGCGTTTAAAACACAGAAGAACCACTTCGTACAAACTGATGTGCTGTGTGTTGGTTCCTTTTAGGAAGTTGCATCTATGTTTAGATTCAGCGAGGGAGAAACACGTTTCTTCTAAAAGCTGTGTTTTGACATTCCAGAGTGGAAGGGAGAACAGGCTGTAAAGAGAAATACCTTGCTCCAAAACCAAAACAGAGCTATCTAGCAGAATGGTTGTCAATGTGTGTATTCAACTTCCAGAGTTTAAGTGATGTGTGTTTGCAGCAGTTCAGAAACCCTTTCTTTGTAGAATGTAGAGTCATTTCCAGCCCTAGAGACGCATGTAAGAGTTAGCAGTAAGAATGCGTTTAAAACACAGACGACCCGCTTTGTACAAACTCATCTGCTGTGTGTTGGTTCCTTTTAGGAAGTTGCATCTATGTTTAGATTCAGCGAGGGAGAAACACGGTTCTTCTAAAAGCTGCGTTTTGACATTCCAGAGTGGAAGGGAGAACAGGCTGTAAGAGAAATATCTTGCTGTAAAACAAAAACGGAGCTATCTAGCAGAATGGTTGTCAATGTGTTAATTCAACCTCCAGAGTTAAACTCACGTATGTTTGCAGCAGTTCAGAAACCCTTTCTTTGGAGAATGTAGAAACAGTCATTTCCTGCCCTAGAGACGCATATAACTGTTAGCAGTAAGAATGCGTTTAAAACACAGAAGACCCGCTTCGTACAAACTCATCTGCTGTGTGTTGGTTCATTTTGGAAGTTGTATGTACGTTCAGATTCAGCGAGGTAGAAACACGTTTCTTCTAATAGCTGCGTTTGTACATTCCAGAGTGGATGGGAGAACAGGCTGTAAACAGAAATACCTTGCTCTAAAAGCAAAACGGAGCTATCTAGCAGAATGGTTGTCTATTTGTTTATTCAACTTCCAGAGATAAACTGATGTGTGTTTTCAGCAGTTCAGAAACCTTTTCTTTGGAGAATGTAGAAATAGTTATTTCCAGCCCTAGAGACGCATATAAGAGTTAGCAGTAAGAATGCCTTCAAAACACAGAAGACCCTGTTCGTACAAACTCATCTGCTATATGTTGTTTCCTTTTAGGAAGTTGCATCTCTGTTTGGATTCAGCGAGGTAGAAACACGTTTCTTCTAAAAGCTACGTTTGGACATTCCAGAGTGGATGGGAGAACACGCTGTAAAGAGAAATATCTTGCTCTAAAACCAAAACGGAGCTATCTAGCAGAATGGTTGTCAATGCGGGTATTCAACTTCCAGAGTTTAAGTGATATGTGTTTGCAGCAGTTCAGAAACCCTTTCTTCGGAGAATGTCGAAACAGTCATTTCCAGCCCTAGAGATGCATATAAGGGTTAGCAGTAAGAATGCGTTTAAAACACAGAAGACCCGCTTAGTACAAACTGAAGTGCTGTGTGTTGGTTCCTTTTAGGAAGTTTCATCTATTTTTAGATTCAGCTAGGTAGAAACACGTTTCTTCTAAAAGCTGTGTTTTGACATTCCAGAGTTGAAGGGAGAACAGGCTGTAAAGAGAAATACCTTTCTCCAAAACCAAAACGAAGCTCTCTAGCAGAATGGTTGTCAATGTGTTTATTCAACCTCCAGAGTTCAACTCATGTGTGTTTGCAGAAGTTCAGAAACCCTTTCTTTGGAGAATGTAGAAACAGTCATTTCCAGCCCCAGAGACGCATATAACAGTTAGCAGTAAGAATGCGTTTAAAACACAGAAGACCTGCTTCGTACAAACTCATCTGCTGTCCGTTGGTTCATTTTAGGAAGTTTCATCTATGTTTAGATTCAGGGAGGGAGAAACAGGTTTCTTCTAAAAGCTGCGTTTTGACATTCCAGAGTGGAAGGGAGAACAGGCTGTAAAGAGAAATACCTTGCTCTAAAACCAAAATGGAGCTACCTAGCAGAATGGTTGTCAATGTGTGTATTCAACTTCCAGAGATAAACTCATGTTTGCTTGCAGCAGTTCAGAAACCCTTTCTTTGGAGAATGTAGAAACAGTCATTTCCAGCCCTAGAGACGCATGTAATAGCAGTAAGAATGCGGTTAAAACACAGAAGAACCACTTCGTACAAACTGATGTGCTGTGTGTTGGTTCCTTTTAGAAAGTTGCACCTATGTTTAGATTCAGCGAGGGAGAAACACGTTTCTTCTAAAAGCTGCGTTTTGACATTGCAGAGTGGAAGGAAGAACAGGCTGTAAAGAGAAATACCTTGCTCCAAAACCAAAACGGAGCTATCTAACAGAATGGTTGTCAATGTGTTTATTCAACTTCCAGAGTTAATCTCATGTGTGTTTGCAGAAGTTCAGAAACCCTTTCTTTGGAGAATGTAGAAACAGTCATTTCCAGCCCTAGAGACTCATATAAGGATTAGCAGTAATAATATGTTTAAAACACAGAAGACCCGATTCGTACAAACTCATCTGCTGTGTGTTGGTTCCTTTTAGGAAGTTGCATCTATGTTTGGATTCAGCGAGGTAGAAACACGTTTCTTCTAAAAGCTGCATGTTGACATTCCAGAGTGGAAGGGAGAACAGGCTGTAAAGAGAAATACCTTGCTCTAAAACCAAAACGGAGCTATCTAGCAGAATGGTTGTCAATGTGTGTATTCAACTTCCAGAGTTAAAGTGATGTGTGTTTGCAGCAGTTCAGAAACCCTTTCTTCAGAGAATGTCGAAACAGTCATTTCCAGGCCTAGAGACGCATATAAGGGTTAGCAGTAAGAATCCGTTTAAAACACAGAAGACCCGCTTCGTACAAACTGATGTGCTGTGTGTTGGTTCCTTTTAGGTAGTTGCATCTATTTGTAGATTCAGCTAGGTAGAAACACGTTTCTTCTAAAAGCTGTGTTTTGACATTCCATAGTGGAAGGGAGAACAGGCTGTAAAGAGAAATACCTTTCTCCAAAACCAAAACGAAGCTATCTAGCAGAATGGTTGTCAATGTGTATATTCAACTTCCAGAGTTAAACTGATGTGTGTTTGCAGCAGTTCAGAAACCCTTTCTTTGGAGAATGTCGAAACAGTCATTTCCAGCCCTAGAGACGCATATAAGAGTTAGCAGTAAGAATGTGTTTAAAACATAGAAGACCGCTTCATACAAACTGATGTGCTGTGTGTTGATTCCTTTTAGGAAGACGCATCTATGTTTAGATTCAACGAGGGAGAAACACGTTTCTTCTAAAAGCTGCGTTTTGACATTCCAGAGTGGAAGGGAGAACAGTGTGTAAAGAGAAATATGTTGCTCTAAAACCAAAACGGAGCTATCTAGCAGAATGGTTGTCAAAGTGTGTATTCAACTTCCAGAGGTAAACTCATGTGTGTTTGCAGCAGTTCAGAAACCCTTTCTTTGGAGAATGTAGAAACAGTCATTTCCAGCCCCAGAGACGCATATAAGTGTTAGCAGTAAGAATGCGTTTAAAACACAGAAGACCCGCTTCGTACCAACTCATCTGCTGTGTGTTGGTTCCTTTTAGGAAGTTTCATCTATGTTTAGATTCAGGGAGGGAGAAACAGGTTTCTTCTAAAAGCTGCGTTTTGACATTCCAGAGAGGAAGTGAGAACAGGCTGTAAAGAGAAATAACTTGCTCTAAAACCAAAATGGAGCTATCTAGCAGAATGGTTGTCAATGTGTGTATTCAACTTCTAGAGTTCAACTCATGTTTGTTTGCAGCAGTTCAGAACCCCTTTCTTTGGAGAATGTAGAAACAGTCATTTCCAGCCCTAGAGACGCATATAAGAGTTAGCAGTAAGAATGCGTTTAAAACACAGAAGACCCGCTTCGTACAAACTGAAGTGCTGTGTGTTGGTTCCTTTTAGGAAGTTTCATCTATTTTTAGATTCAGCTAGGTAGAAACACGTTTCTTCTAAAAGCTGTGTTTTGACATTCCAGAGTGGAAGGGAGAACAGGCTGTAAAGAGAAATACCTTTCTCCAAAACCAAAACGAAGCTCTCTAGCAGAATGGTTGTCAATGTGTGTATTCAAATTCCAGAGTTCAACTCATGTGTGTTTGCAGCAGTTCAGAAACACTTTCTTTGGAGAATGTAGAAACAGTCATTTCCAGCCCTAGAGACGCACGTAATAGTTAGCAGTAAGAGTGCGTTTAAAACACAGAAGAACCACTTCGTACCAAAGGATGTGCTGTGTGTTGGTTCCTTTTAGGAAGTTGCATCTATGTTTAGATTCAGCGAGGTAGAAACATGTTTCTTCTAAAAGCTGCGTTCGGACATTCCAGAGTGGATGGGAGAACAGACGGTAAAGAGAAATACCTTGCTCTAAAACCAAAAAGGAGCTATCTAGCAGAATGGTTGTCAATGTGTTTATTCAATTTCCAGAGTTAAAGTGATGTGTGTTTGCAGCAGTTCAGAAACCCTTTCTTTGGAGAATGTAGAAATAGTCATTTCCAGCCCCAGAGACGCATATAAGAGTTAGCAGTAAGAATGCATTCAAAACGCAGAAGACCCGCTTCGTACAAACTCATCTGCTGTGTGTTCGTTCCTTTTAGGAAGTTGTATCAATGTTCGGATTCAGCGAGGTAGAAACACGTTTCTTCTAAAAGCTGCGTTTGGACATTCCAGACTGGATGGGTAACAGGCTGTAAAGAGAAATACCTTGCTCTAAAACCAAAACGGAGCTATCTAGCAGAATGGTTATCAATGTGTGTATTCAACTTCCAGAGATAAACTGATATGTGTTTGCAGCAGTTCACAAACCCTTTCTTTGGAGAATGTAGAAACAGTCATTTCCAGCGCTAGAGACGCATATAAGAGTTAGCATAAGAATGCGTTTAAAACACAGAAGACCCTCTTTGTACAAACTGATGTGCTGTGTGTTTGTTCCTTTTAGGAAGTTGCATCTATGTTTGGGTTCAGCGAGGTAGAAATACGTTTCTTCTAAAAGGTGCGTTTGGACATTCCAGAGTGTATGGGAGAACAGGCTGTAAAGAGAAATACCTTGCTCTAAAACCAAAAGGGCGCTATCTAGCAGAATGGTTGTCAAAGTGTGTATTCAACTTCCTGGGTTAAACTGATGTGTGTTTGCAGCAGTTCAGAAACACTTTCTTTGGAGAATGTAGAAAGAGTCATTTCCAGCGCTAGAGACGCATATAAGAGTTAGCATAAGAATGCGTTTAAAACACAGAAGACCCTCTTTGTACAAACTGATGTGCTGTGTGTTTGTTCCTTTTAGGAAGTTGCATCTATGTTTGGGTTCAGCGAGGTAGAAATACGTTTCTTCTAAAAGGTGCGTTTGGACATTCCAGAATGTATGGGAGAACAGGCTGTAAAGAGAAATACCTTGCTCTAAAACCAAAAGGGCGCTATCTAGCAGAATGGTTGTCAAAGTGTGTATTCAACTTCCTGGGTTAAACTGATGTGTGTTTGCAGCAGTTCAGAAACACTTTCTTTGGAGAATGTAGAAAGAGTCATTTACAGCCCTAGAGACGCATATAAGAGCTAGCAGTAAAAATGCGTTTTAAACCCAGAAGACCCGCTTCGTACAAACTGATTTGCTGCGTGTTGGTTTCTTTTAGGAACGTGCATCTATGTTTAGATTCAGCGAGGTAGAAACACGTTTCTTCTAAAAGCTGCGTTTGGACATTTCACTGTGGATGGGAGAACAGGTTGTAAAGAGAAATACCTTGCTCTAAAACAAAAACGGAGCTATCTAGCAGAATGGTTGTCAATGTGTGCGTTCACCTTCCAGAGTTAAACTGATGTGTGCTTGCAGCAGTTCAGAAATCTTTTCTTTGGAGAATGCAGAAACAGTCATTTCCAGCCCTAGAGAGGCATATTGGAGTTAGCAGTAAGAATGCGTTTAAAACACAGAAGACCTGCTTCGTACAAACTGATGTGCTGTGTGTTGGTTCCTTTTAGGAAGTTGCATCTATGTGTAGATTCAGCGAGGTAGAAACACGTTTCTTCTAAAAGCTTCGTTTGGACATTCCAGAGTGGATGGGAGAACAGACTGTATAGAGAAATACCTTGCTCTAAAACCAAAACGGAGCTATGTAGCAGAATGATTGTCAATGTGTGTATTCAACTTACAGAGTTAAACTGATTTGTGTTTGCAGCAGTCCAGAAACCCTTTCTTTGTAGAATGTAGAAACAGTCATTTCCAGCCCTAGAGACGCATGTAAGAGTTAGCAGTAAGAATGCGTTTAAAACACAGAAGACCCGCTTCGTACAAACTGATGTGCTGTGTGTTGGTTCCTTTTAGGAAGTTGCATCTATGTGTAGATTCAGCGAGGTAGAAACACGTTTCTTCTAAAAGCTGCGTTTGGACATTCCAGAGTGGATGGGAGAACGGACTGTATAGAGAAATACCTTGCTCTGAAACCAAAACGGAGCTATCTAGCAGAATGGTTGTCAATGTGTGTATTCAACTTCCAGAGTTTAAGTGATGTGTGTTTGCAGCAGTTCAGAAACCCTTTTTTTGGAGAATGTAGAGACAGTCATTTCCGGCCCTAGAGACGCATATAAGGGTTAGCAGTAATAATATGTTTAAAACACAGAAGACCCGATTCGTATAAACTCATCTGCTGTGTGTTGGTTCCTTTTAGGAAGTTGCATCTATGTTTGGATTCAGCGAGGTAGAAACACGTTTCTTCTAAAAGCTGCGTTTGGACATTCAAGAGTCAATGGGAAAACAGGCTGTAAAGAGAAATATCTTCCTCTAAAACCAGAACGGAGCTATCTAGCAGAATGGTTGTCAATGCGTGTATTCAACTTCCAGAGTTTAAGTGATGTGTGTTTGCAGCAGTTTAGAAACCCTTTCTTTGGAGAATGTAGAAACAGTCATTTCCAGCCCTAGAGACGCATATAAGGGATATCAGTAAGAATACGTTTAAAACACAGAAGACCCGCTTCGTACAAACTCATCTGCTGTGTGTTGGTTCCTTTTAGGAAGTTGCATCTATGTTTAGATTCAGCGAGGGAGAAACACGTTTCTTCTAAAAGCTGCGTTTTGACATTGCAGAGTGGAAGGGAGAATAGGCTGTAAAGAGAAATACCTTGCTCTAAAACCAAAACGGAGCTATCTAGCAGAAGGGTTGTCAATGTGTGTATTCAACTTCCAGAGTTGAACTCATGTGTGTTTGCAGCAGTTCAGAAACCCTTTCTTTGGAGAATGTAGAAACAGTCATTTCCAGCCCTATAGACACATATAAGAGTTAGCAGTAAGAATGCGTTTAAAACACAGAAGACCGCTTCGTACAAACTGATGTGCTGTGTGTTGATTCCTTTTAGGAAGATGCATCTATTTTTAGCTTCAGCGAGGGAGAAACAAGTTTCTTCTAAAAGCTGCGTTTTGACATTCCAGAGTGGAAGGGAGAACAGGCTGTAAAGAGAAATACCTTGCTCTAAAACCAAAACGGAGCTATCTAGCAGAATGGTTGTCAATGTGTTTATTCAACTTCCAGAGATAAACTGATGTGTGTTTGCAGCAGTTCAGAAACCTTTTCTTTGGAGAATGTAGAAATAGTCATTTCCAGCCCTAGAGACGCATATAAGAGTTAGCAGTAAGAATGCTTTCAAAACACAGAAGACCCTCTTCGTACAAACTCATCTGCTGTGTGTTGGTTCCTTTTAGGATGTTGCATCTATGTTTGGATTCAGCGAGGTAGAAACACGTTTCTTCTAAAAGCTGCGTTTGGACATTCCAGAGTGGATGGGAGAACAGGCTGTAAAGAGAAATATCTTGCTCTAAAACCAAAACGGAGCAATCTAGCAGAATGGTTGTCAATGCGTGTATTCAACTTCCAGAGTTTAAGTGATGTGTGTTTGCAGCAGTAAAAAACCCTTTCATTGGAGAATGTAGAAACAGTCATTTCCAGCCCTAGAGATGCATATAAGGGATAGCCGTAAGAATACCTTTATAACACAGAAGACCCGCATTGTACAAACTCATCTGCTGTGTTGGTTCCTTGTAGGAAGTTGCATCTATGTTTAGATTCAGCGAGGTAGAAACAAGTTTCTTATAAAAGCTGCGTCTGGATATTCCAGGGTGGATGGGAGTACAGATTGTAAAGAGAAATACTTTGCTCTAAAACCAAAACGGAGCTATCTAGCAGAATGGTTGTCAATGTGTGTATTCAACTTCCAGAGTTAAACTCATGTGTGTTGGCAGCATTTCAGAAACCCTTTCTTTGGAGAATGTAGAAACAGTCATTTCCAGCCCTAGAGAGGCATATAAGACTTAGCAGTAAGAATGCGTTTAAAACACAGAAGACCCGCTTTCTACAAACTCATCTGCTGTGTATTGGTTGCATTTAGGAAGTTGCATTTATGTTTAGATTCAGCGAGGTAGAAACACGTTTCCTCTAAAAGCTGCGTTTGGACATTTCAGAGTGGATGGGAGAACAGATTGTAAAGAGAAATACCTTGCTCTAAAACAAAAACGGAGAAATCTGGCAGAATGGGTGTATATGTGTGTATTCAACTTCCAGAGTTAAAGTGATGTGTGTTTGCAGCAGTTCAGAATCCCTTCCTTTGGAGAATGTAGAAACAGTCGTTTCCAGCCCTAGAGACACATATAAGAGTTAGCAGTAGTAATGTTTTCAAAACACAGAAGACCCGCTTCATACAAACTCATCTGCTGTGTGTTGGTTCCTTTTAGGAAGTTGCATGGATGTTTGGATTCAGCGAGGTAGAAACACGTTTATTCTGAAAGCTGCGTTTGGACATTCCACAGTGGAAGGGAGAACAGACTGTAAAGACAAATACCTTGCTCTAAAACCAAAACGGAGCTATCTCGCAGAATGGTTGTCAATCTGTGTATTCAACTTCCAGAGTTAAACACATGTGTGTTTGCAGCAGTTCAGAAACTCTTTCTTTGGAGAATGTAGAAACCTTCATTTTCAGCCCTAGAGACGCATATAAGAGATTGCAGTAAGAATGCCTTCAAAACACAGAAAACCAGCCTCATACAAACTCATCTGCTGTGTGTTGGTTCCTTTTAGGAAGTTGCATCTATGTTTGGATTCAGCGAGGGAGAAACACGTATCTTCTAAAAGCTGCGTTTGGACATTACAGAGTGGAAGGGAGAAAAGGCTGTAAAGAGAAATATCTTGCTCTAAAACCAAAACGGAGCTATCTAGCAGAATGTTTGTCAATGTGTGTATTCAACTTCCAGAGTTAAACTCATGTGTGTTGGCAGCATTTCAGAAACCCTTTCTTTGGAGAATGTAGAAACAGTCATTTCCAGCCCTCGAGAGGCATATAAGAGTTAGCAGTAAGAATACGTTTAAAACACAGAAGACCCGCTTCGTACAAACACATCTGCTGTGCGTTGGTTCCTCTTAGGAAGTTGCATCTATGTTTAGATTTAGCGAGGTACAAACACGTTTCCTCTAAAAGCTGCATTTGGACATTCCAGAGTGGATGGGAGAACTGGCTGTAAACAAAAATAACTTGTTCTGAATCCAAAACTGAGTTATCTAGCAGAATGGTTGTCAATGTGTGTATTCAACTTCCTGAGTTAAACTCATGTGTGTTTGCAGCAATTCATAAACCCTTTCTTTGGAGAATGTTGAAACAGTCATTTCAACACTAGAAACGCATATAAGAGTTAGCAGTAAGAATGCGTTTAAAACACAGAAGACCCGCTTCGTACAAACTCATCTGCTGTGTGTTGGTTCCTTTAAGGAAGTTGCATCTATGTTTAGATTCAGCGAGGTAGAAACACGTTTCTTCTAAAAGCTGCGTTTGGACATTCCAGAGTGGATGGGAGAACAGGCTGTAAAGAGAAATACCTTGCTCTAAAACCAAAACGGAGCTATCTAGCAGAATGATTGTCAATGTGTGTATTCAACTTCCAGGTTTAAACTGATGTGTGTTTGCAGCAGTTCAGAAATGCTTTCTTTGGAGAATGTAGAAACAGTCATTTCCAGCCCTAGAGACGCATATAAGAGTTAGGAGTAAGAATCCGTTTAAAACACAAAAGACCCGCTTCGTCCAAAGTCATCTGCTGTGTGTTGGTTTCTTTTAGGAAGTTGCATCTATGTTTGGATTCAGCGAGGTAGAAACACGTTTCTTCTAACAGCTGCGTTTGGACATTCCAGAGTGGATGGGAGAACAGGCTGTAAAGAGAAATACCTTGATCTAAAACCAAAACTGAGCTATCGAGCAGAATGGTTGTCAAAGTGTGTATTCAACTTCCAGAGTTAAACAGATGTGTGTTTGCAGCAGTTCATAAACCGTTTCATTGGAGAATGTAGAAACAGTCATTTCCAGCCCTAGAGACGCATATAAGAGTTAGCAGTAAGAATGCGTTTAAAACACAGAAGACCCGCTTCGTACAAACTCACCTGCTCTGTGTTGGTTCCTTTTATTAAGTTGCATCTATGTTTGGATTCAGCGAGGTAGAAACACGTTTCCTCTAAAAGCTGCGTTTGGACATTCCAGAGTGGATGGGAGAACAGGCTGTAAAGAGAAATATCTTGCTCTAAAACCAAATCGGAGCTATCTAGCAGAGTGGTTGTCAATGTGTGTATTGAACTTCCAGAGTTAAATTGATGTGTGTTTGCAGCAGTTCAGAAACCCTTTTTTTGGACAATGTAGAAACAGTCATTTCCAGCACTAGAGACGCATATAAGTGTTAGCAGTAAGAATGCGTTTAAAACACAGAATACCCGCTTCGTACAAACTCGTCTGCTGTGTGTTGGTTCCTCTTAGGAAGTTGCGTCTATGTTTAGATTCAGCGAGGTAGAATCACGTTTCTTCTAAAAGCTGTGTTTGGACATTCTAGAGTGGATGAGAGAACAGACTGTAAAGAGAAATACCTTGCTCTAAGACCAAAATGGAGCTATCTAGCAGAACCGTTGTCAGTGTGTGTATTCAACTTCCAGAGATAAACTGATATGTGTTTGCAACAGTTCAGAAACCCTTTCTTTGGAGAATGTAGAAACAGTCATTTCCAGCCCTAGAGACGCATATAAGAGTTAGCAGTAAGAATGCGTTTAAAACACAGAAGACCCGCTTTGTACAAACTCATTTTCTCTGTGTTGATTCATTTTAAGAAGTTGCATCTATGTTTAGATTCAGCGAGGTAGAAGCACGTTTCTTCTAAAAGCTGCGTTTGGACATTCCAGAGTGGATGTGAGAAAAGGCTGTAAAGAGAAATACCTTGCTCTAAAACCAAAACGGAGCTAACTAGCAGAATGGTTGTGAATGTGTGTATTCAACTTCCGGAGTTGAACACATGTGTGTTTGCAGCAGTTCAGAAACACTTTCTTTGGAGAATGTAGAAACAGTCATTTCCAGCCCTAGAGACGCATGTAAGAGCTAGCAGTAAGAATGCGTTTAAGACACAGAAGACCCGCTCCGTACAAACTCATCTGCTGTGTGTTGGTTCCTTTTAGGAAGTTGCATCTATGTTTAGATTCAGCGAGGTAGAAACACGTTTCTTCTAAAAGCTGCGTTCGGACATTCCAGAGTGGATGGGAGAACAGACGGTAAAGAGAAATACCTTGCTCTAAAACCAAAACGGAGCTATCTAGCAGAATGGTTGTCAATGTGTTTATTCAATTTCCAGAGTTAAAGTGATGTGTGTTTGCAGCAGTTCAGAAACCCTTTCTTTGGAGAATGTAGAAATAGTCATTTCCAGCCCCAGAGACGCATATAAGAGTTAGCAGTAATAATGCATTCAAAACACAGAAGACCCGCTTCGTACAAACTCATCTGCTGTGTGTTCGTTCCTTTTAGGAAGTTGTATCAATGTTTGGATTCAGCGAGGTAGAAACACGTTTCTTCTAAAAGCTGCATTTGGACATTCCAGAATCGATGGGAGAAGAGGCTGTAAAGAGAAATATCTTGCTCTAAAACCAAAACCGAGCTATCTAGCAGAATGGTTGTAAATGTGTGTATTCAACTTCCAGAGTTAAATTCATGTGTGTTTGCAGCAGTTCAGAAACCCTTTCTTTCGAAAATGTAAAAACAGTCCTTTCCAGCCCTAGAGACGCATATAAGAGTTAGCAGTAAGAATACGTTTAAAACACAGAAGACCCACTTCGAACAAACTCATCTGCTGTGTGTTGGTTCCTTTTAGGAAGTTGCATCTATGTTTAGATTCAGCGAGGTAGAAACAAGTTTCTTCTAAAAGCTGCGTTTGTACATTCCAGAGTGGATGGGAGAATAGACTGTAAAGAGAAATATCTTGCTCTAAAATCAAAACGGAGCTATCTAGCAGAATGGTTTTCAATGTGTGTATTCAACTTCCAGAGTTAAACTCATGTGTGTTTGCAGCAGTTCAGAAGCCCTTTCTTTGGAGAATGTAGAAACAGTCATTTCCAGCCCTAGAAACGCATATAATAGTTAGCAGTAATAATGCGTTTAAAACACAGAAGACCCGCTTCGTACAAACTCATCTGCTGTGTGTTGGTTCCTTTAAGGAAGTTGCATCTATGTTCAGATTCAGCGAGGTAGAAACACGTTTCTTCTAAAAGCTGCGTTTGGACATTCCAGACTGGAAGGGTAACAGGCTGTAAAGAGAAATACCTTGCTCTAAAACCAAAACGGAGCTATCTAGCAGAATGGTTATCAATGTGTGTATTCAACTTCCAGAGATAAACTGATATGTGTTTGCAGCAGTTCACAAACCCTTTCTTTGGAGAATGTAGAAACAGTCATTTCCAGCGCTAGAGACGCATATAAGAGTTAGCATAAGAATGCGTTTAAAACACAGAAGACCCTCTTTGTACAAACTGATGTGCTGTGTGTTTGTTCCTTTTAGGAAGTCGCATCTATGTTTGGGTTCAGCGAGGTAGAAATACGTTTCTTCTAAAAGGTGCGTTTGGACATTCCAGAGTGTATGGGAGAACAGGCTGTAAAGAGAAATACCTTGCTCTAAAACCAAAAGGGCGCTATCTAGCAGAATGGTTGTCAAAGTGTGTATTCAACTTCCTGGGTTAAACTGATGTGTGTTTGCAGCAGTTCAGAAACACTTTCTTTGGAGAATGTAGAAAGAGTCATTTACAGCCCTAGAGACGCATATAAGAGTTAGCAGTAAAAATGCGTTTTAAACCCAGAAGACCCGCTTCGTACAAACTGATTTGCTGCGTGTTGGTTTCTTTTAGGAACGTGCATCTATGTTTAGATTCAGCGAGGTAGAAACACGTTTCTTCTAAAAGCTGCGTTTGGACATTTCACTGTGGATGGGAGAACAGGTTGTAAAGAGAAATACCTTGCTCTAAAACAAAAACGGATGTATCTAGCAGAATGGTTGTCAATGTGTGCGTTCACCTTCCCGAGTTAAACTGATGTGTGCTTGCAGCAGTTCAGAAATCTTTTCTTTGGAGAATGCAGAAACAGTCATTTCCAGCCCTAGAGAGGCATATTGGAGTTAGCAGTAAGAATGCGTTTAAAACACTGAAGACCCGCTTCTTACAAACTGATCTGCTATGTGTTGGCTCCTTTTAGGAAGTTGCATTTATGTTTAGGTTCAGCGAGGTAGAAACACGTTTCTTCTAAAAGCTGTGTTTGGACATTCCAGAGTCAATGGAAGTACAGGCTGTAAAGAGAAATAGCTTGCTCTGAAATAAAAACGGAGCTATCTGGCATAATGGTTGTCAATGTGTGTATTCAACTTCCAGAGTTAAACTCATGTGTGTTTGCAGCAGTTCAGAAACCCTTTCTTCGGCGAAGGTAGAAACAGTCATTTCCAGGCCTATAGTGTCATAGAAGAGTTAGCAGTAAGACTGCGTTTAACACACAGAAGACCTGCTTCTTACAAAGTGATCTGCTGTGTGTTGTTTCCTTTTCGGAAGTTGCATCTATGTTTAGATTCAGTGAGGTGGAAACACTTTTCTTCTAAAAGCTGCGTTTGCATATTCCAGAGTGGATGGGAGAACAGACGGTAAAGAGAAATATCTTGCTCTAAAACAAAAACGGAGCTATCTAGCAGAATGGTTGTCCATGTGTGCATTCAACTTCCAGAGTTAAAGTGATGTGTACTTGCAGCAGGTCAGAAACCGTTTCTTCGGAGAACGTAGAAACAGTCATTTCCAGTTCTGTAGAGGAATATGAGAGTTAGCAGTAAGAATGCGTTTAAAACACAGAAGACCCGCTTCTTACAAACTGATCTGCTGTGTGTTGGTTCCTTTTAGGAAGTTGCACCTATGTTTAGATTCAGCGAGGTAGAAACACGTTTCTTCTAAAAGCTGCGTTTGGACATTCCAGAGTGGATAGGAGAACAGGCTGTAAAGAGAAACACCTTGCTCTAAAACAAAAACGGAGCTATCTAGCAGAATGGTTGTCAATATGTGCATTCAACTTCCAGAGGTAAACTGATGTGTGTTTGCAGCAGTTCAAAAACACTTTCTTCGGAGAATGTAGAAACTGTTGTTTCCTGCTCGAGAGAGGCATATGAGAGTTAGCAGAAAGAATGCGTTTAAAACACAGAAGACCCACTTCCTGCAAACAGATGTGCTGTGTGTTGGTTCCTTTTAGGAAGTTGCATCAATGTTTAGATTCAGCGAGGTAGAAACACGTTTCTTCTAAAAGCTGCGTTTGGACATTCCAGAGCGGATGGGAGTACAGGCTGTAAAGAGAAATATCTTGCTCTAAAACAAAAACGGAGCTATCTAGCGGAATGGTCGTCAATGTGTGCATTCAACTTCCAGAGTTAAACTGATGTGTGTTTCCAGCAGTTCAGAAACCCTTTCTTAGGAGAATGTAGAAAGAGTCATTTCCAGCTCTAGAGAGTCGTATGAGAGTTAGCAGAAAGATTGCCTTTAAAACACAGAAGACCCGCTTCCTAACAACTGATCTCCTGTGTGTTGGTTCCTTTTATGAAGTTCCATCTATGTTTAGATTCAGCGAGGTAGAAACACGTTTCTTCTATAAGCTGCGTTTGGACATTCCACTGTGGATGGGAGTATAGGCTGTAAAGAGAAATACCTTGCTCTAAAACAAAAACAGAGCTATCTAGCAGAATAGTTGTCAATGTGTGCATTCAACTTCCAGAGTTAAACTGATGTTTGTTTGCATCAGTTGAGAAACCCTTTCTTCGGAGAATGTAGAAAAAGTCATTTTCAGCTCTAGAGAGGCATATGAGATTTAGCAGAAAGAATCCGTTTAAAACACAGAAGACCCACTTCCTACAAACTGATCTGCTGTGTGTTGGTGCCTCTAGGAAGTTGAATCTATGTTTAGATTCAGCGAGGTAGATACACGTTTCTTCTAAAAGCTGCGTTTGTACATTCCAGAGTGGATGGGAATACAGGTTGTAAAGAGAAATACCTTGCTCTCATATAAAAACGGAGGTATCTAGCAGAATGGTTGTCAATGTGTGCGTTCACCTTCCCGAGTTAAACTGATTTGTGCTTGCAGCAGTTCAGAAATCCTTTCTTTGGAGAATGCAGAAACAGTCATTTCCAGCCCTAGAGATGCATATGAGAGTTAGCAGTAAGAATGCGTTTAAAACACTGAAGACCGGCTTCTTACAAACTGATCTGCTGTGTGTTGGTTCCTTTTAGGAAGTTGCATGTATGTTTAGATTCAGCGAGGTAGAAACACGTTTCTTCTAAAAGCTGCGTTTGGACATTCCAGAGTGGATTGGACGACAGGGTGTTAAAAGAAATACCTTGCTCTGAAACAAATACGGAACTATCTGGCATAATGGTTGTCAATTTGTGTATTCAACTTCCAGAGTTAAACTGATGTGTGTTTGCAGCAGTTCAGAAACCCTTTCTTCGGCGAATTTAGAAACAGTCATTCCCAGGCCTATGGTGTCATATAAGACCTAGCAGTAAGACTGCGTTTAACACACAGAAGACCTGCTTCTTACAAACTGATCTGCTGTGTGTTGTTTCCTTTTCGGAAGTTGCATCTATGTTTAGATTCAGCGAGGGAGAAACACTTTTCTTCTAAAAGCTGCGTTTGGATATTCCAGAGTGGATCGGAGTATAGGCTGTAAAGAGAAATACCTTGCTCTAAAACAAAAACGGAGCTATCTAGCAGAATGGTTGTCCATGTGTGCATTCAACTTCCAGAGTTAAAGTGATGTGTACTTGCAGCAGTTCAGAAACCCTTTCGTCGGAGAGTTTAGAAACAGTCATTTCCAGCTCTGGAGAAGAATATGAGAGTTAGCAGTAATAATGCGTTTAAAACACAGAAGACCCGCTTCTTACAAACTGATCTGCTGTGTGTTGGTTCCTTTTAGGAATTTGCATCTATGTTTAGATGCAGCGAGGTAGAAACACGTTTCTTCTAAAAGCTGCGTTTGGACATTCCAGAGTGGATGGGATTACAGGCTGTAAAGAGAAATACCTTGCTCTAAAACAAAAACGGAGCTATCTAGCAGAATGGTTTTTCATGTGTGCATTCAACTTCCAGAGTTAAACTGACGTGTGTTTTCAGCAGTTCAGAAACCCTTTCTTCGGAGAATGTAGAAACAGTCGTTTCCAGCCCTAGAGAGGCATATGAGTGTTAGCAGTAAGAATGCGTTTAAAACACAGAAAAACCACTTCTTACAAACTGTTCTGCTGTGTGTTGGTTCCTTTTAGGAATTTGCATCTATGTTTAGATTCAGTGAGGTAGAAACACGTTTCTTCTAAAAGCTGCGTTTGGACATTCTAGAGTGGATGGAGTACAGGCTGTAAATAGAAATACCTTGCTCTAAAACAAAAACGGAGCTATCTAGCAGAATGATTGTCAATGTGTGCATTCAACTTCCAGAGTTAAGCTGATATGTGTTTGCAGCAGTTGCGAAACCCTTTCTTCGGAGAATGTAGAAAGAGTCATTTCCAGCTCTAGAGAGGGAAATGAGAGTTAGCAGTAAGAATGCGTTTAAAATAGAGAAGACCCGCTTCTTACAAACTGATCTGTTGTGTATTGGTTCCTTTTAGGAAGTTGCATCTATGTTTAGATTCAGCGAGGTAGAAACACGTTTCTTCTAAAAGCTGCATTTGGACATTCCAGAGTGGATGGGAGTACAGGCTGTAAAGAGAAATACCTTGCTCTAAAACAAAAACGGAGCTATCTAGCAGAATGGTTTTCAATGTGTGCATTCAACTTCCAGAGTTAAACTGATGTGTGTTTTCAGTAGTTCAGAAACCCTTTCTTCGGAGAATGTAGAAACAGTCATTTCCAGCCCTAGAGAGGCATATGAGTGTTAGCAGTAAGAATGCGTTTAAAACACAGAAGACCCGCTTCGTCCAAACTGTTCTGCTGTGTTTTGGTTCCTTTTAGGAAGTTGCATCTATGTTTAGATTCAGCGAGGTAGAAACAGGTTTCTTCTAAAAGCTGCGTTTGGACATTCCAGAGTGGATGGAGTACAGGCTGTAAAGAGAAATACCTTGCTCTAAAACAAAAACGGAGCTATCTAGCAGAATGGTTGTCAATGTGTGCATTCAACTTCCAGAGTTAAACTGATGTGTGTTTGCAGCAGTTCAGAAACCCTTTCTTTGGAGAATGTAGAAACAGTCCTTTTCAGCCTCATAGTGGCATAAAAGAGTTAGCAGTAAGAATGCATTTAATACACCGAAGACCCGCTTTGTACAAACCGATCTGCTTTGTATTGGTTCCTTTTAGGAAGTTGCATCTCTGTTTAGATTCTGTGAGTTAGAAACACGTTTCTTCTAAAAGCTGCATTTGGACATTCCTGAGTGGATAATAGTACAGGCTGTGAAGAGAAATACCTTGCTCTAAAACAAAAACGGAGCTATCTAGCAGACGTTGTCAATGTGTGCATTCAACTTCCAGAGTCAAACTGATGTGTGTTTTCAGCAGTTCAGAAACTCTTTCTTTGGAGAATATAGAAACAGTCATTTCCAGCCCTATAGTGGCAAATAAAATTTAGCAGAGAAGATGTTTTTAAAACGCCGTCTTTCTGCTAATTCTCATATGGCAGTATGCGGCTGGAAATCTGTATTTCTAGACTCTCCAAGGAAAGGACTTCTGAAACACTTTATACACACATCAGTTTATCTCTGTAGGTTGAATGTACACTTTGAAATCCAATCTGCTAGATATGTCTGCTTTTGTTTTAGAGTCAGATATTTCTCATTACACCCTGTAGTCCTATTCACTCTGGAATATCCAAAAGCAGCTTTTAGAAGAAAAGTGTTACTAACCTACTGAATTTAAACATAGAAGCAACTTCCTAAGATGAACGAACTCACAGCAGACCAGTTTGAGAGATACGTTTCTACTGTGTTTAAAACGCAGTCTTATTGCTAATTGTCATATGGCAGTATGAGGCTGGAAACCTCTTTTGTAGACCCTCCAAGGAAATGGTTTCTGACATGCTTCATACACACATGAGTTTAACTCTTTAAGTTGAATGTACACTTTGACAAGCAATCTGCTAGATAGCTTCGTTTCTGTTTTAGAGCCAGATATTTCTCATTATAGTCTATAGTCCCATTCACTCTGGAATATCCAAACGCAACTTTTAGAAGAAACGTGTTACTAACTCACTGAATCTAAACATAGATGCAGCTTCCTAAGGTGAATGAACTCACAGCAGTGCAATTTGAGAGAAATGTTTCTTCTTTGTTTAAAATGCAGTCTTAATGCTAATACTCTTATGGCAGTATACGGCTGGAAATATCTATTTCTAGACTCCAAAGGAAAGGTTTCTGAATCGCTTCATACACACACCAGTTTTCCTATGTAATTTGAATGTACAATTTGACAAACAATCTGCTTGATAGCTCCGTTTTTGTTTTAGAGCCAGATATTTCTCATTACAGCCTACAATCCCGTTCACTCTGGAATATCCAAACACAGCTTTTAGAAGAAACATGTTACTAACTCACTGAATCTAAACATAGATGTAGCTTCCTATGGTGAACGAACTTACAGTAGAGCAATTTCAGAGAAACATTTCTTCTGTGTTTAAAACACAGTCATACTACTAATTCTCATATAGCAGTATACAGCTGGAAACATCTATTTCTAGACTCTCCAAAGAAAGAGTTTCTGAAACCCTTCATACACACTAAGGTTTAACTCTGTAAGTTGAATATACACTTTGACAACCAATCTGCTAGATAGCTCCTTTTTTGTTTTAGAGCCAGATATTTCTCATTACAGCCTATATTGCCATTTACTCTGGAATATCCAAACGCAGCTTTTAGAAGTAACGTGTTACTAACTCACTGAATCCAAACATAGATGCAGCTTCCTAAGGTGAACCAACTCAGAAGAGAGCAATTTGAGAGAAACGTTTCCTCTGTGTTTAAAACCCAGTCTTACTATTAATTCTCATATGGCAGTACATGGCTGGAAACATCTCTTTCTAGACTCTCTAAAGAAAGGGTTTTCTGACACGCTTCAAACACACATCAGTTTAATCTGTATGTTCAATGTATGCTTTGACAACCAATCTGCTAGATAGCTCTGTCTTTGTTTTAGAGCCATGTATTTCTCACTACAGCCTACTGCTAATTCTTATATGGCAGTATACGGAGGGTATCATCTGTTTCTAGGCTCTCCAAAGAAAGGATTTCTGAACTGCTGCATACACAATCAGTTTATCTCTGTAAGTTCATTGCACACATTGGCAACCATTCTGCTAGACAGCTTTGTTTTCGTTTAAGAGCCAGATATTTCTCATTGCAGCATATACTCCCATTCTCTCTGGAATGTCCATAAACAGTTCCTGGAAGAAATGTGTTTCTTTCTCACTGCATCTAAACATGGATGCAACTCCCTAAGGCGAATGAACACACAGCAGAGCACATTGAGAGATCCGTTTCTTCTGTGTTTTATACACAGTCTTACTGCTAATTCTTACATCCCAGTGTTTAGCTGGAAATATCTGTTTTTAGATTCTCCAAAGAAAGGGCCTCTGAATTGCTTCATACACACATCAGTTTAACTCTGTACGTTGATTGCACACCTTGACAACCATTCTGCTAGATAGCTCTGTTTTTGTTTTAGAGCCAGAAATTTCTCATTACGGCATATACTCCCATTCACTCTGGAATGTCCAAATGCAGCTACTAGAAGAGACGTGTTTCTCACTCACCGAATCTAAACATAGATGCAACTCAATAAGTTGAACGAACACACAGCAGAGCAGTTTGAAAGATACGTTTCTTCTATGTTTTAGATGCATTCTTAGTGCTTATTTTTATATGCCTGGATTTGGCTGGAAATACCCGTTTTTAGATTCTCCAAGGAAGGGGTTTCTGAAATGCTGCATACACACATCAGTTTATCTCCATAAGTTGAATGCACACATTGACGGCCTTTCTGCTAGTTAGCTACATTTTCGGTTTAGAGCCAGATATTTCTAATTAGAGCATATACTCCCATTCACTCTGGAATGTCGAAACGCAGTTCCTAGAAGAAACATGTTTTGAAATTGCTTTATCTAAACATAGATGCAACTCCCTAAGGTGAATGATAAACTAGCAGAGCAGTTTGAAAAATACGTGTCTTCTGTGTTTTAGATGCAGTCTTACTGCTAATTCTTCTATACCTGTATTTGGCTGGATATATCAGTTTCTAGATTCTCCACAGAAAGTGTTTCTGAACTGCTGCATAAACACATCAGTTTAACTCTGGAAGTTGAATGCACACATTGTCAATCATTATGTTAGATAGCTCCGTTTTTGTTTTTAATCTAGATATTTCTCATTTTAGCATATGTCCAATTCATTCTGGAATGTCCAAGTGCAGTTCCTAGAGGAAACATCTTTCAAATTCGTTGAATCTAAACATAGATTTAACTCCCTAAGGTAAAGGAACACACAGCAGAGTGTTTGAAAAATACATTTTTTCTGTGTTTTAGATGCAGAAATACTGCTAATTATTATATGACTGGATTTTGCTGGAAATGTCTGTTTTTAGATTCTCCACAGAAAGTGTATCTCAACTGCTGCATACACACATCACTTTAACTCTGTTAGTTGAATGCACACATTGACAACCATTCTGCTTGATATCTCTGTTTTTGTTTTAGAGCCAGATATTTTTCATTACAACATATACTCCCATTCACTATGGAATGTCCAAACGCAGCTCCTAAAAGACACGTGTTTCTTACTCGCTGAATCTAAACACAGAAAAAACTCCCTAGGGTAAACTAACATACAGCAGAGCAGTTTGAAAGATATGTTGCTTTTGTGTTTTAGACATAGTCTTAATTCTATTTCTTTTATGCCTCGATTTGGCTGGCAACATCTGTTTTTAGATTCTCCACAGAAAGGGTTTCTGAACTGCTGCATACACACATCAGTATAAGTTGAATGCACATATTGACAAACATTCTGTTAGATAGCTCCGTTTGTTTTAGAGCCAGATATTTCTCATTACAGCACATATTTACATTCTCTCTAGAATGTCCAAATGCAACTTCTAGAAGAAACTTGTTTCTTACTCACAGAAACTAAACATAGATGCAACTCACTAAGGTGAATGAACACACAGCAGAGCAGTGTGATAGATACATTTCTTCTGTGTTTTAGTCACTGTCTTACTGCTAATTCTTTTTTTTTTTTTTTTTTTTTTTTTTTTTTTTTTTTTTTTTTTGAGACGGAGTTTCGCCCTTGTTACCCAGGCTGGAGTGCAATGGCGCGATCTCGGCTCACCACAACCTCTGCCTCCTGGGCTCAGGCAATTCTCCTGCCTCAGCCTCCTGAGTAGCTGGGATTACAGGCACGTGCCACCATGCCCAGCTAATTTTTTGCACTTTTAGTAGAGACAGGGTTTCACCATGTTGACCAGGATGGTCTCAATCTCTCGACCTCGTGATCCACCCGCCTCGGCCTCCCAAAGTGCTGGGATTCTGCTAATTCTTATATGCCGGAATTTGGCTGGAATTATCTGTATTTAAATTCTCCAAAGAAAGGGTTTCTGAACTGCTGCATACACACATCAGTTTAACTCTTTAAGTTGAATGTACCCATTGACAAACATTCTGCTAGATACCTTCGTTTTCGTTTTAGAGCCAGATATTTCTCATTGAAGCATATACTCTCATTCACTCTGTAATGTCCAAACTCAGCTCCTAGAAGAAACATGTTTCTAATTCACTAAATCTAAACATAGATGCAATTCTCTAAAGTTAAGGAACACACAGCATAGCAGTTGGAAAAATATGTTTCTTCAGTGTTTTAGATGGAGTCTTACTGCTAATTCTTGTATTCCGGGTTTTTTCCAGAAATATCTGTCTTTAGATTGTCCACAGGGAGGGTTTCTGAATTACTGCATACATACATCAGTGTAACTCCATAAGGTGAATGAACATATTGACAACCATTCTGCTAGATAGCTCCATTTTTGTTTTGGAGCCAGATATTTCTCATTACAACATATACTACCATTCAATCTGGAATGTCCAAACACAGCTTCTAGTTCAAAAGTGTTTCTAAATTGCTGAATCTGAACATGGATGCAACTCCCTAAGTTGAAGGAACACACAGCAGAGCAATTTGAAAAATGTGTTTCATCTGTGTTTTTGATGCTGTCTTACTGCTATTTCTTATATGCCATGTTTTGGATGAAAATATCTGTTTTTAGATATTCCATAGAAAGGATTTCTAAACTGCTGCATATTCATATCAGTTTACCTCTGTATGTTTCATGCACACATTGACTACCATTCTGTTAGTTAATTCCGTTTTTGTTTTAGATCCAGATATTTCTCATTACAGCATATACTCCCATTCACTCTGGAATGTCCAAACGCAGTTCCTAGAAGAAACGACATTTCTAGCTCACTGATCTAAACAAAGATGCAATTTTCTAAGGTGAACGAACACAAAGCAGAGCAGTTTGAAAGATACATTTCTTCTGTGTTTTAGACACAGCCTTAATCCTAATTCTTATATGCTGGGATTTGCCTGGAAATATGTAGATTCTCCAAAGAAATGGTTTCTGAACTGCTGCATACACACATGAGTTTAGCTCTATAAGTTGAATGCACACATTGACAACCATTCTGCTAGATAGCTCAGTTTTTGTTTGAAAGCCAGATATTTCTCATCACAGCATATACTCCCATTCAATCTGGTATGTCCAAACGAAGCTCCTAGAAGAACTGTGTTTGTAACTCACTAAATCTAAACATAGATGCAACTCCCTAAGGTGATCAAACACACAGCAGAGTAGTTTGAAAAATACATTTCTTCTGTGTTTTCGATGCAGTCTTACTGCTTATTAGTAGAAGCCGGGATTTCTCTGGAAATATCTGTTTTTAGATTATCCACAGAAAGGGTTTCTGAACTGCTGCATACACACATAAGTTTAACTCTGTAAATTGAATGCACACATTGACAACTATTATGCTAGATAGCTTCGTTTTTGTTTTAGAGCCAGATATTTCTCATGAGAGCATATACTTGCATTCGCTCTGCAATGTCCAAACGCAGCTCCTAAAAGAAACATGTTTCTAACTTGCTGAATCTAATCATAGATCCGACTGCCTACAGTGAATGAAAAAAGAGTAGAGCAGTTTGAAAGATATGTTACTTCTGTGTTTTAGACGCAGTCTTACTGCTAGTTCTTATTTACCTGGATTAGGCTGGAAATATGTTTTTTGATTCTCCACAGAAAGGGTTTCTGAACTGCTGCATACACCTCAGTTTATCTCTGTAATTTGAACACAAATTGAAAACCATTGTGCTAGAGAACTTCGTTTCCGTTTTAAAGCCAAAGATTTCTCATTACAGCATAAATACCCATTCACCCTGGAATGTCCAAACACAGTTCCTAGAAGAAACATATTTCTAACTCACTAAATCTAAAGATACATGCGACTTTCTAAAGTGAACAAACACGCAGCAGAGCAGTTTGAAAGATACGTTTCTTCTGTGTTTTAGACGTAGTCTTACTGCTAATTCTTATATGGCAGTATTTGGCTTCAAACATCTGTTTTTAGATTCTCCAAAGAAAGGGTTTCTGAACTGCTGCATACACATATCAGTTTAACTCTTTAAGTTGAATGCGCACATTGAAAACCATTGTGCTAGAGAGCTCCATTTTCATTTTAGAGCCAGATATTTCTCCTTACGGTATATACTCCCATTCTCTCGGGAATGTCCAAAGGCAGCTCCTAGAAGAAACGTATTTCTAACTCACTGAATCTAAGCATAGATGCAGCTTACTACGGTGGACGAACACACGGAAGAGCAGTTTGATAGATATGTTTCTTCTGTGTTTTAGGCACAGTCATTCTGCTAATTTTTATATGCTGGGATTTGGCTGGAAATATCTGCTTTTACATTCTGCACAGAAAGGGTTTCTGAACTGCTGCATACACACATCAGTTTAACTCTGTAGGTTGAATGCATACCTTGACAACCATTCTGTTAGATAGCTCCGTTTTTGCTTCAGAGTCAGATATTTCACATTACAGCATATACTCTCATTCACTCAGGAACGTCCAAATGCAGCTCCTAGAGGAAATGTGTTTCTAACTAACTGAATGTAAACCTAGGTGCAACTCCCTATGCTGAATGAACACACAGCAGATCAGTTTGAAGGATACGTTTCTTCTGTGTTTTAGATGCAGTCTTTCTGCTATTTCTTATATACCTGGATTTGGCTGGAAATATCTGTTTTTAGATTCTACAAAGAAAGGGTTTCTGAACTGCTGCATACACACATCAGTTTAACTCTGTAAGTTTAAGACATACATTATCAACCATTCTTTTAGATAGACTTGTTTTCATTTTTGAGACAGATATTTCTCATTAAAGCATATATTACCATTAATTCTGTAATGCTCAAATGCAGCTCTTAGAAGAAACATGTTTTTAACTCCCTGAATCTAAACATAGTTGCAACTCCCTAAGGTGAACAAACACACAGCAGAGCATTTTGAAAGATATGTTTCTTCTGTGTTTTAGACACAGTCTTTTTTTTAAATTTATTTGATTGCATTTTAGGTTTGGGAGTACATATGAGGAACATTCAAAATTGTTGTATAGCTACACACATGGCAGTGTGATTTGCTGCCTTCCTCCCCAACACCTATATCTGGCATTTCTCCCTGCTATCTGTCACCAACCCTCCACCCCCCACTGTCCCTCCTCTATTTCCCCTCAACAGACCCCTGTGTGTAGTGCTCCTCTCCCTGTGTCCATGTGTTCTCATTGTTCAACACCCTTCTATAAGTGAGAACATGCGGTGTTTGATTTTCTGGTCTTGTGTCAGTTTGCTGAGAATGATGATTTCCAGGTTCATCCATGTCCCTACAAAGGACACAAACTCATCGTTTTTGATGGCTGCATAATATTCCATGGTGTATATGTGCCGCATTTTCCCTGTCCAGTCTAGCATCGATGGGCATTTGGGTTGGTTCTAGGTCTTTGCTATTGTAAACAGTGCTGCAATGAACATTCCTGTGTACGTGTCCTTATAGCAGAACAATTTATAATCCATTGGATACATACCCAGTAATGGTCTTGCTGGGTCAAATGGAATTTCTATTTCTAGGTCCTTGAGGAATCGCCACACTGTCTTCCACAATGGTTGAACTAATTTACATTCCCACCAACAGTGTAAAAGTGTTCCTATTTCTCCACATCCTCTCCAGTGTCTGTTGTCTCTAGATTTTTTAGTTTTTGCCATTCTAACTAGCATGAAATGGTATTTCAATGTAGTTTTGATTTGCATTCTCTGATGACCAGTGATGCTGAGCATTTTTTAATATGTTTGTTGGCCTCATATATGTCTTCCTTTGTAAGGTGTCTGTTCATATCCTTTGCCCACTTTTCAATGGGCTCGTTGTTTTTTCTTGTAAATCTGTTTCAGTTCTTTGTAAATTCTGGATATCAGCCATTTGTCAGATGGGTAGACTGCAAAATTTTTTTCCCATTCTAGTGGTTGCCGATTCACTCTAATGACTGTTTCTTTTGCTGTGAAGAAGCTGTGGGGTTTGATTAGGTCTCATTTGTCTGTTTTGGCTTTTGTTGCCAATGCTTTTGGTGTTTTGGTCATGAAGTCCTTGCCTACGCCTATGTCCTGAATGGTATTGCCTAGATTTTCTTCTAGGGTTTTTATGGTGTTAGGTCTGATGCTTAAGTCTTTAATCCATCTGGAGTTAATTTTAGTGTAAGGTCTCAGGAAGGGGTCCAGTTTCTGCTTTCTGCACATGGCTAGCCAGTTTTCCCAACACCATATATTAAACAGGAAATCCTTTCCCCGTTGCTTGTTTTCGTCAGGTTTTTCAAAGATCGAATGGTGGTAGATATATTGTGTTGCCTCCAAGGCCTGTGTTCTGTTCCATTGGTCTATAACTCTGTTTTGGTACAAGTACCAGGCTGTTTTGATTACTGTAGCCTTGTAGTATAGTTTGAAATCTGATAGTGTGATGCCTCCCGCTTTGTTCTTTTTGCTTAGAAATTACTTGGCTGTGCGGGCTCTCTTTTAGTGCCATATGAAGTTTAAGATTTTTTTTCCAGTTCTGTGAAGAAGGTCATTGGTAACTTGATGGGGATAGCATTGAATCTGTAAATTACTTTGAGCAGTATGGCCATTTTTACAATATTGATTCTTCCTAACCATGAACATGGAATGTTTCTCCATCTGTTTGTGTCCTCCCTTATTTCATTGAGCAGTAGCTTGTTGTTCTCCTTGAAGAGGTCCTTTACATTCCTTGTTAGTTGTATTCCTAGGTATTTTAATTTTTGGTAGCTATTGTGAATGGCAGTTCGTTCTTGATTTGGCTCTCTTTAAGTCTGTTATTATGGAAGCAACAGAGGTACTTAGCACAGTTTACTAGTCCTAGGAGGTCAGCTAACTTGATAAACTAATTACTGCTATATTTTAATGAATCCCTTTACCAAATATGTTTTTTCTATTTGGTAACATTCTTTTTTTTTTTTTTTTTTTTTTTTTTTTTTTTTTTTTTGAGATGGAGTTTTGCTCCTGTTACCCAGGCTGGAGTGCAATGGCACGATCTCGGCTCACCGCAACCTCCGCCTCCTGGGTTCAGGCAATTCTCCTGTCTCAGCCTCCTAAGTAGCTGGGATTACAGGCACACGCCACCATGCCCAGCTAATTTTTTTGTATTTTTAGTAGAGACGGGGTTTCACCATGTTGATCAGGATGGTCTTGATCTCTTGACCTCGTGATCCACCCGCCTCAGCCTCCCAAAGTGCTGGGATTACAGGCTTGAGTCACCGCACCCGGCTCATTCTTTTTTTTTAACAGCTTATAACACAACTTTTATTAGAAAAGTTATACATAACATAGCATCACCTATTTTCAAGAGCAATATTAAGCCTGATAAGCAACAAAAACCAGACTAATAAAATGTGTAACAAGAACTAATGACCTTTCTAAAATCAAACATTCAATTATCTACAATGTCTTTTTACAAACGGGGAAAACTCCTTGGTTTACAGGTACATCATATTGAAAATAAAGCTGCAATAGCAAATTTATACAATTACCACTCTCAAGAAACTGAATCATTAAAACAGTAATTATGAGTTCTCAAATTTAAAACATTTCACATAATTTAAAATTATTGGGTATATACTGAAGTCAGATTTTGAAAAGTGATTTTTTATTCCACAAATTTTCAACACTTAGGCTATAACTTTCAGTGTTAATTTTGCCCTAAAAAGTTAAGAACTATTCTGCTAACAATAGTCACATGATTTCTGATGCTATCTGGTCTGTTAATAATAAAACCTTTATTTGGATTTTTTTTTTCAATTAAATTATAGGAAACTAGACATAGGATTTCATTGCAAAGCTATTAAATTTCCAAATTCGGGAGTGTGCATCACTGGAAAAGGAGGTAAGTACTAAAACTTTTAATAAATATCAGAGAAGCCATTAGTTTTTACAGCATTGTCTGCTTAAAGGTTAAGTTGGCCAGGTGTATAACTTCCCATCAGTCTGTCCTTATAATAGGCAAGGCAGTTTCTATTTTCATGATCTGAATACTCAAATATATCCAAAACATCTTTTTAAAATTCTGATTTATAGCTCCTAGGAAGCTATGGTTTTTTTTAATAGTCACTCTACTCTAATTAGGCCCATGTTTGCTTATTTTGGAGCTTCACTGAAGTAACAGATTTCAGGATAACCAAGTTCATCAGAAAGACTCAAATGGAATGATTTACAAAATAGAACACTTTAAACCAAGTCAATCCTATCTTTTTGTAGCTGAAAGTCATCAGTCACAACACAAGTTCACATAACACCTCTGCTCATTATGGAATTACACTTAAAAACAAATCTCAAGAGGGTGACCTTAGTTATTTCCCATACCATCCCTAAGGACAGTGGTTAACAGGAAGACTGCCAGTGTTACTGATGGAAAGGCTTTTGTTTCCTTGTCAAAGACTCATACCATAGTTTTAAATTAAACTGTTAGGCATTTTCCCAGACAGGGTTTCCTTTTCAATGCAATAATGAAGAAGTAAGATAAAAATGATGACTTTTGACTGCCATTCAACATTATTACATGCACCAATATTGCACACATATGTTCTGAACTGTTAAAATTATCTTCTGAGTCCTTGGGGTGCTGTTTTCGCCATCAGAACACAAACACAACCCATCTAATCAGTTTCCCTCAAAGATGAAATTGACAAATTTAATATACTGGAAAAAAATGAAGAAAAAGGCAAAGACTTTGTACAGACAAAAATCTAAGTTTTCTCAAAGGGTTCTGTGTCCCCTACACATGGGGGCAATTTGTAAGCACTAGTGAAACAAACACTAGCTGTAATGCTTCTAGCTCCTCATATAATATGGAACCTTGGTCCAGGTGTTGTGATGATATCACTGTATGGTTCTTCCTGTGTCAGCTCAACAGCTTGCTGCTTTTTAAGAACCAAGAAGCTGTATAACTTTGTAGCAGCTTGTTTTCTGTTCATACTTTGACATAACTCAAGCACACTGATAGATTCAGCTCCAGTTTTAGCAAGAGCACGCTGAAGACCATGAAGCATCTGCTGTGTCCTTTTGTTCCATCTTCTTTCCTCCTGATCTTGATCACCCCCTGAAACATCTTCATCCTCTTCCTCTTCATCATCTTCTTTTTCCTTCTCTTTCTCCTTCTCTTTTTCTGGCAGAAGTTCTAACTCTGGTATTAGCTGACAGATATTTGGAGGTTCTTCTGGGGGAAGCTCCACAGGTGGTATTTCCATCTGCTCTACCTGCTGAGGAGGCATCACTGGCTCTGGGTCAATTTGTCCAGCTTTTCACTTAACTCCCTGAGGTGGCAGTGGAGGCATTGCTGACTCATCTAGGTTTGTTCTGCTGGCCTCCATCACTGACTCCTGGAGGCGGCTTGGCTCTTCCATAATAGGCTCATCAATAACTTCACACTGCTGATGCTGCTGTTGCTGGTCCTCTCTAGGAACCTCTGGATTTTCAAACTCTTTGAGGAATTCATCCAAATCATCTGCCTCTCCTCCTTTCTTCCTTTTTCTAAGGTCTTCTGGTACAAGTGGTGTAAGACAGTGTGTAAGAGCTTCAGTAGTCTGTTATTCCACAAAGGCTGAGCAGGCAAAGAAAACAGTTTTTCTACTCCTCCTGTCTCTTTCCACATCATTAACTTCTTGGTGGGTGGTGCCAGGTCCAAAGTAGTGACAATATCAGAATAATCACTAAGTTGGGCTCTAATTGTCTTGCTGTCCAACTCTTTGACACTGTCAACAATGAGCTTCCTCTTCCTCTTGGCTTTTGTTTCTTTAACAGTTATATCATTAGGTTCCAATGCAAATGCTTCTTCCTCATTTGGAACAAGTGTTGTCTGATCAGTCATGGTTGGCATTGGTTCAACAGGATCCACTGAATCAGGACTATCAGGCCCACCCATTGATACATTATCATCCTCATCCATATCGTCATGTGCAGGCTGCTCTGGCAACATCACCCCTGCCTCAGAGAGGGCAGGGGGATCATCAAAGATACTGCCATCATTATTACTAATTAGTTTGTTATCTAATATTCCACCATCATTTCCTTCTCCAAAATTATCATCCTTATATTGGTCTTCATATTCTAAATGGTTGATTTTCTCATTCAGATTGCTGGTGCTCTGTTCAGACTCTAATAGGAGGTTAGAAGCAGTAGTGCTTACTAACATGTCATCATCCTCGAAAGCACTGCCTTCTCTCATTATCTCACGATCATCCATTCCAAAATCACCGAAATCATTTTCTTGTAAAATACTGATGTTCCCAACTTCTTCTCTCATGGTTATCTCTTCCACTCTACTCTGATTCAAGCTGAACTGCTGGGCCACATCGATGTCATCTAAGTCAGGCAGTGGCTGATCAAAGTCATGTAATTCTTCAGGTAAAGTAATGGCATTATAGGCTGCTTCCCGATTTTCCTCAGGCAGGTCAACAACACCTGGCCGAAATGCCATCTTTATCTTAATGAATGCTTCATTACAGTCTGCAAGAAGGTATTTGGCTTTCCTGTGATAGATTCGAACTACTCCCAGTAAGAGATGTCCTGAAGTCCGTAATGCCATTTTCACCTTTGGTGAGATGATATTCTCCACGCTGCTCTCTAAATTACACTTGAAATCATAGGCTTTGGTTAGCTTCTTATCCCAATGGGCCACTGGAGCGGCCCTCTTTTACTGAGAACAAAATGTGCGTAGAACATTGTTCTGGTTGGTTATGAAAATAGAAGAAAACCAACGGAGTAAGCGGCCTGGTCCCCAGAGCGGGCCTGGTTCAAACCACCTCCCCATTCCTCTGTAGCCCAGGGTTTCCCCAGCCTCCCAGGGGACGTGAGACAGGACCGCAGAGTAACAGCCTTTGTAGATCTCAGAATGGATTAGAACCATTTGTTACCAAACAAGCGATAATGCGGGCCCAGCCTATTTGGTAACATTCTTATTCTTCAAAAGGTGTTCAGAAACATAAATGAGTATACTCCAATAATGGGCTCTGACTGTGAAATTTCAGTTTTATGGAGAGTGATACTGTGTGTAGAAGGGCATGTGGGTTCTTTTCTCTCTTCCTTCCAACATAAATTACAGAGAAGAGAGAGGGCTTCAGAGGTATGGGAATTCAGGTATCATATCATGTGTTATTCTGTGAGCAAGAATGAAATGGATTCTGTTTACATTAGTGGACTGAGTTTTAACATCAATAATCTCCTTTTAATCCAAGAGTAGGTTGACTTTTTATGTGTAGATAAGGGCAGATACTACTTATGAAGGGCCTGTGTAAGCAGAGATAAAGATTATTCCAAGAGCCATGCTCACTTGTAACTCCAAGCCCCAGAGTTACCACTTGTCTCTCTTAGACTCCCTGACTGCAGCCCACCCATTGGGAGACACTCAATGGTTGCAAGACTTGCATGCCCAATAGATTAGCCAGAGGACAAGGGTGGCTATTTAAATTTCAATTAATAAAAAATTATATAAAATTTAAAATTCAATTCTTCCTCCACTTTAGGTGTTATTTCAAGTGCTCAGTAGCCAGTGGCTGATGTCCATCACATTGGACTGCATGGATAGAGAAAAACTGCATCACAGCAGAAAGTTCTATTGGGCAATGCTGTTCTATAGGAAGACATATTTGTGACATTTTGGTGAATGAAAGTCCTGACAACACTTTTTTCACTGGCAATAGAAGATGGCTTTTTCCTTAACAAGCTCTTGCTCAGTGCTAGATAGCTGAGTATGGGATATTTAGAAAGAAATAAAGTTAGTTTCTTGTTCAATTTTATCCTTGCCCATTCTCAGAACTGTAGAGCAAGACTTAAGAAGCCTTAAATAAATCTATCACAGGTATATCCTTCTTTAAAATGATGTGCTTGTTTATGTATCCTTTTAAAAAGGCATTATGTAGCTGAATGGATTATAATATAAAGTTTTTCTTCTAATACTATTAACTAATTATTTCTGTCAATTGTCAATAAATGCCCATAAGCTTATATAACATTGTAAATAAACTAATTATCCACATTTATTGAGAGTTATCCGCAGGCCTCACCTCTTACTAGTTTTAAGTTCATTTCATTTCTTCAGTTTTGATCTGAAAAGACATTTAATGTATTTTCATGTTTTCTACTGGTTAGATACTGTGGACATATTTTCCTCCCATTTATATCTCATTTTCATTTTCAACCTGGACCATTTCTCATTCATTGAACTTATTGAGAATGGTCTCCTATTTTAGGATCAGTGATAATAATAAAGCTAAAAATTCATTTGGAGGAACACATTCTGAACACTTTACTTGATCAATAGAATAAAAGATTTTTGTTTATTATGTTTTCCTCTTCTCTACACATATTACAGCCAAAGAGAGCAAAAATTGTAACTCAGATGCTACAATGATATTCCTTTTCAAGACAATTCAACAAGACTATGAAGAAGCTTCTCTATGAGAAAGTTGTATTTTGAATGAGCTGAGCCTCTAACAAAGGCCAAGGGGAAGGGACTGGGGAGAGGGATTTTACCAAACGTCATCATGTGTTAACAGTAAGAGTAAACTAAATGTTTCAGTCACTGAATAATGATAGAGGAGAGTGAGCCATTTATATAGGCATAAGAAAAACCAGAGAGACTCTTGAAGACCCATAGAAAATTGCAGTGAATGAACCTAGACTTGCCAAAAGTCTAACTGGCATTTGAGAAGCCAATTGTAAGTCTAGGCTGCAGCATTCAGTGAAGAACTTTTTCTCTTTTAACCCAAAGATATTTTTATTTAAACTCCAAAGCTTGAATGGAAAAGCTCTTAGTAGCAAACTCTATGTTTTAATCACATTACCTAAATACAGTTTTCTTTCTCTCAAAACTTTTCTTATTTGATAGAGTCAATAACTCAGATAATTGTTTTAGGTAAAGAAGTTTCAGAGATGCAGATTTCAGTTAACATGGCCATTGGTAAAGACAGCCAAATTCTTGTTAGCCAAGGAACTTGATTTATTGTGAATTTTCATAAAGAACATGAATAATAATATATATTAGCCATCAGAAATATTTGTATTTTGGTTGTTTTTGCTATTTTCCCTTGCTTTTTCTGAACCTTGAATATAGTGGCTTATACTCCTCCCTTCAAAGCACATTGAAATCATTGCCCTGTACAATGTCCTTCTCTTGTATTATTTTATTTTGCATCTGCATTTCTAAGGCCACAAATTTCCCATACCTCTTTACTCTCCCACAGGCACCTGAGTTTTAATGAATCTTTATAAAATATATCATGCTACATTATATATGATTATGTTTTAATTTATATAATTACAATGATCTAAAATTAGTTCATTTCATTAAAGAACGTTTTATAATTTTTAAAAAGTGGGCTTTTTTTGGGTTGCAAACAATTCTCTTTACTACATTACAGAAGATGATGCAAAGTCAATTTTGTTAGTTTCCATATTACATATTGAAAGAATACATCACCAGAATGCTGGATTCAGTTATATTTGTCATCTTAAACACTATGCTTGCATTGTCACACTTCACACAGGAGATAAAGCCATGTGATATTTGATCACACCATGTATTGTCCAAGTGACAGCAGCTCCTGAGGTATGAAAGGCCCCGGGTTCCTTCTCTTGCTGCCAGGCCAGGAGAGATGCCGAGGGGGCCTGGGCTGGGCTTCCCCTTTCTTATAGCCAAATCCCGGCCCCTAGTCATGACTTTGTCTGGCACATGGCAGACGCTGGAGAGGGTCGGAGGCAGCATGGCCCCTCGCTTTTGGGGTGCGAGCAGAAGAGAACTCTGGGGGCACCTTTTTTTAAGATAAGCTGATAAAATACCATAAATCTCTTTTACTATGTGAAGCATTTATCACTTTAATTAGCATTATGATTTTAAGGCTTTCATATTGTGGAACAAACACCAGCATTCCACGTGCTTGGATTAAAGAGGATCTTAAATCATTATTACGCAGAGGCCAAGGACAACAAGACAAAATTTCGGACATTGCCTGTGTTCTGATAGTCATCAGACCTTTAGGGAGATACTACAATGCTGAAGACCCTAAGGTTATGAGGAAAAAATAGAACCACAGACTAGTATCTGGGCTTGTAAAAAATAACTTTCAACTTTTATCTTTCTATGGGTTGTACTACAAGGTAGGTCTGCACAAAGTGCTAGTGACTCCCCTAAAGTAGGGAGGGGTAAGTGTCACCAAGAAAGTGACAGATGAGCTGAGTTAGAATTCTACTCAGCTAGTAAGTGCTATTGATTCCCCTAATGTAGAGAGGTATAAGTTTCACTGAGAAAGTGACAGATGAGCTGAGTCAGAAACCTACTCTCCTACAGAAAAAAGTGGAATGGAAGGCCATTTACATGTGACAAAGAAACGTAAATTCCTTGGCAGGAGAGCCAGGATCTCAAGAAGGTCTCTGGGACCCTCTGCTCCCCTTCTTATCCACCCCCACCCTGGGAAGGTAGTTGGTGGTTGTGAACCTCTGACCCAGGAGCTGGTCCCCAGCCTCCAGCCATGCACCTGTAGTAAGAGGGGAAAGAAAGGAGGGGTAAAAGCATTCACGCACCTGCTGTCAGCAGCCTGCCGGCTCAGCCAAGGAGAACTCTGCCCTCGGCTCACTCCCCACCTACTCACGTCTCAAGCCACGTGGGCACCAAAAACCCGAAATGAGAGCAAGCACATTGTGCTCCTGTGCAGACTTAAGGTCCCGGGCAGGTGTCTGTGCACAAGCTTCTATTTTTTTTTTTTTGCTCTGTTAGAATAAAGTAAAGGTTTATTTTAAAATCTCAATAGAAACCCTACATACATTATTTGCTACATACATCCAAACTTATGAGTGAAAATAGCAATTGCCATTTAAGATGATAATCTTTAGGTAGTATCTTAGAGGAGAGATGAGATATCTGGTAGTATGTTAGAATAGTTAACTCTACATTTTAAGTTAAAAGTAACTCCGTATTAACCAGACTTTTTAAAACAAAACACATTTTCCTGTTGATGCTTAAAACAGTTGACTTTGTTTTACAATATTTTAAATAAAAACACAAAACAGACCTATCTTCCAGTTTTATCTCCTTTAAATTCCCGATTTCCATTAATTGAATCTGTTCTATAAGAGATATTCCAACTGTACCACCCTTGCCAGCCACCTTGGAGGAAAGCATCTTGGACCTCAAAAGCTCAAAGCAGAGGCAATATTCATACATGCAGTAAATTATTAATAAATAAATAGAATGAATATGGCATTCACCAGATTAACATAAAATGATTTCTCACATTCTATTTTTTCCTCTTTCCAAATCATTACAGTCACTGTACTATAGAAAACAAGAAGTCAAGACTATACCCATGTGTGTTTACTATGGTATTTCCTTGGTAAAGAATAGACTTTCAACAAATGATTTGGAGAATGTGGAAAATTTTCTTATACTACTAATAACTGGGCCATGATGTGAAAGTAGTCATCAGAATGTTCTTGTGGCTTACTGCCAAAGGCAAAACAACAGACATAGTAGGAAATGCAATAATCCAAGTTAATGACTTGTTGATAAGGATGATCTAGGAGAAGAAATATTAAGTGTAGAAAACAGGCTAAATTGAAGTATTTTATTATTTCAATCACAAATCCAATAGAACTTTAGCAGATTTTCCCTGATGCAATCAGGACAGTGGCATGCTGCCATCACTGAGTGTACTGATTACAGGCATGGCAATTTTTTTGATGTTTGAAAAAGTGCTATTACTTTTTTTTTCTTTTTTTTAATTGCATTTTAGGTTTGGGGGTACATGTGAAGAACATGCAAGATTGTTGCATAGGTACACACATTGCAGTGTGGTTTGCTGTCTTCCTTCCCCTCACCTGTATCTGTCATTTCTGCCCATGCTACCTCTTCCCACCTCCCAACCCCCCTCCCTCCCCCATTTCCCCCCAACGGACTCCAGTGTGTAGTGCTCCCCTCCCTGTGTCCATGTGTTCTCATTGTTCAACACCCGCCTATGAGTAAGAACATGCAGTGTTTGATTTTCTGCTCTTGTGTCAGTTTGCTGAGAATGATAGTTTCCAGGTTCATCCATGTCCCTACAAAGGACGCGAACTCATCGTTTTTGATGGCATACAACGTGGAATATTACACTACTACTTTCTTAAATGACTGGGAAAAAATATGTTATTTCTCCCAATTTCTTAGATAATTAGCACTTAACTATAATCAGTGGGGCCTAAATGCTTTTTCATAGCTGGAGGAATTGCTATTATTGTCTAACATGGTGTCTGGTACATAATAGGGGAAAAAAGGAAGTTTTTGACTCAACAAAAGAATGAGATGACCTTTACAAAACAGGTTTCTTTAAAAAAGTGAAGCTAAAAAATTTAAAAAAAAAGCAAAGCTGTAATTTTTGGCTTATAGACTTCAAAGTCTTTAGGATATAGAAATAATGATAGAATATTTTCTCCAAAAATATAATTCTTTAATTGCAAAGCAAAACTAAAACATTACTGTTAAACAGTGTTTTTGAATAACTTTTTGTGGTAGATTAAAGGTAGCTACAAATTCTTTCCTACTGAGAGATAGGATCTAATGTCCCTTCCCCTGGGCTTTTGATTGACTTATGTCATCAAAAGAAGATAGCAGAAGTAGAGAATGAGCAGTGGGGTGGCACCTGGTATGAGCAGGCAACAAGTGTCTCTGCTAGCTCAGAGGCTCTCGGGGGGACCTGGCAGTGATCTGCAGAACCATGTGGCAGCTGGGAGTGGCCAGGAGCATAGTGCTGGTGATCCCTCCCAGCTTTGTCCCAACCCACCCACTTTTGCTCAGGGAGTTATCAATGAAGCTGACCAGCGGCAGTATGAGGAGTGGCTGTTCCACACCCAGCAGCTCCTACAGATGCAGCTGAAGGTGCTAGAGGAGCAGATTGGTGTACATCGAAAGTTCCGGAAGGCTCTGTGTGCTAAGCAGTGCGCTGCCAAAAAAGCTGGCCTTGAGTTCCCAGAAGCTGATGCTGAGAAGCTCATGCTGGTTACAGAGCAGCAGAGCAAGATCCAGAAACAGCTGTATCAGGCCCAGAAACAGCAGAAGGAACACACTAATCTCATGGCAGAATATCGGAACAAGCAGCAGCAACAGCAACAACACTCAGCTGTGCTGGCTCTCAGCCCTTCCCAGAGTCACCAGCTACACACCAAGCTTGCTGGTCAGCTGCTTCTTGGCCATGGGCTGCAGCCACCACAGAGGCCTCCGGGTGGGCAAGCTAGAGGTCTTCACCTGCCCCCTGGGGGTATGGTACTATCTGGACAGCCTTGTGGCCCCTTCCTTAACACAGTTCTGGCCCAACAGCAGCAACAGCAACATTCTGGTGGGGCTGAATCCCTGGCTGGCCCCTCAGGAGGCTTCTTCCCTGGCAACCTTGATCTTCGAGGCCTCGGACCTGATTCAAGGCTTTACAGGAAAGGCAGCTGCAGCTGCAGCTGCAGCAACAATGCATGCAGCTGACCCAGAAACTGCAGCAGCAGCAGCAGCAACAGCAACAGCAGCAGCAGCACCTCCTAGGACAGGTGACAATCCAGCAGCAACAGCAGCAGGGTCCTGGAGTACAGACAAACCAGGCTCTGGGTCCCAAGCCCCAGGGGCTTCTGCCTCCCAGCAGCCATCAAGGTCTCCTGGTCCAACAGCTGTCCCTTCAACCACCCCAGGGGCCCCAGGGCCTACTAGGCCCTGCCCAAGTGGCTGTGTTGCAGCAGCAGCACCCTGGAGCTTTGGGCCCCAAGGGCCCTCACAGACAGGTACTTATGACCCAGTCCTGGGTGCTCAGTTCCCCCCAGCTGACACAGCAGAATCAGAGGCTTATGGGACACAGGCTGGTTATAGTCCAGCAGCAGCAGCAGCAGCAACAACAGCACCAACAACAAGTGTCCATGGCAGGGCTGTCCCATCTTCAGTAGGGTCTAATGTCACATGGTGGGCAGTCCAAACTGAGTGCTCAGCCCATGGGCTCTTTACAGCAGCATCAACAGCAGCAGCTGCTGCAACAGCAACAGCAACTTCAACAGCAACAGCAGCAGCAGCTTCAATAGCAGCAACAACTTCAACAGCAACAGCAGCAGCAGCTACAACAGTGGCAGCTACAACAGAAACAGCTACAGCAGAAGCAGCAGCTACAGCAGCAGCAGCTACAGCAGTAACAGAAGCAGATGGGCCTTTTAAACCAGAGTCGAACTTTACTGTCTCCTTAACAACAACAACAGCAGCAGCAGGTGGTTCTTGGCCCTGGCATGCCAGTAAAGCCTCTTCAACACTTTTTGAGCCCTGGAGCCCTGGGCCCAACCCTCCTCTTGACAGGCAAGGAACAAAACACCATGGAGACCGCTGTTTCTTCAGAGGTCACTGAGGGGCCCTCTACACATCAGCGAGGGCAGTTAGCAATAGGAATTACCCCTGAGTCAATGGCCACTGAACCAGGAAAAGTAAAGCCCTCACTCTCTGGGGACTCACAACTCCTCCTTGTCCAACCCCAGGCCCAGCCTCAGCCCAATTCTTTCCAGCTGCAGCCACCACTGAGGCTTCCAGGACAACAGCAGCAGCAAGTTAACCTGCTGCACACAGCAGGTGGAGGAAGCCATGGACAACTGGGCAGTGGATCATCTTCTGAGGCCTCATCTATACCCCACCTGCTGGCTCAGCCTTCTGTTTCGTTAGGGGAGCAGCCTGGGACCATGACTCAGAACCTTCTGGGTCCCCAACAGCTCATGCTAGAGTGGCCCATGCAAAATAATACCGGGCCACAACCTCTCAAACCAGGACCTGTCCTCCAGGCTGGGCAGGGTCTGCCTGGGGTTGGAGTCATGCCTACAGTGGGTCAGCTTCAGGCACAGCTCCAAGGAGTCCTGGCCAAAAACCACAGTGTAGCACTTAAGTCCTCAGCAGCAGCAACAGCTACAGGCATTCCTCATGCAGTGGTAGCTGCAGCAGAGTCAGGCAGTATGCCAGACACCACCCTACCAGGAGCCTGGGACCCAGACCACTCCCCTCCAGGAGATCCTGGGCTGCCAACCCCAACCTGGGGGCTTACCTGGATCCCAGACAGGCCCTCTCCAGGAGCTGGGGGCAGTGCCTCGACCTCAGGGCCCACCCTGGCTCCCTGCCCCATCAGAAGCCTTATCTATAGGACCAGTCCTTGGCCCTTTCCATCTCATACCTCCACCATCCAGCTCTCAAGAGCCAAAGAGACCTTCACAATTACCTTCCCCCAGCTTCCAGCTTCCCACTGAGGCCCAGCTCCCTCCCACTCATCCAGGGACCCCAAACCTCAGGGGTCAACCTTGGAGCTGCCTCCTGGGAGGGTCTCACCTGCTGCTGCCCAGCTTGCAGATACTTTGTTTGGCAAGGGTCTGGGACCTTGGGATCCCCCAGAAAACCTAGCAGAAGCCCAGAAGCCAGAACAGAGCAGCCTGGTACCGGGCATCTGGGCCAGGTGAATGGACAGGTAGTGACTGAGGCACCCCAACTCAGCATCAAGCAAGAGCCTCGGGAAGAGTCATGTGCCCTGGGAACCCAGTCAATGAAGAGGGAGACCAATGGGGAGCCCATAGGAGCACCAGTTACCAGCAACCACCTCCTGCTGGCAAGCCCTTGCTCAGAAGCTGTGCATCTGCTCTTGCAGAAACTACTCCAAGCAAAGAATGTGCAACTCAGCACTGGGTGGTGGTCTGAGGGGCTGTGAGATGAGATCAACGGGCACATTGACAGCAAGCTGGCTGGGCTGGAGCAGAAACTACAGGGTACCCCCAGTAATAAGGAGGATGCAGCAACAAGGAAGTCTTTGACACCAAAGCTCAAGTGGGTGCAGAAGGCGAGCGACAGGTTGGTGAGCTCCTGAAAGAAGCTGTGGAAGGAAGACGGGGTCAGGGCCAGCAAGGCCTTGCTGAAACAGCTGAAACAGGAGCTGTCCCTGCTGCTCCTAATGGAGCCTGCTTTCACTGCCAATTTTAGCCTCTTCGCTCCCTTTGGCAGTGGCTGCCCAGTCAATAGGCAGAGCCAGCTGAAGGGGGCCTTTGGAAGTGGGGCACTGCCCACTGGCCCTGACTACTATTCCCAGCTGCTTACCAAGAATAACCTGAGTAATCCACCAACACCACCCTCATCGCTGCCCCCCACGCCACCTCCATCAGTGCAGCAGAAGATGGTGAATGGCATCACCCCATCTGAAGAGCTGGGGGAGCACCCCAAACCTTATGGGGCTCTCTACCTGGAGGTCTATGGAAAGCTGCCTGCCACAACTTGGAAAAAGAGCAAAGGAAGTGAGGTGTCAGTCATGCTCACAGTCTCTGCTGCTGCAGCCAAGAACCTGAATGGTGTGATGGTGGCAGTGGCAGAGCTGCTAATAATGAAGATTCCTAATTCCTGTGAGGTGCTGTTCCCAGAGAGCCCCACCCAGGCAGGCACTGAGCCTAAGAAGGAGGAAGCTGAGGATCCTGGTGGGAAGGAAAAGGTTCTGGGAGGCAAGAGCCCAGACACTGGCCCTGATTGGCTGAAGCAGTTTGATGCAGTGTTGCCTGGCTATAGCCTCAAGAGCTAACTAAACATCTTGAGCCTTTTCAAACAGGAGAGCCCCACCCTAGAGCCACCCACCCAGCATGGCTATACTTACAATGTCTCCAATCTGGATGTGTGACAGCTCTCGGCCCCATCTCCTGAAGAACCCTCCCTACCCTTTTTCCCTTGGCACACTCTCCTACCAGTCCCCCTGCTGAACCCTTGGTTGAACTTCCCACTGAACCCTTGGCTGAGCCACCCATCCCCTCACCTCTGCCACTGACCTCATCCCCTGAATCAGCCCGGCCCAAGCCCCGTGCCTGGCCCCTTGAAGAAGGTGAAGATTCCCATCCCCCTCGCCTCAAGAAATGGAAAGGAGTGCGCTGGAAGTGGCTGCAGCTACTGCTGACCATCCAGAAGGGCAGTGGGCAGCAGGAGGATGAGTGGGAAGTGGCATGGTTTATGGAGCAGCTTGGCACAGCCTTGCCATCTGACAAGGTACCTCGAGACATGCATCACTGCTGTTTCTGTCATGAGGGTGACAGGGCCACTGATGGGCCTGCTTGCCTGCTGAACCTGGACCTGGACCTATGAGTGCACCTCAACTGTGCCCTATGGTCCACAGAGGTGTATGAGATCCAGGGCGGGGCACTGATGAATATGGAGGTCGCCCTGCACCAAGGACTGCTAACCAAGTGCTCCTTGGGTCCCCAACAGCCCATGCTAGAGTGCGAACTGGTGCCACCAGCAGTGGCAATCACATGTGTTGCCCCAATGTTTACCATTTTGCTTGTGCCATTCATGCCAAGTGCATGTTCTTCAAGGACAAAACCATGCTGTGTCCAATGCATAAGATCAAGGGGCCTTGTGAGCAAGAGCTGAGCTCTTTTGCTGTCTTCTGACAGGTCTACATTGAGTGGGATTAGGTGAAGCAAATTGCCAGCATCATTCAGCGGGGAGAAGGGCTGTACATGTTCCATGTGGGAGGCCTTGTGTTCCATGCCATTGGACAGCTGCTCCCTCACCAGATGGCTGACTTTCATAGTGCCATTGCCCTCTATCCCATTGGCTACGAGGCCACGCACATCTATTGGAGCCTCCACACCAACAGCCGTCACTATTGCTATCGCTGTTCTTTTGGTGAGAAGAATGGGTGGCGGAGTTTGTAATCCAAGTCATTGAGCAGGGCCTGGAGGACCTGGTCTTCACTGATGCCTCTCCCCAGGCCATGTGGAATCGCATCATTAAGCCTGTGGCTGCCATAAGAAAAGAGGCTCACATGCTGCGAGTCTTCCCTGACTATCTGAAGGATGAAGAGCTCTTTGGGCTGATGGTGCATGCCATGCTTTGCATAGCTGAATCAGGGTGTTAAGCTGCCAAAATTATTTATTCTGCTGTGGGTGCCACCCCCTGATGGAGCTGCCACTCATGATTAACCTCACTGGCTGTGCCCAATCAGAGCCTAAAATCCTCACACACTACAATCGGCCCCACATCCTGAACAGCACCAGCATGTCTAAGGCATATCAGAGCACCTTCACAAGTGAGACCAACACCTCATATAGCAAGCAGTTTGTGCACTCCAAGTCATCTCAGTACTGGCGGCTGCCAACCAAATGGAAGAACAATGTGTACCTGGCTCGCTCCCATATCCAGGGCCTGGGCCCTGGGGCTCTATGCAGCCAAGGACCTTGAAGCAACAGAGCAAGACCACATCTCAAAAAGGAAATATACTGTTTTTTGTTTTTTGTTTTTTTAGGTGGAGTCTCACTCTGTCATTCAGGCTGGAATGCAGTGGTTTGATCTAGGCTCACTGCAGTCTCCACCTCCCAGGTTCAAGAGATTATCCTGCCTCAGTCTCTTTTAAAAATTAATTTTTTTTTTTTTTTTTTTTTTTTTTTTTTTTTTTTTTTTTTTTTTTTTAGCGGAGATGAGGTCTTGTTACACTGCCAAGGCTGGCCTCGAACTTTGACCTCAAGCAATCCTGCCACCTCTGCCTCCCAAAGTACTGGGATTACAGGCAAGAGCCACCACACCCAGCCAACCAAAAGTTTTAGCCAGCGTAGTGTGAAGTAATGTGAGCAAGAACTTTTCTGATCGTGGTAAATGATCATATTTGGAATTTCCTGGTAGCAATGTAGAACCACATAACTTCCACCTAGGTCTGTCTTTAGGCTACCATCCTTGCATTCCTAGAGCCCCCCCCCCCTCACCTTTTTGAGACAGGGTCTCAAGGCTGGCTGTTGTGCAGTGGAGTGATCTCAGTTCACTGAAGCCTCAGCTTCCCAGGATCAAGTGATTCTTTCACCTCAGCCTCCAAGTAGCTGAGACTACAGGTGTATGCCACCACACCTGACTAATTTTTCTGTATTTTTCATAGGGATGGCATTTCCCCATATTAGCCAGGCTGGTCTGAACTCCTGACCTCAAGTGATCCTCCCTCCTTGGCCTCCCAAAGTGCTGGGATTACAGGTGTGAGCCACCTAACCTGGACAAGATTTTTTAAACTTAAAAAATTATAGTTTTAGAGCTGAGGCCTCACTATGTCTCCCAGGCTGGCCTCGAACTTCGACCTCAAGCAATCCTGCTGCCTCAGCCTCCCAAAGTGCTGTGATTACAGGCATGAACCATCATTTCTGGTCCCTAGAATCTTTTGGCATTCACCTTGTCTTGGCCTTCAACACCCCCTGCAACCTGTGAGAATAAGCAAGCCAAATACAGTGACCAAGTGTTTGTCCCTCCTGGAGCCCAGCTATGGCTGAACAGAGAGCATCTGACACACATCATGTTATGGAGTCATGGTCTCCAAAACCCCAGGAGGGGAGAGGCCTTACAATTTGCCCATTGTGGAGAAGAAACTGGCCAGTCCTTTAAGAGCCTGATATCTCTCTTACCAGCAACAGGAGTTACAGGCCATGAATACTAGTTGCTGTGGGAGAAATAAAGGCATTTTCGCAGATAGCAAGGGAAAAAAATAGCTCCTTTCTAAAAGGACATAGCCTGTCAGGCACAGTGGCTCATGCCTGTAATCCCAGTACTTTGGGAGGCCAAAATAGGCAGATTGCTTGAGCTCAGGAATTCAAGACCAGCCAGGCAACATAGTAAAAGTTTGTCTTTACAGAAAAAGAGAAAAATTAGCTGGGCATGGTGGCACACGTCTGTGGTCCTGGCTACTGGGGAGACTGAGTCAGGAGGATGGCTTGAGCCTGAGAGGTGGAGGTTGCAGTGGGTGGAGATCATGCCACTGCACTCCAACCTGGGCAACAAAGCAAGACTCTGTGTCAAAAGAAATGATAATAACAATAAGTTAAATAAAATAAAGAGACATTATCTTATTGCAATTCCAAGTTTGCTAAGTAACTAGCCTCCATCTAAACACTGGGGAAAGCAAAATTCTGAGATAATAGGCCCTTTAGATATGAAGTACTAAAAACATCCTATGCGTATTTAATCTGTATTTTGGCTGGATATGGTGGTTCATGCCTGTAATCCCAGCACTTTGGGAAGTTTAGGTGGGTGGATCACTGGAAGCCAGGAGCTCGAGATCGAGATCATGGCAAAACCCCGTCTCTACTAAAAATACAAAATTTAGCTGGGCATGGTGGCACACATCTGTAATCCCAGCTACTCGAGAGGCAGAGGCAGGAGAATCACTTGAATCCGGGAGGCAGAGGTTGCAATGAACCAAGATCACACCGTTGCACTCCAGCCTGGGTGACAGAGCAAAACTCTTTCTTAAAAAAGAAAAAAAAAAAGGAGCACTCGCATCCCCAAGATGGCGGCCGCAAAGGACGGTTGCGGCAAAGGAGAAATGGCCACAGGGAATGGGCGTCGGCTCCACCTGGGGATTCCCGAGGCCGTGTTTGTGATGTAGATTCCTTCATGAAACAGCCTGGGAATGAGACTGCAGATACAGTACTAAAGAAGCTGGATGAACAGTACCAGAAGTATAAGTTTATGGAACTCAACCTTGCTCAAAAAAAAAAGAAGGCTAAAAGGTCAGATTCCTGAAATTAAACAGACTTTGGAAATTCTAAAATATATGCAGAAGAAAAAAGAGTCCACCAACTCACTGGAGACCAGATTCTTACTGGCAGATAACCTGTATTGCAAAGCTTCGGTTCCTCCTACCGATTAAGTGTGTCTGTGGTTGGGGGCTAATGTAATGCTTGAATATGATATTGATGAAGCTCAAGCATTGTTGGAAAAGAATTTATCGACTGCCACAAAGAATCTTGATTCCCTTGAGGAAGACCTTGACTTTCTTCGAGATCAATTTACTACCACAGAAGTCAATATGGCCAGGGTTTATAATTGGGATGTAAAAAGAAGAAACAAGGATGATTCTGCCAAGAACAAAGCATAATACTGGCAATTAAAAATGTGGTTTAGTTTTCCAAACATGTTATCTTAAATACCCCTTTATCTTTACAGGTTGACATAACTTTGAATGTTTTAACAGCAAGAATTTTAAGAAAAGATAAACACCATTTTATTTATTTATAAAAACAAATTTAGTTTCAAATATTCTTGACATTGTACTTTTATTTTCACATTTCTCAGCAAAGCTAATGCTATTTTAATCATTATTTTTGTCTGTCATAAGAAAATTCTTAGATGAAATGGCCGAAAACTGTGAGACATGCTGTGGAAGCTGAATGCCAGACGCTAGGACAGTTTACTTTTTCCCTTTCTTATTAGCCGATGTTACTCTCACTTGATGTGGTTAAACCATTTTAGAAGTAGAGAAGACAGACAGTTTGAATATTTGTAAACTTGTTTTTATTTGGTATATGTAGGACTTAGTGATCCTGTGTTGCTATTGTCTTCTATAAATGGGGTTTCATCACTTACTGCTTAACGAATAACTATATACTATGATATGTTGGACATTTCAGGAAATGGTAATTTGCCTTGCTACACAGTAAGAGGGCTATTAAGACAACATTTTTTTTTTAACCTCAGATAAATGCATAGTGTCTTCGCAGTCCCAACAGAAGGGAGAGCTTGGCCAATGGGAAGTAAAGTTACTCATTCTAAACACTTGGCTAAGGTGATTTTGTAGTTCTTAACAGTTCTCCAGAGCATCTTGAACAGGAGTACTAAGATAAATGTAAATCTGCAATGGCTAAAAAGAGTTGTGAGCTTTTTTACTCGTGATAAAACCTTATAGGAATAGTAAAAAAAAAAAAAAAAAAAAAATTCAAGAAATGGAACTCTAAAAAAAAGAAAAAAGAAAGTTGATACATGAACCCATCTACTTGGCTCCAGTGCAAGAGATGGTCACGGACCGTTAATGACCCAGTGCCCTGAATGTGTCTGGTGTACAGGTGAGTGAGCTGGAGACGTCCAGAATCTTCTTGGCAACACCATTGTGGTGACCACCAGAGGATGCCAAGGGCTTGCCAGGTTCCAGCCACAGCACCCCGGGACCACATCACACGGTGTGTCCAAGAGTTCCTGGTGGCTTCCAGCTGAACCTCTGCACTCAGGGGCGGTGGTGGAGGTGGCACTAGATCTCTGCAGAGCACCCGAAAGGGGAGAAATGGGGCAGGGCTGCACAGGTCCTGGTCTGAACTGGGCGTATCCTGCCCTGAGAGCCCTGTAGCCACAGGCTGGCCCCCACTGCTGGAGAGGGACTTAGAGGAAAGTGCAGGACCCCCAAACATGCAAGACCTGTGAGAGAAACAGCAAAGTCCAGCATTTCCAGACTTGGTTTCTCCAGGATTTCCAGTCGTGTTGCCATTGACTGGGAAGGGGAATGGGGCAGGAAGCAGAGAAGGAGGAGAAAAATCAGTGCTTACTTTTGAGAAAACTGAGGCTCAGAAAAGTTAAGCCCAGAGGCACAGAGCAAGGACGTGAAACCATTTGCCTCATAATCCCCAGGTGACACCACCTGCCCCAACTCCACATGAGGTTGTAAAGTGTTGGTGATGCTAAACATTTTCATAAATGACTTCATTTAGTTTCATCAACAAGGGGCATTTTGATCCCATTTAGGGGGAACAAAGGGAGACCCTAAAGACCTTGCCAAGGCCGTAGATGAAGGAGGTGGCAGGTGTTAGTGTGCTCTGAGTCCAGGCCCATATTAGGCTCACAAAACCACCTCGACTCCTTCCTGCCCCAGGCCGGGCTTTTCTGAGCCTCCCTCTGCTCCCTTCCTTCCTCCTTCTAGGAGCCAGGGCACTGGGGGACTTCCTGCCTGCCTGTAAGGAGCCACAGGGCCTTGTTCCTGTCCATTCCTGCCTCTGAGCCTTGCTCTAACCCAGCTGGCCACAGCCCCACCCAACCCAGGTGCCACTGGCCCTGCTCGGTCCCCTTACAAAGGCCTGCGCAAGAGGCTGGGGAAATTGCCATCTGCCTGAGGACAGTGGGAAACAGTCACCATCACCAGCCTGTCCACACCCAGGACACCCTGCTGCATCCTGGTTCTTAATCGGGAACCAGAAGGCAGCACAGTCCCTGAAGGGCTGGAATAAGCAGCCCGTTGTGGCTTGTGCCAGGGGTGCTGCCAGGCAGCTCCATCCTGTGGTAGCCAGGCCAAGTCCATCTCTCACACCCACGCCCAATCTCTCAGCAAAGCCAGGCAACTCCAGCTGCACAAAACCCGCATGGCACCTGCCTTCTTTCCCCCAACCATGGCCACCACTCTGGGTCCCTCTACCCCTGTCTCTATCTGGACCATTACTCCCATCCACAGGCTCTCTGCTCCTCTCCACATCACCCTCTCAATCTGTTCTGCAGCCACAGGGGTGCTGTGAACTTTTGTGTCACTCCTCTGCCCAGAACACTTCAAGGGTGCCATGCTGCCCTGAGTAAAGGGCAAAGTCCTCCCCAGGGTCCACCAGGCCCTGCATGACCTGCCTCATCCTGCTCTGACTCCATGGCCTCCCACGGGCTCCTTGCTCCCCCAGCCCGGCCTCTGCTTCTTATTCTGTTCCCACCACAGGGCCTTTGCTCAGCTGTTCCTCCCCATGGGTCACTCCCTTCCCTCCTTCCAGTGTTTGCTCAAATCTTGTCTTCTTGGCCAGGCTTCCCTTGACCACTGCCTTTAATACTTTAACCACCTGCCTTTTCTTAAATTCCTGGTATTTTTTTGAGACAGGATCTAGCTCTGTTGCCCAGGCTGGAGTGCAGTGGTATGATCACGGCTCACTGCAACCTCAAACTCCTAGGCTCAAGTGATGCCGCCTGCGTCAACCTCTCAAGTAGCTGGGACTATAGGTGCATACCTGGCTGAGTTTTGTTATTTTTTGTAGAGATGGGGTCTCGGCATGTTGCCCAGTCTGATCTCAAACTCTTGGTCTCAAGTGATTCTCCCACCTCAGTCTCCCAAAGTGCTGAGATTGCAGGCATGAGCCAACACACCTGGCCACCACCCTACCTTTTTTACCTCCTTCACCAGCTCTGATTTTCTTGGAAACCCATAGACGTCCCAGCTTCCTCTCTCCATCCCACTCATCCAGCCACTGGCCATGGCCACCTTCTCTGTCACTGCGACTTGTCGAATGTGTGCAGGCTCGAGGAGGGCTGGTTAGCTCAGCCTCTCTGCTGGAGTCCTGTGTTAGTTTTCCACTGCTGTTGTAACGAATGATCACAAACTTGGTGGCTTCAAACACAGACATTTATTCTCTTGCTGCTCTGGAGGCCATAGTCTAAAATCAGTTTCACTGGGCTGGAGTCAAGGAAGAGGCAGGACTGCCTTCCTTCTGGAGGATCTAAGAGGGGAGCCATTTATTGACTCTCCTGGCTTTTGGGGGCTGGCAGCTTTCCTTAGCTTTCAGCTGCATCACCCCAATCTCTGCTTCTGGAGTGATTTTGCCTTTTCCTCTTCTGTATGCAACCCCCTTCTGTCTCTCATTTATAAGGACACTTGTGACAGCATATATGGCTCACCTGGGTGATCCAGGATAATCTGATCTCAAAATCATTAACTTGGCTGGGCATGAGGGCTCATGGTTGTAATCCCAGCACTTTGGGAGGCTAAGACGGGTGGGTCACCTCAGATCAGGAGTTTGAGACGAGCCCGGGCAGCACAGCAAAACCCCTTCTCTACTAAAAATACAAAAATTAGCTGGGTGTGGTGGCTTGCACCTGTAATCCCAGCTCCTTGGGAGGCTGAGGCATGAGAATTGCTGGTACCTGGGAAGCAGAGGTTGCAGTGAGCCAAGATCATGCCACTGCACTCCAGCCTGGGTGACAAGACTCCATCTCAAAAAAAAAAAAAAAAAAAAATCATCAACTTAATCACATCTGAAAAGACCCTTCTTTTGTATAACATTCAGCATCTGATAAGAGCCGCACTTCCTCATAGATGAGGGCTTCTCCCTGTGTTCTCACATGGTGGAAGAGGCAAGGGCTCCTTTTTTTTTTTTTTTTTTTTTTTTTTTTTGAGACAGAGTCTTGATCTGTCACCAGGCTGGAGGGCAGTGATGTGATCTCAGCTCACTGCAACCTCTGCCTCCTGGGCTCAAGAAATTCTCCTGCCTCAGCCTCCTGAGTAGCTGGGATTACAGGTGCATGCCATGACACCTGGTTAATTTTTGTATTTTATAGTAGACAGAGGGTTTCACTATGTTGGCCAAGCTGATCTTGAACTCCTGACCTTGTGATCCACCCACCTCAGCTTCCTAAAGTGCTGGGATTACAGGCGTCAACCACTGTGCCCTGCTGAGGCCTCTTTTATGAAGTCACTAATCCTATACATGTGGCCTTTGCCCTTGTGACCTAATTACCTCCCAAAGGCCCCTAATACCATCACCTTGGGGGTTGGGATTTCCATACATGATTTTTTTTTTTTTTTTTTTTTTTGAGACAGTGTCTTTCTCTGTTGCCCAGGCTAGAGTCATGGCTCACTGCAACCTCGACCTCCTAGGCTCAAGCAATCTTCCCACCATAGCCTTCCCAGATAGCTGGGACTTCAGGTGTGTCCCACCATCCCTAGCTGATATTTTGTAGAGATGGGCATCTTACTATATTAGCCAGGCTGATCTTGAGTTCCAGGGCTCAGGTGACCCTCCTGCCTTGGCCTCCCACAGTGCTGGAATTACAGGGATGAGCCACTGCTCCTGGCCTCAGTATATGAATTTAGGAGGGAATACAAACATTCAGACCGTAGCAGACCTGAATATATTTGGGGCTGTCGTTCAGCCTGCTGATAATCAGGTCGTGACTGATGGTGGTTCCAGGAACAGAGCCTTAGGGAAGGGCACCTGCAGCCAGTTCTCTAATCCGCAGGGCTTCAGAACATCATCAACCCTGTTGTCATGGTTAAGGGGGCACCTGCAGTTCACAGTATGCAGAGGAAAAATGGTGACTTATGTTGTCACCTTTGGTCACCTGTCATTTGCAGGGTCAGGTCTATTCTGCACTGGTCTCCCTGTTGAGCAAGGATGGTGACTGTTGTTAATCCAGGCTGCCCACTTCCTTGTCCTTATTCTTATTGAGTCTCCCTGAAGCTCCTCTTAAACACTCTTTTCTTTTTTTTTTTTTTTTTTTGAGACAGGGTCTCACTTTGTCACCCAGGCTGGAGTACAATGGCATGATCATGGCTTACTGCAGCCTCGACCTCCTGGACCTAATCAATCCTTCTGCCTCAGCCTCCTCAGTAGCTGAGACCACAGGTGTGTGCCACCACCCCTGGGTGGGATTCCCCAGCCATTTTTTTTTTTAGATGGAGTATCTCTCTATCTTCCAGGATGGAGTGCAGTGGCACAATCTTGGTTCACTGCAACCTCTGTCCCCACTCCAGGTTCAAGTGATTCTCCTGTCTCAGCCTCCTAAGCAGTTGGGATTACATGTACATTGCACCATGTCTGGCTAATTTTTGTATTTTTAGTAAAGATAGGATTTCATCATGTTTTCCAGGTTGGTCTTGAAGTCCTGACCTCAAGCAATCTGCCCACCTTCATCTCCCAAAGTGCTGGGATTACAGGCGTGAGCCACCATGCCCAGTCAGTTTTTACAAAATTATTATTACGTTGTTGTTGTAGAGATGAGGTCTTTCTATGTAGGCCAGGCTAGTCTTGAACTCTGGCCTCAAGCCATCCTCCCACCTCAGCCTCCCAAAGTGCTGGGATTACAGGCATGAGCCACCACACCTGGCCAACAAGGGGAATCTTAAATACAGAGCAAAGTCTACTGGTAGCTCACCAGCCAGATGGTGGAGGAATACTGGGGAGTCCACCCCAGTGGGGACTCACTGTAGCAGACCAGTATATGGGAAAACCATGGACATGACCCCGAGATCTAAGAATAGTGGACACTGGGGAGGTCGCCCTACTCACTCAATACTTTCTCCACTAAGGACTCAAGAGGGTAGAGGGCTAACCTAGCCCCTGGGGTTCATCCTGATTTAGCCAATCAGTCTAACCTCCTGTGGTGTGATTGGTTCAGGAGTGGGCACCCAAACTAGTTCTGGCCAATGGGATGCAAGGGGAGGGGGATGTTCTGAAAAAGTGTAGAAATAAAGAGGATCACAGATCTAAGATTTGTAGTAAGAGTCTGTGGTTTCCCACATGGAAGAAGGAATGAGGGAGGACACCTACAAATTGGGTGATGACTATACCCCGTGCCTTCAGAGGTGTGTACTGAAAGCCACAAAAGAAGAAAGTAGAAGATCAGATAATGTATTTCCTTTAGGAATGTAAGACATGGGGCAAGCTGACCATAGTGAAATCTCACACTCGGAAATAGTGTGGGCTGTTGACTTGACAATGGAGCCATAGATTCATCACCATTTTGCAGAGCTATCTGTGAAGGTGCTGATAACACTCTTGAAAGGATCCCAGTACTGGTCCAGGGTGAAGAAGACACAGGAATTCATCATGTGGTGAGATTTTAACTTCATCCCTAACTGGCGGTCTACATTATGTGTAGATTAACTGTTGGAAGCAGATGCTCGGTGCCACAAAGAAAAATCAGCACTGAGACAAAGGATCTCTCAGCTAGGCAATTTTACTTTCTACAGAAAAGGTGCACCTGTTCACCATCTTGCCATGAAAGTATAGCAAACAAAGAAAAAGCAGATTTATTTATCCCTTACGCATTTGGAATTGTCTTTACTGCTGTGTCTGATCTCCATTGGCTGGAGCCAAACCTCACAGTCTAAAACTGAACCTGATTGGCTAATAACTTAAAACCTTCTCTAGCGTTTAAAGGCAATAGAGAACAAAAGGAAAAGAGGAAGTCCAAATAAGGAAGGAACAGGAAGTTGCTTTGGGACAGGACTTAGAAAAGTAATAGCTGAATATCTTGGTTAAAGCGCAAGGACATAGAATGTACTATGTGCCTGTGAGCATGTCTAACAGTTACATAGGGATAACAGCTACATAGAATAGGGCTTAACAAAGAGTTATGAGCAAAAAGCAAGAAGGCTTTGAAGAAAATGTTTAAAACAAACTATTATTTTTAACACTTACGATTATTCTTTAACAAGAAAGAAAACTTTGAAGAGGAACTTTTCTACTTCCAACATTAACTAAGGCAGTTTATCTCTTTTTTGATGTGTCTTTGAAAGGCATTGTATCATTCCTCATTCCTCATGTTACCAAATAAAGGAGGTGTTTTCCATTACACTATCCAGGAAGGACAGCTGGAGGAAGAAAAGCTGCAGCTTGTCTGTGTCTCTCTGCCTTCCTTGGGGTTTGGTTGGGGAGGACCCATGGTTTATTGGAACTTATTCTTGTGCTTATAAATCAGCTAGTGAGGAACCTCCATTTTATTTTACTTCTTATTATTTATTTATTTATTTATTTATTTATTTTTAGATGGTGTCTTGCTCTGTCGCCCAGGCTAGGGTGCAGTGGCATGATCTCTGCTCACTGCAACCTCCACATCTCAGTAATTCTCCTGCCTCAGCCTCTGGAGTAGCTGGGATAACAGGTATGGGCGAACACACATGACAAATTTATTTTTATTTTTATTTTTATTTTTATTATTTTTACTAGAAATGAAGTTTCACCATGTTGTCCAGGCTGGTCTCGGACTCCTGACCTCAGGTGAGATCCACATGCCTCAGCCTCTCACAGTCCTGGGATTACAGGCATGGGCCATCCCACCTGGCCAAGGAGCTTCCATTGTAGACAGTAGTTCAATATGGGGATGTTAGGAAGCCTATTGTGGCCACCCACCTAAGTCTTGACCAACAGACTGATACATTTTTTTTTTTAATTTTTGTAGGTACATAATAGGTGTATTTATTTATCAGGTACATGAAATGTTTTGATACAGGCATGGAATGTATAACAAGCACATCATGGAGAATGGGGCATCCATCCCTCAAGCATTTATCCTTTGTGTTACAAACAATCCAGTTATACTATTTTAATTATTTAAAAATAGACAATTAAGTTATTGTTGACTATAGATGCCCTGTTGTGTAATCAAACAGTAGGTCTTATTCGTTCTATTTTTTTTTTTTTTTGGTACCCATAACCATCCTCTCCTCCCCCACAACCTCCCACTACCCTTCCCAGCCTCGAGTAATCATCCTACGCTCTATGTCCATGAGTTCAATTGCTTTGAATTTCAGCTCCCACAAAGAAGTGAGAGCATGTGAGGTTTGTTTTTCTAAACCTGGTTTATTTCACTTAACATACTGGTCTCCAGTTCCATTCATCTTGTTACTTATGACAGGATCTCATCTTTCTTTCTTTCTTTTTCTTTCTTTCTTTTTTTTTTTTTAGAAAGAGTTTTGGTCAAATAATAATAACCTCTGTCTCCCAGGTTCAAGTGATTCTTCTACCTCAGCCTCCCGAGTAGGTGGGACTACAGGTGCATGCCACCATGCCCAGATAAGTTTTTGTATTTTTAGTAGAGACAGGGTTTTACCTTGTTAGCCAGGATGGTCTTGATCTCCTGACCTTATGATCCACCCGCCTCAGCCTCCTGAACTGCTAAGATTACAGATGTGATCCACCGTGCCTGGCTGGGATCTCATCATTTTTAATGGCTGAATAGTACTCCACTGTGCATACACTAGGTTGCTTCCAAATCTTGGCTATTGTGAGCAGTGCTGCACTACACATGGGAGTGTCAATATTTCCTTAATAAATAATGCTTATTTCCATTCTTTGGGGTGTATACCCAGCAATGGAAATGCTGATCATATGGTAGCTCAATTTTTAATTTTTAGTTTTTAATTTTTGTTTTGTTTTTAAGATGGATTCTCACTCTGTCCCTCAGGCTGGATTGCAATGGTGCAATCTCACCTACTGCAACCTCTGCCTCCTAGGTTCAAGCCATTCTCCCGCCTCAGCCTCCTGAGTAGCTGGAATGACAGGTGTGTACCACCATGCCCGGCTAATTTTTGTATTTTTAGTAGAGATGAGTTTTCCCCATGTTGACCAGTCAGGTCTCGAACTCCTGACCTCAAGTGATCCACCTGCCTTGGCCTCCCAAAGTGCTAAGATTACAGGCATAAGCCAACATGCCAGAGCTCAATTTTTAGTTTTTTTGAGGAACCTCCAAAATGTTCTCCATCGTGGTTGTACTAATTTACCTTCCCACCAACATTGTACAAGGGTTTCCTTTCTTCACATTGTCTCTGGCATTTGTTACTGCCTGCCTTTTGGATATAAGCCACTTTAATTGGAGTGAGATGATATATCTCATTGTAATTTTGATTTGCATGCGTCTGATGATCAGTGATGTTGAGCACCTTTTTATAGGCCAACAGGCATATATTTTGAGCTGCCTGTGTATTTCCTGGGTTTACTTCTCCAACTCAGACTGGAAGCAGAGAGACAGTGTGGAGAGCAGATAAGAGGCAAGGCTCTGTTCCCAGACTGCCCAGGTTCAAATCCAGGCTCCACCTGGAAGCACTCTGTGGGGGTGGTGACTCTAGGCATGCCACTCAGTCTCTCTGACCTGTTTCCCCTTGTATAAAATGGGGACGATAATGCTACCTACCTGATGGGGTTATGGAGAGAATCAAATGAGCTAGTATGGGGTATTTCATTGATTCACAGAATTGGGATGGGTGTTAAAATAGATGATCTGTTGTAGTTTAATCAACAGTCATGTTTTTTGCTTGCTTTTTTTTTTTTTCTTTGAGAGGGACTCTTCTTCTGTCACTCAGGCTGGAGTGAAATGGCACGATCTTGGCTCACTGCATCCTCCACCTCCTGTGTTCAAGTGTTTCTCCTGCCTCAGCCTCCAGAGTAGCTGACATTACAGGCACACACCAACACGCCCAGCTAATTTTTGTCTTTTTAGTAGAGATGGGGTTTCACCATATTGGCCAGGCTGGGTTTGAATTTCAGACCACAGGTGATCCACTCACCTTGGCCTCCCAAAGCACTGGGATTACAAGCGTGAGTCACTGTGCCTGGCTGCCATTTTTGTTCTTTTTTATTCTTTTTTATAAGATGGCTTTTATACAGAGCACCTTAGAGTTGGTGGAATAGAGCACACAGGAAGGCTAAGAGCAGTGCTTGTAGCACAGAAAGTGGTACATGACCATTGATCAGTATCATCACTGTTAGTTCCTCTCAAACACCCGACAGCTCCCTCCGCTCTCTTGATGGAGTCCCCCAGGAAGACAGCTTCTCTCTTTCTCTCATTCTGTCTTTCTCTCTCCCTTCCCTCTGCTGAACTCAAACAAGAAAGCATGTTGCAGTGAGGTTGGCAGCCTCCCACTAACAACTTTATCTTCAGGATGAAGCTAAGACTAGATAAGAGATTGCAGAGCAGAGAATGGGAACCCTGGATGCTGATGACATCAGTGAGTATCTGAACAGACTACACATCTCTGTGGGTTTCCTGTTACTTGCAGCTCAGAGCATTCATAGATGGAGTGTGTGTGTGCGTGTGTGTGTGTTTGTGTGTGTGTGTGTGAAATGTTCTCCTGAAAGCACTGATGGTTTCTGAGACTTCTGAAGATGGACTGTTTATACTAGTGTTTTTTAGGCCTCTCTCCCCCTCCTGAGTCCCCTAAGCCAATATCTCTCCAACGAGGCCTCTTTCCCTACCCCATACTACAAATGTCTGGAAAGCTGAGCCCAAGGGTCTGATTGACAGGTGACTCCAAGATGTTTCTTGTTCAAAGATGCTGAGATCTCTCTGGAAATTGTCACTAATTTGCATTTAGAACAGCATTTCCCAAAGAGAGGAATATGCCAGTGAGATTTTACAGATTTAGGTGGTACACAAAACATTTGTTATGTGAATAGCTCTGTGTTTTCTTTTTTCTTTCTTTCTTTCTTTTTTTTTTTTTTTAGAGACAGGGTCTCACTCTGTCACCCAAGCTTAAGGTGCAGTGGTACAATCTTGGCTCACTGCAGCCTCTGCCTCCTGGGCTCAAGTGATCCTCCCACCTCAGTGTCCCAAGTAGCTGGGACTACAGGTGCATGCCACAGTGCCCAGCTAATTATAAAAAGCTTTTTATGGGGTGTGATGACTCACGTCTGTAATCCCAGAACTTTGGGAGGCCGAGGTGGGTGGATCACCTGAGATTGGGAGTTCGAGACCAGCCTGACCAACATGGAGAAACCCTGTCTCTACTAAAAAAATACAAAATTAGCCAGACATGGTGGTGCATGTCTGTAATCCCAGCTACTTGGGGGGTCGAGGCAGGAGAATCACTTAAATCTGGGAGGTGGAGGTGTGGTAAGCTGAGTTCATGCCATTGCAATTCAGCCTGGGTGACAAGAATGAAACTCCATCTCCAAAAAAAAAGAAAAAAAAATATTTTGTAGTGATAGAGTCTTGCTATGTTGCCCATGCTGGTCTTGAACTGGCTTCAAGCAATCCTCCTGCCTTGGCCTTCCAACATGCTGGAATTACAGGCATAAGCCACGCACCCAGCCCAGCTCTGTATTTCCTTTTTTTTTTTTTTTTTTGAAGATGAAGTTTCACTCTTGTTACCCAGGCAGGAGTGCAATTGTATCTCGGCTCACTGCAACCTCCGCCTCCCAGGTTCAAGTGATTATCCTGTCTCAGCCTCCCTAGTAACTGGGATTACAGATGCCTGCCACCACACCCAACTAATTTTTTGTATTTTCAGTAGAGAAGGGGTTTCATCATATTGGCCAGTCTAGTCTCTAACTCCTGACCTCAAGTGATCCACCTGATTTGGCCTCCCAAAGTGCTGGGATTACACGTGTGAGCCACCACACCCAGCCTGCAACTATCTTTTAACTCTGGATTTTTCACATCTCTGCACGTTGTTTAGATCTGGGAGCAGTGGTTACTTGGGCAGTTGTGGGTAAAGGTGGTAGATTGAAAGGAGATCCTTCCTTCTTGTGGGGCAGCTTCTCCCTCTCTTCACTGCCTGCTGTCAGGCCCTTTCCAGAATGCCTGTGTCCTCTGGCTTCTCTTCTCTTAGCTAGCATCTCTGCTTCCCCTTGTGAGCAAGGTATACTGTGGTTTGATGATCTGTTGCTGAGCACCAACTCAGATGAGCACCTAGAATTGAACACAAGTCAGGAGGTGATTCCTGGAGAGAGCTTGACCTTCGCAGGCAATTTGGGGAGTGATGTATTTAAAGACCTCTCAGGAGGACAGGCTGCCTGTCAAAATGAGCAGGGCTCCTGAGAGAGGCATAAGCCTGGTGCTGAGTGTTCATGTCCCGGAAGGTGGGGAGAGGTGACAGGGAGGAGGCACCAGCTGTTCACAGAGTAGCAAGAAGAGCCATCAGCCAGGAGGTCTCGAACCACTGGGCCCTGAAGCCCTGCTGGCCGGACTCTTGGACAGTCTATTGTCCTTGCGGTCTGCCACTTGCTTTCTCAGGAATAATGCTAATTGAGGTTTCACTTCTCTGGTTGTAAAAACAACTTGTGTTTATAGTACTTTTTAAAAATTTAGACTATGAGTCAACCTCTTTTTTTTTTTTTTTTTTTTTTTTTTTTTTGTAGACAAGTCTCACTCTTGTCATCCAGGCTGGAGTGCAGTGGTGTGATCTCAGCTCACTGCAACCTCCACCTTCTGGGTTCAAGCAGTTTTCCTGGCTCAGGCTCCTGATTAGCTGGGATTGTAAGTGCACACCACTATACCCTAGTTTTTGTATTTTTAGTAGAGATGGGGTTTTTCCATGTTGGCCAGGCTGGTCTCGAACTCCCGACCTCAGGTGATCTGCCTGCCAGGGCCTCCCAAAGTGCTGGGATTACAGGCATGCACCAACACGCCCGGCCTGACATCATTATTTTTAAGTGAAAGTTTCCCAACAGTGAAAGTTGCCAACTTTCCCTGGAGAACAAACTGGAGCTAAGGTTCTCATATTGTTTTGTAATCTGATTTCTAAAAATGTAACATTGGCTGGGCGCCGTGGCTCATGCCTATAATCCCATCACTTTTGGAGGTCTAGGTGGGTGGATCACGAGGTCAAAAGGTTAAGAACATCCAGCCCAACATGATGAAACCCTGTCGCTACTAAAAATACAAAAAAAAAAAAAAAAAATTAGCCAGGCATTGTGGCACGCACCTATAGTCCCAGCTACTCAGGAGGCTGAGACAGAAGAATTGCTTGAACTCAGGAGGTAGAGGTTGTAGTGAGCTGATATCATGTCGCTGCACTCCAGCCTGGCAACAGAGATGCTGTCTCTTCAAAAAAAGAGAAGTAACACTACACTGTGGAGTCTTCCTGTGTCAGTAAATAAAGCCCTAAGTGATTGTTCTCAGTGCCAGCCTGGTGGCCCTCAACTGGAAGTCATGGTAGCCTCACGTGGCTCTTGTAGAAAACACAGTTCCTGTGTCCTCGACTTTGCTTTGGACTTTGACGCTTCTTGCAGTGGAACCAGGAGGGCAGCCTGGGTGGCAGCTGGAATGTTCCAGCTCATCCCCTTGCCTCTGCTTCTCCACACCTTAGCATCCTTGTGCTATGAGCTGGATGTGATGCCTGCTCATGTGCCCATTTTAGGAGGGCTGAGTGAGTCACAGGCGCCAAAGGGCTTAGCCAAGTGGGCCTGGGGACTGGTGGTAGCTGTTGGGGAAAGGGGCCCACTGTGCTCGGTGAGGCTGCCGTATAAGAGGCCAAGGCTGGGTTTTCTCCGCTGTGGCGGCTGCAGGCAGCTCCACCCTAGCTCCGCCCTGTCAGCTGCAGCAAGAGCCTCAGGCCTTCTGCCTCATCAGCTTGCAGCTGGGCTCCACTCAAAGGTGCTCCAGCCAGTGGGAGGCTGCCACTTTACACCCAGAGCTGGCATCTCCTGCGTGGGTGTGTTTTGTTTAAGGGACTTGAGAGTGGGCCTGGCCTCTCTTCTGTTGCCTGTGTGTCTGGGCTCTCAGACCCATCCCATGTGGGATGGTCTCAGCCCTGCAGGGGTGGGGTGGCTTTTCCTGCCGTGATGGGGGCTGGCTCTGGGACTTGCTTACTTCCTCGCTGCAGCAGAGAACGTCCAGGATCCCCAAGCAGTCCAGGATGGCTGTGATCATGACGAGCAGCCAATCCGGCCTCGAGGGTCAGAGCAGCCCCAGGCCCAACCCTCACAGGCATCCCCGGCCGATAAGCCTGCTTTTCCTTCTGGGTCTCAGAAGCCTCTCTGCACAGCACTGCAGGCGGGTTGGTTGTATGTGGCACTGGATGTCAGCCCCGGCTTTGAGCTGCTGTCTCCTCTATCCACCTGCCACTTCCTGTGCCCAGCTCAGTGCCACCCCTTGCAGGCCAGGAGCTCTCCCTCTGGCCTCCTGAGCTGCCCTGTGCCTGTGCGTTTTTTAGGCAATTCTGATGCTGTAAGTGGATGCTGTAAACTCTCTGCATTCCCCAGTTGAATGGCCTTTTTTTTTTTTTTTAAGGCTGATGCTCCATAGCTCCTTTTTGATGTTTTTGTGTCCCCAGGCACAAGCTGAGCCTGGCGCTGAGCTCGCTGGTGGCCCCAGAGGGCGCTGGTCACACTCAGGTACCTGGGAGAGCCCTTGATCAGCCATGCTTGCTGCATGGTGTTTGAGATCATCCCCAGGACTTCCTGGGTGGAAGTCAAGCAGTCCTTCTGTGCCAGTCCCTCTGTGACCCTGCTCCCCACCCCCATGTCCTGCACCTGGCACAGCACACTGGCCTGTGGTGGGACCCACGGCCCACTTGCTCCTGACTGAGCAGGAGGAGGGTGTTAAGGTGTCTGTGTTAGCAGTGTGCCTCTGTCCTGAGCATTCTGTCTGCTCCAGGCACTGTGTCTTGCCTCTCGTTCAAGCCTTGCAGAAGCTCTGTGAGCCCAATGCAATCAGCCCCAGTTTACAGAGGAATGAACAGTCTCCAAGAGGCACCCTGAGCAGTGTAGCAGGAAGCACATGCTGGTGGGATAAGAATTCACACCTAGAAGAGGAGAGGGGCCATGCTGGGACTGTGCAGGGCCATTCAGGGCCGAGGGTACCTCTGTGGGGACCTCCAGGCTCCATGCTGCACAGGCTCTGTCAGGATCTTCTGCAGATGACAGGCTTACAGCATTGCATGGACCTCTGTGCTCACATAGGCAGGATTTCCCCAGGGCTGCTGAAAGCCTCACGCTGCTGGAAGTCAGATACCACCCCAAAGCCAGGTGGGAGAGGCCCCTTCCACAGATGCCTGTGCCACTGCTTCCTCGTTGCCTCCGTGCCTGTGTCTGACTCCATGTAATCCCCAATCATGGCAGTGTGGCCCAGGCCGCAGGTCCTGACTGACCTGCAGACGGGATCTGATCTTCATTTCCCGGGCTTCCCAGCCCAGGGCACCTGTGGGTCTGGCGGTCAGTGTCAGCCCCACAGCTCTGGCCTTGCATTTGCGCCCAGGGCCCAACAGGTGGCGCCGGGGCTCCTGAGAACCGGTCGCAGGCCCAGCCCCCTGCTCTGCACCTTGGATTCGAGAGATGGAGCAACGATTTGTTGTTGCTTTTCCTGATGCTTTTCTCTTTCTCATCCTTTTCCCTGCCTGGAGGATTACAGAGCTGCAGGGAGAACCTGGCCCCGAGCTGTTGTGCGGCTCACCTGTCCCCTCTTCTGGGTGGCCTGGGGTCTCACCCGGTTCTCTGTGTGTCAGCCAGCCTGCAGGACTGGCTGGTGTCATGGCTGCTGACCTGCTGACGGTGACCATGCTGCCTCTTTTGGTGGCCAGCACCCTTCTGTCTCTGACAGACTCACCATCACACACCGCTGGGTGTTGGCTGCCATCTCTTCTTCTTCTTCTTCTTTTTTTTTTTTTTTTTAAGAGACGGGGTCTCTGTTGCCCAGGCTGTAGTGCAATTGTGCAATCACAACTCTCTGCAGCCTTGACCTCCCAAGCTCAAGTGATTCTCCTGCTTCAGCCTCCTAAGTGCCTGGGACTACAGGTGCTTGGCACCATTCCTGGCTAATTTTTGTATTTTTAGTAGAGACGGGGTTTCGCCATGTTTGTCTGGCTAGAATTTTTTGATTTTTTGTAAAGATGGTGTCTCCCTATGTTGCCCAGTCTAGTCTTTTTATTTTGTTTTATTTTATTTTGAGACAGAGTTTTGCTCTGTTGCCAGGCTGGAGTGCAGTAGTGTAATCTCGGCTCACTGCAACCTCTGCCTCCCAGGTTTAAGCGATTCCTCTGCCTCAGCCTCCCGAGTAGCTGGGACAACAGGCACACCCCACCACACCCAGCTAATTTTTGTGTTTTTAGTAGAGGTGAAGTTTCACCATGTTGGCCAGGCTGGTCTCGAACTCCTGACCTCAGGTGATCCACCTGCCTCAGGCTCCCAAATTGCTGGGATTACAGGCGTGAGCTGCCGTGCCCAACCTAGATGCTTTTGTCTTGCTTTCTGGGCCACTGCTATGTTTTTCCTCTGCCTGGAGCTACTTGGCTGGTGCCTGGGTCTTTGCATTTTCTTTTCTGTTTTTTGTTTTGTTTTGTTTTGTTATTTTGTTTTAGAGACAGGGTCTCACTGTGTTGCCCAAGCTGGTGTACAGAGGTGTGATCATAGCTCACTGCAGCCTCAGCCTTCTAGGCTTAAGTGATCCTCCTGCCTCAGCCTTCTGAGTGACTGGGGTGACAGGCATGCACTGCCATGCCCAGCTAATTTTTTTATTTTTTATAGAGATAAGATCTCCCTATGTTGCTCAGGCTGTTCTGGAACTCTTGGGCTCAAAGGATCCTCCTACCTCTGCCTCCCAGGTGGTGGGATTACAGGTTGCGCCACAGTACCCAGCTTGCACTGCATTTTGGCGCAGTACAACCAGTAGGATTTGTGCTGCTGGACTGCTCTGACTGAGGAGTCCCTGCTCTGACTAAGTGGTCCCTGCTCTGTCCCGGCCCCCTGGTGGCTGGTTGTAGGGTGGCGAGGAAGGCAAAATGAGGTCATGTCTGTTGAGTTCACACAGCACCTGGCACAGGGTGGACACCCCGTGACAAGTGTGTACGAGTTTTCTTGCACAGTGTGATGGGGGCTGACTGCCTTGGTGTGGGGGCATTGGGAGGGTCACCCACCTGCCATTTGTCTTGCAGTCAATCACATGCTGTTCCTGAGTGGCTGCCTCTGTGTCTGCTTCTCTCAACCATTACTGCTGCCTCACTGACCTGGGAGTCACAACCCCTTAAGATGGCCCAGGTCTGGCTGTGGGGTGTGGGCACCTGTCCCATCTCTGTCCTGGCTGTAGGGTCTCCATCAGCCAGAGGCATCAGATCTGCCACTCCTGCTGTGGGGTCCCTTTGCTGCCCTCAGGTGCAGCAGCTTGTCCTGGTGGCTCTCCCACATCTGCAGAGCAGGCTTGGCCTCCAGGGCCTCTGAATCTTGTGGCTGGCATGGAGTAGGTGCCCCTGAGCCTGGAGAGAACTGTGGTGCCTGTTCTCAGCTGTCCTACTCCTCCCCAGCTCTGGCTGCCACATACAGGGCCCTCCAGGCACATCAAGGGTGACCACCAAAGCTGAGTGTGGGGGGGACGGCAGGTGTGAGTTCCTCCCAGGCTCCCTCTGTGGGCTCTGCTCCCTCCATGGCCACCCATATACTCCGCTGACCACCAGTCTCTAGTTAAGCTTCCAGGCTGAGTGACTTACATCTTCCCTCTGCTCCACAAGGGCCTGACCAACATCATCCGGGACATCCCCCTGGTGCACCTGGATGAGATCGCCTTATTTAAGAGTCGAGTGGCTGAGGAACTGCCGAACCTGTGGTGGTGAGAGGCCAAGCTGCTGCCCATTGGTCTGAGTCACCACAAGATGCTGCAGGAGCCTGGGACACCAGGGACCCTTGGTTTGTCACAAGATGAAGGGGGCCTCTCTCTCGGCTGGCCACACCCCATCTGACTCTTGGGGCTCCCAGTGTCTCCATGGCTCTCTCATGGGAACTGTTGCTCTGTGAAGTTTGGGTCAAGGGAATATGCTCTGGGTGATGTGAAAGGCTCGGGGACAGTCAATGTGGGGCCTGGCTGAACCAGGCTGAGTCTTGGGACCTGGCTGTGGCATTGGTGCACTGAGCCTCAATCTCTGTGGGCCCTGTTTATGGCTTGGAGGGCCAGAACCCTGTCCCACTGCCCTTTCGCTCTGACCGGGAAGCATGTCCCTTGGCTGTTGTGTTTGTGGTCACCTGCTGCCTGTGCCTGGCAGATGGGCAGCCACATGCTGTCCCCCTGAAGTCTAGTTCGCCAGGCTGGTCACCTTGTGTCTGAGTATCCCCTTTTGTGGTCAAGTGCGATGTGGGGATGTGGCTGCAGACTTGGGGCTCTCTGTCCCTTTGGGACACACTAGAACCCCCTCATGTCTCTGTGGCTTTTCTAGCCAGATGATGTCTGTGGCCCCAGAGAGGCCCCTGGGGTTGGGACTGCTGGTTGGAGTGTCCCCTGTGGCTTTTTGGCCCCAGGAACAGAGTTTCTCACTAGAGACGCCTCCTCCCCTCCCACCCTCCTGTGGCACTCAGCCTCCCTGGGAAGGTCCACGTGGCCTCCTGGGCAGATTGATGCACATTCGGCCTTGTTAGAGTAATGTGAAACATTAAAACTCAGAAAGGATTCGTAAGGCTGGAGTAGCAATACATTACCCTGTTTCAAATGACTTTAAGACCTAAAAAATATTTGGCCTGTTTGGGAGTGCTCATGCTTGTAATCCCAGCACTTTGGGAGGCCAAGGCCGGTGAATCACGAGGTCAGGAGTTCGAGACAAGCCTGGTCTTTATGGTGAAACCCTGTTTCTACTGAAAATACAAAAATGAGCTGGGCATGCTGGTGGGCACCTGTAATCCCAGCTACTCAGGAGGCTGAGGCAGGAGAATTGTTTGAACTCAGGAGGCAAAGGTTGCAGTGAACTGAGATTGAGCCATTGCATGCCAGCCTGGGTGACAGGGCGAGACTCTGTCTCTCTCTATATGTATTTACACATCCACACATATTCATATATATATTCAACACATTTTGGGATGATCCCTTGAGCCCAGGAGTTTGAGACCAGCCTGGGCAACACAGGGATACCCCATCGTTTAAAAAAGAAAAAAGAAATTCAACAAAGCTATTCCAAAACTGAGGACACCCTCCTGGCGGCAGAGGCTTCACCACATGTGCCATGCTGGGCCATCTCTGCCATCCTCCACCTCCAGGTGCTACTAGAGCCATTTCTGGGCTGGTGGTTTCCAAGGGGGGCTGTGGTTGGGTCCTGCTCACCTGGATCTCCACCCTGGCCACCATCATCCTCCTGGGTCTCTGTGTGACAGGTCCCTTGTCCTGTGTGGTGGTGTCTCACATTTGCCATGCTGTTAAAAAATGGGGGACACGGGAATGCTGGGAAGATGGCCGCATAAGAACAGCTCAGGACTTCAGCTCCCAGTGAAAGTGCAGAGGGCGTGTGGACGCTGCATTTCCAGACGAATTTTTATTGCCCACAGACCAGGAGATACCCAGGCAGAGGGGTCGCCAGTGCCGCAGTCATGGGCGGTGTGGCTGTTTTGGCCCCCGTGGGGCTGATTTGGCCTGCGCAGCTGCTTTGACCATGCCCTGTTGCGGCAATTCTCCATCCAAAGCCATTGGTCTGGGAGCCCTCTTAGCTGGCGATCAGAGCCCTGAGATGGCAGAGTTGCCCATTCATCTGAAATAGTGAGCCAGGCCAGGAGATTCCTAAGTAAAAAATCTGCCAGGAGCCTGTGCCCCTGTTTGAGCCAATTCAGTGAGTTGCAGCACGGGAGATCCCAGCACCTTTTCAACAAGCGACTGGAAAGCAGGGTCGTTCAACTTAAAAAATAAAAGAAAAGACTCTGAGTTGGGGAGCCAGGTGATCAGGATCGGTTGGTCTCATCTCCCCAGCCCCAACAACAAAAACAAAAACAGTAATTGAAAACCCTCTGGGTTGAGCCCTTTACACCAAGCACAGCTGAACTCGGGACAGTCCAGCTCGGTGGGGGAGGGGCGTCCGCCATTACTGAGACTCTCCACCGCTACGGAGGCAGGCCGCCATAGACGAGGCAACCCGCCATTACTGAGGCAACCTGCCACAACAGAGAGAGTCCGCCATAACACAGGCAGGGCCACCATTGCCAAGACAGATCGAACTACGCCCATATAAACAGGACTGCAGGGAAGAGCACAGGGCAGCTGCGTGGGGCCCACAGCCACTCAGCAAATCCTCTGTGGGCAGACAGTGACTGGGCATGCTGCTAGTTGGGCGGGGTAGACCTGAAAAAAAAATCAAAAAAGGCAGTAGCACAACGGAAACTCATAAAGCCCCAACTCCCTGGGACAGAGCACCTGGGAACAAACAGTGCTTTATGAGTTCAGCTGCAGCAGATCTAAACATACCTGCCCAGCAGCTCTGAACGAACAACGGAGCTCACAGCTCAGGACTTAAGCCCCAGTAAAAGATAGACTGTGTCCTCAAGTAGTACCCTGACCCCCATAGATCCAAAGACTCACCTGATAAAGGAGAGAACGGACTGACAGTTGGCGAGCATACTTCTGGGACAAAGATAGCGGAAGAGGAAACTGGTAGCAACCCTTACTGTTCTGCAGCTGTTGCCGGTGATCCCCAGGCAATCAGGGTCTGGAGAGGACCTCAGGTGGATAAACCCACAAAAATGGGAAGAAACCAGAGCAAAAAGGATGAAACCTCCCAAAACCAGAACACCTCTCCTTCTAAAAAGGATCACAACTCCTCACCAGCAAGGGAACCAGACCGGATGGAGAAGGAGGGTGATGAAATGACAGAATCAGACTTCAGAAGGTGGGTAGTAAGAAACTACAGTGAGCTAAAAGAACATGTTCTAATCCAACGCAAAGAAATTAGGAACTTTGAAAAAACATTGGACGAAATGCTAATGAGAATGGACAGCATAGAGAGGAATATAAGTGAATTGATGGAGCTGAAAAACACAACACTAGAACTTCGAGAAGCATGCACAAGCTTCAACAGCCAAATAGACCAAGCAGAAGAAAGGATATCAGAGGTCGAAGATCAACTCAATGAAATAAAAAGAGAAGGCAAGAACAGAGAAAAAAGTGCAAAAAGGAATGAACAAGATCTTCAAGAAATGTGGGACTATGTGAAAAGACCATATCTACGTTTGATAGGTGTACCTGAAAGTGATGAAGAGAATGAATCCAAGCTGAAAAATACTCTTCAGGATATTATCCAGGAAAACTTCCACAACCTAGAAAGGCAGGCCAATATTCAAATCCAGGAAATACAGAGAACACCACAAAGATATTCCTCAAGAAGAACAACTCCACGCACATAACCGTCAGATTCACCAGGGTTGCAACGAAAGAGAAAATGCTAAGGGCAGCCAGAGAGAAAGGTCAGGTTACCCACATAGGGAAGCCCATTAGACCCACAGCAGATGTCTCAGCAGAAACTCTACAAGCCAGAAGAGATTGGGGGCCAATATTCGACATCCTAAAGAAAAGAACTTTCAACCCAGATTTTCCTATCCAGCCAAACTAAGCTTCATAAGTGAAGGAAAAATAAAATCCTTTGTCAACAAGCAAGTACTCAGAGATTTTATCACCACCAAACCTGCTCTACAAGAATTCCTGAAAGAGGCTTTACACATATAAAGGAAAAACCAGTACCAGCCACTCCAAAAACACACCAAATGGTAAAAGAGCATCAACACAATCAAGAATCTGCATCAACTAACCAACAAAACAGCCAGGTAGCATCAAAATGACAGTATCAGATTCACACATAACAATACTATCCCTAAATGTCAATGGACTAAACGCCGCAATCAAAAGACACTGACTGGCAAATTGGACAAAAAGCCAAAACCCATAAGTGGGCTGTATCAAGGAAACCCATCTTACATGCAAGAATACGCAAAGACTCAAAATAAAGGGATGGAGGAACATCTACCAAGCAAATGGAGAACAAAAAAAAAGCAGGAATTGCAATTCTCATCTCTGATAAAATAGACTTTAAAGCAACAAAGATCAAAAGAGACAAAGAAGGACATAACATAATGGTAAAAGGATCACTGTGACAAGAAGAGCTAACGATCCGAAATTTATATGCACCCCATACAGGAGCACCCAGATACATAAGGCAAGTTCTTAATGACTTACAAAGAGACTTAGACTCCCACACAATAATAGTGGGAGAATTTAACACCCCATTGTCAATATTAGACAGATCAACCAGACAGAAAATGAACAAGGATATCCAGGACCTGAATTCAGACCTGGAACAAGCAAACCTAATAGATATTTACAGAACTCTCCACCCCAAATCCACAGAATATACATTCTTCTCAGCACCACATCACACCTACTCTAAAATTGACCACATAATTGGCAATAAATCACTCCTCAGCAAATGCTGAACGGAATTCATAACAAACAGTCTCTCAGACCACAATGCAATCGAATTAGAACTCAGAATGCAGAAACTAACTGAGAACCGCACAGCTTCATGGAAACTCAACAACTTGCTCTTCAATGTCGGCTGGATAAACAATGAAATGAAGGCAGAAATAAAGATGTTCTTCGAAACCAACGAGAACGAAGACACAACATACCAGAATCTCTGGGACACATTTAAAGCAGTCTCTAGAGGAAAATATATAGCAATGAGTGCCCACATGAGAAGAAAGGAGAGATCTAAAATTGACACCCCATCATCAAAATTGAAAGAGCTACAGGAGCAAGATCAAAGAAATGCAAAACCTAGCAGAAGACAGGAAATAACAAAGATCAGAGCAGAACTGAAGGAAATAGAGACCCAAAAACTCTTCAAAAAATCAATAAATCCAGGAGCTGGTTTTTCGAAAAGATCAACAAAATAGACAAACCACTAGCGAGATTAATAAAAAAGAAAAGTGAGAATAACCAAATTGATGCAATAAAAAACGATAAAGGGGATATCACCACAGATTCCACAGAAATCCAAACCATCATCAGAGATTTTTACAAACAACCCTATGCACATAAACTATTAAACCTGGAAGAAATGGACAAATTCCTGGACACCTGCATCCTCCCAACCCTAAACTTGGAAGAAGCCGAAATCCTGAATAGGCCGATAACAAGGTCTGAAGTCGAGGCAGGAATAAAGAGCCTACCACCCAAAAAAAGCCCAGGTCCAGATGGGTTCACAGCTGAATTATACCAGACATACAAAGAGGAGCTGCCACCATTCCTTCTGAAACTATTCCATACAATCCAAAAAGAAGGAATCCTTCCCAAATCATTTTATGAGACAAACATCATCCTGATACCAAAACCCGGCAGAGACTCAACAAAAAAAGAAAACTTCAGGCCAATATCCATGATGAACATAGATGCAAAAATCTTCAATAAAATGCTGGCAAGCCGATTGCAACAGCATATCAAAAAGCTCATCCGCCATGATCAAGTAGGATTCATCCCGGGGATATAAGGCTGGTTCAACATATGCAAGTCCATAGACGTAATTCACCACATAAACAGAACCAAAGACAAAAACCACATGATTATCTCAATTGATGCAGAGAAGGCCTTTGACAAAATTCAACAGCCCTTTATGCTAAAAACCCTCAATAAACGAGGTATTGACGGAACGTGTCTCAAAACAATAAAAGCTATTTACAACAAACCAACAACCAATATCATACTGAACGGGCAAAAACTGGAAGCATTCCCTTTGAAATCTGGCACTAGACAAGGATACCCTCTCTCACCACTCCTTATCAATACAGTACTGGAAGTTCTAGCCAGAGCTATCAGGCAAGAAAAAGAAATAAAGGATATTCAAATCGGAAAGGAGGAAATCAAATTGTCTCTATTTACAGATGACGTGATTGTATATCTAGAAGACCCCATCATCTTAGCCCAAAATCTCCTGAAACTGATAAACAACTTCAGCAAATTCTCAGGATACAAAATCAACGTGCAAAAATCACAAGCATTCCTATACACAAGTAACAGACTTAAAGAGAGCCAAATCAAGAACGAACTGCCATTCACAATTGCTACAAAGAGAATAAAATATCTAGGAATACAACTAACAAGGAACGTAAAGGACCTCTTCAAGGAGAACTACAAGCCACTGCTCAACAAAATAAGAGAGGACACAAACAGATGGAGAAACATTCCATGTTCATGGTTAGGAAGAATCAACATTGTGAAAATGGCCATACTGCCAAAGTAATTTACAAATTAAATGCCATTCCCATCAAGCTACCAATGATCTTCTTCACAGAACTGGAAAGAAACACCTTAAACTTCATATGGAACCAAAAGAGAGCCCGCATAGCCAAGTCAATTCTAAGCAAAAAGAACAAAGCAGGAGGCATCACACTACCAGACTTCAAACTATACTACAAGCCTACAGTAATCAAAACAGCATGGTACTGGTACCAAAACAGAGATATAGACCAATGGAACAGAACAGAGGCCTCAGAGGAAATATAACATATCTACAACCATCCGATCTTCGACAAACCTGACAAAAACAAGCAATGGGGAAAGGATTCCCTGTTTAATAAATGGTGTTGGGAAAACTGGCTAGCCAAGTGCAGAAAGCAGAAACAGGACCCCTTCCTGACACCTTACACCAAAATTAACTCCAGATGGATTAAAGACTTAAACTTAAGACCTAACATCATAAAAAACCCTAGAAGAAAATCTAGGCAAAACCATTCAGGACATAGGCATAGGCAAGGACTTCATGACCAAAACACCAAAAGCAATGGCAACAAAAGCCAAAATAGACAAATGGAACCTAATCAAACTCCACAGCTTCTGCATGGCAAAAGAAACAGTCAGTAGAGTGAATCGGCAACCAACAGAATGGGAAAAAAATTTTTGCAGTCTACCCATCTGACAAGGGACTGATATCCAGAATTTACAAAGAACTAAAACAGATCTACAAGAAAAAAACAAACAAGCCCATTCAAAAATGGGTGAAGGATATGAACAGATACTTTACAAAAGAAGACATACAGGAGGCCAACAAACATATGAAAAAATGCTCATTAGAGAAACTGGTCATTAGAGAAATGCAAATCAAAACCACATTGAGATACCATTTCACACCAGTTAGAATGGTGATCATTAAAAAAATCTGGAAACAACAGATGCTGGAGAGGATGTGGAGAAATAGGAACACTTTTACACTGTTGGTGGGAATGTAAATTAATTCAACCACTGTGGAAGACAGTGTGGCGATTTCTCAAGGACCTAAAAATAGAAATCCCATTTGACCCAGCAATCCCATTACTGGGTATATATCCAAAGGATTATAAATCATTCTACTATAAGGACATGTGCACACGAATGTTCACTGCAGCACTGTTTACAATAGCAAAGACCTGGAACCAACCCAAATGCCCATCGATGATAGACTGGATAGGGAAAATGTGGTACATATACACCATGGAATATTACGCAGCCATAAAAAACGATGAGTTCACGTCCTTTGTAGGGACATGGATGAACCTGGAAACCATCATTCTTAGCAAAGTGAAACAAGAGTAGAAAATCAAACACTGCATGTTCTCACTCATAGGCGGGTGTTGAACAATGAGAACACATGGACACAGGGAGGGGAGCACTACACACTGGAGTCCATTGGGGGGAAATAGGGGAGGGACGGGGGGTGTGGAGGTTGGAAGAGATAGCATGGGGAGAAATGACAGATACAGGCGAGGGGCGGAGGGCAGAAAACCACACTGCCATGTGTGTACCTATGCAACAATCTTGCATTTTCCTCACATGTACCCCCAAACCTAAAATGCAATAAAAAAAATAATAAAAATTAAAAAAAATAAAAATGGGGGACACCATCCCCGGGTCTTCAATCACTGGCCCTGCCCTGGGCTCTTGTGGTGGGGGAGGGGGCACAGTTCTCAGTAGCTCAGTAGCTCCTAGCTTTGGGAGCCAAGGAAGTCCAGGAGGTCTTTGGAGAACTGGGGTTAAGGCTGTGGGGAGGTCCAGCCCTCCTGTGCTGGCTGCCTCCCAGCTCTCCATCTGGCAGTCTCGACCCCACCCAGGCACCTCTGCTCACTGGCACAGGGAAATCTGGGGTGCAATATCTCATTCTGCTTCACCCTGTCTTTCTTGTATTTATGGCGTCAATGCCTCCTCTCTGAAGCCCACGGGTCCTCTCCCAAGCCCGGGCTGCACCCAGTGCAGAAACTTTGCCTCCTGGCAGGAGGAACCCTTCTGGCTGATTCAGCAGTGCCTGATGTGGAACCCACAACAGACCAAGCCTTTGCCTCCCAGAGGCCTTCCTGGCCCTCCTGGCCCAGCCTCTGAGAGCCACACACCTGAGCCCAGTCTCCTGGCCTGCAGGCCACAGGACAGGCTGCCCAGGGCTCTGGGAGGCAGGTGCTATAAATGAGGGTCTCAAAGGTGGTGGGTACACCCCACCCCCCAAGTTTATGACATTTCTTTAGAGCTTTAAAATGGCACCTGGAGACCATCAGGTGCTGGAGATTGGGTGCCACCTGGGACCGACCACTTCTTACTCTCAAAACAAGGTGTGGCAGGCCAAGGGTGTGGCCCAGGAGGAGGCAGGTGGCCTGGGAGACTTCGGGATTATCAGGGGGGCCTGTGTCTCGGTGCTGCAGCACCATACCCTGTTCCTTTCCTCTAGAACACTCCCCACTTGGGCCAGAGAATTGTGTTTGCACCAGGACTGCATTCTTGCATGTGTATGATTGTGCTTGGGTGTCCTGTCCTCATGAGCAAGTGGTTTTAACCAACAGCATCATTTATATGGTTGACACATCTGGGGGAAGGGCTGTCCCTGAGGCTGGGGTGCAATGCCTTGGAAAGCACCCCTAAACAGTATACCTTGTATTTTTAGTGTCCCCTGCAACCATCCTTTGACTTAAAGCAAGAATTTCCGCTGCTGCTACCCCCAAGACAGGCTTCACCAGATGTTAATAACATGCTCATTTTTGCTAAGTGCTATTTCAGCACTGGTGTCAGTTGCAATTTATATTCTGCAGCATTTGATGCTGGGAAAAAAAAACCCACCCTAATGGTCCCCAATTGGCAGAGCTGAGTTGTTAAGCGATGAACCATATACTGCCTGCTGGAGGAGCGTGGTCAGCACTTGTCCCTGTGCCTGCATGCTTGTGCCTGCATGTGTGTACTTGCTTGCACATGTACCTGTGTGCATATATCTGTTTGCGTGTGCCTGTGTTTGTGTGCCTGGGTGCATGTGCCTGTGTGCTCGTGTACTTGCATGCACGTGTGCCTGTGTGTGTGTACCTGTTTGCATGTTCCTGTGTTTGTGTGCCTGCGGGCCTGTGCCTGTGTGCACCTGTGTCCTGTGTGTGCATGCGTATATGAGTCACATCTTCTGTGTGTGTGTGTGTGAGAGAGAGAGACTGGGTGTTGGAGGGAGGGTGGAGGGAGAGGATATTTATCCCTTTGTTCTTAATAAGGGAGAACCCTGACCTCTCTAGCTGTCCCCTTCTGCCTGTGCTCCAAGCTCACCTCAGACCTAGCTGCTATTTCTTCTCCTGACCCTCCCAGCACTCTGGTCCTGTGGCCTGTGACCCGGTGGCCCTGTGGCCTGTGACCTGGCAGCCCTGTGGCCTGCAGCCTCCACCCTGCCACCTGTTCCACATCACCAAGACACATAGGCCACCACAGGGCTTCTGAAGGTGGCCCAGGGAAGGCAATTGAGCCTGAGGACCCAAAGGACCCTGCCTTTCTGGGCCTCAGGTTCTCCTCTCTGCTCTGAGAGGCTTTTCTCATTTTCAAGGGCCAGTCCAGCCCAGGGGAGCTGGGTGAGGACTGTTTTCTTCTGCAGCAGAGGGGTCGGGCTCTATCCCTGCCATCAGATGTCCCCAGAAGATACGAGCCTGAGAGGCTCTTTCTTCAAGAGGCCCTCCCAGGACCTCTGTGTTCACAGGACAGGAGGACACTCACTGCTTTGATCCAGGACTGTGGATGGGAGGGGCTGAGCTCCTCTGGTGCTGAAAAACAAGTGAGGGGTGCCCACCACCTGGGCAGCACCTTCCCTCAGCTACTCCCTGTGCCCAGACCCAGAGCCACAGGACTTTGTGCTAAGCGGACTGGGGCTGGGCTCTGGCTTGGGCCTGGGGTCTCACAGAGGGGTCAGGCATAGAGCAGTAGGGCTGCAACAGCCTAGGGCCAGACCCCTGCTGGCTGACGAGGCTCTAGAACAGTGCTGCAGCCTCAGCGGTTCTGGCAATGCTCCTGCCAGAATGGACGGTGCTGGAGGCCTTGGTAGCGGGGGAGCCAGCTCCATTCCCCAGCAGGCAGTGCCAGGGCAGCCTCCCACCTCCTCTTGCCATATTATCTGCTCCTTTTAGGATCTGAAAATTACAGAGCTCTTTTTTGGAAGGGAATCTTGCTCTGCCACTGAGGCTGGAGTGTGATGGCAAAATCTCGGCTCACTCACTACAACCTCCATCTCCCAGGTTCAAAAGATTCTCCCATCTCAGCCTCCTCAGTAGCTGGAATTACAGGCACCCACCATCATACCCTGCTAATTTTTGTATTTTTGTAAACACGAGGTTTCACCATGTTGGTCAGTCTGGTCTTGAACTCCTGACCTCAGGTGATCCACCCGCCTCAGCCTCCCAAAGTGCTGGGATTACAGGCATGAGCCACCATACTAGGCTCATTACAGAGCTCTTGTAAGAAAACATGAGGAATTCATGGACCAGGTGTGGTGATGAAGTGTGGGGCCACTAAAGCAGAGACAGAGATGTCAGCCATCTCCTGTGGATGGGGGTTCTCAGCAGCCTTCACCACGATGCTGGGGGTTCTTTTTGATGGTCATGAGTCATTAGCACTTGGGGATGTGGGATTCGAGTTAGAAGTTTCTAGATCTACTGGACATGATGAACACATACCCCACAGACACTGAAGAACCCAGTGGTGGCAGTGACGCAGGATGCCTGTCACTGGGGCCACTCTACTCTCCTCTAAAGCTCCTTCGAGAAACAAGGAAGGGGCCTGGCATGGTGGCTCACACCTTCCATCCCAGCACTTTGGGAGGCTGGGGCAGGAGGATCGATTGAGCCCAGGAGTTCAGGACCAGCTTGTGCAACATAGCAAGACTCCATCTCTACATAAAATTAAATATATATATATATATTAGCAGGGCATGGGATGTGTGCCTGTGGTCCCAGCTACTCACAAGGCTGAGGCAGGAAGAAGGCTTGAGCCCAGGAGTTGGAGGTTGCAGTAAGCCAAGATCACATCACTGCACTCCAGCCTGGGCCACAGAGCACTACCCTGTCTCAAAAGACAGAAACACTGAAGGGGTTGGTTTATAGGCAGACCCCAGGTCAGGACACCTGTCTACTCCCACCCCAGACCGGAGGACCCAGGAATGAGGGTTGGTCCTGGGAGGCTTCTCTCCATGCTGTGGCCACCAGACCTGCCTTGGGAACCTGGGTTACAGAAGCCTTGCAAGGAGTGAGCTGGAGCCTGGACCACTATGTTGGTGATGTGTCCAGGGTGGGGGTGGGGGAGTGTGCAAGGGTGTGTGTATGTGCTTGGGTGGGGGTGTTCACAGGCGAGCATGTGCGTACCTGTGCAAGTGTGTGTGCCCCTCCCCTGCAACCACTGGTGGTATCTTCCTCCCACTCCTTCACCACCCTCTGCCCATTGCCCATCCACATGAGACTGCCTGGAGACAGCAGAATCTGCCATGTGTGTAAGTCGAGGCCTTTCCCTGGCCCCGGGGGTCTTGCCATATCTCATGACCAGGTGCTAAATGACCCTACGTGTGTCACCTGCCTTTCAATGACCAACCCGCCAGTCTTTGTCCTGCTGACTTGCCACATGGTGTCTCATGGTGATGCTTGCTCCCCACTTTGGTGTTCAAGGTCACAAACTGCATTCCGGATGGGAATTTTCATGTACATGTGTGGCATGTGGAAAATTTCAAATAAAATGGACTTGATTTAGAAAGCCAGGCAGCTGTGTGGTCCTTCCAGCAGAGACACTTTGACCGATTACCTACAACCCTTTCCTTGGGCCTGAGGCTGGGGGCTTTGTTCACTTTAGGTGGTGAGGTGTGGGTTGTCTGAAACATCAGTGCATGGATGGAGACACAAGACCCAAAGTAGTGGAGCAGACACTCCCCATGGGGCATCAGGAGGTGACAGCTGAGACAGCCCTGGGCTGGGGAGGCCAAAGGTGAGGGAGGAGGCTACACAGGTCAGGATGGACTTGACAGGGAGCAGCACAGGGGCACTGGCATTGTTGTGCAGGCTGTGCATTGCAAGAGTCTCCCTGCGGTCTAGTGGCAGCTCAGATAGCAAAAATGGTGGCTGGCTGAAGGCAGGCAGGGCTGAGTCAGCATTCCCTCAGGGCCTTAGGAATTCCCTCAGGGCCTCAGCATTGTTCATTTTATTTTATTATTATTTTTTGAGATGGTCTCTTGCTCTGTTGCCAGGCTGAAGTGCAGTGGCATGATCTTGACTCTGCAATCTCCACCTCCTGGGTTCAAGGAGTTCTCCTGCCTCAGCCTCCCAAGTAGCTGGGATTACAGGCAACCGCCACATGCCCTGCTAATATATAAAATATTTTTAGTAGGGACAGGGTTTCATCATATTGGCCAGGCTGGTCTCCAACTCTTGACCTCAGGTGGTCCACCTGCCTCGGCCTCCCAAAGTACTGGGATTACAGGGGTGAACCACAGTGCCCAGCCCATCTTAACCATTTTAAAGTGCATAGTTTGCCAGCAGAGGGTTTTTTTTTGGTGGGGGCAAGGAAAGTAGAGTGTATAGTTCAGCCTGGGGACAGTGGATTATGCCTGTAATCCCAGCAGTTTGGAAAACTGAGGCAGAAACATCACTGAGCCCAGGAGTTTGAGACCTTGCCTCTACAAAAAGTATAAAAATTAGCTGAGCATGGTGATATATGCCTGTCTGTGGTCCCAGCTACTTGGGAGGCTGAGGCAGAAGGATCCTTGAGCCTGGGAGGTCAGTGTTGCAGAGAGCCATGATTGCACCACTGCACTCCAGCCTGGGTGACAGAGAAAGGCGCCATCTCAAAAAAAAAAAAAAAAATGAAGTGCACTGTTCAGTGGTGGCATTAATCACATCTCAGTGTTGTGTGGCCATTGCCACCATCCGCCTCTAGAACATTCTCATCTTCCCCAACTGAAACTCTGTCCCCATTCAACATTCACTCCCCATTCCCCTCCCTCTGCTTCAGGCACCCACCATTCTACTTCCTGTCTCTTTGAGTTTGACCCCTGGGTGCCCCACAGAAGTGGAATCTGGGCAGGGCACAGTTGCTCATGCCTATAATCCCAGCACTTTGGGAGGCTGATATCCTTTTCTACCTTAAATGATCCAATGTCATTACAGTGGATCACCTGAGGTCAGGAGTTTGAGACCAGCCTGGCCAACGTGGTGAAACCCCATCTCCACAAAAAGTACAAAAATTAGCCAGGTGTTGTTGCAGGTACTTGTAGTCCCCGCTGCTTAGGAGGCTAAGGCAGGAAAATCCCTTGAGCCTGGAAGGTGGAGCCTGCAGTGAGCCAATGTGCTCCACTGCTCTTTAGCAGCCTGGACAACAGCGAGACTTCACTTCAAAAAAAAAAAAAATGTGGAACCTCAAGGCATGGTGGCTCATGCTTGTAATCCCAGCACTTTGGGAGGCCAAGGTGGATAGGTAACCTGAGGTTGGGAGTTAGAGACCAGCCTGAGCAACATGGAGAAACCTGTCTCTACAAAAAATATATAATTAGGCTGGGTGCAGTGGCTTGTGCCTGTAATCCCATCACTTTGGGAGCCAGAGGCAGGTGGATCATGAGGTCAAGAGTTTGGGAACAGCCTGACCAATATGGTGAAATCCTGTCTCTCTACTAAAAATACAAAAACTAGCCAAGTGTGATCATGGTTGCCTGTAATCCCAGCTACTTGGGAGGCAGAGGCATGAGAATTGCTTGAACCCGGGAGGAGGAGGTTCCAGTGAGCCAAGATCACACCACTGCACTCCAGACTCGGCAACAAGAGTGAGACTGTCTCAAAAAAGAAGAAAAAAAAAAAGTGGAGTGTGCAGCATGTGTGCTCCTGAGGCTGGTGTAATTGCAGTGTCAGTTTGGGGCAGAGACCTTTACCTGTCCTGGACACTGAGGAGAGGCTCAGACCCAAGTGTGGCAGAAGGTGGGAGGAGGAACCAGGGTCTGGATGGGGCAGGGCTGCTGCAGAACAGAGTGGCCAGGATGGGGCCCTCACATGAGCCGTGGACTTGGCATTCCCTCCTGGCTTGGTCCTTGAGGTGATGGGGTTTCCCCAACAAATGACAATGCAGAGCTGGGAGCCTCCTGTCCTGCCCAATGTTTTCTGAGCCATCACCATTACCTGCAGCTTGACACGCACCCACACCCCTACCCGCCACCATGACATCTCCTGTCTGGTTGGGGGAATACCTGGGAGCCAGTGCTGGGGATTTGGACAGTGGGTGGGAGCTGATCCTCTGTGCTGCTGACACCAACGGCTGCAGCAGGGGAGAGACGATGGGCATGCATGCAGGTGCAAGGAAGCCCAGCAGCCCTTCCTTCAGAGGCGCACTTGAGACTGTTTTTACAGCAACAGGCAAGCAGGGAGAGGAGGCACCAAGGCTGAGAAAGAGCCAGAAACATTCTGTCTTGTGCATAACAAGGCACTTCCAAGTTCAGGATGCAGAACCGCCACTGTGAGTTGCTCATGGCTTCTCCAGGGTAGGTATTTACACAGAGGACAGCACTACGACTTATCTGTCACATGATGTCTGGAGCCTCCACTGCAGTGACTCAGCAGTTGGGGACTAAAGCCTTTACAGGTGTGAGCCACAGAGTCCAGCCGTAACTCACATTCTTACACACATTCTTCATACACAGTCACTCAGACATGTCCACACAGATGCAGGCACACATACAATCCCCACTGGTCACACACTCTCCTATGTCTAATCACACCCACACACCACCACACTCTCACTAAATTCACACACACACATTCACACACCAAAACAAAGGGACTAGATTAATTTTTTTCTGATGGCAATTCTGGTGTTGACCTGGACCTCAGTGGGGGCCTGTGGCTGGAACACCATGTGGCCTCATGTGGGACCTCTTCATGTGGCCTTTCCATGTAGGCTCTCCATGTGGACTCTTTATGTGGCCCTTCTATGTAACCTATCCACATGGCCTTTCCATATGGTCTCTCCATGTGGCCTTTTCATGTGGTCTCTCCATGTGGTCTAAGTGGCCTCTCTATGCGGCCTCTCCACCAAGGCTAGTTGAGCTTCCTCACAGCATGGCAGCTGGGTCCCAAGAGCAAATGTGTACAGAAAATCAGAAGGACAGGCTCTGGCTTTGGCCATCACAAAGCATCACTTCCACACCCTGTTGACCAAGGCAGTTCCAGAAGCTGCCACATTCAAGGGATGGGGCACAGACCCCTCCAATTGTTAGGATGCATGTTGAGCTGTCATTGCAGAAGACCTCTTGGGGTGGGAAGTCATGCTGTGGCCATTTTTAGAAAGGGCATCACAGTGAGCCACCACACCCAGCCTTTTTCTTATTTGTGATATGTAGTCTCACTCTGTTGCCCAGGCTGGAGTACAGTGGCAAAATCTCAGCTCAGCTCACTGCAACCTCTCCCTCCCAGGTTCAAGTGATTCCGCTGTCTCAGCCTCCCAAATAGCTGGGATTACAGACACACTCCATCATGCCCAGCTACTTTTTGTATTTTTAATTGAGGTGGGGTTTCACCATGATGGCCAGGCTGGTCTCAAACTCCTGACCTCATGTGGTCTACCCACCTTGGCCTCCCAAAGTACTGGGATGACAAGCATGAGCCAGCACTTGTAAATTTAAATTGATATAAATTCTGTTGAACAATCATTTCCCACAAGCCCCCTGAGTTTGCTTTTGTGTACAGAGATGGGGCAGCCTCCAGCTGGCTGCATCTGGGATTGAGGATCTGGGTCTTAGCTGCAACCTTTGTTGCTCCCTGGAGTCCCGGGCTCCTGCCTCCTGCACAGCCCTTGGCTGGGTCTTGGCATGGTGGTGCTGTGACTGGCTGTGGAGGCCGAATAATGATCCCTAGAGATGTCCATGCCCTGGTACCCAGCTCCCATGACTGTGGGTTCCATGGCAGAGAGGAATGAAAGTTGCTGATCAGCTGACCTTGAGATGTGAAGTCTCTGGGATTATCCTGGTGGCCCAACGGAGGCAGGAGAGGAAGAGCTGAGAGCTGGTGGTAGAGAAACATGGGCAGTTGCTGCAGGAAGAACCATAGGACCATCAGCCAAGAAATGCAGGTGGATTCTACAAGCTGGCAAAGGCCAGGAAAGGGGATCATCCCCAAGCATCTCCAGGAGGAGCCCAGCCTGCACTTGACCTGAGCCCAGGAAGACCAGTCTCTGGATCTGGACTTCTGACCTCTAGGACTATAAGAGGTTTAATCTGCATTTCTTTAAGGCACTGTGTGGTAATTAACACCATTTCTTTCAAGATGGAAGGGTTTCTGGTGACATATTTTCTTTTCTTTTCTTTTTTCTTTTTTTTTTTTTTCTTTTTTTTTTTTAAGATGGGGTTTCACCATGAAGGCCAGGCTGGTCTTGAACTCCTGACCTCAGGTGATCCATCCACCTCGGCCTCGCAAAGTGCTAGGATTACAGGCGTGAGCCACAGCACCTGGCTTTTTTTTTTTTTTTAATTCTCTGGTGTCTTTTCCCAGATTTGCTTTTTTAAAATGGATTCAGGATGGCAATCAACAGAATGGGAAAAAATTTTTGCAGTCTACCCATCTGACAAGGGGCTGATATCCAGAATTTACAAAGAACTAAAACAGATCTACAAGAAAAAAAGAAAACAAGCCCATCCAAAAATGGGCGAAGGATATGAACAGACACTTTACAAAAGAAGACATACAGGAGACCAACAAACATATGAAAAAATGCTCATCATCACTGGTCATTAGAGAAATGCAAATCAAAACCACATTGAGATACCATCTCACACCAGTTAGAACGGTGATCATTAAAAAATTTGGAGACAACAGATGCTGGAGAGGGTGTGGAGAAATAGGAACACTTTTGCACTGTTGGTGGGAGTGTAAATTAGTTCAACCATTGTGGAAGACAGTGTGGCGATTCCTCAATGACCTAAAAATAGAAATCCCATCAGACCCAGCAATCCCATTACTGGGTATATATCCAAAAGATTATAAATCATTCTACTCTAAGGACACATGCACACGAATGTTCATTGCAGCACTGTTCACAATAGCAAAGACCTGGAACCAACTCAAATGCCCATCGATGATAGACTGGATAGGGAAAATGTGGTACATATACACCATGGAATATTACGCAGCCATCAAAAACGATGAGTTTGTATCCTTTGTAGGGACATGGATGAACCTGGAAACCACCATTCTCAGCAAACTGACACAAGAGCAGAAAATAAAACACAACATGTTCTTACTCATAGGCGGGTGTTGAACAATGAGAACACATGGACACAGGGAGGGGAGTACTACACACTGGGGTCCGTTGGGGGGAAATGGGGGAGGGACGGGGAGTGGGGAGGTGGGAAGAGATAGCATGGGGAGAAATGACAGATACAGGTGAGGGGAAGGAAGGCAGCAAATCGCACTGCCATGTATGTACCTATGCAACAATCTTGCATGTTCTTCACATGTACCCCAAAACCTAAAATGCAATTGAAAAAATGGATTCAGGAGAGCCAGGTGTGGTAGCTCATACCTATACTCCCAGCACATTGGGAGGCCGAGGTGGGCGGATCACCTAAGTCAGGATTTCAAGACCAGCCTGGCCAACATGGTGAAACCTCGTCTCTAGTAAAAATACAAAAAATAGTTGGGTGTAGTGGCAGGTGGCTGTAATCCCAGCTATAGGGAGGCTGAGGCAAGAGAATCACTTGATCCAGGGAGGGAGAGGTTGCAGTGAGCTGAGATCCCACCACTGCACTCCAGAGTGGGTGACAGAGTAAGACTCCATCTCATAACAACAACAAAAATTTCAGAAGGTACCTGTGCAGGTTTGTACATGGGTGTACTGCATAATCTAGGGTTTGGGCTTCCAGTGAACACATCACCCTAATATTGAACATGATCCCCAATAGGTATTATTTCCACCCTTGCTCCCCTCCCTCCCTTTCTCCCCTTTTTTTCAGATTTTCTTTGAGACAGTCTTGTTCTGTCACCCAGATTGGAGTGCAGTGACACGGGGTGAGAGGATTTGAGTCCAGAAGTTCAAAGCTGCAGTGAGCTATGACAGAGCCACTGTCTATTAATCCCAAAGACAAGTTGTAGAACAGTAGATAAAATATGATGTTTTATTCTGATTGTAAGAAAGTCCTTTATTTTATTATTATTATTTTTCCTTTCTTTTTTTTTTTTCATTGCATTTTAGGCTTTGGAGCACATGTGAAAAACATGCAAGATTTTGCATAGGTACACACATGGCAGTGTGATTTGCTGCCTTTCTCTCCTTCACCTATATCTGGCATTTCTCCTCATGCTATCTCTCCCCAACTCCCCACCCCCATCCCTCCCTTATTTCCCCCCAACAGACCCCAGTGTGTAGTGCTCCCCTCCCTGTATCCATGTGTTCTCATTATTCAACACCCGCCTATGAGTGAGAACATGTGGTGTTTTATTTTCTGTTTTGTGTTAGTTTGCTGAGAATGATGGTTTCCAGGTTCATCCATGTCCCTACAAAGGATACAAACTCATCGTTTTTTTTTTTTTTTTTTTGGCTGCATAATATTCCACGGTGTATATGTATCACATTTTCCCTATCCAGTCTATCATCGATGGGCATTTGGGTTGGTTCCAGGTCTTTGCTATTGTCAACAGTGCTGCAGTGAACATTCGTGTGCATGTGTCCTTAGAGTAGAACGATTTATGATCCTTTGGATATATACCCAGTAATGGGATTGCTGGGTCAAATGGAATTTCTGTTTTTAGGTCCTTAAGGAATCGCCACACTGTCTTCTACAATGGTTGAACTAATTTACACTCCCACCAACAGTGTAAAAGTGTTCCTATTTCTCCACATCCTCTCCAGCATCTGTTGTCTCTAGATTTTTTAGTGATCACCATTCTAACTGGTGTGAGATGGTATCTCAATGTGGTTTTGATCTGCATTTCTCTAATGACCAGTTTCTCTAATGAGCAATTTTTCATGTGTTTGTTGGCCTCCTGTATGTCTTCTCTTGTAAAGTATCTGTTTATATCCTTCACCCATTTTTGAATGGGCTTGTTTGTTTTTTTCTTGTAGATCTGTTTTAGTTCTTTGTAAATTCTGGATATCAGCCCTTTGTCAGATGGGTAGACTGCAAAAACTTTTTCCCATTCTGTTCGTTGCTGATTCACTCTAATGAATGTTTCTTTTGCCATGCAGAACCTGTGGAGTTTGATTAGGTTCCATTTGTCTATTTTGGCTTTTGTTACCAATATTTTTGGTGTTTTGGTCATGAAGTCCTTGCCTACGCCTATGTCCTGAATGCTTTTGCCTAGATTTTCTTCTAGGGTTTCTATGGTGTTAGGTCTGATGCTTAAGTCTTTAATCCATCTGGAGTTAATTTTAGTGTAAGGTCTCAGGAAGGGGTCCAGTTTCTGCTTTCTGCACATGGCTAGCCAGTTTTCCCAACACCATTTATTAAACAGGGAATCCTTTCCCCATTGCTTGTTTTTGTCAGGTTTGTTGAAGATCGGATGGTTGTAGATATGTTGTATTTCCTCTGAGGCCTCTGTTCTGTTCCATTGGTCTGTATCTCTGTTTTGGTACCAGTACCATGCTGTTTTGATTACTGTAGCCTCGTAGTATAGTTTGAAGTCTGGTAGTGTGATGCCTCCTGCTTTGTTCTTTTTGCTTAGTATTCACTTGGCTATGCAGGCTCTCTTTTGGTTCCGTATGAGGTTTAAGGCGTTTTTTTCCAGTTCTGTGAAGAAGGTCATTGGTAGCTTGATGAGGATAGCATTGAATCTATAAATTACTTTGGGCAGTTAGGCCATTTTCATGATGTTAATTCTTCCTAGCCATGAGCATGGAATGTTTCTCCATCTGTTTGTGTCCTCTCTTATTTCGTTGAGCAGTGGTTTATAGTTCTCCTTGAAGAGGTCCTTTATGTTCATTGTTAGCTGTCTTCGTAGGTATTTAATTCTCTTTGTAGCAATTGTGAATGGCAGTTCATTCTTGATTTGGCTCTCTTTAAGTCTATTATTGGTGTAAAGGAGTGCTTGTGATTTTTGCAAGTTGATTTTGTATCCTGAGACTTTGCTGAAGCTGCTTATCAATTTCAGGAGACTCTGGGCTGAGACGATGGACAATCATGTCATCTGCAAGTAGAGACAATTTGATTTCCTCCTTTCCGATTTGAATACCCTTTATTTCTTTTTCTTGCTTGGTTGCTCTGGCTAGAACTTCCAGTACTATATGGAATAGGAGTGGTGAGAGAGGGCATCCTTGTCTAGTGCCAGATTTCAAAGGGAATGCTTCCAGTTTTTGCCCATTCGGTATGATGTTGGCTGTTGGTTTGTCGTAAATAGCTTTTATTATTTTGAGATACGTTCCATCAATGCCTAGTTTATTGACGGTTTTTAGAATAAAAGGCTGTTGAATTTTGTCAAAGGCCTTCTCTGCATCAATTGAGATAATCATGTGGTTTTTGTCTTTGGTTCTGTTTATGTGGTGAATTACCTTTATGGACTTGCGTATGTTGAACCAGCCTTGCATCCCTGGGATGAATCCTACTTGATCATGGTGGATAAGCTTTTTGATGTGCTGTTGCAATCAGCTTGCCAGTATTTTATTGAAGATTTTTGCATCTATGTTCATCATGGATATTGGCCTGAAGTTTTCTTTTCTTGTTGAGTCTCTGCCGGGTTTTGGTATCAGGATGATGTTGGTCTCATAAAATGATTTGGGAAGGATTCCCTCTTTTTGGATTATTTGTAATAGTTTCAGAAGGAATGGTACAAGCTCCTCTTTGTATGTCTGGTAGAATTCGGCTGTGAGCCAATCTGGACCTGGGCTTTTTTTGGGGGTGGTAGGCTCTTAATTGCTGCCTCGACTTCAGACCTTGTTATTGGTTTATTCAGGGTTTCGACTTCTTCCTGGTTTAGGCTTGGGAGAAGGCAAGTGTCCAGGAGTTTATCCATTTCTACCATGTTTACTAGTTTATGTGCATAGAGTTTTTTGTAATAATCTCTGATTATGGCTTGAATTTCCATGGAATCTGTGGTGATATCCCCCCTTTTTTTTTCTTGCATCAATTTGGTTATTCTCTCTTTTCTTTTTTATTAATCTGGCTAGTGGTCTGTCTATTTTGTTGATCTTTTCAAAAAACCAGCTCCTGGATTTATTGATATTTTTGTAGTTTTTTGTGTCTCTGTCTCCTTCAGTTCTGCTCTGATCTTAGTTATTTTCTGTCTTCTGCTAGGTTTTGAGTTTTTTTGATCTTGCTCTTCTAGCTCTTTCAATTTTGATGATAGGGTGTCAATTTTAGATGTCTCCTTTCTTCTCATGTGGGCACTCATTGCTATATATTTTCCTCTAGAGACTGCTTTAAATGTGTCCCAGAGATTCTGGTATGTTGTGTCTTCATTCTCGTTGGTTTTGAAGAACGTCTTTATTTCTGCCTTCATTTCGTTATTTATCCAGTCAACATTTAAGAGCAAGCTGTTCAGTTTCCATGAAGCTGTGCAGTTCTGACTTAGTTACTAAATTCTGAGTTCTAACTGGATTGCACTGTGGTCTGAGAGACTGTTTGTTACGATTTCTGTTCTTTTGCATTTGCTGAGCAGTGATTTGCTTCCAAGCATGTGGTCAATTTTAGAGTAGGTGTGATGTGGTGCTGAGAAGAATGTATATTCTGTGGATTTGGGGTGGAGAGTTCTGTAAATGTCTATTAGGTTTGCTTGTTCCAGGTCTGAGTTCAGGTCCTGGATATCCTTGTTAATTTTCTGTCTGGTTGATCTAATATTGACAATGGGGTGTTAAAGCCTCCCACTATTATTGTGTGGGAGTCTAAGTCTCTTTGTAAGTCATTAAGAACTTGCCTTATGTATCTGGGTGCTCCTGTATTGGGTGCATTTAGGATAGTTAGCTCTTCTTGTTGCATTGATCTTTTTACCATTATGTAGTGTCCTTCTTTGTCTCTTTTGACCTAAAAGTCTATTTTATCAGAGATGAGAATTGCAACTCCTGCTTTTTTTTTTGCTCTCCTTTTGCTTGGTAAATCTTCCTCCATCCCTTTACTTTGATCCTTGTGTATCCTTGCATGTCAGATGGGTTTCCTGTATACAGCACACTGATGGGTTTTGGCTTTTTATCCAATTTGCCAGTCTGTGTCTTTTGATTGGGGCATTTAGTCCATTGACATTTACGGTTAATATTGTTATATATGAATTTGATACTGCCATTTTGATGCTAGCTGGCTGTTTTGCCCATTTGTTGATATAGATTCTTCATTTATTTTGATACTTTTTACCATTTGGTTTATTTTTTGAGTGGCTGGTACTGGTTGTTCCTTTCTATGTGTAGAGCCTCTTTCAGAAGCTCCTGTAAAGCAGGCCTGGTGGTGATGAAATCTCTGAGAACTTGCTTGTTAGCAAAGGATTTTATTTTTCCTTCACTTATGAAGCTCAGTTTGGCTGGATAGGAGATTCTGGGTTGAAAGTTCTTTTCTTTAAGGATGTTGAATATTGGCCCCCACTCTTTTCTGGCTTGTAGGGTTTCTGCTGAGAGATCTGCTGTGAGTCTGATGGGCTTCCCTTTGTGGGTAACCCGACCTTTCTCCCTGGCTTCCCTTAGTATTTTCTCCTTCGTTTCAACCCTGGTGAATCTGATGATTATGTGCCTTGGGGTTGCTCTTCTTGAAGAATATCTCTGTGGTGTTCTCTGTATTTTCTGGACTTGAATATTGGCTTGCCTTGCTAGGTTGGGGAAGTTTTCCTGGATAATATCCTGAAGAGTATTTTCCAGTTTGGATTCATTCTCTTCATCACATTCAAGTACACCTATCAAACATAGATTAGGTCTTTTCACATAGTCCCACATTTCTTGGAGACTTTGTTCATTCCTTTTTACCCCTTTTTCTCTAATCTTGCCTTCTCGTTTTATTTCATTGAGTTGATCTTTGGCCTCTAATATCCTTTCTTCTGCTTGGTCAATTCGGCTGTTGAAACTTGTGCTTGCTTTGCAAAGTTCTAGTGTTGTGTTTTTCAGCTCCATCAGTTCACTTATTTTCCTCTCTAATTTGTCCATTCTCGTTAGCATTTCATCAAATCTTTTTTCAACGTTCTTAGTTTCTTTGCATTCGGTTAGAACATGTTCTTTTAGCTCACAGAATTTCCTTATTACCCACCTTCTGAAGTCTGATTCCGTCATTTCATCACACTCATTCTCCATCCAGTCTTGTTCCCTTGCTGGTGAGGAGTTGTGAACCCTTGTAGGAGGAGAGGTGTTCTGTTTTCGGTGTTTTTGTCCTTTTTGTGCTGGTTTTGTCCCATCTTTGTGAATTTATCCACCTGCATCTTTGTATTTTATGACTTTCGGATTGGGTCTCTGAGTGGACTTCCAATTTGTTGATAATGAAGTTATTTCTGTGTCTTAGTTTTCCTTCTAACAGTCTGGCCCCTCTTCTATAGGGCTGCTGGGGTCCACTCCAGGCCTTGCTTGCCTGGGGATCACCTACAGCAGCTGCAGAAGAGTAACGGTTGCTACCAGTTTCTTTTTCTGCTATCTTTGTCCCAGAAGAATACCTGTTAAATGTCAGTCTTATCTCTCCTTTATTAGGTGACTCTTTGGATATATTGGGGTCAGAGAGCTGCTTGAGGAGACAGTAGGTCCTTTACTTGAGCTCAAGTGCTGAATTGTGAGCTCCGTTTTTCATTCAGGGCTGCTGGGCAGGTACGTTTAGGTCTACTGCAGCAGAACTCATAAACACCATTTTTTCCCCCAGGTGCTCTGTCCCAGGGAGTTAGGGCTTTATTTATGAGTTTATTCTGTGCTGCTGCCCACCCTTTTTTTTTTTTTCAGGACTGCCCTGTGCAGCAATGAGGCAGCCTAGTCACCGTCTGCCTGCTGAGGCTTTGCTGAGCTGCTGTGGGCTCCGTCCAGCTATCCTGTGAACTTCCCTGCAGGCCCATTTATATGGGCATAGTTAGAATTGTCTCAGCATTGGTGGCCCGCCTCTGTAATGGCTGACTCTCCCTGTAATGGCAGGTTGCCTTGGCAATGGCGGGTTGCCTCAGCAACGATGAGCTGCCTCGGCAATGGCAGACGCCCCTCCCCCACAGAGCTGGACCATCCCAGGTTCAGCTGTGCTGGCTGTAAACTCTAAATCCAAAGAGTTTCCGATTGCTGTTCATCTGTGGGGGTGGGACCAGCTGAGCCTGATCACCTGGAGCCCTGCCTCAGAGCCTTTTGCTCTTCAGGGCACCACAGCTGCGTGGGCCAAAACAGCCACAAAGGCCAGAACAGTAGACTCTCTCCCAGGTATTTCAATGGCCTATTGAAGAAGTGCTGGGGTCTATGTGATTTCCCCTGTGGTGACTCACTGCACCGGGTAACAGCGGCGCTGAGATTTGCAGGGTCTTTTTGTTTGTTTGTTTGTTTTTGCCAGGGAATCTCATGGCCTGGCTCCCTGCCTCAGAGCCCCCTTTAGTCAGATGTATGGGTGACTGCACCTTCCCAGGGCTCCAATCACCAGCTAAATGGGCACCCGGATGAGTGTATTTTGTACAGAGAAGTGCCATGCTGTGGTACCGCAAAGCAGCCACATGGGCCAAAACAGCCATGGGGACCCGAACGGTCTCACCGGCCAAAACAGTTGGGTTGACGACCCATGGGGTTCCTCCACCTGGGAATCTCCTGGTCTGTGGGCAATAAAAATCTGTCTGGAAATGCAGCATCCACTCACCCTCCATGCTTTCAGTGGGAGCTGCAATCTCGAGCTGCACCTAAATGGCCATCTTGGATCTGCCTCCTCTTTATTTTATTATTATTATTATTATTATTTGAGAAGTTTTGGTCTTGTTGCCCAGGCTGCAGTGCAATGGCATGATCTCAGCTTACTGCAACCTCCACCTCCCAGATTCAATTGATTCTCCTGCTTCAGCCTCCTGAGTAGCTGAGATTAGAGGTGGGTGCCACCACGCCTAGCTAATTTTTTTTTTTCAGTCAGAGTCTTGCTCTTGTTGTCCAGGCTGGAGTGCAATGGTGCAATCTTGGCTCACCACAACCACTGCCTCCTTTGTTCAAGCAATTATCCTGCCTCAGACTCCTGAGTAGCTAGGATTACAGGTGGCCACTGTCATGGTCAGCTATTTTTTTTTGTATTTTTGATAGAGACGGGTTTCACTATGTTTGTCAGTCTGGTCTCAAACTCCTGACCTCAGACGATCCACCTGCCTCAGCCTCCCAAAGTGCTGGGATTACAAGCATGAGCCACTGTGCTTGGCCTAATTTTTGTATTTGTAGTAAAGATGGGGTTTCACCATCTTTACTAGGCTGGTCTCAAACTCCTGATCGGTGGTGATTCACCTCCCTCAGCTTCGCAAAGTGCTGGGATTACAGGCATGAGCCACTGTGCCCTGACCTCAGGTAATTTACCTGCTACAGCCTCCCAAAGTGTTGGGATTAGAGGTGTGAGGCAGTGTACCTGGTCAAGCAGTTGGTATTTGACAGAGCTTGGGCCTGGAACTGGAGGGCTTCCCATGGTCTGGTTCCACTGGCTGTCCCTCAGTATGGTTTGTGCTTTCTACAAATTGATAGCTGGACCCAGGGGTTTGATCACACTCAGGCACCACTGTTCATTTTAAACAGCTGCAGTCTTTAAACCTTCCAGCTGATTTTTTTTAGATTTTAGTTTTGGACTAGGAAAGTATTGGCAGGTTTCAACATTAAAGTATTGGGCCTGGTGTGGTGGCTCACGCCTGTATTCCCAGCACTTTGGGATGCCAAGGTGAGTGGATCACCTGAAGTCAGCAATTCAAGACCAGCGTGGCCAACACGGGGAAGCCCCATCTCTAACAAAAATACAAAATTAGCCTGGTGTGGTGTTGGATGCCTGTAATCCCAGCTACTCGGGAGACTGAAGCAGGAGAATCTCTTGAACCCAGGAGGCAGAGGCTGCAGTGAGCTGAGATGGTGCCATTGCACTCCAGCCTGGGCAACAGAGCAAAACTCTGTCTCAGAAAAAAAAAAGAGAGAGAGAAAAGAGAAAGGAAATGAGAAAGTATTAAAGGACATGCAGCAAGCTCCTTTCCTCCTGCTGATCCTCACCCCTCACCCAGGCCTCCCGCCTCCTAGGTAACTGCTACATTAGTTTCTTATGTGTCTTTCCAGTGATATTTATTTATTTATTTATTTATTTATTTTTGAGATGGGTCTTGCTCTGTCTCCAAGGCTGGAGTGCCGTGGCACCATCCATAGCTCACTGCAGTCTCGATCTCCTTGGCTCAAGGAATCCTCCTGTCTCAGGCTCCCACATAGCTGGGACTACAGGCATTCACCACCATACCCAGCTAATTTTTCTGTTCTTTCATAGAGATAGGGTCTCATGGGTATTTTTTTTTCTTTTTTTACATCAAAACAAATGTGAGTATACATTCTGTGCTCTTACCCACTTTGTTTTTTAACCATCTTAGTCATTTTTTTTTTTTTTTTTTTTTTGAGATGGAGTTCACACTGTGTCTGAGGCTGGAGTGCAGTGGTGCGATCTCAGCTCACTGCAGTCTCTGCCTCCTGCTTTCAAGCAATTCTCCAACCTGAGCCTCCCAAGTAGGTGGGACTACAAGCGTGCACCACCATACCAAGCTAATTTTATTTGTATTTTTAGTAGAGACAGGGTTTCCCCATGTTGGCCAGGATGGTCTCGATCTCTTGACCTCGTGATCCACCTGCCTTGGCCTCCCAAAGTGCTGGGATTACAGGCATGAGCCACCACCCACGCTTGGCTCTTTTTTTTTTTTTTTTTTTTTACCTAGGCTGGAGTGCAGTGGTGCCATCTTGGTTCACTGCAACCTCTGCATTCTGGATTCAAGCAATTCTTCTGCCTCAGCCTCCCAAGTAGCTGAGATTACAGGCACATGCCACCATGCCTAATTTTTGTGTTTTTATTTTATTCTATTTCATTTTTGAGACGAGGTCTTGCTCTGTTGCCCCGGCTGGAGAGCAGTGGCATGATCTCAGCTCACTGCAATCTCTGCCTCCCAGGTTCAAGCAATTCTGCCTCAGTTGCCTGAGTAGATGGGATTCCAGGTGCATGCCACCACGCCTGACTAAGTTTTGTATTTTTAGTAGAGATGGGTTTCACATGTTGGTCAGGCTGGTCTCGAACTCCTGACCTCAAGTGATACACCTACCTTGATCTCCCAAAGTGCTAGAATTACAGCCCTGAGCCACTGCACCTAGCCAGTCATTAAAAAATATATAGTTCAGCATTTGTGAAGCACATTCATATTATGCAGTCATCACCACCATCCATTCCAAAACTTTTTCTGTTTTGAGACAGGGTCTTATGCTGTCACCCAGGCTGGAGTTCAGTGGCACAGTCATGATACACTGCAGCCTCGACCTCCTGGGTTCAAGCAATACTCCTACCTCAACCTCCCAAGTATCTGGGACTACAGGGATGCACCACCATGCCCATCTAATTTTAAATATTTTGTGGAGATGCAGTCTCACTATGTTGCCTGGGCTGATCTGGAGCTCCTAGCCTCAAGTGATCCTCCTGCCTTGACCTCCTAAAGCGGTGGAGTTACAGACCAGAGCCACCACAACTGGCCCCCACATCCACATACTTAGGTGGACATGTTTTCAAGTCTCTTGGATATATACTGGAAGTAACATTACTAAGTCATGCGGTAATGTTTTCAGGAAATGCCAACCTGTTTTCTCCAGCAGCTGCACCATTTTACTTTCCCACCAGCAGTATTTGAGGGTTCTGATATCTCCACGTCCTTGCCAACACTTGCTATTTTCTGTCTGTTTGATTACAGGCATGTTAGTAGGTGTGAGGTGGTATCTCATGACATTTCTGATTTGCATTTCTCTGATGGTTAATAAGGTTGGGCTTCTTTGCATCTGCTTATTAACCATTTATCTATCTATTTTTTTTTTCTTTTTGAGACAGTCTTGCTTCATTGCCCAAGCTGAAGTGCAGTGGCATGATCTTGGCTCACTGCAACCCCACCTCCCAGGTTCAATTGATTCTCCTGCCTCAGCCTCCCAAGTAGCTGGAACTACAGGCAGGAGCCACCATGCCCAGCTAGTTTTTTTTTTTTTTTTTTTCTTTTTCTTTTTAATAGAGATGGGGTTTCACAGTGTTAGCTAGTGTGTGGTCTTAAACTCCTGACCTCATGATCCACCTGCTTTGGCCTCCCAAAGTGCTGGGATTATAGGCATGAGCCACCATGCCCGGACTTTAATTTTAATTTTATTTTTTGAGACAGAGTCTTGCTCTATTACCCAGGCTGCAGTGCAGTGGCACAATCGATCTCAGCTCACTGCAAACTACACCCCATACCTGGCCAATTTTAGTAGAGGTGGGGCTTCACCATGTTGGCCAGGCTGGTCTTGAACTTCTGACCTCAGGTAATCCATCTGCCTCAGCCTCCTAATGTGCTGGGATTACAGGAGTGAACCACTGCACCCAGCAGATTTTGTTTATTTTTAGAGACAGAGTCTTGCTTTGTTGCCTAGGCTGGAGTGTGGTGGCACGATTGTAGTTCACTGCAGTCTTGACCTCCTGGGTGTAAGCAATCCTCCTACCTCAGCCTCCTGAGTAGATGGGACTACAGGCACTCACCACCACACTGGGTAATTTAATTTTTTTTTTTTTTTGTAGGGATGGGGTCTTGCAATTAAGTTGGTGCAAAAGTAAATGTGGTTCTTGCCATTACTTTTTTTTTTTTTTTTTGGAGATGGAGTCTGGCTCTGTCACCCAGGCTGGAGTGCAGTGGCACAATCCTGGCTTACTGTAAACTCTGCCTCCAGGGTTCAAGCAATTCTCCTGCCTCAGCCTCCTGAGTAGCTGGGATTATGGGCATGTGCCACCACGCTCAGCTAATTTTTGTATTTGTTGGTCAGGCTGGTCTTGAACTCCATCTCAGGTGATCCCCCCACCTGCCTTGGCTTCCCAAAGTGCTGGGATTACAGGTATGAGCCACTGCACCCAGCCCACCATTACTTTTAATGGTGAAAACCACAATTACTTTTGTATCAACCAAATGTGTTGCCCGGGCTGATCTGGAACACCTGGGTTCAAGTGATCCTCTGGCCTCAGCCTGCCAAAGTGCTGGGATTACAGTATGAGGCACCGTGCCTGGCCCTTTAAGGAGAAAATGTGGCCAGGCACAATGGCCTATGCCTGTAATCCCAGCACTTTGGGAGGCTGAGGCGAGCAGATAACGAGGTTAGAAGTACAAGACCAGCCTGGCCAAGATGGTGAAACCCCATCTCTACGAAAAATACAAAAATTAGCCAGGTGTGGTGGCACATGCCTGTAATCCCCAGCTACTTGGGAGGCTGAGGGAGGAGAATTGCTTGAGCTTGGAAGGCAGAGGTTGCAGTGAGCCAAGATTGTGCCACTGCACTCCAGCCTGGGTGATAGAGTGAGACTCTGTCTCAAAAAAAAAAAAAAAAGGAGGAAATGCAATCGACTAAGGGAATGAAGGCAATGCCCAGCGCAGTGCCCAACACATAGTAGGTGCTTGATAAATGTGAACTCCTTCCCTTGTTATTCCCTGGCCTGTCCCTGAGCTGCCGGTGTGGGCTCAGGCCTGGCTGTGTTAGCAGCCACCCACCACCCTGGGAGTGCCACCTGGAGCTTTTCCCGGATGGGTCGGGCACGAGGAGAAAGGCTGGCAGGAACCGAAAGCAGGTGATTTATGGTGCAAACACAGCACTTGCGTGTGAAAGGAAAAGATTTTCTTTGAACAAACAAGACTCTCAGCCCTGTTTCCCAGTAGCACGATTACTTGAGAACCACGCAGATTCCACAAAACAAGAAACATGGTATGGAATGAAGGGAGATGAGAGAGCCCTTGCGGCCGATGGAACAAATGCTTCGGAGCTGCAGGGAGTGGCAGTTTGCAGATAGTGAGGCCCAGCTTGGGGTGGAGGCCTAGGTGCAGGTCCCAAGCCTCTGCCGTCAGATTAGGGTTGAGGCTGGGTGCAGTGGCTCACACCTATAACCGCAGGGCTTTGGGAAGCCAAGGTAGGTAGATTGCTTAAGGTCAGGAGTTCAAGACCAGCCTGAACAACATGGTGAAACCCTGTCTCTACTAAAAATACAAAGATTAGCCGTGTGTGATGGTGAATACCTGTAATCCCAGCTGCTTGAAAGGCTGAGGCATGAGAATCACTTGAACCCCGGAGGCAAAGGTTTCAGTGGGCTGAGATTATGTCATTGTACTACAGCCTGGGTGACAGTGCAAGACCCTGTCTCAAAAAAAAAAAAAAAAAAAAAAAGGCTAGGTGCAGTGGCTCATGCCTGTAATCCCAGTACTTTGGGAAGCTGAGGCAGATCACCTCAGGTCAGGAGTTTGAGACCAGCCTGGCCAACATGGTGAAACCCTGTCTCTACTAAAAATACAAAAAGTAGCCAGGCATGGTTGTGGGCACCTGTAATCTCAGCTATTTGAGAGGCTGAGACAGGAAAATTGCTGGAACCCAGGAGGCAGAGGTTGCAGTGAGCCGATATTGAGCCATTGCTCTCCAGCCTGGGTGACGAGCAAAACTCCGTCTCAAAAAAAAAAAAAAAAAGAAAAAAGAAAATGTAGCTGAGCATGGTGGCACACACTTGTATTTGCAGCTACTCAGGAGGCTGAGGTGGGAGGACTGATTTAGCCCCAGGAGGTGGAAGCTACACTAAGCTATGATCACTATCACCACTGCATTCCAGTCTGGGTGACAGAGTGATAACCTGTCTTAAATAAAAAACAACAAAAAACAGGATTATAAATTCAGACCTTACCTAAGGGAGGGAAGGAAGGTGCATGGGATGACAGACTCATGGTACCCCTGTGTCATCAGCTATTGGCCTTTATATTTGCAGAGTATTTCATCATTATATTAAATGTAACAATATCTAACAATTAATAGAAGCCTATTTCCCTCCGTGTCAGGCACTGGTTTTTTTTGTTTTTGTTTTTGTTTTTTGGAGACGGAGTCTCATTCACTCTGTTGCCCAGGCTGAAGTGTGATCTGCAACCTCTACCTCCCAGGTTCAAACAATTCTCCTACATCAGCCTCCCAAGTAGATGGGACTATAGTCAGGTGCTACCACGCTTGCCTTGTTTTTTGTAGAGATGGGGTCTCACCACATTGCCCAGGCTGATCTTGAACTCCTGGTTTCAGGCAATCCTTCTGCCTCAGCCTCCCAAAGTGTTGGAATTACCGGCATGAGCCACTGTGCCTGGCCAAAAAACTGCATATTTCATCAGGGAACTGCTCTGTCTTTGTGCCAATTATTTCTTTATTTTTATTTTATATTATTTTATTATTATTTTTCGAGATGGAGTCTTGCTCTGTCACCCAGGCTGGATTGCAATGGTGTGATCTCGGCTCACTGCAACCTCCACCTCCCAGGTTCAAGCAATTCTCCTGCCTCAGCCTCCTGCATAGATGGGATTACAGGCACATGCCACCATGCGTGACTAATTTTTTGTATTTTAGGAGAGATGGGGTTTCACCATGTTGTCCAGGCTGGTAGAGAACTTCAGAGGTCAGGCAATCTGCCTGCCTCGACCTCCCAAAGTGCTGGGATTACAGGCATGAGCCACTGTGCCCAGGCTTATTTTTATTTTTTGGGACAGAGTCTCATTCTGCATCCCGGGCTGGAGTACGATGATGTGATCTCAGCTCACTGCAGCCTCCGCCTCCCAGGTTCAAGTGATTATGTAATAGATATATGTATATGCATGTGTGCTAGGTTGTGATGTAAGTACATTTCTTATTTTGAATTGTACTCAAAAACTTTGAAAAAACTCTAAAATCGTACTCACCAGACTTTCAAACAGAGATCTCTTATTGCTTTTGCAGCAATGTCAGAGATGTGATTAGATCATCATGATTTTATCCCAGAAGCTTGACAGTCAGAAGCTTGTGTTTGAAAGAGGATTAAATGTGGTAGAGTGCGTTCTAATTACATAAACCACAGTGATGGGGAATCAAAAGAGTTTTGGAGTGACAGCTGAATTCTTATCGTTCATAATGTATAAATTTGATCAATGTGGAATTAACATTAAAAAAACTGGAAAAATACTTCCAAATTGCACCACTTGCAAAAGGCTAATTTTAATAGATTTCCCACAAATAAGTAAGAAAAGGAACAATCTCATCGAGGAAAAAAAATTGCTTGCACTTGGGAGGTGGAGGTTGCAGTGAGCTGAGATTGCCGCATTGGACTCCAGCCTATGCAACAAGAGTGAAACTTGTACTCAAAAGAAAGAAGGAAAAAGAAACAGAGAGAAAAATAAAAGAGAATTTTAGAAAACAGACTTCTCATCCTATCATGGTGGCTCACGCCTTTAATCCCAGTACATTGGGAGGCCAAGGCAGGAGGATCATATGAGGTCAGGAGTTCAAAACCAGCCTGGCCAACATGATGAAACCCCCTGTCCACTAAAAACACAAAAAAATTAGCTGAGCATAATGGTGTGCACCTGTAGTCCCAGCTACTTAGGAGGCTGAGGCAGGAGAATCACTTCAACCCAGGAGGTGGAAGTTGCAGTGAGCCAAGATCACACCACTGTACTCCAGCCTAGGCAACAGAATGAAACTCTATCTGAAAAAAAAAAAAAGAAAAGAAAAAAAGAAAAAGACAGAAAAAAAGACCTCAGGGTGCTATTATAGAAGGTGCAAATGTGCAAATGGCCATGACGAACAACTGGCAGACCCTGTCATGCCTTTTCTCTCCTCCCACCAGACTCATTCGTGCCTCCCACTCTGTGACCACCTTCTCTGTCACCACCCCGGCATTGGGACTCTTTCCTTTGTCACTATCATCTCTGTCTCAAAAATAAAAAACAAACAAGTAAACAACAAAAACTCCAGATTTGTCAAGAAAAATATTGCAAACAAGATGAGAAGACAATGCCAATACAGGAGCACCCAGATACATAAGGCAAGTTCTTAACGACTTAAGAGACTTAGACTCTGACACAATAATAGTGGGAGAATTTAACACCCCATTGTCAATATTAGACAGATCAACCAGACAGAAAATCAACAAGGATATCCAGGACCTGAACTCAGACCTGGAAAAAGGAAACCTAATAGACATTTACAGAATTCTCCACCCCAAATCCACAGAATATACATTCTTCTCAGCACCACATCACACCTACTCTAAAACTGACCACATAATTGGCAATAAATCACTCCTCAGCAAATGCAAAAGAACGGAAATCATAACAAACAGTCTCTCAGACCACAGTGCAATCCAGTTAGAACTCAGAATGCAGAAACTTACTCAGAACCATACAGCTTCATAGAAACTGAACAACTTGCTCTTAAATGGTGACTGGATAAACAATGAAATGAAGGCAGAAATAAAGATGTTCTTCAAAACCAATGAGAATGAAGACACAACATACCAGAATCTCTGGGACACATTTAAAGCAGTCTCTAGAGGAAAATATAGAGCAATGAATGCCCACATGAGAAGAAAGGAGAGATCTAAAATTGACACTCTATCATCAAAATTGAAAGAGCTAGAGGAGCAAGATAAAAAAAAAACTCAAAACCTAGCAGAAGACAGGAAATAGCCAAGATCAGAACAGAACTGAAGGAAATAAAGACACAAAAAACTCTTCAAAAAATCAATAAATCCAGGAGCTGGTTTTTTGAAAAGATCAACAAAATAGACAGACCACTAGCCAGATTAATAAAAAAGAAAACTGAGAATAACCAAATTGATGCAATAAAAAATGATAAAGGGGATATCACCACAGATTCCACAGAAATCCAAACCATCATCTGAGATTATTACAAACAACCCTATGCACATAAACTAGGAAACCAGGAAGAAATGGATAAATCCCTGGACACCTGCATCCTCCCAAGCCTAAACCCGGAAGAAGCCGAAATCCTGAATAGACCAATAACAAGGTCTGAAGTCGAGGCAGCAATTAAGAGCCTAACACCCAAAAAAAGCCCAGGTCCAGATGGGTTCACAGCCGAATTATACCAGACATACAAAGAGGAACTGGTACCATTCCTTCTGAAACTATTCCAGACAATCCAAGAAGAGGGAATCCTTCCCAAATCATTTTATGAGACAAACATCATCCTGATACCAAAACCCAGCAGAGACGCAACAAGAAAAGAAAACTTCAGGCCAATATCCATGATGAACATAGATGCAAAAATCTTCAATAAAATACTGGCAAGCTGATTACAACAGCATATCAAAAAGCTCATCCGCCATGATCAAGTAGGATTCATCCCGGGGATGCAAGGCTGGTTCAACATACGCAAGTCCATAAACGTAATTCACCACATAAACAGAACCAAAGACAAAAACCACATGATTATCTCAATTGATGCAGAGAAGGCCTTTGACAAAATTCAACAGCCCTTTATGCTAAAAACCCTCAATAAACGAGGTATTGACGGAACGTGTCTCAAAATAATAAAAGCCATTTACAACAAACCAACAGCCAATATCATACTGAATGGGCAAAAACTGGAAGCATTCCCTTTGAAATCTGGCACTAGACAAGGATGCCCTCTCTCACCACTCCTATTCAATATAGTACTGGAAGTTCTAGCCAGAGCAATCAGGCAAGAAAAGGAAATAAAGGGTATTCCAATTCAAAGGAAGAAATCAAATTGTCTCTATTTACAGATGACATGATTGTATATCTAGAAGACCCCATCATCTCAGCCCAAAATCTCCTGAAACTGATAAACAACTTCAGCAAATTCTCAGGATACAAAATCAACATGCAAAAATCACAAGCATTCCTATACACCAGTAACAGACTTAAAGAGAGCCAAATCAAGAACGAACTGCCATTTGCAATTGCCACAAAGAGAATAAAATACCTAGGAATACAACTAACAAGGAACATAAAGGATCTCTTCGAGGAGAACTACAAGCCACTGCTCGACAAAATAAGAGAGGACACAAACAGATGGAGAAACATTCCATGTTCATGGTTAGGAAGAATCAACATCATGAAAATGGCCATAGTGCCCAAAGTAGTTTACAAATTCAACACTATTCCCATCAAGCTACAAATGACCTTCTTCACAGAACTGGAAAAAACCACCTTAAACTTCAAATGGAACCAAAAGAGAGCCCGCATAGCCAATTCAATTCTAAGCAAAAAGAACAAAGCAGGAGGCATCACACTACTGGACTTCAAACTTTACTACAAGCCTACGGTAATCAAAACAGCATGGTACTGGTACCAAAACAGAGATACAGACCAATGAAACAGAACAGAGGCCTCAGAGGAAATACAACACATCTACAACCATCCGATCTTCAACAAACCTGACAAAAACAAGCAATGGGGAAAGGATTCCCTGTTTAATAAATGGTGTTGGGAAAACTGGCTAGCCATGTGCAGAAAGCAGAAACAGGACCTCTTCCTGACACCTTACACCAAAATTAACTCCAGGTGGATTAAAGACTTAAACATCAGACCTAACACCATAGAAACCCTAGAAGAAAATCTAGGCAAAACCATTCAGGACATAGGCGTAGGCAAGGACTTCATGACCAAAACATCAAAAGCAATGGCAACAGAAGCCAAAATAGACAAATGGGACCTAATCAAACTCCACAGCTTCTGCACGACAAAAGAAACAGTCAGTAGAGTGAATCAGCAACCAACAGAATGGGAAAAAATTTTTGCAGTCTACCCATCTGACAAAGGGCTGATATCCAGAATTTACAAAGAACTAAAACAGATCTACAAGAAAAAAACAAACAAGCCCATTCAAAAATGGGCGAAGGATATGAACAGACACTTTACAAAAGAAGACATACAGAAGGCCAACAAACATATGAAAAAATGCTCATCATCACTGGTCATTAGAGAAATGCAATTCAAAACCACATTGAGATATCATTTCACAGCAGTTAGAATGGCGATCATTAAAAAATCTGGAGACAACAGATGCTGGAGAGAATGTGGACAAATAGGAACACTTTTACACTGTTGGTGGGAGTGTAAATTAATTCAACCATTGTGGAAGGCAGTGTGGCGATTCCTCAATTACCTAAAAACAGAAATCCCATTTGATCCAGCAATCCCATTACTGGGTATATATCCAAAGGATTATAAATCATTCTACTGTAAGGACACGTGCACACGAATGTTCATTGCAGCACTGTTTACAATAGCAAAGACCTGGAACCAACCCAAATGCCCATCGATGATAGACTGGATAGGGAAAATGTGGTACATATACACCATGGAATATTACGCAGCCATCAAAAACGATGAGTTCGTGTCCTTTGTAGGGACATGGATGAACCTGGAAACCATCATTCTCAGCAAACTGACACAAGAGCAGAAAATCAAACACCGCATGTTCTCACTCATAGGCGGGTGTTGAACAATGAAAACACATGGACACAGGGAGGGGAGCACTACACGCTGGGGTCCATTGGGGGGAAGTGGGGGAGGGACGGGGAGGTGGGGAGGTGGGAAGAGGTAGCATGGGGAGAAATGACAGATACAGGTGAGGGGACGGAAGGAAGGAAACCACACTGCCATATGTGTACCTATGCAACAATCTTGCATGTTCTTTACATGTACCCCCAAACCTAAAATGCAATTAAAAAAGAAAAGAAAAGAAAAGAAAATTCCAAAAGAAATAGATTTTGGTCGCTGAATTCTGTAGCCAGTCAACTATCAATTAAGTCAGAGGGGAGGCTGAAGACCTCTTCAGATGTGTACAGTCTCCCACTTCAGCCTCCCAAGTAGCCGGGGCGACAGGTGCACACAACCACAGCTGCCTAATTTTTGTAGAGTCGGGGTTTCACCATGTAGCCCAGGCTGATCTTGAACTCCTGAGCTCAAGCAATCTGCCCACCTTGACCTCCAAAGTGCTGGGATTGCAGGTGTGAGCCTCTGTGCCCAGCCTCTGTTTTGCTTTTTAAGTTGAGGAGAGTATGGCTGGGTGAACATAAACCTCTTTCTTTTCTTCCTCCCTCCTTCTCATTGTCTCTGTTTTCTTTGTTTCTTTTTCCTTCTTTCCTTCTTTACTTACTTTCTTCCTTCCTTCTTTCCTTCCTTCCTTCCTTCCTTTCTCTCTTTCTTTCTCTTTTATTATCAGAGACAGGATCTCACTATATTACGTAAGCTGCTCTTGAACTTCTGTGCTCAAGGGATCCTCCCACGTCAGCCTCCCAAAGTGCTGGGAGCCACCACACCTGGCCCACATTTCTGGTTATACTTGACTTGCACTGACCGTGGCCGAGATCCTGCTCTCCTTGCGTGACCTGCCAAGGACCCAGGAATATACTCATTTCCCTTTAGTAACTGTGCTGCTTGGTCCCTGCCTGAGAGCCTGTGGAGGCCTGGGCTGCTCCTAAAGGGAGAACACACAAGGCTGACTACACTCCTGCTGACTGTGCACAACATGACCCATGCCTCAGCCTGACAGATCCCTGGTTGGTGGTCAGTCATGTGCCCTGTAGGACTCAACTCAGTTCTCATCTACTCAACTCATGAGGAGGAGTTTGTGTAGACCCTCATGGAAGCTCCCACCAGATTTGTCCTTGATATGACCCAGCTCATCCTTCACACAAGGGGAGCTAGGCTGCCCTTTCTTCACACAGATGGATGGCCTGGCTCTCCAGTGGGTTTTCATTTATTTATTTGCAGACAGGGGCTCGCTCTGTCACCTAGTCTGGCATGTAGTGGTGAGATCTTGGCTCACTGCAACCTCTGCCTCCCTCCCAGGCTCAGGTCATCCTCCTACCTCAGCTTCCAGAATAGCTAGGACCACAGGCTCACATCATGACACCTGGCTAATTTTTGTATTTTTTGTAAAGATGCGGTTTCGCCATGTTGGCTAGGCTGGTATCAAACTCCTGGGATCAAGTGATCTGCCCACTTTGGCCTCCCAAAATGCTCAGATTACAGGTGTGAGCCACTACACACAGCCCAATAAGACATTTTTAAGGCAATTTTTTTAGGTTTGTTTACATTAACACAAGTTTTATTTAAGAGATAATATTCAAAAAGAGTTAAATCCTAAGTTCTCCACCCTACGGTAAAAAGGGAAGTGGGTACTACTTATGACATGTACATAAATTTCACCTTTACATTTCTGAATAAAGCTGTAATTGCTTCTTTGATAGAGCCATTTCTTAAACTTCTGCTAATAAGGCTATGTGAACTGTCTTCAGAAACTTTGACAACACACACACTAATGCCTCTCAAAGTTAGTACCCAGGATTTTTACTCCAGGCTGAGTACTAGGACTTAAGAATGCATGTTACTGTATGAATTCAATTTGACTCACCTCCAATATGTTCACAGTTATTTTTGAAAATAATCAGATCAATGTTTGTAACTTTATAACTCCCTCAAATTATACTTCAATATTTAACATGGTGGTCTTAAAAAATAAATATTCAAGGCCCCAATTTCAATCTTCTTCCAATGTAATCCACAAAGTTGATATTGATAATACATATTAGGAACACTACTCTAAAATAAATGTAGCTTTCTTTTAAAATTACTTGTTGCAATATAGATCACATTCTACTCCAAATTCTGATAAGGAATCTGTTTTTTGGTAGTACAACAAAAATTTAGGACAAGTCAGTCCTTGGAAAATCTTAATGGCAGTCACTCAATTAAGTCAATCATTCCGACAGCCACAAACACTCAAAACTTACAGCTAGCATTGACAAGTTCTTGTGTGTTTTGATGGTTATTGCTTTAGTTGGCAATATCTGAATACAAGACAAAAGAACAGCTCCCATTAAGCCTGTGTTAAATATTACAAAACTTATACAGAAGATAGACTTATAGAGGCTATAAAGCTAATGTCTTAAGTAACTCACCCATGAAACAGGTGCAGGTTTTTTAGAAGTTTTCCAACAGTCTTTTTGCTCTAAAAATAAATGCCCCTACTTTTCAGTGTTCCCATTCTTCAACAGGAGACTTGAGCGGCTTAACAGTTTTGCTATAAAAACAAACCAGTTTTCTTAACAAACCAAGAATACAAGGAAATCCAATCAAGGACATACTTTTCACAGTTAACAATAAATAAAAGGCAATTTTTTTTTTGTAGATAAAGTCTTGCTCTGTCACCCAGGCTGGGGTGCAGTGATGCAATCTCAGCTCACTGCAGCCTCTTCCTCCTGGGATCAAGCAATTCTCCTGCCTCAGCCTCCTGAGTAACTGGGACTAAAGGTACATGCCACCACGCCAGGCTAATTCATGTATTTTCAGTAGAGAGGAGGTTTCACCATGTTGGCCAGAATGGTCTCGATCTCCTGACCTACTCATCTGCTCACCTCGGCCTCCTAAAATGCTGGACTGACAGGCATGAGCCACCACACTTGGCCAAGGCAATATTTTTGGGGGGTACAGGGTCTTGCTCTGTTGCCCAGGCTGGAGTGCAGTGGCACGATCACAGCTCACTGCAACCTCCTGGGATCAAGTGATCCTCTCACCTCAGCCTCCTGAGCACATGCCTGTAGGACTTTAAAATCTTTCAACACTCCTGTGGAAAATGGTGTACTTAACAACAGTACAATAAACAGTTGGGGCTGGGCACGTGGCTCAAGCCTGTAATCTCAGCACTTTGGAAGGCCAAAGTGGGCAGATCACTTGAGATCAGGAGATCAAGAGCAGCCTGACCAACTTGATAAAACCCTGTCTCTACTGAAAAATTTTTTTTAAATAACTAGCCAGGTGTGGTGGCATGTGCCTGTAATCCCAGCAACTTGGAAGGCTGAGGCAGGAAGAGTAGCTTGAGCCCAGGAAGTAGAGTTTGCAATGAGCCAAGATCACACCACTGCATTCTAGCCTGGGTGACAGAGTGAGACTCCATCTCAAAAAATAAAATAAAATAAAAACAAATCATTGGACCAATATTTAGGAGAGCTCATGTTTGTTTGAGGGTTTTGTCTGTCCCTGGCCTCAATTCTAGATCTTGAACTGTCACATGCACCCTATGATACAGCTGTGCTTGGAGGCTGGGCACAGTGGCTCAAGCCTGTAATCCCAGCACTTTGTGAGGCTGAGGCAGGTGAACTCCTTCAGCTCAGGAGTCTGAGACCAGCCTGGTCAACAAAGCAAGACTCTATCTCTACAAAAAATTTAAAAATGTACCTGGGCGTGGTGGCATGAACCTGTAGTTCCAGCTACTAGGAAGGTTGAGGTGGGAAGATCACTTGAGTCCAGGAGTTCGAGGCTGTAGTGAGCTGTGGTCATGCCACTGCACTACAACCTGGCCAACAGAGAGACTCTGTCTTAAAAAACAAAAGACAGCTGGACACAGTGGCTCACACCTGTAATCCCAGCACTTTGGGAGGCCGAGGCTGGTGGATCATCTGAGGTCAGAAGTCAAGACCAGCCCGGCCAACATGGTGAAACCCCATCTCTACTAAAAAATACACAGATTAGCCAGGTGTAGTGGCATGCTCCTGTAATCCCAGCTACTCAGGAGGATGAGGCAGGAGAATCACTTGAACCCGGGAGGTAGAAGTTGCAGTGAGCTGAGATCACAACACTGTACTCCAGCCTGGGCAACAAGAGTGAAACTCCATCTGAAAAAAAATTTTTTTTAAAAGACAAAAACAAACACGTGCTGGGAGATGACACAGGACTTGAGGCCTGAAAGTGAGGAGGAGATGGCAGAGGGGAGAATTGGAGATGGTGGGGCCTGGTGGTTAAGGCCAAGGAGGCAGAAGGGAATGAATCTCAGCCTTTTTTTTTTTTTTCTGGGAAACAGAGTCTTGTTTTGTCTCCCAGGCTGGAGTGCAGTGATGCAATCTCAGCTCACTGCAACTTCCACCTCCCAGGTTCAAGTGATCCTTTTACCTCAGCCTTCTGAGTATCTGAGAACACAAGCATCCACCACTGTGTCTGACTAATTTTTGTATATTTAGTAGAGACGGAGTTTCACCATGTTGGCCAGGCTGGTCTCGTGCCTCAGTATCCCAAAGTCTTGGGATTACAGGCATGAGCTACCACACCTGGCTCAGCTCTTCTTCTTACTGACGGTGGGATGTCAGGTAAGTGAGCTCATTTCTTTGAACCTCAGGTTCATCTTCTGCAATAGAAAATGGGAGTATGCAAAGTGGTGAGAAATCCATGCAATCACACATGGCTCACAGTGAGTCTCAAGCAAACTGGCTGTGGCCGTGATTATGAGGTGAAGCCTCGGGTGGGCTGTCCTGGGTCTGTCACAGGAAGCCACCCCATTGGAGAGGGTGAGTCAATCTTCCTTCCTGCTGTAATTTGAAGCAGGGCAGCATCTCCCGAGAGGTGAGCTGTGACCTGGGCATGCTGTCACCTCAGGTGGCTCACAGGTTCCCTGATGTGTGACATCATACACAGTCAGAATGAGATCATGAAGTGCAGAGTTTGGGATGAAAGGAAATGGTTCCCCATAAAAGGGAGATGGAGGTGGCAGTGAGCCATGATTGTGCCATTGCACTCCAGCCTGGGTGAAAGAAAAAGAATGGAAAGAAAGAAAGAAAGAAAGAAAGAAAGAAAGAAAGAAAGAAAGAAAGAAAGAAAGAAAGCAAGCAAGCAGGAAGGAAGGAAGGAAAGAAGAAAGGAAGGAAGGAAGGAAAGGAAGGGGAGCAGGACCCATAAATAGGGTTTTGGCCTAGGTAATGGGGCAGAGATGTGGTTTGAGATTCCTTCCAGACCCACCGCCATGGGTGTGTGCTTGCTTATTCCAAGACAGGCTCCTTAGTACATTCACAGGTTTACTCACGGGGGCAAGGAAAAAAGGGTTGCTTATTTTATATATCAGTGGAAATATTTTACGTATCAGTTTTATTTTACATATCAGTTGCTTATTTTACATATCAGTGGAATTTGATGGAAAGAGGCTGATTTCTGGAGTTGATCGTTACTATGTGTCAAAGGGTTTGGAGAACATTGATTAAGAAAACATTTTCTTGATTGATGAAAAAATAACTCAGTTATGGTCATTTACCCCTGCTAGGTGATAACAGTGTGTTATGTAGCATGCGGTATGTTATGTAGTACTTAATAAAAATAAAATAAAGAAGAAATAAAGCATTTAGCCAGCCGTTTGGGGCAATGGACTTTCCATCCCAGAACCATGGCCCAATTTTTCCGTAACCTTGTGAAGACCACGGTGCTGGTAAATGCTGCTGTGACTTATTTGAAGCCTCGGTTGGCCATATTTGGTACTACACCAAGTTTGAGCTGATTCCTCCCACCCCTGCTGAGATCCCTAGAGCTATTCAGAGCCTGAAAAAACTAGTCAAGAGTGCTCAGACTGGTAGCTTCAAACAACTCACAGTTGAGGGAGCTGTGCTGAATGGTTTGGTGGCCACTGAGGTGCTGATGTGGTTTTATATCAGAGAGATCATAGGCAAGCATGGCATCATTGGCTATAATGTCTGAAGACCAATCTTTAACATCTGGTTATATTTGATTTATTATTTGAGTGTTGTTGGACCATGTGTTATCAGACTGCAATTTGAATAAAATAAGGTTTGTAAAAAAAAAAAAGAAAGAAAGAAAAGAAAAGAAAATACTTCTATGATCACCTCCTCCTCCCAATCTCAAATTCTAGGATGCAGTACTTAGTTGGGCAGCAAGAATGGGTACAGGTTCCGGTAGTCATTAGGATTCATCCATGTATTCAATGGTTGAATAAATCCTTACCGCAAATCTGCTATATGCCAGACAGCCAACATCCCTGTCTTCCTGGGGCTGTTAGGAAGCAAGGGCTGACAGCTCCAGTGGGGTGCTAGACTGTTAACATAATGAACAAGGGGCTATAATAAACAAGTAAATATTACAGTCTGTTAGAAAGTGATGAATGCCATGAAACAAATATTAGCCAGGGTAAGCTTAGGGCATGGGTCAGCAACCTCAGCCCAGGGGCCAAATCCAGCCTGTCCTTTGCTTTTGTATAGCCTACGACCTAAGAATGGTTTTTATTGTTTGTTTGTTTGTTTGTTTGTTTTGAGTTGAAGTCTGTCCCTGTCACCCAGGCTGGACTGCAGTGGCACGATCTCGGCTCACTTCAACCTCCATCTTCCAGGTTCAAGGGATTCTCCTGTCTAAGCCTCCTGAATAGCTGGGATTACCGGCACCTGCCACCATCTAACTTTTGTATTTTTAGTAGAGTTGTGGTTTCACCATGTTGGCCAGGCTGGCCTCAAACCCCTAACCTCAAGTGATCTGCCTGCTTTGGCCTCCCAAAGTGCTGGGATTGCAGACATGAGCCACCATGCCTGGCCTGGTTTTTACTTTAGTGTTTTTTTTTTTGTTTGTTTTGTTTTTTTTTCCAGACAGGGTCTTATCTCTGTCACCAGGCTGGAGTGCAGTGGTGTGATCATGGCTCACCGTAGCCTCAACTTCCCAGGCTCAGATAGTCCTCCCACCTCAGCCTCCCACGTAGCTGGGACTACACACATGCACCACCATGCCCTGCTATTTTTAGTATTATTTTAAGAGATGGAGTCTTGCTGTATTGCCCTGGGTGTTCTCAAACTTCTGAAGTCAAGTGATCCCTTTGCCTCTGCTTTCTAGAGCACTGGAATTACAAGCATAAGCAACCATGTTTGGTTGATTTTTACATTTTTTAATGGTTGGAAAACAAAACCAAAAACAAAGTAATATTTTCTGGTATATGAAAAATATATAAATTTTGGCCAGGCAAGGTGGTTCACACCTATAATCCCAGCACTTTGGGAGGCCAAGGTAGACAGATTACCTGAGGTCAGAAGTTCGAGACCAGCCTGGCCAACATGGTGAAACCTCATCTCTACTAAAAATGCAAAAATTATTCTGATGTGGTGGTGGGTGCCTGTAATTCCAGCTACTTGGGAGGCTGAGGCAGGAGAACTGCATGAACCCAGGAGGCAGAGGTTGCAGGTGAGCTGAGATGGTGCCACTGCACTCCAACCTGGGCAACAAGAAGAAAACTTTGTCTCAGAAAAGAAAAAAAGAAAAGAAAGTTATAATTATATTAATTTCAAATTTCAGTGTCTATAAGTTTGTTTGGTTTTTAGAGACGAGGTCTCACTATGTTGGCCATGTTGGCCTTAAATTCTTTGCCTCAAGCAATCCTCCTTCCTTGGCCTCCCAAAGTGCTTGCATGAGCTACTGCACCTGGTCTCTGTAAAGTTTTACTGGAAAACACACACACTTATTAGGTCCCATAAAGTCTACAGCTGCTTTTGTGTGATGGCAGAATCCAGTTGCTGTGATGGAGGCTATGTGGCTTGCAAATCTTAAAATATTTAATATCTTGCCCTTTACCAAAAAACTTTTGCAGACCCTTGGCTTAGGGGGTGGGAAGTATTGTGTGGAGGTAGATTGTAAATTTATATTAGTCAAGGGGAGGGCTCCCTGAGAAAGTGTCATCTGGGTAAGGCCTGAAGGAAGGAGAGAAGGGGCTATAAGTCCCCTTCCCCAGGTGAAGAATGTTCTAAGTTGAAGGAACAGGCAGTGAGAAGGCCCTGAATTGGGGATGTAACTGAAACGTTCAAAGAATGCTGTAGAGGCCGGGTGAGGTGGCTCACACCTGCAATCCCAGCACTTTGGGAGGCCAGGTTGGGCAGATCATTTGAGGTCAGCTGTTCAAGACCAGACTTGGCAACATGGTGAAACCCCACCTCTAATAAAATAAAAATTAGCCAGGTGTGGTGGCAGGCACCTGTAGTCCCAGCTACTCCACAGGCTGCGGCAGAAGAATTTCTTGAACCTGGGAAGTGGAGGTTGCAGTGAGCAGAGATTGCACCACTGCACTCCAGCCTGGGCAACAGAGGAAGACTCCATCTCAAAAAACAAAACAAAGAACAGCATAGAAGCTTCGTGCCTGAACCAGCTGTGGGTGAGGGCAAGTAGTGAGAGATAAGGACAGAGAGGTGGTGGGTGGTCACATGGGGTCTCATGGGCCATGGGGAGGTCTCTGGCTTTCCCCTGAGTGAGAGGATCAGGAGGGCTCTGAGCGGGGGAGAGATGTAATCTGACTCAGATGTTCACAGGACCCCTCTGGTTGCCTGTGAAGGACAGAGTGCAGGGTGTGTCTCCAAAGCCCTTCCAAAGCCCTGGCTTTTCCCCATGAATGCCATCTCTCAGACTGGGTGAAGTAAGCCACACAATGCAATATTATAAGCCAGTAGCAAAGAATGTTTAGAAGAGTCCAGTAAAAATAGCATCAGACTGTGTATGACTGTGATTCAACCCAGTTCCTGTGTATAAGAAAAAATACTGCAAACCTTCTCAATAGCCACTGAGTGATTGAATGAAATCTTTTGTAAATAACTGCAGCTATTATGTATGGAGCTCTTTCTTGGTGCCCCACCCCATACATGCTGTATCTTTCTGAGCACTTGCAAGGTAGGCACTGAATATCAGTTTCGGATATCAGGCCACTGAGGCTAACACAAGGGCAGACACTCATCCAAGGTTACCCAGTCACTAAGTGGCAGAACCAGAATTTAAAACTTGGCTTTGTGGCCATGTGCAGTGGCTCACACCTGTAATCCCAGCCCTTTGGGAGGCTGAGGTGGGAGGATTGCTTGAAGCCAGGAGTTCGAGGTCATAGTGAAGCTAAGATCGCACCAATGCACTCCAGCCTGGGTGACAAAGTGAGACCCTGTCTTGGAAAACAAAAACAAACCCACTTTTGTTAGTTCCTTGAACAAACCTCCCTGATTCTTTCTACGTTTTCAGTAATGAGATGCTACTATTTTCTTTTTTAGTTTTTTTGTTGTTTGTTTTTTGTTGTGGTGTTTTTTGTTTTGTTTTGTTTTTAGACAGAGTCTTACTCCATTGCCCAGACTAGGAGTGTAATGGCGTTATCTCAGCTCTCTGCAACCTCTGCCTCCAAGGTTCAAGCAATTCTGTTTCCTCAGCCTCCTAAGCAGCTGGGATTACAGGCATGCACCACCATGCCCAGCTAATTTTTGTATTTTTAGTAGATATGGGATTCCACTATGTTAGCCAGGCTGGTCTCGAACTCCTGACCTCATGATCTACCCACCTCAGCCTCCCAAAGTTCTAGGATTACAAGTATGAGCCACTGACCCCAGCTAATGATGCTACTATATTCATAACGGAGAAATACTTATTAAAAAAGAAGTCTCCTTAAGAAAGTAGACTCAGGCCAGGCATGATGGCTTATGCCTGTAATCCCAACACTTTGGGAGGCCAAGGTGGGCAGATCACGAGGTCAAGAGATCAAGACCATCCTCATCAACATGGTGAAACCCTGTCTCTACTAAAAATACTAATATTAGCTGGGCATGGTGGCATGCAGCTGTAGTCACAGCTACTCGGGAGGCTGAGGCAGGAGAATTGCTTGAACCCAGGAGGTGGAGGTTGCAGTGAGCTGAGATCATGTCACTGCACTACAACCTGGTGCCTGGCAACAGAGCAAGACTCTGTTTATAAAAAAAAAAAGAAAGGAAGAAAGAAAGAAAGAAAGAAAGAAAGAAAGAAAGAAAGAAGAAATAAAGTAGACTCATTTATTTTTATTTTATTAGCCATGTGCATTTCTTTGATAAAATTTAAAACCCTACCTCACACTGCACATAAAAATCAGTTCTAGACTGCCAACCTAAGGGTAACTCAAATGAGAAAGCTGTTGAAAAATAACAGAAGAGGCCAGGTGCAGTGGCTCACTCCTATAATGCCAACAATTTGAGAGGTCAAAGTGGGAGGATCATTTGAGTCCAGGAGGCTGAGGCAGGTGTATCACCTGAGGTCAGGGGTTCAAGACCAGCCTGACCAACATGGTGAAACCCCATATCTACTGAAAATACAAACATTAGCTGGGCGTGGTGGTGTGTGTCTGTAATCCCAGCTACTCAGGAGACTGAGGCAAGAGAATTGCTGGAACCTGAGAGGCAGAGGTTGCAGTGAGCAGAGATCATGCCACTGTACTCTAGTCTGGGCAATAGAGTGAGACTGTCTAAATAAATAAATAAAGAGAGATAGAAATAAACAAAATTAGCCAGATATGGTGGTAGTACCTGCCTGTTGTTCTGGCTACTGGGAGGCTGAGATGGGACAATTGATTGACCCAGGGAGGTAGAGGCTGCAGTGAGCTCTGATGATGCCACTGCACTACAGCCTAGGTAACAGAGCAAGACCCTAGCTCTAAAAAAATAAAATAGAATAAAATAAATAAACCAGTAAAAATGGACAACCCAATAGAAAACCGGGCAAGACACTTGAACAAGCACATCACTAAAAGGCTGATATGCAAATGAAGATATGTTCAATTTCATTACTCAGCAGGTAATTCCAAACTAAAACTGCAATGAGCTACCACTACATATCCACCAGAATGACTAAAAATAAAGCACCTGACAATGCTTTATTGGTGCCAAGTGTTGGCAGGGATGTGGAACAATGGAAATGTTCTAACATGGCTGGTGGGAGAAGAAATTATTATTGATAATTTTTGGAAACCTCTTTGGCTGTATCTAACAAAGATAAAAATATACACACCTTATGACCCAGCCCTTTTGCTCTCTCTCTCTCTCTCTCTCTTTTTTTTTTTTTTTTTTTTTTTTTTTTTTTTTTTTTTTGGAGATGGAGCTTCCCTCTTGTTGCCCAGGCTGGAGTGCAATGATTCAATCTCAGCTCACTGCAACCTCTGTCTCCTGGGTTCAAGCGATTCTCCTGCCTCAGCCTCCCAAGTAACTGAGATTGTAGGCATGCACCACCATGCTCCAGTAATTTTGTATGTTTAGTAGAGACGGGGTTTTTCCATGTTGGTCAGGCTGGTCTCAAACTCCTGACGTCAGATGATTCATCCACTTTGGCCTCCCAAAGTGCTGAGATTACAGGCATGAACCACCATGCCTGGCATCGGCCATCTTATACTATTAGCTTACACCCAACAGAAATATGTATGTATGTTTAATAGAATGTTATATGCAGCATTATTTGCAAAAGCCACAAAAAAAAAAAAAGTAAGTAACTCAAATTTCCATCAACAACTGGTTTTCATAGATAAACCAACTGATAAATAAATTGATAAACTATTGATGGCCGGACATGGAGGCTCATGCTGTAATCTCAACACTTTGGGAAGAGGAAGCAGGCAGATCACCTGAGGTCAGGAGGTCAAAACCAGCCTGGCCAACATGGAGAAACCACGTCTCTACTAAAAATACAAAATTAGCTGGGCATGGTGGTGCATGCCTGTAATCCCAGCTACTTGGGAGGTGGGAGACTCACTTTAACCTGGGAAGTGGAGGTTGCAGTGAGGCGAGATCATGCAATTGCACTCCAGCCTGGGCAACAAGAACAAAACTCTGTCACAAAAACAAAACAAAACACAAAACAAAATCCTCCATTGATACATAAATGGGAGTGTATTCACACAATGGAGTGCTCCTTGGCAATGAGAAGAAAAATGGGTTCCAATTATATGCCCGACTCAGATAAATCTCCCAATCACAAAGTGGAGTAAAAGAGTTCATCTTGTATACTTCTATTTACACCATGTGCAAAAATAGGTAAAATGAAATCACTGTCTATAGGGAGGCATACTTAGGTAGGGAAATCAAAGTCAGGTAAAAGTTAAGCAGATTCCGTCACTGGAAGGAGAAAGCTGTGCTGGAGAGGAAGCAGGTGGGGGCTTGGGGGAAGCCAGTAAGATTATTTTTCTTTCACCTGGTGGGTGGTTATGCAGGTGTATTCTCTGTCATATTCATTCAGTGGGACATTTATGTCTATGTACAGTTCTGCATATATATCACGTTTCATAATTTAAAAGATTTAAATCTGCTGGGTGCAGCAGCTCACACCTGTAATTCCAGCACTTTGGGAGGCTGAGGTGAGCAGATTACTTGAAGTCCAGAGTTTGAAACCAGCCTGGCCAACACAGTAAAACCCCGTCTCTACTAAAAATACAAAAATTAGCCAGGCATTGTGGCACATGCTTATAATCCCAGCTACTCAGGAGGCTGAGGCATGAGAATCGCTTGTGCTTGGGAGCTGAAGGTTGCAGTGAGCCAAGATCTTGCTGCTGCACCCCAGCTTGGGCAATGGAGTAAAGTGACTTAGAAAACCAGGTTTATAACCCTGTTTTACAAACTGGACAGACTAGATGTCTTGGGTATGATAATAAGAAGATTGTATGGGGGCATTTTGCTCTGTGCTAGGCACTGTTCTAAGGAGTTTCTATCTATGTATTATTTAATCCTTGCAACAACTCTATAAGGCACTACTATTGTTCTCATTTCACAGATGGGGAAACTGAGGCACCATGTGGTTAAATCACTTATCTAAGCTAGTCAATGCTGGAGAGAGATTTACGAACAGGCTATCTAGCCCTAGAGTCAATTCTCTGTTTCCCACCACAAGCTTATACGGGATCTGTCTGCCCTCATCCACCTGTCAGGGTCCAACCAGACAGCATTCCACTGGGCCTTTTTCACCTGGGCTGGTGGTTGGGAATTTAGGAGCTACATGAACTTGGATAGGGGAAATGCTTTTTTACCTCTCCTTTTACTACGCTTTAATCTAGCAGTTCTCAAAATGTGGCCTGGAGACACGTATGGGTCCCCAAGACCTTTGTCAGGGGGTTAGTGAGGTCAAAACTATTTTTATAATTACATTAAGATGTTTGTCTTTTTCATTCTCCAGAGACTACCTGATCTGTGATAATGTCATTACTCTGATGGCTAACAGAAATATATGCATGTATATTCATGTGTTTTTAAAACTCAGTTTTCAGCCAGGCACAGTTGTTCATGCCTGTAGTCCCCGCCACTCAGGAGGCTGAGGCTCAAAAATCACTTGAACCTGGGAGGCAGAGGTTGCAGTGAGCCGAGATCACGTCACTGCACTTCAGCTTGGGCAACAGAGTGAGACTCTGTCTCAGAACAAACACACACACACACACACACACACACACACACACACACACACACACACACAGTGGCACTAGTGGCACTAGTTACCTTTGTAATTCTGTACATCTATTTCATGCATTATCAACATGATTCTGAGAAAGGCTTAACCAGCTTGCCAGAGGCACCTTCATCACATAAAAGGTTAGGAACCTCCCATTCTGAAGAACTAAGAATAAGGGGAGCTTATCATTGGTGGCCACAGGGGTGGCGGGTACTCAAGTTTGGCTAATAGAGCTGCTTTTGTTATATTTCAGGCTGCAATGGAGACTCTGGAAGCAGGAAGAAAAAAAATAGTGCAAAAGTCTCATTTTGAATTTCCCACACGCCCAGTGCCAGTTTCTTTCTTTTTTTTTTTTTATTGCATTTTAGGTTTTGGGGTACATGTGATGAACATGCAAGATTGTTGCATAGGTACACACATGGCAGTGTGGTTTGCTGCCTCCCTTCACCTCACCTGTATCTGTCATTTCTCCCCATGCTATCTCTTTCCACCTACCCACTCCCCCATCCCTCCCACATTTCCCCTCAATGGACCCCAGTGTGTAGTGCTCCCCTCCCTGTGTCCATGTGTTCTCATTGTTCAACACCCGCCTATGAGTGAGAACATGTGGTGTTTGATTTTCTGCTCTCGTGTCAGTTTGCTGAGAATGATGGTTTCCAGGTTCATCCATGTCCCTACAAAGGACACGAACTCATCGTTTTTGATGGCTGCGTAATATTCCATGGTGTATATGTACCACATTTTCCCTGTCCAGCCGATCATTGACGGGCATTTGAATTTGTTCCAGGTCTTTGCTATTGTAAACAGTGCTGCAATGAACATTTGTGTGCATGTGTCCTTAGAGTAGAATGATTTATAATCCTTTGGATATATAACCAGCAATGGGATTGCTGGGTCTGATGGGATTTCTATTTTTAGGTCATTGAGGAATTGCCACACTGTCTTCCACAATGGTTGAATTAATTTACACTCCCACCAACAGTGTAAAAGTGTTCCTATTTCTCCACATCCTCTCCAGCATCTGTTGTCTCCAGATTTTTTAATGATCGCCATTCTAACTGGTGTGAAATGCTATCTCAATGTGGTTTTGATTTGCATTTCTCTGATGACCAGCGATGATGAGCATTTTTTCATATGTTTGTTGGCCTCCTGTATGTCTTCTTTTGTAAAGTATCTGTTCATATCCTTCACCCATTTTTTAATGGGCTTGTTTGTTTTTTAGTGGTAGATCTGTTTTAGTTCTTTGTAAATTCTGGATATCAGCCCCTTGTCAGATGGGTAGACTGAAAAAAAATTTTTCCCGTTCTGTTGGTTGCCGTTTCACTCTACTGACTGTTACTTTTGCCATGCAGAAGCTGTGGAGTTTGATTAGGTCCCATTTGTCTATTTTGGCTTTTGTTGCCATTGCTTTTGGCGTTTTGGTCATGAAGTCCTTGCCTATGCCTATGTCCTGAATGGTTTTGCCTAGATTTTCTTTAGAGTTTTTATGGTGTTAGGTCTGATGTTTAAGTCTTTAATGCATCTGGAGTTAATTTTGGTGTAAGGTGTCAGGAAGAGGTCCTGTTTCTGCTTTCTGCACATGGCTAGCCAGTTTTCCCAACACCATTTATTAAACAGGGAATCCTTTCCCCATTGCTTGTTTTTGTCAGGTTTGTTGAAGATCGGATGGTTGTAGATATGTTGTATTTCCTCTGAGGCCTCTGTTCTGTTCCATTGGTCTATATCTCTGTTTTGGTACCAGTACCATGCTGTTTTGATTACTGTAGCCTTGTAGTACAGTTTGAAGTCCAGTAGTGTGATGCCTCCTGCTTTGTTCTTTTTGCTTAGGATTCACTTGGCTGTGCGGGCTCTCTTTTGGTTCCATATGAAGTTTAAGGTGTTTTTTTCCAGTTCTGTGAAGAAGGTCATTGGTAGCTTGATGGGAATAGCATTGAATCTGTAAATTACTTTGGGCAGTATGGCCATTTTCACGATGTTGATTCTTCCTAACCATGAACATGGAATGTTTCTCCATCTGTTTGTGTCCTCTCTTATTTCATTGAGCAGTGGCTTGTAGTTCTCCTTGAAGACGTCCTTTACGTTCCTTGTTAGTTGTATTCCTAGATATTTTATTCTCTTTGTAGCAATTGTGAATGGCAGTTCGTTCTTGATTTGGCTCTCTTTAAGTCTGTTATTGATGCATAGGAATGCTTGTGATTTTTGCACGTTGATTTTGTATCCTGAGACTTTGCTGAAGTTGTTTATCAGTTTCAGGAGATTTTGGGCTAAGACGAGGTCTTCTAGATATACAATCATGTCATCTGTAAATAGAGACAATTTAATATCCTCCTTTCCTATTTGAATACGTTTTTTTTTTTCTTGCCTGATTGCCCCGGCTAGAATTTCCAGTACTGTATTGAATAGGAGTGGTGAGAGAGGGCATCCTTGTCTAGTGCCAGATTTCAAAGGAAATGCTTCCAGTTTTTGCCCGTTCAGTATGATATTGGCTGTTGGTTTGTCATAAATAGCTTTTATTGTTTTGAGATACGTTCCGTCAATACCTAGTTTATTGAGGATTTTTAGCACAAAGCACTGTTGAATTTTGTCAAAGGCCTTCTCTGCATCAATTGAGATAATCATGTGGTTTTTGTCTTTGGTTCTGTTTATGTGGTGAATTACACTTATGGACTTGCGTATGTTGATCCAGCCTTGCATCCCTGGGATGAATCCTACTTGATCATGGTGGATAAGCTTTTTGATATGCTGTTGCAATCGGCTTGCCAGTATTTTATTGAAGATTTTTGCATCTATGTTCATCATGGATATTGGCCTGAAGTTTTCTTTTCTTGAGTCTCTGCCGGGTTTTGGTATCTGGATGATATTTGTCTCATAAAATGATTTGGGAAGGATTCCCTCTTTTTGGATTGTCTGGGATAGTTTCAGAAGGAATGGTAGCAGCTCCTCTTTGTATGTCTGGTATAATTTGGCTGTGAACCCATCTGGACCTGGGCTTTATTTGGGTGGTAGGCTCTTTATTCCTGCCTCGACTTCAGACCTTGTTATTGGTCTATTCAGGGTTTCGACTTTTTCCGGGTTTAGGCTCGGGAGGATGCAGGTGTCCAGGAATTTATCCATTTCTTCCTGGTTTACTAGTTTATGTGCCTAGATTTGTTTGTAATAATCTCTGATGATGCTTTGGATTTCTGTGGAATCTTTAATGATATCCCCTTTATCTTTTTTATTGCATCAATTTGGTTATTCTCTCTTTTCTTTTTTATTAATCTGACTAGTGGTCTGTCTATTGTGTTGATCTTTTCGAAAAACCAGCTCCTGAATTTATTGATTTTTTGAAGGGTTTTTTGTGTCTCTATTTCCTTCAGTTCTGCTCTGATCTTAGTTATTTCCTGTCTTCTGCTAGGTTTTGAGTTTTTTTGATCTTGCTCCTCTAGCTCTTTCAATTTTGATGATACAGTGTCAATTTTAGATCTCTCCTTTCTTCTCATGTGGGCACTCATTGCTATATATTTTCCTCTAGAGACTGCTTTAAATGTGTCCCAGAGATTCTCGTATGTTGTGTCTTCATTCTCGTTAGTTTCAAAGAACATCTTTTTTTCTGCCTTCATTTCATTGTTTATCCAGTCAACATTCAAGAGCAAGTTGTTCAGCTTTCATGAAGCTGTGCAGTTCTGAGTTAGTTTCTGCATTCTGAGTTCTAACTTGATTGCACTGTGGTCTGAGAGACTGTTTGTTATGATTTCCGTTCTTTTGCATTTGCTGAGGAGTTATTTATTGCCAATTATGTGGTCGATTTTAGAGTAGGTATGATGTGGTGCTGAGAAGAGTGTATATTCTGTGGATTTGGGGTGGAGAGTTCTGTAAATGTCTATTAGTTTTCCTTGTTCCAGGTCTGAGTTCAGGTCCTGGATATTCTTGTTGAGTTTCTGTCTGGTTGATCTGTCTAATATTGACAATGGGGTGTTAAATTCTCCCACTATTATTGTGTGGGAGTCTAAGTCTCTTTGTAAGTCATTAAGAACTTGCCTTATGTATCTGGGTGCTCCTGTATTGGGTGCATATATATATTTAGGATCGTTAGCTCTTCTTGTTGCAGTGATCCTTTTACCATTATGTAATGTCCTCCTTTGTCTCTTTTGATCTTTGTTGCTTTAAAGTCTATTTTATCAGAGATGAGAATTGCAACTCCTTCTTTTTTCTGCTCTCCATTTGCTTGGTAAGATCTTCCTCCATCCCTTTATTTTGAATGTTTGTGTATCCTTGCATGTAAGATGGGTTGCCTGGATACAGCACGCTGATAGGTTTTGGTTATTTATCCAGTTTTCCCGTCTGTGTCTTTTGATTGGGGCATTTAGTTCATTTACATTTAGGGATAGTATTGTTATGTGTGAATTTGATAGTCATTTTGATGCTACCTGGCTGTTTTGTTGGTTAGTTGATGCCGATTCTTGATTGTGTTGATGCTCATTACCGTATCGTATGTTTTTGGAGTGGCTGGTACTGGTTGTTCCTTTATATGTGTAGAGACTCTTTCAGGAGTTCTTGTAGAGCAGATTTGGTGGTGATGAAATCTCTGAGTACTTGTTTGTTCGCAAATGATTTTATTTTTCCTTCACTTATGAAGCTTAGTTTGGCTGGATAGGAGATTCTGGGTTGAAAGTTCTTTTCTTTAAGGATGTTGAATATTGGCCCCCAATCTCTTCTGGCTTGTAGGGTTTCTGCTGAGAGATCTGCTGTGAGTCTAATGGGCTTCCCTTTGTGGGTAACCAGACCTTTCTCTCTGGCTGCCCTTAGCATTTTCTCTTTCATTTCAACCCTGGTGAATCTGATGATTATGTGCCTTGGGGTTGCTCTTCTTGAGGAATATCTTTGTGGTGTTCTCTGTATTCCCTGGATTTGAATATTGACCTGCATTGCTAGGTTGGGGAAGTTTTCCTGGATAATATCCTGAAGAGTATTTTCCAGCTTGGATTCATTCTCTTCATCACATTCAGGTACACCTATCAGACGTAGATTAGGTCTTTTCACCTAGTCCCACATTTCTTGAAGATTTTGTTCATTCCTTTTTGCGCTTTTCTCTCTGTTCTGACCTTCTCTTTTTATTTCATTGAGTTGAACTTCAGCCTCTGATATCCTTTCTTCTGCTTGGTCAATTCGGCTGTTGAAACTTGTGCATGCTTCGTGAAGTTCTCGTGTTGTGTTTTTCAGCTACATCAATTCACTTATATTCCTCTCTATGTTGTCCATTCTCATTAGCATTTCGTCCAACTTTTTTTCAAGGTTCCTAGTTTCTTTGCATTGGGTTAGAACATGTTCTTTTAGTTCACTGTGGTTTCTTACTATCCACCTTCTGAAGTCTGATTCTGTCATTTCATCACCCTCTTTCTCCATCCGGTCTGGTTCCCTTGCTGGTGAGGAGTGTGATCTTTTTTAGGAGGAGAAGTGTTCTGGTTTCGGGAGTTTTCATCCTTTTTGTGCTGATTTCTTCTCATTTTTGTGGGTTTATCCACCTGTTGTCTTTGTAGTTACTGTCTTTCAGATTGGGTCTCTGAGTGAGCTTCTAGTTTGTGGATGCTGAAGTTACTTCTTTTTTTTTTTAAGCTTTCCTTCTAACAGTCTGGTCCCTCTGCTGTAGGACTGCTGAGGTCCTCTCCAGGCCCTGCTTGCCTGGGGATCACCTGCAGCAGCTGCAGAACAGTAAGGGTTGCTACCAGTTTCCTCTTCCACTATCTTTGTCCCAGAATGATCCTCACCAACCGTCAGTCCGTTCTCTTCTTTATGAGGTGACTCTTTGGATCTATAGGGGTCAGGGAGCTACTTGAGGAGACAGTCTATCTTTTATTGGGGCTTAAGTCCTGAGCTGTGAGCTCCATTGTTCATTCAGAGCTGCTGGGCAGGTACGTTTAGGTCTGCTGCAGCTGATCTCATAAACAGCTTTTTGTTCCCAGGTGCTCTGTCCCAGGGAGTAGGGACTTTATAAGTTTCCATTGTGCTGCTGCCTTTTTTGTTTTTTCTTTCAGGTCTGCCCCGCCCAGCTGGCAGCCCACCTAGCCACTGTCTGCCTGCAGAGGCTTTGCTGAGCTGCTGTGGGCTCCACCCAGCTACCCTGTGCTCTTCCCTGCAGTCTTGTTTATATGGGCGTAGTTAGAACTGCCTCAGCAACGGTTTCCCTGCCTCTGTTATGGCGGACTCTCTCTGTTGTGGCAGGTTGCCTCGGCAACAGTGGGTTGCCTCGGCAATGGCGACCTGCCTTCATAGTGGTGGAGAGTCTCAATAATGTCGGACACCCCTCCCCAAGAGAGCCAGACGGTCCCAGGTTCAGCTGTGCTTGCTGTGAAACACTCAACCCAGAGAGTTTTCAATTACTGTTTTTGTTTTCTTTGTTGTTGTTGGGGGTGGGGAGGTGGGACCAACTGAGCCTGATCACCTGGCATTCTGACTCAGAGTCTTTTTTTTTTATTTTTTAAGTTGAACGACCCAGCGTTCCAGTCGCTTGTTGAAAAGGCGCCGGGATCTCCCGTGCTGTGACTCACTGAGTCGGCTCAAACAGCAGCGCCTACCGAGGCTCCTGGCAGATTTTTTGTCTAGGAATCTCCTGGCCTGGCTCGCTATTTCAGATGAATGGGCAACGCTGCCATCTCAGGGCTCCAATCACCAGCTAAGAGGGCTCCCAGATCAGTGGCTTTTGTACAGAGAACCGCCGCAACAGGGCATGGCCAAAGCAGCCACGCAGGCAAAATCAGCCCTGTGGGGGCCAAAACAGGAGCACCGGCCGGAACTGCGGCACTGGAGACCCCTCTGCCTGGGTATCTCCTGGTCTGTGGGCAATAAAAATTCGTCTGGAAATGCAGCGTCCACTCACCCTCTGCACTTTCACTGGGAGCTGAAGTCCTGAGATGTTCTTAGGCGACCATCTTCCCAGCCCCAGTTTCTGAAATTAGTGTCCACAACCAGTAGAGGTCTATACACCCTGAATTTATAAAGCCACCTGGCCCCAGACTTTTTCCTGCTGCTTCTTTTGCGGCAAGCCCTTCCCACATTCAAACAGTTGCAAAGGTTTACAGGGAAGTAACCTCGCTAGCTCCCTAGATGTCAGCTTCTGGAGTTCATGCATTAATAAGGACGAAAAGAACAGCTGATTCTTATCCAGCCCTTACTCTTGGTCAGGCCCTGTTATCAGCATGAAGTTTCAGGCATCAACTCGTGTACTCCTCACAACAGCCCATGGGGTATAGACGATCATCACCTCCTTTTTAAAGGTGAAAACATCCGAGGTCCTGCGAGGTTGAGTAACTCACCCAGGTCGTACAGCTCAAAAAGCCCACTGCAATTCTGGGGTTCAGGTTTTGTTTTCAGGGTTCCCCGGGCTTCTGAGTAGTCAGTGGGCTCAGAATGGAGAATGTGGTGCCTGCAAGGAAGATGCAGGCAGGCTGGAAAGATTGGGGATCCTCCGGGACCTGTACATCTGGGTACCTGGGTGGGGATCCGGCAGGGCCAAGATAGGGGCCGGTGTTTGTGCCCTGGGAGGGTCCCCAGCTGATGAGTGGGGACCCCACCTGGGGGGGGCGAGCGCAGGCTGACCTGCCAGGGCGCTCATCTCATGGCTGGCTTGGAGGTGGCAGTGGTGGTGTACCAAGCCTTCCTGGGTCCCCCTTCAGGCACCATGCCTTGGGGTAGAGTAGGCAGGTGAGCCTGGGGCACCCAGGACCGGCCGGACCTGTAGGACCCGGGGCCCTGGCTGTCTGGGGAGTCCATCACCCCAAGGCAATCGGCTCTTCTGGGGCAGGACGGCTGTAGGTGGCAGGCAGCCTCTGCACCCACGACCTCATAAATACTGCTGCGGCATGGGTGGTGGGAGATGCGTGTGCAGGCAACCAGCACCCCCAAGGGTAGCTGGGGTCGGGGAGGGTGCCCCTGCTCCTGAATGGTCCCAACCTGGCTCCAGCCTGGCAGCTGGAGACCGAGCTTGGAGCTGAGATTCGGGGAAGAGCTGGGGGTGGGGGGTGGGTACAGATCGGGGAAGGGCTGGGTCACTGGGGATGAGCAGAGAGGATGCAGCCTCTCTGGCCAGGATGGACTCTAAGGAATCGGGGAGTGGCATGGGAGGATTGGGATTACTAGGAGCAAAATGGAAGGCTAAGGATGGAGTAGAGCAGTGAGGTCCCGGGACTGTGGAGGTGGGGTGTGATGGGGGGTGCAGGTGGGAATGCTTTGAATCTGGGGAGTAGGTAGAACTGGGGTTTCTAACAGCAGGATGGAAATCTGGGGATGGGGCTGTCAAATGTAACCTCCTCCACAGCCTCCACCCGATTCCCAGACCCCCAGCACTGACAGTGAGCTCTGGTTAGGAGCAAGGCTCCAGAATCAGGCCCTCCTGAGTTCAAATCCTGGCTCCAGTGCATGCTATATGCAGCTGAATCACTCAGTTGCTCAGCTTCCTCATCTGTGACACAGGGATGATGAATGCTTACACCAACATTATAGCAATGTTGTGAGGCTCCCGTGAGTTAATCTATGTCAAGCACTTGGCACACCTGGCAGGCAGGCTAAGAGCTCCGCGGCTGCTCCTTAGCGATTCTTTTTTTTTTTTTTTAATTGCATTTTAGGTTTTGGGGTACATGTGATGAATATGCAAGATTGTTGCATAGGTACACACATGGCAGTGTGGTTTGCTGCCTTCCGTGCCCTCACCTGTATCTGTCATTTCTCCCCATGCTATCTCTTCCCACCTCCCCACCCTCCCGCCCCTCCCCCATTTCCCCACAACGGACCCCAGTGTGTAGTGCTCCCCTCCCTGTGTCCACGTGTTCTCATTGTTCAACACCCGCCTATGAGTGAGAATATACGGTGTTTGATTTTCTGCTCTTGTGTCAGTTTGCTGAGAATGATGGTTTCCAGGTTCATCCATGTCCCTACAAAGGACACGAACTCATCGTTTTTGATGGCTGCATAATATTCCATGGTGTATATGTACCACATTTTCCCTATCCAGTCTATCATCGTTGGGCATTTGGGTTGGTTCCAGGTCTTTGCTATTGTAAACAGTGCTGCAATGAACATTCGTGTGCACGTGTCCTTGTAGTAGAATGATTTATAATCCTTTGGATATATACCCAGTAATGGGATTGCTGGGTCAAATGGGATTTCTATTTTTAGGTCCTTGAGGAATCGCCACACTGTCTTCCACAATGATTGAATTAATTTACATTCCCACCAACAGTGTGCCTAGAGTTGTTTGTAATAATCTCTGATGATGGTTTGGATTTCTGTGGAATCTGTGGTGATATCCCCTTTATCGTTTTTTATTGCATCAATTTGGTTATTCTCACTTTTCTTTTTTATTAATCTGGCTAGTGGTCTGTCTATTTTGTTGATCTTTTCAAAAAAACAGCTCCTGGATTTATTGATTTTTTTGAAGAGTTTTTTGTGTCTCTATTTCCTTCAGTTCTGCTCTGATCTTAGTTATTTCTTGTCTTCTGCTAGGTTTTGAGTTTTTTTGATCTTGCTCCTCTAGCTCTTTCAATTTTGATGATAGGTTGTCAATTTTAGATCTCTCCTTTCTTCTCATGTGGGCACTCATTGCTATATATTTTCCTCTAGAGACTGCTTTAAATGTGTCCCAGAGATTCTGGTATGTTGTGTCTTCATTCTCATTGGTTTCGAAGAACATCTTTATTTCTGCCTTCATTTCATTGTTTATCCAGTCAACATTCAAGAGCAAGTTGTTCAGTTTCCATGAAGCTGTGCGGTTCTGAGTTAGTTTCTGCATTCTGAGTTCTAACTCAATTGCACTGTGGTCTGAGAGACTGTTTGTTATGATTTCCGTTCTTTTGCATTTGCTGAGGAGTGATTTATTGCCAATTATGTGGTCAATTTTAGAGTAGGTGTGATGTGGTGCTGAGAAGAATGTATATTCTGTGGATTTGGGGTGGAGAGTTCTGTAAATGTCTATTAGGTTTGCTTGCTCCAGGTCTGAGTTCACGTCCTGGATATCCTTGTTGATTTTCTGTCTGGTTGATCTGTCTAATATTGACAATGGGGTGTTAAAGTGGGATTTCTCTCTCCAGCATCTGGATTACTGCCCGTCTTCAAGAAGACCTCCCTGCCCTCCTGTCTCTCTCCCCCAGAGCGCTGCCTGATCACCCAGAGTTCCCCATCCTCCCTGCCCTTCCTGCTGTACCTGTGGGGAGCTGATCTCCTCAGTCCCCCCACTTTTCCCCTGTGTGCTGACACCACCTCACCATGATGCACTCCCTTCCTGGCTGCTGGTCCTGCTGCTGTCTGCTCCTGCTATGCTCCTTGGGAGTCCAGGGGTCCTGGGGGGGCCTCCAGTGCTGCCCCAGAGCAAGTCTGACCCTGGCCCCTCTCTACACCTCTCCCAGCAAGGCCCAGCAGTGCTACATCGTGAAGGGCTCAGAAATCGCACACTGTGGGCCCCTAGGCAGGTGGCTCATTCCTCCTGAGCCTTGGTCATTCGCCTCTGTGAAATGGGGTGTACAGGCCGTGTTACATCTGGAAATGTGGGGAATGATCACCACGCTCAGCCCACAGTGAGGACTCTCCACTCTCCAAAGGGGGCTGCTGCTGTTCTTGTTCATTTGATTGCATCCCTGCCATGTCTCCAGGACCTGGCACGTTCATTTGTGCACAGCATGTCTTAGAGCCAGTTGTGGGAGGAACTAGTAGATGAGTGATGACAGAGCTGGGTTACCCAGTCACTTCTCCATCCTCCTCTCCTCTTCCCCATGAGGCTGGCTGCCTCCTGATCTTTGATTAGGATCCTTGCACTGTAGGGGTGAGAGCTGGGACTCTGGACCCTCGGCACTCAGACCATGTGGGTTAGAATTCCAGCTTTGCTATGTACCTGCTGTGTGATCTTGGGCAAGTGGCTTAACTGCTCTGGCCTCAGCCTCCTCATCTGGATAATGGGGTAATATTAGTACAACCTCATGGTGAGGTGTAATGAGTCTCTACCTGTAAACAGGTAGAACTGAGGTTGTGTGTGGTGGCTCACACCTGTAGTTCTAGCAGTTTGGGAGGCTGAGGCAGGAGGATCACTTGAGGCCAGGAGTTTGAGACCCGTCTAGGAAACACAGTAGGACCTCTGCCTCTTAGGAAAAAAGTAAAAATCTTAGCCAGGTGTGGTGGCATGCACCTGTAGTCCCAGCTACTCAGGAGAATGAGGTAGGAGGATTGTTTGGGCCCAGGATCAAGGCTACAGTGAGCCATGGTTGGCCACCCTACTCCAGTCTGGGCAACAGAGAGAGACCATGTCTTTAAATAACAACCAAAAAAAAAAAAAAAAATGGAGGAGGCGGAGCACAGTGGTGCATGCCTGCAATCCCAGCACTTTGGGACGCTAAGGTAGGTGGATTGCTTGACCTCAGGAGTTCAAGACCAGCCTGGGTAACATAGCAAAACCCCATCTCAACAAAAGACACATAAAAATTAGCTGGGCATGGTGGCTTGCACCTATAGTCCCAGCTACTTGGGGGCTGAGGCAGGTGAATCACTTGAGCCCAGGAGGCAAAGGTTGCAGTGAGCCAGGATCATGCCACTAACCTCCAACCTGGGTGACAGTGAGACCCTGTCTCAAAAAAATAAAGGTGGGGGAGACAGAATTGAGCTTGGTGTGTAGCAGCAATTTCCATACATTTTTAATCTCAGGACTGTTTCACACTGCTAAAATTTATGGAGAATCTCAAAGAGCTTTAGTTAATGTGCATTATAGCGAGCAATATTTACTATATTTTACTATATGTACTATATTAGATATTAAAACTGAGGCATTTGAAATCTTTTATTGTCAGCCTGGTGCGGTGGCTCACTCCTGTAATCCCAGCACTCTGGGAGGCCGAGGCGGGCAGATCACAAGGTCAGGAGTTTGAGACCAGCCTGACCAACATGGTGAAACCCTTTTTTTTTTTAATTGCATTTTAGGTTTGGGGGTACATGTGAAGAACATGCAAGATTGTTGCATAGGTACACACATGGCAGTGTGGTTTGCTGCCTTCCTTCCCCTCACCTGTATCTGTCATTTCTCCCCATGCTATCTCTTCCCACCTCCCACCCCCTCCTCGCTCCCCCATTTCCCCCCAATGGACCCCAGTGTGTAGTCCTCCCCTTGCTGTGTCCATGTGTTCTCATTGTTCAACAGCTGCCTATGAGTGAGAACATGCGGTGTTTGATTTTCTGCTCTTGTGTCAGTTTGCTGAGAATGATGGTTTCCAGGTTCATCCATGTCCCTACAAAGGACACGAACTCATCGTTTTTGATGGCTGCGTAATATTCCATGGTGTATATGTATCACATTTTCCCTGTCCAGTCTATCATCGAAGGGCATTTGGGTTGGTTCCAGGTCTTTGCTATTGTAAACAGTGCTGCAATGAACATTCATGTGCATGTGTCCTTATAGTAGAATGATTTAGAATCCTTTGGATATATACCCAGTAATGAGATTGCTGGGTCAAATGGGATTTCTATTTTTAGGTCATTGAGGAATCGCCACACTGTCTTCCACAATGGTTGAATTAATTTACACTCCCACCAACAGTGTAAAAGTGTTCCTATTTCTCCACATCCTCTCCAGCATCTGTTGCCTCCAGATTTTTTAATGATCGCCATTCTAACTGGTGTGAGATGGTATCTCAATGTGGTTTTGATTTGCATTTCTCTAATGACCAGTGATGATGAGCATTTTTTCATATGTTTGTTGGCCTGGTGAAACCCTATCTTTACTAAAAATATAAAAATTAACTGGGCGTGGTGGTGCATAGCTGTAATTCCAGCTACTCAGGAGGCTGAAGCAGGAGAATCTGGGAGGCAGAGGTTGCAGTGAGCTGAGATCATGCCACCACAGTCCAGCCTGGGCAACAAAGTAGGACTCCATCTCATAAAAAAATGTATTGTCATTTAAAATTAACAATAACAAATGCCTTCTGTATTAATGTAAGTGGCATTTTTTTTTTTTTGAGTTGGAGTTTCACTCTTGTTACCCAGGCTGGAGTGGAGTGCAATGGTGCAATCCTGGCTCACTGCAACCTCCACCTCCTGGGTTCAAGCAATTCTCCTGCCTCACCCTCCCGAGTAGCTGGGACTATAGGCATTCACCACCATCCCCAGCTAATTTTTGTATTTTTTAGTAGAGAGGGGGTTTCACCATGTTGGTCAGGCTGGTCTTGAACCCCTGACCTCAGGTGATCCACCCACCCTGGCCTCCCAAAGTGCTGGGATTATAGGCATAAGCCACCACACCTGGCCTGAAATCTCTTTAGTATCTGGTTTAGTAACTGACACCTGGATTCTCCTCAGATCTGTTTTCATTTCAGTCTGTTGTGATTTGTTGTTTTGGATTTTGCCTGTGAAGAAACTGTTCTTGCGCAGACATGTGGTTGAAACAGGGAGAAAAGCTGTTTTTTGAGACAGGGCTTGGCTGTGTCGGGGTTTGGCACCAAAGTGTAGTTGGACAAACATGACTCACTGCAGCCTCAACTCCCAGGCTCAAGCGATCTTCCCACCTCAGACTCTCGAATGGCTGGGACCACAGGTTCATGACACCATCTCCAGTTAATTTATTTTTCTTTTTTGAGATGGAGTCTCACTCTATTGCCCAGGCTGCAGTGCAATGGTGTGATCTCGGCTCACTGCATTCTTTGCCTCCTGAGTTCAAGTGATTCTCCTGCCTCAGCCTCCCCAGTAGCTGGAATTACAGGCAGGTGTCACCATGATCAGCTAATTTTTGTATTTTTAGTACAGACAGCATTTAACCATGTTGGCCAGGTTGGTCTCAAACTCCTGACCTCAAGCGATCCACGCGTCTCAGCCTCCCAAAGTGCTGGGATTGCAGGCATGAGCCACCATGCCCAGCTCTAGTCCTGGTCTTTTCTATCTGTGACAGTTCCTCAGTCAATCCGTATCTTTCTTTGTTTTTTATGTCTTTCACACCTTCAGAGAAGATAGATTTCTTTTTTTTTTTTTTTTTTTTTTTTTTTGAGACAGAGTCTTGCTCTGGTGCCAGGCTGGAATGCAGTGGCATAATCTAGGCTCACTGCAACTTCTTCCTCTTTGGTTTAAGCGATTCTCCTGCCTCAGCCTCCCAAGTAGTTGGGATTACAGGCACATGCTACCATGCCTGGCTGACATTTTGTATTTTGAATAGAGACGGACCTCGTGATCTGTCTGCCTCGGCCTCCTAAAGTGCTGGCATTACAGGCATGAGCCACTGTGCCTCACCTCTTTTTTTTTTCTTTTTAAGATGGGGGTCTCACTTTGTTGCCCACACTGGAATGCAATGGTGCAATCACAGTTTACTGCAGCCTCTAACTTCTGGGCATAAGCGATCCTCCTGCCTCAGACTCCTGAGTAGATGGGACTCCAGACGTGCACTACCATGCTTAGATAATTCTTTCTATTTTTTGTAGAGACAAGGTCTCAGTATGTTGTCCAGGCTGGTCTCAAACTCCTAGGCTCAAGTGATCCTCCTATCTCAGCATCCCGAAGTGCTGGGATAGCAGGCATGAGTTACCATGACCAGCAGAAATACTTTCTTATAGGTTATTGCAATGTGGAATCAGAAACCACTTGCATGAACTGGCTTGGCATTTGCTGGCCTGTCCACCTTGAACAAAGCACTTTGCCTGGAGGTGTCTGTAATAGTGGGAAAGGCAGTAAAAACTCATCTTATAGTGCTGCTGTGACAATCCAGTGAGTTCATGGCTGTCCTTTTTCAGCCTACACAGTAACAATGGCAAATATAGGCTGGGTGCAGTGCCTCAGGCCTGCAATCCCAGCACTTTGGGAGGCCGAGGTGGGCAGATCACGAGGTCAAGAGATCAAGACCATCCTGGTCAACACGGTGAAACCCCATCTCTACTAAAAAATACAAAAATTAGCTGGGCATGGGGGCGTGCACCTGTAGTTCCAGCTACTTGGGAGGCTGAGGCAGGAAGAATTGCTTTAACCCAGGAGGCTGAGATTGCAGTGAGCCGAGATTGTGCCACTGCACTCCAGCCTGGCACCTGGCAATAGAACAAGACTCCATCTCAAAAAAAAATGGCAAATATATGCTTATAAGTACTTTAGATGGATAACTTGGATAACTCATTTAATCTGATGTGAACCTTAAGCCGTAGGTACCATTGCTACTCCCATTTGACAGGACAGTAAACTGAGGCTCATAGCAGGGGAAGAGTCTGACCCTAGATCACATAGCTTGGGAATCAATGCCAGCAGGCTGACTCAGGAGCCCATGATCTTTGCGGGTTTGTTTGATTGTTTTGAGGCAGAGTCTCACTCTGTCACTCAGGCTGGAGTGCAGTGGTGTGATCTTGGCTCACTGCAACCTTCGCCTCTAGAGTTCAAGGGATTCTCCTGCCTCAGCCTCCTAAATAGGTGGGATTATAAGCACCTGCCACCAATGCCTGGCTGATATTTGTATTTTTGCTTTTTTTTTTTTTTTTTTTTTTGAGTCACAGTCTCACTCCGTTGCCCAGGCTGGAGTGCAATGGTGCAATCTCAGCTCACTGCAACATCTGCCTCCCAGGTTCCAGCAATTCTTCTGACTTAGCCTCTCAAGCAGCTCTAACTACAGGTGCATGCCATCATGCCTGGGTAATTTTCGTATTTTTAGTAGAGAGATTGACCATGTTGACTAGGCTGGTCTCAAACTCCTGATCTCAAGTAATTCGCCAGCCTCGGTCTCCCAAAGTGCTGGAATTACAGGCATGAGCCACTGTGGCCAGCCCCTAATTTTTGTATTTTTCAGCAGAGACAGGATTTCACCACATTGGCCAGGCTGGTCTTGAATACCTGACCTTAGGTAATCCACCTGCCTCCACCTCCCAAAGTCCTGGGATTACAGGCATGAGCCACTGCGCCCAGCCTAAAACAGGCACCTGAGGTCAGGTGTTCAAGACTAGACTGGCCAAAGTGACAAAACCCTGTCTCTACTGAAAAATACAAAAGTTAGCTGGGCATGGTGGCAGGCACCTGTAACCCCAGCTACTTGGGAGGCTGAGGCAGAAGAATCACTTGAATCCGGGAGGTGGAGATTGCAGTGAGCCAAGATCGTGCCATTGCACTCCAGCCTGGGCAACAAGAGCAAAACTCTATCTCAAAAACAAACAAACAAACAAAGATTTTTAATTATGTACTACTTTTAGATTTAGCAGAAACATTCCAAAATATTACAGAGTTCCTGTCTGCCCTCACTCAGTTTCCCCAATGTTAACATTTTACTTAATCATGGTACAATGATTAAAATCAAGAAATCAAGACTGGTATAACACTATTAACTAAATTACAGCTCTCATTTGGATTTCACCCTTTTTTCTACTAGTGTCCCTTTTCCCTTCCAGAATCTGATCCGGGATCTCACATTGCATTTGGCGGTTTTGCCTCCGTAGTCTCCACCAATCCGTCAGTTTCTCAGTCTTCCCTTATCTTTTACGGCCTTGGTATTGCTGAGTACTGATCAGCTATTTTGTACAGTATCTCTCATTTGGGGTTTGTCTGATATTTTCTCTCGACTGGAATTAAGTTATGTGTTTTTGGCAAGACTGTCATACATGTGATGTCGTGTCCTTCTTGGTGTGTGCATGATATGAAGGATCGAGATGTGGCCGTGACTTATTGATGTTGACCCTGATTGATCATGTAGGTGCCTGCTGGGTTCCTTCACTATAAAGTAATTATTCTTTCTTTTGTAATTAGTAAATATCTTGAGGGAGATGGCTCAAGACAATGAAAATCCTGTTGTTTCTCCTAAATGTTTGCCCACTAATTTTAGCATCCATCAGTGTATCTTATTGGCAACAATCATTAGCATGGTGTTTGCCTAATGATGATTTTCTAATTTTCTAATTCCCTCCTTCTTCTTCTTTTTCTGCTTTTTTTTTTTTTCTGAGATGTAGTTTCACTCGTCACCCAAGCTGGAGTGCAATGGTGCAATCTCAGCTTGCTGCAACCTCCACCTCCCAGGTTTTGAAGTGATTCTCCTGCTTCAGTCTCCTGAGTAGCTGGGATTTCAGGCATCCACCACCATGTCTGGCTAATTTTTGTATTTTTAGTAGAGACAGGTTTTCACAATGTTGGCCAGGCTGGTCTCAAAGTCTTGCTCTGTCACCCAGGTTGTAGTGCAGTGGTGTGATCTCGGCTCACTGCAATCTCCACCTGCTGGGATTAAGCAATTCTCCTGCCTCAGCCTTCCCAAGTAACTGGGACTACAGGAAAATGCCACCACACCTGGCTAATTTTTTGTATTTTAGTAGAGTGGGGTCTCATCGTGTTGCCCAAGCTGGTCTCAAACTTCTGAGCTCAGGCAGTCTACCTGCCTCAGCCTCTCAAAGTGCTAGGATTACAGATGCGAGCTACCACACCCAGCCAATAACTTTTAATTAATTAATTAATTAATTTTGAGAGAGTCTCACTCTGTTAGCCAGGCTGAAGTGCAGTGGTGCAATCTTAGCTCATTGCAACCTCTATCTCCCGATCTCAAGTGATCTTCTCACCTCTGCTTTCTGAGTAGCAGGGAGTATAGGGATGCACCACCATGCCTGGAAATTTTTGTATTTTTGTAGAGGTAGTTTTACCCTGTTACCCAGGCTGGTCTGGAACTCCTGGAACAAGCAATCCACCGGCCTTCCAAAGTGTTGGGATTATAGACGTGAGCTACAGCCCCTGGCCTCCCTTCTTTTATTTATTTATTTATTTTTGGTCTATTGTTCCTGTTCAACATAGCAGCTGCCTCCATCTAATAGAAATTTTATTATATGGAAGAGCTGTCCCTCCCTGCTCCCTTTATTAATTTATTCAATGATTTATTTATATCATGAACTCATGAATATCCATCTTATTCCATGAGTGAAAATATGATTATGATTGTCCCAGATTTGGTGTACCAGAATTCCTTCAGATTTGGTTCTGTGTTCTTGCAACAGGTTTCCACCATTTCTGAGCACTTATTCACTTTATGACATCATAAATAATCCCAGGTTTCTCTTGTATATTTCCTGTTTCATCCTTGGAAGCACCGATTTTCCACAATGAGTTCCAATTCCTTTTTTTTTTTTTTTCTTTTGAGACAGAATTTTGCTCTTGTCACCCAAGCTGGCATACAGTGGAGTGATCTAGGCTCAGAGCAACCTCTGCCTCCCGAATTCAAGTGATTCTCCTACCTTAGCCTCCTGAGTAGATGGGACTACAGAAGTGCACCACCATGTCCAGCTAATTTTTGTATTTTTAGTAGTGATGGAGTTTCACCATGTTGGTCAGGCTGGTCTTGAACTCCTGACTTTGTGATCCACTGCTTTGGTCTCCCAAAGTGCTGGGATTACAGGTGTGAGCCACTGTGCTCAGCCTTCCAGTTTCTTTTGATTGGAGAGTGGGTATTTAGAAGCTAAGATCTGAGTGCTACGCCTGCTCATTGCCACTGGGGTGTCACTGCTTCTAGTTTCTCTCAACAGACACAGTGAGGCAATACATGAGTGTGTATGAAGCTGCATATTCACACATCTATGTTTGAATCTGTATAAAAATTAATTACCTGGCTGGGCACTGAGGCTCACACTGTAATTCCAGCATTTTGGGAGGCCGAGGTGGGTGGATCACTTGAGGTCAGGAGTTAGAGACCAGCCTGACCAACATAGTGAAACCCCATCTCTACTAAAAATACAAAAAATTAGCCAGGCTTGATGGTATGCACCTGTAATCCCAGCTACTCAGGAGGCTGGGGCAGGAGAGTCACTTGAACCTGAGAGGCAGAGGTTGCAGTGAACTGCAATCACACCACTGCCCTCCAGCCTGGGTGACAGAGCAAGAATCCAACTCAAAAAAAAATTTTTTTTTAATTACCGTGAGATCATATGGATATCCCTGATTTCAGCCCAGCACTGTGGATTTATTTAAGCCTCATCTTTCCTTTTTGTAACTTCTTTCTCTAACACTCAGAAATTTGACTCTTATTGGCTATAATATACTTATTTGTTCAATCCTAGTGTATACATAAAGCAGTTTTGGCCAGGCGTGGTGGGTCACACTTTTGCACTGGGAGTTCCCTCTGCTGGGGACGCTGTTACCCCAGGGATCTGCATGGCTCCCGTTCTCTGTCCCTCAGGTGCCACCCTCAGTGCCATCCTCTCTGACCCTCTTGTTTAAAACAGCTACACCCAACTGGAGGTCATCAGTTTCAGGGAAATAAGCCAGGCACAGGAAGACAAACCTCTCATATTCTCACTCGTTTGTGAAAGCTAAAAATCAAAACCATTGATCTCATGGACATGGAGTGTAGGAGGTGACCAGCGGTTGGGAAGGGAGGTGGGGTCTGCGGGGGTGGGCTTTTTATGTTGTGGGTTTGTTGTTTTTTGAGATGGAATCTTGCTTTGTCTCCCAGGCTGGAGTGCAATGGCAAGATATTGGCTCACTGCAACCTCTGCCTCCCAGGTTCAAGCGATTCTCCTGCCTCAGCCTCCTGAGTATCTGGCATTATAGACATCTGCCACCACGTCTGACTCATTTTTGTATTTTTAGCAGAGGCAGGGTTCCTCCAGGTTGGTGCCGAGCTGGTCTCGAACTCCTGACCTCAAATGATCCTGCCTCAGCCTCCCAAAGTGCTGGGATTTCAGGCGTGAGCCACGACACCTGGCCTTGGTTTTGTTAATGGGTTAAAAAAATTAGAATGAGTAAGACCTACTATTTGACCACACAATAAAGTGACTATACTCAATAATAATTGTACATTTTAAATAACTAGAAGAGTGTAATTGGATTCTAACTCAAAGATAAAAGCTTGAAAGGATGGATACCTCATTCTCCATGAGGCGATTATTTCATGTTGCATGCCTGTGTCAAAACATCTCATGTACCCCATAAATACATACACTTACTATGGACCCAACAAAAATTAAAATTTAAGGCCAGGCGTGGTGGCTCACACCTGTAATCTCAGCACTTTAGGAAGCCAGGGTGAAAGGATCACTTGAACTCAGGAGTTTGAGACCAGCCTGGCCAACATGGCAAAACCCCGCCATCTCTAGCAAAAATACAATTAGCTGGGCATGGTGGTGTACACCTATGATCCAGCTACTCAGGAGGCTGAGGTGGGAAAATTGCTGGAGTCTGGGAAGTCAAGTTTGCAGTGAACGAAGGTCACCCTATTGCACTCCAGCCTGGATGACAGACAGCCTGTCTAAAAAATAATAATAATTAATTTCTTTAAAATTAATAATTAATAATAAAATAGTTTTACCCTCCCACACACCTCCCATCCCCCTTCCCTGCTTTATATTCCTTCAAGACACCTAGGACCTGGCACAGTGGCTCACACCAGTAATCCTAGCACGTTGGGAGGCTGAGGAAGGCAGGTCACCTGAGGTCAGGAGTTCAAGACCAGCCTGGCCAACATGGTGAAACCCAGTCTCTAGTAAAAACACAAAAATTAGTTGGGTGTGGTGGCACATGCCTATAATCCCAGCTACTCGGGAAGCTGAGGCAGGAGAATTGCTTGAACCCAGGAGGTTGCAGTGAGGTGATATCGCACCACTGCACTCCAGCCTGTGCGAGTGAGACTCCATCTCAAAAAAAAAAAAAAAAAAAAGCATTTAGATCTTGTGACCAACTATATAGATACATGCTTAATTATTTGTTCCTTGTCTTCCCCAACAGAATGTGAGTTCCCTGGACCACAGGGTTTTTTGTTGTTGTTGTTATTTACCAGTTCTCTTCCCCGGCTTTTACCCTGATCACTGGTATATAGTAGGTGCTCAAAAAACGTGGTTTGCATAGAAGAAGGAAGGAGTGAGAAATAAAGGTAAAATGTTTAGCACAGGGCCTGGTACTGAAGAATGCACAACAATCAGTAGGAATGACAGTGACTTAGATGACTGATAAAGGCTCAGCCCTTGGGAGCTCCCCATGGCTGGGTGTGCAGGAGACTGGCAGGCAGTACTGATGGCAACACCTGCCCCGTGTGACCTGCACAGGAAGTTGCAGGTCACAGGGCCAGAGACCCTGAAGCTGCTGAGAGGCAAAGCTGAGAAAGGCCTTTTTTTATTATTATTATTTAGAAGGAGTCTCGCTCTGTTTCCAGGCTGGAGTACAGTAGTATGATCTCGGCTACCTGCAACCTCCACCTGCTGGATTCAAGCGATTCTCCTGCCTCAGTCTCCCAAGTAGCTGTCACTACAGGTGTGTGCCATCACACCCAGCCATATATATATATATTATATATATAATATTATATAATATTATATATAATATTATATTATATATATAATATTATATATTATATATTATATTATATTATATATTATATATTATATTATATTATATATTATATATTATATTATATATATTATATATAATATTATATTATATATATTATATATTATATATATTATACATAATATTATATTATATATATTATATATTATATATATTATACATATAATATATATTATATATTATACATATAATATAATATACATATAATATATATTATATATATTATATATTATATATATTATATATATATATAATATATATAATCTTATATATTTTATTTTTAGTAGAGACGGAGCTTCACCATGTTGGTTGGGCTGGTCTCGAACTCCTGATCTCAGGTAATCCACCTGCCTTGGCCTCCCAAAGTGCTGGGATTACAGGTGTGACTCACCACACCTGGCCTATTTTTATATTTTGTTTTCTGAGACAGGGTCTTGCTCTGCTGCCCAGGCTGGAGTGCAGTGGTGCAATTATAGCTCACTGCAGCTTCAACGTCCAGAGCTCAAGCAATCCTCCTGCCTCAGCCTCCCAAGTAGCTGGGACCACAGGTGAGTGCCACCATGCCCAGCTAATTTTCTAATTTTTTTTTTTTGTAGAGACAGAGGTGGTGGGGGGAGTGAGAGGTGGGGGATTGAGAGGTTTGGTGGTGAGGGGGCTGGGGTTTGCTATGATTCCCAGCCTGGTCTAGAATGCCTGGGCTCAGGTGCTCCTCCTGCCTCCCACAGCGCTGGGATTCCAGGCATGAACCAACAGTCCCAGCCTGCATCTTACACTTGTATTGGCTCAATTTGGCCACCCTAAGATTGAGCAATGAGGACACAGAGGGAGGTGATAGAGAATGTGGAGTGGGCAAAAAGTTGAGCAGGAGCCTCAGTTCCTCCTGGATCCCACACACACAGCCAAAAAGACAGGATGCTCTTGGAGGATTTTTGCAGGGGTTTCTGTTTTTTGTTGTTTTTTGAGATGGAGTTCTGCTCTTGTTACCCAGGCTGGAGTGCAATGGCGTGATCTCAGCTCACCAAAACCTCCGCCTCCTGGGTTCAAGCAATTCTCCTGCCTCAGCCTTCCAAGCAGCTGGGACTACAGGCGTGCACCACCATGCCCAGCTAATTTTTGTATTTTCAGTAGAGACGGGGTTTCACCATGTTGACCAGGATGGTCTCGATCTCTTGACCTCGTGATCCACCCGCCTTGGCCTCCCAAAATGCTGGGATTATAGGCATGAGCCACCGCACCGGGCCAACAGTCATTTCCCCTTTAAGGACCTCAGTGGGCTGGGAGCCAGCCTTCCCGCACTTTTTCCAAAGTTCCCAGTCTGTGCTTGGCATTTTCTGCCCAAATGTCTTCGATTGGACGCTCTGCACCAATCGGAGGCTGGAGCAGGCTTGGCAAGGAGCCCGCTCTGGTCCTGCCCACTGCTGGTGAACTTCGTTGCTATGGGGACTGGTGAGCGGTGAAGGGGGGAAGCTCCGGATATTCCTTGGGGATTCAACACCATGGCAGCAGTAACCGCGATGGCGGCGGCACAAGAGAGCTGAAGGAGGCGCGAGGGCGCGGAGTTCCAGGCTGAGCATCTAGGCAGCGAGTGACTGTGGTGCCAGCTGGTAGGATAAGGGGTCCAGCCAGGGGCTTCTGGTGGGCAGGGTGCTGGCGGGCGGGTCGGCATTTCCACGAGGAGGGGGCGGGGACACCGGGGTCAAAGTTCACTGGTGGAGGGAAGGGTCACTTCCGAGGGGTCGGGGGTTAACCTTGACTGGAGGGAGGGGTAGTGGAGCTCAGAGGTCAAACTAGTGAAGGGGGCATGACGAAGGGGAGTGCAAAGTTTGAAATTCAAATTGGGTGTGCTTTCTAGGGGATCTGGGCAAATCTCAAAAAAGGTAAGGTCAAAGTTTATAATTTGAGGGGACGCTGCACCTATGAGGGTCAGAGGTCACAGCCACAGGTGTAAGGCTGGTTGCTTCGCTCAGAGTTTGGACACGCCCATCTCCCGCCCCTCTTGAAAATTAGAATATGTCAATCATCTAGCCTCACCTTGGAAATCCCCTCTGCACTTGGCACCTAGCCCACTCACAAGAAGTCCCACCTTCCTACCAATAGCAGCTCCCGCTGTCCACATCCTGTCTCTCCAAATCCAATCAAACGCCTTCACTCCCTATAAAACCCCACTCCTGAGAGGAAGCAGTGTGACTTTCCTGGCCCCTCTCCCCCATGCCACAGAACCTCACCAGGGAGCGGAATAAATTGGCATCTAATTTTCTTGTGCTGGCCTCAGTTTCCTCGTTTTTTAACTCGGGGATTATCTATAGAGAACAAACTTTACAAGTGGTGCTGAAACCCGGGAGGGAGTTGTATGACTCATCCTGGGGGAAACTGACGCCTCTACCTGAAGCCGGACCAGGGAACCCCTCCATCACAAGATAACAGGGAACTGCTCCATTGCAAGGTAAGACTTCTGTTACCCACAACCTCTCCCGCTGTCTGTCTCGTGGACGGGGCCCCAGTCTCATTTTGCCATGGGCCCGGGGCCCTGGCCTCATCTTGAGGACCTGAGAATAGAGGAGACATCCCTACTCTCTTGTCTTCTCTCCATGAGGGGATACTGGGGGTCAGGAATTTGAGGGAGATGTCCCCACCTTCCTAAACCCTCCCGTATTCTCGTGGACTCCCTGCTCGTAACTGCAGCAGGATCAGGGACTCCTTCTTGTCTCACCCTGGGCCCGGGGTCCCGGTCTCATCTCATCATGGGCCCGGGATCCCAGTCTCGTCTCGCCATGGGCCCGGGGCCCCAATCTCATCACAAGAACCTGAGAGTAGAGGAGACGTCCCTACTCTCTTGTCTTCTCCCCATGAGGGGATTCCAGGGGTCAGGAATTTGGGGGAGACGTCCCCACCTTCCTAAACCCTCCCATATTCTCATGGACTCCCTGCTCGTAACTGCAGTCGCGTCAGGGACTCCTTCTCATTTCGCCATGGGCCCGGGGCCCCAGTCTCGTCTTGAGGAGCTGAGCATAGAGGAGATGTCCCTACTCTCTTGTCTTCTCCCCGTGAGGGGATTCCGGGGGTCAGGAATTTAAGGGAGACGTCCCCATCTTCCTGAACCCTCTCCAGTGTTCGGTAGGGCAGTCCGGGACACCTAACGAACATCTCCGCAGCAGTGACCAAGGTTTGGGTATTCAGAAGCCTTGTTTATAAACCCAAGCTCTGCCTAACAGCAGGACCAAATCTCCGGCTTAAGGTACTAAAACGTCTATCTCAAATTCTCAGATTGGCCCTTTTGGCATATAAGCTCTCATTGATTAAGTAACTCTGTTCTCTTTTTTTTCCCTCCTCTTCTGTTGAGGTCTCTCTCTCTCTCTCTCTTTGTTACAATTGTCACATTGTTATGGCCTGTAAGCTCTCTCAGCCACCCCTCCCCCGGGGGAAAGGAGTACTTCTGCCTGTGTTGAGTATAAGACCTTCCCATATTCGGTTCTAACTTCTAACTACCCCACAAGAGTGAACCATGGGCAATCAGAAGTCCCGCCCAGACCCTAACTCGCCATTAGGATGCCTAGTCCAAAATCTACCCAAGCTAGGTCTCTCCATTAAAAAGAAAAAGCTGCTTTTCCTCTCCACTGTGGCCTGGCCACAATATCCTCTAGACAACCAGGCTAAGTGGCCTCCAGAGGGCACGCTCAACTTTAAGTTCCTGACAGACCTAGACAACTTTTGCCAAAGAACAGTAAATGGTCAGAGGTTCCCTACGTGCAGGCTTTCTGGTACCTTCGCTCCCAGCCTGCCCTCTGCTCCTCTTGTACCATCTCCCAGGTTCTGTTAGCCAAAACCCCACCTTTGCCCTCAGCCCTGCCTGACTCCACACTCTCCAAAGACCCAGAAGACCTGTCCTGCCCCGCCCACTTTACCAACCCCCCTCCTTATGCGAGGCCTCAACTCCCTCCTCCCTCTGCTCCTTCTCCTCTCCAAAGCCCTAGTATAACTTCCCCTGTCAGTGCTCATACCCACTCTCACGACCCCAACTCCTCTGCCCTTTGCGTGAAGTAGCTGGAGCAGAAAGCGTTGTCCGAGTGCACGTTCCCTTCTCTCTGTCTGATCTGTCAGCCATTGAAAAAAGCCTAGGGTCGGCTGGGCGCGGTGGCTCAAGCCTGTAATCCCAGCACTTTGGGAGGCTGAGGCGGGTGGGTCACGAGGTCAAGAGATAGAGACCATCCTGGTCAACATGGTGAAACCCCGTCTCTACTAAAAATATTTTTTAAAAATTAGCTGGGCATGGTGGCTCGTGCCTGTAATCCCAGCTACTCAGGAGGCTGAGGCAGGAGAATTGCCTGAACCCAGGAGACGGAGGTTGCAGTGAGCCGAGATCACGCCATTGCACTCCAGCCTGGGTAACAAGAGTGAAACTCCGTCTCAAAAAAAAAAAAAAAGAAACGAAAAATGCCTAGGGTCATTCTCTACCAATCCTACCGCGTATACCAAAGAATTTCGTTACCTCACCCAGGCGTACGACCTAACCTGGCATGACACCTATGTGATCCTTCCACTCTTACTCCTGATGAGCGTGACCGCATTCTTATAGCAGCCCGAGCTCACGCTGATCGGGTACATCTCACAAACAATCAAATGCCAGTAGGTGTGGTGGTGATCCTCAAGGCCGACCCTAATTGGGACTATCAAACCGGTCAAGATGGCCACCGCCACCAAGACCAAATGTTACAGTGCCTCCTAGCAGGCATGCAAAGTGCAGCTCAGAAGGTAGTTAATTATGACAAGTTAAGGGAAATAACTCAGGGTCCTGATGAAAACCCAGCTGCCTTCCTAGACCAATTAACTAGTGCTATGATCCTCCATACCCGGCTAGATCCGGCCTCCTTAGCAGGGGCTACAGTCCTAGCCAATCACTTCATCTTTCAGTCAGCAGCTGATATAAGGAGGAAACTTAAGAAAGCTGAGGAAGGCCCCCAAACGCCCATACGGGACCTGGTGAGCATGGCTTTTAAAGTTTTCAATGGCCGAGATGAACAGGCTGAGGTCACCCGCCAGGCCCATTTACAGCCAAAAGTAGGCCTCCAAACCTGAGCTCTTGTAGCAGCCCTGAGGCCGGCAGTCCACTGAACATCTGGTGGAGGGGGTCCATCGAAACCTTCCCAAAATTCATCAGAGGCCCCACCTGGGCCCTGCTTCAGATGTAGCCAGGAGGGACACTGGGCACAGTAGTGTCCCTGTCCTCATCCACCTCCTGGGCCCTACCCAAGCTGCAAACAGACTGGACACTGGAAGGTTGACTGCCCATCCCAGGCTGCAGGCTCACCTCCCAACACCTCTATGTGGAGGGCAGGCTGGTCCGCAGGAAGCAGTCCCTTCGCTTGAACTTCTTGGCCTTCTGAACAACTGATCCAGCCCGGACTTGAGGACCCCCATCACCCTCGCTGGGTCCAGGGTAATGCTGCAGGTAGCGGGCAAGTCCATTTCCTTTTTAATGGACATGGGGTCTACCTATTCTGTACTGCCTTCCTACTCAGGACCTAGCATACCTTCCCAGGTTTCAGTCATGGGGATTGATGGAAAGCCATCCACTCCTAACCAAACTGGTCCCTTAGCCTGTGTCCTTGAGGGACACCCCTTCTCCCACTCCTTTCTAATCACACCCTCATGCCCAGTCCCCCTTTTAGGACGAGATATTCTCCAGACTGTAGGGGCCACCCTCCAATTCACCGGCCAACCCCCACAGTCAAGCTCAACCTCTACCCATCTCCTACTGCTACTATGCACGTTCCTTAACAAACCACCTTAGCTGCAGTTCCCCTCCAGAACGGGTTCAACCTGTCACAATCTCCCATGGGGCCTGACACCACCTTGACGGGCATCCCCTTGTTCAATGTACATTCTCAAAGTCTTTCTCTCTGCTATGGGTCAGCAAGCAGCCCCAGCCTCAGGTGCAACACCACAGCAGAAGTAAAATCCTCCCTTTACGTGCCACCAGGAGGATACTTTTGATGTAATGGAACCCTAACCAAAGTTATTAATCCATCCCTCCCTTTCCCTTGTGTGCCCATCACACTAGTCCCACAGTTAGAAGTGTACGGACAAGCTGAGTTTCTATCCCTCATCGCACTGTCCCCAAATCAGTGAAGCAAAAGAGCAGTCTTCCTCCCAATAGTAGTTGGCCTCTCTTTAGCATCCTCTCTAGTAGCAGCTGGAATAGGGAGTGGTGCCATGGGCTACAGCGTCACTTCAGCTGCCCAACTGGAAGACAAGCTCCTTGTGGCTATTGAATCATCAGCTGCCTCTCTAGCCTCCCTCCAGTGACAAATCACGTCGCTGGCTCAGGTAACTCTCCAGAACCGATGGGCCCTAGACTTACTAATGGCAGGAAAAGGAGGTACCTGTCTGTTTCTCTAGGAGCAGTGCTGCTATTACATCAATGAAACAGGCTTTGTGGAAGAAAATGTCAACACTCCCTATCGCCTCCAAGAGGACCTCAGCAGGAAGCAGAGCACACCAGCCTTGTCTCACAGCTGGTGGTAATCCCCCATGCCTACCTGGCTAACTCCCATTATTACCCCCATTGTTATTGTGTGTCTTCTACTAATACTCGCCTTTTTTTCTCTCAAGTTTTTACAGGCCCGTGTAAGAGAAATTTCCAGGGTGGCTGTTAACCAGATGATGCTTCACCCCTATATCTGACTCCCAATCAAGGCACCAGCTAACTGACTCCTTCCCCCCACTTTGCCCCTATTCAGCAGGAAGTAGCCAGAAAGACACGGCATCCTATATATCATCAAAAAGGTGGAATGTAAGGCTGGTTGCCTCACTGGGAGTTTGGACATGCCCATCTCCCTCCTCGCTTGAAAATTAGAATATGTCAATCATCTAGCCCCACCTTGGAAATCACCTCTGCACTAGGATGCCAATCATCTAGCTCCGCCTTGGAAATCCCCTCTGCACTCGGCACTTAGCCCTCTCACAGGAAGTCCCACCTCCCTACCAATAGCAGCTCCTGCTGTCCACATCCTGTCTCCCCAAATTCAATCAAACGCCTTCACCCCCTATAAAACCCCACTCCTGAGAGGAAGCAGCACGACTTCCCTGGCCCCTCTCCCCGGGACCACAGAACCTCACCCGGGAGCTAAATAAATCAGAATTGGCATCTAATTTTCTTGTGCTGGCCTCAGTTTCCTCATTTTAACTCTTGCCGAGCTAAAATTGCTATTGGTAGGGAGGTGGGACTTCCTGTGAGTGAGCTAAGTGCCGAATGCAGAGGGGATTTCCAAGGGTGGGGTTAGGTGCCGAGTGCAAAGGGAATTTCCAAGGCGGAGCTAGATGATTGGCATCCTAGTGCAGAGGGGGTTTCTAAGGTGGGGCTAGATGATTGACATATTCTAATTTTCAAGCAGGGAGGGAGATGGGCATGTCCAAACTCCCAGCAAGGCAACCAGCCTTACAACAGGGGCACCAAGTTGGAGGTTTAAAGTGCCCCAGTGGGAGCAGAGTGGAACCAGCTCCTCAGCCAGTAACGCAAGGCTATGTCTCTACAAATGGTGATGTGGCTTTCAAGGGCATATTCAGGGAGCTGGGAGAGTGTCCCTACCCTGGGCTGAAGCCAGAGTCCCTTTCCCCTGCAAAGGCTCTGAAGGATGAGGAGGGCTGGGAATGCATTCACCAGGCAGAGGAGCAGTGTTCAGAGGCCCTGGAGTGAATGGAGGGTGCAGAGTTGGGGATCCAGGGCAACACGGAGCCTGTGCAGGTTCTGGGTGAGACCCTGAGGGGGCTCAGCCTGGGAGGGACACTGGGAGCAGCGGAGGGCTGAGGAGTACCGGTGTGTGGAGCTGCATGAGGCTGTGATGGAGTGTGATTCGGAGAGCAGTGCTGGGCCAGCAATGCCTGGTACATACCCAGCTCCATCACTCACAGGGTGCATAAGGACCTCTGTTGCCTCTTCTGCAAAATGGACATAGCGTTAGCACTGCCTCATAGAATTGCTTTTAGGATGCCGGGTAGAGAGCTGTGGCCCAAGGCCCCGCATCCAGTAGCTGCTGTGTAAGCATTAGTCTTGCTGCTGCTGCCGCCCGTCCGCTGCCTGGGGAAAGACGGTGGAGGCCCTGGCTCCTCCGGCCTCCTGGCTTTCTCTGGCTGCCACCCTATCCCCACCTGGCTCTGTTGGGGTCGGGGAGCTGGCACACTGCCAGGCAGCCCTCTGAGGCTGGCCCAGACTTCCAGCCTTTTGGTGCCAGCTCACTCAGCATCTTGGCATTTGGCGCAGATAAGGAAGGATAGGGTTTGGGCATTGGAGACCCATATTCGGGTCCCTCCTTTGTCACTTACCAACCTTGGACATATAATTTCTTATTTGCCACTTTTATTTATTTGACACGCACACTGGGCTAGGTGAAAAAGCAGGGCTTTCAGTATAAAGAAACACTCATGCATCCAGCCAGCCTGTGGCCTGGGACAGAACACACCGTGATACAGTTAGAGGCCAAGGGTCTCCTCCTCACATCCCTTCCTCCCTCCATTCCAGGGGCAGCCACTGTCCTGGGTTTGGCAGTCACCATTCCTCTGCAGCCTTTCATGCTTTTACTGCCTTTGGATGTATTCACCAACAATAGCTCTTGCCCTTGGCTGCAGAGTGGAACCCCCCAGAGAGCTTTGAAAAGATGCTTTAGCCCAGGCCCGCCATGGAAATTTTCTTTCCAACTTACTTGGTCTGGGCTGGGGCTGGCCTCAGTCTTTTGGAAGCTCCCTGCCTGGGCAGTTCTTACGGCCAGCGGGGACTGCCCATCATTGTTTCACAGTTCAGATAGATGGTGTCACCATAAATATGTCATTCTACAACCTGCTCTGTTTGCTCAACATTATAAGGATATTTGAGATGGGGTCTTGCTGGGTTGCCTAGAGTAAACTCTTAACTCCTGGGCTCAAGATCCTCTTACCTCAGCCTCTTGGGTAGCTGAGATTACAGGTGCACACCCCTGCACCAGGCTTTGAGCTGAGCCTTGGAGTCTGGCTCTCTCTCCATGGGGATGTGTGGCAGTCTGGGCCAGGTCATTCATTTTTTTCTGCTGCTATTTCTTTTTGTGATGGTGTCACATGGGAGTTGGCCACTGAGGTCGTCTCCCGTTGAGGCTGTAATGGTGTGGTGATGAGCCTTCTGGAACATGTGGCCCTGTAGACCATGGCCAGAGTCTCTCCAGCACATACCTAGCAGTAGAAAAGCTGGAGCCCTTTCCTTGCCGTTGCCAAGTGGTGCCCCCAGCGGCTGGACCACTGTGTGCCCAGCAGGCTCCAGGCCTCCCTTCCTTCCAAGTCCTGCTTTCACAGCTTTGTCGCCCTCGCTGAAACGATTTCCTAGGCCATGAGATGGGAGGTTTATGGACCCACCCACCCACCAGGCTGGTTGGAAACAGATGGGGATGGTTCACACGACTGGTTTAGCCAGAACCTTGTCCCCACTGAGTCCCCACGCTCAGAGGAGAAGGCAGGCTGGGAAGGCTTTCACCTTTACCCCCTCAGGCATCTGGGACAGTGACTACAGCTTTGCCCCAGCTGCCCTTGGGGGCAGGTGTGGGGGCTGACAGCTGGGAAAGAGAACTTTACTGACTGGAACCTCTGCGTAGAGAGGACAGAGGTGAAAGTTGGAGGCTGGGTGAGGCCTTGTAACATTCTTTCTGATTGTTGGTCCCAGCACAGCCCAGCTGTGCCCTTGTAGATTATAGTACAGTGAAAGAGACAGACCTGCTGTCCCGTCAGTGACAGAGAGGCCAGGGCTGTGAAGGAGAGGCCTAGGTGAGGGGTGAGGGTGGAATGGGGGGCCCAGGCAGAAGGGTCAGGGTGGAATGAAGGCATACCCAGGCCGAGGGGTCAGGGTGGGATAGGGGCGTACCCAGGCAGAAGGGTCAGCGTAGGATGGGGGCATACCAAGGCTGAGGCGTCAGGGTGGGATGGGGGCATACCAAGGCCAAGGCATCAGGGTGAGATGGGGGTGTACCCAGGCCGAGGGGTCAAGGTGGAATGGGGGTGTACCCAGGCTGAGGCGTCAGGGTGAATGGGGGCATACCCAGGCCGAGGCGTCAGGGTGGGATGGGGGCGTACCCAGGCCGAGGCATCAGGTTATTACCAGACTCCTTTGTAGACAAAACTCCGTGGGGACCTGTCCCCACTGGGTAGTTTCTGGGTGCTGGGTTCCTACCTCCCTCAGGGCTTCCCTTTCCTTTCTTGCCTACTCCTTGTCCTGCTGGCTCATGGCAAGCCAGACTTCCTGGCCAGACACTGGTTAGGCGTGTCCCCAGTAGCTGTTTCTCCCATCACCCAGCCCAGCACAGCCTCGCAGATGCTGCCAGCAGGAAGCAGCCTCCTTCCAAGTCATGGCCAGAGAAGTGGGGCCCTTCCCACCTAGTCACCCATCTGGGGCCATGGCTTCTTGTCTGCCTGCTGCCTGGGCCCACAGGAAGGTCGGGGGCATCAGGGAGGGTGAGAAGGGGAACACATTCCCATCCCAAGGGAGCCAGCTCTGGGAGATGCAACAGAAGCCATCACTTACTGAAGCCTGTCTCCTGGGGTGTGCCCATCCTGCCCTGACCCTTCCCAGGCTGGGAGCCCATCCGCTGCCTTCCCGAGGGACACTGGGAACTTCCCTCCTGGGGCTGCCCAGTCCACACACATCCCTTAACCTTCCCCACGAGCTGGGAACCCCTGGGGAAAGAGATGGAACTTCCCTGGCCTCTGGTTCCTCACCTGTTACAGGGAGTGTTGGTGGCCACCTGTCCAGGCTGTGGGAGGATGGGAGATTATATGTGTGCATATGTGTGTTATGCTTAGCCTGATGCTTGGCATACAGTATGCACTTGCTAAATGTTCAACTTGGTGAGATATGTATCTTTTTTTCTTGAGACAGAGTCTCACTTTGTCACTGGAGTGCAGTGGTACAATCTCAGCTCACTGTAACCTCCACCTCCTGGGTTCAAGCAATTCTCCTGCCTCAGCCTCCCGAGTAGCCAGGATTACAGACGCCTGCCACTATGCCCAGCTAATTTTTTATGTTTTTAGTAGAAATGGGATTTCACCATGTTGGCCAGACTGGTCTTTAACTTCTGACCTCATGACCCACCTCGCCCTCCCAAAGTGCTGGGATTACAGTCATGAACCACTGCTCCCGGCCAGAACTTGGTACTTTTGACAGTTTCCATCTCCCTGCACCCTATTCCCTCTCTGGGTTCTCATCCCATAGTGAGCATAATAACCCCAGACCACCGTGTCCCAGCTCTGTGTGCCAAGGCATGAGTGTGCTGTAAATCTGTGAGCATGATTGTGTAGCTCTACCCAGAGACCCTGCGGAGGAGGTGTTATTAAACTCATTTCTCTTCACCTGTGTTTTAATTTTAAGAAAGCATGTTTTCCATCCATGGGCATGTATTATCTACTCCCCTAAATAGTTATTTAAAAACTGCACCAGCACAAAAGGATGTACGGAACGAGCAAATCTCTTTCCCAGCTGCCTGGCAGACCCCTTCCCAGAGATAGCATTGTCACTCACGGTTTATTTTCTTACTTTCTTGGAATACTTTTCCCCCAAGTGCCCTCCACTCCCTTTTGTTTTTACTCAGATGGAGCAGACTTCCCATGTTTATATTCCATCCTGCACTTTGCATTTCCTACTCCTAAGCTTGCTCTCAGAACAGAGTGTTGCCTTAAGTGTCCCATGCACATGCATGCTTCTATGGATGGTTGTCTTTCTGTGCTGTGAACAGGGTTGTGCCCACCTGAGTGTGACTGTGCACATCTCTGATGTGATTCTGAGCTTGTGACCTCGTGGTCCATGACAGGCATCCCGTTAGCTTTGGCAGTAGTGTTTCACCCTGCCAGGGAGGTTGTCCAGCTCACACTCTCACCCCCAGTGCCTGATGGCACCAGGGTTTCCTCACTCCCCTGCTGGAATAGACAGGTGTCACCTGAGGCTCTCACCTTTGCCTGTCAGATAGGTGACAAATGGTCCCAACGTGATTTTGATTTTTTTTTTTTTTTTTTTTTTGAGACGGAGTTTCGCTCTTGTTACCCAGGCTGGAGTGCAATGGCGCAATCTCGGCTCACCGCAACCTCCGCCTCCTGGGTTCAGGCAATTCTCCTGCCTCAGCCTCCTGAGTAGCTGGGATTACAGGCACGTGCCACCATGCCCAGCTAATTTTTTGTATTTTTAGTAGAGATGGGGTTTCACCATGTTGACCAGGATGGTCTCGATCTCTCGACTTCGTGATCCACCCGCCTCTGCCTCCCAAAGTGCTGGGATTACAGGCTTTAGCCACCGTGCCCGGCCGATTTTGATTTTAATAAGAGCAAAACGGGACAGCTTTGTGTTTTTGAAAGCCATCTCAAGCTTCCTTTCCTTGGAGCTGTTTATTCCTGGTAATTTTACTTCCTCTGAGAAAGGGAAACTGAGACACAGGCCAGCAGCCCTACAGCAAATATGTGGCAGATCTGGCACTCAAACTCTGGCTCCATTCTGGAGCTCCTAACCCATCTGACATAGCATAGGTCAAGGGCTTGGCCTCCAGAGCCAGCTTTGTCTCTTACTAGCTGTGTGACCCCTTGACAAGTCATGTCATCTCTCTGAGCCCAGGTGTCCTCATCTGCAAAATGGGGATGTTAATGGTATCTCCTCATAGGATTGTTTTGAAGATAGAAACGTATATTCAGCAGGAGGCATAGTAAGTGCTCAAAGACTGTTAGATGCATTGCTAGTAGCTGTATTATTAATATTATAGCTATATTTCCAGCAGCTGTGTTATTAACATAAGCAGGCACTGTTTGAGTGCCTTCTGTGAACTAACCTACTGGACCCTCCCATCAGCCCCAAGAGACATGTGATATTATCTCTATTTTCTTTTATTTATTTATTTAGTTAGTTAGTTATTTGAGATGGAGTTTTGCTCTTGTTACCCAGGCTGGAGTGCAATGGCGCGATCTCGGCTCACCGCAACCTCCGCCCCTTGGGCTCAGGCAATTCTCCTGCCTCAGCCTCCTAAGTAGCTGGGATTACAGGCACGCACCACCACGCCCAGCTAGTTTTTTGTATTTTTAGTAGAGACGGGGTTTCACCATGTTGACCAGGATGGTCTCGATCTCTCGACCTCGTGATCCACCCGCCTCGGCCTCCCAAAGTGCTGGGATTATAGGCTTGAGCCACCACGCCTGGCTTTTTCTTTATTTTTGTGGGGGGGGGGGGATGGAGTATCGCTCTTCCCCCAGGCTAGAATGCAGTGGCACTATCTCAGCTCACTGCAACCTCTGCCTCCTAGGTTCAAGTGATTCTCCTGCCTCAGCCTCCCAAGTAGCTGGGACTACAGGTGCATGCCACCATTCCCAGCTAAGTTTTGTATTTTTAGTAGAGACCAGGTTTCACCATGGTGTCCAGGATGATCTTGAACTCTTGACCTTGTGATCACCTGCCTTGAGTTCCCAGAGTGATGGGATTACAGGTGTGAGCCACCTCGCTGGCCTATTATCTCCCTTTCCTAAGGGAGGAGCCTGAGAGACTGGAGACCTGCCCTGGGTTACAGAGCTGCATTTGGATGCAGGAGGCCTGGCTCCTAATCATGGTGGTGACTTCCCCTGCCCCCCACCCCTTGGCTAAGCCCAAGGATTAGAAAGCTCCCCATCCTGGTTTTCCTACCTTGTGCTGCCATCTCCATTCCAAGCGGTCTGCCCTGGAGCTTTTAAGCAGACACCTTGAGGGGTGGGAGCACCAGGTGGGTATGGTCCTCACCTAGAGAGCCTCCCTCCTGGGTCCTCCCTGCTCCTACCACCAGGCACCTGGCCCTGTCCTGGGAACTCCTGATAAAGCGGCATTGTGCAGCCATTTCATTTGCTTCCCAGCCTGGTTTTGCCACACCCACACTTCACTCCCAAAGGCAGAAGGCAGCCGGCCTTCCTGGGCTGAGCTGGGTGCCAGCTCCCTTTCCCTTTCCTTCCTTCCCTTGCTGCACCCACAGTCCGTGGTCAGTACTGGTGTGGGGAGAAATAGGACCCTGCAGGGCACTGGCTGCTCCACAGACCTATCAGGTGAAGACCCCTTGCCGCCCACCCCGAAGACAACCCCTGTCCCTCTCTCCCTGGGAATCCTCCTTTCCTGTCACCCACAGGGGCCTCCATAGTTAGTTCTGTCGTCCCTTCCCCAAAAATCTTCTGCTGCAGCCTGGCCCCATGTTATTTGACTCTGAAATGTTATATATATACACAGCACTTCTAACTTCACTGCTTTGCAAAAACCTTTAATGTCAATATGCCCACAGAAAGGTGCATAAAACGCACACATAAGCTTAGCAAAGAATTGCATAGCAAACAACACTTCCCTACCAAGCCCTCAGTAAAGACAGAGCACAGCATCCCAGAGTCCCCCAATATCCCCTGTCAGTCATGACCACAGTCGTGAGTGCTCTCCTGACCTTGGTGGTCACTGTGTACTTGCTTTTCCTGATAGTTTTTACCATGAGGTGCATATGTTTGAATTACAGAATGTCATCATGCCTGCTTTTGAACTTGATGTAAATGGAGTCTTCCAGTATGTCCTTGTCTGTGCCTTCTCTCACCTTTAGGCCTGTGAGATCCATCCAAGTGCTGTGTGTATCTATAGTCATTCTTCTTTGTTGCTGTGTAATATTCCTTTTTTTTATTTTTGAGATGGGGTCTCAAAAAAGACTACATCTTGAACTGGAAGAGGGAAGATGGCTGACTAGAAACAGCTCAGGATTGCAACTCCCAGTGAAAGTGCAGAGGGTGAGTGGACACCACATTTCCAGATGGATTTTTATTGCCCACAGACCAGGAGACTCCTAGGAAGAAGAGCCCCATGGGTAGCCAGCACAGCTGTTTCACCCAGCATGGCTGTGTCGGTCAACTCGGCTGTTTTGACCCACACAGTTGCTTTGCCTGCACCTGGGCACAGTGGTTCTCCATACAAGACACTGGTCTGGGTGCCCTCTCAGCTGGCAATTGGAGTCCTGAGTTGGCAGAGTCACCCATTCATCTGAAATAGCGAGCCAGGCCAGGAGATTCCTAGGCAAAAAAAACCACCAGGAATCTCAGCTCCGTTGTTTCAGCTGGCTCAGTGGGTCCCGGCACGGGAGATCCCAACACCTTACCAACAGGTGACTGGAACTCAGGAAGAGAGTCAACTGTTCAACAACAACAACAAAAAGACTGAGTCAGGGAACCAGGTGATCAGGCTCTGCTGCTCCCACTTCCACCCCCCCCCACAAAAACAAAACAAAACAGTCATTGAAAACGCTCTGGGTTGAGAATTTCACAGCAAGCACAGCTGAACCCAGGACAGTCAGGCTCTGTGGAGGAGGGGCATCTGTCATTACGGAGACACTCCACCACTATGGAGGCAGTCTGCCATTGCTGAGGCATCCCACCATTGCTGAAGCAACCTGCCACTACAGAGGGAGTCCACCATAACAGAGGTGGGCCACCATTGCTGAGGCAGTTCTAACTACACCCATATAAACAGGACTGCAGGGAAAATCACACAACATCTGGGTGGAGCCCACAGCAGCTCAGCAAAGCCTCTGCAGGCAGACAGGGACTAGGCTTCCTCCTTGCTGGGCAGGGCAGCCATGAAAGAAGAAAGAGAAGGCAGCAGCACAACAGAAACTCATAAACTCTGAACTCCCTGGTACAGAGCACCTGGGAAAAAAAACAAAAGAGTTTATGAGTTCTGATGCAGCAGACCTAAATGTACATGCCCAGCAACTCTGAATGAACAACGGAGCTCACAGCTCAGGAGTTGTGCTCCAATAAAGGTCAGACTGTCTCCTCAAGCAGCTCCCTGACCCCCGTATATCCAAAGAGTCACCTCATAAAGAAGAGAACAGACTGACATTTGGCGGGCATCCTTCTGGGACAAAGATAGCAGAAGAGGAAACTAGTAGCAACCCTTACTGTTCTGCAGCTGCTGCAGGTGATCCCCCGGCAAGCAGGGCCTGGAGTGTACCTCAGCAGTCCTACAGCAGAGGGGCTAGACTGTTAGAAGGAAAGCGAAGAAAAAGAAGTAACTTCAGCATCTACGAACTGGAAGTTCACTCAGAGACCCAATCTGAAAGTCAGTAAATACAAAGACAACAGGTGGATAAACCCACAAAAATGGGAAGACATCAGCACAAAAAGGATGAATACACCCAAAATCAGAACTCCTCTCCTCCTAAAAGGGATCACACTCCTCACAAGCAAGGGAACAAGGCTGGATGGAGAAGGAGTGTGATGAAATGACAGAATCAGATGTCAGAAGGTGGGTAGTAAGAAACTACAGTGAGATGAAATAACATGTTCTAACCCAATGCAAAGAAAGTAAGAACCTTGAAAAAAGATTCAACGAAATGCTAAAGAGAATGTACAACATAGAAAGGAATATAAGTGAATTGATGGAGCTGAAAAACACAACACAAGAACTTTGTGAAGCATGCACAAGTTTCAAAAGCCGAATTGACCAAGCAGAAGAAAGGATATCAGAAGTCAAAGATCAACTCAGTGAAATAAAACGAGAAGGTAAGAATAAAGAAAAAGGGGTAAAAAGAAATGAACAAAGTCTCCAAGAAATGTGGGACTATGTGAAAAGACCAAATCTATCTTTGATAGGTACCTGAATGTGATGGAGAGAATGAATCCAAGCTGGAAAATACTCTACATGATATTATCCAGGAAAACTTACCCAACCTAGCAAGGCAGGCCAATATTCAAGTCCAGGAAATACAGAGAACACCACAAACATATTCCTCAAGAAGAACACCCCAGGACACATAATCGTCAGATTCACCAGGGTTGAAATGAAGGAGAAAATACTAAAGGCAGCCAGAGAAAAAGGACGGGTTACCCACAAAGGGAAGCCCATCAGACTCACAGCAGATCTCTCAGCAGAAACGCTACAAGCCAGAAGAGAGTGAGGGCCAATATTCAACATCCTTAAAGAAAAGAACTTTCAACCCAGAATCTCCTATCCAGCCAAACTAAGCTTCATAAGTGATAGAAAATAAAATCCTTTGTGAACAAACAACTACTCAGAGATTTTATCATCACGAGACCTGCTTTACAAGAGCTCCTGAAAGATGCTCTACATATATAAAAGAACAACCATTACCAGCCACTCCAAAAACATACCAAATGGTAAAGAGCATCAACACAATCAAGAATCAGCATCAACTAACCAACAAAACAGCCAGGTAGCATCAAAATGGCAGTGTCAAATTCACACATAACAATACTATCCCTAAATGTAAATGGACTAAATGCCCCAGTCAAAAGACACAGACTGGCAAATTGTATAAAAAGCCAAAACCCATCGGTGTGCTGTATCCAGGAAACCCATCTTACATGCAAGGATACAAAAAGACTCAAAATAAAGGGATGGAGGGAGATCTACCAAGCAAATGGAGAGCAAAAAAAAAAGCAGGAATTACAATTCTCATCTCTGATAAAATAGACGTTAAAGCAACAAAGATCAAAAGAAACAAAGAAGGACATTACATAATGGTAAAAGAATCAATGCAACAAGAAGAGCTAACGATCCTAAATATATACGCACCCAATACAGGAACACCCAAATACATAAGGCAAGTTCTTAATGACTTACAAAGAGACTTAGACTCCCACACAATAACAGTGGGAGACTTTAACACCCCATTGTCAATATTAGATCAACCAGACAGAAAATCAACAAGGATATCAGGACCTGAACTCAGACCTGGAACAAGCAAACCTAATAGACATTTACAAAACTCTCCACCCCAAATGCACAGAATATACATTCTCAGCACCACATCACACCTACTCTAAAATTGACCACATAATTGGAAATAAATCACTTCTCAGCAAATGCAAAAGAAAGGAAATTATAATACACAGTCTCTCAGACCACAGTGCAATCGAGCTAGAACTCAGAATGCAGAAACAAACTCAGAACCGCACAGCTTCACAGAAAATGAACAACTAGCTCTTGAATGTTGACTGGATAAACAATGAAATGAAGGCAGAAATAAAGATGTTCTTCAAGGGACTGCTGGGAAAATGGCCGAATAAGAACAGCCCAGGACTTCAGCTCCCAGTGAAAGCGCAGAGGGTGAGTGGATGCCGCATTTCCAGATGAATTTTTATCACCCACAGACCAGGAGATACCCAGGCAGAGGGGTCGCCAGTGCCGCTGTTCTGCCATTGCGGCTGCTTTGGCCCCCGTGGGGCTGATTTGGCCTGCACGGCTGCTTTGACCACACCCTGTTGTGGTGGTTCTCCATACAAATGCCACTGGTCTGGGAGCCCTCTTAGCTGGCAATTAGAGCCCTGAGATGGCAGAGTTGCCCATTCATCTGAAATAGCGAACCAGGCCAGAAGATTCCTAGGCAAAAAACCTGGCAGGAACCTCATCACGCCGGCTCAGTGAGTCGCGGCACGGGAGATCCTGGTGCCTTTTCAATGGACAACTGGATCACTAGGTCGTTCAACTTAAAAAATAAATTTAAAAAAAAAGACTCTGAGTCAGGGAGCCAGGCAATCAGGCTCAGTTGGTCCCACCACTCCCCCAACAACAACAACAACAACAACACAAACAGTAATTGAAAACGCTCTGGGTTGAGCGTTTCACAGCAAGCGCAGCTGAACCCGGGATGGTTCGGCTCTGTGGGGGAGGGGCATCCACCATTACTGAGACTCTCCGCAACTACGGAGACAGGCCGTTGCTGAGGCAACAACACAGAGAGTCTGCCATAACGGAGGTGGGGCCACCATTGCCCAGGCAGTTCTAACTATGCCCATATAAACAGGACTGCAGGGAAGATCACACAGGAGCTGGGCGGAACCCACAGCAGCTCAGCAAAACCTCTGCAGGCAGACAGAGGCTAGGTGGGCTGTTAGCTGGGGGGGGGGCAGACCTGAAAGAAAAAAGAAAAAGGGGAGCAGCACAATGGAAACGCATAAAGCCCTAACTCCCCAGGACAGAGCACCTGGGAACAAAAAGCGGTTTATGAGTTCAGCAGCAGACCTAGATGCACCTGCTCAGCAGCTCTAAATGAACAACGGAGGTCACAGCTCAGGACTTAAGCCCCAATAAAAGACAGACTGCCGACTCAAGCAGTTCCCTTACCCCCATAGATCCAACGAGTCACCTCATAAAGGAGAGAACGGACTGACATTTGGTGAGCATCCTTCTGGGACAAAGATAGCAGAAGAGGAAACTGGTAGCAACCCTTACTGTTCTGCAGCGGCTGCAGGTGATCCCGGCAAGTAGGGCCTGGAGTGGACCTCAGCGGTCTTACAGCAGAGGGGCCAGACTGTTAGAAGGAAAACTTAAAAAAAAAAAAAAGAAGAAGAAGAAGTAACTTCAGCATTGACAAACTGGAAGCTCACTCAGAGACCCAAACTAAAAGACAGTAAATACAAAGACAACAGGTGGAGAGACCCACAAAGATGAGAAGAAATCAGCGCAAAAAGGATGAAAACTCCCGAAATCAGAACACCTCTCCTCCTAAAAGTGATCACAACTCCTCACCAGCAAGGGAACAAAACCAGATGGAGAAGGACTGAGATGAAATGACAGAATGAGACTTCAGAAGGTGGGTAGTAAGAAACTATAGTGAGCTAAAAGAACACGTTCTAACTCAATGCAAAGAAACTAAGAACCTTGAAGAAAGATTGGATGAAATGCTAACGAGAATGAACAAATTAGAGAGGAATATAAGTGAATTGATGGAACTGAAAAACACAACACAAGAAATTTGTGAAGCATGCAAAATTTTCAACAGCCGAATTGACCAAGCAGAAAAAAGGATATCAGAGGTCAAAGATCAACTCAATGAAATAAATGGAGAAAGCAGGAACAGAGAAAAAAGGGCAAAAAGGAAGGAACAAAATCTTCAAGAAATGTGGGACTATGTGAAAAGACCTAATCTACGTTTGATAGGTGTACCAGAATGTGACAAAGAGAATGAATCCAAGCTGGAAAATACTCTTCAGGATATTATCCAGGAAAACTTCCCCAACCTAGCAAGGCAGGCCAATATTCAAGTGCAGGAAATACAGAAACACCACAAAGATATTCCTTAAGAAGAGCAACTGCAAGGCACATAATTGTCAGATTCACTAGGGTTGAAATGAAAGAGAAAATGCTAAGGGCAGCCAGAGAGAAAGGTCGGGTTACCCACAAAGGGAAGCCCATCAGACTCACAGCAGATCTCTCAGCAGAAACGCTACAAGCCAGAAGAGATTGGGGGCCAATATTCAACATCCTTAAAAAAAAGAACTTTCAACCCAGAATCTCCTATCCAGCCAAACTAAGCTTCGTAAGTGAAGGAAAAATAAAATCATTTGCAAACAAGCAAGTACTCAGAGATTTCATCACCACCAAACCTGCTCTACAAGAACTCCTAAAAGAGGCTCTACACATATAAAGGAACAACCAGTACCAGCCACTCCAAAAACATATGATACGGTAATGAGCATCAACACAATCAAGAATCTGCATCAACTAACCAACAAAACAGCCAGGTAGCATCAAAATGACAGTATCAAATTCACACATAATAATACTATCCCTAAATGTAAATGGACTAAATGCCCCAATCAAAAGACACAGACTGGCAAATTGTATAAAAAGCCAAAACCCATCGGTGTGCTGTATCCAGGAAACCCATCTTACATGCAAGGATACACAAAGGCTCAAAATAAAGGGATGGAGGAACATCTACCAAGCAAATGGAGAGCAAAAAAGAGCAGGAGTTACAATTCTCATCTCGGATAAAATAGACTTTAAAGCAACAATAATCAAAAGAGACAAAGGAGAACATTACATAATGGTAAAAGGATCACTGAAACAAGAAGAGCTAACGATCCTAAATATATATGCTCCCAATACAGGATACATAAGGCAAGTTCTTAATGACTTACAAAGAGACTTAGACTCCCACACAATAATAGTGGGAAACTTTAACACCCCATTGTCAATATTAGACAGATCATCCAGACAGAAAATCAACAAGAATATCCAGGACCTGAACTCAGACCTGGAACAAGCAAACCTAATAGACATTTATAGAACTCTCGACCCCAAATCCACAGAATACACATTTTTCTCAGCACCACATCACACCTACTCTAAAATTGACCACATAATTTGCAATAAATCACTCCTCAGCAAATGCAAAAGAACGGAAATCATAACAAACAGTCTCTCAGACCACAGTGCAATCCAGTTAGAACTGAGAATGCAGAACCTAACACAGAACTGCACAGCTTCATGGATACTGAACAACTTGCTCTGGAATGTTGACTGGATCAACAATGAAATGAAGGCAGAAATAAAGATGTTCTTCGAAACAAACGAGAACGAAGTCACAACATACCAGAATCTCTGGGACACGTTTAAAGAAGTCTCTAGAGGAAAATATATAGCAATGAGTGCCCACATGAGAAGACAGGAGAGACCTAAAATTCACACCATATCATCAAAATTGAAAGAGCTAGAGGAGCAAGATCAAAAAAAAACAACAAACAAAACAAAAAACAAAAAAAAAAAAAACTCAAAACCTAGCAGAAAACAGGAAATAACTAAGATCAGAGCAGAACTGAAGGAAATAGAGACACAAAAAACTCTTCAAAAAATTAGTCAATCCAGGAGCTGGTTTTTCGAAACGGTAAGCAAAATAGACAGGCCACTAGCCAGATTAATAAAAAAGAAAAGAGAGAATAACCAAATTGATGCAATAAAAAACGATAAAGGGGATATCACCACAGATATCACAGAAATCCAAACCATCATCAGAGATTATTACAAATAACTCTATGCACATAAACTAGTAAATCAGAAAGAAATGGATAAATTCCTGGACACCTGCAACCTCCCAAGCCTAAACCAGGAAGAAGTCGAAACCCTGAATGGACCAATAACAAGGTCTGAAGTTTAGGCAGCAATTAAGAGCCTAACACCCAAAAAAAGCCCAGGTCCAGATGGGTTCACAGCTGAATTCTACCAGACACACAAACAGGAGCTGCTACCATTCCTTCTGAAGCTATTCCAGATAATCCAAAAAGAGGGAATCCTTCCCAAATCATTTTATGAGACAAACTTCATCCTGATACCAAAACCCGGCAGAGACTCAACAAGAAAAGAAAACTTCAAGCCAATATCTATGATGAACATAGATGCAAAAATCTTAAATAAAATGCTGGTAAGCCAATTGCAACAGCACACCAAAAAGCTTATACACCATGATCAAGTAGGCTTCTTCCCAGGAATGCAAGGCTGGTTCAACATACGCAAGTCCATAAACGTAATTCACCACATAAACAGAACCAAAGACAAAAACCACATGATTATCTCAATTGATGCAGAGAAGGCCTTTGACAAAATTCAACAGTGGTTTATGCCACAAACCCTCAATAAACTAGGTATTGATGGAACGTATCTCAAGGTAATAAAAGCTATTTATGACAAACCAACAGCCAATATCATACTGAATGGACAAAAACTGGAAGCATTCCCTTAGAAACCTGGCACTAGACAAGGATGCCCTCTCTCACCACTCTTACTCAATATAGTACTGGAAGTTCTACCCAGATCAATCAGGCAAGAAAAGGAAATAAAGGGTATTCCAATCGGAAAGGAGGAAATCAAATTGTCTCTATTTGCAGATGACATGATTGTATATCTAGAAGACCCCATCATCTCAGCCCAAAATCTCCTGAAACTGATAAACAACTTCAGCAAAGTCTCAGGATACAAAATCAACGTGCAAAAATCACAAGCATTCCTATACACCAGTAACAGACTTAAAGAGAGCCAAATCAAGAATGAACTGCCATTCACAATTGCCCCAAAGAGAATTAAATACCTAGGAATACAACTAACGAGGAACGTAAAGGATCTCTTCAAGGAGAACTACAAGCCACTGCTCAACAAAATAAGAGAGGACACAAACAGATGGAGAAACATTCCATGTTCATGGTTAGGAAGGATCAATATCGTGAAAATGGCCATACTGCCCAAAGTAATTTTCAGATTCAACGCTATTCCCATCAAGCTACCAATAATCTTCACAGAACTGGAAAAAAACACCTTAAACTTCATATGGAACCAAAAGAGAGCCCGCATAGCCAAGTCAACCCTAAGCAGAGAACAAAGCAGGAGGCATCACACTACCAGACTTCAAACTATACTACAAGGCTACAATAATTAAAACAGCATGGTACTGGTACCAAAACAGATATAGACCAATGGAACAGAACAGAGGCCTCAGAGGAAACACAGTATATCTACAACCATCCAATCTTTGACAAACCTGAAAAAAACAAGCAATAGGAAAAGGATTCCCTGTTTAATAAATGGTGGTGGGAAAACTGGCTAGCCATGTGCAGAAAGCAGAAACTGGACCCCTTCCTGACACCTTACACTAAAATTAACTCCAGATGGATTAAAGACTTTAACATAACACCTAACGCCATAAAAATTCTAGAAGAAAATTTAGACAAAACCAGTCAGGGCATAGGCGTAGGCAAGGACTTCATGACCAAAACACCGAGGGCATTGGCAACAAAACAAACTCCACAGCTTCTGCATGGCAAAAGAAAGTCATTAGAGTGAATTGGCAACCAACAGAATGGGAAAAAATTTTTGCAGTCTTCCCATCTGACAAAGGGCTGATATCCAGAATTTACAAAGAACGAAAACAGATCTACAAGAAAAAAAAAAAAAAAAGCCCTTTCAAAAGTGGGCAAAGGATATGAACACACACTTTAAAAAAGAAGCCATACATGAGGCCAAAAAAGCATATGAAAAATGCTCATCATCACTGGTCATTAGAGAAATGCAAATCAAAACTACATTGAGATACCATCTCCCACCAGTTAGAATGATGATCATTAAAAAATCTGGAGACAACAGATGCTGGAGAGGATGTGGAAAAATAGGAACACTCTTACACTGTTGGTGGGAGTGTAAATTAGTTCAACTATTATGGAAGACAGTGTGGCGATTCCTTAAGGACCTAAAAATGAAATTTCATTTGACCCAGCAATCCCGTTACTGAGTATATATTCAAAGTATTATAAATCGTTCTACTATAAGGACACAGGCACCTGAATGTTCATTGCAGCACTGTTTACAATAGCAAAGACCTGGAACCAACCCAAATGCCCATTGATGATAGATTGGACAGAGAAAATGTGGTACATATACACCATGGAATATTATGCAGCCATCAAAAATGATGACAGGCATCAAAAAGGATGAGTTCATGTCCTTTGTAGGGACATGGATGAACCTGGAAACCATCATTCTCAGCAAACTGACACAAGAGCAGAATATCAAACACCACATGTTCTCACTCATAGGTGAGTGTTGAACAATGAGAACACATGGACACAGGGAGGGGAGCACGACACACTGGGGTCTGTTGGTGGGAAATAGGGGAGGGATGGGGTGTAGTGAGGTTGGGAGAGATAGCATGGGGAGAAATGCCAGATATAGGTGAAGGGGAGGAAGGCAGCAAATCACACTGCCATGTGTGTACCTATGCAACAATCTTGCATGTTCTTCACATGTACTCCAAAACCTAAAATGCAATTTAAATAAAAGGACTCCATCTCAAAAAAAGACTCCAGCCTGTTGCCCAGTCTGGAGTGCAGTGGCATGGTCTTGGCTCACTGCAGCCTCTGCCTCCTGAGTTCAAGTGATTCTCCTGCCTCAGCCTCCCGAGTAACTGGAATCACAGGCACACACAGACATGCCTGGCTAAATTTACTTTTATTTTTTAATTTTTTTTTTTAAAGGCTGGGGTTTACCATGTTGGCTAGGCTGGTCTTGAACTCCTGACTTCAGGTGATCCACCCACCTCAGCTTCCCAAAGTGTTGGGATTATATGCATGATCCTCCATGCCCAGCCCTGTATAATATTCTGTTTCTCCGTCTCCTGCAGCACTGGTTTGAGCCATCTCTTTGTAGCATCACCTGGGGTACCAGTGCATGTGTTTCTTCAGGGAATATACCTGGTAGTGCATGGCCCAGGGCAGAGGGTAGGGTAGCTTCACATTTAGTGGACGCTACCACCCAGCCTCCCAAGGTGGTCGAATCCGTGTGTGCTCCTAGCAGTGGTGACTGAGGATCTTAGTTGCTCCACCTCCTTGCCAACATTTGCTACTGTCAGACTTTTTAGTTGACTTTGGAACACTTTTTTTCCTCTGCAAAAGTAACCCCACTGGTTATCATCGAGCTAAGACCCTTGTGTTATTTTCTCCTTCCCATGCTCCTGTCCATTCCGGTTCTCACCCATTCTGTGAACAGGAGTCAAGCGCATATTCTTTCTTTGTTTTGTTTTGTTTTTGAGATGGAGTCTTGCTCTGTCACCAAGACTGGAGTGCAGTGGTGCGATCTTGGCTCACCACAACCTCCACCTCCCAGATTCAAGGGACTGTCTTCTCTCAACCCCTCAAGTAGCTAGGATTACAGGCATGTGCCACCATGCCCAGCTAATTTTGTAGTTTTAGTAGAGTTGGGGTTTTACCATGTTGACCAGGCTGGTTTCAAACTCCTGACCTCAAGTGATCTGCCTGTCTCAGCCTCCCAAAGTGCTGGATTACAGGCGTGACCCACCATAGCCAGCCTAAATGCATATTGTTTGACCAGCCTTGTGCTAGGGCCCAGTGACCCAAGGGTGAACCCAAACAACAGGCAGCCCTCCCTGCACTCAGCTGGGCAGGGAACACAGACGCCGACCAAAGAGCAACAGAGAGACAGCTGGACTGGAGGTTCCCAGCCCCTGTCGTCCCTCAGTGACCCCATTTTGGGAACAGGTACCTCCATCCCTAATCTTGTTTCAGAAACAGTCTTCTCCGAGTCTGGCATCACCCTGATTCCTTTCTTGTCCCCTTCACATCCAAGTGTCCAGAAAGCCTGTGGCTCCCCCTGAGAACGTAGCCTGGCACTTCCCACTCTTCTTCCTCATTACCCTCCTTCCTCATCATTCCCTAGTTCAAGCCACCCTCATCTCCCTCCAGACCATTGAGACAGCCTCCCTGTTCTCTCCTCCACCACTGTCCCCACAGTTGTCCCCACACAGCCAGAGGGAGGTGGGCACAGCTGGTTAGTGCAGGAACCGTTCCCTGGCTGCACATCTCCCAAGAGAGAAGTCTGCCAGGACCCAGGCGACCTGGCCACTTTCCTGCCTGCCCCCTTCCCTCCTCTCCTGCCACCATTCCTGGAACATTCCTGGTGGGTCCTACATAGGGTCCTTTGTCCTTGCTGCCCCCTGGGGACAGTACCCTCTCTCCCTCCATCCAGGTAGCCTCTGCTGATAGTGGCCTCCCTTGGGGAGACCTTTCTTCCCTGCCACAGGTCACCAGGAGCAGCCCCTGTCACCCTCTCTCTAGCACCCCCCATGATGGTTACTTACATTATGAGTATGAGTCTGTTGTTTTATTTCATCTCCTGGCATAACTTAGCCTCAGGGTGCTGGGGTAGGGGTAGAACAGCAGGGCCTTGCCCTGCATCTTGCTGCATTCTCAGGGATTGTGGTGTTGAGGTCTCTGGGTAAATGTTGAATGACTGGCTGGCTGACTGACTGAACTGCCATAAGCCAGGCTGCCAGAGTGTCTAATGGGGACCAGCCCTGGGTAGGTCACAGTGGGCAGGTTTTTTCCTGAGGAGGAAATGCCACTTGAAGGAGGAACTTGGCCTCGGCTAAGGGAAGAGGAGACTGACTGAGGCAGCTGGGAGAGGAGAGGTCTCTGGGCAGGGGAGTGCAGGGGGCCTTTGAGGAATTGAAGATGGGTTGGTCTGGATTCCAATCTTGAGCCGCTTGAGCCTCTCTGTGCCTTAGTGTCTTCCTCTCTAGAAGGGGCTGCTTGAGCTGTTCTGGACATCCCTGAAGTTCTGCTCCTGACACACTTATCCTGGTTCCTGACACATCAATATAAATGTGATTATTTTTTTCCAACAAATTCGGTGAAGTGCTGGCCCGCAATGGTGGGTAAACAGACTCAGTTGCTACCCATTTAGAGCCTGGACTATGGAGCCATCTGGGCACTTCTGCTCAGAGGCAGGGGAAGGTCTGGTGTGACCTTGGGCCTGGGGAGTCCTTATTCTGGATTCGGAAGATGATTCTGGATCATCTTCAGGGTGATTCCTAGAAAAGATGAATGGAGGGTTTGTGCATGCTGGCCCTGTGTCCCAGCCAATGCTCCCAAACTGCTGCCTGGGCTTCCCTGAAATCCCAGGAGGTGGTTGCACCCATGTGACCCATTTCACAGATTATGAGGTGAGGGTGGCAACAATGGTACATCCTTGGCCCATTTTGCAAACTAGAGCAGATCTGGTGGTATTTCCTCCATGGTCTGATCTGCATTTTTCTGGTAGCCAGTCAGGTGGGGAGCTTTCATTTGTTCATCAGGACTCCTGTGAAGGAAGGACCATTTCAGGGCACTTCCCCTTTTTTTTTCTGTTGTTTTTTTTTTTTTTTTTTTTTTTTTTTTTTTTCTTTCTTTTTGAGACAGAATCTCACTCTGTCACCCAGGCTGGAGTGCTGTGGCAAGATCCTGGCTCACTGCAACCTCCACCTCCAGGGTTTAAGCAATTCTCCTGCTCAGCCTCCTGAGTAGCTGGGACTACAGGCACATGCCACCACACCTGGCTAACTTTTTGCATTTTAATAGAGACAGGGTTTCATCACGTTGCCCATCCTGTTCACAGTTCCTTTTTTTTTTTTTTTTTTTTGTAGAGATGGGATTTCATCACATCGCACAGGCTGATCTTGACCTCCTGAGCTCAAGCCAGCCTCCCAAAGTGCTAAGATTACAGATATTAGCCACTGCACCCAGCCCATGCTTGACTTTTTGTAATTCCCTTTGTATATTAGACAAGCATCTTGTCAGTGTATATACATGTGTGCTTGTGCACACACCCAACACTGAGTCTCTCAATCCATGAACATGGTATGTCTCACCATTTGTTTATGTCTTCTCATTCATACTTTTCCAGCCAAGGCCTTGCCTGCCTCTTGTGGGGTTTGTCCAAGGGTAGTTCGTGCTGTGGCAGAGGGTCTGTGCCCCCGACTCCCATGAAATGCCTTGCACCATAGGTTTGGCCTTGCTGGGGGAGGACCTCATGGTTGTGGGAGGAGGCCACTTCCCCCGTTCTCTGCTTCTTCCCTAGCACCACCCCTGGACCCTGACAGAGGGGAGGCAGAGCTCCTAGAAAAGAGTCTATAATTTTCCTGAACGATTTCAAGGGCTAATTAAAGGTTTGCCTTGACAAATCAGCTTATGGTTTAATTATCAGGGAACAGGCTCTAGGATGCAGGAAGCAGCTCAGCTGGGGTCTCCCCACAGCATGGTAGGAAGAAACCAGGGTCTCTCCCTACACTGTGGGGGTGGCAGGATACAGGGATACCCCAGCACCCTCCAGTGGGTCAGTGGGGGTTTCTCCATCCCCCTTCGCACTGTGACAGATGGAGGACAGCAGGTGCAATGGAGATGATAGCCGATTCCTCCCCTTATTCTCATCATTACCCAGAGCCCCCTGCCAGGGAGGGGCTGGTCACAACCCTCCAGCAGCTCTGGCAGGGTCTGCCCCTCCCCACTTGCCTGCAGCACCCCAGCCTCGCTGGCCTTTGTGCAGTGCTCTGACTTCATTTATTCTGTGGTTCTTGTCTTAAAGGTCAACACCTATGGGAAGCCTCTTGAGGCCTTCCTCCTGCCAGAGCTGGAGATCAGCCTCAAGGCCCCTTGCCAGCTCTGGGGGTCATGGTTGTTCATCCAGTGGTTGTTCATCCATGGTTGCTCCTCCTGCAGATGCTGAGAAGTACGCTGAGGGGAATGCCTGAGTTGCACCAGTGTCAGGGTACCCAGCGGGACAAAGGGTTTGGGACCAGAGCTCCAAGGAGGGGGCTAGAAGGGGGTGTTCAGGCCAAGAAGACTGAGTGATGACTTGGAAGAGGCTGGACCAGCAATGGCTCCTGGGAGTTTGTGAAAGAGGAGGGGACCCCAGAGACAGCCCTGCCAGGCCTAGCCTCATTCCTTGCATTCCTCAGCAGGCCCCAGACTCCTGATGGCCCTAGGTGGTGGAGGGTGAGCCAGAGAGGGCCTTCTGGGCACTGCCCCCCCATCACTTTGTCTCAGTCTCACTTTACACCCTCCCCTGCCCAGACCTCAGGACTGGATTTGCCCTCCTGCCCACTCCCCAATCTCCTCCTCACACTTTGGCTGTTCTGGGTGCTTTTCTAGGCTTCTGACACAGAGAGGTTAAGTCACGGCATGCCACGGGGATGTGTGACTGTGATTCCTGTCTTCCAGACGAGGCAACTGAGGCCCAGCAAAGACCTCTGAGTGAGGCATTGCAGCCTCTGTCGCCATCTTATCTTCCCATTTCTGGTCTGTTAGAAGTCTGTCTGGGCCTTCTCCAATTCACTCCTGTTTCCCTCCCTGCTTCTCTGCCTCTTATCTCTCTCCCCCATCCCCTGCCTTCCAGCTTCTCTCCTGCCCTTCTTATTTATTATTTATTTATTTATTTACTTATTTATTTATTTTTTGAGACAGCAGCTCACTCTGTTGCTCAGGCTGGAGTGCAGTGCCGCGATCTCAGCTCACTGCAACCTCCACCTCCCAGGTTCAAGTGATTCTCGTGTCTCAGCCTCCCAAGTAGCTGGGATTACAGGTACCTGTCACCACGCCCAGCTGATTTTATATTTTTAGTAGAGACAGGGTTTCTCCATGTTGGTCAGGCTGGTCTCAAACTCCCAACCTCAGGTGATCTGCCCACCTTGGCTGCCCAAAATGCTGGGATTACAGGCATAAGCTACTGCACCCGGCTCAAGTTAACTTTCAAAATAAAAGTTAAATCTTTTTTTAAAAAGTAAGTACATTGAAGAAAACACTCTGAAGTCACACCTAGATCCAGCAGAAGTAGGACAGGAGGGACTGAGGGACCGATGCTCAGGATCCCTTCCCTGTCGCAGGACCTGGGAGCAAAGGGCTGGGTGTCCGGCTTCAAGTAAACCAGTGGTGTGAACATGTGGTCCTCAGGCTCCTGCTTTTCTAGGGCTACAGGCCCCCAGCTGAGAGCTGCCACCCCATCCAACCCCCACCTCACAACCCCTTCTGCATTGCCTTCTGGTTACACCTTCAGGGCAGAATGGTCTCCCACACCAGCTCTGCCCTTGGCCGCCTGTGTCACCTGGGTGGCTTTCTCAGCCTCTCCACCTGCTTCCTTCTTGACAGCATGATGGTGGCCGTAAGTCTGTTGGGCTTGTACATCCCAAAGACTGTTCCTCTGGGAGCTGCACTTCCACTTCTGCATTTTAATATAAACCTCCTTGACCTCAGCTGCTCCATTCCCCACTCCTTTCCAACCACTCGGCTTCCAGTCCTAGAGGCTCCGCATTGACCATGCCCTCCACCCTCTGTGCTGTTCCTGGATTCTCTGCATGGCTTCCTCACCTGCATCCCATCTTTGATCAGATGCCACCCACTTAGAGACCTCCCTGACTGTGCTCTCTGAAAGAGCACCTTATCACTCACTCTGTCTCTTCTCCCACTACTTTACTTATATATTGTCTAGTGTCCCCACAAGAATGTCAGCTCCAGGAGGGCAGGGACTCTTGTCTTATTCACTACTGTGTCCCCAATGCCTAGAACAGTGCCTAGCACCTGCTAAGTACGTGTTAAGGAGTTGTTGCTCATTGGGTAGAAGCATTAAAAGAAAATGACTGGACACGGTGGCTCAGGCCTGTAATCCCAGCACATTGGGAGGCTGACGCTGAGGGATCACCTAAGGTCAGGAGTTCGAGACCAGTGTGGCCAACATGGCAAAACCTGTCTCTACTAAAAATACAAAAATTAACCGGGTGTAGTGGCATGCACCTGTAACTTCAGCTACTCGGGAGGCTGAGGCAGGAGAATCACTGTAACCCAGGAGGCGGAGGTTGCAGTGAGCCAAGATAGCACCCCAGCATGCCATCCTGGGTGACAGAGCAAGAGTGTGTCTTAAAAAAGAATTATTGAGTGCATGAGCGAATGAAAGAAGGAGTGTGACTGGGCACAGTGGCTCACATCCCAGCACTCTGGGAGGCTGAGAGGCTGAGGTGGGCAGGCCACGTGAGCCGAGGAGTCTGAGAGCAGCCTGGGCTTTAGTGAGTCCTCTCTACAAAACGATTTTAAAATGATTGTTTCTAAATAATTTTAACATTATTTAAAATTTCAAAGGGCATAGTGGCATGTACCTGTGGTCCCAGCTACTCAGGACACTGAGGTGGGAGGATTGCTTGAGCCCAGGAGTTGGAGGCTATAATGATCTATGATTGCACCACTGCTCTTCAGCCTGGGTGACAGAGCAAGACCCTTTCTCGAAATGGAAGGATGGATGGATGGATGGATTGATAGAGATAGATAGATAAGAGAGCAAGAGAGCAAGACTCTGTCTCAAGACAGATAAGTAGGTAAGTAGATAAAGAGAGAAATAGGTAGGTAAGTAGAGATAGATGATAGATGATAGATAGATAGATACATAGATACATAGATAGAGAACAAGACCCTGCCTCAAGATAGATAGATAGATAGATAGATAGATAGATAGATAGATAGATAGATAGAGATAGAGATAGAGAGGAGAGAGAGAGAGAGATGAGACAGAGACATAGGTAGGTAGGTAAGTAGTTAGGTAGATAGATAGATAGATAGATAGATACATAGATACATAGAGCACAAGACCCTGCCTCAAGATAGATAAATACATAGATAGACACATAGAGATAGAAAGGAGAGAGAGATAGAGATGAGAGAGAGACATAGATAGACAGATAGATAGTAAGAATAGGAAAATGGATGTGGTTAAGTGAGTGGACTTTGGCCCAGGTGAGACCTGCCATGGCATCCTGGTTCTGATACACTCACTGTGTGACTGAGGGCTAGCACATCTTCTCTCTGCTTCACTCTCCTCCTCTGCAAAATAGGGTGTGACCAGCACCCTCCTCACCACCTTGTTTTGCACCAGAATGGAGCCTGAACGTAACACTTTGTAGTGGTCTCGCTGCTGTCCTGTGTCTCCAGAACAAGGCACAGATGAGCCAGATGAGCCCTGCCACAGGGAAGTTTAACTCAATTTTTTTTTTTTTTTTGAGACAATCTTGATCCATTTCCAGGAGCCAGGCTGGAATGCAATGAAGAGACCTTGGCTCACGGCACCCTCTGCCGCCTGGGTTCAAGTGATTCTCATTCCTCAGCCTCCCAAGGAGCTGGGACTACTGGCATGTGCCACCACGCCTAGCTAATTTTCATACATTTAGTAGAGATGGGGTTTCACCATGTTGGCGAGGCTGGTCTTGAAGTCCTGGCATCAGGTGACCCACCTGCCTAGGCCTCCCAAAGTGCTGAGATTATAGGCATGAGCCACCGTGTCCAGCCATGGACATGCAGTTTGAAGAAAGAGAAAGGGATAATAAAGTGAAAGATGGCTGGGCCTGGTGGCTCACACCTGTAATCCCAGCACTTTGGGAGGCCGAAGCAGGTGGATCATGAGGTCAGGAGCTAAAAACTAGCCTGGCCAACATGGTGAAACCCTGCCTTTACTAAAGCTACAAAAATCATCTGGGCATGGTGGCAGGTGCCTATAAACTCAGCTACTCAGGAGGCTGAAGCAGGAGAATTGCTTGAACCCAGGCGGCAGAGGTTGCAGTGAGCCAAGATCATGGCACTGTACCCCAGCCAGGGCGAGAATGAGACTCCATCTCAAGAAAAAAAAAGACAGAGGTTGTGGTTGGGTGGTTGGGTGGTAGCACTTCAGGACCCAGACCAAGGACACAGTCCGTGCAGAGCCTGAGAGCCTGGTGGCAGGGATGGCACCCTACCTGCTGGAATGAAGGAGGGCAGAGCTGCTCCCTCCAACGAGGCTCCACTTCCGCTTCAGAAGGCCAGGGTGTTCCCCAGATCTGTCTCTTTATGAGCTTACCTGTTGTGGGGACTCATGGATTTCCAGAAGCACCCCCCATGTGATTTGACTCTCGCCAAGATACACTGCCACTTCTTTCGATTCCCAGCCACGGCCACGTGGCTGGGTAGGCCCCTGCAGTGTGGAGGGCCCGGGCACTCACAGCATGGGGAACTTTTTTGGTGTTGGGACACACACCAGGTTACTTGCGAAACAGCCAGATTCAGTCTCTGAAGACCCACTTTCCCCCAAGGATTTGTCAAGCGAGGCAGTGAGTGTCTGCCTTGGCCCCATCCCCCTGCCCTGTGCCTCCTCAGGGACTAGGCTCATTACTTTGGTCATGGCATCACTCATTTGTTCCACAGATATTTCCTGAGCACCTACTGTGTGCCAGCCACTGTTCTAGATGCCAGCAAGAACTAGACAGAGATCCCTGCCTTCAGGGTGCTGACATTCCGCTGGGGGCAGGTGGAAACAGGAACTGCCAGTCAATAGGTGTATGATAGCCGGGCGCGGTGGCTCAAGCCCGTAATCACAGCACCTTGGGAGGCCGAGGCGGGTGGATCACAAGGTCAAGAAATAACACCATCCTGGTCAACATGGTGAAACCCCGTCACTACTAAAAATAAAAAAATTAGCTGGGCATGGTGTTGCATGCCTGTAATCCCAGCTACTCAGGAGGCTGAGGCAGGACAATTGCCTGAACCCAAGTGGTGGAGGCTGCGGTGAGTCAAGATTGTGCCATTGCACTCAAGCCTGGGCAACAAGAGCAAAACTCCATCTCAAAAAAAAAAAAAAAAATAGGTGTATGATGCCGGGGGGTGATAAGTGCCACTGAGACATAAAAAGCAGGGCAGAGATTTTGCTAAGGGATCAGGACAGCCTCTCGGAGGAGGTTTTATTTGCACTAAGAACTGAATAGCAAGAAAGGCTGAGCAGTGGAGTTCCGGCAGAGGGAAGAATACGTGCAAAGGCCAAGAGGCTGGAACAGCTGTGATGTGTTCAGGACATACACGGAGGAGGCAAGCGGAGCTGGAGAAAGCAAGGGGAGGCAATTAGGTTTTTGAAGTTGGCGGGGCCCTCCCAGTCAGGACCATGTTAAATTAGTGGGAAGCTGTGTAGAATTGTGTGTGAGCATTTGTTTAATGTTTCTTGGCCAGGCGAGTTGGCTCACGCGTGTAATCCCAGCACTTTGGGAGGCTGAGGTGGGCGGATCACGAGGTCAGGAGTTCAAGACCAGCCTGACCAACATAGTGAAATCTCATCTTTACTAAAAAATACAAAACGTAGCCGAGCATGGTGGTACATGCCTGTAATCCCAGCTGCTCGAAAGGCTGAAGCAGGAGAGTGGCTTGAACCAGGGAGGCAGAGGTTGCAGTGAGCCAAGATCATGCCACTGCACTCCAGCCTGGGAAACAGACTGAGATTCTGTCTCAAAATAATAAAAAAAGAAAAAAAAAAGACATTTCTTCAGATTCCCTTCTAACCAAGGTGGCTTTTCTGGTCTTGGTCTGGTCATTGTCAGGGACATTGTCCCTCCCTGTTTTGTCCCATAATCCTCCAGGGTCCTTTCTCTAGAATGGAGACCTTGGCTGGAGTCAGGGCCACTGGGGAAGATGAGGCTGGGGGATGTCAACTTGCCTTCGCTGTGGGACAGAGTGGCCACTTTGGTGACCTAGCACTGGGTGGTCCTGGGCAGTGACTTCCCATCTTCGGGACTCAGTTTCTCGGTTTGGGGAACAGGAAGGAAGAGGACCCCCCACCCACCACCCAGAGCTGTTTAAAGGGCTCCATGTGGCCTGGTCTGCATGTGTGGCATGGGCGTGGCGAGTCCACAGCTATGAAGGGGGCCCCCGCTGAGGCCATGTATGGCTCTAGGCACTGGGATGCAGCTGTCGGAAAGGAAAATGTGGTCCCTGCCTGTGAGAGCCCCTGAGTTAGCAAGGAAGACAGCAAGAGACAGGCAAACAACCGTACCATGTGAGGTGATACCGAGGGACCTGCAAGGAGTGGAGCCAGGCTGGCATGTACCAAGCTCAGGGCCAGACCCTGGTGTGCCACATGGATCAAGACCAGGCCGAGCCCCTGCCCGTGAGCTCACACTGCAGCCCTCAGCCAGGCCTGTCACCTCCACGTTTATCTCTTGCCCGGAACCCACTCGTGCTGCACCTCTGCAGCTCCCACATGGTCCTGTCCCCTTGATTTCCACTGGACTATCACAGCCACCTCCTCCCTGGTCCCCCTTTCTGTTCTGCCCCAATAAACTGTTTCCAGCCAGTGGGAGCCTGTGAACTCCAGAGTCAGGCAATGGCCATCCTGGGCTCAGGGCCTCCCACAACTCCATCTCATTCGGGAAAGGACCAGATCCCTCCCTGTGGCCCCCAAAGCCTGATCTGCCCCATGACCTTGGACTGTCCTTCCACTCACCCCCTCGCCTACCCTGCTCCAGCCCCACAGCCTCCTCGATGCCCCTTGACCACATCAAGCACATTCCCACTGCAGGAGGTCCACCCTGGCTGTTCCTTCTTCCTGGGCTGCCTTTCCTCCAGAGCTCTACATGGCTCCCTTACCCCTCCTCACGCAAGTCCCTGCTCTGGTGTTGCCTTCTCAGCAAGGCATGCCTGTTTGCTTTATTATTATTATTATTATTATTATTATTATTATTATTATGTTGAGACAGAGTCTCATTCTGTCACCCAGGCTGGAGTGCAGTGGCACAATATTGGCTCCCTGCAACCTCCACTACCCAGGTCCTAGTGATTCTCCTGCCTCAGCCTCCCGAGTAGCTGGGATTATAGGCACGTCCGACCATGGCAGGCTGATTTTTTGCATTTTTATTAGAGACCGGGTTTCACTATGTTGGCCAGGCCGGTCTCGAACATCTGACCTCAAGTGATCCACCTGCCTTAGCCTCCAAAAGTACTGGGATTACAGGTGTAAGCCAGTGCACCCAGCCTATTGTTCTTATGTATGAGACAAGGTCTCTCTCTGTCACCTAGGCTGGAGTGCAGTGGCTTGATCACTGGCTGCAGCCTAAATCTCCCAGGCTCAGGTGATGCTCTCACCTCAGCCTCCCAAGTAGTGGGGACAACAGGAACACACCACCACACCTGGCTAATTTTCTATTTTGGGGGGTATACAAAGGGTCTCACTAGGTTGCCCAAGCTGGTCTTGAACTTCTGGGCTCAAGTGATACTCCCTCTTTGCCTCTCAAAGTGCTGGGATCACAGGCATGAGCCACTGTGCCCGGCCTCGACAACCTTATTGGAAATTCCAGCCTCCCCTACCTTCAGCTTTCTTTTGATCACTGTTACTTTCCATCTCAGCATATCTCACCCAACTTAGTAGATATTTTTTTGATTTATCTCACACATTGAATGCCTCCTTCCTTCTAGAATGTAAGTGCTGCAAGGACAGGGATGTTTCTGACTGTTGGGTGCATTGGCAAGGGCCCCAGGCCCAGCAGAGAGTCAGTCCCTGGTAGATATTGACTCATGCATGGGTCAATGCATGGGTGGGTGTGATGGGGTCACTTGTGGGTGTAGATGTTTGCTAAAGAGGACCCTAAGTATGTGTCAGTCCCAAAGCCTGAGGACTCCTTGGAGGAACGAAGCTCAGTGTGGGAGGCCAGAAGAAAGATGTGGATAGAAGAGGGTCAGGGGTTGTACAAGATGGGGTAAGAAAGAGCTAAGCCATGGTTTGAGGCAGGACTGGCGTGGGGGACTCGGGACACTGAGGAGCCTGTTTTGCAAGGACGGGAGGCCAGACTCCCAGCGCCTCCACCATCAGAGTACATCTGCAGAAGGTAGGGAGTAAACTGAAACAGGGAGGGACCCTCCCAGATCTGGTAGGTGAAGATTGTGGCAGAGCGGAGTGGGGACCAACGGTGGAAGCCTGATTGCAGACTGGAGACAGTGAGCGATCTCGGTCCCCTTCCTGATTTGGGTTTCATTTTGGTGATGATGAAAGGATGCCTATAGGCCTGGCCCTCTCCCCTGCTCTACCCTGGGCCCCTAAATTCCAGCTAAGCCAGCCCCATCCCTTCCAGGGACTGCAGCTGTGATCAGAGCCTGGAGGGAGTGGGGAAGGAGGTGAGGGGTTCTGCAGGTGAGTCTGCTCACACCGACAGCTTTGTCACACAGTGGATCTTGCTTTTCCATTTGGATCGATTATCTTGTGGGGGAGAAAGGGGGTGGTAGTACCCTATTCCTCCCATAAAAGATCAGAGGATGCAGAGGTGGCTGAAAAATCTGAAGTGTCTGCTAGGCCAGGTTGATGCTGCTTGTCCCACATATTAAATAATTCAAAAGATTTTTTTAAATGCGAAATAAATATTTTAGAGTAAGACACAAAATGTGCCTGAATTTTGGGAATGAAATACTGGACTTCACAGGTATCCAGGCCATGGCTGGGGCAGAAGGCAGCATCTTGCCACCGCTCTGGGGTTCCTGTCCCCAAGTCCAAGCTGCTTATCTGAAGGATTCCCGGGTGCCTCTGAACAGGGGTGCAGTGCAGCAGGCAGGGACCACCATCTCACTAAGTCCCTAATGTGGGCTGCCCTAGGCTATGAGGCGGCAAGATAGAGGACAGTCCCTGTCTTATGGAGCTGACACATTCTAGGGGGGAGGCAGATGCTAAATTACACACAGAGCCGGACATGGTGGCTCATGACTGTAATCCCAAGACTGTGGGGGACCGAGGCGGGTAGATCATGAGGTCAGGAGATTGAGATAATCATGGCCAACATGGTGAAACCCCGTCTCTACTAAAAATACAAATTAGCCTGGCGTGGTGGCAGACACCTGTAGTACCAGCTACTTGGGAGGCTGAGGCAGGAGAATTGCTTGAACCCGGGAGACAGAGGTTTCAGTAAGCTGAGATTGCACCATTACACACAACGGGAGCAAAGCTCTGTCTCTGAAAAAAAAAAAAAAAAAGAATTTTACATACACACACACACACACAAACGTACGCCCGTTTTATATACATGATAAGAGCTCTGAGGGAAGATAAGGCAGAGACAGGAAAGAGGGTGACAGGACAGGAGCAGAGCCTGTGAGCACAGGTGAGCCTGAGAAGTCAGTGGAGGAGAGACCCCCTAGGGACCAGTGAGAGGAGAGTTCAGGTGGGGCACTCACCCATGCAAAGGCCCTGAGGTGGGATTATGTCTCAGATTTCAGGAGCAGCAAGAGGGCCCGTGTGGCTGGGGGACAAAGAGCCCAGGGGTGCCTGGGAGGAGAGGAGGGCAGCCTGGTGTGTCCTGTGGGGACTTTCAGGCCACGATGAGGCATCATGGGGGCCAGGAAAGGGTTTCAGGCTGTGGACTCGAGAGTGAGCAGGACTGGCTTTTGGGCACAACTCTGCTTGGTGAATTTAGTAAGAGATTTTACGTCTGTGAGCCTGCATTTCTACATCTGCAAAATGGGGCTCAGAATGGCAACTCTACTGAGGTTGAGGGTGCCGGTGAGCTCAATGTCAGCATCTGCTCTGGGCCATAGGTCCCTTGTGGTGGTAGCAATGGTGGTGGGGGTACCAGGCTGAGGCTCAGGCCACATTTAGTGGTGGGCATTGGTTTTAAGCATCTTTTCTGCTGCAGAGGCCTGTGGGAAAGTGCGGTGAACAGCCATGGGTTAGGTGGCAGCCCAGGAGCCCACTTGGTCCTCCTTCTCATTACCCGTGGGGTCCAGGACAGATCAGACAGGAGGGAGGGACCCTTACTCAGCAGAGACTAGGTCAGGAGAGGAAAGGCAAGGTCTAGGGGTGGACAGAAAGAATGAGGAGGGAAGGAGGAAGAGGGGAGCCAGGACAAGCATTGGGAGGATAGTAATAATAGTAATAGGCAAAACCAGCAGCGTCACCCCAGACCTCCAGAGCAGCAGGACAAGCAGGTAAGAGCTCAGCCTTCAGTGCCTTCCACACACAACCATCCAGGTTCAAATCATTGCTACTTCTCATGGGCTGGGTCTCAATTTCCCCAATTGTGAATTGGGATGAGAATGCTTGTGAGGATGGAACAGGATGAGACACACAGCAGGGCCAGGACCTACCCATCTCTGCAGACAGGCATGGAGTCTGGCGTCCCCCCGTCACTCCAACTTGGTCAACTAGGTTAATGAGGCCCCTCTCTGTACCTTGTTTTCCACATCTGTAATCCGGGGCTCATAATGATCCCTCCCTCCAGGATCACATGTAGGACTCTGGGTAAAGTTTCCAGAAGAGGGCTGATACACAGTAGGTGCTCAGTAAGTCCTGGCTGCTGTTAAAATGGTGACCACAGTTACTGAGCACTTGCTGTGTGTGCTTTGCCTTGGCTCTATTCCCAGGCCTTTATTTCCCTGGAGCTCTCCGACGACGACACAGAAAGTAAGACCAGTGATGTCAATGAGAGGCAGCCAGCCCAGTCAGAGTAAAGTCGGACACAGTCTCAGGCCCAGGCCTTCCACACCCTCTGTTCTCCCTAATTCCTTAAAAAACACCAGAAAGCAGCTACAGTGATCACCATCTTTGAACAGAGGAGGAAACTGAGGCACAGAGTGACTGAGTTGCTCACGCAGGGCCGCATATTGAGGTCCCGGATTGGGTTAGATCCCCATTTCACAGACACAGAAAGTGAGGTCACACATGGAAGGACATAAGACCCCTGCTGAGGTTTGGAGCCCTGGGCGGTCTGACTGCCAAGTTTTGAGCTGGCCTGGAAGCCCAGCACCTATCCTTCCCTCCCTGCCACCTGGGCAGGGCCAGCCTTTCTGCTCAGCTCTTCTCCCTCCTCCCAGGCCCAGCACTGCCTCTGTGGGCCCCCATGAGGTCAGGAGCTTACGGTAGGAAGGGAGTGCCTGCTAGGGGAGCTAGCAGAACTTGGAGCTGCCGAGGAGGGACCAGCGTGGGGCCCCTGCCTGGTCATTATAAACATGGTCAGTTCCTCTGTTTGTCCTCCCCTCTATGCACTGCCCAGAGGGAAGGGGTGGCCCCTGGCAAAACATCCGGAGGTGTGTCCCTGGCACCCTTTCCTTGGAACTTTATGGGTGGGAAGGCAGGGGCCCAAGCTTCGGAGGACAGCCCCAGCCCCTGTGCTACTAGCTAGGTCAGCCGCCCACCCTACAGGCTGCTCCTGCCAGTCCCAGGTATCCTGAACCTCAAGATCTACCCCACTCTCCACCCTCTGGGCTTATTGAAGGATCACATGGCTGATCCGGTTCCTGTGGCTATGGGAAATGCCTAGTGCCCTCAAGTGGGGAGTGAGTAGGATGGGCAGGGCCACAAGTTTATGATGAAGGGCATGGGGCCAAAGGGAGTTGAGGGACCTATGGGAAGACAGAGAGGCCAGAGGACATAGGATGCAGATCTGGAGTCACAGCAGGAGTGTGGAAAGATGGAGACGGTCTTAGTGTGTGGATGACCCTAGGAGCTGGGCCTGGAAAACTGTGAGAGAACAGGTTAGGGCCACCAGGGGGTGGGCAGAGATAGAAGGCTGTGAAGGAGGGCTGGGCACCACTCAGGGCACTGGCATTGGGCTCAGAGAAGAGACTGGGCAGAGACAAAGGAGCTCCTCTCCCCTGCCTGCCCGCCATACCAGGCCCCAGGGCAAGCAGAGAAACTGGGCCAACCCCAGGTGCCCTGGTCAGGCGTGGCTCTGACCACCCACTGGACTCTTGGGACCTGCTGTGTCACCACCTGCCTCCACTGGGGCTCCCGCTGCCAAAACAGTTCCCCTGGCTGGCTCCCATCCATGGTCCTACCTCAGGGACTCACCTTCCCAGCTGCTCCCAGGAAAGCAGCCTGAGCCAGGAAAAAGAGCAGGTGTGGAGGGACCACATGGATCTGCACATCCTCCATCCTCTTACTAGAGCCATAGAGCTCACTGGGCTAGGTGCCATGCCAAGTGCAGGGTAGCCAGCTGACAACACAGAAAGGCCACCTGCGTGTCCCCTCATCCACTGCTCTCCACACTTCCCCTCATCCAGGAAGCCTCCCTGCTGCCCACCCTGACATCCCTCCCGGGTCCCATGCTCCCACCACTCAGCCCTGACCACTCTGGGCTGCTGCTGCATGGGGACAGGTCTATGCCCCAAGTGAACTTCCCATGACATTAAAGGCTGTCTGGGTCACTACAGTGGACACAGAAGCCCATTGCTGAGTGATTACTGAATGAATGAACGAATGAGTGAATGGATGCATTCTACCCATTTTACAGATAAGTAACCCAACACCCCCAGAGAAGAGGTCACCTGCCTGAGGGCACTTCTATCTCACCAGCATCAGACCAGGTATGTGCAAATCCAGAGCCCAGGCCTGGAACAGCTGGGATGGGGGCTTCCAGGAGAGCAGGACCTGGGCCCCTCCTCCCATAGGCACTGCAGGGACTGCCCCAGACATCACAGTGGCCCCCACAGACAGGCCCCCCAACATATGCCCAGCATTGCCCCAAGCTCTTTGTTCCCAGTCACCCACTATCCCTCACAGCAGCCCTGTGGTGGTTCATCCACAGCACAGAGAGGTGGTCACTTGCCCAAGTTCACGACAGCATGTGCTGGAGAGTGGAACTCTGGCTGCCTGGCTCCCCTTCCCATCTTTCTCCCTGCTCTCTGTGGGATGCCTCGACAAGCATATCTCCCCTTGGCCCCTTTATGATGTTTTGTTTTTTATTTAGAGACGGAGTGTCACTATGTTGCCCAGGCTGGAGTGTGCAGTGGCTCAATCTCACCTCACTAAAACCTCCACCTCCCCGGTTCAAGCAATTCCCCTGCACCAGCCTCCCAGATAGCTGGGATTACAGGTGCATGCCATCGTGCCCCACAAATTTTTATATTTTTAGTAGATAGGGTTTCACCATACTGGCCAGGCTGGCCTCGAGGTTGGGGTGGTCAGGAAAGGAGTCCTTGCTGCTCTGAGAACTGAAGGAGGCGAGGGGCAGCTCTGTGCAGACACTAGGAAGTGAGCTCCAGGCAGAGGGGCCAAACCCTGCAAAGGCCCTGAGGTCTCCAGGGGATGAGAACAGAGAGGGGACGGGGCCTTGTGGGCCCATAAAACACAGGCAAGAAGGTTCTGAGCAAGTGGACATGGCCCTTCGGGGGCTGACAAGTGCCCTCTGGCTGCATGTACCCTGCAGATGGGGTAGAGGGTGAGCAGGGAGACAGGAAAGAGGCTGCTGCCTCCTGTGGGTACCGGTGGAAGATGAGGCTAGAAGGGGCAGGTTAGGGGGCAGAGGAGGAAGATGTGGGGAGGCTCACTGCAGCCACTCAGCCACCATGATTCTCTCACGCAGTCCGCACTGAGACCCAGGAACCATGTTTCCGAAGAGGAAGAAGCAGGTGGCAATCTGTGCACCATCCAACTTTGAGCACTGTGTGCACATGGGCTTTGACCAGCATGAGGAGAAGCTCACTGGGCTGCATGCCAGTGGCAGAGGCTGATGGACGAGTCGGCTAGCCAGCCAAAGCACCTCATCGACCCTACCTGCATCACCTCCATCCAGCCCAGGGCCCCCAAAGGTATGTGACACCCACCACCACCTCCCCCAGCTCCCCCCCAACCTGAGTGCCCTGGCCCTCACGCAACACTTCACACTGTAACCAACACCTTCTCAATTTGTAAACAGAGATGCAATCCCAGCTTCCACCCAGATCCTGGGACCAAGGACCCTTCACCAACCCTCCACCCACTGGCTCCAAGTTCTGAGAACCCCATGCCACCCAACCTGAGGCTTCCATGACCCATCTGACAGTCCCTACACCAGCCTCCAACCTGAGCTTCATACCCTAGGCAGTATGCTCTTGTCCCTGAACCACACAGATCCCACCCTTGAGTCTTTCCAGAGCTCCTGGCAGTAGGGGACAGACCCATTCCCACAGGGTGACAGTCCCCAGTGGTGAGGACTTGCATGGGGGAGCCTGGAGGAGGCACCTGACCCAGACTAGGGGTCCAGGCAAGCTTCTGGGAGGAGGGGACACCATGGGTGAAGAGGAGAAGGAGGAATGGCAGCAGATTCGGGGGAAGCTGACCTTTCATGTAGGAAATCACCCCTGTGGAACACTGCGGGCTTTTTGGTTTTGGTTATTTTTTCTCCTGCCATCTAGAGCAAAATGGCAAGGTTGGGATTTGAACCAATGTCTGTTTCCAAGGCCCATGCTCTTAATCCCTTTCCTGCCTCCACGTGAAATTATAAGAGTTGCAGAGCCGGTATCTGGGTGTGACAGGCATGAGGCTGGCCTGGCAGGAAACTTTGCTGCACCTCAGGAAGCCAGCCTCAGAGCCTGGACTCTCTCCCATGGTCGGTTGGGACTGGGAAGGGTTGCAGGCCAGGGGGAGCTCCCCAGGTTTGTTTCCAGGGGGTGGAGATGGGTGCTCCTGGACTCACCTCTCCCGGTGCCCAGCACAGCCTGGCAGAGAGGAGTGCCAAGACCCACAAGCTGGCCATAGACACAAGTGCAGCCTCAATTTGGCGGCCCATGGAAGAGTCCGTGTGGCACACACGGGGCACTTTTGAATGCCTTGACTTCTTTGGCACCACTTAAAAAGTGACAGACTTCTTTCAAAGCTGTTGGCTCCTGGTGACAGACCAGCTGGAGCTGAGAGGCAGCTGCCTCCGCAGGTGTGGTCCTGGCTCTTGTAGGCTACAGGTCGCACGGGATTCCCTCTGATCCACGCCCTGCCTGGCTCTGTGGGCACTCGCATATGTATCCAAAATCCGAGCCCCTTCCTGGCTCGCCAGATGAGAGGGCTGACTGTGACTGGCCCACCAGGAAAAAGGGCACCTGAATTCACACACAGTGCCTCGTGGCCAGCACCAACTTGGGTTCCCATGAACACTTGCGTTTGCTGCCCTTGGCCAGGCCCCAGGTGTCCCAGGGACCTCTCCAAAACCTGGCTTTTGTTTTGTTTCATTTTGTTTTAAGACAGAGTTCCTTTCTATCTCCCAGGCTGGAGGGCAGTGCCACTGCGATCTCCACTCACTGCAACCTTCGCTTCCCAGGTTCAGGCAATTCTCCTGTCTCAGCCTCCTTCCTGGCTCACCCTCTGGAGTAGCTCCCAAGGGATTACAGGTACCTACCACCATGGCCAGCTAATTTTTGTATTTTTAGTGGATACGGGGTATCATCATGTTGGCCAGGCTGGTCTTGAGCTGCTGACCTCAGGTGATCCTCCTGCCTTGGCCTCCCAAAGTGCTGGGATTACAGGCACCCAACACCATGCCCAACTATTTTTAGTGGAGACGTTTTCACCATGTTGTCCAGGATGGTCTTGAACTCTGACCTCAGGTGGTCCTCTCACCTCAGCCCCCCAGAGGTATTGGGATTATAGGGTTGAGACATCGTACCCAGCCTCAAACCACTGTTCTAACAGCAAAATCTGGCCATGTGTCCACTTTGCTTTTCTGGGGCCGCTGGGCAGGGCCCGGCTTCGAACAGACAGCCATAGCCAAGAGAGACAGGGCAGCAAAAGGCCACAGGTTTTGGGGGATCAGTGTTTCCTGCACATTAGAGGCAGGAGTCCAGCTGCAGCTGGCTGACAGCCTGGGCAAGATCCCTGTCAGCAGGGCCACCATTCTCAGCTCACTGTGGACCCTGCACAACCACCTCATGAATCCGGGTTTAGCAAAAGTTCACTTAGCCCCTGCTGTGTGCCAGATGCTGATAGGTGCTGACGTATAGTGGGACCCAAAGCAGACAGAAAAAAACAATCCCTGCCCCCAGGAGCATGCACTGGACAGAGCCAGGCACAGATGCCTGCATGCTCCATGTCAGCCGCTGTCAGGTGATCTAGGTAGAAAACAGGCAGGGCAGGGGCTGGCATTTTAGATGGGTGGCCAGCGGAAGATTGAGCAAAGACCTGAAAGAGTGGAGGGAGAAAGCCACAAGGACCCTGGGAGCTGATGTTCCAGGCAGAGAAAGCAGCCAGCGCAGAGGCCCCGGAGCAGGGCAGGAGGCCACGGATCAGCAAGGACACCTGTGGAGCAGGGGCAGAGTGGGCGTGTATGACACAACTCAGACCATGGAGAGTGGGAACGGTAGAGACTTCGAATGCACTGGACGCCCTGCCTGGTTTCCACATGGGTTTGTATTTTGCAGCTGGCTCCTGCAACCCCCTTGCCCTCTACTTTGGGGACAGGCCTTTGTGACTCTCCCTGTCCTCCACCCATTGTCCTTCATGGGAGCAGAGAGTGTGGTTTTGGGGCTCATGAGCACTGGCTCCAACAGCGGAGGAAGTGCAAGCCCAGGCCTGGCCACAGCATCCGGTAACTTGTAGCCTTCAGCCTGATTATGGGGTGAGTCAGCTTCTGCTCTGCCTCCCTTCCAACCCACAGGGCACGACTATGCTGCCCATCTGTGGAACAGGAGAAAAACAAGGGGTGCCTCTCTGGCGTCCCACCCAGCCCAGGAAGACAGCAGCCTGGCCGTAGCCATCGCTCCTCTGACCCTGCAGCTGCATCCTGGCGGGGGAGGGGACGCCGCCCATGCCATCCTTACTCCATAGTATCTCCTCATTTTGTCTTTGTGTCACGCCATCCTGTCCCTGTGTGTTGGATGCCCATCCTGTGTCCCCCACTTCTTGCTTCGCCCCCACCCGCCATTGCCCGGGACCACAAACCATCATGTGCAAAGGTGCCAAAGATGGGGGCCCTCATTCCGCTGCTGGGCAAGTTTGAGAACAATGCCACACCCTAGCCTGTCAGCACTGGGCCAGCTGCTTCTCCCCATGTCTGCACAGCCCATTGTCTCCCACTCCAGGCCCCAACCCAGCCTCCACACAACCACCAAGTCCTCAGCACAGCCCACACGGCCACCAAGAGGAAGTTTCTCACATTCAGGCCCACACCATCCCCATTCCACCTTAGAGACCCTGGCAGTGCCCTAAAGCATCCTGACAAGAGGAAGCCTGCACCCATTTGCCCAATGGATGAGGCCCTTCTCGACCTCCCATACATCACAGCACCCAACTGCACCAGGAGCTCCCCACCTGGGTTTCTCATCTGCCCTCACGTACGCTCTTCTCTCATCCTTGCCCAATACTTGCTTGTCCAGGGTCTCAGCCCTCAGCTCAAATGCTCTTCCCACCTCCCCTCAGCACCAGCTCAGGACTGACCTGAGATGGGTATTGTCCCAGGGGAGTGCACCCAGAAGGGAGGTGTGGGCTTTAGGGCTGCCTCTGAGGCCCATGTGGCTGTGACAGTAGTAGGGGAGGGCAGTCCAGGTGGCCACATGGGCACAAACTCTATGCAGAACTACTGCAAGGTGACCCAAGGGAAGCCAGTGGCTGGGTGAGGCAGGACTGGGCAGCCTTCCTGCCCCTCTCTGGCCACCTTCACCACTGATCCGGCCCCTGCACAGGTGGTGATCATGCGGGACTATGAGCATGACAATGTGTTGGTGATGTACAACCCCTGCCTGGTGGGGGACAATCTCTGGGTCATCCTGGAGTTTCTGTAAGGAGGCTCTCTCACCAACATTGTCACCCACACCAGGTACTGCCAGGGCCTCAGATTTCTCCTGTGACATGACCAGGTCCCCTCCAGACCACTTGGGGTGGAGCCACATCTCCAAACCCTGGGCAATCGGTGGTGTCTTCCATTCCTCCAGCTTCAAAGTGGGGTCAGGCTATCTCAGGTTCCTCCCATCCCAAGGCAGGGCTTCATTCCCCTCTGCCCCTGGGGGCTGTCCACCCACCTGCTTGCCCCCACCTGCAGGATGAACAACAAGCAGATCTCAACCGTGTGCCTGGCAGTGCTCCAGGCCCTGTTGGTGCTCCACAAGCAGGATGTCATCCACCTGGACATCAACAGTGACTCAATCCTGCTGACCCATGACAGCAGGGTGAGGGTACAGGTGGTGGGCTGTGTGGGTCATGGTTCCCATTGTGGAGCTTCCCTGTCTCTCCCCACCCCCTTGGAGGGTAGGTAGGCTCAACCCTCTAGGCCTGTGTCTAGGATCCGTGACTTCATCTGTCCCTGATGCAGCCCAGAGTCGAGTTCCAGCACTTTGGGGGCTCTGTACACTGGGAGGACACAGGCTGGTGGGGGCTCTGCAGTGAGAGGTCACAGGCTGGAGGGGGCACTGCAGTGACAGGGCACAGGGTGGAGGGGGCTCTGTGCAGTGGGATGGCACAGGATGGTGGGGGCTCTGTGCAGGAGGAGGACAAGCTCGTGGGGGCTCTGCAGGGGGGGACACAAGCTGGTGGGGAACCTGCAAAAGAAGCACACAGGCTGGTGGGGCTCCCTGCAGTGGGAGGACAGGCTGGTGGGGCTCTGTGTAGTGGGAGGACACAGGCTGGTGGGGTCTCTTCAGGGGAAGGACACAGTCCGGTGGCGGCTCTGCAATGAGAGGACACAGGTTGGTGGGGACTCTGCAGTGGAAGGACATGGGCCATTGGGGGCTCTGCAGTGGCAGGACACAGGTCGGCGGGTACTCAGCGGGCAGGACACAGGCCGGTAGGATGTTGCAGGGAGAGAACACAGGCCAGTGGGGGCTCTGCAGTGGGAGGACACAGGCCTGTGGAAGCTCTGCAGGGGGGTGACACAGGCCGGTGGGGACCCTGCAGTGGGAGGGCACAGGCTGGAGGGGACTCTGCAGTGGGAGGACACAGGCCAGTGGAGGCTCTGTGCAGTAGGAGGACACAGACCTGTAGAGGCTTTGCAGGGGGAGGACACAGGCTGGTGGGGATGCTGCAGGGAGAGGACACAGGCTGTTGGAGGCTCTGTGCAGTGGGAGGACACAGGCCAGTGGGGACTCTGCAGTGGGAGGACACAGGCCGGTGGAGGCTCTGTGCACTAGGATGACACAGGCAGTTGGGGGCTCTGCAGTGGCAGGACACGGGCCGGTAGAGGCTCTGTGTGGTGGGAGAACCCAGGCCGTTGGGGGCTCTGCAGTGGGAGGACACAGGCCGGTGGAGGCTCTGTGCAGTGGGAGGGCACAGGCTGGTCAGGGCTCTGTGCAGTGGGAGGACACAGGCCAGTGGGGGCTCTGCAGTGGGAGGACACAGGCCGGTGGGTACTCTGCAGTGGGAGAACACAGGCCGGTGGAGGCTCTGTGCAGTGGGAGGGCACAGGCTGGTCAGGGCTCTGTGCAGTGGGAGGACACAGGCCGGTGGGGGCTCTGCAGGGGGAGGACACAGGCCAGTGGGGACTCTACAGGGAGAAGACACAGGCCGGTGGAGGCTCTGTGCAATAGGAGGACACAGGCCGGTGGCAGCTCTGCAGTGGAAGGACACGGGCCAGTGAGGGCTCTGCAGTGGTAGGACATGGGCCCGTGGAGGCTCTGTGCAGTGGGAAGACACAGACTGTTGGGGGCTCTGCAGTAGAAGGACACAGGCCAGTGGGGGTTCTGCAGGGGAAGGACACGGGCCAGTGAGGGCTCTGCAGTGGGAGGACACAGGCCGGTGGGGGCTCTACAGTGGCAGGACACAGGCCGGTGGGACTCTGTGCAGTAGGAGGACACAGGCCAGTGGGGGCTCTGCAGTGGGAGGACACAGGCCGGTGGGGGCTCTGCAGTGGCAGGACACAGGCCGGTGGAGGCTCTGTGCAGTGGGAGGACATAGGCTGGTGGGGGCTATTCCGTTAGCACTGGATGCTGGGCCCAGGGGCTGGGTTCTGGGCAGACAGTGCAGGCTTCACCACAGGCTTCTCTCTCCACTGAAAAGCCACTGCCTGCCCAGCACCCATGTTAGGGTATGAACACAGCCCTATCTCTCATTCTTTGGACTGAGATTCTGAACCCCAGGCTGTGGCACTGATAATGCAGGGTGGACATGACTTTCTGTAGGAAAGGGCCCTAGACTCCAATAAAATTCCTGCAGAAGTGGATGACTCCATCCCTTCCCCCAAGGAAAATAAAACTGCACCAGTCAGTCTAGACAGAGGCAGAGAGCTCTTTCACTGACAGTCCAGGGAAATCTCAGGATGTCTGCAGATATGTTTTGGGGGCGACATCTGTAGACCACCTGAAATTGTCATCCCATGGTTGTGGGGGTGGTTCTCTGGAGACAAGAAGACCCATAGAGATCCTCAAAATTCGGAAAGCGGGTCAAGTGCAGTGGTTTACACCTGTAATCCCAGCACTTTGTGAGGCCAAGGTGGGCGAATCATGAGGTTAGGAGTTCGAGACCACCCTGACAAACACAGTGAAACCCTGTCTCTAGTAAAAATACAAAAAATTAGCTAGGCATGGTGGCAGTCGCCTGTAATCCCAGCTACTTGGGAGGCTGAGGCAGAATTGCTTGAACCTGGAAGGTGGAGGCTGCAGTGAGCCAAGATTGGGCCATTGCACTCCAGCTTGGGCTACAGAGCAAGACTCTATCTCAAAAAAAAAAAAAAAATCATAAAGGAATCTACATTTCCTAAGAAGGTGTACGGGGCATGGTTGTTGTAGAGGTAGGCTGTGGCCCCTCACAGCCCCAGAGCAGGGCTGCCTTCCTCTCCAATCCAACACAAGATGCTCCTGGGCGGCAGGGCCCCAGGGCACAGGCTTTCAGGGTCACTGGTTCGCAGCCCCGCCTGACCTTTGCTATCTGAGGTACTCAGGCCACTGCCCCCAAGAGCCCTAGAGGCCATGTGGGTGGGAGATGGGGGAAACCTGTGGGAGGTGACTCACCTGGGAGTCCCCACTGGGAGGTGGTAGAGCTCCCCAGTGGTCTGGCTCTGGAGCCGAGCTCTGACCTCTGCGCTGCACATCATGTCTGAAAATAGAAAGTGAAAGACCGATTTCTGTGACAGTGACAGGGAGCACACGTGAGCCCTGTGGCTTCCAGGTGGGGGCCTGGGAAATCTAGCTCCACCTGACGGGGTGGCAAGTGGCCAGAACCCACATCTGTGATATTTCTGGCCTCTTGTTCTGTGTGGCAAGAACCAAATGAGACGGGTTCTTCTCACATCTGGTGGGGTGCATTTTAGAAGTGCTGCTGGGTGCTAGAGAGGGCTTTGTGTCTGTTCTTCTTCTGAGTGGGTTTTCCCTTCCCTAGGTTAAAGGGCCTGTCACCTGTCTCATTATTTCCCTCAATGGCTCTGTCTTCCTCTGCCCTCCCCTGTCCTGGCTGTCCGACAGGTGGATGCAGACCAAGTTATCCTCTCTCACAGCCCCGTGAAGCTCTTCTCAAAGTACCATGAGAAGCAGAGGCTGGTGTCTGGTGCCTGTGGTGGAGAATGCCCGGGGGTAACCTTTTGGTCTTACTCTGTCTGAAGGGAAGGGGCAGGGCTGGAGCCTTTCCTCCTTTAGCTGAGTGGGGACTGTAGTGAGGGATGCTGGGTGCTGGGGTGCATGGGTGATACTGCGGGCTGAGGGGTGGGAGGACAGTGCCCGAGTGTGGTCAGCCCTCATGTCTGGTGGTTTCCAAAAGTCAGTCTTCTTACCCCTGCATCAGAATCCTTTGGGGAGCATAAAATGCAGATTCCAGGGTCTCTGGCCTGGAGCCTTGGTTGACTAGGTCTAGGGTAAAACTCAGGAATCTGTATTTTTAAAAAACCAAAATACCTCTCCTAGTGGTTCTGTAACTAAGTTTGGTAACCCCTTCTCTAGTCTCTTCTTTGGGGTGCTCAGTCAGCGTGTTAGCCAGTGGTAGTGAGGCAGTTACAGGGAGCTTGTCTTTGAGAGCCTGCAGAATACCTGGCCCCTGTTCTCAAGCAGCTGGGTCATGCTGAGCCTGTCCTCTGTACCAGTGGTGTGCCACACACTGAACAGGACGATGACCAGGATGAGGCGTGGGGCTTAAGAATGAATCAGGGGCTTGTGCCTGAGGAGGCAAGAATAACACCATGTGCAATAAAGGAGCGTTTCCCAAGGCGTATGATTAAAGGCTCATAAGCTCACAGGAGTGTGCCACAGGTACGGGGAGGTGGGGGCAGTGGAGCATCCCTGGGGCAGGAATTGCCTTGGCTTTTTGGAGGGGTACAGTGGAGCCCAGCAGATGGCTAAGCTTTCCCAGGCAAGGGAAGTAGAAGGTTGGAATGGGATAGGGAGAGGAATGAGAACAGGAGGGGTGGTGCCAGGGTGTCTGGAACCTTGCAAGTGAACTTGAGGAGTCTGACCAACCTCTCAGGGCAGTGGAGGGCAGGGCAGGCTTTATTGCTGATGGGGCAATCTGATAGAATCAGGATTTGGGGGAAATTCATTTTGAGATTCATCCAAAACCACATCCAGTTAAGACTGCGAGTTGGAACTGAGGACAGGAAGATGGAGGCAGATCTTAGAGCAGATAGGCTGAAGCTGCCTTGGCCCTCCCCAGGGTCTCTTCTTCCTTGCTGATTCATGTTCATCTTTTAAGATTTTAGCTCCAGCCCTCCTCCCTCTGCAGGACTCCCCAGCCCACTGAGGAGTCTCTTCTGAACTCAGCACTGGCTGGCAGCACTGTTCTCAGAACACTGGTTTTGATGGGCTCTGAATGTGCTGGGCTCCTCAGGATAGTTTTTTCCTTTTTTTTTTTTTTTTTTTTTTTTTTTTGAGAAAGGGTCTCACGCTGTTGCCCAGGCTGGGGTGCAGTGGCGCAATCATACCTCAGGGTAGACTTGACCTCCCGGGCTCAAGTGATACTCCTGCCCCAGCCTCTTGAGGAGCCTCCTGAGTAGACTACAGGCATATGCCACCATGTGTAGCTGACTGTTTTATTTGTAGAGACAGGGTCTCACTATGTTGCCCAGAATGACCTGGAACTCCTGGGCTAGAGAGATTCTCCCACCTCAGCCTCCCAAAGTGCTGGGATTTCAGGTGTGAGCCACTGCACTCAGCTGGGAACAGAGATTCTTATGTGCTTTTGCCCTCTGGGCCATGCCTGGCATAGGACCTGGTACCTGTCATGTGCCTGGTGACTGTTGGTGGTTTGCCCAGGAGCTGCCCTCTTTACCTGTGCAGTTGCAGCCTGCTCATCAGCACCTGCAGGATTTGTGCCATCCTTGCTGGGCTCTGCTTGCTACCCTCCTGCCTGGCTTGATCAGGACTGGGTTGTGTTCCCTTCACTTGTGATGTGATGCATTCAGAAAGGCATCTCCCCCCAGAACTGTGCAGCATTACTTCCCTGAGCTCATTGCAGACTGGGCTTCCAGAATGTTCTTACCATGGATGAGCTGCGGATGGCCTTCCCCCTGCTTCACATGGTGGACCTGGAGCGGCGGCCGAAGACCACGGTAATAACGGGCACAGGTTGGGCTGTGTCATCTGCACACCTCCAGTGCCCTGCATTGGCTCCGTCACTCACCTTGCAAACCCTCCTGCAGAGCTGTGTTTTGTCTGTGCTTCTGCATGTCTACTGCCTCCTTGGAGGCACATCTGGCTAAGGGTTTCATTCCCTGGATTTACGAGAATGGTTCAGAGGCCGGGCGTAGTGGCTCACACCTGTAATCCCAATGCTTTGGGAGGCTGTAACTGGAGGACTGGTTGAAGACCAGCCTGGGCAACATAGTGAGACCCTGTCTCTACAAAAAAATAAAACTAATTGGCCGGGTGCAGTGGCTCATGCCTGTAATCCCAGCACTTTGGGAGGCCAAGGTGGGTGAATCTCCTGAGGTCAGGAGTTCCAGATTAGCCTGGCCAACATGGTGAAACCCTGTGTCTATTAAAAATACAAAAATTAGCTGTATGTAGTGGTAGACACCTGTAATCCCAGCTATTCGGGAGGCTGGGGCAGGAGAATTGCTTGAACCCGGGAGGCGAAGGTTGCAGTGAGCCAAGATTATGCCATTGCACTCCAGCCTAGGCAACAGAGTGAGACTCTGTCTTAAAGAAATAAAGAAAATGAGCCAGGTATGCTGGCACATGCCGATTGTCCCAACTACTCAGGAGGCTGAGGCAGGCGGGTTGCTGAAGCCCAGACATTGGAGGCTGCAGTGAGCTGTGATCACATCACTGCACTCCAGCCTTGGCCACTGAGTGAGACTTTCTCAAAAAAAAAAAAAAAAAAAAAGGAAAAAGAAAAAGAAAATAGCCAGGATAAGCGACAGACTTTACACCCTGTCCTCTCTGCATTGTTTGTAATTAGCTGGGAACCCCATTCAGAGCCCCCGCCTCCCTTCCGACAAGCAGTTCTGTACTTCCTGGCTGGCCTTCCCAGTGCTGCCCAGGAGAGCCGCTGGCAGTTGTGAAGTGAGCTATCCAGATGGGGTTTCACCATGTTGACCAGGATGGTCTTGATCTCTTGACCTTGGGATCCGCCCGCCTTGGCCTCCCAAAGTGCTGGGATAACAGGTATGAGACACCGCACCCTACCATCATTACATTACTTTTTTTTTTTTTTTTTTTTTTTTTTTTTGAGACGGAGTCGCTCGTTACCCAGGCTGGAGTGCAATGGCGCGATCTCGGCTCACCACAACCTCCGCCTCCTGGGTTCAGGCAATTCTCCTGCCTCAGCCTCCTGAGTAGCTGGGATTACAGGCACGCGCCACCATGCCCAGCTAATTTTTTGTATTTTTAGTAGAGACAGGGTTTCACCATGTTGACCAGGACGGTCTCGATCTCTCAACCTCGTGATCCACCCGCCTCGGCCTCCCAAAGTGCTGGGATTACAAGCTTGAGCCACCGCACCCGGCTGCATCATTACATTTCTTAAACCCAAAGACTAAATATTAAAAGCAGCCAGGCCCCCTCTCTTTCATGCACACATACATCTCTGAAAGGAATAATTTGCCTGACAGACAACATGTCAACAAAAATTTAAAAACCTAGTACAACTTACAATGATTGACATCATCTTTGGTGCGCTAAAATCAAATAGCTATCCACTAAATTCTGAATGCAGAGAACATGCCCACTAAAATCAAAACTCAGCAATTCTACAAGATGGCTGATCACTAGCAGCTCGGGATTGTAGCTCCCACTGAAAGCGCAAAGAACGAGAGGACGCCACACCTTCACATGAATTCTTGTTGCTCACGCACCAGGAGATTCCCAGCGGAGGAGCCCCACGGGTCGCCAGCGCGACTCTTGTGACCGGCGAGGCGGTTTTGCCAGCGCCTTGGAGCGACGGTTCTTGGTGCAGAGTCGGAAAAGCACCATCAATCTTAACGCCGCTGATTTGGTCGGTGCAGTGGGTTGCTCAGATTTCGGCGCTGAGAATCAGTAAGTTGGACGTCCACTCAGAAACCCAATTACAAAGACGGTGAATTCAAAGACCACAGATGGATAAATTTATAACGAAGGGAGGAAAGCGGCCAAAAAAGGCTGAGAATGCCCAAGATCAGAACGCCTCTCCCTCAGCAGGGGATCCCAGTTCCTCATCAGCAACGGAACAAGGCTTGATGGAGAACAAGTGTGTTCCAATTACAGAAGCAGCCTTCAAAATGTGGATAATGAGAAACTTCTGTGAATTAAAAGAACTTGTTTTAACCCAATCTAAAGCAACTAAGAACTTTGAAAAAAGATTTGACGAAATGTTAACAAGAATACACAATTTAGAGAGGAATATAAGTGAATTGATGGAGCTGAAAAACACAATAGGAGAACTTCGTGAAGTATGCACAAGTTTTAACAGCCGAATTGATCAAGCAGAAGAAAGGATATCAGAGGTCGAAGACCAACTCAATGAAATAAAACAAGAAGACAAGATTAGAGAAAAAAGGATACAAAGGAACGAGCAAAGTCTCCAAGAAATATGGGACTATGTGAAAAGACCTAATCTACGCTTGATAGGTGTACCTGAATGTGACGAAGAGAATGAATCCAAGCTGGAAAATACACTTCAGGACATTATTCAGGAAAATTTTCCCAGCCTAGTAAGGCAGGATAATATTCAACTCCAGGTAATACAGAGAACACCACAGAGATATTCCTCAAGAAGAGCAACTCCAAGGCACATAATCGTCAGATTCACCAGGGTTGAAATGAAGGAGAAAATACTAAGGGCAGCCAGAGAGAAAGGTCAGGTTACCCACAAAGGGAAGCCTATCAGACTTACAGCAGATCTCTCAGCAGAAACCCTACAAGCCAGAAGAGAGTGGGGGCCAATATTCAACATCCTTAAAGAAAAGAACTTTCAACCCAGAATTTCACATCCAGCCAAACTAAGCTTCACATGTGAAGGAAAAATAAAGTTTTTTGTGAATAAGCAAGCACTCAGAGATTTCATCACCACCAGGCCTGCTTTACAAGAGCTTCTGAAAGAACCACTACACATATGAAAGGAACAAACAGTATCAGCCTTTCTAAAAAAATTATCAAAAAGAGCATCAATATAATGAAGAATTTACATCAACTAATGGACAAAATAGCCAGCTAATGGCAGTATTAAACTCACATATATTATTATTAATTCTAAATTTAAATTGACTAAATCCTCCAATCCAAAGACAGGCAATTTGAATAAAAAACTAAAACCCATCAGTATGCTGCATCCAGATCCATCTCACATTCGAGGATACACAAAGACTCCAAACAAGGGATGGAGAAAGATTTACCAACCAAACAGAGAGCTAAAATAAATAAATAAAAAGCAGAAGTTACAATTAAGCAACAAAGATCAAAAGAAGCAAAGAAGGACATTATATAATGATAAAAGGATCAATGCAACAACAAGAAGAGCTAAAGATCCTAAATATATACGCACCCAATACAGGAATACGCAGACATACAAGACTTATAAAGAGACTTAGACTCCCACATAATAATAGTGGGAGACTTCAACATTAATATTAGACAGATCAATGAGACAGAAAATTAACAACGATATTCAGGACTTGAACTCAGATCTGAAACAAGTAAATGTAATTAACATTTATAGAACTCTGCACTTTAAATATACAAAATATACACTCTTATCAGTACCACATCATATCAACTTAGAAGTTTAAAAGAAATCTTGGTTGGCTCCTTGTTTGTTATTCTCTTCCCTCATTTTCTTTCATGTCTCCATTATTAAGGACAATTATAGGCATACCCATATTTAGACTGCATTCTAGCCCGGGCAATAAAGCAATACCCCCATCCTCTCTCCTTCTTCCTCTTTCTCTTTCTTCCTCTTCTTTATTCTTTAAAAAAAAAAAAAAAAATTAAGGATACCAGGCCAGATGCTGAGGGCTGGCACAGAGGAGCAGGACCCACCCAGAACCACGTGGACTGCTCAAGCTGGCAGGGATCTTTATTATACAAAAGGGCCCAAGAGGGGCAGCGAGTTATCCAAGGTCACATGGCGGGGAAGGAAGAAGCAGGACTAGAATCCATGGGGCCCTGACCCTCTGGGACACATATACTCCCTTTCCAATGGAATGAAATAAAAAAAAAAAAAAAAAAAAAATTTCTACAATTCTGAGTCACTGATAAGTTTGTATTTGAACAGAGTGCTAAAATAATTGTATTTAATAGGTATATATTATAACATTGTCTTCTCTGTCTTTTTAAGCTGAATGTAACATACCCACTAGAAATGGCCCTAATTTGGGACAAGGCAGTTTTATCTGAGTATATATAAAGTCTAACATACTCTTGATTTCAGATCCAACACTGGCAGTGATGGGTATATATTTTTATACCCACAGGATAAATCAAACCTATAGGTGAAAAAATCATAACATAAGCCAACATTTTCGCAATAAAAAAAAAAAATAAAAATAAATAAATAAATAAATAAATAAATAAAAAAATAGGTAATTTCAAAAACCTCAATTATGTTCACACCAAACAACATAATAAGTCAGTTTCCCTCCCACTATTAACAATTGGAAACTAAACAAATGTACAAAATAAGTGTTTCCTGTAATTGGACAACAGATAGTACAGGGCTGTGATCCATATGAGAAGGGAATAAATTATATGTGTCCTAAGACTATCTGGCTTTTGATCTGGAGATATTTTCCACATCACTGTAAAGGAGAAGGAAACCAAACAGAACACAGCGTTCTCAGTAAATTGAGGGATCAGAGCTCATTGGGGCTTAGGTAGCTACATTTTGGGGGGCAGAGAACTGGAGAGGCAAGGGCCATACAGATAAAAAGCTAGCAATTTTTTATAAAGATTTCTTTAAGTTCCTAGCTGACAACTAAGATGTGCATAAAAAGACCACAATCTCATGCAGTTAGGAGGAGAGCAGTTAGTGGAGAGGTGTAAGTCCAACAATTTCTGGATGTAAGAAAGAACTGGAACATAGACAAGTTCTGAGGATCCTGAGTGAGAAAACTCACTGAACGCCTGGGGAGTACAAGAGAGCTCACAGATGGATGGCAACTTCCTGGCAGCAAGAAGAAACTAGCTCTAGAATAACAGCTGTTGCAAGACTTCACCTAAGTTCCTCATAGATTCTCGATATCAGACCTTTGATAGGTGCACGGTTTACAACTATTTTCTCCCATTTTTTAGGTTCTTTGTTGACTTTGTTAGTTCCTTTCACTTTGCAGATGCGCTGTAGTTTTTAATTAGGTCCCATCTGTCAATATGTTTTTCTTATCATTGCTTTGGGAATCTTTGTCATGAAATCTTTGCAGGACCTATGTCCACAATGGTATCTTCTAGGTTTGCTTCACTAGTTTTTATAGCCCCAAGAACACTCTGGGTTTTAGGTTTAAACCTTGAATCCATCTTAAGTTGATTTTTGCATATGGTAAAAGGAAGGGGTCCAGTTTCAATCTTCTGCATTGGATAGCTAGTTATCCCAGCAACATTGATTGAAAACGGAATCCTTCAACTATGAAAAGCTGTTTGGAGATTATTCAAAGAACTTTGAGCAGAAATAGCACTTTATCCAGCAAACCAGTGAGTATATTCCCAAAGAATATGAACCTTTCTGCCATAAAGTCCTGTGCATCCATATGTCCGCCAAGAAACTATTCACAATAGTAAGCACATGGAATCAACCTAAGTACCAGCAATGGTAGACTGGAAAAAAAGGAATGAGATCATGTCTTCTGTAGCAACGTGAATCGAGCTGGAAGTCATTATCCTAAGCAATCTAATGCAGGACAGAAAATGAAATACTACATGTTCTCACTTATAAGTGCCAGCTAAACACTGAGTACACATAGACAGAAAGAAGAGAGCAACACACACCAGGGCCTACTTGAGGGTGGAGTGTGGGAGGAGGCTGAGGATCAAAAAACTAGCTATCAGATACTATGCTCATTAATGTGTGGTGAAACAGTCTGTACAGTAAACCCCTGCAAGACTCAACTTACCTATATAATGAACCTGCACATGGACCCCTGAAACAAAAGTTTCACGAAAGTAGTAAAGAAAAATACCAAGAATTTCCTAATCAGAAAAAATTTCTCTAAATTTAAAGGTGATGGCTGGGCAAAGTGGCTCTTGCCTATAATGCCAGCATTTTGGGAAGCCAAGTGGGTTAACCATCTGAAGTTAGGAGTTCAAGACCAGCCTGAACAACATGGTGAAAGCCCACTTATATATGTATAAAAAAAAAATGCTTCATTTTTAATGAAAAAAAAATGTTCTGCATTTACTTTTTTTTCAAAGCAATGACTATGTGATATAGGCTCACAAAAAGAATAACACAGTCACTACCTTAAGAAATCAAGTCAGGTTTTATTCTGTTACAGGATCTTTAGCAAACAGATTATATTCACACATATGCTGACAATCTTTCAAATTTCTAAAATTCAGATCAGACAAAAACGCAACATATAAACAAAGGGAAAAGAAATCAAGGTTGGCTTCAAAAACACTCGACCACGCACACAAAAAAGAAACCTATACCTTAGAGGATAAAGTGGTCTCATTCAGCCAGGGATTATATTTTCAGTTAGGATATTCTGTATTAAAGTAAGAGAAAGCTATTTTCCTAATGCAATAGGTCCGAATGTAAATGGCTGTTTTGTCTGAAAAAAATTTCTCAAAAACATGCATTATCCAGCCAAAAAAACTGGAATCCAGGTTATGACTTCAAGAATAGGTTCAGAAGCCGGGCGCAGTGGCTCCTGCCTGTAATCCCAGCACTTTGGGAGGCCGAGGCGGATGGATCCAAGGTCAAGAAATTGAGACCATCATGGTCAACATGGTGAAACCCCGTCTCTACTAAAAATACAAAAAATTAGCAGGGCATGGTGGCGCGTGCCTGTAATCCCAGCTACTCGGGAGGCTGCGGCAGGAGACTTGCCTGAACCCAGGAGGCGGAGGTTGCGGTGAGCCGAGATGGCTCCATTGCACTCCAGCCTGGGTAACAAGAGCGAAACTCCGTCTCAAAAAAAAAAGAATACGCTCAGAAAACCAGAGAAGGGAAAGGCATTTGAGTGAATAACCCTACTTTCTCTGCTGGCTTTCCGCTTAAATGTTAGCTAATTTCCAAGTAGTATTAACCCACCATGCCAATAGGAAGTAACATCTTAGAGATCTTCAGAGTATCACAGGCATAGAAGGAAAAGGAAACCCTGGAAAAGCGAAGGCACCATTATTCCCCATTTTCCCTTTAAAAATACTCATTCACTTGTCTTGAAACTGCACATGGTGAACGTTGTTTGTGTAACACAGAGAGAAACGGGGGGGAGGGGAGAGAGAGAGAGAGAGAGAGGTAAATGAGAAAGGAGAAAAAAGGATGGAGGGAAGGAAGAAAATGAAAGAAAAACATAAAGCTCAAAAGAAAGAGGAAAGGAATGAAAGAAAGAACAAAGGGAACATGAAAGAAAGAAAGAAAGAAAGAGAAAGAAACAAACCAAGAAAGAAAAAGAGAAGGAAGAAATGACAGAAAGAAGGGAGGGAGGGAGAGAGGCAGGGAAAGGAAGGAAGGAAAAGGAAGAATCCAAGCAGCTCATAGGAGGCTAAGAAGTGAAGGATAATTCTTGGGAAATTGTATTCTATAAGCTCCCTGGGAGGAGGGGCACTATTATGCACCCAAGGGTTTCCATTGAAGACTTTGAAATACTGCATGCATTAAGGACAAAATCTTTAAAGTCTTTGAAGAATCAAGTTCAGTCTTAAATAATCTGAATAACTGATTAGCCAAAAATGATCTTTATGTACTCCAAATGCCTGCTGGATGAAAAGTTAAATCTTTCTGAGAAGAGAGAACAAATGTATAAACACAATAGTTTTTTAAAATATAACATGGCATTTAACCAAAAATCCGCAGGCATGTCCAGAAAAAGAAACAAATTAAGTAAAAATAATGAGAAACACCCGACAATAAAATATAGGAAATCCAGATAGTGGAATTATATGAAACAGACATTAAAACAATTGTGATAGCCGGGTTCAGTGGCTCAAGCCTGTAATCCCAGCACTTTGGGAGACCGAGGCGGGTGGATCACGAGATCAAGACGTCGAGATCATCCTGGTCAACAAGGTGAAACCCCATCTCTACTAAAAACACAAAACATTAGCTGGGCATGGTGGCGCGTTCCTGTAATCCCAGCTACTCAGGAGGCTGAGACAGGAGAATTGCCTGAACCCAGGAGGCGGAGGTTGCGGTGAGCCGAGATCGTGCGATTGCAATCCAGCCTGGGTAACAAGAGCGAAACTCCGTATCAAAAAGAAGAAAAAAAAAGGCGGAGGGGATTGTATGTTTGCTCACACTGGATGTGAGGCAGAGTTCAGGAATCTGGAAGAAAGAGAAAAACTTAGGAGGCTGAGGCAGGAGAATTCCTTGAACCCAGGAGGCGGAGGTTGCGGTGAGCCGAGATCGCGCCATTGCACTCCAGCCCGGGTAACAAGAGCGAAACTCCGTCTCAAAAAAAAAAAAAAGAGGCCGGGCGCGGTGGCTCAAGCCTGTAATCCCAGCACTTGGCGTTGACTCGGGTGCTTCCCCGATCTGCCTGCTCTCTCCCTTCAGGCCTCGGTGATAGCATCCGGCACGGTGCAGAGGCGACTTGGCTTGAAACCGGGCCCAGCTCCAGGTAAGTGACGCCGCTCGCTCCCCCGCACGCTCTCTCGGCTCCTCTTCAATCAGTCCTTGCCCTTCTCCAGGGTGCCCCAACGCCCTGGCTGTCGCGGGTCCCAGTGTTCAGAGTGGGTGGGTGATCAGCAGGCAATGCCTCCAGTAACCTGTAGGCTCCAGCATCCGACACCCACCCGTCGTGCTTGGGGCCACCCGCCCTGGCCAACTTGCTTTCGGTGGAACAGCTGGCTTGTGGCCGCCTGCCTGTTGGGGTGGTGTTAGGGAAGGGCTGCGGCTCACTCGGGTGTCCTGGCACAGTGCTGGCTGGAAACTGGGAACCAACCGTGTATCCCCCATGCACTAGTGGCTTTTAAAAATTCGCTCTTTGAATGATGAGACCCCCAAAACAGGATTTGTGTGAGCAACATGACTGTGTATTTACGTCGGTAGAGGTGGGCTAATGCAGAAAAGGACAGAGGGGTATCAGTTGGTTTTGTAGGTTGAGGCAAGTCTCTTGGGCCGGAGGCAGGGGTGGTGTACAGGTTAAGTTCTGTAATGGTCGTGAGGCCAGGGGCAACAAATTTACATTACCACAAGTTCAGTTACAATGGCGGGTGGGGTTAACATGTCAGACTGCAGGGTAGGGTGAGGAGAATTTGCATTATCATAATAACAGCTAAGATGGCAGGGTGGGGTGAGGAGTATTCACATTATTATAGTAATAGTTAAGATGTCAGGGTGGGTTGAAGAGTATTCACATTGTTATTATAATAGTTAAGATGGCAGGGTGGGGTGCAGGGGCGCTTTTGTTCTGCTGGGAAATGAGCGATTCTGGCGAAGGCAGGACAGTGGCCACCAGGCTCTGCGCCCCTGGCCACAGGCTCCCGGGTGGTGGGGAGAGAAGGCATGGATCCGGAGCCACACCACAGCCCAGGTGGGAGCTCCTGGCAGTAACCAGGTCTCTTGGGGAAGCCAGAGACGTGGTGATTTCGGTAGGTGGGAGGCCGGGTTCTCTCCATCTCTGGCCTCAGTAGACTCCTCGCCTTCCTGGGCGCGCATGCTCCTCGCTGCCACCCACTGCAGGTCTGGGGGCCCGGGGCTGTGCAAGGGGTAAGCAGAGAGGCCTCTGCAGTCAGGCTGGGGCCTAGTGCCTGAGCTCCAAGCAACTGGTGGGTCTGGTGCCCAGGCAAACGTGGGCTCCCTCTTCCCCAGACAGTCTCGGTTTACCGAGATTGGGGCTCTAGCCATTCTCAGGCCCTGAGCTAGTTTTCTGCAAAAAAGAGACTATCTTGTGCTCAGGGATTAGCCTAGCGCTGGCTGTGTGTGGCCAGGAAGTCTGTTTAGTGGTGATAATAAGAACATTCTGGCCGGGCGCAGTGGCTCAAGCCTGTAATCCCAGCACTTTGGGAGGCCGAGGCGGGTGGATCACGAGGTCGAGAGATCGATTCCAACCTGGTCAACATGGTGAAACCCCGTCTCTACTAAAAATACAAAAAATTAGCTGGGCATGGTGGTGTGTGCCTATAATCCCAGCTACTCAGGAGGCTGAGGCAGGAGAATTGCCTGAACCCAGGAGGCGGAGGTTGCGGTGAGCCGAGATCGCGCCATTGCACTCCAGCCTGGGTAACAAGAGCGAAACTCCGTCTCAAAAAAAAACACAAAAAAACTGTTAGGTAGAAAGAGCCCATTCCCCATATCCGGGACCCACATCCAGCAGGCCGCCTCTGGAGGTTAGTCTGCCCAGCAACAGGAGGACTAGCCCATCCCCCTTGCCACATGGCTCTTCCTTCTTCTTTGCTTAACCTCCACCAATCACTCCATGACACCTCACCTGTACGGGCTACCTCTAGAGTTCAGCCTTCCCAGCAACAAGGCAAGCCAATCATCTCCCACTTTAGCCCGCCAAAGCTTAAACCAATCCCTGCACGCCACAATATTCCCCCTCCGCCCATGTCCAACCGCCACCAATCACTTCACAACACCTCGCCTAAGCAGGCCGCCTCCCTATAAAAACCCTCTCCGGCAGCTGCTGGGTGCAGCTCAGCTCCCCTCCCGCCTGGGTTGCCCGCAGATCCCAATAAACCTGGACTCGGCTTAACAACTCCTCGCTCTCATTTGCTTTGGGAAGGGTCTCTGCAGGTTGCACAAAAACAAACCAAAAAAAAAAAAAAAAAAAACAAAAACAAAACATTCTAAGGTGAACTACAGTAATTTCTGAGACAGAGTTGAGATGACCTTCTTAGAAAGAATGGGTAGATTTCTGCTCTGCATGCGTTCAGAGAAATGCAACATTTGTGCACATATGAGAGCTCATGAGCTTCTAGGATTTTCAGATTCTGGTTCTTCAACAGCTGCCTTTTGCTCAAAAACAAAAATTATTTTTCAAATTTGGCATCAGAGCTTTGGAAAAATAATTTAAAGCCATTTGATGTGAAATTATTTTAAGGCTAGAACTGGACATATTTTTCACAGAAGTTCAATTCCAGCTTGTAATCTCAGCACTTTGGGAGGCCAAGGTAAATGAATCACCCAACGTTAGGAGTTTGAGACCAGCCTGGCCAACATGGTCAAAGCCATTCTCTACTAAAAATACAAAAATTAGCCGGGTGTGGTGGCAGATGCCTCTAATTGTAGCTACTGGGGAGACTGAGGCTGAAGTATCCCTTGAACCCGGGAAGCAAAGGTTGCAGTGAGCCAAGATTGCACCACTGCACTTCATCTTGGGTGACAAGAGTGAAACTTTTGTCTCAAAAGAGAGAGTAACAGAGAGAGAGAGAGAGAGAGAGAAATAAAAAATCATAAAAATTAGAGCAGAAGTAGATTTCATAGATATTTAAAAGACAAAAATCAGAGAAACAATTTACATATAAAAGCTATCCAGATTAAATGTTTTAAGAAGAAGAGCAATTTTCTTTTTTCTTTAAAGTTAATCGATAAAGTGTCTCATTTTCATTTTGAATTTATGCTTAGAATAAGTAAGTCCAAATAATTTATTCTGAACTCGTGGACATTGGATTTTCAGGAGGGTTTGTATTTAGGTATCAGATGTTTGGCTTTGGGATTCTGAAACAGCATTTGTGGAAAAGAAAAAGTCAGAATAAGAGGACTTGCTATGAAAAGCTCATAGAGCCAGGCGCGGCGGCTCACTCCAGTAATACCAGCACTTTGCGTAGGCCGAGGTGGGTGGATCACCTGAAGTCGAACTTGAGACCAGCCTGGTAATCATGGTGAAACCCCATCTCTACTAAAAATACAAAAATTCGCTGTGAGTTGTGGCACACGCCTGTAATCCCAGCTACTTGGGAGGCTGAGGCAAGAGAATCTCTCGAACTCAGGAGGCAGGGGGTTGCAATGAGGAGAGATCCTGCCACTGAATTCCAGCTGGGTGACAGGAGTAAAACTTAGTCTAAAAAAAAAAAAAAAAAAAAAAAAAGGAAGAAAGAGCCGGCCACAGTGGCTCATGCCTGTAATCCCAGCACTTTGGGAGGCCGAGGTGGGTGGATCACGAGGTCAAGAGATCGAGACCATCCTGGTCAACATGGTGAAACCCCGTCTCTACTAAAAATACAAAAAATTAGCTGGGCATGGTGGCGCGTGCCTGTAATCCCAGCTACTCAGGAGGCTGAGGCAGGAGAATTGCCTGAACCCAGGAGGTGGAAGTTGCGGTCAGCTGAGATCCTACCATTGCACTCCAGCCTGGGTAACAAGAGCGAAACTCCGTCAAAAAAAACAAAACAAAACAAAACAAAAACAAACAAACAAACAAAAAAAAAAACAAAAAAGAAAAAGCAAAAAAATTCTGGGTAGGGAAGAGTACACAGTTGGTGAAAAGCCTGGTTAGTGCTGCAGTTACTGGTCCAGGCAGGCGGCGTAGCTCTGACTTATAAATGCGTGCTTGCAGGCAGATGGGAGGTACGGATGACCAGGAAGGCTAGGCTAGTGGAGGAAACAGGTGACTGCTGCACATTCAAGATCTGGGGCTAAAAGTAAGCCATGAATCCTCTGGCCACTTACGTAGCCTGTTGGCAGAAAACTCTGGAAGCGGAAGTTCTTTCAGCACGATCTCTGAAGGTGAAGCATTGTCATAGGAGGAGTGTAGCTACATCATTGTCAGTGTGCACGTGTGTGGGTGTTCAGGAGTCACTTTATTGCAGCAGGTGGGGAAGGGAGACACTCCTCAGGACTTCTTTCCTTTGAGTTCTCAGCTCCCTCTGCCGGTGAGACCTGGAATGACAGGACAATTCACAGTGCAGCCGCCTGTGTGCGAGAGAGTATCTCCATTCCCCCAAAGACCCCCAGTCTCCCTCCAGCCAAGGCTGCTGTGATGTCTTTGTTCTCACACCAAATATAAGACGTTTGCTGAACAGAAGCCAACTCTTCAACACCACTGGGTGTTCAACAACTCCATTCTCACACAATCCAGAGTCACCATAGACCCGACCACTACAGGACTCAGTTCCTCAATACCGTCCCCACTGGACAGGCCAGTGACAAACACCAGAGGCCCCTCTATACCTCTCAGCCACTGTCTGCACATCATGAGCTTTTATACATTTCTTCCTGAAGTGCAATAATTTGATAAAACTAATTCCAGAACTTGGCCAAACGCTCCACTTATGTTTACCAGGTAAACATAAAGATCACCATTCAGAAAATGCAAACTGGAAAAAATGTATAGGGCACAGAAAAGTGGGAGAGAAGGACAGGGTGGGCAGTGAGTCCTGATGATTAGAAAACTCTCTAATGCTTCGTGTTCTATAGGAAGATTTTGCTGCAAAGAAATACCCTTACCATTATGACCTATTTTAGACATGGCCTCTTTTAGATACCACAGATTCACAGACTCTCCATTCCTATTGCTCTTCATTAATAAATTTGTCTTCAGGGTTCAGAAGAAAACACTTGTTAAGCAAACTTGGATTAAGTTTTTCTCTTTCTCTTTTTTTTTTTTTTTTTTTTTTTTGAGACGGAGTTTCGCTCTTGTTACCCAGGCTGGAGTGCAATGGCGCGATCTCGGCTCACCGCAACCTCTGCCTCCTGGGCTCAGGCAAGTCTCCTGCCTCAGCCTCCTAAGTAGCTGGGATTACAGGCACACGCCACCATGCCCAGCTAATTTTTTGCACCTTTAGTAGAGACGGGGTTTCACCATGTTGACCAGGATAGTCTCGATCTCTCGACTTCGTGATCCACCTGCCGCGGCCTCCCAAACTCCTGGGATTACAGGCTTGAGACACCACACCCGGGTACTTGATTCTTAAGGCAGTGACTGTTATTCTTTTAGTGAGCCTATATCACATGATGATGGCTTTGAAACAAAGTAAATGCAGAACATTTTTTTTTTTTTCATTAAAAAAGAGGCAGATCTTTTTTTTTTTTTTTAATAGGCAAGGTTTCACCATGTTGGTCAGGCTGGTCTTGAACCCCCGACATCAGGATCGGCCGGCCGTGATCTCCAAAGTGATTGGATTACAGGCGTGAGCCACCACACCCGGCCTAGAAACAGATCTTAAAAATTCTTGTTATAGAACATTCATACTATATGCTTATAAGTATAATAGTTTATAATTATATATAAATACAAATATATAATTATGATAGTGCTCCTATTTATAGAAATGTCATGTATTTATGCATATATCATATATGTGTATAATGTATAAATTTAATATAGATTATGTAAACATATATAAATATAAATAGCTTATATTTATATAACATAAATTGTGTTTACATAATTTATATATGATATAAACATAGTCATATAAATTTATATATTATATGAAGTAATGCATATGGCATTCACATTTGGTCATATATATTTATATAAATATATTTGTGACATATTACATAATACATAAAAATATGACACATGTAACAATATACATTGTCATGTTCTATTATATTCATGCATAATATACAATATATAATACGCATATTACATTATATAATATGATATTTTATGTTATATATGTATTATTTACAATTGTATATTATGTATTACATAATACATAGTGTTATGTGATGTGTTTTATATATAAATATGGTGATTATATACTTATATATTCTACATTGATATTTTTAATATATATGTAATTTGCTTTCGTTTTTGGCTATCTGATGTTCATTTTTTTTTTTTGAGACGGAGTTTCGCTCTCGTTACCCAGGCTGGAGTGCAATGGCACGATCTCGGCTCACCACAACCTCCGCCTCCTGGGTTCAGGCAAGTCTCCTGCCTCAGCCTCCTGAGTAGCTGGGATTACAGGCACGCGCCACCATGCCCAGGTGATTTTTTGTATTTTTAGTAGAGATGGGGTTTCACCTTGTTGACCAGGATGGTCTTGATCTATCAACCTCGTGATCTGCCCGCCTTGGCCTCCCAAAGTGCTCAGATTACAGGCTTGAGCCAGCGCGCCCGGTCTGATGTTCCTTTTTAAAAGTTTTACAAAAAAGTGAAAAGCCATTTATACCTCTTTGATGAAAAGCGATTGATAAATATATACACAAATAAAAATATGTAAATACATACATAAATAAAACCATACATATTTGTAAACATAAATACAAATATAGAAGTATATACAATATAAATACAGAAGTATATAAATTTATATACAGTATTTATATGTAAATATTTGTGAAATATAAATAAGTATATAAATTTATATGATATATACTTATTGATAAGATATGTAAGTAAAATATATACTTATATATAAATACAATATAAAAAGAATTATCTATATATTTATTTTATTAATACTGATTCTCCAGAGTTAGTTAACAGAAAGCATTGGAATTATAGTCTGTGCAAATTTATGTGTACCTGGATTCGATATACAAAGTTTTCTATTTCAAAAGTGGCACCATAACACGTTGTTTCACTATTAAATTTTTTCACTTTACAACATATTTTTTTGACATTTTCTAAGTCAGTAAATTAAATTTTTCTGGTTATTTATTGCTGCATAACAAAAATTCATCCCAGAACAAAGGTAGTTAATACAGTAATTGATGACTGCCTCTTGTAGTTCTGTGGACTGAGAATTCAGATAGTGCATGGTGTGGGTGGCTGGTCCCTGCCCCACAGAATCTGTGGACTCCTCTGGGAAGACACTCACAGCCGGGGCTGGAAAAGCTGTGGACAGTCTCTCAAAGCCTATCTCTCTCTTCCTCCCTCTTTTCCTCTTCGAAATCACACCTCTGCGCTTCATTATGGACAACAGAATGAGACTGTGTCTCAAAACAAATAAATAAATAAAATTTTAAAATAAAAAACTGGATCTTACTTTTTTTTTTTTGAGACCGAGTTTTGCTCTTGTTACCCAGGCTGGAGTGCAATGGCGCGATCTCGGCTCACCTCAACCTCCGCCTCCTGGGCTCAGGCAATTCTCCTGCCTCAGCCTCCTGAGTAGCTGGGATTACAGGCACGTGCCACCGTGCCCAGCTAGTTTTTTGTATTTTTTTTAGTAGAGACGGGGTTTCACCATGTTGACCAGGATGGTCTCGATCTCTCGACCTCATGATCCACCCGCGTCGGCCTCCCAAAGTGCTGGGATTACAGGCTTGAGCCACCGTGCCCGGCCCATTTTTTTTTTTTTTTTTTTTTTTTGAGATGGATTCTCATTCTGTTGTCCAGGCTGGAGTGCAGTGGCATAATCTTGGCTCACTGAAACCTCCACCTCCTGAGTTCAAGCAATTCTCCTGCCTCGGCCTCCCAAGTAGCTGGGATTACAGGTGCCCACCACCACACCTGGCTCATTTTTTGAATTTTTAGTATAGACTAAAAATTTTAGGGTTTCATCATGTTGGCCAGGTGAACTCCTGACTTCAGGTGATCTGCCTGCCTCAGCCTCCCAAAGTGCTGGGATTACACGGGTGAGCCATCATGCCTGGCCTTCTTTCTTTCATTCTTTCTTTTCTTTTTGGCACAGGGTCTTGCACCCAGGCTGGAGTGCAGTGGTGCAATCACACCTCACCTCAGCCTTGACCTCCTGGGCTTAAGTGATCCTCCCACCTCAGCTTCTTGAGTAGCTGGGACTACAGACACACAGCACCATGCCCAACTAATTTCTAATTTTTTCATAGAGACAGGGTTTCACTGTTTCCCAGGCTGGTCTCAAACTCCTGGGCTCAAGTGATCCTCCTACTTCAGCCTCCCAAGGTGCTGGGATTATAGGCTTGAGCCACAGTGCCCAGCCCTTGTTTACTGTTCAGATGTTGGCAACTCTATGGTGTTAATTACATGTATGCCATGTGCAAACACCAGTACTATCAGTCTTGATCCAGAAATTTTTCATCATCAGGAATGGGAACCTTCCCAGTTTAGTTTTGAAATGTTTTCCAAAGAGACTTTGGAAGACCCGAGGGTGTGGTTGGTCTTACTTGCTTTGGCTGCCTTCCCTCATCCTGACTTTTTGTTTTTGAGGCAGGGTCTAACTCTGTCATGCAGGCTGGAGTGCAGTGGTGCCATCTCAGCTCACTGTAGCCTCCATCTCCTGCACTCAAGCAACCCTCCCGCCTTAGTTCCCCAAGGAGCTGGGACCACAGGCATGTGCCACCACATCCAGTTAATTTTTGTATGTTTTGTAGAGAAAGGGTCTCCCTATATTGCTCAGGCTGGTCTCAAACTCCTGGGCTCAAGCCATCCTCCCACCTCAGCCTCGCAAAGTGTTGGGGTTCCAGGTGCGAGCCCTCAGCCTCTTCCTGACTCTTAAAAGCAGCTTGCTACTGGGCGCAGTGGATTATACCTGTAATCCTAGAACTTTGGGAGGCTGAGGTGCGTGCATTACAAGGTCAGGAGCTTGAGACCTTCCTGGCTAACACCATGAAACCCCATCTCTACTAAAAATACAAAAAGAAATTAGCTGGGCATGGTGGTGCACACCTCGGGAGGCTGAGGCAGGAGAATCACTGAATCTTGGAAGCGGAGATTGCAGTGATCTGAGATCACACTACTGCACGCCAGCCTGGCAACAGAGCAAGACTTCATCTCCAAAAAATAATAATAATAAAAAGCAGCTTGCTGGCACAGAAGCTTCCAGGCCATTGCGTGTGGGAGGCATTTCCTGTGAGGATCTACCTTTGCCCTGAAAAGAGACTTTGTGTGTACTCTGAGTAATGCCCCAAGGATATATCAAATCCTAAATTTGTGGAACCTGTGAATTTTTCCTTATATGGGAAAGAAGTTGCAGAAGTGATTACAGGAAGGATCTTGAGATGGGAGGTCATCCTGGGTCTCCAGGTGGACCCTAAACATAATCACGAATGTCTTTGTAAGAGAGAGTTTGCCAGCCCAGTGGTTCATACCTGTAATCCCAGTACTTTGGAAGGCAGAGGCAGGAGGATGGCTTGAGCCCACGAGTTTGAGTTCATCTTTGCCAACATGGTGAAACCCCATCTCTACTAATAATACAAAAACTAGCGGCCAGGCACGGTGGCTCAAGCCTGTAATCCCAGCACTTTGGGAGGCCGAGGCAGGTGGATCACGAGGTCAAGAGATCGAGACCACCCAGGTCAACATGGTGAAACCCCGTCTCTACCCAAAATACAAAACATTAGCTGGGCATGGTGGCGCGTGCCTGTAATCCCAGCTACTCAGGAGGCTGAGGCAGGAGAATTGCCTGAACCCAGGAGGTGGAGGCTGCAGTGAGCCAAGATCGCACCATTGCACTCCAGCCTGGGTAACAAGAGTGAAACTCCGTCTCAAAAAAAAAAAAAAAAAAAAATTAGCAGGGCATGGTGGTGGGTGCCTGTAATCCCATCTACTCAGGAGGCTGAAGCAGGATAATTGCTTCAACCCAGGAGGTGGAGGTTTCGGTGAGCTGAGATTGCACCACTATGCTTCAGCCTAGGCGACAGAGAGAGAACCTGTCTCAAAAAAAAAAAAAAAAAAAAAAAAGGCCAGGCGCGGTGGCTCAAGCCTGTAATCCCAACACTTTGGGAGGCCGAGGCAGGTGGATCACAAGGTCAAGAGATCGAGACCGTCCTGGTCAACATGATGAAACCCCGTCTCTACTAAAAATACAAAAAATTATCTGGGCATGGTGGTGCGTACCTGTAATCCCAGCTACTCGGGAGGCTGAGGCAGGAGAACTGCCTGAACCCAGGAGGCGGAGGTTGCGGTGAGCCGAGATCGCGCCATTGCACTCCAGCCTGGGTAACAAGAGCAAAACTCCGTCTCAAAAAAAAAAAAAAAAAAAAAAAAACCCAAACAAACAAACAAACAAACAAAAAGGCTGGTCATGGTGGTCCACACCTGTCCCAACACTTTGGAATGCTGTGGCAGGTGGATCACGGGATCAGGAGTTTGAGACCAGCCTGGCCAACAAGGTGAAACTCCATCTCTACTAAAAATATAAAAATTAGTCAGGTGTGGTGGCACCTGACTGTAACACCAGCTACTTGGGAAGCTGAGGCATGAGAATTGCTTGAACCTAGGAGGCAGAGGTTGTGGTGAGCTGAGATCATGCCATTGCATGTCAGCCTGGCAACCAGAGTGAAACTATGCCTATAAGGCGAGATTTGACAAATGGGGAAAGGCATGGGGATATGGAGGCTGAGACTGGAGCCACGTGGGCTCAAGCCAGAGAAGTCCTGGAGCCCCAGAAGCCGGAGGCGGCAGGAGATATTCTTCCCTGGAGCCTCCAGAGGGAGCACAGCCCCACCCACACCTTGCTTTCTGATCTCCAGGACCACAGAGAATCATTGCCACTGTTTTAAACCCCCAGATCTGTGTGACTTGTTACAGCAGCCACAAGCCACTCGGACTGATGGCCAAAAAGGCTTAGACTCTAATGACAGAATCCATTCATTTCAGGATATCAGCTGGTTTCTTGGACTTAATACTTCTAAGAGAGAAGAAACCATACCCGGATTTTTCCTTCTCACCATTGCCCTGTATCTCTGGGAAAAGCATTCACACAAACCACACTTTGCTCTTGAACTTGGGGTGATGAGAAAATCACTCTAGGGCAAAAAGCTTTCTCTTTTCCCTCCCTCCCTTCTTCCCCTCTCCCTTCCCTCTTTCCATCCCCCCTCCCTCCTCCCCCTCCTCTTTCCTCCCTCCTCCCCCTCCTCTTTCCTCCCTCCTTCCTCCTTCTCTCCCTCCTTCCCTACCTTCCTTCCTTCCTTTCATTCTATCATTCATTCATTCCTTTTTCGTTTTGGTTTTGACAGAATTTCGCTGTTGCTTAGGCTGGAGTGCAGTGGTGTGATCTCGGCTCACTGTAACCTCAAGTGATTCTCCCACCTTAGCCTCTCAAGTAGGTGGGACTATAGGCGTGAGCCACCACGCTGGGCTAATTTTTATATTTTTAGTAGAGATGGGGTTTTACCATGTTGACCAGGCTGGTCTCAGACTCCTGACCTCATGATCTGTCCACCACAGCCTCTCAAAGTACTAAGATTATAGGCACGAGCCACGGTGCCTGGCCTCTTTTTTTTTTTTTTTTTTTTTTTTTGAGGCAGGGTCTTGCTCTATTGCCCAGGCTGGAGTGCAGTGGTGCAATCATAGCCTGCAGCCTCGACCTTCTGACTCAAGCAGTCCTCCTGCTTCAGCTTCCAGAGTGGCTGGGATGACAGGCATATGCCACCACATTGAGCTAATTTATTTTTATTTTTTGTAGTGATGGGGTCTTGCTATGTTGCCAGGGCTGGTCTCAAACTCCTGACCTCAAGCGATCCTCCTGCCTTGGCCTCCCAAAGTTCTGGAATACAGGCAGATTACACTGCACCTGGCTAAGAAAACTGACAGTGTGTCAAAACAGACACCTCTCCCTTAAAGGCTTAGTTTCTCTGTCTTTAAAATAAACCTAAGTGACACAAACTCTGAAATCCTTTCCAGCTTGAATACACTACAAAAAACTGGGAAATCTATAAACGGTGAATAAAAATGAGCCAAGATGATCCTTGTGGCTGCAGGGGCTGCCCCAGTCCCTGCATTCTCCAGAAGGTTGGTCTCCCAAATTTAGCCTCCACCCCACAAGGGTGAGCCCCCACAAGGGGGAGCCCTGCAGATTTTTGGGCAGTCTCCAGTCCAGGCTATGAATACACAGCCCTGATTTGCATTTCTGAACCCTAGGGGATAGCTGGATTCCTTGGGCTGCTCTGTTTGGAATTTTCAGCCCCAGAGAGTCACAGTGGTCCCACCCGATGGTGGTCCCACCCGATGGTGGTCCCACTGATCCCATAAACTCCAGGGTTTCCCCTTCATTCTGGCATCAGCTCCCTCTCTGCAACTGGTGGAACAGAAAGAACAGGCTTTAGAGCTAGGAGACTCGCTGTGGACCCTGGCTCTGCCACATGCCACAGGACACCAGATGAATAATTTAACCCCCCTCTAAAAATAAGAAAAGGGCTGGGTGAGGTGGCTCACACCTGTAATCCCAGAACTTTGGGAGGCAGAGGCAGGCAGATCACCTGAGGTCAGGAGTTCGAGACCAGCCTGACCAATATGAAGAAACCCCGTCTCTACTAAAAATACAAAATCAGCCGAATAAAATAAAATAATAAATGGGGGAACAGTCAGTCATGGTGGCTCAGGCCTGTGATTCCAGCACTTTGGGAGGCCAAGGCAGGAGGATCACTTGAGCCCAGGAGTTCAAGACCAGCCTGGGCAAGACTTTGCCTCTACAGATTAAAAAAAAAAAAAAACAAATTAATCAGACATGGTGACTCATGCCTGTAATCCCAGCACCTTGGAGGCCTAGGCAGGTGGATCATGAGGTCAGGAGTTCGAGACCAACCTGGCCAATATGGTGAAACCTCATCTCTACTAAAGATACAAAAGATTAGCTGGGGCCGGGCGCGGTGGCTCAAGCCTGTAATCCCAGCACTTTGGGAGGCCGAGGCGGGTGGATCACAAGGTCAAGAGATCGAGACCATCTTGGTCAACATGGTGAAACACCGTCTCTACTAAAAATACTAAAAATTAGCTGGGCATGGTGGCGTGTGCCTGTAATCCCAGCTACTCAGGAGGCTGAGGCAGGAGAATTGCCTGAACCCAGGAGGCGGAGGTTGCGGTGAGCCGAGATCGCGCCATTGCACTCCAGCCTGGTCAAGAAGAGCGAAATTCCGTCTCAAAAAAAACAAAAAAAAGATTAGCTGGGCATGGTGGTGGGCGCCTGTAATCCCACCTACTCGAGAGGCTGAGGCAGGAGAATCAGTTGAACCTGGGAGGCAGATGTTGTGGTAGGCCGAGATTCTGCCATTTACACTCCAGCCTGGGTGACAGGGCGAGACTCTATCTCAAAAAAAAAAAGACAATTAGCCAGACATGGTGGCATGTGCCTATGTTCCCAGATACTCAGGAGGCTGAGGCAGGAGGATTGCTGGAGCCCAGGAATTGGAGGCTGTACTGATCTGTGATTGTGCCACTGCACTCCAGCCTGGGTTACAGAGCCAGATACTTTCCCAAAATAGTAATAATAATTATGATGAATAAGAAGGTGGGCAGCCTGGCACAGTGTGGCTCATGCTTGTAATCCCAACACTTTGGGAGGCTGAGGTGGGAGGATTGCTTGAGTCCAAGTGGTCGAGACCAACCTGGGTAACACGTGAGTCCCTGATCCCTGTCATCTTTGCAAAAATAAAAAAAAATATGGCTGGATTTATTGGCGGGTATCTGTCATCCCAGCTACTTGGGAGGCTGAGGTGGAAGGATTGCACAAACCCAGGAGATCAAGACTGTAGTGAACTATAGTGGCACCACTACACTCCAGCCTGGGCAACAGAGCAAGACCTTGTCTCTTTTTTTTTTTTTTTTTTTTTTTTTTGAGACAGAGTTTCGCTCTTGTTACCCAGGCTGGAGTGCAATGGCGCGATCTCGGCTCACTGCAACCTCCGCCTCCTGGGCTCAGGCAAGTCTCCTGCCTCAGCCTCCTAAGTAGCTGGGATTACAGGCATGCGCCACCATGCCCAGCTAGTTTTTTGTATTTTTCGTAGAGATGGGGTTTCACCATGTTGACCAGGATGGTGTTGATCTCTCGACCTCGTGATCCACCCGCCTCGGCCACCCAAAGTGCTGGGATTACAGGCTTGAGCCACTGCGCCCAGCGACCTTGTTTCTTAAAAGAAAGAAAGAGGCCAGGTGCTGTGGTTCACACCTGTCATCCTAGAACTTTGGGAGGCTGAGGCAGCAGATCACCTGAGGTTTGGAGTTCAAGACCAGCCTAGCCAACATGGTGAAACCTCATCTTTACTAAAAATACAAAAATTAGCCAGGCACAGTGGCACATGCACCTGCAATCCCAGCTACTTGGAGGCTGAGGTAGGAGAATCACTTGAACCAGGGAGGTGGAGGTTTCAGTGAGCTGAGATTGTGCCATTGTGCTCCAGCCTGGGTAGAGAGAGTGAAACTCCGTCTAAAAAAAAGAGAGAGAGAAAGAAAGAGAGAGGAAGGAAAGAAAAAAGGAGGTAGGGAGGGAAAAAAAGGAGAAAGGAAGGAAGAAAGAAAGAAAGAGAGAGAGGAAAGAAGAAAAAGAAAGAAAAAGAAAAAGAGGCAAAGAATGAAAGAGAGTAAGAAAAGAAGGAAGAAAAAAGAGAAATGTGTGGGCAGAGAAAGAAAGAAAGGAAAAAGAAAGAAGACTGGGCAGAGAAAGAAGGAAGGAAAGAAAGAATGGAAAGGAAGGAAAAAGGAAGAGAAAGAAAGAAAGAGCAAGGAAGGAAGGAAGGAGAGAGAAAGGAGAGAGGAAGAGCAGGGCGGGCAGTGCATCCTCCTTGTGGAGCAGAGTGAGCCGCAAACGCTCCTTATGGAAGTACTTTCCATAATGCCTGATCCAGGCCCCCCTTCCACCTTTGCAAAGCCCCTGGCCCCCGCCCCGCCTCTCCACTTCCCTGAAATGAGCACCTGCCCCAGAGCCCCGGGTTTTGAACCCAGCCCTCATCTCGTCTGTCCTCTTGCACCTGGAGTTTCTGGTGCTTCCCCCTCTAGTCCTTTGACCCCCACCATCCAGCTGTTAACTATCAACCTGCCTATAAAAGGCAATTCTGATTGAAGGCAAAGGGAGGGTGGTGCACAGGACCACGTGGCCTTCTGCCCAGCCCGAGATTGGCATCTGCTTCTGGCTTGCCATCCAGCATATGAGACTGACTTAGATTCCCAGAATGCCATGGAAGGTAGCACCTGCTCTGACGATTGCACAGTGGCTCGTGCTCCAGGACCTGGCCCAGGATCCCTGCTGCCTATCTGTCTGTCTGTTCACCAGTCTGTCCCTTCATCTGTCTGTGCGAGGCCGAAGATCTGCAGCATTTCCCCACAGGCTCGGGAGGGGCTGCAGCACCTGCTGCTCCTGCACAGCCCATTCCTGTCTGCTGCTGCTTCTCCCCTCCGCCCTGAAGGAGGGGCTGTGTTTGTCTGAAAGCATGCAGGGATGAGTAGAGGGGACCCGGAGCCTGCAGAGGAGGCGGCCCGGAGCTCAGTCCCGAGGGCTTCTTTCTCTGCTGTTGCTGTTTTGAGACAGTCTTGCTCTGTCTCCCAGGCTAGAGTGCAATGGCACTGTCTCGACTCACTACAACCTCCACCTCTTGAGTTCAAGCTATTCTCCCTCCTCAGTTTCCCGAGTAGCTGTGATTACAGGTGCCCACCACCAGACCCAGCTAATATTTGTATTTTTAGTAGAGACAGAGTTTCACCATGTGGGCCAGGCTGGCCTTGAACTGCTGACCTCAGGTGATCTGCCCACCTCAGCCTCCCAAAGTGTTGGGATTACAGGTGTGAGGCATGGTGCCCAGCTCCTCATGCTTTTTTTCCAGAACCTAGCAGACTTTCTTCCCTAGGGTGCCTCCAAAGTGCTGCTTGCAGACTCTGAAAGGAGCACTAAGGATCATCTCAGATTCCACTGCCTTCTCTTCTCCTCCCCGCCTCTCCCCTCCCCTCCCTTTTCTTCCCTTCCTCTTCCCTTTCCTCTCCTCCCCTCTCTTCCCCTTCCCTCTTCTCCCTTCTTTTCTCCTTTTCTTTTCTTCTTTCTGAGACAGGACCTTACTCAGTGGTCCAGGCTGGATTGCAGTGATGCAATCATAACTCACTGCAACCTCAGCCTCTAAGTGAGCCTCCTGCATCAGCCTCATGAGTAGCTGGGACTGCAGGCTCACACCACCACACCTGGCTAATTTTCTTTTTTCTTTTTTGTAGAGACAGGATCTCGCTATGTTGTTCAGGCTGGTCTCGAACTTCTAACTCCTGGCTCAAGTGATCCTCCTGCCCCAGGATCCCAGTGTGCTTGGGATTACAGGTGTGAGCCACCATGCCAGGCCTTCACTGCCTTTCTTTTTTTTTTTTTGAGACAGAGTTTCGCTCTTGTTACCCAGGCTGGAGTGCAATGGCGCGATCTCGGCTCACTGCAACCTCCGCCTCCTGGGCTCAGGCAAGTCTCCTGCCTCAGCCTCCTAAGTAGCTGGGATTACAGGCATGCGCCACCATGCCCAGCTAGTTTTTTGTATTTTTCGTAGAGATGGGGTTTCACCATGTTGACCAGGATGGTGTTGATCTCTCGACCTCGTGATCCACCCGCCTCGGCCACCCAAAGTGCTGGGATTACAGGCTTGAGCCACTGCGCCCAGCGACCTTGTTTCTTAAAAGAAAGAAAGAGGCCAGGTGCTGTGGTTCACACCTGTCATCCTAGAACTTTGGGAGGCTGAGGCAGCAGATCACCTGAGGTTTGGAGTTCAAGACCAGCCTAGCCAACATGGTGAAACCTCATCTTTACTAAAAATACAAAAATTAGCCAGGCACAGTGGCACATGCACCTGCAATCCCAGCTACTTGGAGGCTGAGGTAGGAGAATCACTTGAACCAGGGAGGTGGAGGTTTCAGTGAGCTGAGATTGTGCCATTGTGCTCCAGCCTGGGTAGAGAGAGTGAAACTCCGTCTAAAAAAAAGAGAGAGAGAAAGAAAGAGAGAGGAAGGAAAGAAAAAAGGAGGTAGGGAGGGAAAAAAAGGAGAAAGGAAGGAAGAAAGAAAGAAAGAGAGAGAGGAAAGAAGAAAAAGAAAGAAAAAGAAAAAGAGGCAAAGAATGAAAGAGAGTAAGAAAAGAAGGAAGAAAAAAGAGAAATGTGTGGGCAGAGAAAGAAAGAAAGGAAAAAGAAAGAAGACTGGGCAGAGAAAGAAGGAAGGAAAGAAAGAATGGAAAGGAAGGAAAAAGGAAGAGAAAGAAAGAAAGAGCAAGGAAGGAAGGAAGGAGAGAGAAAGGAGAGAGGAAGAGCAGGGCGGGCAGTGCATCCTCCTTGTGGAGCAGAGTGAGCCGCAAACGCTCCTTATGGAAGTACTTTCCATAATGCCTGATCCAGGCCCCCCTTCCACCTTTGCAAAGCCCCTGGCCCCCGCCCCGCCTCTCCACTTCCCTGAAATGAGCACCTGCCCCAGAGCCCCGGGTTTTGAACCCAGCCCTCATCTCGTCTGTCCTCTTGCACCTGGAGTTTCTGGTGCTTCCCCCTCTAGTCCTTTGACCCCCACCATCCAGCTGTTAACTATCAACCTGCCTATAAAAGGCAATTCTGATTGAAGGCAAAGGGAGGGTGGTGCACAGGACCACGTGGCCTTCTGCCCAGCCCGAGATTGGCATCTGCTTCTGGCTTGCCATCCAGCATATGAGACTGACTTAGATTCCCAGAATGCCATGGAAGGTAGCACCTGCTCTGACGATTGCACAGTGGCTCGTGCTCCAGGACCTGGCCCAGGATCCCTGCTGCCTATCTGTCTGTCTGTTCACCAGTCTGTCCCTTCATCTGTCTGTGCGAGGCCGAAGATCTGCAGCATTTCCCCACAGGCTCGGGAGGGGCTGCAGCACCTGCTGCTCCTGCACAGCCCATTCCTGTCTGCTGCTGCTTCTCCCCTCCGCCCTGAAGGAGGGGCTGTGTTTGTCTGAAAGCATGCAGGGATGAGTAGAGGGGACCCGGAGCCTGCAGAGGAGGCGGCCCGGAGCTCAGTCCCGAGGGCTTCTTTCTCTGCTGTTGCTGTTTTGAGACAGTCTTGCTCTGTCTCCCAGGCTAGAGTGCAATGGCACTGTCTCGACTCACTACAACCTCCACCTCTTGAGTTCAAGCTATTCTCCCTCCTCAGTTTCCCGAGTAGCTGTGATTACAGGTGCCCACCACCAGACCCAGCTAATATTTGTATTTTTAGTAGAGACAGAGTTTCACCATGTGGGCCAGGCTGGCCTTGAACTGCTGACCTCAGGTGATCTGCCCACCTCAGCCTCCCAAAGTGTTGGGATTACAGGTGTGAGGCATGGTGCCCAGCTCCTCATGCTTTTTTTCCAGAACCTAGCAGACTTTCTTCCCTAGGGTGCCTCCAAAGTGCTGCTTGCAGACTCTGAAAGGAGCACTAAGGATCATCTCAGATTCCACTGCCTTCTCTTCTCCTCCCCGCCTCTCCCCTCCCCTCCCTTTTCTTCCCTTCCTCTTCCCTTTCCTCTCCTCCCCTCTCTTCCCCTTCCCTCTTCTCCCTTCTTTTCTCCTTTTCTTTTCTTCTTTCTGAGACAGGACCTTACTCAGTGGTCCAGGCTGGATTGCAGTGATGCAATCATAACTCACTGCAACCTCAGCCTCTAAGTGAGCCTCCTGCATCAGCCTCATGAGTAGCTGGGACTGCAGGCTCACACCACCACACCTGGCTAATTTTCTTTTTTCTTTTTTGTAGAGACAGGATCTCGCTATGTTGTTCAGGCTGGTCTCGAACTTCTAACTCCTGGCTCAAGTGATCCTCCTGCCCCAGGATCCCAGTGTGCTTGGGATTACAGGTGTGAGCCACCATGCCAGGCCTTCACTGCCTTTCTTTTTTTTTTTTTGAGACAGAGTTTCGCTCTTGTTACCCAGGCTGGAGTGCAATGGCGCGATCTCGGCTCACTGCAACCTCCGCCTCCTGGGCTCAGGCAAGTCTCCTGCCTCAGCCTCCTAAGTAGCTGGGATTACAGGCATGCGCCACCATGCCCAGCTAGTTTTTTGTATTTTTCGTAGAGATGGGGTTTCACCATGTTGACCAGGATGGTGTTGATCTCTCGACCTCGTGATCCACCCGCCTCGGCCACCCAAAGTGCTGGGATTACAGGCTTGAGCCACTGCGCCCAGCGACCTTGTTTCTTAAAAGAAAGAAAGAGGCCAGGTGCTGTGGTTCACACCTGTCATCCTAGAACTTTGGGAGGCTGAGGCAGCAGATCACCTGAGGTTTGGAGTTCAAGACCAGCCTAGCCAACATGGTGAAACCTCATCTTTACTAAAAATACAAAAATTAGCCAGGCACAGTGGCACATGCACCTGCAATCCCAGCTACTTGGAGGCTGAGGTAGGAGAATCACTTGAACCAGGGAGGTGGAGGTTTCAGTGAGCTGAGATTGTGCCATTGTGCTCCAGCCTGGGTAGAGAGAGTGAAACTCCGTCTAAAAAAAAGAGAGAGAGAAAGAAAGAGAGAGGAAGGAAAGAAAAAAGGAGGTAGGGAGGGAAAAAAAGGAGAAAGGAAGGAAGAAAGAAAGAAAGAGAGAGAGGAAAGAAGAAAAAGAAAGAAAAAGAAAAAGAGGCAAAGAATGAAAGAGAGTAAGAAAAGAAGGAAGAAAAAAGAGAAATGTGTGGGCAGAGAAAGAAAGAAAGGAAAAAGAAAGAAGACTGGGCAGAGAAAGAAGGAAGGAAAGAAAGAATGGAAAGGAAGGAAAAAGGAAGAGAAAGAAAGAAAGAGCAAGGAAGGAAGGAAGGAGAGAGAAAGGAGAGAGGAAGAGCAGGGCGGGCAGTGCATCCTCCTTGTGGAGCAGAGTGAGCCGCAAACGCTCCTTATGGAAGTACTTTCCATAATGCCTGATCCAGGCCCCCCTTCCACCTTTGCAAAGCCCCTGGCCCCCGCCCCGCCTCTCCACTTCCCTGAAATGAGCACCTGCCCCAGAGCCCCGGGTTTTGAACCCAGCCCTCATCTCGTCTGTCCTCTTGCACCTGGAGTTTCTGGTGCTTCCCCCTCTAGTCCTTTGACCCCCACCATCCAGCTGTTAACTATCAACCTGCCTATAAAAGGCAATTCTGATTGAAGGCAAAGGGAGGGTGGTGCACAGGACCACGTGGCCTTCTGCCCAGCCCGAGATTGGCATCTGCTTCTGGCTTGCCATCCAGCATATGAGACTGACTTAGATTCCCAGAATGCCATGGAAGGTAGCACCTGCTCTGACGATTGCACAGTGGCTCGTGCTCCAGGACCTGGCCCAGGATCCCTGCTGCCTATCTGTCTGTCTGTTCACCAGTCTGTCCCTTCATCTGTCTGTGCGAGGCCGAAGATCTGCAGCATTTCCCCACAGGCTCGGGAGGGGCTGCAGCACCTGCTGCTCCTGCACAGCCCATTCCTGTCTGCTGCTGCTTCTCCCCTCCGCCCTGAAGGAGGGGCTGTGTTTGTCTGAAAGCATGCAGGGATGAGTAGAGGGGACCCGGAGCCTGCAGAGGAGGCGGCCCGGAGCTCAGTCCCGAGGGCTTCTTTCTCTGCTGTTGCTGTTTTGAGACAGTCTTGCTCTGTCTCCCAGGCTAGAGTGCAATGGCACTGTCTCGACTCACTACAACCTCCACCTCTTGAGTTCAAGCTATTCTCCCTCCTCAGTTTCCCGAGTAGCTGTGATTACAGGTGCCCACCACCAGACCCAGCTAATATTTGTATTTTTAGTAGAGACAGAGTTTCACCATGTGGGCCAGGCTGGCCTTGAACTGCTGACCTCAGGTGATCTGCCCACCTCAGCCTCCCAAAGTGTTGGGATTACAGGTGTGAGGCATGGTGCCCAGCTCCTCATGCTTTTTTTCCAGAACCTAGCAGACTTTCTTCCCTAGGGTGCCTCCAAAGTGCTGCTTGCAGACTCTGAAAGGAGCACTAAGGATCATCTCAGATTCCACTGCCTTCTCTTCTCCTCCCCGCCTCTCCCCTCCCCTCCCTTTTCTTCCCTTCCTCTTCCCTTTCCTCTCCTCCCCTCTCTTCCCCTTCCCTCTTCTCCCTTCTTTTCTCCTTTTCTTTTCTTCTTTCTGAGACAGGACCTTACTCAGTGGTCCAGGCTGGATTGCAGTGATGCAATCATAACTCACTGCAACCTCAGCCTCTAAGTGAGCCTCCTGCATCAGCCTCATGAGTAGCTGGGACTGCAGGCTCACACCACCACACCTGGCTAATTTTCTTTTTTCTTTTTTGTAGAGACAGGATCTCGCTATGTTGTTCAGGCTGGTCTCGAACTTCTAACTCCTGGCTCAAGTGATCCTCCTGCCCCAGGATCCCAGTGTGCTTGGGATTACAGGTGTGAGCCACCATGCCAGGCCTTCACTGCCTTTCTTTTTTTTTTTTTGAGACAGAGTTTCGCTCTTGTTACCCAGGCTGGAGTGCAATGGCACGGTCTCGGCTCACCACAACCTCCGCCTCCTGGGTTCACGCAATTCTCCTGCCTCAGCCTCCTGAGTAGCTGGGATTACAGGCACGCACCACCATGCCCAGCTAATTTTTTGTATTTTTAGTAGAGACGGGGGTTTCACCATGTTGACCAGGATGGTCTCGATCTCGTGATCCACCCACCTCGGCCTCCCAAAGTGCTGGGATTACAGGCGTGAGCCACCGCACCCGGCTCACTGCCTTTCTTTTTCTCAATAAAAATCTCACATATGGGGACTGCATTGTTCTGTTACAGTTTCTGCAGCTGCCTCTTTTCCTGCTGTCAAACAGTGGGGGCAGGGAACAAAAAAAAAATGTGTCCAGTCTTGTCCCTGGGGAGCTCGTCATAGAGAAGGGGGGATGGACATGTATATTGCAGTGTATCTGCAGTCAGCTTCAGCCCTGCCATGGCAGGACTGAGTCCACATGGCGAGGGAAACACATTCCCTGATAACTCCAGGGTGGTCAGATAGCAGTCAAGCTGATTTGAGGAGTTACCCAATCTGGGGTTTCCCTACTTGTGCCCCATGGATTTTAGGGACTACAGGAGAAGCACATATACCCTTTCTGCCCCAACCCTGGGCACCCATCCCACAAGCAAATGGCAGAGACAGGTGACACTGGCTTTTTCCAGCTAAGCGCGGGGCACCCGCTTACCCTCTTCTCCCTCTTCATCATCGGCCCTTGGTGGAACTGTGTGCTAGAAACTTACACTTTCCATTTTGAGAGATGCTTCTAGAAACTGGACTTTTTCCAGCTTGATGTGAGCTGGAAGTTAGATTAGTTTCCATTTCTTGCACCTCAGAAAATGATGACAGAAGTCAGATGTACGGATGAAAAGAACACAGCTTTGGAGTCAAGCAAACCTTCCCTGGTTCTATTTTTTTTTTTTTTTTTTTTTTTGAGACGGAGTTTCGCTCTTGTTGCCCAGGCTGGAGTGCAATGGCACGATCTCGGCTCACCGCAACCTCCGCCTCCTGGGTTCAGGCAATTCTCCTGCCTCAGCCTCCTGAGTAGCTGGGATTACAGACACACACCACCATGCCAAGCTAATTTTTTTGGATTTTTAGTAGAGACGGGATTTCACCGTGTTGACCAGGATGGTCTCGATCTATTGACCTCGTGATCCACCTGCCTCGGCCTCCCAAAGTGCTGAGATTACAGGCTTGAGCCACCTCACCAGGTGAGTTGTTTAATTTTTATTCTTTCTAGAGATTGTGTCTTACTGTGTTGTCCAGGCTAGTCTTGAACTCCTGGCCTCAAGTGATCTTCCCACCTCAGCCTCCTAAAGTGCTAGAAATTACAGGTGTGAGCCACTGTGCCCGGCCTATACCTCTGAACTTTCAATACCACAGATATGTTGTGTATCTGTTTATGTTCTTTTTTCTGGACTTTATGCATAAAAAGAATACCATTTGTTTTCACCTTTTCTTTTTTTAATGTTCTCATAAAGCATTTTAATAAATATATTAAGGCTTAAGGTAACTACTAGTTTGTGTGGAGGGTGGTTTGCTTTCTAGCACACTAGTTCACATTCAGAATCTTAAAAATGGAAACATTAGCCATCTTACAGTGAGCGATACAGAACACAGGCTTGCCACGGTTATTTTTTTTCACTCTTCAACATGTCTTCATATTATCTTCCTTCCTCTGTAACTGATAGACAAAGAATGACACAAATTTTTGTTTGAGAAAAGCCAGTTGATTGGGATGACTAGAAATGTTAACTTTTTTCATAAAAAAGCTTTCACCGAATCACTGGGCAGTTAGTAGTGCAGCTTACAAACAGATAAAGCTGAACCAGGAGGCTTAAATGCTCATTAAACAGCAAGAAAAGCTGCAGACCATATAGAGGAAGGGAGCAGTGAAATGGTGGTTTTAATACATCCCAAACTGGAAGCAGGAACGTTAACACGAAGGGAGTTTGAATGCTCTGCCATCTGTAAGAAAGTGGCTGGCTACAAGCCACCTCATACCAAACACCCACTAAGGCCTTCCGCTGAGATCTGCTTGTTAATATTCTCATTATGAATCCCCAGCAGGTATATCTCAATTAAAGGTGTGGAGGATACTGATGAGGACCTCTTGGTCACCTAAACAGGAATTGCAGCCATCAAACTGGATTGCCACCATGTGTCCGCAGAGAACTCCCTGCCTACGAATGAAGCTAGTAGTGCCCATCCCCTGTGCCCGATGACCATCCGCAATGGAGGTGCTTTCTTGCAAGAGAAGCAGCAAACGCTGACAGCGTGTCCGATAGGAAGGGCGTCTCAACAGTCACATCCCTCCCAAGACCCTCTAGATGGACTCCAGAATCCAGTCAGTGCTGGAGAGGGAGGAGGCAGGCAGTGACAAGTCCCAAGGAGGCCCTCGGTCCCTCCTACCACGCAGGGAGTTCTGCTGCTGGAAATAGTCTTCCTCTTCATCAAAGAAGCCATTCTCCAGAGCGTAAGTGCAGTCTGGGCTGGAGGCTGCCTGGCACATCTGCTCGTACTCCTGAATCGACTCGTAAACGCTGCACAGTTGGCAGAGCAAGGACATGTCCAGCTGGCGGAGACCAACCATCTCCTCGCGGAGCAGCGCGAGCGCGGCGTCCAGGTTGGGAGGCTTGGCTGGCAGTGCTGCCGCCCCCGGCGTCCCCGAGGCCCAGCTCGTCCTGGATACGCGACTTCTGCGCCTACAGCCGCTCCAGGTGCCGCCAGCCCCTGATCACGCCGCCGCCCGATGCCAAGTGCAGCAGCTTGCCCAGTCTCTTGGGCAGCGGGGGCAGCGCGTTTACCCGCAGACCCCGGGCCTCGCCCATAGCCCGCGGCCCCTGGCACCACGCGGGCCCCACTCATCGTGCTGCTGCTGGGCCACGTGCCCGCCCCACTGCCCGCTGTCTTCACCTTTTCAAGAATTGATTTTCACCCTGAGAATACATTTGTAATGAAGTCTCATACCACAGGAGTGAGAATAGGGAAAGCTTTATCCTCAAATCTCGTTCCCCGCAATTAACCACAGTTAACCACGTGGGGCGGGTGGGAACTGCTCATGAGGGCAGATGAAAGAATTGGGGTCTATATTTGCCCAGTCTTTTCCTTTTTTTGGAGACAAGGTCTTGCTCTGTAACCCAGGCTGGAGTGCAGGGGTGTGATCATGGCTCACTGCAGCCTGGACCTCTGGGGCTCAAGCAATCCTCTTACCTCAACCCCTGAGTAGCTAGAACTGCAGGTGCATATCACTGCACCTGGCTATTTTTTTTTAGTAGAGATGAGATCCCACTATGTTGCCCAGGCTGGTCTGAAACTCCTGGACTCAAGTGATTCTCCGACCTCAGCCTTTCAAAGTGCTGGGATTGCAGGTGTGAGCCCCTGCACTGGGCCACCTGCTTGGTTTCTTTTTTTTTTTTTTTTTTTTTTTTTTTCTTTTTTTTTTAGACAAAGTCTCACTCTGTCACCAAGACTGGAGTGTAGCAGCACAATTTCAGCTCACTGCAGCCTTCCCCGCTGACCCCCGCACCCCCGGGTTCAAGTGATTCTCCCCCCTCAGTCTCCCAGGTAGATGGGACTACATGCTTGCAGCACTACACCTGGCTAATTTTTTGTGTTTTTTAAAAATCATTTATTTATTTTTTGAAATGGAGTTTCATCTTGTTGCCCAGTCTGGAGTGCAATGGTGCGATCTTGGTTCACTGCAATCTCTGCCTCCCAGGTTCAGGCAATTCTCCTGCCTCAGTCTCCTGAGTAGCTGAGATTACAGGCACGCACCACCATGCATGGCGTTTTTGTATTTTTAGTAGAGACTGGGTTTCACCATGTTGGTCAGGCTGGTCTCAAACTCCTGACCTCAGGCAATCTACCCGCCTTCAAACTCCTGAAGTGCTGGGATGACAGGCATGAGCCCGTGTGAGCCCCCATGCCTGGCTGCCCACTAGTTCTGATTGTGAGTTCCTTGGTTTTCGTAAGTTTTGCTTCCTCCTTTGTAGTAGAGTGCAAGCATGTATTGTGGAGTTGCCATGAGTGCTGAATCCGATTGTTGATGTGACAGAGCTGAGTGAAGGGCATGAGATGACTAAGTGTCACGCAGGTGCTGCTTAGAACTTTGTCATGGTCACTCTCAGTGTCTAACCTCTGAGACCTCTGAAACTTGCTGGAATTTTCCTGTGGATGCACACTCACATAAATATACACAGTGATATGGGGCACATTGTAAATTGGGGGTCCTGAGCTAATTTTTACCTTTTTAAATTTAATTTCTTTCTCTTTTTTTTTTTTTTTTTTTGGAGACAGAGACTTACTCTGTCAACCAGGCTGGAGTGCAATGGTACAATCCCTGCTCACTGCAACCTCCACCTCCTGGGTTCAAGTGATTCTCCTGCCTCAGCCTCCTGAGTAGCTGGGATTACAGGCGGGTAACACCATGCCCAGCTGATTTTTGTGTTTTTAGTAGAGACAGTGTTTTACTATGTTGGCCAGGCTGGTCTCAGGCCCACCACCATGCCCAACTAATTTTTTGTATTTTTAATAGAGATGGGGTTTTGCTATGTTGCCCAGGGTGGTTTTGAACTCCTGAGCTCAGGCAATCTGTCCTCCTTGGCTTTCCAAAGTGCCTGGATTACAGGCATGAGCCACTTCACCTGGTCTTTAAATTATTTATTTTTAAGATAGGGTCTTGCTCTGTCGGGCTGGAGTGCAGTGGTGCCATCGTGGGTCACTGCAGCCTTGACCACCTGGGCTCAAGCAATCCTCCCACCTCAGCCTCCCAGGTAGCTGGGACCATAGGTGTGAGCCACTACAGCCAGCTAATTTTTATTTTTTTAAAGATATTTGGGTCTCACTATGTTGCCCAGGCTGGCCTCCAACTCCTGCGCTCAAGTGATCCTCCCACTTCAGCCTCCCAAAGTGCTGGGATTATAGGCATGAGCCACCATGTCTTGCCTGCAATCTCAGTTATCTGTAACCTCTGCCTCCTGAGTTCAAGTGATTATCTTGCCTCAGCAACCCCCACCAAGTAGCTGAAATTTACAGGCACCCACCACCACACCTGGCTAATGTCTGTGTTTTTAGTAGAGACAGAGTTTCACCATGTTGGCCAGGCTGGTCTCCAACTCCTGACCTCAGGCGATCTGCTTGCCCCAGCCTCCCAAAGTGCTAGGATTACAGGTGTGAGTCACTGTGCCCGGCCTGAAGCAATATGTTTTTTCCTCTTTTGCCCTTTTTAAAACTGGGTGTTTTATTGTTGTTTACTTGAATGAATTCTTTATATATTTATCAGATTTATCAGATACATAATTTGCAAATTTTTTTGTCCAAGTCCATTGGCTGATGATTGTATTTATGTATTTTAGAGCAGGTCTCACTCTGTTACTCAGGCTGGAGTGCAGTGGTGCCATCACGGATCACTGCAGCCTCAACCTCCCCAGCTCAAGCGATCCTCACACCTCAGCCTCCCAAATAGCTGGGACTACAGGCATGTGCCACCATGCCCAGCTAATTTTTTGTGTAGTTTTTGTAGAGATGAGGTTTTGCTATGCTTCCTAGCCTGCTCTCAAACTCCTGTCCTGAAACAGTCCCCCTGCCTCCACCTCCCAAAGGGCTGGGATTATAGATGTGAGCCACCAGGTCAGGCTGTAAAAGGACATTTTTGAGATCATCATGGACAGTGGGTCACAGACTGGATATTGGTAACAGGAAATTATTGATGATAATAATGTATAGCAAGATGATAAAAAGACATTATTGTAAATTTGGTTGGGTGGTTCTGTGTTGGGAAATCAGAAGGCTTCAAATGATTAGACAACGTTCCCAGGTGTCTACAGGCAAAGTCATACGATGTGTCGGATTTGTGTGAAATCCCCGTGCAAAGCTGGAGAGAGGAAGTGAGAGCAGAGGAAGGGCCGAATGTTAATTGCCGTTGCGGGAGTGGTGGTACAGAGAGAGACCTCGTCCTGGCCTCTGCACTTCAAGCTGTGCTTGAAATTTCCACTCTATGTAATCTTTTAATTTGCAGTTTCTTTCCTCTCCTTTCCTTTTTCCTTTCCTTTCCTTTCCCTTTTCTTTTCTTTTCTTTTTCAGAGGGAGCTCATTCTGTTGTCTAGGCTGGAGTGCAATGGTGTCATCCGGGTTCACTACAACCTCCACACCCTGGGTTCAAGTGATTCTCCTGCCTCAACCTCCTCAGTATCTGGAATTACAGGCATGGGCCACCACACCCAGCTCACTTTTGTATTTTTACTAGAGATGAGGTTTCACCATATTGGCCAGGCTGGTCTCAAACTTCTGACCTTGTGATCCACCTGCCTCAGCTTCCCAAGGTGTTGGGATTACAGGTGTGAGCCACCATACCTGGCTTAATTTTTTTTTTTTTTTTTTTTTTTTTTTTTTTTTTTGAGACGGAGTTTCGCTCTTGTTACCCAGGCTGGAGTGCAATGGTGCGATCTCGGCTCACCGCAACCTCCGCCTCCTGGGTTCAGGCAATTCTCCTGCCTCAGCCTCCTGAGTAGCTGGGATTACAGGCACGCGCCACCACGCCCAGCTAATGTTTTGCATTTTGGTAGAGACGGGGTTTCACCATGTTGACCAGGATGGTCTCGATCTCTTGACCTCGTGATCCACCCGCCTCGGCCTCCCAAAGTGCTGGAATTATAGGCGTGAGCCACCGCGCCCGGCTCAGTGTGACTTTTTAATCTGATAGCTTTCAGGCTGTCCCCAGGGAGCTGATGAGGATATAAAGGCCAGTTGTAATTCAGCCAGACTCTCCCAGTGGACAAACAACACTGTCACCAGGCCCCGGCCACCCTCTCGTGCCCTCATTAAGCCTAGGGAAATAGTTTGTGCTGGAGTGACCCACTAGGTTTCTAAGCAGCCTGTGAAGCACCATGTTTCTGCTGCACAAATTGTACCTGGGAACGTTTTACATCACATCAGGCTGTTTGTAAATACAGAAATGGCTTTTCTTCTCTGGCTTCAATCTGGATGCTTTTTATTTCATTTTCAAGCCCAGTCACCCTGGCTTGAACTTGCGATAACAATAATGAATGGAAGCAGCGAGAGCAGCCACTCTTATCTCGTCCCTGTTCTTTATTTATTTTCTTGAGACAAGGGTCTGGCTGTGTCTCCCAGGCTGGAGTGCAATGGCATGATCTCAGCTCCCTGCAACCTCTGCCTCCCAGGTTCAAGCAATTCTCTTGCCTCAGCCTCCTGAGTAGCTGGGACTACAGGCGCCTGCCACTACGCCCAGCTGATTTTTGTGTATTTAGAAGAGATGGGGTTTCACCATGTTGCCCAGGCTGGTCTCAAATTCCTGACCTCTCAAATGATCCACCCACCTCGGCCTCCCAAAGCACTGGGATTATAGGCTTGAGCCACTATTCCCAGCCTTAATTTTTTTTTTTTCAAACAGGGTTTCACTCTGTCACCCAGACTGGAGTGCAGTGGTATGATCACAGGTCACTGCAGCCTTGAATTCCTGGACTCAAGTGATCCTCCCACCTCAGCCTCCCAAGTAGCTGGGACTACAGTCATGCACCACTGTGCCTGGCTATTTTTTTTAATTTTTTGCAGAACTAGGACTTTGAACTCTGGATTCAAGTGATCCTCCTGCCTTGGGCTCCCAAGGTGCTGGGATTACAGGCATGAGCCACTAATCCTGGCCCTGATTTATTTTTTATTTTTTGAGACAGGGTCTTGCTCTTTTGCCCCAGGCTGGAGTGCAGTGGTGCAATCATGGCTCACTACAACTTTCAACTCCCAGGCTCCAGCTATCCTCCTGCCTCAGCCTCCTGAGGAGCTGGGACTACAGGCGAGCACCACCATGGCTGGTTAATTTTTTTTTTTTTTTTGTACAGATGGAGCTCACCATTTTTCCCAGGTTGATCTTCAACTCCTGGGATCAAGCTGTCCTCCCTCCTTGGCCTCCCAAAGTGCTGGGATTACAGGCATGGGCCACGGCTCCCTGTCTTGTTCTTGGCTTGGGGGAAAAGCACCCAGTCTCTTACTGTTGAGTGCAGTAGTAGCTGCTGGGTTTTTCTTGATTTACTTAATCACGTGGAGGAAATTTTCTTTCTTTTTTTTTTTTTTTTTTTTTTTAGACGGAGTTTCACTTTTGTTACCCAGGCTGGAGTGCAATGGCGCGATCTTGGCTCACCGCAACCTCTGCCTCCTGGGTTCAGGTAATTCTCCTGTCTCAGCCTCCTGAGTAGCTGGGATTACAGGCACACACCACCATGCCCAGCTAATTTTTTGTATTTTTCGTAGAGACGGGGTTTCACAATGTTGACCAGGATGGTCTCGATCTCTTGACTTTGTGATCCACCCACCTCGGCCTCCCAAAGTGCTGGGATTACAGGCTTGAGCCACCGCGCCCGGCTGGAAATTTTCTTTTGTCTGTAATTTGTTGAGTGTTTTTGTCATGAAGAGCGTGGAATTTTGTCTACATCTATTAAAATGATCATGTGGGTTGAGCGTGGTGACTCCCGCATGTAATCCCAACTCCCTGACTCTACAAAAACAATACAAAATACAAAAAATGGCCAGATGTGGTGGCACATGCCTGTAGTCCCAGCTACTCAGGAGGCTGAAGCAGGAGGATCAATTGAGCCCACGAGGTGAAGGCTGCAGTGAGCTATGATCGCACCACTGCACTCCAGCCGGGGCAACAGAGCAAGACCCTGTCTTAAAAAAGAAAAAGTGAAAAAATGAGTTTCTGGGCTAATTCTATCACAACTCATTTCATCAGCCTCTATACCACGTAAACATCCTTCTCCATTCTAAAACCACTTCTTGGTTTTCTCCAGGCTAGATCAAGACTTTCTGTATTTTCTCTTTAAGTGGTTTCTAATTCCTCCATGTGCAGGTATTCAAATCCTCCCACAAGGGCCAGGCGCAGTGGTCCATGCCTATAATCCCAGCACTTTGGGAGGCTGAGGTGGAAGAATCATTTGAGCCCAGGAGTTTAAGAGCAGCCTGGGCAACATGGAGAGAACCCATCTCTACTAAACATACAAAAATTGGCTGGGCGTGGTGATGAGCACCTGTGGTATTCACAGCTACTTAGGAGGCTGAGAAGGAAGGTGGCTTGAGCCTGAGAGGTCAAGGCTGCAGTGAGCCAAGATCGCACCACTCCACTCCAGCCTGAGTGACAGAGTGAGACCCTGTCTCCAAAAACAAACAAAAAACCAAAATAGACCTCCACCAATATCTAAGCACCTCCGAGTTCTCTGGGAAGAAAAGTGCTCACCCCAGATGAGCCAGCCGAAGCCTGGTCAAATCATCCCTGCTCCCTGAGCCCAGAGCCAGGCATCAGCCCTCCCTCCCTCCCTCCTCTCTTCACCGAAGGGTCACCAGCCACCCACAGCCTCCATTCCTGCTGTGTCTAACCCTGATGTCAATCCTTTTCCGGGGCTGCGATGAGGATAGCAGTCACCTAGCAGTGGTTCTCAACCAGGTGATCCTGCCCCAGGGGACACTGGGCGATGTCTGGGAACACTTGTGGTTGTCATGACTGGGGGTGCCTCTGGCATGGAGTGGGTGGGGGCCAGGGATGCTGCCCAGCACCTTGCAGTGCCCAGGACAACCTCACCCCAGAGAATGATCTGACCTCCATACACGGAATGCAGAGCAGGAGAGACCTGTGTTCACTGCTGGAAAAAATTTTGAATCTGCTCCCTACTCACACTCAGCGACAGAATACGTTTGCAACAGGGCAGACAGTGTAAACCAGGGCTCCCCAGTTCCCGTGGAGCGGGCAGCGGGGACCGTGGAGGTGGCGGCGGGCCCCGGGGCCCCGCCGCGCTGGCCCAGCAGCAGGATGCGTGCCCTGCTGTTGGTGCTGCTGGCCGCCTTCGCGCCGCCGCCCGGACGCCTCCGGGCTGGGAACCGGCGGCCGACACACCCTGGTGCCTCTACAAGGTGCTGCCCTAGGGCCCCAAGGCGGGCGGTGGGAGCCTGTGCTTCCATAGCCCCGTGTGGCTTCTCCTGCCAGGCCCTGGGCTGCGCGCTGCACTGCCCCAGCGGCGCCAGCGTCCTGCGCAACCACGGCGTCCTCCTGCAGTGGCCTGGCCCTGGCCACCGCGCGCCAAGTGCGCGCCTTCGGTCTCAACTGCTCTTGGCACGGCACCTACACTGGCTTCCAGTACGATCGCTTGATGCTCGGGCCTCCTGTAGCGACTACCTGCTGTCCGACGTGCACGCCTGTGCCTGCAGCAGCTGCCGCTACGCGCCTAGCCCGCCGCCCCCACGCCGGAGCCCCAGACCCCAGCCCGCCAAGCTAGCCGCGTGCGTGGAGTTCACCACCCAGCCGGCCGGCATGGTGGCCGTGACAGCTGTGGGCGGCTCCATCTGCGTCACGCTGGTGGTCATCTGCCTGCTGGTGGCCTACATCACCGAGAACCTCATGCGCGTGGCCCTCAGGCGCCCCAGCCTGCACAGACACCCCTGAAGTGCGAGGCCACCTGCGCGAGCTTGCTGGAGCTCCCAGGTTCTCCGCCCTCTCTCCTGTCCTGGTTCCTGCTGCTTCCTTGAGATCCCTGCAGAGGAGGGCCTGCCAGCGACGACCAAGGCACCTTGGCATCATTGCACGCCCCTCCCAGCCGGGCATCAGACTCCCAGACTCCGGCCCCCGATTGGCCCGTGGGCCTGCGCTGCTGTGCCGGCCTCTTCCAGAGGCCTTCATAGAGGCGACCAGGGCATGGCTCCCCTTCCAGCAAGAGCTATGGACACTCCGGATCACCCCGTACCTCCATCCTGTGCCAAATAGTCCAAGATGGGCAGTCACCATTGCTGGATCACTGTGTACTTTGCCGGCCAGGGATGTAGCCCTCGGAGCCTGTACTCCCCGCCCCACCCCACGGGGCTTAGGTGAGCTTCGTGCCTTAGTATCTCAGGCCCACCGCACGAGCCAACACCCCCTGCTGCCCAAGGGGGTTTGTGGCCCTGAGATTGGCCGGCCCCTCCATGTATCTGGTCAGCGTCCCCTCAGAGACAGCCCCCTTCCAGCGTTGCGGAAGCATGAGGTGAGGGCCTGCAGCGCTCTGTCTCGTTGAGGATGTTTGACAAGCCGGAAGCCATGGCGTGGGAGACCTGGCCCGCATTCCCCGGGAGGGACAGGTCCCAGTGCAGAATGTTAGATACCAGCCTCGAGCAGCCCGACCTTCCACTGCTGCCTGGATCCCAAGCCTCAGCTGACCCAGGCAGCCTCCGCGGCCATGCTGTGATAGACAGCACCACACCCAGCCTTTGCAGGTCCGGGGGTGGAAAGCCAGGATCTGGGCCTGGCAATGCCGCCCACATGGAAGCAAAGCTGACCCTGCCCACCCGCTGCAGACCTGTGTCCCTGGCCGAGGTTGCTTTCTGTAATGCCCGCCTGATGATGTTGGACATTATGAGAGGTATGGCACTGCCCTCCCCTCCTGGAACCCCTGGCTCTGACCACCTGGACTTGACCTGGCCCCTCCTGGTCACGGTGGCCAAACACCCACTCTCACCCCAGCCACCCTAGGCCCCAGCTGGTGCCCCATGACACTTGCAGCCCACCTCTGTCTTTGCTCCACCCACTCCTGCATGGCGCCAGTCAGATGCAAACCTGGCACCAGTGTCTAAATGTCCATCATCCTCAGACCAAAAAAAAAAAACCAAACAAACAAAAAGTGTTTTTTTTTTTTTTTTTTTCAGATAAATATTCTTTTATTTCCATACTCTTTGTGACATTTGTGGCACAGGCATTCAATCTCACAAGGATGTTAAAACCCACACTTGGAGGGTGTCCGGGGTGCTTAGGAGTCGTGGATTTGGACACTCACAGGCCAAGCCTAAGGGTCCTCGGGGAAGCTACTCCTCCAGGTCACCTGCCAGGTAGATGGGCTTCCTTGGGCAACAGGTGACCCTATCAGGACAAGGGGAACTAGCAGGGACTCGATGGCACCACACAGCAGCCACCTGTTTTGACAATGTGACACAGGCCAACTAATGCCCAGGAGAAGCCACAGCAGAGCTGCCTGGGTTGATGCCGGAGCAACAGGCGGAAGTGACTGTGTTGCCCCTCCCTCCCTCCCCACTTGTGGTGTGGATTTCAATGTGTGCAGCCTCCTGGGCTCTCAGTGGAGCAGAGGATCATGGGATGCAGAGTCTCTTGGCGATCTGTGGAATCCCCTAACCCCAGGGGTCTCACCCAGGATGATTCTGTACTCAGGGGTCACTAGGCCATGTCTGGGGACATCTGTGGTGGTCATGGCTGGGGGTGCTCCTGGCATGGAGTGGGCAGAGGCCACGGACACGGCTCAGCACCCCACAGTGTCCAGGATGCCCCTACCCCGGAGAAGGATTGGGCCCGACGTCCACAGGGCCTGGGGAGAAGCCCTGGCTAAAGTGAAACCTCTATCATGAAGGTGTCCATGGGTTGCATGGCAGGTCACAGAGGCTACTCCATGTGTTAGGGATTTCGGAATCATAAGCATTAATCAGCGCCCTCCCAACCCCGAGCTCCTGGAGGCTGAGACAGTGTCCCCAACCTTCCAGGCTTCCACTGTGGGTCTGATGCTGCCTCGAGTTACAGCTTCTTGAGAATTGCACAAGGCCCAGTGACTCAGCAGCCCAGGCCTGTCTCCCCTTTGCTGCCCATCTGTGGCCATTATGGAGTGGCCACCTGCATCCCAACCCCAACACAGGTGCTGGCTGTTGTTCACAGCTCCCCTGGGTCCAGGGAACTTTCCTACCCCCCTGCAGCTACATCTCAGCAGCTGTGATTCTCATCAGAAGACATCATGCACGGGAAGCTCTCTGTCCTTCCGCCCAGGACCTGAGAGTGTTGGTTAGCTTTCCCAGCAGAAGAAGCAACATGGGGCATGCAGGTGAGGCCAGAGGGGCAGAAGAGGTAACTGGGTCTCTATCTGGGAATGTTTCTGTCCAGGCAGAGAGTCCAAAGCCAAATGCTCAGGGAGGATCCAGTGAGTCTATGCAGGTCACATCCTCCTGATCCTCCTGGTGTCTTTTTTTCTTTTCTTTTCTTTTCTTTTTTTTTTTTTTTTTTTTTTTTTTTGAGATGGAGTCTCACTCTGTCGCCAGGCCAGGCTGGAATGTAGTGGCGCAATCTCTGCTCACTGCAACCTCCACCTCCTGGGTTCAACCTCCACCTCCTGCCTCAGCCTCTGGAGTAACTGGGACTACAGGCACGCACCACTATGCCCAGCTAATTTTTGTATTTTTAGTAGATACAGGGGTTTCACCGCCAGGATGATCTCGATCTCTTGACCTCATGATTCACCCACCTTGGCCTCCCAAAGTGCTGGGATTACAGGCATGAGCCTCCACACCTGGCTCCTCCTGGTGTCTTCTTGCTGCTGCAACTCTCTGTGGTGAAACCGCCAACCCAGTGGTCCTCACATGGGGCTGATCCTGGCCACTGGGTGACACTGGGCAATGTCTGGGGACATCTGTGGTTGTCACAACTTGGAGGGGAGGCTCCTGGCATGGAGTGGGATGGGATGCTGCTCAGTACCCTGCAGTGCTCAGAATGGCCCCACCCCAGAGAAGCACCAGCCCATGGGTCCACAGTGCTCAGGGGGAAACCCAAGATTATGTCAAGAGCTTAGGGGTTTAGGCTTACATGTCAGAAAGATGGCAGCCTTGTGGTGAGGACACAGAGGTGCCAGACCCAAAGCAGGTGTCTGACACCCCTCCTGACACCTAAGGATGCCAGCAAGACAATGCCTGTCAAGGGGGTGGAGGTGGTAAAAAGAAGTCAGTAACTGACCACCCTTGTGGAAGCCGGACTGGCAGAATTTAGTGACTGGACATCTGTGGGCAGAGAGGAAGGGACAAGGGACAAAGCAGGGGGCAGGTCAGATTGGAATGTCTCAGAAAACTGTAATTTAGGAAAGTCCTAGGAAATACATGCTTGAAAACACATATATTTGTATGGAAGATATGTATGGGAATACATGTGTGTATATGCATGTATTTATAAAGATGAGTGTGTGCCTCTATATTCATCTGATATCTACCTTTCTAGCTTATCTGTCTATATCCACCCATCCTCCATCCATCTATCCATCTAGTCAGCATTCATCCACCCAGGCATCTATCCACTTATCTACCCATCCATTCATCCATCCATCCATCTATCCATCCATCCATACACTATTCATCCATCTATGCATTGGATCTATCCACCCAGGCATCTATCCACTTATCCTCTCATTCATCCACCCCTCCATCCACCATCCATCCATCCATGCATCCAACATTCATCCAGCCATTAATGCAATCATCCAACCACTCAGCCATCCACCATCCATACATTCACTCCCCCATCATTCCACCCATCTATTCATCCATCGTCCATCTGTCCATCCACACATTCATCTATCCAGCCATTCATTTATCTATCCATCCATCCACCTACCCATCCATCCATTATCCATCCATCCATCCACCCACCCGGCCATCAACCCATGTAGTCATCCATCCATCCATCCATCCATCCATCCATCCATCCACCCAGGCACCAACCCACCTAGTCATCCATCCATCTATCCATCTATCCATCCATCCATCCATCTACCCACTCATCCACCCACCCATCTACCCACTCATCCACCCACCCATCCACCGACCCATCCACCCACCCATCCACCCAACCATGCATCCATTCATACATTCTTCCATCCACCCATCCACCTAGCCATACACTCATTCACCCATCCACCCATCTACTCATCTACCAATTCATGCATCTACTCACCCATCTACCCAGCCATTCATTTATCCATCCATCCACCCACTTACCCATTCATTCATCTATCCATCTATCCATCCATCTATCCATGTGTACATCCAGCCACACAGCCATCTATCCATCCACCCAACCACCAACCCACTTAGTCATCCATCCATCCTTCTGTCCATTTATTCATCCATCCATTCACCTATCTGACCTAGCCATCCACCCAACCATGCATCCACTCATCCATCATTCCACCTACTCCTCCACCTATCCATCCACCCATTCACCCATCCACCCATCTACTCATCTACCCAACCATCCACCCACCCACCTATCTACCTAGTTACCCACCCATCCACCTGCCATCTGCCTATCCACCCACCCACCTACCCACCCACCAATCCATTTGTCCAGCCATCCATCCGTCCTCCCACCCATCCTCCCACCCATCCATCTGTCCAGCTGTCCATCTGTCCTCCCACTCACCAATCTGTCCACCCACCCATCAGTCCATCCATCCATCAGTCCACCCATCCATCTGTCCAGTAATCCTAAGAAGTCATTTTGTTTTTCGGGCTCCTCTGGGCTGCGACAGTTTCCCAGGTATTCTTGTTTCTGGTACCCTGAACAGTCATGAGGAGGTCTGGTCAGGTGTTTTGTAGCTTGTCCCTTGATTGCATATGTCCAGTGTCTTTCTCATGGTCAGACTAGAGTGATGGGTTTTAGGGAGAAAGACCTCAGATGTGAGGGCCTTCTTGTCACATTCCATCAAGAGCACATAATAGCCACATGACTTCTCACTGCTGATGAGCTTCATCACCTGGCACAGTAGTGTATGCCAGGTTTCTCCACTGTCATTAGGATTTCAAGGTGACATTCTTTTCCTTTTTCTTCCTTTTTTTTAAGATTGAGTCTCACTCTATCACCCAGACTGAAGTGTAATGGCATGATCTCTGTTCATTGCAACCTCCAACTACCAGGCTCAAGAGATTCTCCTGCCTCAGCCTCCCGAGCAGCTGTGATTACAGGCACCCACTACCATGCCTGGCTAATTTTTATATTTTTAGTAGAGAAGGGGTTTCACCATTTTGGCCAGGCGGGTTTCAAACTCCTCACTTCAAATGATCTGCCCCTGTTAGCCTCTCAAAATGTTGGGGTTACAGGCATGTGACACCTTGCTTAGCCAAAGGTAACATTCTATTGGATCCACACATAGTATTCACTCTGAGTTCCTATTGAGAGATGCTTGCTTGTGTGTGTGTGTGTGTGTGTGTGTGTGTGTGAATTCTGCCTCCTTTTTCACTTGAGCCCTTGGCTGTCGAATGTCAGGGCTGGGATTTGCACTCAGGCTGGCTCATTTCCAGAGCCCGTGAGTGTTCTTCCCTCCCCATCCTTCCCTTTCAGCCTCAGCTGAGCTCCTGGGGGAAACTGTATTTCTGCTTATGATCTACAAACATTTCCTCTCAGTTGACATTAACATGAAAAAGGATTGACACATAAAAATCAACACTGTGTGGTGATTATCAGGGAACAGCGACACTTCATAGCCACACTCAGAAACATTTGGAGGTACATGTAGTGAAACATCATAATATGTACAATTATAATGATGTACAATTACGTAAATTATGTACAATTATTATGCATGTTTAAAAATAAATAGAGATAGGGTCTCACTCTGTCGCCCAGGCTGGAGTGCAGTGGTGAAATCATAGCTTCCTAACCTCAAACTGTTGGGCTCAATGGATCCTCCTGCCTCAGCCTCTCAAAGTGTTGGAATTAGAGGCTTACACTACCACACCTGGCCAAAAATAGTAATTTTGAAAAAGAGAAACATTTGAAGGGGAGAAATTAAAATGAAACCACATTATCATGCCATGGCAAGGCTCAACAGTGTCCTGCCTATAAAATTCCTTTGTCCAGTGCAGCGGCTCACACCTGTAATTCTAACGATCTGGAGGGCAAGGTGGGAGGATCCCTTGAGCCAAGGAATTCGAGACCAGCCTGGGCAACACAATCCATTTTATTATTTTATTATCTATTAAAAATAAACACAGGAGCGCCCGGAGCCGGCCCCGCCGTGGGGCCGCGAGGGAACAAAAGCGGGTGGACAGGAGACCCAAGCCATGACGGCTGAGCGGGGCTGCCTGCCGCCCGCCGAGCCCGCCCCCTCGCCTCCGCGCCTTCCTGCAGAGCCAGCGCGCCCTATTCCACAGCCTGGACGACCGGCGGCGCGGCTGCTGCACCTGCGCGAGATCGAGTCCCGCTGACAGAATGCCGACGCGCGCGCGCTGTCCCGCGGGGGGCTCCAGGGCCTGCGCCAGGAGGCCCCGGCCAGCGGCGACTTGATCTTCGAGCTCTTCGTGGCCGGCCTGCGCACCTGGCTGCTGAGGCTGACGGCGTCCCAGGAGACCAGTCGCCGCTGCTGCCTCCGCCGCCCCTGCAGCTCCTGGTGTCGGTGTCCCCCTACTAGCCGCGGCCTGTCCTGGAGAGGAAGCCCCAGCCCCTGGGCGTGCGCGCTCTCAGGCGGGCCCCAGCAGCGCAGACCCGCAGCCCGGAGCAGCTGTGTCCCCAGTCCAGGCGGCGCCCTGTCCGCCGGAGCCCGAGCAGCTCCAGAGCGCGGCGCTGGAACCGAGCCCGAGCGCGGACGCAGGTGCAGCGGCCTGCAGGCCCTGGAGGCGGACTCAGGGGATGCCCGGTGGCCCGGTGCCCAAGGGAACGTCTGAGGCTCACCATCACCGACGGCGTGGGCTGCGGCCTGCCGAAGCAGGTGAAGGAGCTGGAGCAGGAGGAGGTGCTGCTGCAGGGCTTGGAGATGATGGCGCGGGGTGGCGGCTGGTACCAGCAGCAGCAGCAGGAGTGCCGGAGCGCCAGCAAGCCTGGGCCAGAGCAGAGCCCGCGCCGACTTCGGGGCCGCGGGGAGCCCCTGCCCACTGGGGCGGCTACTGCCCGAGGTACAGGAGGTGTCCCGGGGCCTGGGGGAGCTGCTGGCTGCGGCCTGTGCCAGCCGGGCCCTGCCCACTCCTCCTCAGGGCCCTCCCTGCCCTGCCCTGCCCTGACGCCCACCTCCCCCCGGCTGGCAGCGGCAGACCGTCCTCATGCCGAAGGAGCAGAACCGACTCCTCACCCAGGAGGTGGCCGAGAAGAGTGAGCGCATCACGCAGCTGGAGCAGGAGGAGTTCTGCTCATTAAGCAGCTGTTGAGGCCCCGCCCTGAGCCAGCAGGACGAGGGGGGCTCTGGACTCCACCTTCATGCTGCCCGTGTGAGGCCAGCGGGCCCCCAGGGCCAGCCTGGCACTCAGCCCTGCGAGAGCAGGCGCCCCTCGCACTCATCCTCTCTGTCTGGAGACCCTAGCGGGCCCAGGCGCAGTCCCTGAGTGGGCGCCTTCCTGCCCACCTTGCCGTCGGGCTCCCCAGGCCCGCCCTGGGCTCGGTTTTGGCCCCTGGTGCTGACATGGGCCGGGGCTCTCTTGAGTCCGCATGGCCTGCAGCTACTGCACCGCTGTCAGTGGACACGGGGCGGGGAGGGGGCGGGGATCCCTCCACGAGTTAGCAGATCTCTGGCCTCCCCAGAGGTTTCCAGCGGTTTCCAGCGGTGCTGCCGTGGGTCCTGTCTCCAGGGAAAGGCGCCGCTCACGCCGGGCTGCACCTCCGACAACGGCCAGCAGAGGGCGCGGGCGGCTGCGATGCGGGTTCAAGGCCAGCTTTCCCCTCCCCAGGGCACCAGGACAGGGTGGCTGTCGCTTGGATGGGAGCAGATAGAGGGGGTGGGGGTGGCCCTGCTAGCCTGGCAGGGATGGCGGTCGCACTTCCGGTCCCGGCCAAGGCTGAGGGAGTCTGGCTGCAGCAGATAGGGGAGCCTGGCCTGCGCGTGCCTCCCGCAGACCCCCCCACCCTGTCCTGGCCTTCCTCATCCTGGCCAGGACGCTGCCCCACGTTGAGTCCCACACAACAACCTGTGCGCCTGTCTCCCCAGGAGGGCCTGTCCCCAGGAAGGGGGTCACTCTGCGCCCCCAGACAGCTCCCAGGCACGTCATAGGCAGAGCCTGTTGTCCCCCCTCCCACACAACATTCAGGATTCCTAAGGTCTGGGGTCCTGCTCACCCCCCCCTTTTTACCCCATGCCCAGCCTGACCCCAGGTTTCAGGAGAAGCCACTTCCCTGAGCCAAGGACCATGAGAACCCCCAGGGTATAGGAGGAGGCTGGGGCAGGTCCCCTTGGGTGTCACTCCCTGCCCCCGGCCCAGGCCCACTCCTGGTGTGCTGGGGTAGGTACTGCTGGGGGGCCCCTGCCCAGCCTGGCCTGGAGGTACTGAGTGCCACCAAAGCCAGAGCACGGCAACATCACGGATGGGTTCTGCAGTCCAGGGTCCCTGATGCGGGGTCAGTGTGTGGGGGGTGAAGTGACCCCAATGTGGGGTCAGTGTGTGGGGGGTACAGGAACCCCAGTGCGAGGTCAGTGTGTGTGAGCCCCAGGGACCCCAATGTGGGGTCAGTGTGTGGGGGGTGAAGCAACCCCAATGTGGGTTCAGTGTGTGGGGGGTACAGGGACCCCAGTGCAGGGTCAGTGTTTGTGGGGTGCAGGTACCCCAATGAGGGGTCAGTATGGAGGGGACACAGGGAGCCCAATGCAGAGTCAGTATGTCGGGGGTGCAGGGACCCCAGTGCAGGGTCAGTGTGTTGGGGGTGCAGGGACCCCAATGTGGGGTCAGTGTTGTGGGCCCCAGGGACCCCAATGCAAGGTCTGTTTGTGGGGGGTGCAGGGACCCCAATGGGGGATCAGTATGTGTGGGCCCCAGGGACCCCAATGCAGGGTCAGTGTGTGAGGGGTGCAGGGACCTCAGTGCGGGGTCAGTGTATGTTGGCCCCAGGGACCCCAATGAGGGGTCAGTGTGTGGGGGGTGCAGGGACCCCTCATGCCCAGGGCACTTTGTAACACAGTCCCACAAGTCACCTCGTCTCAGAGGAGGGATCCTGGCAGGCAGTGATCAGTTCCTTTCTGGAATCCAGCTCCACACTCACCTGCCCACTGCAACCCCCCAGAGCCACGTCCCCATCTGCACCTGGTCTGCAGGCGTGTCCCAGAACAGGCCCAAGCCAGCCCAGCATGCAGCTGCCTTCCTCTCCTGAGGATGGGGGTGGGCTTTCCTGGAGACATAAAGACACCAAGACTGGACCTCCTGGCAGGAAAGGAAGCAGGTCCTGAAGGCCTGTGCCCCACAGCCCCAGCACCAGGTGGACTGCAGCTCAGTGGGTGGGCCAGTGACAGACCAGGAGAACCCCCTGTCCCCGTTAGGAGGCTGGGGTCTGCCCACCAGGGCCTTCCCATGTCTGCTTTTGAGGGTGTCTCCCATGCCCTGGGGTTTCCCAGCAACTTTACAGGACTGGAAGCAGGAGACAGAAGTGTCTGTCCCAGGGTGACTTCATCAGGAGACCACCCACATAGAGCTGGACCCTGTAGCTAAAGCAGAAATGTGAGATGAGCTGGCACCTCTGGAACCACTGCCTCTCAGCTTTGGGGTTCCATGCAAGGTGAAGAAAAATAGGTCCTCCAAGTTACAGCTTGAAATCAGGCTACAGTGTGGCCCTGGAGACCAAGAGGGGAGAAGGTAGAGTGGCCCCGGGTGGCAGAGTCTAGGTGGCTGGCAGAGCCACAGGCAGACCCTGCCTGGAACCTGCCCTGGTGACGCTGGCAGGTCAGTCTCCTTGCAGGATGTGAGCAGCATCCCTGGTCTCTATCCCCGAGGTGCCCGTAGAGTGTGCAGGGACATACATGTGTGTGCATACACAGATGTGACACCCAGAAATGTCTCAGGATGTTGAAATGTGTCCTTGGGGCCAGAAGTGTGCCTGATTGAGAATCTGCCCCAGGGGAACACAACCCACCAGGCCTCAGGATTTTGTGTTGATTAAGTTCCAAGGAAAAGTAACATCTCGGCTGGGAGTAGTAGCTCATGCCTGGAATCCTGGCACTTGAGGCCAGGAGTTCGAGACCAGCCTGGGCAATATAGGGAGAGACCCTCATCTCTAAAAAAAAAAAAGAAAAAGAAAAAAGAAAGAAAGAAAAGAAAATGAGATCTCCAGTTTAAAAAACTCCTGAACACTGCAAGGAAACAATACACTCTGAGACCCAGCAGAAACAACAGATAGACTCTGCAGACACAGACATTGGAATTATCAGAGAGAACACCAAGCAACAATGCTTTATATATAGAGAGAAACAAAGAGATTTCTGAAAATATGAAAAAAAAAATACATAGGCTGGTCGCAGTGGCTCATGCCTGTAATCCCAACACTTTGGGAGGCTAAGGTGGGCACATGATGAGGTCAGAAGATCAAGACCATCCTGGCTAACACGATGAAACCCTATCTCTACTAAAAATACAAAACATTCGTCAGGTATGGTGGCACATGCCTGTAGTCCCAGCTACTCGGGGGGCTGAGGCAGGAGAATCGCTTGAACCTCGGAGGTGGAGGTTGCAGTGAGCCAAAATTGCGTCACTGCACTCCAGCCTGGGAGACAGAGAGAGACTCCATCTCAAAAAAAAGAGCCAGATTTGCAATAATATTAAAAACTGAGATCTCAGCATTTAATAATGTAATCTTAAACCTGTAAAGAACACACAGTACTTTTCACAAAATGTTATTTTCACTATAAAAGAAACAGATGGGGTGGTGAACAGTGGCCCACGCCTGTAATCCCAGCACTTTTGGAGGCCGAGGTGGGCAGATCACCTGAGATCAGGTGTTCAAGAAACATTTGGGCTGGGTAGAGTGCTTCATGCCTGTAATCTCAGCACTTTGGGAGGCTGAGGAGGAAGGATAGCTTGAGCTCAGGAATTACAGACCAGTCTGGGCAATATAGTGAGGTCCTGTTTCTATTTATGAGAAAAAAATTAGCTGGATGTCATGGCACGTGCCTGTGGTCCCAGCTGCTCAGGAGGCTTTAGTGGGAGAATCGCTTGAGCCTGGGAGGTCAAGGCTGCAGTGAGCCATGGCTGCCACCACGTTCCAGCCTAAGCAACAGAAACATAGAATCATTGCACATCATCTAAATCGCCCGTGTTTTTCTTTTTTCTCATCTGGAAGCAGGGACGCTGTCTCCCGACATGCACACTTCCCAA